>NC_140461.1:22600314-23941133 GCF_051167445.1 Perissodus microlepis
GACTAAGCCAAAAAAAAAAGAAAGAATTGTATTTATTTCTCTAATGGGAATTTAAAGCTTGAGAAAGTATTACTTTGTATAGTTCTGTACTGTGCATAAGTCTTAAACCACCTCTCATTCCCTTATGCTTTGCTAATATAATGGGAAATATGTGCAGTGATTTATCGAAGCATCTGTAAATATTTATAAAAAAACAGTATACCAAGTAAAAGTGGTCTTCAGGAATAGTTCTCCAGGCTTCTCAAAACACATTCTTTGGATGTTGGTAGATCAATCCCCGTCAAGGGGATCCTACACTGCTTTAATAATGTTGAGGTCCAGACTCTGGGGAGGCCAATCCATGACTGATCGTGTTCCATTGTGTGTTTTTAGATCCAGGTATACTTTTACTGAATTGACTGTAGGCTTGAGATTATTGTCATGCTGAAAAATGAAGCTGTTGCCAATGGAATGCTTTCCAGGTGGTTTTGCATAGTAGGTCGAAATTTGATGGTACTTTTCTGCGTTCATAATTCCATCACTTTTAACAAGATCCCCGGCACCACTGGCTGAAATGCAGCCCCAAACCATGAGACAGCCTCCAATGTGTTTTACAGATGGTTGTACATGCTCAGTGTTGTCAAAATGACAAAGTGCCTAAAGATGCCATCTATAACTGTGCAAAGTTCTCTCTTATGTGTTGAGAAAACACTGTTTCATCCCTTGGGTTAGGTGCTCTTTTTATGAATGAGTCATATAATCGGTGCTAAGTGGGTTAACAACAACAACAAAAAAAACATTCCTTGAAAAATTGTCAGCTGGAAGGACTGGACCAAAAATAAACGAAGACGCAGTGAATGTCCAGAGAAAAACTGTGTTTGCTGAAGAACATATAAAAAAAAATTACAAAATTTCTTCCTTGGAAGAAAAATTTAAAACATTGGAGGCTGGCTTGAGACTTTTAAATAGTGTAAGTTCAGTCCTCCTTTTGGATATACTTGATACTTCCATTGCTCACATTCCAAGTTTTTCACATTACATGTTTGGTTATGCTCTTTTCTAAGCAAGCTTTATGCTGAAACTGTTTTTGTAGAGTTTTCTGTAACTCTTAATTACTTTTTCACTTGCAGTGTTTGCCTATGGTGCTACCGGAGCAGGCAAGACACATACCATGTTAGGTTCACAAAATGACCCTGGGGTCATGTACCGCACAATGAAAGAGCTCTTCAAACGCATGGATGACGCCAAGGAGGAGAAGGAGTTTGCAGTTGCATTTTCATATCTTGAAGTGAGTATTGGATTCTTTATTTTTACCTTTATTTTTACTTTGCTTTATTCTCCTTGTTGTTTATGGAATGTTGTTTCTTACGTTGTTTGTTTGTGCAACATATTAATCACTGTGTCAAGTCTGGATAGTCAGACTTGTACAGAAGACTTTAAGTTGTAAAATGTGTTCTCAACCTACACTGCTTGTATGTAAAGGTATCGCAGCAGGTACGCATTCATGATTTCTACACCTTGCAGTATCATTGTGTCTGAAAGCTTTTACCTGACCATACATTTCTGTCTTTGTGTGGTTTCATAGTGTTTTGTTGTATTTGCACGTGTTCACAGGTTTACAATGAACAGATCAGAGATTTGTTGGCTAATGCAGGACCTCTTGCAGTCAGGGAGGACAGTTCTAAAGGAGTGGTTGTACAAGGCCTCACACTGCATAAGGTCAGTACTACCATCTATTATTAAAAAAAACACACAAAAAAACACTTCCATGCATGCACTTCTGTTGAAAAATGCCCGTCCTTTTAAAAACATTAAAAAACTGCATGAAAGTGAGCAATATTTGGGTAAAAACAGGTGGTGCTAGCTCATTGTATAATAAGCATGAAACCTGCGTAGCTCATCTTGGGCCAGGACACAGGAGCAGGTTGGAAAAAATAATAATAATTGTCTTTTTTTTTTTTTTTTTTTTTTTTTAATGAAATAAATATGGGAGAAAACAAATTTAAATTTGCACTTTGTGATGTCAGCAGTTGTAAAGATTAACTTCTGTTTGTTCAACTATCTTTCCATTTAACCAGAAACTTGCAAATCAGTAAAACTACTGCTTTCATTAAAATTGTTCTCCAGAATTGCTCAGTGGCGGTTCCATATAGGGAAATATCATAGCACTTGTTCTTGTAATGTACATTGTGTTACACATTATATTATATACAATAATATATTTTATATATGTTTATTTGAGCAGGCTGGTGCTTTAAATAGATTCCTCTGCCAATGTGACTAACCAGAATCACTACTTCATAACTACTTGAGATGGTGCTTATCAAATGAATGAGGAATTTAACTCACTTATGTTGCAGAAGAAGGAACTCACAGGGGATAAAGGCAGGGGAAAGCAAATCACGAAGCTAATTAAATGAATTGCTTCATTATTAAGACGGAGAAATAATGATATTGCACAGAAACACGTGGAAAAAAATGTAAATGTCTGAATAAAAGCATGTTTAGGTGTATGTTTTATTTCGTCAGGGGCAGATATGCTGTATCACAGATTATCTTGCAGTATTAGACTGCGTTTCACTTAATTATCGTATCATGATTGCTACTGTGCGAAATGTATTTTGATGGCAGTGCACTGCAAGTTATTTTCCCCTGTGTGGCATCCTGTGTATGTTCACGTCTTTGTTTTTGTTTTTACCGACAGCCCAAATCTGCAGAGCAGATTCTCGAGGCTTTGGATTCTGGCAATCGAAACAGGACACAGCACCCGACTGATATGAACGCCACCTCTTCTCGTTCCCATGCTGTATTTCAGGTAAGCTAAATGACCAGAAATCAGCAATAAATTAAGATATAAATACTAATGTTAAATATAAATAGAAAAGTTACGTTTTTTTAAAGACTCCTTATCGCTCCAATCATGTAACAGTGGATCAGACTTTAGTTTTTGATAACCTTGAATGAACTTTGTTCTATTGTTTTCCTCCAGATATATTTGAGACAGCAGGACAAAACTGCCAGCCTCAATCATAATGTATGTGTTGCCAAAATGAGCCTGATTGACTTGGCAGGCTCAGAGAGAGCCAGTGCCACCAACGCTAAAGGGGCACGCTTACGAGAAGGCGCTAACATCAACCGTTCACTCCTCGCCCTGGGAAATGTCATCAATGCTCTTGCTGACCCAAAGGTGAGTGAAAGTGAATGTACAAGGGACTACTTTACAATCACAACTGTTTCTGAGAGCCATTTAAAACCTTTTAAAAACATTAAAAACACTTAGTAACATTAAAAAACAATGAGTTGATAATATTGTTTCCTAACTGGCAAATAAAAGGTTTGGATGGTTACTATAAGGCAGCACCTGATGTTTTAAAACTGTAATATTGCAGTAAACAGAACCCTTAACTATAAGTATGCTCAAATCATTGTACACTTCTCGGCTTAAGCGGCTGCCATATTGCAGAGTACAAGGGTCGAATATGTTTGTTATAAAAGGAGGCATTTTTGACCTCAATTCTCAACCCCAAAAATCTATACAGGCCATAAAACAGCCTTTTAATGCCAATTATATTAGATATTAGATTTAGGATTGTTTAATTTTTATTTTTTTTAAAGAAAATAATTTCCAAATTTTAAGATAAAGTATACATTTCTTATCTTACCTTACTAGCCTTTTAGGTTATATATAGGCTCTATATATATGTTTATTAACATTACTAATAAGGCTGGGCGATATATCGAGTTTTTTAAAAATATCGATATATTTTCATACGAGATATAAGATGTGACAATATCGTTTATATCGATATAGTATATGTTACGTTATAATTATACTTGTGGAGCCGCAAGTTTGCCTCTCCTTCGTCCACTTTTGTCTCTACGCAACGTTACTCGGCCTCGCCTCTAGTGATGGGATTTTTTTAGAGAACCGGCTCTTTCGGCTCCGAACCGGCTCTTCAGGTTGTTTTGTTGCTTTAATTAATTTATTATTAACAACAATATAAAATTATGCACAAAAGGAATTACTAATGTAAAAAAGGAGTGGATTTATTTAGATATGTTTATATATAAATACATGCGGTGGCCCCAAGAGACAAAGCACGTACAAACTCCAAAAAGCACGTACAAACTACAAAACCCATTTCTAGCGTTAACTGAACTTCCAAAACAGAGCTACCTAGATCACTTAAATTACACAATTGAAAGCATATGTGTATTGTTTTTACGTTCTTCTGAGTTTTTACGTGTTTTGGAGTTTTTGCGTGCTTCGGGGTTTGTACGTGCTTCTGAGTTTTTACGTGCTTCTGAGTTTTTACGTGCTTCTGAGTTTTTACGTGCTTCTGAGTTTTTGCGTGTTTTGGAGTTTGTACGTGCTTCAGAGTTTGTACGTGCCTTCAGAGTTCGGACGTGTTTTGATGTTTGTACGTGCTTTGTCTCTAGGAGCCACCGTAAATATACTTTTATTTATTCACTCCACATAAAATGTAATAAATAAATAAATCATATAATACAAAAACCAACTATTCACATTTCAACTTTTAACTATTTAAATTTTCAGCTTTTTCCTTTTAAACAAACGTGAATCGCTACCTTATCGTGGTGGAGGGGTTTGTGTGTCCCTGGGATCCCAGGGGCTATGTTGTCTTGGGGCTATGTTGTCTTGGGGCTTTTGCCCCCTGGTAGGGTCTCCCATGACAAATTGGTCCTGGGTGAGGGACCAGACAAAGAGCAATTCAGAAGACCCTTATGAAGAGAACATCGAGGGAACAGTTTACCCTGCCCGGGATAGGGTTACCAGGGCCCCGCCCTGGAGCCAGGCCCGGGGAGGGTGCCCGAGGGCGAGCGTCTGGTGGCCGGGCCTTAGTCCATGGGGCCCGGCCGGGCACAGCCCGAAGAGGAGGCATGGGCCCATCCTCCCGCAGGCCCACCACCCGCAGGAGGCGCCATAAAGGTCGGGTGCATTGTGTGCCGGGTGGCGGCCAGGAGCGGAGGCCCTGGCGGACTGATCCCCGGCTGCCAAGACTGGCAATAGGGACATGGAATGTCACCTCTCTGGTGGGGAAGGAGCCTGAGTTAGTGCGTGAGGTTGAGAGGTACCGGCTAGATATAGTCGGGTTCACCTCTACGCATGGCTTGAGCTCTGGAACCAGTCTCCTGGAGAGGGGCTGGACTCTGTCTCAGTCTGGAGTTGCCCCTGGTGAGAGGCGGCGGGCTGGGGTGGGTATTCTAATATCCCCTCGGCTTGCTGCCGGTACGTTGGGGTTTTTCCCGGTGGATGAGAGGGTTTTTTTTCCTGCGCCTTAGGGTCAGGGAACGGGTCCTGACTGTCATCTGCGCTTATGCGCCGAGTGGCAGTTCAGAGTACCCAGCCTTCTTAGAGTCCCTGGGGGGGGGGTGCTGGAAGGTGCTCTGTTGTCCTCCTCACGTGGGTAACGACAGCGAGACCTGGAGGGGCGTGATTGGGAGGAACGGCCTCCCTGATCTGAACCCGAGCGGTTGTTATTGGACTTCTGTGCAAATCACAGTTTGGCCATAACGAACACCTTGTTCGAACATAAGAGTGTCCATAAGTGCACGTGGCACCAGGACGCTCTAGGCCATAGGTCAATGATCTATTTTGTAATCGTATCACCAGACCTGCGACCATATGTTCTGGACACTCGGGTAAAGAGAGGTCAACTGTCAACTGATCACCACCTGGTGGTGAGTTGGATCAGGTGGCGGGGGAGGACGCTGGACAGACCCGGTGCACCTAAACGCGTAGTGAGGGTGTGCTGGGAACGTCTAGCAGAGGCCCCAGTCCGCGAGATCTTCAACGCACACCTCCGGCAGAGCTTCAACAGCATTCCGAGGGAGACTAGGGACATTGAGTCAGAATGGACCATGTTCAGCGTCTCCATTGCCGAAGCTGCTGCATTGAACTGCGGCCGCAAGGTGGTTGGTGCTGGCCGTGGTGGTAATCCCCGAACCAAATGGTGGACACCAGAGGTGAAGGGAGCCACCAGGCTGAAGAAGGAGTCCTATCGGGCTTGGTTAGCCTGTGGGACTCCGGAGGCAGCCGACAGGTATCGACAGGCCAAGCGGAATGCGGCTCGGGCAGTGGCTGAAGCAAAAACTCGGGTGTGGGAGGAGTTCGGAGAGGCCATGGAAAAAGACTTTCGGACTGCCTCGAAGAGATTCTGGCAAACCGTCAGGCGTCTCAGGAGGGGAAAGCGGTGCTCTACCTGCACTGTGTATAGTGCTGGCAGAGCGCTGTTGACGTCGACTGAGAAAATTGTCAGGCGGTGGAAGGAATACTTCGAGGACCTCCTTAATCCCACTGACACGTCTTCCGAGGAGGAAGCAGACTCTGGGGATGAGGGGAATGACCCGCCAATTTCCGGGGGCGAGGTCACTGAGGCAGTTAAACAACTCCTTGGTGGCAGAGCCCCTGGTGTTGATGAGGTCCGCCCCGAGTTCCTGAAGGCTCTGGACGTTGTAGGGCTGTCCTGGTTGACACGCCTCTACAATGTTGCGTGGAGATCAGGGGCAGTACCCCTGGACTGGCAGACCGGGGTGGTGGTCCCCATCTTTAAGAAGGGAGACCGGAGGGTGTGTTCCAACTACAGGGGGATCACACTCCTCAGCCTCCCTGGGAAAGTCTATGCCAGGGTGCTGGAAAGGAGAGTTCGTCCGCTAGTCGAACCTCGGATACAGGAGGAACAATGCGGTTTTCGTCCTGGTCGCGGAACACTGGACCAGCTCTTTATCCTCTCGAGGATACTTGAGGGTGCATGGGAGTTTGCCCAACCAGTCTACATGTGTTTTGTGGACTTGGAGAAGGCATTCGACCGTGTCCCTCGGGGTGTCCTGTGGGAGGTGTTGCGGGAGTATGGGGTGTCTGGCCCATTGCTACGGGCCATTCGATCCCTATACAACCGTTGCAAGAACTTGGTTTGCATTGCTGGCAATAAGTCGGACTCGTTCCCAGTGGGTGATGGGCTCCGCCAGGGCTGCCCTTTGTCACCGGTTCTGTTCATAATTTTTATGGACAGGATTTCTAGGCGCAGCCAAGTGGCGGAGGGCTTTCACTTTGGTGGCCTCAGAATCTCATCTCTGCTTTTTGCGGATGATGTGGTTCTGTTGGCTTCATCGGGTGGGGGCCTCCAGCTCGCACTGGAACGGTTCGCAGCCGAGTGTGAAGCAGCGGGAATGAGGATCAGCACCTCCAAATCTGAGGCCATGGTTCTCAGCCGGAAAAGGGTGGAGTGCCCACTCCGGGTCAGGGATGAGTTCCTGCCCCAAGTGGAGGAGTTCAAGTATCTCGGGGTCTTGTTCGCGAGTGATGGGAGAAGGGAGCCGGAGATCGACAGACGGATTGGGGCTGCAGCTGCAGTAATGCGGACGCTGCACCGGTCCGTCTTGGTGAAGAGGGAGCTGAGTGTAAAAGCGAAGCTCTCAATTTACCGGTCGATCTACGCCCCTACCCTCACCTATGGCCACGAGCTGTGAGTAGTGACCGAAAGAACGAGATCGCGGATACAAGCGGCGGAAATGAGCTTCCTCCGAAGGGTGGCTGGCCTCTCCCTTAGAGATAGGGTGAGAAGTTCGGCCATCCGGGAGGGGCTCAGAGTAGAGCCACTGCTGCTCCACATCGAAAGGAGCCAGCTGAGGTGGTTCGGGCATCTGACAAGGATGCCTCCTGGGCGCCTCCTAGGTGAGGTGTTCCGGGCATGTCCCACCGGGAGGAGGCCCCGGGGCAGACCCAGGACGCGCTGGAGAGATTATATCTCTTGGCTGGCCTGGGAACGCCTTGGTGTTCCCCCGGGTAAGCTGGAGGAGGTGGCTGGGGAGAGAGAGGTCTGGGCCTCTCTGCTTAGGCTGCTGCCCCCGCGACCCGGCCTCGGATAAAGCGGATGAAGATGGATGGATGGATGGATGGATGGACAAATTTAAAGTGAAACAACACAAAACACTGAAAATCACAACACAATTAAATATAAATTAAAATATGAAAACAAAAAGGAGATGCACATTCTCTGTCATATGGGCCTGCATGAATAAACTTTCTGAATCCTTTATCATCTGCAACTGAAAATAGTTGTGGATGATTACTATACCTTTCTAATGTGACGTTTTTGTCCCTGGCTCTCTTTATCTGTCTCTCCCTCCCGCTCTGTTCCTGTGCTACTGTGACTATAACTACCGCCCCTCCCCCCTCTTCCCAGCGCAAGCACAAGGCTCGCATGCGGTGTGAAGCGGAAAAAAAGTGCGAGAGAGAGCGTGAGAGAAAGGGGGGGGGGAAAAAAAACCACGGTTCGCGATAAGGAGCCAGCTCGCGTCGTTCACGTGAAAAATGCGGCTCTAAGAGCCATTTCGTTCGCGACCGACACATCACTACTCGCCTCTCCTTCACTGAACACAACTCCCCCTCCCCCATAGCTTCACCTGGAGGCAATGACAAGATGAACACGGCAAATCTTCGTTAACGAGTTACCGCGGATCGCCCCGTGCGTGGGGCTGGACGGCGTCAACGTGTTAGCGAGCTAACCGCGCTAACGACATGCAGCCTAAAATCCTTTCATTTTCTCAAAAATCGACAGTGCGCCTTATGTATGAATTCTGGTTGTGCTTACTGACCGCGAAGCAATTTGATGTGGTACACAGTGCTCAGCAATCTGTCAAAAAATGTTTTAGTACGACTTTGGTAAGCTACGGAGCTGCACCGCTTGATGGATTGTCGGAGCATTACGGCTACCGTAGTCTGGAGCCTCGCAGAGTGATACGTACTGTGCTTCAACGTACCGTATTGTGTGCGTATAAGGGCGTATAAGGGCCATAAATGGCACCTGTTAAGAGACATGGTTACAAAGAGGATTTCAAACTCAAGGCTGTCAGCCACGCAGTAGAACTTGGGAATAGAGCAGCTGTGAAATCTGTCTGTCTTTGTTATTATGCTCATTAGGGCTGCCACAAACGATTATTTTTATAGTCGACTAGTCACCGATTATTTTTGTGATTAGTCAACTAATCAGATCATGCATCCATTGGACGTAAAACGTACAGCTTATTGCACCAGCAGCATCTGCTCTTATATAACTATCATTAGCTTATAGCTTTAAGTGTTTAAGGCATGTGCTAACTAAAAATAAAGACAAGATGATAGTTTGTTAAATTTTAATGAAATTTTCAGATTGTTTCGGTGAAGTTTAATAAACTCCTTGCTATCTAAAATATAACAGGACACCGGAGTATATTCTCGAGCATCTCACACTTCTGATAATCAGTTGTCTGCTTGATGTTTATTCAGCTGTGTAAAAACTATAACTTTAATCTCAGCCAAACCGATTTACTCAGGAACAAATAAAATACTAAAAAAAAAGCCAAACAATAACATTTTAAGTTATCTAAGTGACTTATATATCATGTTTAACCTGAGTAGCGAAAGACGGCGGTGGGTTTGAAAACGATTTGGCGGAAGTCCGGTGTGCTCACCGGCTATACTGAGCCCTGCCCCCGGCTAGCTATCGAGCTAGTGGGTAACAGACGTCTCCGAAAACGTCGGAGCACTTTTGAAAATATGTGGTGTCTTGATAAACTGAGCAGATATTTGAGGTTTACGCAGCTACATTCTCGCCTGAAAATATGTTAAACGTTTATTTTGTGGCCCAGAAAGAATAATAAGAGTAATATTAAAACTAACTAGCTGCCGCCATTGTTGGAAACTCAGCTGGGCTGCGCTGGGCCGCGCTGGGAATTCTGGGACACAGCTTCTTCTTCTTCGGGGTTTAACGGCAGCTGGCATCCTTGTACATGCAGTGCTGCCATCTTCTGTTTCAGTCCGTTATTACACTCTTAAATCCTACTACTTATTCCTGCGTCTTTTGTGATCTTACAAAGCTTCAAACGACGCGTCGACTATTAAATCAGTCGTCGACGATTTTGATAGTCGACGTAATCGTGACTAGTCGACTAATCATGGCAGCCCTAATGCTCATCGTCTTTTAGTTTACATTTTGACTGCACAATTGTGAGCTTTTTGTTATGCACAAAAACAACATTGTTTTCTTTTATTTATGGACCATTATTATTTAATAAATGCTGACAATTTATTTTTGAGTAATTTCTTCATGTACAGCTACGCTGTATGTTAATAAAAGTGCCTGTGTGACATCTGGGACACAGCTTTGACTAAGAACTCTCTTCTTGTTCTTACCTTATGGCTTTAAAAAAAAAAAATATCGAGATATATATCATATATCGCCATCCAGCTAAAAAATAGCGAGATATGAATTTTGGGTCATATCGCCCAGCCCTAATTACTAATAAAGGAAATTGTTAATCACATGTGGCTATTCTGCTTTTTCTGATTATTTAGTAGTTTACCTTTGCATTTTAAATACAATAATACTCTTACATTTATTCCAACTCTAACTATAATTGCCTAATTGTTAGTTAAAATTAGTTAGTAAAACAAGTTAGAGCATGAGGTCTATTTTAAAACTAAGTAGTAGCCCATATTACCCATATAGCCTCAAAATGATATCAAGGTATTTGAGGAAAATTTGCAACAATGTAATTTCTGTGGATATAACCAAAACAACAACAAGCTAACACTGGACAACATTTTGTTGACACTTACAACTTGGCAGGCAGTAGCAGCATTTTTAAGTGTAAGTAAATTAAAAGTACTTTACATTCTTCTTTTCCGATAGTGATGGGATTTACGGTTCTTTTCTAGAGAACTGGCTCTTTCGGCTCAGCTCACTAAAAAGAGCCGGCTCTTTTGGCTCCAAACCGGCTCTTTTGGCTCCGAAACGGCTCTTCAGGTTGTTTTGTTGCTTTAATTAATTTATTATTAACAATAATATAAAATTATGCACAAAAGGAATCAGTAATGTAAAAAAAAAAGTGGTTTTATTTATATATGTTTGTATATAAATGCAGTGGCCCCTAGAGACAAAACACGTACAAACTCTAAAAAGCACGTAAAAATTCCAAAGCACGTACAAACTCCAAAACACATTTCTAGCGTTAACTGAACTTCCAAAACAGAGCTACCTAGATCACTTAAATTACACAATTGAAAGCATATGTTTATTATTTGTGTATTTATACACAAGCATTCATATATATGTGTCTAACCGTTTTTCCCCACTCGGTGACACACCCGCCGGGGGTCAAACTCTGGTAATTGGTGATTCTGTTCTCAGACATGTGAAGCTAGAGACACCGGCAACCATAGTCAATTGTCTTCCAGGGGCCAGAGCAGGCGACATTGAAGGAAATTTAAAACTGCTGGCTAAGGGTAAACGTAAATTCAGTAAAATCATAATTCACGTCGGCAGTAATGACACCCGGTTACGCCAATCGGAGGTCACTAAAATCAATATTGAATCGATGTGCAACTTTGCTAAAACAATGTCGGACTCTGTAGTTTTCTCTGGTCCCCTCCCCAATCAGACCAGGAGTGACATGTTTAGCCGCATGTTCTCCTTAAATTGCTGGCTGTCTGAGTGGTGTCCCAGAAACGATGTGGGCTTCATAGATAATTGGCAAACCTTCTGGAGGAAACCTGGTCTTGTTAGGAGAGACGGCATCCATCCCACTTTGGATGGAGCAGCTCTCATTTCTAGAAATATGGACAAATTTATTAAACCCCCCAAAATATGACTATCCAGAGTTGGGACCAGGAAGCAGAGTTGCAGTCTTACACGCCTCTCTGCACCTTCTCTCCTCCTGCTACCCCCCCAAAAACCCATCTCCATAGAGACTGTGTCAGCTTCCAAAAAGACAAAAAACAAACTAAAAACCAGCAACAAACAACTTAAACATAAACAATCAAAAAGAAAGAACAATACAGTATCCACATCTGAACCAAAGAGTAAAACAGTGAAATGTGGATTATTAAATATTAGGTCTCTCTCCTCCAAGTCTCTGTTAGTACATGACTTAATAATTGATCAACAAATTGATTTACTCTGCCTTACAGAAACCTGGTTGCAGCAGGATGATTATGTTAGTTTAAATGAATCAACACCCCCGAGTCATTCTAACTACCAGAAACCTCGAAGCACAGGCCGAGGGGGCGGTGTGGCAGCAATTTTTCACACCAGCCTATTAATTAATGAAAGACCAAGACAGACTTTTAATTCATTTGAAAGCCTGATGCTTAACATTGTCCACCCCAGCTGTGAAACTCAGAAACCAGTCTTACTTGTTATCATCTATCGTCCACCTGGGCCTTACACAGAGTTTCTGTCTGATTTCTCAGACTTTATATCTAATTTAGTTCTGAGCTCAAATAAAATAATTATTGTGGGTGATTTTAACATCCATGTAGATGCTAAAAATGACAGCCTCAACATGGCATTTAGTCTGTTATTAGACTCAATTGGCTTCTCTCAAAATGTAAAAGAACCCACCCACCACTTTAATCACACTCTAGATCTTGTTTTAACATATGGCATAGAAACTGAACATTTAACAGTGTTTCCTGAAAACCCTCTCCTGTCTGATCATTTCCTGATAACATTTACATTTACAATAATTGATTACACAGCGGTGGAGAGTAGATTTTATCAAAGTAGATGTCTTTCTGAAAGCGCTGTAACTAAGTTTAAGAATATAATCCACCCACTGTTATCATCTTCAATGCCCTGTACCAACACAGAGCAGAGCAGCTATCTGAACGCTACCCCAACAGAGGTCGATTATCTTGTTAATAATTTCACCTCCTCACTACGTACGACTCTGGATATTGTAGCTCCAGTGAAAACTAAGGTCTCTAATCAGAAGTACCTGACTCCGTGGTATAATTCTCAAACACGTACCCTAAAGCAGATGACTCGTAATCTGGAGAGGAAATGGCGTGTCACAAATTTAGAGGATCATCATTTAGCCTGGAGAAATAGTTTGCTGCTTTATAAGAAAGCCCTCCGCAAAGCCAGAACATCTTACTATTCATCACTGATTGAAGAAAATAAGAACAACCCCAGGTTTCTCTTCAGCACTGTAGCCAGGCTGACAAACAGTCAGAGCTCTGTTGAGCCAACCATCCCTTTAACGTTAACTAGTAATGACTTCATGAACTTCTTCACAAATAAAATTTTTATCATTAGAGAAAAAATTACCAGTAATCATCCCACAGATGTAATATTATCTACAGCTACTCTTAGTACCATTGATGTTAAGTTAGACTCTTTTTCTCCAATTGATCTTTCTGAGTTAACTTCAATAATTACTTCCTCCAAACCATCAACGTGTCTTTTAGACCCCATTCCTACAAAACTGCTCAAAGAAGTCATGCCATTGATTAATTCTTTGATCTTAAATATGATCAACCTATCTCTAATGGTCGGCTATGTACCACAGGGCTTCAAGCTGGCTGTGGTTAAACCTTTA
Source organism: Perissodus microlepis (assembly GCF_051167445.1). Classification (NCBI taxonomy): domain Eukaryota; kingdom Metazoa; phylum Chordata; class Actinopteri; order Cichliformes; family Cichlidae; genus Perissodus; species Perissodus microlepis. The sequence goes on from NC_140461.1 coordinate 22,613,677, forward strand.
CTCAAAAAGCCATCTCTAGACCCAGCAGTCTTAGCTAATTATAGGCCAATCTCCAACCTTCCTTTCATATCAAAAATCCTTGAAAGAGTAGTTGTCAAACAGCTAACAGATCATCTGCAGAGGAATGGTTTATTTGAAGAGTTTCAGTCAGGTTTCAGAGCTCATCACAGCACAGAAACAGCTTTAGTGAAGGTTACAAATGATCTTCTTATGGCCTCTGACAGTGGACTCATCTCTGTGCTTGTCCTGCTAGACCTCAGTGCAGCGTTCGATACTGTCGACCATAATATCCTATTAGAGCGATTAGAACATGCTGTAGGTATTACAGGTACTGCACTGCAGTGGTTTGTATCATATCTATCTAATAGACTCCAATTTGTGCATGTAAATGGAGAGTCCTCTTCACACACTGAGGTTAATTATGGAGTTCCACAGGGTTCAGTGCTAGGACCAATTCTGTTTACATTATACATGCTTCCCTTAGGCAGCATCATTAGAAGACATAGCATACATTTTCACTGCTATGCAGATGACACCCAGCTCTATCTGTCCATGAAGCCAGATAACACACACCAATTAGTTAAACTGCAGGAATGTCTTAAAGACATAAAGACCTGGATGGCCGCTAACTTTCTGCTTCTTAATTCAGATAAAACTGAGGTTATTGTACTCGGCCCTGAAAATCTTAGAAATATGGTATCTAACCAGATTCTTACTCTGGATGGCATTACCTTGGCCTCCAGTAACGCTGTGAGGAACCTTGGAGTCATTTTTGACCAGGACATGTCCTTCAACGCACATATTAAACAAATATGTAAGACTGCTTTCTTCCATTTGTGCAACATCTCTAAAATTAGAAATATCCTGTCTCAGAGTGACGCTGAAAAACTAGTTCATGCATTTATTACTTCCAGGCTGGACTACTGTAATTCATTATTATCAGGATGTCCAAAAAACTCACTGAAAAGCCTTCAGCTAATCCAAAATGCTGCAGCAAGAGTACTGACAGGGACTAGAAGGAGAGAGCATATTTCTCCTGTTTTGGCTTCCCTTCATTGGCTTCCTGTTAAGTCCAGAATTGAATTCAAAATCCTGCTCCTCACATACAAGGTCTTAAATAATCAGGCCCCATCTTATCTTAATGACCTTGTAGTACCATATCACCCTATTAGAGCACTTCGCTCTCGCTCTGCAGGCCTACTTGTTGTTCCTAGAGTATTTAAAAGTAGAATGGGAGGCAGAGCCTTCAGTTTTCAGGCCCCTCTTCTGTGGAACCAGCTTCCAATTTGGATTCGGGAGACAGAAACTATCTCTACTTTTAAGATTAGGCTTAAAACTTTCCTTTTTGCTAAAGCATATAGTTAGGGCTGGACCAGGTGACCCTGAATCCTCCCTTAGTTATGCTGCAATAGACGTAGGCTGCCGGGGGATTCCCATGATGCATTGAGTTTTTCCTTTCCAGTCACCTTTCTCACTCACTATGTATTAATAGACCTCTCTGCATTGAATCATATCTGTTATTAACCTCTGTCTCTCTTCCGCAGCATGTCTTTTATCCTGTCTTCCTTCTCTCACCCCAACCGGTCGCAGCAGATGGCCGCCCCTCCCTGAGCCTGGTTCTGCCGGAGGTTTCTTCCTGTTAAAAGGGAGTTTTTCCTTCCCACTGTCGCCAAAGTGCTTGCTCATAGGGGGTCATATGATTGTTGGGTTTTTCTCTGTATCTATGAAGCGCCTTGAGGCGACTTTTATTGTGATTTGGCGCTATATAAATAAAATTGAATTGAATTGAATTGAATTGAATATATTCAAATTATTTAAAAAAAAAAAAAGTTCATTTACCTGTTACTACCACACACCAAATCCAGTCGTTGATACTTGCTGGGTTGTGTAGCCACTAGGTAACAAAAGCTCAACACTGCGCTTAGCATTCTGGAGCACTTCTGTTGTCTTTTCTACATGTTTTGAGTTTTTATGTGCTTTGAGTTTTTACGTGTTTTGGAGTTTGTACGTGCTTCGGAGTTTGTATGTGCTATGGAGTTTTTAAGTGTTTTGGGGTTTGCACGTGCTTCAGGGATTTATACGTGCTATGGCGTTTTTACGTGTTTTGGAGTTTTTATGTGTTTTGTCTCTAGGGGCCACCGTAAATATACTTTTATTTATTCACTCCACATAAAATGTAATATTACAAAAAACAACTATTCACATTTCTATTACTATTTGAATTTTCAGCTTTTTCCTTTTAAACAAATTTAAAGTGAAATAACACAAAACACTGCAAACCACAACACAATTAAATATCATCCGCAACTGAAAATAGTTGTTATTTATAAGTGAAAAAAAATAATGTTAAGATTTTTGTGGTTGTAGGTACATAAAGTTAACCAATAGTCTCTATATGAAACAGAGTGCCTGTGAAGTACAGAGTCAACTGAGTATTTGGGTATTATTTCATTCCAGTTGCATACATTAACCTGTCAAGCAGTGTTCTCGTTTTACACACAGTCTCAAGGGACGAGGCGTAAGCAGGCCACATGCATTTAGGAAGCGCTGTGCAGATCTACCACAGCCATATTGAAATGTGATCCAACTTCAACAGGTTACTTCATACTTGAGTTAAAGCAGTGTCCTTTCATGGGTGCTGTCCAGTTAGAGTCATACCATTCCACCATTTTTGAGTGTTGCAGTCATGCCTACAATGCCCAGCATTCGTTTCACATCCTGTCGCCATGGTTATTGGTGTTTCACTGTCTGCTACTGGCAGATCAAGAATTCATGTTGTGGCCATTGTTTACAGGAAAGAATGTCCTCACTTGTGTCTGGGATGACATGCCATTTGTTTTAGTGAGAAGAATGTGTGTACTTGCATTTGGGCTGCTCAGTGTGTCATCTTCATGCTATGTTGCACAGAGGTTTTTGTTGTAAGTTGTTTGCCCTAGGCAATGTCCGAAGTAATTCAGATACATTTTACGATGCACCCTACTCTCCAGCTTGGCCTTCTATCTACACAAGGCCACTGTTTCGTGGTCATGAAAAGGGGACTTTCTGAAACTGTTGTAGAATATGGATATATTTGAAAATTCATTTCTCGTAGAAGGGCAAAGCTAGGCTTTATGAAAGTGTTGACATGAGCCAGTTAGGGTACGTTGTAGCGGGGTACCTTACTATCAACCCTAGCTTTTTTTTTTTTTGTTGAAATTTGTATTTGTTTTTGCTTTGATTTTTTATTTTTATTACAGAGAAGGTGCGTCCTTTGTCAATTTTTAGCTTTTACATATAAGGATATAATCAAATATGATCTAGTAGGGTTGGGCCATATCATACCGTTCACGGTAATACCGGTATAATGTTAGGCAATGATAAGAAAATGAAATATCACAATAGAATATGGGTAAAACGCAGATGCACAGTGCCTTTGTTTTCATATGCACATGGTGGAAAAAGCATGGCGGCGACAGAGAATGAGAAGGACGAAAGCGGATTGATGAATGAAGCAGATGAACCAGAATTGGTTTGTAAAAATGCTGCAACTTCAGTGGTGTGGAACTGGTTCGGCTTTTGTCCGTCAGATACACAACTGGCCATTAAGGTGTCGCAGATAAATACAAACAAATAAAACCAGTACTGGTACCAAAACAAAGAAGATTTATTCATAACACACGCGAAAAGACCAAGGGAAATCAAGTTAACGATCAAAAAAAATAACGCTAAAAACCCTGAAAACCATCAATTTCACACCCGAGCCTCAACTCTCACGGCCCGGTACCAAACAATTCCGGTCCGGTGGTTGGGGACTCTATACCACTGGACTCTATAGTGGTACAAATGTGATCTCTAGACTGATAGATAAGTAAATTACCAAATGTAAAGTTGGTAAAGTCGACAAGGGATTATGCTGTGGGACAGGAACTGGGCTACGTCATTTCGTTGTAATGAAAGGAACTCATAATGCTTCAGCACATCAAGACATTTTGGATAATTTCTTGCTCGCAACTTTATGGGAACTTTTTGGGGATGGTCCCTGTCTGTTTCAACATGACTGTGCACCAGTGTACAAAGCAAGGTCAATAAAGACATGGATGACTGACTTTGGTGTCGAAGAACTTGACTGGCCTGCACAGAGTCCTGACCTCAACCTGCTAGAACACCTTTGGGATTAATAAGAGCGGAGGCATGCAACATCACTATCTCCCCTCACAAACGTACTTCTTGAAGAACAGTCCCATAAATTCCCAATAAAAACATTTCTAAACCTTGTGGAAAACCTTCCCAGAAGAGTTGAAGCTGTAGCTGCAAAGATTAAGCCGACATATCATATTAAACCTTATGGATTAAGAATAGGATGTTACTCAAGTTCATATGCATGTAAAGGCAGACGAGGGAATACTTTTGGCAGTATAGTGTAGTTTAGCTTCTGCGACTCATAGAGACACCTGTAGCAGCAATTGCTTGAAGTACTTGTTTTCTATATAAATTTATCGGTATTTTGGAGGAATTTCGGTCCACTTGGCTTTTACGATGTCGCTTCAGTTTATTGAGGTTTGCAGACATTAATTTGTGCGCAACTCTCATAAGGTCAGTTTGGGCCAAGCTGTAGCTATTGGACAGGTGGCCTCACATTTGATTCAGGAATACTTTAGTTTATAGAAGTGTTCATGTTCGACTCAACGACTACAGAGCGCCCAGGTCTTGTGGCTGCAAAACAATGCTGGACAGTTGGTATGAAATATTTGTGCTGATATGCCATGACTCTGTGTATTATGGCCAAACATTTCCATTTTAGTATAGTCTATTCAAAGCACATTGTTGCAGATGTCTTGCACTGTGATCAGATGGGACTTTGCAAGCCTAATTGTGCTGCCACATTCTTTTTAGAGAGAAGATTCTTTCTCTTGGGAACTTTTCCAAATAAGCATTATTTTATTGTCTTTTTCAAATTGTACTGTCATGAATTTTAACATTTAACATGCATGTCAGGTCTCTGACCAGAGTTAGCATGTCAAATGTGTGATTGGGAAATATCTTGAGTGTTTTCAGTGGAATGTTCGGAAATTCCCAGTTTGATTGGCAGCAACAGTTGCTTCTTTAATGTCATTATTGATGTTTTCCTCCTTGGCATTGTGTTAAGAAACACCTCACCTGCTAATAGGGCTGCTCAATTAATCGAATTTTAATCACGATTACGATCTGGGCTTTCAACGATCATTAAAAATGACTGAGCCGATTATTAGCCCCTCCCTCGTGCTTTACTCTCGCGCTGCTTCGTGTGGCAAATCGAGCGCACCTCTCTGCATTTCGAACACGTGTCACAACAATTAAGAGCAGCGGTCCCCAACCTTTTTTGCGCCACGGACCAGTTTATGCCCGACAATATTTTCATGGACCGGCCTTTAAGGTGTCGCGGATAAATACAACAAAATAAAACTAGTACCGGTACCGAAAAAAAGAACATTTATTCAGAACACACCCGAAAAGACCTAGGAAAACCGAGTAAACGATAAAAACGACAACAAAATAACGCTGAAAACCGATTAAAAACCCTGAAAACTATACATTTCACACCTGAGCCTCAACTCTCGGGGCCCGGTACCAAACGACTCACGGACCGCTACCGGTCCGAGGCCCGGGGGTTGGGGACCACTGATTAAGAGGACCCGAGGGAAGCTCGGAAAGCTAAGCAGAAGTTATTTGGAGAGGAGAGTGACTGCCGTTGGTTGAAAAGAGAGGTAAAAAAACTTCAGTGGTGTGGAAACATTATGGGTTCGCGGAGTCAGACGTGGATCAAGTAGACATAGTGTGTAAACTTTGCTACTGTGTCGTAGCTGCACCACAGAGCAACACTGCAAAGTTCACTAAACATAGATGTTTACATTTTTCATTTATTTTTTATATTGCAAACATTTGCACTGTTATCAGTATTTGCACACTATTTTATATTATTTTATGACAATCTTTAAAGTCATTATTCAATACATTGTTATTGTTAAATAAATATCGTCAAATAATCGAGATCTCAATTTCAGTGAAAATAATCGTGATTATCGTTTTTGCCATAATCGAGCAGCCCTACCTGCTAAGAAGACTTAAAACGTTTGCTTTTAGAGAGGTGCTCACATTTGCTTATGATCATTTAATCAAATGCATTGACTGGCAGCACCCAGCTGCTACTTACTGTTTTAATTCATACGGAAGCTGTAAGGGTGGACTGTTTTTCGCGCACTGCTGCTGCATTTTCGTTTAGTTTTAAGTAAATAATGGTGAAGTGAATAATATGTCATGTGTTCTTGTTCATCTGAGGTTGTTATTAGCTAGTTTTAAGACCTAGCAAGAACCACATGATTTTTATTTAATTATGTGGCTGTACTTTTGTTGAACAATGACTATAATACCATTTTACCGTTTTGTAGTGGATGGGTAGCTCTCTATCAGAAGTGCAAAAAGTAACAGCTGCCCCCAGCTTTCTCTCCCAGCTCATGTCATTATTATGCACACATTACACTTTGCTTTGATACAACCTTTTTAACAGACCCCCACATATGGGATATGGATCGTCTCCACGTATCCCATGTAAGCAAACTTTTTCTTCAACTGTGTTTGTATGTGTTAAAGAAAAGAGATGGATCAATAGAGTGACTGGACCATGGCTTTTTCTGAAGGATATTGTATTTTTAACAAGAAGAGCCTCGGCTAACTTTCCTGTTGTTTTGATATGTAAAAGGTGTTGGCTTGTTTCCAATCCTGCGAATGTGAATTTGGTGTTATTTCGTAGCTACTTGCAATGTTTAGATGAGTTCAGATTCTTATATTCACCTATAAGTTGTGGTGATCATTTTGCACAGACTTTGCAACAGATTCTCACTGACACACCACAGTAATGAAATTAAAACAAACGTTGGAGTTTGGCTGACATATTCCCTTCTAGATACTGACTTTGGAACAACTTTGAACTCCTGATCTTATTAAAACGGTGATTTTGTTTCCTCCCCCTCCCCCCCCCCCCCCCCCCCAAAAAGGCATGGTTATCCTGAAACTCCCAAGACCTGACATGAACAATGGTTGAATCCAGATGTTGTCTTTTTTTTCTTCCCAAAGAGAAGTGGAGGCACAGCTGTGGTCCCTAAAAGAGATCATTTTACACTCCTCTTGCTAACTCGTCTTTAATGTGACTTTCTGCAGTCCCAATGCTCACGAGACTCTGACTCACCTAAGCAGCTGTAGTTTATCTGCTGCCATTATTAAGACTTGAGCTATGTTCACAGACCAGCTGAGAAAGATTTCAAATCTAAAATGAACACTCCGTGCTAAATTTTGTTCCCTTTTAGGTTTATTGGTCCCCACCAGACAGTGAAATGTCAATAAGATTTTCTTGTGGCGGGTGTCCAAATGGAGATGCATCCTAGGGCAGTTCCCATGAAGGGTTATTACTCTGCATAAAGTATAAATAAGGTTCAATCAGGTTTATTTTTTGTGTTGATTTGTGTGTTGTTTTGTCAAATTAGTAAAAATCTCAATTCTGAGTGTTCCTTTTATTTTTTTTATTATAGTTTTTTTTCAAGTAAGCACAAGCCTGGAGAGTTTCCTGTGTTTTATGGATACTTGTCTATCTACATTATAAAGAAACCTAACCCTTTTTGTGCCAACCCTGATTTTTCTCATGTGTTTCAGAGTAAAAAGGCTCATATACCGTACAGAGACAGCAAGCTGACGCGGATACTTAAAGACTCCTTGGGAGGCAACTGCAGGACGGTTATGATTGCCAATGTTAGCCCCTCTTCCAAATCATATGATGACATCCATAATACTCTAAAGTATGCCAACAGGGCTAAGGAGATCAAGTCCTCGGTTAGTGTTCAAGTCATATTGTGTTATGGTCACCAGTTGTAATCCTAGCTGTGATTCTTGGACCATAAATATACAAAATGACATTATATTAGCCATCCGTTTTTCTCTCTACCTTTACCCGACAGCTGAAGAGTAATGTTGTCAGCTTGGACAGTCACATTGGCCAGTATGCTGTGGTCTGTGAGAAGCAGCGGCAAGAGGTAAGACAAAATAACAAACAGGACAACTAATTACTTTGTATTTGGACAATCGGACATGGACATGATAAGTCCTGACTGATATCAATGTTCTATTTAATCCCTAAAGATCATGCAGTTGAAGCAGAAACTAAAAGAATATGAGACGAAGAGCACGGGGGCTGGGGCTTTTAGCACAATCTCTTCCCAGAAGCAAGAAGAGTTCAAAAGGTAAGCAAGTCCATGAGCGTGACTCAGAGTGTAACTTGTTACTTTATGTGTCATAACCACTTTTATTGTAAAGCGTGTAACTGGAATGAAGACAATGATTCAGGCAGAGAGCTTGTGGCCTGCATTTGCTAATGTATCGGACAATAATGACGCATTATGTGGTTTTGTAAATGGTTCTGGTGGCTGTAGATCCATTAGATTCTATAAAGAAGTGGAACAGGGAACGTAAGGTGTAATTGGGTGTAGTGGGTCAGGTTGTATAATCAAGAATGATATCCCAATTTACAGCATTTTTAATGTGGCCCTTTGTCTTTGTTCATTGGCATTTGTGGTAGATTAAATATTATGAAATTAGCTTTTAGCAATGAGCCTTTTATTAAATCTGCTCAGCAGCTTGAGAATATATTGAGCTGCTTGATTCAAGATTTATACTAAAACCATCACTTGATGGAATAAAATGAGGTCAGTGGCATAAATATGCTGTCTTGAATTGGTATGCATCGTACAAAGCCTTTATATGAGTTGCTAGATCTGCATTATTTAATGTTTACATTCACTCAACTTTTAATCAGCGTTGGCTCCAAACTTATTGACAGCCTGTCAAAGAAGTCTCCAAGGAGGCATTCTGAAAACTTTGCAGACAGCACCCCACAATTCAAGAACCAACGTGGCGTGTTATTTAAAAACAGCATGAGGATGTTCCAGTTTTTGTGTTTAACGAGTCTGGCTTTGAGTGTGGGCATATTTCAGTATCTTTGATCTAATGGCCAAATATAATAGCAGGCATGTTCAGCCATAACCCTGATGCCTTTGGCCTCTTTGAGTAGCTATGAAGTCTCCTCTGTGTTCAAAATGAAACCATGGTATTATTATTATAGACTTGTGAAATTTATTGCTCAGGACATGAGACTCATCACTGTTATTCTCCCATAGGGTGCAGTTCTAGTTTAAGAAGTCTTCTAGAAATTATGGTGCATGCTGGTTGTTATTTTATTATTTAATAAATAATAATAACATATTTTGTTTATTAGGCTATTAGGGCGGGCAGGTGTAGTGTACTCAGGTGGGTTTAGCTAATCTAGAGCTTTAAAAACAAAGAAAACCACCAAAAAAACAACTTTAAATAGCACGCAGCATTGTTCAAAGATGAGGTATGAGTTAAGGTGACTACATCCCTACTAAATAGGCTTTTAAATGACATGTAACGAGGATGGTCATTTCCACCTCCATGTGGTTTTTTTTTTTTCCCCTTGGACTCTACTAGAGTAGTTTTGCATCACCTACAGGCCTCCCTTTAAGCTCACTGTCTTCTGATTGGCTACTCCTGTCAAACAGAAGATTTTAACAATAGATAGGGATTCAGGTGCTCATAGTCAGGTAGGTGGGATGACCGTATGAAGGAAGCTCTTTTTGATGTCAGAAATATCTAGGAGTAGAAAAAAATGTGAAACAAGTATTAGTCTGAAGCCTGGGCTTTTTATTAACGCAGGGATTGCTTGCACATGCACTGACTTTGGCCATCCACCATTAGCTCCACTTTAAAGACAGCCACTTTACAAAAGGTACCTTTGAACACCAGACCTTGGAATCACAGTTCTGCATGAACAGTCGAGCAGTTTTTATGTAGCTGTTGTCTTGCGGCCTGTTTTGCTCTGTGTATTTTCTGATAATTAATCTGGAGTTTTGTAGCCGATTAAGAAAAGTGGTGTTTAGTTGTGAGACATCCCTATCACTGTCACCTTTCTCCAGTACTTCCGGAGGGTTTCTCAAGGCATTCCCAGTCCAAACAAGATTATCTAGAATTCCTAAAGCTTTGTTTGGGTTTGCCTTTGGATTTAATCGGAGACCCTAACAACCTCCACAGGCCCCTTTTTTAAGTGGCTGGTATTTAACTGCAGATGCATTCTGAATGTCTCCACCCCTCATCCCGTTCTTAAAGGAAGAACCATGTGACGAAAACTCCTTCTGGCACTTTGCATCTGTAATATCATTCATAGTGTCAGCACGTGGAGCTCCTGACAGTCAATTGCAAGACTCGTGTTACTTTATCTAACATACCAGTCTACCTGCCAGTCTCCCAAGCAAAATTCACCTCAGTGATAAACAAGAAGTAAAGATATTTGATTTCCTTCTTTTGGAGAGAAGCAAGTAGTTTCTAAATAAATTTGTGCTGTCTATCTTTTCCTAGCAGAGTGTAGAGGAACACACCCGAACTACTGTGAATGAAGCTAGTAAAATCCACATTTTAATTGCCTTTCAACGGTCACCAGTGACAATTTGTGAAATGATACAGGATGGATTTGTGACGGCAGAAAGTCTATGAAGAGCTTGTCCTCAAGTTTTTCCTAAATATTATCCCAAAGCTTAAATGCACTCTTAAACCAGGAGTGGCACTTTTCATGTATCGCACATGAAAACTGTTGCTAAAATAGGAGCAAAGTGACTTTGTTTGGCCCAAGGCAATCCTACACACTTTGTATGCCGACATAATGTTGGTGTGCAGTGGCAAACACCAGCTGCTGTTTATTTATTTGTATGTGCCTCCATGCGTATATAATCACACTTAGGCCTTTAACAGAGTTTTTGAAAGCTGACCTGTCCACAATGTACTGAAAAAGTGTGTGAGCCAATGATAGCAATCCTGCTAAATTCCTAATGAAATGAGTCCAGCCCACCTTGTTTCCCTGATCATTTTTACTTTTAAGCAGCTTGTTTTTGTTACTCCCATGAAATGCTGTCCCTTGAAATCTGCGCTTAGGCCTCCTGGAAAACTGTTAGTTCCTGGAAAACAGCGCATCTTCAGTGATGACCTCATGCTGCACTAGTGGGTATAACAAGTCCCATTAAAAAAACATTCCACCCAAATAGCCTTTTTTCCCTCCTCTTTACTGATATACCACTGGTTTAATTGTTGGGATTAAATGTGTAATGTGTAATGTATAGTGTAGGAAATGCATCAGAAAAAGACAAATACACTTTCTCACAGCATTTAGAGAGTTTTTTATTTATTTTTATGGGCTTTTCCCCCCTTTGGATTAAATCTGCAATATTGTACTAGCAGATACAAGCAAATTTAACATCTGCAACATTTCCTCGTGATTATTTACTTTTACTCATCCCTGAGCTACACTCAGTGCAAATGATATGCATTTTAATAATAATAATAATAATAGTGATTGACAGTGTGACAGCAATTAACTGAACTTTCAAAAGAGAGCAGAATAAGTAAAGGGCTCACTTGGCTCTACATTTAAAGTAACTAACTAAATATTTGTTATTATGTGAATTATGATTATTTCTATGCAGACATTTTATCTGTCAGGATTTGAAACTTTTGGCACTGGACAGTTTTGTATTCTGAAACACGGATAAAATTACACAAATATGGAGTTAGTTGGTGTCTCCTGGGACCAAGTTATGCTAGCGCTAATTAAAATTGCTATAATCCACATTAGATAGATTTCTTCTTTAATCTTGAGTCTCGAATGACAGCCGTGCCTCCAAAGCCTTTTTTTTTTTTTTAAATGAAATTATATATGCACATTTATTTATTTTAATTTGGAAAAAAAAAATTCACATCATCACCATCATTGCATCTAGTAATCTTTCAGGCATTAAGCGGCATCTGTTGGGGTACTTGAGTTAGGGGTAGGGAGGGGGGCAAGGAAAAGCTGAATGAGTCTCACTCCCACACATTTCATTCACTGGCATCAGAATTCACAACTCGCACAGTGAGAGGCTCTGAATAGAGGCTGCACGCTTCTCACACTATTAAAAATTCAGCAGTCTAGCAAGGCCACGACGTCTCCTACGTCACTGGAGTTGCATTGAAGAGTGCAGTCACATTTCAGCGACAGCTCTCCAGCCTTATTTACCTGCATACCTCTGCTATCTCTCCTCCTGAACTAGACAGCCCTTTGAATCCAACCTGGACATCACCTCAGCTCTAGTCCAGGAAGAAGCTAAGAATATCTTACGGTCGCAGTGCAAACAGAAGTGGCATGTTGTGAAAGTTAATGATTCGTGTTAACATTATAAGAGATGGCTGTCATCAGATCATATACTTTCATACTTTATTAGCTGTATTACTGCATTTGCTAATGTATCGGACAATAATGATGCAGATTAGATGTGTTGTGAAAATATTACATATCTTGTGGCCTTTTAAGGAGCTATTAGAAACTTTTAAGATCTTTTGGCACTGCAATGTATTGATAGATTGATAGATTTGCCCCTTTACATGTTGCACACACAGCAGCTATTAATCACATTTGGCTCCAAACCCTGTGGTGGTGTTGTTTTATTGCACTGGATTATACTAAGAAGTGTTTCTAATATTTTGCCCCCATTCGTCTACGTGAATCGGAGGGAACCAAAGCAACTTGCAGTGTAATATTTTCCCAAAGCTGCAGCGCCACAGCCTCAAAAATCACGAGCGTCTCTTTGACAAAACTGAAACCTTTTAGCTTCACACTTGCATTGCAAGCTGTTATCACTCCTGTTATTGATTTTTTTTTTTTTTTTTTCTTTTAAAGGGCAAATCCACATTTGCCCATTAAAAGTATACATTTGTTTATATAGGTTTGTCGGATGATTGAATGAGGGAGACTGACCTGCTCTGACTTTATGTAATTACACACAGAGTGGGTCAATTCATATTGCTTTAAAAAAAAAAGTTTGGCATTTTAAGGCGAAGCTTCTAATGAAAAAGTCTCTGTCTCCAGGGTGTCAGAAACGCTGCGGCGAATCTTCCTGAGCCGAGCCCAAATCAGGCAAGAACAGCTGGATTTGGAGAGACAGCTGAAGGAGAATGAGCTGCGCCAGCGCTACAGCGAGGAGGACAACCTGCAGGTCCAATACCTCTGTGCCAAGGAAAAGACTGAGAAGGTAGCTGATGCTTACTCTGCTATCCACAGTTTTCATCATCCCTGCAGAAAAACAGCTGCTGACTCATCGTTTCACTTCTCCGCTCCCTGTAGTTGTCTCAGTCTCTCATTTACGCCACTACGGGAAAGGGTCACTGCTCATCAGTCCCTGGCTCTTTTCTGTCATGTGTGTGTGCCCCAGTGTTAGTCTCAGCTGTGATAGCATTTAAAATAGAAAAGAGAATTCTTAAGAAGTGTTTAGTACCACACCTGTGTACTTGACTATGTGCGTATGTTTTCAGTCTTTTATTTTATTCAAATTGTTGACCCAACTTGTTTCCGACATTGGCTCAAAACCAGAAAACCCCCCAAAAAAAGCTTGTTCGCAGCTGTAATTATTCAGACTACGAACACAGTTAATGGTGTGTAATTCTAATACGAGCACAACACAATCCATGTTACCGTTTGATGTGTTTTTCAACAGGCCACTTGTAAGCACGAGAGGAAGATTGCCAGCTTACAAACTCAGCAGCAACACATTTGCAAGCGTTTGAAGGAGGCCGAAACGCGTTTCCTGGAAAACGACGGCTGGCTTCACCGCGTCGAGAACGAGATTAGGTTGTTGAAGTCGAACGATCAAACCTCAGAGGTGAGTTGAACTCGTTGGCCCGTTCAGTTTTTTGGGGGGGTTTTGGTTTTTAACTGGCGGTACGAAGAGAGCGATTCACTGGCAAACATGAATCAACTTCTATCTTCCTTTAATTTGTTTATTTATTAAGTATTTCTGATCATTTTACGCAATCAAGATTGTTAATACTACTTAGTCTTTGATCAGTAGATCAGTAGAGCCAAATAGTAAGTAACACTACCTAATTACATAACTTGGAAGACAATTGAGCACGATTATATGAAGAGAAAAACTTTACAATGTGGGTTACATCCGTCAAAACTCACTGCTTGGTGTTTTTTGTTTGTTTATTTTGGAAGGTGGGCTGTGTCTCTACTGGTGTCGTGACTGTCTTTGTTTTCTTCCCATCTGTTCTCCCAGTAATTAGAACCGTGCTCATTTTATTTCTCTAGCTCACTCGTGGATCACTGAAGAGAATAAATCAATACCCTTTACTCATCCCTCACACAGCAGCCAGTTACCTAAAACCATGTCCATGTTATTTTTTTCTGCTTTATCCTTTCTTCCAGGAACTGACCCAGAACTATGACGCACCCACCCGGTCAAATGTTCTCTCTGCTGTTGTTTCGTAGTTTCTTTACGTCAGAGTTCCCTTTTTTTTTTCTTTTTTTCTTTTTTTTTTTCCCCATCTTTTTCCCCTCCCTTTCCTTACCCCGAGTTGACAGCTTTTCTGGTGAAACATGGATGAACTTTGTGTCTTTTCCCTAGTATCCTAACCCCCCTGCCATCTTTTTTTTCTTGGTTCTTCTTCTTTTTTCTTCTTCTAATTCTGCCCTCCAGAGTACTTATGTTAGAATGGCTTTTGACTTGTCACTTCTGCTGTCTGACCTCAATTCTCCCCTTGGTTTAGGTGTTAGAGAAGGAGCTACACTGCCACAGATTGGAGCTGCAGGTAAATGATCTCAAACAACACATCAAGCAGATGGTCAAGCTCACCAATCTGCAGGATCAGGAGAACAAGCGCATGCAAAAGTAGGTTGGGCCAGAGTGAATTCACTCTGAATTAAGTGAACTCTTACTGCGGCGCACCCGGAGAAGTTTGAACGATCGTTTTCCTGCTTCTTTTCAGAATGGTGAACATCTTGCTGCCAGCTTATAGTCGGCATTATTCTGCGCTGCGTGGAGCCGGGCTGACCACAGAAGCTGACGAGACGGACAACCAAGAACTCGAACACCTTGTGCTGAGGGAGAGGGGCGTGGTCTGGGCTGACCAGGAAGGGGCGGGGCCGCAGCAGAAAGGTGGAGGGATTTGTGTGGAGTCACAGGAGACAAATGAGGCAGGAAAAATTGGACTCCGCAGCGAGCTGGCACCTGTCCTCTCTTTCACACATCTGCAATACCACCAGAATAGCCCCTGCAGTAAGTCATCACACTTTTACCACCCTATTCACTCTTTGGCTACTAGGTTGCATACGTGAAGAGGAGGGCAAGTAATGCTAATGAACGTTAAATATGTTTGTTTTTAGTTCACCAGGGAATACAGAAATTATGAACAGCACAAAATCCAGTTGGAGAAATAAGGGGAGATACATTTTCCCAGTTCTTCAGGTGTATTTGACAATCTCACTTCTACCAGAAGCAATCAAAGAGAGCAAGAGAGAAATAAAGAGAAGGGTTTTGATGCTAAATGAGCCTGTGTCAGTCATTTATGGGAGGAAAAGTTTTGTGTTATGAAAAGGAAGCTTCTAGGTTTTTTTCATCCACATCTTGTTTGTAATTACCACAGCACCCCTTCAGTAAATCCATACAGGAGTTTTTTTTTTCTTTCTTTTTTTATGCCAGAAGAGTGTTGGGGTGTCTCAAGCTGGATTTACTCTAATCAATCAAATAGCCAGTATCAGTTTATTGACTTAAGATACTAAGGTAAGTGCGGACATGTAACATCTGTGTGAAAGGTTTCCAGTTCAGTGCGCATCATTATATGAATACTAACCTTTAAAGAATTCAGTATATTGTGATTTTTAACGTAACATTGTCATTATTTAGTGTAACACATTTTGAAAAGGGGATGTAAGGTTCACATATGTTAATGCTTATCCCGTACCTCCCCAGTTTGTCTTACAATTGAGCGTATCCAGTGTTCGGATCACAAGTTCTTCTGACACCAAGTCTACATGTGTGACACCTAGAAGCAAGTTTTTATTACAGCATTAAATATAAAAATTCAGTTGTGCTATAAGGTAGTTTGGTAAGGGGGAGTGTTTATGGCATTAGTCCAGGTCTATTGTGTATGGCGGGACCCACGAGACGGCACAGTTCATTTTTAACTGTCATCTCTGCATGACCTAGCAGCACCGGGCCCTCGTGACATATAAGCCATGACAGACAGTGGAGCATGAACTGAAGCCAGCCAACAATATTCACTTACTTTGATGGTTGTCTGTTGTTTGTCATGCAGTAAATTTTGACTTGGCTGTCTGTGCCGCTGCTTGCATGTTCAGTATCGTATTACTTTTCGTTTTTGGTGACTTTTAATGAAATACGCCGACAGTAAAAGGAGGAATCCGATCACTCGTGAATAGCGGCGTTGCAGCCTCTCTTGGGTTATAGTTTCGGTTGTAAATGATTATTAGATGTTTTTGTACACACGCCAATACACTTGAAGTTGTTCTTTGGGGAATTCATTATGAATAAAAGTTGGAGGTTTATGCCGCTATTGTTTTCCTGACTTCACATCTCTGCCACATTCGTGCATCATGCATTGGCTTTGACAAAGTTGTTTTTTAAAATGTTGTTTTTCCTGCACATTTTACGTTAGCCAGATTGCCTGTTTTTTTTTTGTTTTTTTTTCATGATAGAATCACGATTTGTTACTGACTGAACATCTGCGCTGCCTTCACAGAGAAAATTGGATAAGAAGCGCTCACAAATGTTTCACCTTCGTATTCTTCTTTGTCACGAATGCATTCAGTGAATCATCTCACTCAATTTTAAAATATATATCCATGTGATTTTACCAAAAAACTTGTGAAAATGTTACATTGTATGAAAGAAAATCTAAGAAAATTGATCCTTTAGTGTTTTAATGACACTTGAAAGTTTTATTCACAGGTTCAGAGAGGCACGCGAAAAGATTGTGCAATCCTTCTCCATCACCAAAAGGTAAGTCAGCTCTGCTCTCTGGTTAGTAATTACTCTAAAGCCCCTGCGTACTTGTTAATCCTACTCACCTTTAGTCATTCACCTATTTGTGCTCCCCCTCATCACCTTTTTACCATCAATTACTCAAACACAAATTAACAGACAGTTTTATTTATAACGGAAGCAGAAACCTGTTCGTAAAGTGTTTGTTTTTTTAGTTGTTTTTTTTTTTTTTTAATTAATTACCATGTAAACTGGAAATTGATGTGTTCGCCTTCATTTCTACCTTGCTGTGTTTTATTTACCAGACATGTTTTTAGCCGTTTAGCTGTGAAGAACTTGTTCAGAGCCATAAAATACACAATAAAAATCAGACACGTAATATAATGTGATTTATAGTTGCGCCGCTGACCCTCTGTCCCGGCCAAAAGTTGAATAATGAAATGAGGTGAATGCTCACAAGCTGTTTTCTAGAGGGAACTCTGTACATGCAGAGCCTTTAGGGGAAAGTCACACAAAAATCTTTGTGAAATATGGCTGTTCAAATTGCCTGTAATGATATTTACTGCAGGTGGTCTACATTTCATTGAAACTTATTGTGGGAAATGTTACGTCTGAAGAAAATACTTCTGCCAGATGACCAGAGTTTCTTGAATGGAAATGAAATATGGAGGCATCAGGGAGTTTGTCACCACCTCTATTAAATTTCCCTGCAATATATTGTAATAAGCGAGCTCTGATAGCGCACCGACTTGTTTTTCTGATATAAAAAGCTCCACTCTCTGCATGGTCTGTCTGACCATGACTAGTCTTTATACTTTGCTGGTCAAACAAGGTTTTATTGTTCTTTTTTCCATTTGCTCTTATTAGTTCCACATAGCAGCACCTTTTCCTGGACTAATGTCTGCACACATGCTGCATTTGTTTGACTTAAATGGACAACCTTTGCCTTTTAATGCTTTGTTAGACACAACCAGAAAACTGTGGGTACATCTAATGGAAAAACTCCAATGGATACAGTTGTCTTTCTTAATTGAGCATATAACGATGCACATAGCAATGAACAAAAAACAGGAATTTTAGGTACATTAAAGTATCTCGAACCACTAAAGTCACTAATCCGTCAGTGCATACTCGCCAGATTCTTTGGGGCGTGGCTTGTTCTGGTGCATTACACAAATGGCCGATGGGATCAGGGTTTCGGGAGTCCCAGAGAATACTTGGACACTGTGTTGCATGTCTTCAGCTTTTCCTGATGTGGCAGGCTGTATTATTTTCCAGTACGCAGCGGTCATCTAGGAGCGTCGCTGCAAAGGGAGGGGATTGAGCTGGGCCTGCGGCAGTGTTTGGTTTGGTCCACCAAGTAGTAACCTTTGAGGCAGAAAATGTGAACAAGAATACAATCATAGTAACACATACAGGACGTTTTTAGACTTAACCTCAAGTACTGCGAGTTAGTAAAGTGGACGTCACTGCTGTGTTTGTGTCTTTCTGAAGAATTTTAGTAGTATCCAAGTAATGTTATGGCTTACATCCATCCACTAAAAGCAGCATCAACCCCAAAACCCAGGTTTCTCAGCAGGACATTGCTTTGCAAAGAGATGATCATTGGGCTCCACGTCACCTGCCAGTGGATTTAATTTTCTGACCGACAAGTAGAGGTGTGCATGCAAGCCTTTTTGAGACTAACCAACAGCTTGATTAGCACCACTCATATGACAAATCATATGAGTGGTGTAATTTGGGTGCTTAGTAACTGCATCACTATTTTTCTTTCATTTGTATCATGTACAGTTTGCAATTTCATCTCAGTTAACTTGCACTCACTGACGCACACTTGCATCCTTCAAAAACAACTCTGCCCATCTTGGATTCAGTCCAGAGGCAATAGTCGTACATGCATGTCATATATGCACACAGACACACAAACACACACGTGTTATATACACACGAGCGCTGCGGTGTTAATCAGCTGTGCAAAAAACATTTTTCCAGTTTACAAACATAATGATACAGAGATGAAATGGCACAGGTTTTTAAGTCAAGGTGGCTTATTTTTAGCATTCAGATAAAGTGCTCTGATCTTCTCATGGTGCTGTTTGTCAGTCCCTCACTGCTTCCTCGGCTCTTAATGGAAGTCACTGCAGCATGTTAAGAAAAATAGCTCCACCCTGCAGCTCGCAAAGCCAATCAAATTTCATCGGTTTTAGAGAGGGTTGTGGTTTCAAAGGAGCGTTAACTCTTTGTGGAGTGCTTTATAGCAGCAATTTACACAAACGTGATCACAGTAAAAGAGACTTTCAGCCTTTTACTGTTAATAATTATAAGACCACAGATGCATTTATTAATAGTTCTGTGATTTTTCATTCAGCTATCTCCCACTGCCTCCCACAGGCTGTTCTTTTTATATCTTTCTGTTCGATCTTGTTTCTAAATTCTCCCATCTATTCTTTTTTTTTTTTTTTTTTTTTTTTTTTTTACCCCACCCGTTAGATCCTTTCTTCTTCAAACATCTTTCAGTGTGCCCCCTCCCTCCATTCTACCTTTCTTTCCCTCCTACCCTCAAATGTTTTTCTATGTCTGTCTAGCATCTAACCCTCCCAATCCCTCTTGAGCTTCATTCATGAAAATGCAGATCCACAGCAGGGCAGGAAAAAACGTCAACAGACGTAAACTCCCCTGCTCCACCAACCAGAAAAGGCGCACTATAAAAAACAGGCAGCAGCAACCAGGCGACCCTAATTCAGTGCAGCCTCCACCAGAAATAGCAACTCATGCATGTATTAATCCCCTACAAGCCAAAAATATGTGATTGAAGGAACTCTGCTGCCATTTATTGCTGGGGACAACTTCAGCCACAGGAAAGGTCTATTTATCACCGTTTCCTCACTCTGTGTGGTGTCTGAAGTCTGACTCACATTTGCTAAATATTGCATTTGATATTTAGGGGAATGTATAAATCAGTCATTCACCTTTGCATTTAGTGTTCTCGCTTCCTTTATGTGCTGGCTTCTTTCCCTTTTAGCCTCCTCCCTCACCCCTACCACACTGCTACAGGAAATGCCATGAGTGTAACTACTGCTAATGGGATGCAGACACCTTGATTTAACCTCATTCTGCGATGGAGCCTGTAAAAGTTTTTGTTCTTGCTGCTGTGTTTAAATGTACCACTGCAACATGGATATACATCAATGTGACAAAAACGTGCTTCAGAAAATATCATCTGTATAAACATACTTGATATAAAATAATATACAACGGGGGGGGTTTGACCATATTTGGATAAAAAGGTGGACATATGTTAATATTTAGTCGAATTCACATCAGCATTTATTTCAAGGTTGAGTTTCACAGTGAATGAAATACTACACAATAATAGTTAATATAACAGCAAGTAACCCCCTGAAACAACTCACTAACTCTTCAGGGAATGCGCTTTTTTCTCCCTAAACAGTCTCTAGGCCCGTATTGACTGAGGTTTTAGAGTCACTCTGCCAGCGAGCACCATCAGCCATCCTGGGAGGGCTAATTTCTGGTTGATCTAAACCCAATTGACCAGAATCTGACACATTTAACCCTTCTTATTAACTAAGCATCATACAGGCCACTTCAACTGTTAGGAAGAACCTAATGGGCTTTCACCCAAATTGTGTTCAAGGTGAGGTCATTGTCATACTTTTTGACAAGAATCGGTACTCCTCTTAGAGCATTGGTCAGGTTTTCTCACAAAATACTACACGTTTTCTCAGAATGTAACCTTAAATCAATTTGTTAAAAACAAAGCAGAACAACAACAGCAGTTGTAGCTACTGTTATGTGTTTAAGCTCCACGTTTTTAATAACAATGCACGCCTCAGTTTTGACTTTGTAGAGTTAATGTTTACAGGGTGGGAACTGTGCATAATGGCTCCAACACCAGTGATCACATTTTTAGTGTAACTTAAGGGAATGGTCTAATTTCTCTGTTGTGACATTATTTAAATTGCACTCTTTAGCTCAGGGCTTACGCTTAAGCGCGTATAACTGATAGAGTATTGGGGACTGCATCATTTTGGAAGAAATGTGTTTACCGTTAAAGTGGTTTAATTTGCTTTCACTTCCAAGGCCCGCAGTTGTGAGGAACACATTGATAAGAAAGGTCGAAATAATGTCAGCTTATTAGTTGTTGCCAATCATTTCTCAAGGACCAAATGTGGGGCAGGCCACAGGCTTGAATTATTGTCTAAGAAGTGATACAAAGGTCTATTGACAAAACAGTCAACAAACACAGTAATTGTCAAAGGTACACTCAGTTGCTAAGTGTCGATCAAGTCCATACGGGGGGATAACCTTTCCGTGCGCTTCCACGTGTGGAAAATGGTCGAATGACGCCCTAAAATGTTCTGTTCTAAAATATAAATAACCTATTGCAGAGGTGGTTTTAATACTGTTAGCAAACATTGTAGTCACGGAATAAAATGGGGACATTACTGACATACATCCTCTTCCATCATGTGACCTGCTGACAACACATACGGCATCTGGAGCAATAAACACAGTGTGTGCATAGGAAATGAATTCAGGAAACAGGAAGCAGTATACAGGGGCATTCCACTTTAATTTTTTCCACTTTCTCAGTCCAGGTTTGACCATCTGTAACTGTTCAAATATTAGTTTTTTTGATAAGAATCCGTATATGAAATGGGTTGGTCCTAACAGTCATTGAAATGTGTTGGTCTCAACAATTTTGAGAAATGCTTTGTAAAAAAATTGACCAAATAAGCAACAAAGTTAAAGTTTATTTTAATTATTTTCATTAAGAGTTCCAACAGTTTAAAAAAAAAAAATCAATCTGCTTTCAAAGGGCTGTGTGGGTGTGTTTTGATTAGCACTGACAGTGCCATGCATAAGCAACCAACCCGCATTTTTCATCAGAATCTGATCAGATATTTGCTGAGTTTATAGATTGATGCGACACGCCTTTTTGTTTTCTTTACTGAGTCTGGGCGCTTTTAAAGATATCAAAAAAGATATCAGTAAAACAGAAAAAACAAATATATAAATAATTAGATTTGTTTTAAGAAAATGTTAGACCCCTGATAAAAATAAGAGCAGCCATTATCTTTCCTGTTGGTGTTAAAAAGGTTGTTTATTATTGTGTCTTCTGATTTGGACTGATTTTACTGCTGTTGTTTGGTTTTCCAGGCAAAGGAAATCAAACAGATGTGGCACAGGAATCACTTCCCAGAATGCCCATCAGGAGAAATTTATCTGTGTTACTCCCACCGCAAAGCCCCCGCACAGTTGCTGCTAGCCAAGAATTTGAGGAGGACATGTTTCCTCTCCAGTGCACGCCAGAACCATGTCAAAAAACCACCCAGGCCCAGCTGCCAAGCTCCTCCAGTGCCATGGATCCAAACATGACCTTTGAAGTTCTAGACAATGAAGACCAAGCTGCAAGTAACGCAACCATCATAATAAGCAGCAGTAGTCCGTGTCAAGCATCAACGTCCACAGACGTCTCGGGTCAACCTAACAAAGCCATGGAGGGGAATCAGATGACCACCAAACGGTAAAATAAAAAAACAAATTAACTGCAGATGTTTGTTTCAGCTGTTATCTATGCTTTCAGTGAGTGTATCTTACAGTAGAGCTTAATTTTTTATTGTATAAGACAGCAAAACAACTTCAGCATTCGTGCTATGGCAACTCCCTGGTGCAACATTCAGGCACATTTCCACATTAGGTTTTTGCACAGTTTGCACACGATTTCTCTTGCTAGTCTTGAGAGAGAGCTGTCGGAAAAAATACTTGATCTATAACCCCTTTATTCATCCACCAAACAGGTTTTCTCAACACGAGCTGGTAATGTTACAAAAACAGAAGCAGAAGCACAGTGGGTTAAACTGTTTGAGTCAGACTCTTAACAGAATTAGTTAAACAAATTACATTTTTAAAAGCTGGTTTAGAAGTACTAATGCAGCTTTTTAATTCTTTCCACAAGATCTTTAAAATCATCCACTAAATGTTTCAAAGCACACGGTAACTAAACCACCCACAACTGGTAAATCCTTCAAACTTTAATCAAAACAAGATGGAGAGTAAAGTTATTCTCACCAGCACCAAGTCTTCAGAGTGGAACATTGGGCAAAGAGGCTTAAGTCAACTGAGCTGAGCAGTGACCTTGTGTCTTCGGCTGGAAGTGCCAAACAAAATGAGAATCGTTCTTATTTGTTGGATAAATTTGTTCCTGACCAACCTCAAAAGCAAAACGCATCACCTCAAACAATGAAATGGCTCCACAAACAATCTGCCTGGTTTCAAAACATCTTCACTACAGCACAAATACACTGCATCATGACAAGCTGTTTTTTCCTCAAATAATAAATATCATTGCTAATCCAGCCTTTAAGAGAGCACTTACCCTCCAGCTGCTGCTTGTCCAGAAACCTCAAAGGAAAATGACAGCAAGAAAAACAGGCAAACTAGATGGAGGAAAAAAGACCAGTGCTTTACGTATGGTTAATGCAACATCCACAATTAATTTGCCATGTATGAACACCTTAATAAAAGCAGTGCATTCTGGTATGCATTAACACAACATCACAATCTTCCCAGCTGCAGACCTCGTCGTAAATTCACCCCAACGTCAGACTGTGCAGTTTTTAGTAAAACTGCTACATGTCAGACTCTACAGGCCTCAGTTAGCATGTTAGATGTTAAAGATTATAACAGTACAATTAGAAAAAGACTGAACAAATATTACTTGTTTGACCAGAACAAACCACAAGGCTTGGAACAATGTCCTTAGAACAGCTGAGACCAAAGTGGCGAACTCTGACCATTATGCAGAAAGCTATATTTGGTGAAAAACAAACACAGCATATTGGCACAGACACCTCGTACCAGCTGGCAAGCATGGAGGGGTGATGATTTGGGTTTGTTTTAAAGCCACACGACCTGTTCACCTTGCAGTCACTGAGTCAACCATGAACTTCGAAGTATTCTTGAGTCAAATGTAAGGACATCTATCTGTCAGCTAAAGCTTGGCCTAAACTGGGTTAAGCAACGGGACAATGATCTCAAGCACAACAGCAAATCTCCAGCAGAATGACTGAAAAGGAAAAATCACAGTGTCGCAACGGCCCAGTCAAAGTCCAGACCTCAACCTGAAATGATGCAGAAAGACCTTAAGAGAGCTGTGCATAAATGAAAATCTGCAAACCTCAATGAACTGAAGTGATGTCGTAAAGAAAAAGAAAGATCAGTTTGCCACAAGATTACAGAGTCCTGTTTAAAAAATGAGCCACACCCAACCAAAAATCATTGATTTACTGTTGAAAATGAGGTAGGATGCTCATTTTGCATAAGCCAACTTTTTGACAGCAAAGTTGGTATATCCAAATTCTGATTGCATGCACACCAGATATCAAGCTGAGAAATACACAACAAAAATTAAGATAGGTGAGGTGGATTTGAAGGGAAATGTGCCAAACAGTGAAGTCCAAACAGCAGACTTGTCATGTAACATGAACCTTTGCTGTACAGACAACAGATCGCACCGCTCCAAGAAGGGAGACGCACCAACCCGACCTACATGAGTATGACGTCTGCTGCACAAGGGAAGCGAAAGTTTAACTGGTAATGTACCTCTCTGTGTTTTTGGCCAATTAAGCTCTTAAAGCTGTTTAAAATGGCCACAAAAGTGACAACTTAACAGACATTTCTGACAGGACAGTTCTGAGTTTCTGGCCCTGATTACGTTTTCTGTTTTTCTTTTGTATTTTTCTCTCTTTTTTTGTTTTTTTGTGCTGTAGCAGCTTCAGAGAAGAGTTAACACATGCAGCAAAGCGCGTAAAGAAAGACTCCTTGGTGGCCCAGAGGCCACTCAGAGTGCATCGTTTTGTTGGTAAGTGTCAAAACAGGACATCCACAAACACACACTGTAAAGCCAGAACATTGAATGCCTGACCCAGCAAACGGTCACAGTGTATATTGACACCAGATATTGCTTTGAAAGACCAAACGCATTTATTGACTTGTGCATCTTTCTCATAACTCCAGAATCAATTCTGCTCTACATGTGAACCAGAAGGATGCTTTGATTTCATCACATTACATATGAATTTAGTGATCAGTAACCGAATGCTACTGAGATCCATCGGGAATAGAGGAGTACAGTTTTATTTATTCTTGACCATATCCTCTGTTTGGTGTTTCTTCCTCAGGTTCAGAGAACAAGCCTCGGAGAGTTGTGAGGAGCGTTTCTGAAGGATATCTTAACCTCATTGAACCGCAGAAACCCAAGTCCATTTTCTATAAAACATCTCAGCAGCTGAAACGAGTGGCTAAACGCATGTGAGGCAGCACTGAGCTCAAGTCATATCGCCTATTAAAAACACTTTCGACCCTGCACCTTTTCCATCCTCATTGGTGTTTTTAGAAGATCTTTTTTTCTCCAAAGCTTAGAAGAAAGTGCTCAATCGTGCAGAAATGCTAAATGTAATTGGATAAAAGTTCTACTGAGTTGCGTTTTATTTCCTTTCAGCCTTGCACTGAAGTGAACTTTCACTTGTACATAAGCATTATATGGGCAGTTGTAGAATATTCAGATTATTCTTGATTTGTATTAGTTTGGAGCCTTCCTTTGGATTTTAACCTGTATTATTAAAGTTATGTACACACTAACAGCAAAAAGAAAAAAATGGATAAATCACTGTGTGTCCTGTAGATATTTTTGTACATTATGTACTTTGATCTATTTTCACCTCTTAGGTGACCACATTAACCAGGGCAGCTAATAACATCGAAACTGCTCGACTCTGAGCTGTTTGTGTTTCTTATTTTTATCCTGTACAGGTAATAACATGGGTTTATAGATATTTCATAATAAAAGTGCTTGTAAGAGAATCTGTGGTTTTTCAATAAAAAGATCCTTTTCACCAAAAAAAAGTAAAAAAGAAAGTAATATCTGCTTTTTGTGCCATTGATGCTGCGCGTGAATGTGGTTCTCAATGACGTTTCAGTTACGAGATGTTCCAACACTAAGTAAGTGACATCAGACGGCCTCAGAGAAGGTGAAAAATACAATGGCAGGCAAAATTGAACTGAGCTAGGAGTGAGTCACACATAACTCTTATTGTCTTCCTATAACATTCATATGCTTTTAGGAAAGAGATCGTGATTCCAGCGATGCTATCTTTACAGATGAAAGTACTTTGGTGTTGTGTTTGAGTGTTTTTTGCTCTGTTTGGGTTTTTTTTGTTTTTGTTTTTTATTTTTATTTTTGTTCAATTGCCAAAAATATGTTTAAAAAGAACACATGGAAAAGGGGGAGACTGCCAGACCATTTACAAGTAAATTGTCCTTCAAAGCGTAACACAATTGTCACATTGTTACCGTTTTGGAGTATTGGCTGTAAGAAGGAACAATGCACAAAGTTAGGCTGCACTCCAACACCAATGTAGGCAACTTAATTCAGGCTTCATACAAGTAAGGCAAATATGTCAAAGTGCCTTTCATATGGGGTTTAAGGACCACTCGCAGCAAGATAAGGCATTCAACCATATGCACAGAGAGCACAGAACGGCCCTAGCATGGATTTGAACAAGGAACCTTTGTGCTGTAAGGGTTAGGGTTAAATCACAGGATCAGAGAATTAAGTTTCCTTACCGAAGAGGTCTCTCTGGAGCATTTATAAATAAATAAATAAATCTAACAGCTGCAAATAGGCATGTAAAGCAAAGCTGTCTGTAAATGTTGATATATGACTACTTTTTTCTTTCATATTTGGGCCATCAAGCTTTCTGTTTATGTCAATATAGCTGCTGATTTTCTTTATACTGAGCAAAAGATCCCCAGGAGGAGATACAAATCACTTTGGTGTTGCCTCATACATAAAAAAAAAGTCTTTTTCTTATACAGAAGGTATGTTAGAGTGATAGTGGTCAATAAAGGAATCATGGTGGACTGCATTGAAAAGAAAACCACTTATCAGTTTACTGTCATGCACTAATTCATTGTAGGCCTCTCTTTTGTGAAACCAGCTCCCAGTTTGAATTCAGGACAGACACCCTCTCTACTTTTAGGATAAGACTTAAAACTACTTTTTTGATAATGCTTATAGATAAGGTGACCCTGAATTCTCCCTTAGTTACACTGTAATTGAAAATTCAATAGGTTTCTTCTTGACTCACTATGTTAGTGCTATCAGCATTAATCTCGTTAAAATGACGTTAACGCCATAACTGCATTAACATGGCAGATTTCCGTTAGCGAGTTAACGCGGATTGCCTCGTGCGTGGGGCTGCACGGCGTCAATGCGTTAGCGCTGTGCAGCGCCAATGCACTGTAGGCTATTTTCAGCTTGGTTCTGTACTTGGTTATTTTCTCACTTTTTAAAATGATGCACATGTTTTGTGAAACCTGTGAAATCGTTTCCTAAATTGCTTGTGTTTTCTTTATTTGTGTCGAGCTTTCTGGGGCACAGCTCTTTTAAACAGCTACAACTAATGAATAAATTGTTTAGCTAAGAATAATAGATAAATGAGCTTGAAGTCATAAAAAACAAATGGCTGAAATAGATATGTAACAGAGAGACTCAGGATTAAAGTAAAAACGAAATAAGTATCCAACGTTTGCCACACCAGGTTTTTTTTTTAAGCTAAATACAGCACAGATATATATAGATATATATGTATATATATATATTTTTTTTTTTTTTAACTAAGAGGCATACATTATAATATACTTGAGCATGGTCTTATAAGAAGCTACTTTTTTTTTTTTTTTTTTTTTTGGAAAGTACTGCTAAACGCCACTTTAAAGTTGTGCCTTGAAGATATTTTGGGCTTCCCTGTGTTACATTTTTAGACTGATGAAATGTGGTGAATCACTGGGAACAGGCTTCTGTTTGAAATCTATACTAAAAACCAAAGACAAAAAAAACTGCTGGATCTATTATGAGGGTGGGACCTCATTGCTCTGTCTGGAGAGAACTAGACTTGTCACTTTGAATTCAGTCTTGCAACTTTCAGTGGCACAGCATTCGGTGTGATCTTTATTTTTAGCTCAGGAGCTCAATGCATATATCAGCACTGTACTGCGCAAGCACTGACACCCTCTCATGCTCTCATTCACAAGAATCTCTTCATTGTGTGTGTGTGTGTGTGTGTGTGAGAGAGAGAGAGAGAGAGAGCGTGCGCACACAGGGAGGCAGGTTCTGGCTAAAGTTTATTAACTTTCTCTTAGCCAATGGGACGCCTTGTGCGTTTTTCCTGCTGACCAATGGGACAGATTGAGAGGTTGGAGGTGGGTGTTGCTTAGCAACTGCAGGTAGAATCTCAGATCATGTCGGACCCATTGTTTTATCTCGCCTCCCTGAGAGACATTACATGCTATGTGTTGTCATTTGTTAGTAAAAGACACCCCTGTGCAAATGCGTCACAAAGTTGCTAACTCTATTTTTGTTACTGTTAAACAAAGATGGCAGGGACTTTAATAGCATTTTGCCCTCGAGAAGGAGTGCTTTCGTTTCTTTTCTTTCTTTCTTTTTTTTTTTGATTGATTGCCATCATGTTACCACCAGTACCTGTCTTAGTCTCATCACCAGACTGACTGGAGCACATACAGAGGAATTTAGATTTTACTCCTTTATTCATTGCTCCTCATTACAGGCATAATAACCTTCAGTGAACCTCATGCAGAGTCAGAGGTGAGTGATTAAAAGCAGACAACAGACAGGGCTGCTCAAATCAAAGATGCTGGCTGTCCATGAAACATTTGCCTGTGAAGCATTTGCCACATTTAACCTGCAACCCCCCTGACACCATCTCACACACACAAATCACAGATGCATTTAATATGATCCTTAATACATTTCTGATTGGAAACCTTCTGTTTTGTTTTGGCTGCCATTATATGAGCAGCAGAGAGAGATGCAGACCGCTCAGTATAAAAGCAAACCGTATGATCTCTGCTGCAATGTTCCTGACTCCCACAAGGCCGCACGTCACAGCTGTGAACTTTTCGCCCCCTGTCTAATTAGATGACCTGATATCTTAAAGCAATATGTCAGAGTGGAGCGCTGACCACCAGTACTGTCTGTCCTTTTTTGTTTTGTTTTTGTTTTGTTTTTGTTTTTTTTTACCACTAATCTTTGTTTTTGGCTTTTGTTTTTCCTCTGTTGGCCTTGAATCACATGGCTGTGACACCGGGGTGGGGGGGGGCACAAGAAAAATTTGTGACCTCTTAGTCATATATAGCATAAAAGAAACTTTCATTCATTCAATTTTTTTCATTTCTTTTTTTGAGACAAAAACATAGCATAAGAAAAGCACCAAAGGTTTGCGTTTGCTCGTTGGCCCGTCCCGTGATGCCTAATGCAAATATTTAAATGGGGTTTATGGAAATTCCTGGGATGCACCCAGGTTTGGCATGTAAAACAGGGATGTGAACGTGGTTGTTTACACCGTGCACATTTGTGTCCAGTAAATCCCACTGTGGGAAGCAAAGGAACAGAGATTTAACAACACAATAAACTCGCCTGTATTGTTTGTTGAAGTGTAGCACATTTGGAGACGTGCTTCGGTTCAAAAGGTGGTTTGGTGTAGTACTCTAGACAAGGTAAGAGTTTATAAATGTATTCATCAGGTGCTCTGAAAATTGTGAGTTTGATCATTTGTTTAGGTTGTTTATCCAAGACTGCACTCTGGCTACTCCAGTGTGAGCATTTAGTGCTCTTCTCTCTTTCATTTGAATGGGTCCTCTTGGTTTAATTGTAGGCACTATTGCACTATTTTAAAACATTTAAGTGACTAAGCAAGTTCATAAACGGAACATTGCGCTGGACACATTACAAAGTGCTGGGGTTTGAGAGCTGCTGATTTTGTTGACTTTGTAAAGCCTGTCGATTGATCATGTTGGAGCACAGAGAGGATGATGGTGATGGTGATAAGTGCAGCAGAGATTTATCTGATTTTATTTATATATGGTTATGTGTTTGTCATCCTCGCTGATCACACAGCAGTTGCAGAACCGTTTCATTTCTGACTGCATTTGATTCAGCCAGCGTATTTTGCGAGGAAAAGAGAGAGAAAAAAGATGTGGCAGCAAATATCTGGCTCTCTTTATCAATACACATCTGACTGTTGACAGGACCTTGTGCGGTGGTAATCGTGAGGGAAGGGGAGGGGGAGGATGGGTGAGATTTACAGTTTCCTTTACCAGGTAATGTCTCCTGTTGTGAAACAATGTGACAGAAAATCAGTACATCTGTGATGGCTCAGCAGTGTTCTTTGCCCCTCTACATTCTCCTCCAGGAGCTTATCCAAAGCTCACCTCAAATGTACTGTATGTAGCCTGTGGATGACTCATCCTCGGGAGAATGAGCTGCAAGGTGCAGGTAGCCTTGCAAATAAACATTTCACGATTTGCAGCGTCTTCTGAAGTACTTTGCTGACTTAAAGTGTGATCCTGCAGACTGCAAATATAAACTCTGACAAACCAATTCTGCTTCATTCTGTCTGTGAGGCACACCGTGTAAAATGTCCTGTGGTGTTGATGTGCCCCTTCAGTGTAACACATGTGATGTGTGCATTAGTGAAATCCTGACACAAACACGCACAGAGTTGTGGATTTTTTCTTTTTTTTTGCCATTTTGTTTATTGAAACAGAAAATTTGTCATCATTGCAGCAATTGCCATGGAGACAGGGTTTAAATCCCAAACCTAGTGGTATTATACACTGCATGAGTGTATGCTCATTACCGTTTACCACAACTTCCAGGAAGACTGCACGCTGGGTGGATGGGTGACTCCACCTCTTTTGGATGGTTGTGAAACATGCGTCCATTCAAATCATCTTCGATTCCCGGCAGCCTTTCACACACGCACTGTTCCCCTAAAACATGTAAAATTCTCCCTTGTTTATCGTTTACTTTGCAGCATCCTGTTTTTCTGTCATATTAGCGGATACGGTTCGTACCATAAAGTTTATCACTGATGACCAAGCAACGGGAGCCACTTTGCTGTGATTTAATTGTACTTTATAATTCACCTGTGGTGAAACTGGATTGAAGTGGTTAGGGGGAAAGTTCTGGGTTCACCTGGAGTCTTTCTGTGTGTTTCTGTGGGTTTTTCCACCTCCCTGCTACAGGTCAACCATTCAGGTTAGATTAATTGGTGATGCTAAACTGGCTGTAGTTTTGCTTGCATGTGTGTATTTTTTCCTGTGATAAGCTGGCACGCTATTCAAAGAGTACGCAGTGTTAGCTGGGATAGCTCCCAGTCAAGAAAATGGATGGCACGTGGCCTCTTCTTGGGGGTAAAATGAGAAGAACTGTGTTTTCTAACATTCTTGGTCAACAAAATTGACACTATATCCACTTTAAGATGTTTGTCACCAAATGAGTATGTAAAGGGGTTATAACCTGGGCAAAGGGCATTCAAACATCGTTGACTGCTTTAGGCTTCTTCCAGATTAGGTACAATTAATATTAGGCTGCGCCGTCAAAGAGTAAGAATGCGCTACCCAACAGCTAGACAGCATTCACTTTTAATGTTTTGGACCTGTCATGTTTATTTGTATGAGCATGTTTGAAATGTTGATTCTAAAGCCAAGACCAGGTTTGCCATGTCTGATGGCAATAAAACAGAACAATAAGATGGAGTTAGTCTGCTATCAGTTTCCAGTTGACTGGGATCAAATTGTCTGTTTGTGATAATATTAGCTGTAAGAAATCAATGAAAAGGTGTTGCCATCTGTTGTCATCTACATACGTATATAGAGTCTAGCCAGGACTTTATATTCCTCCAGAAATACTGATGTAGTTGCTGCAGGACAGCAATTTAACCGCAAATTGTCATAGGCGCTCAGAAACCTGGTTTATATAGGAATATAACCAGGACAAAACCAGTTTGCAACCGAATTGACTTCCCTGCTGCAAAGAGACGCATTGCAGACAATTTGTGCTCATTCGCGGAGACTGACTGTAACGTGTTGACAATCTGTTTGTATTTATAAATCTGACTGCAATTATTTCCAAAAATTCACCCATCTGTCATGATTGTGTGACTAGGAATGACCCATGCAATCAAAATGTGATCAAAAGTGCTCACCAAATGTGAAAAAATTGAAAGCAATCACAGGACAGCCACCAATTTTTCTAAGCAGGCTGCCATCTTATTTTCACTCTAGTGTGACTGAGCTAATGCAGCACTTTTATATTCTCATAAATTATCCTGTAATCTACAATGTAAAGTAAATATTTGAAGAAAAAGTCCTGCTAGCCATTTTTAATGCACTCCCAACCTGGAGCTGGGAAAGCCTGTATAGACCAGACAACTTTAATCTTAACCGAGAATCCCCCGTCTGAGTATCACCAGTAAACAGCCACACTGCCCATTTAGTAAAAAATGTATGTGCTCACACAGGCTGGTTAAAACAAGCTTGTGTTAAGATTACACTGGCCTTCCCCCTGCAGGTGGTTCTTGCAGGGGGAAAGCCAGTAGCATATAGTCTCAACACAACACCACGGGCCATTTACACTTCCTGACATCCTTTTTATCGAACAACGGAGCAACTTTTTATTTGGGTTTAATTGGTTTTGTTTCAAATAAAGTTAGAGCCACATCCATGTTACACCCACACAGGTGTTTTCACTTTCTTTGCCTGATTAGAACTCCTCTCAGGACTGTGTGGGTGTGTACAAACTGCTCGATTCACATTCGTATCACTCTACTGTTGGTTTCCTTGCACTTGTTATGTTAGTACAACTTAAAGCCTTTAACATCCTTATTACTCTCACACTTGTTTCTCCTTCAGTATTAGGGTGCACATGATTGTTGCAATGTTTTAATTATATTTCATCTGCATTTCCTAGAAATACGAGACACATTATTATTGGGAACATAATATCTCACCAGTCCAATCCCAAATGACAATCTGATTGTTATTTGGAGTAAACTGATGAAGGTTTTGTCAGGTTTATCTTTGGCTGGAGGGCTGCAACAAAATCATAGGCGCTTCCTTATTGAAATTTAAAGTTGTTATGTAAACAGCTAATAACAAATCTATAAATATATGTTTTAAAACAGTACCTCCTGCTGATGATTCCTATCTTCCTGAGGTTATCTTCATGCAAGAAACAAGATCAATATTGGTTTTGAAGCTTCAGTGCAAGCTTTTTCATGTTTTGTGTATTTTCTAAAGCCATAAGTTACCATGTTTGGATGAGAAGGTGGATTGCTAAGTGATCAGCTAACTAGCTGGCTTGGTTGGCAGCTGCATGCATACACTGCACAGATGTGATCCACCTGCTAATTGGTGCTCAGGTAACAGGTTTGTAAAATAGAGGAACTTTGACTCACCACAAATGAAGCACAGATTTCTTGGATGCCTGTACCACATAGAAAGCGATAATATAAGTTAGGCAAATCTTTAAAGTGAACCAAAAGCACATTCACATACATGAGGTATAAAATAATTTAATCCACTCTGAGTTTTTATGAGATAGGGGCTGCCATTTTTATTGATCGATTTTTTTTATTTTGTGCAAAATGTACAATTTCTGTAAAAATTTCTTTTTTAATCCCGTTAGGTTGGGCATTTGAACACATTAGTCCTCTTAGAACCAGCCTAGTGGGAGGTAGAGGAAAAGCAGTTTTGGGGACTTTTGGTTTCATTTTTGAGGTCTGAAGGTAACTTCTTGATCAATCTTTGTCAGTCCCCATAGACTGCTATGTTACAGAGTTAAATGTTAAATTAATTCAGAGACCTGTTTGTCCGTGTACACCTGTCCAGGCTGCACTCACTCTCATATCTTAAGGTTCAGAGAGTAGAATGATATGTAGTCATTTATACCAATGCTAGCTAATATTTTTAATATTACAGTGTGATGTGGTGTTGATGTTGCATTGTGGAGATTTTGTGTTGTCAGAGGCTCCAAAATTTTCACATTGTTTTTCCCTTTGTTTGTTTACATAGCATTACTTTAACACAAAGTCTGGGAGCTGATCCAGAATATTGCCACACAATACACATGTAACCCAAAACCTATTGAACCTATTAAGCAAACTATATTAATCCAAGCAAATGTGCACTTACTGAGTGGCTTTTACTAACCTGTTCTCACTACTAAACCTTGATAATGCTTTGGCAAGAGCCATGGCATCACATTTTAACCCCATTTGGGTAAATGGAAGACTGTTGTGGTTAACAATGAAAAAAATGTTAAATTTAACCAATATCATGACCTCTTCGTAAACCTAACCAAAATGTTTTATTGCATAAACTTAACCAAGCAAGCATAAATGACAACAATGACAGACCAGCATTCTGGAAATCAGTGAAAGCTTATAAGACCATGCTGTTTATATTTTTATTTATTTGGAAGCATGAGTTTATTGTGAAGAAAAGTAAAAATTTAACAATCAGATTTTTCTTTACAGTTGCCTGCAGATCACAAAAACCTTAGTCCTCACCTCCTGCATTAAACTTTTCTAACGGCCGTTATGGCAGTGGATGAAAAAAATGAACTGCTCATCAGAAACTACCCTCCTCTTCTAAATGAAAATAATATATAAATAGAGATGCTGTTTGTGTGCATGCATGTGATTGCTGTCTGCAGTAAATGAACTTCATTACTATTAAAGTCTGTAAGTGCAGTCCTACATCCAAAGGACGGTTGTCTATGCACCGGTTGTGCATAAAATGGGACTTCAGCATGAAATTTATGACAGGAGTTATTGTGTACCATAACTTACGGCCTTTGCATACCTTGTTACTGCTATGGTTGCTCCAAGTGGATCAGCTTTACCCTGTTCACCTTAATGTTGGTGTGATGTGGTATTTATGTATATGGAAATGTTGTTGTCCGCTTGCTTTAGTTAGCTATTTTCCAGATATTTGAAGGCTTTGGGGTGTTTGTGGTGTTTCTCAAGCTCTGTCTGGATTGTTTTTGTAATTGTTACATGTGGACATGGCCACATGAATGCCAAGACCTGAAGCTTCCCAGAGTAATAGTTAATTATACTGAATTGATCAGCACTATGTAGTATATCAGACCCTAGATTTAATAGCACAATGGGTGAAGTGTCACTCATGTTTTATAGGCTTCTTCACTGTCAAAAACTGTTCTCCAACTGACCCAAAGTTTTAGAAAAATGTTATCGTTGGACTTAGCATTTGGCCAATTAAGGCGACATTTCTGAATTAAATGGCACTAGCAGCAATCATAAAGTTAAATTCATGATCAGGTTTCCATGAAAGTGTAATGCCAGCCATATCCACACCCTTTCAAATGAAGTGTTACCATGGATATAATTCTAGCTGTATGTGGGCTGGATTTTTGCAGACAGAGGTTAATTAAATTTTCTCCTGTCTACCTTCGCCTTTAATTTAAAAAAAAAAATTGCATCTGCTTTGTAGAGATGAAAAATTCTTACTTAAAACCACCCCGCCATATCTCCTCCCACTTTCTGCACGTGTGCATGTGAGGTCTGAGAGGTGTACTTCACTACTGACACACACAGGGCTTCTCTGTCAGTTGACAGGAAGCTGCACTTCCAGGCCAAAGCGCCTGTTTGATAAATAACACGCGTGTCTCCGGGCGCACAATGTATCTCAAAGACTCTAAATGTGGCCCTCAGTCTTTGTCTCTCTGACACACATATTGCACAAAGCCACACACACACTCATGCTTCTGCACTCTTTCATGCATACTGTACACAAAAGCACTAGGTCTCTCTTTCTTACCCTTTCTTTCTCTCTCTTTGCTGATTAGAAAACAATATCCAGCTTATAACTGCAAGTTAGGCAGACACCCACACTCATTTGCAGTGAAAGGCAAATGACCCTGATGATGAGTCATTGCATTCACTCAGATTTTTTTTTTATTCAACACACTGAAGTGAAATCTCTTAAGGCAGAGTTAAACACTGGTCCTTGCCATTATTTCTCCGAGTGAACTCAGCTGTACTTTTGTGTTTTTCTCAAATATATTTACATGAGTAAAGGTCAACTAGAAATAGTACATAAAATCTTTAAATTTCAGTCCACTTTTTCCACCCATACACACACACACACACACACACACACACATCTTATCTTTGTAAAATCATTAATCAGTGTTCCTCTAAAATGATTTTCCTGTCTTTGTACTGAAAGGAATCAGGAATTAGTTCTTTTCATGCATGTACAATAAAAAGAAAACTGCAAAGGCTTTGCTAGGAACTCTCGATAATTAAAGCAAATGTACTATTAGATTCAATTAAAGATTTAAAAATCACATTTTTTTTAGTAAATTCAGTTCTGTGCAAAGATCTCAAGTCACTCCTCATTTCTTTATGTTTTCCTAGGAAAATTGGAAATAGTTGGAGTGAAAATGTACAAATGTACATGACAATACTGTATAATACGTGTAATTCTAACAAGCTTTAAAGTCAATATTTGGTATGACCACCTTTATTCTTGAACCCAGCCTGAATTCTCTCTCTCAAACATTCAAATCTCTTCTTTGGATGTTGGCTGCATTTTGTTCTGTATATCAAGATGATCCCACACAGTTTCAATAATGTTGTAATCTCTGCACTGAGGAGGCCAATCCACGACTGGTAGTGCTCCATTGTGTGCTTTTCAAATCTATCTATCTAGCTTCTACTGCATTGGCAGTCTGTTTGGGATCACTGTCATGCTGAAAAATTCCAGATTTTGTGTGGCCTTTTCTCCCGGTTTCCCTTCCTCAAGAATGGCTTCTTGACAGCCACCCTTCCACTGAGACCATTTCTGATGAGGCTTCAGTAAACAGCATCAGGATCAACTGAAGGGCCTGATGAATCTCTCATGCCCTAGATAGATTTTTTTTTTTCAGATACTGTTCATCAGCTGTAGATAGTAGTTTTTTAGGCTTGCCACCTCTTCTTTAAACCTCCATTTGTCCATTTTTCTAATGACAAATGGCTCTTTGGGAATCATCTTGTTGGGCAAAAATACTATATTGTGACTGTCAAACTGTGCTATCTTTTGCATTTTTTATGGATTCAGCTGAAGAAAATGGAATAAAATATGTGTTTTGTGATAGACTGAATGTAACAAAGTGCCTAAAGATATCATTTAAAATTGGTTCTTTGCTAAGTCTCTTATGTGTATACACAACGCTGGTTCATCCCTTGAGTTAGGTGTCTTTTTATGGTTGAATGATTTATAGGTCAGTGTTAACAAAGCAACAAACAAAAAACACACAAAATAAATTCCTCTGAAAATGGCCAGGTACAAGAACTGGACTGAAAATGAGTGAAAAAGCAACCAGTCCAAAGAAGACCTTGAGAAAGCCTGAAGAACTAGTGCAAAAACACTTGTAAAAATGAATTAGTATAAAGAAATAAGGGGTGACTCAAAACTTTTGCACAGTACTGTAAATCTTTGTTGTTAGATCTTAAAATAAAGCAACGTTTTTTTAGGTTCAATCAAGATATATCAGTAACATTTCTACCAAAAAGTGATTTTTCCCTTTACTGTTTTTGTTTGTTTGTTTGTTTGTGTTCTTTTTAAACTATCATCAAGGCAGGAAGAGGCAACACTCATTTGATCAGTATTTTGAAATACAAAGGTTACATACAAAGGTTTTATAAACATAACTTTAGGTTAACAGTGCAGCTTCTTCTGTCCAGTTAATTATCTGGATTACCTGGATGATACAGGGTGGTGTAAGACGTGGGTTTTAATCCCATTTAATTGAAGCACTGTAAGGAAAAAATAACATTTAGTTCATGAAAGACTGATGAAAGCAAGAAAGTGAACACAAAAGGTATAAATGATACACACGCACTCATCTCACTTCCTTCTTCTTATTTGTTAATAGCATGGAAATATTTTGTGAGCGATAAGAATTTATTCTGCAGGAATTTAATATCTGGCAGATGTTAGAAGAAATCAAACAAAGATTTGACGTGGCCACGCAGTCTGACCATAGTTTGTAAAAAAAAAAAAAAAAAGCCAGAATGAACCTGAGACTCATTTTTGGACATGAGGCCTGAGGGCTGCAAGTGTTATCTGGCTGCATCAAGTTTACTTTGTTTAAGGAAAGAAAGAATAGTAGAGTGTATGGGGGAGGGAGTGTAACGAGAGTAAAAGGGACTGAAAGGATTTTGATCCAGTGATATTATATATCTGTCCTGGTCAAGGGCACACAAAAGCACACAGCAAACCACCAGAGAGCAAAGCATGTCATCTGAATAGTATGTCTTCTTTGCGGTGTTGTACATCCAAAGGCTTTGTGCGCCTGAATTTGGTTGGTAGAAGACACAAAGGAGGCAGTTTGTTCGCCCCTGACAAGTGTGCTTTTATTTGTGTCGGCCCTTTGATGTATAGAGAAACTTTGGCTGGGATATCCCTCTCAGACAAATGCACAAGAAATCCCACTCCTTTGTATTATCCTTAACAATTCCCTCACCAGTCACTGCAAGGCTTTTATTCCCTTTAAGACCATTATTTTAAACTTTGTGCCTACTGTCTGTCTGTCAACTGTAATGGGGTATCTTGTCTGGCTTTGGGGGATGGATGGTGGGGAGTGGGACTTTGGGCATATATGCTTAGTTGCTGTGCTGTCAGGTCAGGGCGTCAGTTTAGCTTAGTAAAACAAACTGGAGCAGGTTGGTGCTATTTTGTCCGCTTTGTCACCATTTTAAACTTTACAAATATAATATGATGTTGTGCTTATTGCAGACATCGCACATTAAAAAAAAATAAAATCTCTAGATATTCAGTATTCTTCATAAACATAGACAGACATTTATTCAGTATAAGCCTATTCTGGCAAGTCATCCAAGTACTAAGAAAGCAAACAACAGGCAAGATCTTTAATTGCATGACAAGTAGACAGATCCACTGATGAAGCGATATCACGGAAAGCTCCAGATCAGGTAGTGTATGGGCTTTGTGGAGCAAAAGGTGTTGTGCTCAAGGGTGAGCTATAAATCTCAAATGTTCTGAGGCTCTACCTTTAGAATAACAACCTGTTTAAGTAGCTGCTGCACATGTTGCTTGATGCTTAATCAGCGAGCCATTGGCCTTAATTTGAGCTTGATTCAAATCTGAAAATGAGTCCAGACAAGGTGAAGAGAAAGCTCACGCGCTCACATCTGCAGCCGCAGCTTTTACACTGTTGTTACCAAACAGCTGGGACTTAAGTAACTCCACACAGCCGCCCTTTGACGAGTCACTTTTGAAGCAGAGTGCAGCATTGCTTTCCTACACAGCTTTTGTCAGTCAGTCCGGGGATTTGAACTGCCAGCCGTCCAAGTCACGAGCATCCACCTCCTCTGCAGGCTGCTGCTGTCTTTTATAGCAGACGACCAGTAAAAGAGCTAAAAACTCTTGACCCTTCCATTCCTGGGGGCGTCCACAAGTGCTTAAGCAGATAAAGATTATATTCATTGCATAGACATTTTAGTACGGGGGTCAGAAGAGGGCTTTTACATAAAAACAGATTGTTTTACAGAACGAATAATGCCGATGTGAGTTTAGACTGGTGGTATTGCTTATGTTGGCTTACGCTCAACTGTACTGTAAGGAACTGGTGGTTATACTGGAAACCTAAACAATGAAAAAAAAAAAGGTTTTCTTTTCTTGCAAGTAGAAGAGGATGCCTGTGAACTCAAAGTCAGACTCAGAAATCCATTACAAGGTCAACAGCCTGTGCTGCTTCAGTCCACCTCACCGGTGTCCGGTTGAATCACACAAAGTGAATATCTGAGAAGACAATCTACCTCCTACTTCCTGAGTATGTGTGTAATATTACTGTGGAATGACTTCTGTACATCTGTAACCTATAAAAATAACCACACACTTGATATTTTTATTTTATTCTTTTTTTGTCACTACCATCGTTTCCTTCCTTTTTTGTTACATTCCAGCATGTCTGACTACATATCGGCCATCAGGGTTAAATATTAATGACTGAACCTGCCAAATCCGCCTGAACATTCACAATACTTTTAATGCAGCCGCACTTATTTTACTGTGTCTCCTTTTTCTCATAGAGTTCAGAAGAGAAACCAAAGAAGCCAAGGCAGTCATGAAATGTGAACATCTGTGTCGACAAGTGTTACATGTATGCGCTGCATTGAAGGTCAGTGGCTCATACTTCCACTGTGCAATATCTGGCTGATCATAAAGGGGCTACCATTTGCAGGGTTGCCTTGCATGCAAAATTTCAGGTCACGACCACTGGGAGCCAATAATGCCTTTGGCTAAGCAACAAGATGCAAATATATCTATTCAAATTCGCACCACTCCATACACATTCAGGGCTTACACAAACACAGACGCACACACACACAATCTCATCTCAGTGCAACGAGCCCTCGTTTGATCCATGAATAAGTCACAGTCCTGGGGCAATATTTGATCTGAGACGGCTTCAGATCCATATTTCTGTGTTCACTTTTCTTGTTGACCAAGAAAGGAGACTGAGCTTACACCTTCTAGATTATTTTAGTCATTTTCATTGTGCTCACTGTAGTTCAGCAGCCTCTTAGTCCAGTGGCAGGCACGGATTACACGTCTCACCCAGGGCAGGGATAAAGATAACAGCAGACAGGCAGCACCCTCCACTCCAGGCTGTTGAGCAGACGGAAGTTAGTCAGAGTTAAGACATCAGTGTACTTCTATGTCACACTCGGTGCTCCAGATTCCCCCTCCGCCTCCTCCTCCCCGAAGCCCTAAAGGCAGAGTTTACACAGTCACCTGGTGTTTAACTGGTCACAAGAAGATGGATGACAGTGTAGGCAGCAAAGCTAGATAGAAACCCCCTCAATGTCACAGCAGCTCATTCGGTTCAATTTCGGCCCCTGCTTAGCCACTGGGGCAACCCAGATATCATTCATTCTGACACTGTCCATCACACTATACATAGACCAGCGAAATTAGCACAAACGCAATGCTTGCTATCAGTGTGAAGTATGGTGGCAGTAGGGGCGATTATTTACGGGCTGCATTACTTTCTGAAGACCTGAGCTCTGAGTCATCGACCGAGCCTGATAATTAATTCCACGCGCTACAGAAATATTATGAAGCTGCACTACAGAATGACAGATGTACAGCATGAAGCACATTGTCAACAGGGTGACTGTATTAAGCTATTTTGACTGCTTCGTTATGAGATTGTGCGTTCCTGTAAAACAAATCCGTAGTTTTCATTTTTAATACTTGGCACTTTATTTTCCACAAGTTGCATTTTGTTTTCGGTAAACAGAGGAGACAGGAGATCCGGCGGTTTGATGTACTCATGTGTAATCAGACTATTTGTTGTTTTCTGTCTGCTCTTTGTTTGTCCCAGAGCTCAACTTCCTGTAGATACAAGAGGTAGAGATACACTGGGATCTGACAGTAAGAGATAACCTGCCATCAGCGAGCCGTCTATTTTTAACAGCAGGTACTAGTAACGCATGACGTGGGGCTCTTGTTATCAATATTTATGGGACAAAGATTAAGACAGAGTAATGATACACACAGCCCTGACTGGATCCATCCTCGCTTAATAGTTGTCATTACGGTGAGGGGGAGGAGGAAAGTGCTTATAGACTCAAAATTTTTAGGCTGGCACTCTGCATTTTAGTAATGATTCCAGAGACCACAATGGGCCCCAAATGTGATTAGCAGATGTCAACAGGGGTGTATGATGACTGCAGTGTTAAAATGGCTTTAACAATACTCCCCCCCCCCTTCTTTCTTTTTGGTGATTAATTTTTCTACAGTTGTCATTTGAGGAGGTGGAGCTGAGAGTCATTTTCAGGCATTCACGGGCAGATTGTTGGAAGCTCCTTGGGAAAAAGGTTGGACAAAATCTTACACACAGTTACATCTTAAAGTCTGCATGCAGCTCGGGAGGTTAAAGACAGGTTTACAAAAATACAGAGCAACAACGACAACAACAAGTGGTAATGAGCCAATCACAAAAGAGATACCGCGACTGCTTCTGCTATTATTGTGACGTCCTACATCTTCTTTGCTGCATTGCCTGTATCCGATTAACACCAACACCTGTACCTCCTAACAGACCTCGAAAAGGCCGGAACAGTGCACATTCTTCCCCCATGTTTATCCCGAGGTGCAGCCCGTTGGCCACACATTTTAATAACACTCCCTGTGCCAAAATATATTTCACTCAAACTCTTATAAGTTCCAAGAGTAAGCTCAAAAGAGGTGAAGTATCTTGGCAGACCATAGAGCAAAATGCCATGCAGTCATATGCAGCCCAGGGGATGAAGTGATTGATCTATGACCTCGGACTCGGATAAGATATTGTGCTGAAGAGTGCGGGGGAGGACACGGATAGTGGAAAAGGGACGAGCATGAGTCAGTAACAGAGTCTGCGAAAAGCTGTGGGAGCAGAGGAAGTGTTAACAACATCACAAGTAGGAGCAAGTCAAGTTACCACGTCAGGAAGCAAAAAGGCCTGAGAGTAGGATGATGGTAGGAGCCTGCGAGGTGATGGGGACACATACATTCTAATCATTTAATCATGTAAGGTGAAAAAAAAAGAGGGGGAATTGTTCGTGCTGTCCTCACCCGGGCTGATATGTGTTACCTCTCTCTTCATGTCACTGCCTTTTATTAGTCACCTGTAATGAGTAGCCCCCTGTGTGAAAAGCCTGCGAGGACCGAGTTCAAGGATAATAAGCTATGTGTGGCTCTTAAGTCCAGCACTGCTTGCCTGTTTGGTACACGGAGAACCACATCTTTCTTGCCCAGTAATAATTATGATTAAACACACGTATATGTTTTTTATTTTTATCTGATTATGCCATCTTGTGTCTTTGAGGCAGAAATGTATTGACACAAACCACAAAAAAAAACTTCTCTTTTTTGTTTTGTTTGTTTGTTTGTTTGTTTGTTTTTGGCCACTGCCTCTACAAGCAGGCTGACACAGTAGCTACATGCGTAGTCAGACCAGATTAGAATCAGCTGCGCTTGCCAAGAAAAGACTTTTTGAATGTGTCAGAAGTTTTGGTACAATATTGACAAGTGCCACTGACAACAGAGAAATGTGACTTCAGGTTCAATATTCAAATCAGTGCGTATTTTGGCACATGTGCTCCCCTACGTGAAGGCGAA
Organism: Perissodus microlepis; assembly: GCF_051167445.1. Lineage (NCBI taxonomy): Eukaryota > Metazoa > Chordata > Actinopteri > Cichliformes > Cichlidae > Perissodus > Perissodus microlepis. The sequence continues at coordinate 22,656,648 of NC_140461.1, forward strand.
CAGCAGTATCAGAGCAGCAGGTGTGGGTGGGATGGCATCCAGGTACCTGAAACACTTTGATGAGCAGCTTTTTTTTCCTTTTTTTGGGGGGGGATTTAATGTTTTTGTTGTTTGTTTCCAGAGAAAAGTCCAAAGATTTGTTAGATTGGTGCTATTGTCTCTTTTTTTTTCTTTTTTTTTTGAAGAAGCACGCCTACAGGTTCCAATAGCGCGCCACCCATGCAGCGTTATTTCCATAAGCTATGACCCAAAAAAAAGACGAAAAAAAAAGATCATAGCACAGAATGACACTTTTCTTACATACGCACTCAAAAAGTTTGGGATGTTGGCAAAGAGTCAGGCATCACCTATTACTCATGTTACTTAGTACATTTGGGGCTTCACTTGCAAGTACGGCGCTTCGTCACTGCATAACAATCAGATGGCTGAGTGTTGGCAGTGTAACTGATGGAATTTTACTGAAAACAGATTTCGCCTTTGAACTTCCAGATATTCCTGATCGAAAAGTATCATCCGTGACTTCACGCACTGTGGTCGCTTCTCTCGGTGTAATAACGCTTCCGGAGGACGTGGATTAACTTTTTTCACATTTATTTCTGTCCTGAAGGGGGGAAACGCAGCACTTCAGCAGAGTTTGACAGTGTGAGTATATATGTATATATATATGTATATATATGTAAATATATATATGAGAGAGACGGAGTGTGGTCCAGCAAAAAAGGGGGAAAAAAGAAGGAAAGGGAGGAAGAAAAGGGCGGAGGGGGGTTTCGTTTTGAGCAGCAACAAGTTCCTCTAGAACTTGACAAGCAGACACCGGGGCGCTGTAAATGTCTATTTGTTTTGTGAGGGGAAAAAAAAGAAAGAAAGACAAAAAGCCCGCTGCGCATCGCCCGTAAGAACAATCTAAATGACCAGTTGTGCGTATGCGTAATAGGCCCATGGCCCTTCGCCAAAGAGGGAGTTAACAGTCTATTACACAAACACGTGAATCGAGAAATGTCTCAGAAGTTTTATGCCTATTTCGTTGTTCCTCGATGCGGATTTAAAGATTTGAGGCGGTGAACGAGGCGATCAGTCAGGAGCGAGTGCCCCCCATAAACTTGTATTGCCGTCGCTTATTTCAATCACGTAAGACCCCCTAATGGCGTTGTCCTGGCGAGGGTGTTACGTATATCTGTACAAGCTTTTCTGACAAGCCAGCCTTGTTGATATTTGTCTTTACTGTAGAGCCACCAAGGTGTTGCCTAACAGAGTTTAAGCACGCCGATATTGCAAAGGGTTATTAGATTCATAAGTCAGCGAAGTGGTGGGCGATCTACTGAGCACAGCAGAAGTTCTCATATGATGACTTCAAACAAGACACATTACCTACCAGCATCTGTTGGAGTGAGTGGATATTAAGACACTTCTATCTCCAGGACAGCGTAGGGGAAAATGGTAAGTAGCAATGGAAACACACAGCATATAAGGGATGATTACCAGCAAATAGTCGTGCTTGCTGTTTAGTCTGGCAACGCATTGCTGGAAGGGTTGGACTCTACTTGAGAAACTCAGTATCGAGACCCATGTCTGATGAGGCTGATGTTGACAAAGCCTGTGTGAGAAAGGATTGTGTGGCATTTCTCTGCTCAGGATATGCCGGTACAGTGAGAGGGGTAAGGAAATATTACATTGTGTCTGCGCGCTGTGTGTGGATGTGATGTGGGCTGTACAGGCTGCCTTGGAGGGCTGAGTGCTGGCAGAGAAGGGTTTATATTTTATGCATGCATTTATGTTGCCTTTTGCGAGCGGTGGCCATGCTTGTTTAAATAACATAAGCAACATGTGCCACTTGGCTGTCACACTTGTCATAAGCATGACATTAAGAACAATGGGGCACAGTATCAGCGCTGCCGGTTACAATTTGGCGTAAGAGTGTAGCCTTTCTGTGGCGAGCGAACTGAGCCGGCGTTTGTGGTGTATAGGTGCTGTTTATCTGGGAGGAAATGTCCGACCAAAATGTGATCAAATATTAAGAGGACTGGTTTGGCAAGGGGTGGGAAAATACACGTGACAAGACGCGAGGAAGCAAGCTGAGTAGGGGGGTGAAAAAAGAGCTGTTTAAAGTGGGCGCTCAAAAAAAAAAGTATATAGCTATTTTCTTGGCCCCTCATAGTTACCCTGGCTGTGTTATGCTTTCAGCACGTTGGACAGAGGCACCGGAGTCGTGCATGGACTAAAACGCCGAGTGGACGCCAACTCTCTTTCTCTCTTTTCCCAGCCCCCCTTTGCCAAACCTGGGATTGTTTTTTCAACTTTTGGTAAGCTTATTCTGAAGGAGCCTGTGGTCTGTAAACGGAAAATAAACCGGATTCTAAAAAGAAAGAGAGGGAGAGAGCAAGAGAGAGAGAAAAAACATTTTAAAAAAGGGGGTAAAAGAAAAGCGCTTGCCATTAAAAGAGCTCGTGCTTCAGATGTGATTTTTTTTCTTTTTTTCCCCTTTTTTTTGTAGAGCACTGTGAAAGTTGAAATGTTAGGGCGTCTGGTCTTTTGCACATCACATTCTCGGTACCTATAAGCCCCCCCACACTGCGTTAAACTTTGGGACATGCAAGTCTTGGTCGCGGAGATCTAACCACGCACACAGTGGTTGTCAGCCCTTATAAAGGTAAGAGCACAATCCATTGTTTTTTGTGTGAATCCTTTCTTCCTGTCGGCTTTTTTCACGAGGCTTCGGCTGGCTTTTTTTCCGAAATGAACTTAAAACTACAGCATGCAGCCCTTCGTCTTTTGCAGTGTGTTCATTGTGGACATGAATGACCGAAATAACTCCGAAATGAAGCACGATCCAGGTGACCAAGACCCCGCGGAGCATATCTTTCTTTCTTTCTTTCTTAAAAAACAATCCTGAACTTATTGTTATTTTTAAGCTTTTTTTCTTTTTTAAATAAAATATAGGTGCGTGCACGTTCAGGCGGGGAGCTTTGTGAAGCGTTATTTGGAGTTTCCGAACACTGCTGCAACACAATTTGCGTAATCGTTGCGTTGTGCCTAATCATGCTCCCAATATGGGACTTAAGACGCTGCAGTGATACTTTCAGCACGAACTGGAATACTGATGCTCGTGCACATCATAAAATATCTACCTATCTGTCTATCTGTGCTTATTTTTCTTGTTTGGTCTGCTGCATTCATGTTTTGTCTTGATGTCAAACCCTCCGGATTTTGTTATCGACCAAAAATAGCCCTACTCCCCCACCCCCCACCCCCCTCCCGCGCAAGCACCCCCCCCTTTTTCCCTCCATAGCCCCCCCTCCCGTCATCGCCATCAAATCACTTGTGTTTTTACTACGACCGCTCCACGGTTTCATTCATAAGGTGCTTTTCACTTCACCTGCTACCCTACCCCCCTCCTCCTCCCCTCCTCCTCCTCTTTGTCCGTACACGGCTCTGTGTCGACCTGTCAGACTGCAGGCTACGAATGAATAAAAATATTAGTGATAATAAAAGATAAATAAAGCCTTAAATTTAAGAAAAAAAGCGAAGGGCGGTGGGGGTAGAATAAATAATTCCTCGCCCCTTTTAGACTCGTGTGATTTGCTGCCAAAGCGAGGCTCATTTACTGTGTACAAATTGTTCGCTTTATTTTTGTGTGAAATTACAATAAAGATGGGCGTGGTCAAAGTCCATCCTCTGACAGATGTTATGGCTGAACGTTATGGTGAGAGATAAGATGGCTTGAGAGGAAATTGTTCGTGAAGCATCGCTTCTTTCTTTCGTTCTTTCTTTCTCGCTTGCTTTCTTTTCTTCTTCTTCTTCTTTTAATTTAAAATTAAAGCAATCAGCATCACTCATCTCGTCTATTCGATTTAGATGATCATCACCCAAAACTGCCCTGGGATTTTATTTCTGTGCCCTCCTGAAGGACTTGTAGCCTTAAAAAATTCGTCTCGCACCAATGCAGAAGCAGTGGATATTGTCTACCCCCCCCCCCCCCCCACGGCTCTCTCACTCACCCCCCCTTTGGTCAAAGATTTAAGATTTCTGATCCAAGTCGAAGCAATTGCATGGCAAAACAACAGCATGGGAAGAGAAAAGCCCCAACGCCCACTGGCAGTCCTGTTTTAATCAAGACTCCTCGTGCAGGGGGCTGCGATTTCAAATAAATACTTCCAATATGAAAGTATCCAGTAAATCCCTAATTACATTTGAATTATGGGACACCCCCCTCCTTTTTTTCTTCTTCTTCTGCTGGCGTTTTCCGTAATTTTAACCCAGCAATGTAATGCGCCCAGATCGGTTTCCGCATATTATGACCTATTACTCCTCATTTTATGAGACGCTGAAACCCAAATAGATCACATTACTTATTAGGCTAACCCGACATTCATAAAAATGCTCCTTTAATAAAGGCAGCGACGCGACTTTAATAGCCACATTCCAGGCATCAGTGCCACAAAACCCGCTGATTGCACAAATTACGACTAATCATTAATTTGCCGAACGAAACGAAAGGAAGGGTTCATTGGATGACAGATCGGGGGAATTGTGACAGTTTAAAGAAATTTTTGGCCTTATGTTTTTTTTTTTAATTCACAGATGCTATCATTGTCTCACCTTTTTTCTCTTCTTTTCTACTGCACCATCTTTTTCCCCTCCGACTGCACTGTTTATAAACGTAAGCATTTTTTTCCATTTCTATTTTCTGGCCGTGGCTTTATTTTTATTTTCTAATTTATTTATGTTTTGTTTTTTTTTTCTTTTTTCCATCGAGACGTGGGATTAGATGGTGTGGGCGTGGGCGTGTTGGGTGGAGGAGGAGGGATGAGCGGAGGCGGGTTAGGAGGGGTCTGTGGGGTGGCACGACACACTTTGTATGTATGAAGGTTTTTTTATAGCACTTTTCTGCAATGTACGTCAGCGGATCAGTCCATAAATGGGGCTGCGCGTGTTTGTGTGCGGGCGTGCGCCTGCGTGCGCTCGCGCCTGTGTGCGTGCGTCTCCGCGTGTGTTATCTTTACCGAGAATCTCCCCTCTCTCTCTGCACTCTCAGCTCTGCAGAGTTGGGGTGGGCGTCAAAAACAAACCTGATGGTAGGTTTCTTTGCAAAAAAAAAATTAAAAAAAATCCGATGAAATTCTTTCGGATGGGCCTTTTTTAAATTAAACGGGGAAAAAGAAAAAGAAACGCCCTGGGTGGAAATAAAGATAGCATTATTAATGTGTTAGATTGTCTCGTGCAGCTACTATTTTTTTCTCCATCATGTAATTGTTGGTCTTTGTGTGTCGGGTTTTTTTCTTTTTCTTTTTCTTTTTCTTTCTTTCTTTCTTTCTTTCTTTCTTTCTTTTTTTTTTTTTACCCCGACGCCATTAATTCTGCACTTTGTGGAAAAATCCGGATTTAAATGCCATTTTCCCTATATAGACATGGGCGACGTTTGTCCCCCAGTAAAACTCGGATTTCGGATTTTTTTTCCACCCCCCGCTTTCATTCATGAAATGCAATCGCTTGATGTCTGATATAAATTATAAATAGGCTATTGATTATTATTTTTCTTTTATTGGGGGCGGGGGGTGTATAGATCTCGGAAATCTGGGCTCCGCAGAGAGGCGGACGTCACGATATATTTAGATTGAAAATTAATCATCTTAATCATTATGAAAATGTAGGCTACATCGCCCGCCGCCACCGTCGCTGTCCCCGCTGCTGCTCCTGCTTTAGTCACCACATCATCATCATCTTCATCACTGGCACCTTCATCCAATTAAGAGGCTTGTTTAAACAAGTTCTGGCAGGAGGCGAAGCCTTGAACCTTTATTCCGAACATTTAATTACCAGTTATTCGTCATTCAGCGGCGTGACTGTGGTTTCGCAGCGATGAAGCCCACGATGAGTTATTAATACACAGTTGGAATATTCTTACTGTAAAGACATCTTATATGACGGACCACTGCGGGACAACAAGGATGCATGACGCGGCGTGACAGGAAATGCTCGACGATTCCGGCAAACCATTCACGTGTGTCTCCCAGCAGTATGTGAACATGCAGCACATCAGTGATTTCAGACAGCTTCCAGAAGCCATCAAAACAGCTTTTTTTAATGCTGTTTCCTGAGTGCCAGTTAGACGGAAAGTGAGCCGGCTTTGGCCCGTAAGGTTGATTTAAAGTATCTAATTTCAGGCCTTTATTCTGAAAATTGCGTTTTTGCTTCCATATGGTGGCAGGAAATAGCTCTATAGCAAATCAAGGCAGGGCTTTAATTTTGTGCATCCTCTCTTTCTTAGCATTTTTTTTAAATTCTGCTTTCTATTTTAAAATAGAAAATATTTTATTATAAGCAGTGAAGCAAACATTAGTGATGGGGGAGGGTGGTGTTGGGGGGGCAGAAGGCAAGAAAACAGACAGAGGCTTCACAGGCTATGGAGTGACTTGCAGTCTGCCGCTATAGAAATAATGTATCAGCTGAATGAGGGTGTGGGAAGGAGGAGTCTATAGGCCATATATGATGCTTAGAAGCCCAGTCTGCTGTCTGCTTCATGATCACATTAAAGGTTATTGTCATCACAGGAGGGATGACATTAACTCTTCACACCAGCATCTGATTATTTCTTTTTCAAAAAAGGCCCTGCAGTGACTTTATCAATTTAGAGTTTTCACTCAGCTCACTCCTCGTCTCCTTTGACGTCACACAACCTCCATCCAAAGAAATGTTTTCTCAGTTGCCTCCTTGAGGAGCAATGCAATTTCCCTTTGATCAAAATACCCTCATCGCCTCGCTTTATCCCTGGTGAAAATGACATTTCGCAAAAGTCATTTCGCCTGTGTTACATGGTCCCCTTCTCTCATGCAAGGAGGCATAATTCTACTTGTTAAGTGAAGCTTTCGGCAGTGTGGACCTGTCAGCGTTCGTGTTGCATTTGGCGAGAGAAGCTTTGAAAGGTTATACAAGTGGGTCGTGTTGTCAGGTCTTGTGGTTGTTTCTTCTTCTTCTTCTTCCTGCAGCACAAACAGCAAAAAGGGTCGTGAGCTGGGAAGATATAAGGAGAGAACTACCCAACTGCTACTTCAAATTACATGTGTTCGCCTGTCATTCTGATCACTAAAGCATGTGAAAAGTTGCCATTCGACATCAAAAGAAGATTTCATCTTCAGAGATCTCAAACCTCAACAAGATCCAATGATGGTTTAGTGGTTTTCAAATCGACCTCATGGGTGACTTGTATTAGGTCAACAATGTCATGCTTCAGTCTGGTCCTCAACTGGAGGAGTCAAAGGGCTTCTAATACTCCCCACTACCCCTTATTTCCTTGCAGATATTAGGCATTGTGTGGATTTCATTCAGAAATCCAGCCTCAAACACGTGCAAGCCATACGACTTCTCTTGATAAACCACCTTCAGTTGTGCTGTATTTGCAGAAATGAGAGAGACCATGTTGTTGTTTTTTGCTCCTCTAATGAGATGCCAGGTGATTTATTTATGAATTACTTGTTTGGAACAGCCCCCTTGTGCAGTGTGCATTTTTTTTTATCCTCTTTGGAGTCATGTCGCTCAGTGATTGCTGATGCAACTCTTTGTCATCTAGAGTTTGCCCTCACCTCCTGTGAGCCTTCGGGGAGGGCTATATCTATCTTGGCATTTCCCTGGGTGTTGGAGGTGGGAGTGACTCATTAAGCAGGTGTGAGCATCCACTCCCATACAGCTACATGCCAAACATGAGCTCTCCAGTTCATAAGCTTGTGCAGGGAAGAATCATGATGGCAATATAGCCAACACATCACAATAAATCTTTGCACTGGACTGAGGCCAAGTCACAAGGATAATGAGCTTCTGTTTCTCCATTATGCTCGCTCTCATATTCATCAGAGGTGGAATTTCCAAACATTCATCACCCATTGAAAGGTTGTGCCTCAGCTGACATCTTCACTTGAATTCTGCCTCATTAAAGAAAGTGAGCCAAGGGGAGAAACAATATCAAAATCAGCCTCGTGGTCCAAGATTTCCCTGTAAATATGATGTGGTTTGCTTAGGTTAACATTTTGGGAATAATAACCCATGAAAGCTGGTTACTACACTGCAGAGCACCTTGCAGGGGAGCCATCCATCTGTTGTAGAGATGGCTCACTTTAAAAGCAAGGAGGAGAACTGCTTTCAATAAGTTCTCATCTTTACCTCCCTCCTGTGCCTGTTAGCATCCAACACTGCCATTTTACAGCAGCTAAATTATAAGATGATAATCCTATACTGGATTTGGGTTTGTTCTGTGTATATAGCATCAGAATTACAACCAAAATCTAGTTTATATAAGAAAATGAGAGGGTTCTTCATGTGTTATATCAGGGATACTAACACAAGATGGATTAAATGATGTGAAAGGGGCACGCAAATGGCTCCTTCACACAAATACTTAAGCTTTCTTTGATATAACTTACCCAGTCTCGACACTATTTCGAGACCCGTAACAGAAAATGCTTATTTTTAATTTTCCCGATGTCTAATTTTACACAAATAGGCCATCTGTAAATGGCACGCAGTGTATCACGACTTGGTGGAGACGCGCTGTTACGCAAAACCTTCTAAAAAGAATGCCACCTCTTTTAGGCTGAGTACAAAAAAAAAAAAAAAATACGGAAGAAGGAGGCTTCCTTTGCAGGCTACGGCATATGCAGATAAACAATAATAATACATAATGCACACTGAACGCGCATTAATAGTTCCGCCTCGGGGCTTTTTAAACAGGAGTTTGGATGCGACCAGGCAGTCAGCCAGCGGCAGGTCACATGTTGCAGCGTCATTCTGTAGTAAAGTTACTGTAGTTGCAAAGAGGCTCCTCATTTCAGCTCCAGAGGTCTCTCATCTCTGTGGTGGTGCTGCGGCGGCGGCGTCTCGGCATGCGACAACTTCAGTTTCAGGCGATCTCCAAAGGAGCCGTGCAGCCATGGGAGTGCATTACCTCAGCCATGCAATTTCCACTATCAATAATTTAATCTATTTGCTCCAAAGCTGAAGAGATATCCTGAAGCTTGTCGGGAGAGAGGAGTGTTTTTTTTTTTGGGGGGGGGGGGGGGAAGGGGGGTCAGAAATACCGCTTAAGTAAATTACTCGGGGAGTTGTCCAAAACATCCCAGATGACACTACCGTCCTGTTGAATGGTCTGTTTTACGACTGGGCACTAAAAGGTATGTGTCTGCTTCTTTCTGATAACTTGTTTTAAGCACTTTCGCCGTGTTTGATGCTGCTAGTGGAAAAGACAGCTGGTGTGTGTCTGTGTGTGTGTGTGTGGTGTTTAGGGGGGGTGGACTGGGTAGGGTGGGGGGGGGGGGCTAAAAGTAGCTCGATCAAGCCCGGTTATCCTGCGAACAGACAGCGCAGCAGCCCGAGAGGGGATATGTGTAACCTTATCCTCGTGTTCATTAATAAAAAACGGAGTTATTATGTTGATTGGGTTTCCAGTGGGGAGCACGAGCTCAGCAGATGTAATCTCGAGAAGAAGAAGAAGAAGAAGAAGAAGGGGGGGAAAAAAGTCTGTGGTTACATTATTGGAGCAGCCAGTGGTACATATAGGTAGGCATTTCTCCATAGCTAGCAAAGTGGAAGCCGTCCAGTGTGCATCTGTGTGGGTGTTTTTTAAGGAAACTTTACGCACATAAATTGCTCAATAAACTCTCTCCTCCGGCTGTTTGTCTGCATTTGTTCGTCCAAGCTTGGACCCTCCTCCTTCTCCACCTCCTCCTCTGTGAGAAAAGAGACAGAAACACTCCAGACAGTTTTTGTTGTATTGTTGTTTTGTTGGAGGGAAAAAACTTTGATGAACTCATTAAGACTTTATAGGAAACTCGAGACCTAAACGCCTAGCTCGGTCGGCCAACACACACTGTTGGGGTTTTTTTTGGCGGTGTGTGCTCGTGTTGAAAAAACCCAAAACCTCACAATAATTATGGATTCAAACAAAGTGGGAGGAAACTGGCTCATTTGCGGTGTGAAAATATGTGGTTCAAGAAGTAATCTCAGATTAATAGATGGCTTAATGACAATTTTTTTTGATGAACCATTCTTGTAACTAAACAACATCCAACTTAACTTTATAGATGTCTTGTATGACTATGCCCTGGAAAAGACAATGTCTGTCCTATCTATCTATCTATCTATCTATCTATCTATCTATCTATCTATCTATCTATCTATCTATCTATCTATTTCATGGGGAGGAAGGAAAAACAGGAGAGAAAGGTGGAGAAAGGGTGGAAGAAAACGAGCTCAGACTATTTGACGGTCTCATATGCCATCTAGTGTACAAAGCTGGGCACAGCAGCGCTGTCAGTGTGCAGCCGCAGGTCTGTTGGTCATTCATGGGTTAAAATGAGGATTTCTTCGCTAAGCTTACAAGAACCTAAGCACATCAGTAAGGATTTTATCATGCTGTATGTTGCTGTTGTATCCTCTAAAGTGCCCACTGCTGCATGCAGTGTGGGAGGGAGTTAACAGCTCTTTTGGGTAGCATAAATCACTCAGCAGGTATTTGAATGCTGGGCTTTCTGTGGCAGTGGCTGGGGTTGGCCTGGCGGCCAGGTATAATCCTCAGTGATGCTCATGTATTAGTAAAACGTGCTCTGAAGCTGCATCAGATTGAAAACAGATCTCAGGAACCAAGCTTCCACATGTGTCAGCCATTACTGCAGACAACACAATTAAGTCTAAATGCCTGTTTGTTTTTTTTCTTTAAGTGCTGCATTGTAGTGCACAAGGGGTCCTAGGGTAGCCATTTTGATAATATTTGCTGTACTTTTCCTGCTCTCAAACTGAACATTTGGCTTTGTGTGTTATACTTATTGAGCGTGATAAAACATGTTGCCAGGTAAACCGTATTCTTGAGGAATTTAACAAAGATGGGTGCCTACGAGGGAGCAGAGACAGAGGCAGAGAACAAATGTTGCCATGGGGTCGCACATTTCCATTCAAATGTGGTAACCACACTTCAGATCTCCTCTCTTGATGTGTTTTTTTCCCCCATGCAGTGGTTTATAAGATATCATGCCTGCCGTTAGTAAAGATGAACCCATAAAGTGTGCAGACATGTGCGTGGAGGCTGGGAACGTTACTGTAGTGTGTAATAACACTAGCGACGCTAGTCCTTTCATGCTTTAGGGAAACTTTTCAGCGTCTGTCAGAGGAGGCATTTATCACTTTAATCCCCACCTGGCACAAAGAATAACTGCAAGGGTAAGTTACATATCCCTGCCATACAGCCGTGCTCTCAAAGCAGATGAACAGGTGGTCATCTGGAGCTAAACAGAAGACAGAGTCCGTACACTCACCTGCTGCTATTGTTCGGGGTGTTTCACGCTCTAGGCGTGCTGTCATGAATAAAGGCATGTTTGAGCAGCAGTTATTGTGGGCTTTATTTTCCCCCGTTCATGTTATTAGCTCAGTTCTCAGCATGTCATGTTTAGATGGCCGTGTATTCTTTAAACAGTCAGCTCAGAGGAAACTGCACCTTTCTCAAGCACAAGTTGCCACAAAGCTGAGAACTAGAAGCTCCAAAGGAGTGTGTGTGTGTGTGTGTGTGGGGGGGGGTCTTATTCTTCCATATGTAATCCATCCCTTGCTTTATTATTCATTGCTCATTCTGTTAATGCTCAGGCCGCTTTTTTATTAACTGTGAAATCCGCATAAAATCTTCAGACACTGGATGTTGTCACATTTAGCCTCTCACAGATATAAGCCAGAGATCCTCCGCCAGTCCCACAGCAATTAAATGATTCATTGGCTTTATCGCATTTTAACAGGATGTTGATTGAGAGCATAAGCCATATTGATTGTACTGATGGAAACAGGAAATCAGCGAGATAGAAATAAAATCATCTGTTGTTCCCGGTGTGACGATACACGGGGGAATGGCTCTGCAATTGCACACTGTTGAGTGGCATTACCCCCAGCAACCTCTCCCCCCCTCTCCTCCACCCCACCCCTTCTCTCCATTCTCTCCCCTATGGAGACCTGGAAGAGACGTCATCTGTGGTTGTTATGCTGCGAAATGACGCTGGCACTCTCTCCACCCCCTGCTACTGCAATATTACCCCTGTGGTCTGTTACGGAAGATGCAGCACTCTTCGTCTGCACCATTTCCAGCATGAAGTTTGACGCCTAACAGTAATCAGCCCTCTGCCTTCATTTCCCTCATGTGGAAGTGGAACCATTTGAGCGCGATGCTGATAATAATATCAGCCTAAATGCATCCTACACATAAAGCTCGTGACTGGCCTCGATCCCGTAAAAACCTACACGATTCTCAGTGCTGGGAAGCCTCGCAGATATCATTTCAGATATCATTAACCACAACCTTCACAAAACCGAAGGGTTAATGAGCCATAAATGGAATTTTGTTAACAATATCCGAGTTGACAATTAGCTCTTTATTCTTGGCTTTGTCCCCATTGTAGTTGGTAAAAGGAAAAATACCCACCCCACCACCAGCACCACCATCACCACCTCACTGCAAAACACATACAAGCCAGCCCCTCCCCATGCCCTCCCTCTAACACGCACACTCACACACTCCGGAGGAGCACGTCACTGAGCTCAGGGAATGAGTGGCTCATTAAGAAGAAGGATGTGATATTCTGAATAGAGACTGTGAGACTCCCAGCACGTCTATTTTTAGACGAGATATCTCTATGGCAGTCACCGTGGTGTCGGTTAATTGCAGCCACAGCCCCAGATACCAATTAAGAATGAAACAAATGCTTTTAAGGTGGGGTTTCGCTCCTCCTTATACTGTAAAGGTCCTTGTGTCCATTCTGTGAGTGGAGGCTGGAGCAGGGGCTCGCTCTCGCCGTGTTTTCCTGTGTCAGGCTCGGACATGCAGAGTGCAGTCAAAGCCTCGGCCGGGCTATTTTTAAATTAGCCCCTGTGGAAAGCAAGATCTAGATTTTTTTTTTCTTTTTTTAAAAAATTATGGGTGTTTTTAGATCTATGTCCTTTGGATTCATTGATTTGCTGTGAATCTTAGAGCTTCTCAGAGGTAAGGGACGCACACATGCTCAGGTAATTTTACAATATATATGTACAGTGTTTCAGTTTGGTTTTGCATATGTTTTGAGTTGTTCTCCAGAGCCTCGATAGCAGTGCTTTGCACGGCAGGATGTCAAATCATTCTGTCATTCAATTTCCTGTTAATTCATCCCGCAGTGCTCTCGCCTTCCACCTGCCGAAAACAAACAGTGTCCCTCAACAAACCCATAGTTCCCATTCATGACTACAAGGTGTAGTACTGACCAGTTTTTTTTTTTGTTTTCTCTTTTTAATAAAGTAATACTGGAGCATCAGTGTTTGCCAGCACTGACACAAACACACTGACTCTGTTAGGAAGTGCTGTCCACACCGGAGGTTCCCGAAGTGTTAATACCGGTGATTTGTTTGTACGGTAACGTCACGGTCGCGTATTCGTAACGCGGGTTGGGGGGGCAGGCATAAATCCATCCACAAGAATTCAACAACTACAGGATGAAGTTTAAGAATGAAAATCCTCAATTTCCTTACCCAAAAGCAGGGGGCACCTGTGAGCTTTCAGTACAGCCAAAAAAGAAAGAAAGAAAGAAAAAGAGCCAATTATTCCAACAGAAAGCCATGATTGGCAGGTGTGGCCATTGTAAATATACACGGCACCGTGCCTTTTAACAGACCAGTCAAAAAGCTGTTAGGATGTTTCGACATCTATTTGTGTAATCTTATCTTTTGTAATAAGCAGCCGCTTTGATGCTCAGCACAGCTTTTGTGCATTGCTGCCAACAAATAGAGATCTAAGCCAGACCTCACATAGGAACAGAATGATTACAGTTTGCAAACAATTTGAAAACACCGATGACACAGTGCCAATATCAGTTTAATAAAAACATGTTGTGATTATTCCGAAGCTACTGGCTCCAGTTTTTTGGCTTGCAAACAAAGAGTGGAGGGTGGAAATAGGAGGAGAGGCTTACGTGGTGCATTATGGATCAAAAATAAGCTAACTTTGTTGAAGATGCTCTTTGACTGACCATCTCGTTCTCTCGCCCTCCCCCAACCCTCCTCTCTCCTCTTGTTTTCTTTCTGTGTCTCTCTCCCGTCCCTCCAGTTCCACCAGGTTAGAAGAGTGATGACCATCCTGTTCCTTACTATGGTTATTTCATACTTCAGTTGCATGAGAGCTGCGCCCCTGAGAGATGCCCCGGGCATGCGGGGCCATCGGACGGAAGGCTACTTGGGCGCTGCTGCAACGGCTGAAAGAGGCCACGGGACTCCCCAGAGCGGTGGAGGCCCAGGCCAGCGTGGGGAACTGCCCTCGCTCACAGACACGTTTGAGCAAGTGATAGAGGAGTTGCTGGAGGTGGAGGGCGAGGCGGCGCAGCTGGGACAGGGGGCCGATAAGAGCCAGGGAGGTGGTGGCCCATCCTCTGTGGTCACCACGGAGGCCAAGGATGTCGATCTGTACAACTCACGGGTGATGATCAGCAACCAAGTGCCTTTGGAGCCGCCGTTGCTCTTTCTCCTGGAGGAATACAAAAACTATCTGGATGCCGCTAATATGTCCATGAGGGTGCGGCGACACTCCGATCCCTCACGACGTGGAGAGCTCAGTGTGTGTGACAGTATTAGCCAGTGGGTGACAGCTGTGGATAAAAAGACGGCAATAGACATGTCCGGGCAGCAAGTTACCGTCATGGAAAAGGTCCCTGTCCCCAATGGCCAACTGAAGCAATACTTTTATGAGACCAAATGCAACCCCATGGGGTACACAAAGGAGGGCTGCAGAGGAATAGACAAGCGGCATTATAATTCCCAATGCAGGACAACCCAGTCCTACGTGCGAGCGCTTACCATGGATAGCAAAAAGAAGATTGGCTGGCGGTTTATAAGGATAGACACTTCATGTGTATGCACATTGACCATTAAAAGAGGGAGATAGTGTATAAAATGTATAGATTTTATTGAAGAGTTTAAAAAAGAGAATAAAGAGAAAATATCTATTTGTATATATACATAACAGGGTAAATTATTCCGTCAAATGAAAATTTTATGGACTGCATGTAAAAAAAGATGAAGTTTATACAGTAAAAGTGATACTACAGTCTATTTATTGAACATATTCATGACCTTGTAAACAATTAAAAAAAATCTGATCAGTCATTTGCGCCCAGTTTAAATTACTATATCACATTCCTCAAGACATTGTGATTTGTTTACGTTGCCAAGAATTAGAAAAGGAAGGGAAAAAAAATTAACAGGCAAGAAATGAGCGAGAGAGAGACAAAGAGGGAGAGAGAGAGAGAGCGAGGACAGTTCCATCTTCAAAAGCTTGCATGCTGCTTCAATTGTAAATCGATAAATTCTCCACTTACAGAAAAAAAGGATATGATGCTGACCAAAAAAAAATTATTAAAAAAAACATTCCGTTTACATATTCAGCAGAAAACTATTTCCTCTCAAGTAATTTATCTGTTTACTGTTCTAAACTTCTCAAGGTAATGTTGGAATTACATACTATGTCAAGGTGCTGTTGTCAAAGCTTTGCTGTTTATTTTTTTATCCCCACCAGAGGACAAGATATATATATAAAAAATTATATAAATATATATATATATATATATATAAAATTTATTCATTGACATGTTTCTGGGTTAATATTATTCATTTTGTATGTTGTGAAGTTGTTTGCAATATTAAACTGAAATATTTGAAGAAATAAAAATGACTATAGGCAACTGAAAAACAAAATCAATGTCGATAAAGTTTCAACGGTGCATTTTTAGGCAGAGTAAACTTTATTATACGGACAGTCTGCAGGCAAGGAGGGAGGAGGCACATATGCACACATGCATGCGCACAAACCGCCACACGTCCGAAGCATGAAAGAGCAGAAATTCAAATCCTGAGCAACAAGAAGTGATGTTTTAAGAGAAGAAAACAAATCCTTGCTTTGGGTCACTCAAAGATAACGAGTGTTAGAGTACAGAAAGCAGCTCCTGGTGTCATTCAGCTACTTCAGGAAGGAAAAGAAACTGGAGAAGGAGAGAGGAGGTGACCCTAAACCGCTTCCTGCTCTCCACCAGCACATTTTTTCCAAACAAGTTTATGTGCTTTGGATCTTTAGTGTTCATACACAGGTGTTCAGAGCTTTTGCTCCAGCGGCATGTGTGATGTCGCACAATTACGAGACCCTATTAACACAAGAAAAGCGCCTACACGTTCAAGTGCAGACTAGTACAAGTGGGTACACTACCTGAGCTTGACAGTGATGGATTCAACCACCCATACATTTGTGTACATTAAAAATGTACACCCAGCGTTTTGTTATTAGTGTGCTGTAATCCCAGCTTTAACTCCTCCACAATAGGACAATCACCACTGATTTTTTCTAGCTCTAAAGTCACTGTGATCAGAAGGAGAAGCCGATCTCCATAACTGGTTTGGCACCTAGGCAGCTAATAACTCATTGCAATGCATGCCTGCCAAGTCTGGATTCCATAGCTTAAGGTTTTAGTGGGAATACAATAAAATATGTTCAGCGTCTCATCTTCATTACATGAAACATTTCCAGAACATACTGCAAAAAGATTAAAAACAACAACAAGAAAATGAATATACAAAATTTCTTCAAAACACCAGCAATCCCTTATGAATGAACACAATCACCTCATTTTACCACGCCTCCATCAGCCTGAAGGTAAGTGCGAAGACAGCCAGATCTGAAGATGTTGAAGGAAGGATGGGCCAGCTTCTTCACTGCCCTGCTTGGACCCTTCACAGAAGCCTGATGATGATGCTGTGAGTTAATATCATAATAAAAAAAAAAATACAGAGGCTTCTGCAACACAAACAGTGGGAAGACGAACAATATCATAAATGATCTGGTCTTACAGAAAAATCCACCTGAAGGTATAAATGGGAATGATTTAGTAAAATTCAAACACTATCCCGTCCTCAGCACATAGGACAATGAATCAGCCATTCAACATTTTAGATAAGATGATGAGGATGTGCTTTGTTTATCATGAGCATGAGCCTTAGGCTATTATTTTTTACAAAGATCAAAAAAGTAATCTGCCAATTATACATTTAATAAAAGAGTGCATAAAGGGAGGCAGAGTGAAGCCCATGGTGTTTTTCGGTGTGACCATAAATCAGGCATATGAGTGAATCCTAAAGTATAATGTGGTATTACTTTGCTGTTGCTGAGGAAATAAAAACAAGAAGAAAAAATATTTTAGGAAAACAATGGGTCTACTGTGTTAAGAAAAGAACAAAAGCTGCTGCTCACCAAGTCTTTCCGTGTGTCTGCTTTATGCCACGCCCACATTTGTGATGTCACGTTAGGCATTTTTCATCACCTGTCAAAAGATTTGCGTTTCATCACCCACTGGGGTGTGGTCAGGAGTGAATCATGCTCGAAACTTTCAGGATACAGAGAAGCAGTGCAGCTGCAGTTTTCTGCATTCATGGAGGCTCAAAATGTGATGCAGCTCACCAGTAGGGGGTGGCAGAGAGAGCGCTCATATCAGACGTCAACAAAAAGCCAAATAAAGTTTCCTCTGGCTGTCCCTTGTTGTGGCTGTACATATTAATGTAATCGTCCTTTGAGCTATGTCTGTGGAGGCTGAGCGAAGCTGTTAAATGGAGAGTTCTCCGCCCCTCGGGTTGTTAAATGGTAATATGGAATCTAGGTTTGGATTCTAGCCAACGAGACCTTCAGTGGGCTATATGCATGGCACAAAAATATCCCTACTCTCATTGTCAGCATCAGCAGTAAACATAATAAAATCAAACCTCTGTGCTTAAAACTAAATATGGCATTACTAATATCCAACATTTGAAGCTGCTATCTATGGTGTACGTTTGGACGAATTAAAGAAAGGACATTTGTACACTAAAGCGAGGTGGAATATTGTTAAATCTATGTGTCTTATGTATGTATGATATATCATAGTTTTACACGAGTAGTCGTCTAGTAAAAGGATAGGGTAACAAATACACACACAGTGACTTTAGAATGTGACTGAACATTCCGAGTTCACAGTTTTACGAGGTTTCCCTGAATGCATCACGACACTGGCAGCTAGCCTAGCCGGCTAACTTGGCTAATCTGATTTATCGTCTCAGTTAAGCGCACACAACGCCAGCCAGGATTACCAAATTTAGTTTTCAGTATTTTTCCTTTTAGCTAACTATCTCCCTAACGCCAAACATCCTCCCATTTTAATAATGGCATCGCTTGGGGAGCCCGTGCGATTGGAAAGAGGTGAAGTTAATTAGCTAGCTAGCTTTAGCTTAAAAATATTTGTTGTGATATGCGGGCGACATAAACCTAGCCTAGCTAGCATTAGCTCATTAAAGCAGGCGGTTTATTTTTTGTCTGTGTACTCTGTTTTATGGTGGGATAACGGTAGAATAGACATCTTGCGGTTAATTCTTGTATGATTATGTATATATAGTCACCCAGCTAAAGCAGCCACAGCTATTACGGCTACATTTTTGTACTTAGTACATTAGCCACCTAGCTAATATTAATGACAACAGACAGTGATTAGTCAATCTGGCTGGTTTGTTTACTGTATCTTACCATAAAAGAAAGAAGATTTTACAGTTACGCTGGTTGTATCATTATATTAATTTTTGCGACCTGTCTGTAAATAACATAAGTTCTGGGTGTGTGTTGCTGAAATGTGCAGAGGAAGCCCAGATTTGTGTGATAGTTTAAACTTACGGGTTACACAAGTACACACGTAAAACTTCACGATTAGAAATATTTAATAAACTTACAAATGCTTATGAATTCATTGCTATTAAAGTAAGCTGTACATTCACAAAAACAAAATAAACAAAACAAAAACGTGATGCCTGGTGCCTTGAATTTACTTCATGTTACTCTGAGAGTTGCTTTATTATTGCATTATAGCGATTTGTACTAATTGTAGTATGTTCTGGTGACCGTGGGAGTCAAGCTTGTCCGGAGCATATCTATAATCAGAACAAATGTAGTGCAAGTAAATGTGCTCTGACACTGATGTGAGAAACTCTCACTGCCAATGTTAAAATCTACATTTGCAGGCCTCAGTAATGGTTATGTACATGTTCTTGTTGACAGATATCAACCGTGCTATTGAATTGCTTGATAAACTCCAGAGGACAGGGGAAGTGCCTCCCCAGAAGCTGCAGGCACTGCAGAGGGTCCTACAGAGTGAATTCTGTAATGCTGTCAGAGAAGTGAGTCTCTTTCGTCTTGTATCATTCACTTATCAAACACTTAATTAAGAGACATTAGTTCACAGTTTGGAGCTTAACCCTCTGCATCCCAATAGGATTCCCAATAGAATGCTCCAGAATTAAGAAAGAGAGTGGAAGTCTGGTTAAAAGTTAGTTTAAATTTAATGTCCAGCTATATATGACCATTTAAGATTTGTACATTTATGTTTTCAACATCTCTTTATCATTACTTCTTTGTCCTCCTCTTCTTCATCTGGCACATCCACCCCTCCTCTCTGCTCCCTAACCTCCAACTCATTCTCGTTTTCCTCACCTCACGCCTCATCCCCTCAACTGAAATCGAGACTCTAACATAATAAAACATGCATAAACATACTTATTCGTTCCCGATAATATAACAATTGTGTACTGCCGCTTTGGGACAGCTGATAGCCAGATGGCTATAAGAACAACAGCTAGTGTTATACCAGATAACGTTAAGCTAGAGAGTCTGAAAAATCACATTTCCCTTTGATAAACATTTTCACATCATATAAGTCCCCTTTTACAAAGTTTTGCAGCCTCCTCGAAATTGATGTGATCGAATGCTGTAAATAGTGGACTGACAACCGACACTGTTTATAGATGTACGTCAGCCATAGTGTGAAATAAAATGTAAAATATTGCAAAATACTTAAATTGCACAGCCATTTCTTTTTTTCCCCTGATTTATTGTTAAGTATTGACTTAACTCAAATTTTTAAAGTATACTGTGTCCAAAAGTGTTTGTGACAGTAGTAGAAATATGCTGGCTGCCCACAGCTTTTATGGGTTATAGAAGGTTAACCCTTTGGTTTGGTTTGAATTCTTTGTGTTCGCCTGTTGAAATACTGTCCACTAATATCTCCTCAGGTCTATGAGCATGTGTATGAAACAGTGGACATCAACAGCAGCCCCGAGGTCAGGGCCAATGCCACAGCAAAGGTAGACAGTTGTCAGTTACTGTCTGAACACAAGATTTGGTGTTTTTGTAATCTTAATTTCAGACATTTAATTTCTTAAAATGGGTAATTTTGTGCTTTGATTGCAGTACATACAGACGAGATATCTAAACACCACTTTCCTATTTGTAGGCTACAGTGGCAGCTTTTGCAGCAAGTGAGGGACACTCACATCCACGAGTTGTGGAACTGCCCAAGACAGAAGAAGGGTTGGGTTTCAATATAATGGGCGGAAAGGAGCAAAACTCACCAATTTACATCTCACGGATCATCCCAGGAGGCATCGCTGACCGACATGGAGGCCTGAAAAGAGGGGACCAGCTTCTCTCAGTGAATGGAGTGGTGCGTGTGTAATTCACAGCATGGTTTACATTTTAGACTGAGCCTGAGCAAATTCTCTATTGTCAGATTTTTTTTTTAAACAGACAGATATTAGAAATAATACATTCTTCAAAAAAAACTAATGCACAGCTAGATTTTGTTTCAGGATTTAAAAAAAAGGAACTGCAATCACCGTGCAAAAATCTGGGGACCCATCTACTTGTAAAATCGTTGTTTATTAACTTGTTACAGCATAATTTATTAATGAGAACTTGTAAGGCAGGTCAACAACTCTCCCGCTCGTCAAACTCTTCTAGTAGTGCCTTAAAATTAAGCTTATTAAAGCCTAATAAACAGGGGAGTGCTATAAGAAGATATCAGCTTGTAGCTTGGAGTTGTTGGCAACAGTTTGTCCATCATAGGGGGACTGAGAGGATTCAATCAGTGGAATTTGCATCAACAAAAAAACCAAAGAAAACCAAAAAAAAAAATCAATAAAATCCCCTGTGCTCACCTGTGCTTTTTTTATTTTCAGACTATCATCATCATGTTGGTTCATTGTTAGCCACAGAGTCTGACAATGATGGCCATTTACCAGCTAAACCTTCTTCAGTAATCCATATTACCAGTGAGCTGGCATGAAGCAGCTGTCAGAAAAAAACCTCAGAAACCCTGTGGAGTCTTTGGTGTCTTCTTGGCGCAATGGAAAAGCATTTCCTTATGTCAGTGACAGGAAGCTGTCAATTTTGTACGTTTCGAAATAATAATAATAATAATAATAATAATAATAATAATAATAATAATGGTAGTAATAGTACATTGATGTAAATAATGAAGGTGTCAGGTTCCTCTTGTAAAGCTCTGGAAATGTTAATGTGTTCAACATGTTTATTATGGCTTAAAGATGGACACAGTGAGTACTGATGGAACACTGAATGTAAACGTGCCATGCTATTGTCTGGAAGTGTAAATCTCAAAGATCAGCCAATAGCAATCATCCAGTTGACTTTGTTTATTGCTCAGCTTGTTCCCTCATTAAAATTTCCAAATTGCAGGCTGTTTTATGTGAACAGCTGCTAGAGCTTATGTTGGAACTACATTCACTCCAGTACATATAAAACTCTTGTGGCCACATGCCTCGTTGCTCTTGTATTTAATAATTGGACCCAGTAGGTTAATCTGTAGAGATCATGGACTTTTATCTGTTCCTGGTGAAATCTTAAACTCAATTTCTGTTTCTTTTGCCTTCAGAGTGTGGAAGGAGAGCACCATGAGAAAGCTGTGGAACTCCTCAAAGCAGCTCAGGGCACAGTGAAGCTGGTAGTAAGGTACACCCCCAAAGTCCTAGAGGAAATGGAGTCACGCTTTGAGAAAATGAGGTCGGCGAAGCGCCGGCAACAGAACAACTTTCCCAAGTAGGATTTTCCCATGTTGATGCCCAGCTCCCGTGTCTCTCCTTCTTTAGCCTTCTGGCCATCTGTTCCGATCCCTTTCTCATCTCCCTGCCCCTGAAAAAAGAACAAAAAAAGAACACGCTCATGTTTAGTTTTAGCTCATACATACTGTATATTGCGCTTCTGCCCTTTTCTTTAGCATTTTGATATTCACCATCGTGTATTGTGCTAGACACTACAACTCTAGACGAACACTAGGAAGATCACGATTGTCAGTGTGTGTCACACCATGTGCATTATTTTTGAATTGACAATTTGAATGCAACTTCTGAGACAAACTATACAACTGCTTTGACTGAAAAGGTAGTGTTTTTCAGTGATTTATCAGAGCCACTACCAAGTGCCTCAGGGCAAACACATTTATCTTATGTACTGTTTTTTCGTTTCTCTTCTTTCTTTAGCCGCTTAAATTTCTGGAAATTAAACTATTGTGTCAGGAATTAATTCATGCTTTCACCTGTTTTCTCAGAGACCGTAGCTTTAGAGGTGCTGACGACAGTCTAAATTAGTTAAAAAGTGATAAGTTGTTAGATTGGTATTATGGCTACCCTACAAAAAGTAGCAAAAGTGCTGGATTATGTTTGAGCGTTCTCTCTAGGCTTACCCTGCAAGACTTTAACATCATGCCACGCTATAAAAAGCTCCAGTAAGTGATGTAATGGGGTCTCAGCAACTCGTGAACTAAATAGCTGACACCACAAAGACTCGCACATTTATCAAAAAAAAATAAACCCTCGAAACTCTGGAGTCAGTATGACATGAGATGAAAGTCAGTTATTTTGTTTTGACATAAATGAGGAATGTACTGTGTCACATTTTTACTCTGCCAGTGACAGAACTTGATAAGAAGTCAGTTATCCAGTGACCATCAGAATAAGATAAAATTAGGCATTTGTAAAATTCAGCTAGTCAGATGCCTACAGTCTCTGTAAGGCCCTGGTCATGTAAGCCTAGAAACCAAGCTGTGACCCCTGGCAACCACCGATCATTAGGGAAAAATGTGTATTATCCAGCCGATTGGAGAGTGTTTGCTGGAAATTGCTGGCTATCTGTGAAATCGACTGCTACAGCCTCAGTCACAAAGGCTTAGAGGCTTGTTAGCAAATCCCTGGAAACCTCTGGTTGCCAGGGAAAATAAGTGTGCTCCCCAACCGGCTGGCAAGTAGTTGCTGCCAGCGACTACGTGAAATGATTAACAAAGAGGTTTGGTTGCTAGCTTATTGCTGTGGTTACTTACAGTTTGCATGGATAATACCAACTTACCTCCAAATACTCGCCAACTGTTCACTGAGTGAAATTTCAAAAACTGTGACACAAACCAGAAGCTGATCCATTTGCGCCTTTTAAATCATGTTGACAGCAATAGTAAGACACAACTTTTACTTTGAAGGTGAAAGTTCTCCAAACTTGCACTCCCTCAAGTCTCACTATCGCTCAGCGAGTAATTGGCGAGTGTCTGCGATTTTTGGTGCAGCGCCCTCTTCGGAGCTCATTTCCCCCTGCTTGCAAGCAATCACCAACTAGTCAAGGAATACACGTTTTCCCCCTAGCAACCAGAGGACCCCAAGAGGTTGCCAACCAGCCTCTAAGCCCGTGTGACCAAAACTTCAGTCACATTAATGCAGCATGTGAGTTTTGATCACTTGTTCAATGAATGAAATGTTAGTACACATACTGTATATAACCTCTACAGTGTTTGGTGTGTTATGCTGTAAATGTGCTGCAGTGACATATATCTATTTGTGATCTTTCATCAGTTTTTTTTATTACATTTTGTAACTTAACATCTAGCAAGGGAGTCGTAAATCAAACATTCGCTTAACCTGACGTTTTTTTATTCACATATCACATTCATGTTAAAGGACAAAAGACGATACAGGTGCTTGGGTAAGATCTATCGACAGCTACTTTAAAAAAAAACATTTTTTGATGCTCGTAAAATGTTAATAAAATGTTAGTAAAGCCCATATTTCAATAATTTACAGCAATAATTTCAAACTTGGTCTTGCCTGCATGTCATTACCAATTTATTTTCCATTCATCTTTGCGCAAATAAGTTTTTTCTTTTTCTTTTTTCTTTTTTAGGTGGGTTGGGCACAAATGTACTCATATATAATATACAAAATGCATATCATAAAAATGAGAAACACTTTATTACCAAATACTGCCAAACAATCAAGTTTGTTCTGATGTGAATTGTTAAGCAGGCAAATCACAAAACAGTCTTAATTGTCTACTGTATATTTTAATGTGTAGGCTGCCACAGTTACACTTATTCATGTTCCACATTTTATAGTTATGAAGTGGCTGCATGTTTAGCTACTGTGTTGATAGTCATCATAGGGAAATCTTCATTCAGCATCTCAGTCAAACAAGTCCACAAATCTTGGTTTTCTCTTAAAAATAAAATGTATTGTTTCATTAAAAAATCAACTCACCTTTTTTGGCAAAATGTCTACAGGACAGATTTAACTTCAAAGATTTATTCCTAGAGGTTTTTTGTTTGCAGGGTAGTTCTAATAATATGTGTACAGAATTATGGAAACCAGGCTTTTGCTGACTAAGCCATACTATTGTCCAGTCTCAGGATCAACACCTGGCATTATTGAGACAGGAAGGTAGTAACGTAAAGGTAGTGATTCCTATCGGTGTAGATTAACCATGCGATGCCAAACTGTTCTTCAGAAGCGAACCGTTTTATCGAGAGGGAGTCTTATGAGCATGCCGCTGATTGGCGTGTGTGGGCACGATAGATGTGTGCTGTCTGGTTCTTGTGACCGTGTCATCTGAAATGAGGTCACTTTGAGTTTCTGTTTGCCTGGTTAGCTGCTCCACAGCTGTTTGTATTTCCATCTGTTTCTTTTTTATTACTTTATCCACCGTCTCCTGGCGTACTCTGATGTTCCCCAAGTTACTAACAAATCGTAAATGGGATGTTCAGAGGTCCATCAGTGCTGTTTTTGGGAGGATAAAATCTAAAATCCGGCTTCTGAGCTTTTGGTAATCGATCCTTTAAGTGGGAAAAGACTCGTAAAAAGATTACTGTAGATTAAATCCATTGAAATGAATCACTGGTTAAAAAGCAGTACCTTTTATTAGTTGAAAGTTGCGTGCTAGTGTTGATGATTTGAATGTCTCTGCACGTTTCCCTCACATCAACTTGCTCAGCTGTTGCTTTGATTAGCAGGTTTTTGTAAGTCAGTGAAAGGGGTCGTCGACTCTCATCTGATTGTATGGTACTTAAATAATGCTTTAAATATCACAAGAAATGACGACACATGACAAATACAGGTAAAATTTGGAGGGTGAATCCCCTGTAATACATTTCTCTTTATGAAGACAGCTGAGTTGAAGGTCAAAGTCTCAAGTAAAACGCGCTGCAAATATGGAATGCACATCAATTATCTATGCAAGGTCTTTAAAAAAAAAACCTTTATTGGTGCAAAATAGTTGTCATTTTCCTCCAGAATGTTATTAAACTTACAACAATAAGGCTGTGTAGACGAATGTCTAATGAAATATGACATTCAGCAGGATTTTGAGAAGAGTTGCATGTAGTTGGATGATCCTATGAGATCTTTACAAATTTTGGGAGGTTTTTTGTTTGTTTTTTTGATGTAACATACTGATTACCATGAAGGAGTCAAAGAAGGCAATTGGCAAAACTTTGGGAGATGGCTCTCTATTAAACATTCATAAGCAGTAGTTAACAGGCTATAATGTAGTTGTAAGCTAAAAGTTGTCATCAATGTGATGTATTCTCAAATTGTGACAGGCAATAGAATAAAAATATTTAAAAACATTAGAAATGTTCTTACGTGTCCTTACAACTACAATATAGTGTGGTTTTGTTGGTTACTTGTACACTGCTGTACACACTAAAATGCTAAATAGTGGGATTTAAATAAGCGTTCCTGAATAGTTTCACGTAACAGTTTATTTAAACTACATTGATTATGCTTTTGTTTGGAGGCAGAACATTTAGCACAGCAGTCGGGGTGTACATAAAAGACTTAATATAATGTATAGTTTGTCCCTTGATTGTGTTTTAACTAACATTAGCTAGCTAGATTCACTTCTCACGCACATACAAACATGTATAGTAAATCAGGAAAAAAATGTAATGAGACTTGGTATTGATATTGCACACTCTCCACTGAATGTCACTGACTATAGTCTGATTTTAGTTACAAACCTTTGGTGAGGTAAACCTTCAACTTTCTACCCGTTTTCATTGTGTATTGGTCAATAGAGTATTTTTTTATAATGGTTTTCTTTTTTTGATATTTTTCTCAATTTTTATAAGTGATTTTCCTAAAAAAAAAAATCAGATACCAGGAATGATTGGTACTTCCATTTTGACTGTGTACCAGGGCCATATCAGCGCAGCGTCTCTGAAAAGCGGGGCAGATGTGGGACAGATTAACTGTCACAGATCAGCTCCTCTTTTCTGAGCTCTGCACTGATCTCTCCTTTCTTTCTAGGACCGAGACCAAACTTAAAATGTTGATACTGTTTTAGTCAGTGCTTATTTATGATTGCCTGTAGATAGTGTTGTGTTATTTTATGTTCTCTAGTCTGTTTATCTAATTTACTGTGTTACATTGATGTGGAATGTAAAATGTTGTGATGTAGAACATAATAGTTGGACAGGAGGCTCAATAAACCGTGCTTAAGTTTATGACTTTTAAACGTGTTTTTCCACTATCTGTTACACGTTACATTCATTTTTAGAAAGAAAGACACATCTCTGTCACTCTTGTGGTACAAGGTAGATGTCAAAAAGGTAAATCTGTAAAGAAAAGAGTAGTATGGCAGCAGCGCAGCATGAAAAAGGTGGGTCGTGTGATCAGAAATGGTAACATGGACCCTTCAGTGAATTCACAAGGCAAATTTGAAAGTGTTGCTGAGGGTGCTGGAGCCAGTTGCTAGTCTATTGCAGGCCTAGCAGAGAGAGAAAGACAGCCATTCACACTCCCATTTAAACTTTGGGCCAATTTAGTCATCAGTTAACCTAACATGCATGTCTTTGGAGCTGGAAGGCACAAAGAGAATGTGTAAGCTCCACGTAGAAATCTGTTCATCTCATCTGCAAATGATTTCTGCTATGCGGATACTTTCTAAGAGCAAAGACACAGGGAATAAGGAAAACTCGGGAAGATGAACTGAAGGTTCCTGCTGCCAGAAGAGGTGCAGTCTCAGCAGGTTTTAGCTGCTTGTGTTCTGCTAACCCTGCATGCAAAATAGTACAAAAATAATGAAGCAAAAATAACATCATCTTCTTTCCGTTGCTCTCTTCAGGGGTCCGCCTCCATCTCACCCTATCAAACATCCTCCAGTCCTCTGTGTGTCCTTCTTCACTACATCCATGAACAATCCTCCTTTCCTGGTAGCTCCATCTTAAACATCCTCTGTCATTTCTTATCCTTTCCATTATGGTCACTCCCATCTTTTTAACTCTGCCACCTCCAGCTTGCCCTGCTGTTTTATTGTCAGTGCCACCATCTCCAAACCAAACCATACATCACAGCAGGTCCGATCTTATAAACTTTCACTTTTTCTGCTGTCCTTCTCTCACACTCACCCCTCACCCCTTTTCTACACCCTGCCTGCACTCTCCTCTTCACATCTCTTGTGCAATTAAAATCAATTTAATTAAATTTTATTTATATAGCACCAAATCCCAACAACAGTTGCCTTGAGGCGCTGTGAAGTAAAGATTCTACAATGATAGCTAGAGAGAAAACCACAATAATCATAACCCCCCTATGAGCAGGCACTTTGGTGACAGTGGGAAGGAAAAACTCCCTTTTAACAATAAGAAACCTCCGGCAGAACCAGGCTAACATAAGGACGGCCATCTACAGTCTCCAGTGGAGGGTGAGGGGAGGAAGACAGGACAAAAAACACACTGTGGAAAAGAGCCCCTGTCCGTTGCTTCGGATGGGCCCCCAGGTTTTCAAACTCAACTGAACTAATGCAGTTACACTGGTCTCATTAAGCATTTTTAGTTGATAAAACTAAGTATTTGAGGTATTTTTAATTTGGAAATTAAACCTCATCTTCTTACTTGTTCACTAGATGGAAAAATGTCCATTGCATAAGCAAAAAAAACTGTAAATAGAAAAGCACTGGCCTTTCTATCAGCTAAAAAGAAGAGACACTAATCAACCAGCATGAGTCAGTGTGGAGAACTGAACTATCAGTGGAGGAAGCAGCTGTGATTTCCCAGCTCAACAAAACAAATATATTCCTGGTGATCTTTATGGACCCTGGCAATATTTATGTTTTTTTTATTGCATAGTTGTTGTTGTTTCTCTCTTTTCTTTCACTCCAGGATGTTTAATTAATTTTTGAAACATGTAGCACTACTTGTTATGGCATAGAGGAAATGGTCAAATATTTGCTTTCACAAACTTCCAGACACAAGATCGTCACCAAAACTAAAAGGTAAGGAAACGTGGTCGGAGCATTATGGAAATACCCAAATGGATGTGAAAGTAGAACATAAAAATAAAATCACAACAAGGACAATCATGAGTAAGTTCAGAATTCCATTGAAAACTGTATTAATCATTACATGCATATAGAAAAATCAAGTAGCACAGAAACTGCAAATTTGTTGTCTGAATAAACACTGCCTTCGTGTGAATGTGATTCATAAGCCTTTTTCACAGCAGCTATTTTGACTTCTCTAATATAACCAACTATGGCTCTATGCCACAAACATATAGACATACTATGTGGCAGGTTGAAATTAATTTCATAACTGACGTCACACAATCACACAAAGACAGACACGGCCATCAGGGGTAGAGCGAAATGCATAGGATAACAGAGGGGAACAAAGGAACGAATGACATGACTGCGTGAAGGTCAGCAGTTCTTTTGTGTCCATCGTTTTCCTTTATATTCAAAATATATTCAATATGAGTCATCTCTGTGGGCTGATTGCTCCAGAGGGCGGAGGAGCTGACACTCATTGATATCCAGATATATTTTCTGTTGGCTCCTTCCACAAAAAAGGAAAGATAAAGTACAAATCCATAAAAACAAGTATTTAATATGATACTTTGTTAGTTTTTTTCCTAAGGTTTTTTCAATGCAAAGATAAATTGTTAACATTCACAAATATCAAGGCTAATAATACACTATACAGACAAAGGTATTGGGCCACACTTCTTAATCTTTTCAATTTTAAAAGTAAACATTAAAAGGTTCTATTGGGGCTTGTAGTAAAAAGCACTTAAGCCACCAACACTCTGCAGACTCAGAAACTGCAGCGCTCCAAACCTCCTCTGGCATTAACATCAACATTAAGACTGTGCACAGGTAGCATTGAGGTACGAATCGCCATGAATGATGAAATCCAGAAATAAATCCAGAAATAAATGCTTACTCACTAAATGTTATACATCCAAGTTCGTTTAAGACAACAGTCTGCCTATCTGACAAGTATCCCTCTCAGGTAACTCCTGCAAGTTTGCTGCTCTTGTCAGTATTAAGTAGTCTTTGCACCCCATCCAGACTGTATATGTCTGAGAGGAAGGAGGTCTGTAACAAGAGCTCGGGCCTGTTCTCCTGGAACCAAGCAGCGCACGTGACAGCGATTCATTAGAGCTGGTTGTTCACACTACAGCTTGAGAGCACAGCACAGCTGCTGCCTTCTCATGGCATTGACGCCATCCGTCGCAGGCTCTCATGTGTGGATGGTTCACTTCGTCTCTTCTGGCAACTGAAATCAATCACACCCAGGACCAAACGCAGCAGCAGCAGGGACAGAAGAAGAGGCAGGAGGCCAAACCGGACCAGGAGCCAAGTGAGCAGTAGCAGCAGACAAGGAGGAAGAAGCTGATTCATGTTCATATACAGTGTAACACACACTGAAATGGTTAGAGAAGAGCTGCTGCAGAGTCACGAAAGCACAAAGCTTCATGTGCAAAAAGATGCAGATGATTTATAGATATTATCTGATTATTATCTTATCTTGTAGTATTGACCCAAATAATGAGGTGGGGATGGACTTCTGCAAACAGCACCAGAAGAAGGCTGATAAAAGTCTCCTGGATTAGATACAAATATGGATTCCCAGTAACCTTTGTGGATCATTTAAGATTTTATTTACTTTTCCTGTTTAACTGGACAGAGTTCAAATTAAAAAACAAGTGAACTATAATTTAATGTTGCACTATGCTGAAATAAATCTCAGAGGTTCGTTCCCACCCATCTTGAAAGATCACAAGATTAAAATAATACATCTACATAAATGTCTTTACTGCTTTTCTTCTTGTTTAGTTCCTCACTCTCTAACAGGGTTATGATTAGGCTTTACAAACGTCTCTAATACTGTATTATTAGTTAATTTGCAATTGATTACTATTATGCATTATATTAGGCACTATGTTAACAAAAAACAGCTGTGTTTTGCGACATTGATTTGTCCATATTATAACCCTGGCTCACTGGAAGTTAGTTCCAAAGAAACTCGGCCCACAACTTGTAAACTTTTACATTTATTCACAGTTGGTCAAGTTTCATAAATAATTTATAATCAAAGAAAAATGTCCACAGGATGTCCAGTGTAGGCCTCCAAGTGTCCACAGCCAATCCACTCACATACTCAGTACAGGAGCCTCTCAGGGTTGCGGCTGGAGCCCTTCTCTTTACTCTACATACCCTGTATGCATATGACTGCACACCACGTTGTAACACAAAACCCATCACTGAGTCCACAGACAATGCCATGGCATTGTCTGTGGACTCAGTGGAGGTCCACAGACAGTGGAGGAGGTGACTCTGCCTGCAGTGGTTCAGAAGCTGACAGGCTGATGTGCTAAAAACAAGTTGGTTCTAAATACCAACAGGACCAGAGAGCTGATAATTGATTTCAGGAGAAGTCAGAATGGCCACTTACCACTGAACATACAGTGCTGTTCTCAGGAAACAGTCTGTGTTATGCTTTTTTAATGAGGCAGTGTGTGTTGTGTGTCCATGTGAGGTCCCTGAAACCGGAGACTCTCTCAAGCTCCCTTATGTATACAGTGCTGTGAAAAAGTATTTGGCCTCTTTGTGATTTCTGTCTTTTTTTCATATTTGTTCACAACACTGTATATGGAAAAGGGTTGGAGAGAGTGTCAAGTTTCAGGGGCCTCACACAGACACACAACACACACTGCCTTGTCACAAAAAGTACAACATAGACTGTTTCCCGAGAACTCCTGAGAACTTAATTTTCAAGGAAGTGTACAGTGTCACTTTTTTTTTTTTTTTTTACACAGCGACATTAAAGTAACCTTGATTCTTGTAAAAGTGACATTTCATCCAGCGCTTCATATCAATAAAGCATGTAGTTACAAGCTCCAAATCTTTTATACAGGATATGAGTACATCAGAGGGACAGCTTAGTTTGAACGGTTTGAAAGCAAAGTTAGAGAGACAAAGGATGTTGAATATGGAGATGCCAGAGTAAGAGCACAAAACTGATTCATAGAGTGAGAGATGGAGGACATGGAGAGGATTGGTATACCAGAGGAGGATGCAAGACATAAGGTAAAATTAAGGCAGATATTCAATCCACGGTGGCAACTCCTAGGGGGTACAAGAAGAAGAAGAAGAATGTATTTTTTGTGTAATATTTCGCGTTAGGTAAAGTTTTTACACCGAGGTTGCAAACACACTCCTGAGCAGCAGGCCTCGCCTCGGTTCCTGCTTACTTTTAATGCTCTTACGAAGAAGAAAGGCTACTTTGCTTTTTTCCGGTGACGTAACTTCCTTTCTGTCCGTGCTAACCTCAGAGTGAACACGCGCTCTCCTATCTAGCTCAAGTAAGTTTGGTTTTAAAACGTAAATAATGTATTAAACACTGAGAAAATAACTGAGCCACCCAGATAAGCATGTAGACTTTCAGCCCAGGCATTTTAAGAATATTAAAGAGCGTTTAGCCGACATTAATTCCTTTCTTTGGCTCCCGGAGCTTACGCTAGCTTGGCTAATGGTAGCGGAGAGCCGCATGGGTGTTAAAATTATGCTGTGTTTTCCCACATTGTCGCATTTTTGAGGATTTATAGAGGTAGAGAAAACAGTATTTTAGTAGAAGCATATTCAATATTCGAAAATATGTAGTTTTTAGATGAGTGGACGATGGGTATCGGCTGTAAAGTAAAGCAGCGAACTTCTGTTTTACTGAAAATCGCCGTAATAACTCAGAAATGCGTTGGGATCACAGTCCTGTAACTGTCTAAACCCAGGAAAAAACGGACCCCTGAAGGTGTCGACCCTACGTCTTTTGATGTTTTTTGTTTGTTTTTGTTTTTTTGTTAAATGATGCACTAACAGGGACAACATTTAATATTCCCCTGCTGTGACGAAGCTATATATTTCTTATAAACTGTAACATTTTCACATAAAAATCAGAGATTGAGCTTTTGAGGCATACCATGACTTTCTCCAGGCTTTGATTTTTATATAAAAAATTAGCATATGCTGATAATGAAGAAAAATTAACATGTTTGTATGAGTTGTTGTGTTTCCACTTTTGTTAATGCAAAAACAGATTGTCTGAACTTTAGACATAACTCATTTTCCCATGCCCATAAAAACGTCCTGCATGGTTACTAATGTTTCCAGTAAACTTGGTGTTTCAGGATGCGTTACGTTGCTGCTTACCTGCTGGCTGCCCTCGGTGGCAATGAAAACCCTGATGCCAAGGACATCAAGAAGATCCTGGAGAGCGTTGGCATTGAAACCGATGACACACGCCTCGACAAGGTACACAGCCACCTGCTCCTCTTTGTGTTTTATTACTGTTGTGGCTTCAGTTTTTCCCGGCAGCTGGTTCCTACCTTTAGGTTGTGTTTATAATTTCGTCTATCTTTCTCTCTCAACAGGTTATCAGTGAGCTGAAGGGCAAGAACGTGAATGACGTTATTACCACAGGTGAGTTTCCCACAGTTTCATTTATGTGTGTGTGAGACCATGATTAATTTTGGTTTACAATTTTGTTTGGCTGAAATGTTGTTAGGTCTGAAAGTTTAGAATTAAATGGCTTCAGGCAGTATTTTAATACTGACATGGACTCCCTGCAGGGGTCTGAACTAGTTTATGATGTTGGATACTGTGACTAGTGATAAACTCCTTTGACGCACAGGGAAAACAGATTTAAGGGTAAAAAAAAAAAAAGAGTTATTAAAAATATGAGTGAACTAAGCTCTCAATGCTGGATTCCTCCGTAATGGAGGATGGCGCACTGTGTATGGACCACAGTTATACTGGAGAATTTGTTCATTGAAAATGGTTCATAAGGGTATTGTGTATAGACAAATTACTTATTGTATGTACAAATTATACTTCTTAGTTAATTTTTATTAGTCATCTTACACACTCAGTGCAATAGGAGTAAAAAACAGAAACCCAGTATCAAGTTTAAAAGACTAAAAAAAGAACTCATTACTAAACTACTACTAAAAAAGATACAGCTAAGAACAACGGAATGAAATATAAACGTCATAATGTAGAGTACTGCAGATGGGCAGAAAAGTGGCACAGTATTAAAGGTTAATATCAGTGCTACTGGTGCATGCAGCAAGTGATACTTGTAATGCAAAAACAGTCCTAAAATACAGTTGGGATCATGTGAGTGCAAGTTGCAAAACATCAATATTTCATTTTCTTATTTGGGTCTTCGTGATAGCTGATCTTGCACCCTATATGTGGGCTGAAATAAATATTTGAGTGTGTCATTTGCTGTGATAATGTCAAGAGTTTTCTTGCCATAGTTTCTATAAACCCGCAGGGCATGATATCCCATTGGACAAAGTGAATCGATTTGAATATAAGATAAGAAAAAAGTTGTATTTAATCAGATGTGTAAAGTCAGACCACATGTAACGGACCGTTTCTGACCTCTGTCTTGTTTCTGACTGCTGAGTGTCGATGTTATCACTTGTGCTTCATGTCTGCCAACTCGTGTCTCCTCAGGTTACGGTAAGCTGGCCAGCATGCCAGCAGGTGGTGCCGTAGCCGTTGCCAGCTCTGCAGCTGCTGGCTCGGGCGGAGCCGCAGCTCCTGCTGCAGGTGAGCATTGCAGCTTAGCACCTTGTTTGGCACCATCAATCATATTTGCCACTTTGTGATTTTGCCTTCACCTTGTATGTTTGTACGACTACATGGAGCCAAATAATGATCTGTTGACATGATGCATCTACACAAGTTAATCCGCACTATACTGGGCAAATACAGTGCAGGCATTTTAATTTATTGTACGGTTTTAAGTTGAATGGTTTTTAGAAAAGAGGCTTTTTTTGTTTTCATATTAATACAGCAGCATGTAAGAAACGCTCAACAAAAACTGGGAAATTCCAAAATAAAAATCGGTTGCATTTAAATATATTTTAAAACAACCGTTATATTAGGCAACCACGTGAGCAGGTTGCTGTGTCATGGTGATGACAGCAGGAAGTGATGTCAAGTGCTTTTTGTTTTTCAGCTGAGGAGAAGAAAGAGGAGAAGAAGGAAGAGTCTGAGGAGTCCGATGACGACATGGGATTCGGCCTTTTCGATTAAACTCCTTGAACTCAATAAAGTTTTTACAAAATCCCTCTTATGCAGCTTTTCTCTTTACTTTAAAACTTGTGTGTGGGGGGGTTTGTGTAATTTGACCTGATCGGGCCTATTCTTTGTTAGAGTACGTGATCTTATTCAGTTTAATGGAGAAAAAAAACCTGTAAAGGCTCTGGCTGATGAAATTGAGCCCAGTGCTCAGTAGATGGCGCTGTGGAGCCTTTGAGCGCTAAAGCAGACGACACCAGATCCTTCATTTTTGGGCTTTTGTTCAGCGGTTTGAGTTATCCACGAGCTTAGACGCAGATATCCACACTTGACACCTGTGAGGCTAACACTTAAATTATTAACAGCTAGGGACAAAGTGTCACGTGACGGCGAACTGCTGCCGGCACGGCTGAAGCTGCACGTAGTCCTCTGTGCGTCAGCAGCAGTGAGCCTCCGAGGGGAAAAAGCAAAGTTGCAAAACAGAAGTATTAGTTTTGAGGAAAAGAAAGGATGCTGCTGCTTCAATTGCATAGCGTAAAGGTAAATAAGACAGTTGTGTAAAGGATAAACGCTTCGCCGATAGAGTGTCGGCAGCCTGTCGCTATGACAACTTTACACATTAGTAAATATCATCTTGTTTTATAAAATACATATTTAACAAGTAAGAGAAGACTGTTTTGCAGTGCTTGATGTGATTAAAACGTAAAACTACATGTATGTAAAATTCGAACATTGGTCTAGAAATGATACTTTTATGGTTAATTCATTAGATTTTAGCAGGGAACAAACGGTTTTACAAAACGGCTCAGGTGTAATAAGTAACGTGTTGGAAGCAATAATAAAATTAAAACAAACACTCTCCTGAAAGCATATATTATCAGCGTGTAAAGGTCAACACCCAGAATGTAAATTATTCACCACAGTATAAACCGCGCAGGCGTCCAGTATCAAGAGCAATTTTCTCTCATTATATGGGACCAAACATCACATGTTGTTTTTATTGACTGGGAGTTATACTGAATGCCTCTTCCAAGTATCTAGGGTGACAAGGTGTCCTGCTTCACGTGGAGCTTAACAGCATTTTTATACCTTGAACCCTTGCCCCACATATTAGGACATTGCCCTATATTTGCTCTTGTTTAAAAGAGACAGTCAGATAGATAGCTCCCTAGAAAGATTTGGCTCAAATATGGATTCGTTCCTACTGAAAACTAAAGATCAAATGCTGAAATATTTGCTTCCTTGTAAAAAGCTTTAAATTTTTAATTTAAAAACAGTTACAGCACATTTGTTCTTTTTTATGACAACCTCCAAACTTTAGAAATGGGTTCCAAGCAAACATACACTCAGTGGACAATTTGTTGGGTGCACCTGTTCAACAGCTTGATAATGTAAATACCTAAAATCAGCCAATCACACCGCAGTGGCTCAGTGCAAGTAGGTTTTTAAGGATGGTCACAATGACTTGCTAGTTCAAACCAGTTCAAACCAAGCTAGCATCACAATGGGGGAAGAAAGGTGATTCAAGTGACTCTGAACGTGGTTGCTGGTGTCAGATGGGCTGGTCTGAGTGTTTCAGAAACTGCTGATCTATTGGGATTTTCCCACACAAACATTTCTAGGGTTTACGGAGTATGAAAAAGAGAAATTATGCAGTTTCTCTGGATGAAAAGCCTTGTTGATGTCAGAGGAGAATTGCCAGACTTGCTTCAAACTCTGGAAAACAACAGTTACCGAAATAACCACTCATTACAACAAAGGTGTGCAGAAGAGCATAACTGGATACACAAAACCTGAAGCAGATACGCAGCAGAAGACCACACTGTGTGCTACTCTTGTCTGCAAAGAACGGGAAACGGAGGCTACAATTCACGCAAACTCACCAAAATTGTACAACAAAAGACTGGATAAATGTTGATCTCATGAGTCTAAATTTCTGCTCCCACATTCAGAATCCTGATCAGAATTTGGTGTAAACAAGATGAAAATCCTGATCCATACTGTCTTGGATCAGTGGTTCAGACTAGCGGTAGTGGTGAAAAGATGTGGGGATATTTTTTCACCATGCTTTGAGCCCCTTAGCATCAACTGGGCATTATTTAAACACCACAGCCCACCTGAGTACTGTTATTGACCATGTCCATCCATTTATGACTACAATGCACTTATTTTGGATAGCTACTTCCAGCAGAATAATGTGCCATGTCACAAAGCTTGAATCATCTCAAACTGTTTTTTTGAACATGGCAATAAGTTCACTACACAAATGATCTCCATGGACACCAGATCTCAATCCAGTAGAGCACCTTTGGGGTGTGGTGGGTCAGGAAATGTACATCATGGAGCGAGTGTGTGATGCTGTCACATCAATATGAACCAAAATCTCTGAGGAGTGTTTATAGCACCTTGTTAAATCTAGGCGATGAAGAGTTAAGCTGGTCCACTTGTACTAGAAATTGTGAGTGTACTCTAGATCCCAGTTTGTGGGGTTTTTGTGAGGAAAACTACACACAATGCTCCAACAAATACAGTACTTAGTATGTGCAAGTAGTGTTTATTTTTTTTCTCTCATTAAAAACAATAAGGGAAGAAACAAACAAAAACAACCCTAGGGAGAGCTGGTTGCCGCTTTGGGAAACCTTGCCTTGGTAATGACACAACAAGCCTACGCTATGGATTTTTACCAAGGCAACTCCTGTGCAGGGTGTCATAATGAACTTGTTAGTCATGTTCTGGTAAGTGATCATGAGACTGTTTCTTAACCTCCAATTTTCTGGAATGTTTTAATGACATAGTAAAAAAAAAAAAAAAATAGATGAATCATTCCACGTGATCAAAGGTGAGTCAGCAGATCTTGTTACAAACCACAAACAGGACCAAAGACGTATGAACTAGTTAGTATTATCACTTCTAAGTTGACTTTGTTCACATGTGAATGAAAATGATGAAAAGGATGTTTTGAAATGAAACTAATTAAAGTCAAATAGGCTCACTAACACTGGGGTACGTTCTCTGATGTTCTGCCTCTTGGCCCCTCCCACCTCCCCGCCAGGTGACGTCACTAAGTGCTAATCTACAGGCGCCTGAGTCGAAACATTCAGTCGTGTCTCTCGTTATCGGACAGTGAAGGTTACCTGCTTCAACAGTGCTTGAACGGCAACCTTTCAACTGTCTTTATACAGCACAGCACGGGACCAGTCGCTCCGATACATCGAGTGAATTTAAACTTGAAACATTAGCTAGCTTAGTCAGCCTTGAAAACCACCTAGCTCGGAAGCTAACTCTTTGTTTTGCTAACAACGCACTGCTTCGACCTCCTCTCAACAAGACCTGCCACTGAAATTTGGTAAGGAAACGTTCCCTATGTTTTCTTTTCTTATCGTTATGTTTGATTATAGATTCCAGGCTGACATTGGCTTTGTAGTTTGATAATACTGGTTCGATTTATCAGCTTCAGGTCGCAGTCGGTGTGGGCCTGTGCGCATTTGGCTGCCCAAGCTTTGCTCAGTGTTTTCAGCGCCATGTGTGGCTTCCTTCAAACACATCGTACTAAATAAATATTTACTTTATTTAAACAAGTCGAGCTTTAACCAGATTCATACTTTGCGTTGTGACTTATGTAATTGTTAAGGCCTGTTTTAATGGTAAAGAGTGCAAAGTTTAGCAGATGTTTTCATGAAACTTTTTTTTTTCCTGATTTTTGCCTTACATGGCCTAGCCCAGTGATACAGTTTGATCAACGAATCGCGTTCGTCAAACATCAAAAATACTGAGCAACACAATCAGTATTACGCAGCTGTTATGAGGTGTGACACTTATAATAAGTCGAGCTATTGTCTGAGGTTCGTGGGCCAAACCCTAAAAATGTATTTAAACACAGTAAAAGGAGCCTAATTAAAAAAAAAAAAAAAAATTAATCAGAACCTTTTCACTGCTCTTGAACTCGTCCTACTCTAATCACATTTGCAAATAGTTACTGATATAATTGTGATTTTTATGTTTCAGAACCATGAGTTCCCAGGTCAGACAGAACTTCCACCAGGACTGCGAGGCTGCAGTGAACAGGCAGATCAACCTGGAGCTGTATGCCTCCTACGTCTACTTGTCTATGGTAAGAGCAATCCATGGTGCAGTCAGATTAAAAAGGGTTATTGAAGGACAGCTCAGTGGAAAGTACCAGTCTGTAACATCTGGTGACATTCGGGTAATAGTGGTCAGAGAAAAGGGAAGTGTGAGTAGATTTTATTTATAATCAAGAATTGATTTTAATTCCTTTTAACTAGGCTGCTATGTGGTATAAGTGCTGTGCTTGGTTTCAGTCCAGGTACAGCCATTGAGCTGAGAAAAAGGCAGGGGAAGTTGTTTCGGAGGTGTTGAAGCAGCCTAATGCCATTTAAAATGGATAAATAAATAACCCACTATCAGAGCAAGCTGCTTTTTAAACAGGATTAGTCAAATATAAGGGAGGTTTTTAAACTGAGGGGATATTAATGTTTAGGTATTGAATTTAAAAAAAAAAAAAAAGGTTGAAGTTCCTTTGAGTATGTATAAAGAACAGGCAGGCAACTATGGTTTCTGTCCTCTGTATGACAAGTCCTTTTTGTTTGTAATGGTTTTGGCAGGTAGATTTTAAAAACCTTACCTAAAGTTTACAAACTTTCTTCCTTACAGTCCTACTACTTTGATCGTGATGACCAGGCATTGCACAACTTTGCCAAGTTTTTCCATCATCAGTCGCATGAGGAGCGTGAGCACGCTGAGAAGCTAATGAAACTGCAGAACCAGAGGGGCGGCAGGATCTTCCTCCAAGACGTCAAGGTATGAGATTTGTGAAAACAAATGGACTGTAACATATGTTCTATCTTAAGCTTCACATAGGGAGGGTTTTATAAGGACAGAGAGATACCAAGGGCGTGGGCGTGCAGAGTCTCTTATCGCTTTCGGGCACGCAAACATGACCGCCAGAACTCGAGTGAAACATTAAACCGCAAATCTGCTTTACGTATTCAGGAAGCTTGTTTCCTAGGTCAGGTTGGTGAACGTTTCTTTCATTAATAAATGTCTCACTCGTTTTTGTTTTTTTATGATGCTTTAATTGCAGAAGCCAGACAGGGATGAGTGGGGCAGCGGTGTCGAGGCTCTTGAATGTGCCCTGCAGCTCGAGAAGAGCGTGAACCAGTCACTGCTGGATTTGCACAAACTCTGCTCTGAACACAATGACCCACATGTGAGTACTAAAATATGGTGTGTATGTTACACAGCAAAGTGCAGTGAGAAGGAACACCAAAATTAAATTGTGAACACACGTAAGGCATGCTGATTGGTTGTACACCTGCAAATCTGGAACTCTATTTTCTTTTTTGTGTAATATAAAAACATAGGTGACTCTGATGTGGCCTGTATGACATTTATTTTTAAAGTGTACGTATAATGCAGGAGATGTCTGGCCTTACTTGTTTTTTTTGTTTTTGTTTTGGTCTCGTCTTATTAAACGAAACTGTCTCTTTCAGATGTGCGACTTCATTGAGAATCACTACCTGGATGAGCAGGTGAAGTCCATCAAAGAGCTGGCTGACTGGGTGACCAATCTGCGCCGCATGGGCGCTCCCCAGAACGGCATGGCGGAGTACCTGTTTGACAAACACACTCTTGGCAAAGAGAGCAGCTAAATCTCTCACACCACATTTACTACAGCTTATGTGTATTTGTATCTTGCTTCAAAATGAAAAGCCATCTGCATGTTGCTGGTTAGACCTTTAAAGTTATTACTCATGTTATTATTAGAAGCCCCTGTGAGTGAGTTTGTGTTCAAACCTTCCCTATATCTTGCATGTCTCTCTACAATTAGAAACGCTCGTCATTGCTACATATTTGCTGTATTTTAAAGCCTGGAGGTGTTACTCAGACCAAATAAACCAACCCTCTGGATTCTGAACAGTTTTTTTTTTTTTTTTTTTTTTTTTTTTTTTTGTCTTTCATGTCTCTGAATGTTTCTGTGATGGTAAAAGTGCAAAAAACCTGCTCACACCAAACATCAATCTGTTTCAGTTCCTTCTCCAGAGAAAATAAACTGCAGCTGATTGCCTTCAGATAAAAATTCACATATGTTGGAGCTAAATGGCACAAATGTCAGGTCTGTTTTAAATTGTCAGCAACTGGTGGTTTAAAGTCTGGCAGCAATTCTTCTTGTTTTAGCATAAACAAGCAAAATGGTCAGTTTAGCTGAACGTAAACAGTTTTCGGAGAGCCTCAATTCTCCTAAAACGTACCCACCAGAAATCCCAAATAAGCACCTTGATGTTAGACTAATTGGCAGTTTTTCAAGTTTACGTTCTCAAGCTCCCTCAGTATTTTTTCCTCCTCAACAAAGTTTACGAAACTAATCTGGGGATTTCCAGCTTGAGCAAAGCTTGTACAGGAAATCAAGATGAAATGTCCGAGAGTCTATCTTCGTCATCAGCAGTTCCCTCTGTTTTGCAGTCGCGTACATGTTTTCTTCCAAGGATACAGACTGTGCCCTCTGGTTGGTATTAATTGTGACTCCCTCCAGTGGTGAGTTACAGCCAGCAAGACTAACAACAGCGCTGATGGCAAGAGTAAAGGTGTCAGCAAGCCGCCATAATGGAAAAAACTGCAAGTTACTAAATGCAGGATAATGTATGCCAAGGAAATGTGTTAATTAGCCTACATGAAATGAAAGTATTCGGGCTTCACCTAAAATAAACTTAAGATTTATTTTTTTATGGCTTGATTTGCATTTAAAAATATATTATCAACATTTAAATTATCAACATATTTTATTCAGACCTTGTTCAAAATTTAAAGGGATTAAACAGTAATCAATGCATCAGAGTAGTCCAATTTAAACCATGTCAGTCAAAATGCAAAAGTGAATTCATGTTAGTGAGAAAATCAAACTTACTCCCACCTGAAGCTATCCTACTTCATATGCACCCACTGTGCAATTTATCAGGGAAACCTGTTCAGCTGCTTCCTACTGTAAATCTTATCAGCCAATCACGTGGCAGCAACTTATGTAGACATGGTCAAGATGACCTGAGGTTCAAACTGAGCGTCAGTGACTTTGAACATAATATGGTTGTTGGTGTTATACGTGGTGGTCTGAGATTTTCAGGAGTTGATCTACTCAATATACTCTCAAGCTCTCTTTTCTTTAAAAGCATAATTGTCTTCATAGACGTTGACATTGATAGTCTGTGTTCTGTATTTATTTAGGTGCTAATTTTATCTTGGCGTTTTCCTCTCACATACTTTGTAAATGCACTTCTGTCTACTAGTGAAGTTAAGTAAAGTCTGGATATTTACATTACAACAAATCCTTTAACTATGAATGCTTTAGGAATTTTCTGTGGGTGAAAAAAGTCGTAATGCAAGAGTTCAAAGGAGAATGACCAGAGTGCTAAGGCTGCAATTCACAGGCTCACCAAAACTGGAAAAACACTGCCTTTCAATTTCTGCTTCAGTGTTCAGATGGTAGGGTCAGTATTAGTTGTTCAGACTGCTGGTTTTGTAACAGTGATGGAGAGATTTTATTGGGACACTTTGAGACTCTTTTTACCAATTGAGCATCTTTTAAACACCAGTGTGCCATCGTCTGATGGCTGCTTACAGCAGGATATCTTACATGTCGCGAAGCTCAAATTATCGCAAATTGTTTTCTTGAACATGACAGTGAGCTGACTGTACTCAAATGGCCTCCAGAGTCACCATCCAGATCTCAGTCCAATAGAGCACCTTTTGGATGTGGTGGAATGAGAGACTGACGTTGTGGATGAGCTGACAAAAAATGCTATCATGTCAATATGGACCAAATTCTGTGACGAATGATTCCAGCACCTTGTTGAATTCATGCTCTGAACCCAAAAGGAAGTCCAACCCAGTGCTGTATCTAAGAAAGCCACCATTTACTGTATGTCACAAATTAGCAGATATGGGAAATATCAAATTTCTATCACAAACACAAACACTTTAGGGGAAGCTGTTAGAACAACACACCGCATACTAATACATCACATGTTATGTACCACATAAAACTTTATTCCATACAAAGAAGAACTGTTTTTCCAAAAGCAGAAGTGCTATAAGGAACAATCCCCGTTATCTCTCTGATCATCAAACTGCCTGGAAAACACGTTAATGGCTCCTCTCAGTCAACAGCAGGATGTGATGCTTCACGCTTCTTCAAGCTCCACCAGCACACCGTCACAGTCTTTAGGATGGAGAAACATGACCGGTTTGCCGTGAGCACCTATCCGCGGCTCCGCCGAAAGCATTCTGATGTTCTTGGTTTTTAGGTCGGCTATCGCAGCACTAATGTCGTCTACCTGCAGTCATAGGGGGAACAAAACATTATTGTTCAATTCACTTGTTATCATTAGGGTTAAAAATGATCACAACTGAGTGTCAACTCTCATAACACTGCAAACTAACGCACAGGCCCCCCGTGCTGAGTCACATAATTTGGGACAAGCTGTTACTGGATTTATAGGACCAACAACAACACTGACATTTGTTGTCTGACATGAACACATAACACTAACAACAAACTCTACTACACTCACACAGGCCCTAGATAATTATTCCTAAATACTTTTTAGCTTCGATACACGTAGTAATTATGATTTCTGCAAAAGCTGAACTGCTTTTTTTAAAAGTTATTTTACGTTATGCAATTTAGAAAATTCATAATATTACATTAGGCCATTCTCATGGTCAGTGATGACAATTATTTTTCAATTTTTAGTGTTTGAAAATGTTAATTTTTAGATTAATTTGTTAGTTTCCGTCTTTTAAGTTATTACCTTATGATGGGTATTTGTAAATTCAGAGTAGATCTTAAAATAAAAACACAAGCAAAGATAATCGTGTGGCCATCCCAGGTCATATCATATGTATTTATATGTACCAAATAGCCATACTACTACACCGATTCACACAACAAATGCAACACAACAGTTTCTTATAAACACCACGTCACAGTCTGAAGGAAAGCATGTTTTCTTTGGGCCATTCTGACTCACAATCCTCATAAAACACGAGAGAAAGATTTTGCTGCAGCACATCCTCAGAGCAAAAGGAAAATGAATATGAACCAGAAGGCAAGGATTGGCGCATAAAACACTCGTGCAACTAATGCTTTATACCAGTACACTCATTCATTATATACACGTCACAGTAGACGTAGACAAGAGGAAGTACGAAAATGAACAAATTCTGAATTCAGTCTCGTGAACTTGGGGTCACGTGAACAGATAAATGAAGCAGAGTCATGCAAAAATGTAATAAAAGCTCTCCCCTGTCATTGCCGTCTCACCTCGATACAAATGTGATGCATTCCTCCTGACTTGTTTTTCTGCAAGAAGCCCGAGATGGGGCTCTTCTCTCTGAGAGGATGGAG
This sequence comes from Perissodus microlepis, assembly GCF_051167445.1. NCBI lineage: Eukaryota > Metazoa > Chordata > Actinopteri > Cichliformes > Cichlidae > Perissodus > Perissodus microlepis. The sequence goes on from NC_140461.1 coordinate 22,700,585, forward strand.
CAGCTCCAGCTTGGTGTTGCCGAGCTCCACGAACACAGTGTAGACACCATGATCGGGCAGGGGCACCTTCTCACTCACCGTGGCCCCCAGCACGTCCCGATACAGCGCCGTGGCCTTCTCCATGTCGGGGACAGCGATGGCGATGTGGTTAAGCCTGCCCAGCTTCCACAGAGACGCGGGAACACCCTGATGGAGGGGCACCGTTGTTGAATGTGCCCTCCGGAGCGCGACGCGAGAGCATCTGGAAACACCTGCCGCTAAATATGAAATTAAAAAACAAAGAGATCAGCTGTGTTTGTTGTTTCTACTCGAGTAGCTTTGATGTATGCTGTATATTCTGGACCAAGTCCCGAGTTACATTAATGATGTTTAAAGCCTATGCTTCCTGCACTCCCAAATCTGTTCTTCTTTGTGTGACTGACTGTTGGTTTTAGATCATATAAATAATAAATAGACCAATCTTTAGTGTCTGGTGTTCTGTTTGATGCATGCTGACTTAATGTAAACATGAATAACACTAATTTGTGAAAGAAAGACTTTTCAAATTAAAATGATTAGGCTTCCCTTCCTCCTACGACCAATCGACAGGGCAATTCCTTAAAGACGACTTTTTAAAGTAAAGTGCTCATACTGAACATAAAACAATACCCTCATTTTGGCTTTTCTGCACCTTACCATTCATTCAACTCAATAAAGTGTTTCATACTTTCAAATGACTTTATTGAGTTATGTTGTAAAATAAACCTACCGTCTCCTTATGAAGACATAGTTTTTTACTGATGATACTTAGTTTTTTATTTTAAAGCTGAAGTGTCAGGAGTACATATCAATAATCTTTGTTTTATTACTATAAGAGCAATCTTTTGTTTCCCAGGCCATAATCTTGTTTTTGCCTTCATTGGAGGTCATCTTTGAATTCTTCTCCTAGTCTCAGACAAGGCTTAATCCCTGTCTGGGAAACCTGCTGTTTATGTACTGAACATATACATATAATTAGGTTATTAGGTCAACCCTGTGTTTCAGAGAGTAAATAACAGTACCCATATAATTTTACACACATCTCCTTACCATACAAAAATCTTGGAATAAAATGCTCCAGTGTGAAGTTACTTCATGGTATGGCTTTGGCTCAAGTTAGTAGTTAGGAAGTTAATAGGTACCTTGGCCAAGTATCTCTGTCTGTAAACGCGACAGCTTGAAGTGAATGATAAAACTTTGTAGCGGTGTAGCGTGGGGTCATGTTAACTTGGCTTACATCCACCAAGGTCAGCGTAATGATTTATTGGTCACAAATTCACAAAAAGCTTTGTAACTTGGAAACTATAATTCTTATGATTGTCCTGTGTATTGTAAACATGGAGAAAGCAGATTGTAAAGATTTCAAAATGTGTCACATTTGACCTCTGACCTCTCCTTCAAGGTCAATTGATTGATCAATTGATAGCCTGAATTGATTGAGAGGTGATAACAACGCTATATGGAGCTATTTTATTGGAAAACAAAAGTAAAAACTAGTTTGATCAAAGACTTTTTTCACCTGACATGCATTACTAAACATTTTAGGAACCACTGAAATGAATGCTACACATGTACTATATCCACATAAAAAAATGATACTCAAAATTATGTCAACTATATTCAAATGGGTTTCAACGCGGCAAATAACAAAAGCCTTTTTGCTGCACTACAAACTTCCTAAAGTATATTTGAAAAGAACAAAGAAAATAAATGAATATAGAGAAAATACAGTACTACTCCCTTAAAAGTAAATACTGTATACAGCGTGAGCTGCCTTGGCGGAGGTTTGCGCTTTTTGAGTGCTTCTGGTTCATGATGTAACGTAAACATTGTTTATGTTCGTCAACTTTGCGGGCTCGTTTGAGCTTCCGAAAAAAATTACAGCTCATTATAACGAAGCTTAGCATCATCGTTTATCGTTTGCAGAACAGTGAACTTAATAGCGAATTTTTCGTAGCTGAATAATTGTTGACACAGACCTGCAACCTTCAGCACGGCGGACGCCATGTTCGTTCCCCGGAACCAAGTGGCAGGTACAGAGCGGTTTCTCGGTGAGCCTGTTTACGTGCGACACAGACAGCCACACATGTGGGGACAATCATGGCTAGTGGAGATGTGTTCGGTGTTCTGGAAGAGTGTGTAAAGAAAATAAATGCCAACACAGCACAGCCAGAAAACTTCCTCAGGTAAGTGTTTGTTGTTTGCGTTGAGTAATTTTTTTAATCTTTTGAAGAAGCTGTTAAATATTTTTATAAATTCGCTCCAGCTAGCTGAAGCTAACTGTAGCGTTAGCACAGCATTAATACATTTACCTGACAACACGTTTATACGTCGAGGTTTTGGTAAGATATAAATGATTAGGCGAGTTTCTCCTTTTTGTTTCACGTAGAAACCTTTAGTCGCTTTATGTTCCTAAAATCAGCTGGCTCACGTCTGCATTTGGGGATTGCTGCACCTTTAAACAGATCTTCATGGTATGAGCGTATCCAACTGCAGTAACATTTATGCTCATAAAATAAAAGTTAGCTCATTACTGTAAGCTGTCTGTAGAGCTACGTAAAAAAAGAAAAGAAAAGAAAACAAAGATGATGTGCTTGTAATAACTGACGTGTTAGACACCAGATGTTTATTCATTGCATATCATGTTTGTCAATCCTGATTTAGACTCAGAAAGTCCACACCTGTTAGAAAATGTAAAACTTCAAATATCTTGAATGAAGTAAATATCTAGTATATGCATTTGTGCACACAAGTCTGTGTTGCCGTATTTCAAATGGGGGTTAAGACCCCTCACCTCACCAAACAGGAGAAAACTTATGAATAAAATGGTGGAGAAGCCCTACTGAATTTCCACAATCAGACAGGCAAGTTTTTCCCAACAGAACAGGACTGATTCCACAGGTTTGCCACAGACGGCACATCTCAAAGCCCAGTAGTCAAAAAAGGCCTGAGCTCTTGGTGCTGGAGCTGCTTAAGCAGTTTAACAAATAAGCACAATTCTGTTTGGGTGTGGGAGGCCTGGAGCACGCACGCACACACACACACACACACACACACACACACACACACACACACACAGAGAGAGAGAGAGATAGAGCACAGCTTTTTCTTGAGGAGCCCAAAAGTCGGCGTAATACAGGAAAATTGTTAATCAATCCCAAATTGTGGCATTTCATTGCTTTTTGGAGTGGCAACTGTAGTAATTTATGCCGAATGCTACTGCTGCAGTCATAAAAATATGATTTTCTGTATCAAATTTTCACTTCATTCTGAGCTACTAAAACAAGAGAAGAAAATTGCTGAAAAGTGGCGAAACGTGCACTTCTAGACTGTATGTTGTATAGTAGTGATCTTAGAGCCAGCCCAAAAACACAGGCCACATCATCCCATGGCAACTAAATCAATAATTTGAAGGATGAAACAGTCCCATGGGGCAAGTTGCTGCCCCAAGTGGAAGAGTTTAAGCATGAATGAGGGGAGGAGGAGACTGGCAGATGGATTGAAGCGGCATCAGCAGTGATGCGTATACTCTGTCGGTTTGTTGTGGTGAAGAGAGAGCTGAGCCTAAAAATGAAGCTTTTGGATTACCGATCGATTTACATTCCTGCCCTCACTTATGGTCACGAGCTCTGGGCAGTGACCGAAAGAACGAGGTCGCGGATGTGATTGCTCCCATCTGGATAAGCTGCAAGAGGTGGCCGTGGTGAGGGAAGTCTTCTCTGATTAGACTGCTGCCCCTGCGACTTGAACCCAGATAAGCGGTAGAAGATGTATGGATGAAACGTAGTGGTTTTGTTTTTGTACCAACACATTAATAAATAAACCACAGACTTTCATCCAATTCAGTTATTTAATAAAAACAACAACAACAAATCTTCCCCCCAATATCGCATCATAAGACATACCTGACTAATTCTGTGTCTTTTCATCTTTGCAGCCTTCAAGATGAAGTGGCAACAGACTTTACCTCCATCACTAAGACTCTGTATGACCTCCACAAAGCTCAGGAACCTGGACATTATACAGGAAGCCCGCTAGCTCAGCTGGTTGTGGAAAATTTTGATGAAGAACAGATTTGGCAGGAGCTAGAGCTGCAGAACAAAGCCGTACTGAAACACTTTAAAAACGCCATAGACGAGGCTTTAGCAGATGAGACGTTAACTGTGCTGGAGGAAGAGGAGCAGGAAGAGAGTGGTCAAGAAGAAGAAGGAGCATCAGCAGATGATGATGATGATCATGACGATGAAGAAGAAGAGGAGGAGGAACAAGAATTGGAACCACCGAGACGGACAAAGAAAATGGCTGTGGAGGAAGACGATAACACAGAAGATGACTCTGATTTGGATTTTGATGTGGACGTTCTGGAGAAAAAAGAGAAACAGAAGAAGGATACAGGAAGGAAGGCATCCAAAGCAAAAGTGGTGCCATCTGAGGTTGATGATAAGTTCTTTAAACTGTCAGAGATGGAGGCATTTCTGGATGATATGGACAAGCGCGAGGGCAAGGAGGATGAAGATGACGTAGACTATTTTCAGGATCTGCCCTCAGATGAGGATGATGATCTTGACCTAGAGCAAATCATTTCCACCAAAAAGCAAAAGAAAAACACTGTATGTATCTTATCACACATTTTCCACTCATTTTTTTTGCCTCTCAATAGTTCAAACTACAGCAAATATGTTGATTGTTGTTTATACCGACAGGTGAAGAGCTCCAGGAATCTCAAGTACAAGGACTTCTTTGACGCCGTGGACAGCGAACCAGCTAAAACAGACGACCCGTCAGATGGAGAGGATGACAGCGTGGATGAAAGCCAGGAGGAAGGTGAAGAAGTAATAGATGACGACTATGATGGCGAAGAGGAGGGTGATGATGAGTAAGTGCAATCAAAAATTATAAAACGTGTAGTTATGTGTGGGAGACGTCAATTTCACCATGTTCGCGTTTGCACTTTGGCAGGAAAGAGGAGAGGGGTCAGTCTAGGTCGTCTCATAAGAAAGTGACCTTTAATCTCTCGGATGATGAAGACAGCGAGGGAGAGGATGTGGAGGACATTTTGGGAGGAAAAGCCAAAGGCTCAGCCAAGTCTGAAGCAAAGTCATCATTTGAGAAACGGCAAGAAAAGGTAAATGAAATGCAACTGAAACGAGGTTTTAGATGTCACTGGTTTGATTAACATATCCAACACAGCAAGTTGGAGCAAGTTTTTTAATTTAATTCCAATTTATCCCTGTTTGACTTAAGAGGATGCAGCTGTAAGCCCTCCAGAATAATAAAAAACAAAATAAAGTGTTAAATCACAAGAGGACCGAGGGTGTGCTCACACTAAGTGTGGTTGTCTTGTACCGTGCTTGCTCTTTCATGCACTTAAAACTCTTAAAAGTGCTCTTGTAGAGCACAGTTCATGATTCTAGGATGCATGTGTCTTCTCACATGTGTTATAGATGTATTTAAAAGGCCCCATTAAACTTGCATTCTTTTGAATGGCCCCCAGGTGGCATAGTTGTGGTTGCAGAAAGACTTAAAATCCTATTCAAGTCTACAAGTAAATGAACCTCTGTAAACACTTTGCTGATTAATTTTGGTCGTTGTGTTTGTCAGAAAGGAGAATTATCCAGGTTATGCTCATTGGCTTGTGATTGACAGCTTATTAGGCGATTTACTTGTGGTTTCACAGTCAGATCCACCCCTCATCTCATCTGGTTTTAAAACACCGAGATGGCAAGGGTGAAAACTCTCCTTTCGAGGTATCAGGAGTTCAGAAACCAGTGAATGATGATGTTGTAGTTGCATCCATCTGTATCAGGCCTGAGTTGAACTAAACAGTGGCGAGCAGCGATCACACTTGACGAATGAACTAGAATTTGGGGGTTCAGGCACGATACTGATTGCTTTGTGTGAGTACACTCTTTAAATCTGCTGGAGTGCTAATACCACTTTTTGTTTGTTTGTTTATTTATTTGTTTTGAAATCATACATTTCAGATTCTTGCACTATAGGTGATCCTTTAGTGTAAATTTCCCAACGTATCACATTAGTGAACGGCGTCCTTCGCTCTCGTTGGTAGTTGCTTCAGAGTGGAGATTAGTTTAACTCCTTACCTGCCTCCTTCGATTTAATGTCTCACCTGTACCTGAAGGAGCACAGATCATGGGTACCCAACATTGACCCAACAGGGCTGATTTTTAGTTCACTGTTGGTGACTGTGCAATCCTGCATTTGCTGTAACCTGCAGATGTCCCAGAAGATTGAAGAGCTAGAGAAAGCAGCTTTAGCAGAGAAACCCTGGCAGCTGTCCGGAGAAGTAACTGCACAGACCCGTCCTGAAAATAGCATGCTGGAGGAAGACGTGGCGTTTGAGCAGACGTCCAGGACGGGTTAGTGACCACCCAGCACCTCCCAAACTCCCATTCTGTTTGCTGCAATGGCTATGCTTTAGTTTGAATAATTAATACCAGCCTTATTATGTCAAATCATAGAGTAAAATTTATCTTTTGTTTTTTCAGCCCCTGCAATCACAGAAGAAACTACACTACAGCTGGAAGACATCATCAAACAGAGAATTAAAGACCAAGTTAGTAACAGTAACCAGTATTTTTTTATTATTAATTTTTTATATTATTATAATGAATAACCTAGTTACTTATACTTGTGTTTCTGGAAGGCTTTCGATGACGTGGTTCGCAAAGAGAAGCCTAAGGAGGAGGTGTTTGAGTACAAGAAGAGGCTCACGTTGGACCATGAGAAGAGCAAGCAGAGTTTAGCAGAAATCTATGAGCAAGAATATCTCAAGCAGAATCAGGTTTGACTTTTTTTCTTGTTTTCATTAGAACTTTGACACATATGAAGCATTGCCTCAAATATTCATTGTATTGTTATTATTTTCTTTTGTAATTTCAGCAAAAAACGGAGGAGGAGGAGAACCCAGCCCATGTAGAAATTCAGAAGCTTATGGACACACTCTTCCTAAAGTTGGATGCTCTTTCCAACTTCCACTTCACACCTAAGCCGGTGAGTTTTTCCTGCTAGCAGTGACTAAAACTAGATAGTCTGCAGTTTCTCAGGTGCATGGTTCTTTAAAAACCTGTCCCAACGTGATTGTAGTCTTTAATTTAAGCTGTAATTATCGTTGGATAAACAGCTGATAAACTGAATGTATATTTACACAGTGCTGTACTGTGAAGGGTAAAAGGTTTCTGATTCATTTTGTATTCATGTTTGCTTTTGTCCATAGCCCGTTCCTGAGGTCAAAGTGGTGTCTAATTTGCCATCCATTACAATGGAGGAGGTGGCTCCTGTCAGCACTAGTGATGCTACGCTACTCGCACCAGAAGAAATCAAGGTTAGTCTTCAATCCATGTACAGATGTCCATTATTTTCATATGAGGATTTTGTCTAACAATCCTCTCCTCCAACCAAAGGAGAAGAACAAAGCGGGAGATTTGCTGGGAGCGACAGAGAAGACATCAACAGACAAGAAACGTGAGAGGCGCAACAAAAAGAAGGTTAAGCGACTGAAGATCAAAGAGAAGGAAAAGAAACAGAAACTTAAAGAGGCCAATAAAACCGAGGAGAACAAAAAGCCATCGAAGGCTCAAGTGACAGAAACCCTCAAGAAAGTCACAAAAGGAGGCAAAGCGTCGATACTCAAGGTGAGTGCCTGATCTCGCTTCACTCTGCTGCTCTCGGTAGGAAGTCGTCATCAACCTGCTCAGAGTTCTGTCAGATCATCGTTAGAAATTTGTTTGGAAGAAGAAGTTTGGAAGTGCTTTAAAGATGCACACAGGAGAAAGTAATCATTATTCATATGATACGACTAAGTCTAAATATCACTAAAAACCAATGTGATGCTTTTTTTTTTTTTTTAAACAAAGTATACAAAATGAAGTTGATTTAAAAAAAAAAAAACAATTACTTTTTAAAGCATGAATAATAATAATTTCATTACACTCACTGGCTACTTTATTAGGTACAGATTTCTAGTACCTAGTCTTTGTGGCACAAATTCAACGAAGTGCTGGAAACGTACAACATACAACAACAACAGATTTTGGTCCATATTGACATGACAGCGTGACACATTTTCTGCAGATTTGTTGGTTGTCAACACAAAGTTCTTTATTTGGAGAACATTTCTACAAGAAAGATAAGTTACTGTATTTTTTGGACCATAAGGCACATTAAGCGAAACCAAACAGTCTGATAAGTCAAACTTTACTCAACTCATTCTTCTTGCTTCCTCCACTTCCGTACCATTGATTCATTAATGTTGAATTCTCTTGCAGCTGCTCTATTCCCATGTTCTACTGCGTGACTGATAGAGTTTGAAATCCGTATCATAATCATGTCTCTTAACAGGTGCCATTTTGGGGTCCTTATAGGGTCCATATAGACACACAATACAGTAATATTATGTTTAAGTACGGTATGTATTACTGCTCCAGACTACGGTAGCCGTAATGCTCCACCAATCTTATCAAGCGGTGCGGCTTTGTAGCTTACCAAAGTCGTACTAAAGCATTTTAAAAGTTTTTGAGTGCCGTGTACCACATAAAATCAGTTTGCGGTCAGGAAGCACAACCAGAATTCATACATAAGGCACACTTTTGAGGAAATTAAAGGATTTTAAGTGTGCCTTATAGTAGGGCTGCTCGATTATGGCAAAAATGATAATCACGATTATTTGACGATATTTATTTAACAATAACAATGTATTGAATAATGACTTTAAAGTTCGTCAAAAAATAATATAAAATAGTGTGCAAATACTGATAACAGTGCAAATGTTTGCAATATAAAAAATAAATGAAAAATGTAAACATCTATGTTTAGTGAACTTTGCAGTGTTGCTCTGTGGTGCAGCTACGACACTGTAGCAAAGTTTACACACTATGTCTACTTGATCCACGTCTGACTCCGCGAACCCATAATGTTTCCACACCACTGAAGTTTTTTTTTACCTCTCTTTTCAACCAACGGCAGTCACTCTCCTCTCCAAATAACTTCTGCTTAGCTTTCCGAGCTTCCCTCGGGTCCTCTTAATCAGCGGTCCCCAACCCCCGGGCCTCGGACCGGTACCGGTCTGTGAGTCGTTTGGTACCGGGCCGCGAGAGTTGAGGCTCAGGTGTGAAATGTATAGTTTTCAGGGTTTTTATCGGTTTTCAGCGTTATTTTGTTATCGCTTTTATCGTTTACTTGGTTTTCCTGGGTCTTTTCACGTGTGTTATGAATAAATTTTCTTTTTTTCGGTACCGGTACTAGTTTTATTTTGTTGTATTTATCCGCGACACCTTAAAGGCCGGTCCATGAAAATATTGTCAGGCATAAACCGGTCCGTGGCACAAAAAAGGTTGGGGACCGCTGCTCTTAATTATTGTGACACGTGTTCGAAATGCAGAGAGGTGCGCTCGATTTGCCACACGGAGCAGCGCGAGAGTAAAGCACGAGGGAGGGGCTAATAATCGGCTCAGTCATTTTTAATGATCGTTGAAAGCCCAGATCGTAATCGTGATTAAAATTCGATTAATTGAGCAGCCCTACCTTATAGTCAGAAAAATACGGTACTGAAAAAGTTATTGTGCTTAAGGTGCCTCGCTGACATCATCTGAGAGGTTCTGCCCTTGACTACCTCAGATTGGTTTAGACCATGATTTGGGCATAATGTTGTCTGCTGTTGGCCACACAGAGACTTTCAGAGTTGTGGAGACTTTTTTTTTTTTTTTTTTTTTTTTAAACTCAAACGCCTGGTCGCACCGGTGCGACCTAGGATGTTTTTTTAGTCACACCATTGAGAAATTAGGTCACATTTGCGACCAAATTGGTCACACTCTAGAGCCCTGTTTCATGTTGTTTATAACCAGCCACGCAACCATCTGTGTGTTGCAGCAGAAATCAAGACTCATCAGACGAGACAACATTTTTACAATGTTCTGTGGTTCAATTTTCCTGAGCCTCTGAAAACTGCAGCCTCAGTTTCATGTCCGTACCGGAGCAGCACCCAGTGTGATCTTCTGCTGCTTCAAAGTTCAACGAGTTGTGCGTTCAGAGATGCTCTTCTGCATAACTTAAGCCCCTTTTTCCATTAGTATCTACATGGATCAACTTGCCACTGTTCGCCACGACTTGACTGGGATCGACTGGTTTTCCAATACAATCGAGTACCACCTAATGTGTGTGGTCATTGTCATAGCAACATGGCCAAGCGTCCCGTGATTTGTTTGAGACGTGAACCCTACAACAAAGGTGGATGTCGAGGCAAGAATATACCTGCTACTCGGTCTGTGGCTTTTCGTCAGACTCAGGAGGCACCGGCATTATTTGTAGCCATTTCCCTCCTAGCTGGGTTTAAAAAATGGCAGTTTTGATTTTCATGAATGAGATAATCTAATGACTCATGAAGTGACCCCCTGACAGGCCAATCGGTGGCATGTAGTCTGACGACGTCACACTTTAGTACCTGCTTGTATCACTGGTAAACTGTGGCGAACTCTTGCGAGTCGATCTGATAGGTACCAGTGGAAACTGGGCTTTAGTGGTAGCGAGCAGTTCTGAGTTACTGTTGCCTTCCTACCAGTTCGGTATCCTCTTACATCAATATGCCATTTTCACACATGGAACTACTGCTGACTGGATATTTTGATCTTATTCGGACCATTCTCTGTAACACTAGACATTGTTTGGGGAAAATCCCAGTAGATCAGCAGCTTCAGAATATTCTCAGAGTCAACGACTGTGTCACGTTCAAAGTCACCGGTGTTCCTCATTCTGATGCACAGTTTGAACTTCAGCAGGTTGTGCTCTATGGATTAACTCATGTTTTAACTATGTAGTGCCATCACAGACTGGGTAATCTATTTTTAGCAAACAATTAGTCAGCCTTTTCCACTTCTCAGACACACCACACATTTAAGGAAGGCTTTTGTTGTAAACATTACACAAATTCCTACTTGCTGCAGATGTTCCTGAGGTGACTTTACTAACCAAGTGTTCCTCTGTTTCAGGACGAGGGCAAGGACAAGGCTCTGCGGTCCTCTCAAGCGTTCTTCTCTCAGCTGCAGGACCAGGTCAAAAGTCAGATCAAAAGCGCAAAGGATCAGCCTTCAAAGAAGAAGAAAAACAAAGAGGTTTCTGTTAGCAAACTCAAGTTATAATAGCTGTGATGGTTTGTTAGGGATTAGCAATGATTTATTGTATATATTTTTATGAAAATGCAAAATAAATGTTATGTCTGAAATTCTTGTAACATTTTGATTAAAAATAATCAGGTTTACAGATGTGCTGGTGTTCTGTTTGATTTTTGCTCATTTCCCATATCCCTCTGTATGAATAGAGACCCCACCACATGGCTTTAGACGGTCCTCTGAATATTAAGCCATTTTCTAAGGGAGTCTTATCTCTTGACATTCTTATAAAATGTAAGCTAGTGATCCTCTGAATCATTCTGGGCAGACAACAACTGGGTATTGTGCTCACTCTGTAGTGTGGGAACTATGCAAATAATATAAAATAGCCTCTAAACCTTGAATAAAGTAGGTACTTCTCTCACTAATGCATATTAATTGATATCTTTTTGTAAAGACTGTATTTATAGATCAAAGACATGTAATTTCCCAGACTGGAAAAGATCAATTTCACAGTGAAAAGCAGCTCTTTATTTTTGTTTTTTTCAAAAGTGGAATTCTTATTTTGATCATTTTAATTATTAACCAATCATGTCTGTAGATTAGTCTGTGTATTTTTAACATGTTTGTAGTTGTTTCGGCTTCCCAGTTATTTATTTCATTTAAATCTATGGTACAATGTTTACTTGGATACATAATTTTGAGGTTTATTTCATTTAATTTATGCTGTGATAAACCACAGATTTGAAACAGACTGCTTCATCTCGATAATATATTCATACCCCCTAGTCCCCAAACCCACCTTTGCCCCCCCCCCTAATTTTATCAACTGGGTTATCCCACAATTAAATTATTTCAAGCAAAGGAAAAAAAAAAAACATTGTAATTAGCCTCCACCTAACTTAACCTCTGTTAACTATTAACTTTTGGAGTTTTCTGTGTTAGGTAGCATTTAAACTCATTGGTTTACCCTGTACTGTGGACAGCTGCGGTATTTCTAAAATAGCATACAAACTGTTTTATTTATATATTTATCTATAAGAAGAAGTATTAGGGCCACATTAAAAAAAAAAAAAAAAGAAAAGAAAAGAAAAGGAAAAGGTAACGTCATCGGCTGACAACTGGGTCACACCTGCACCTGTGATTGACGCTCCTTTGATTCGGACACCAACCCCGCCCCTGGGTTATTCCCCACGACGTCACTGGAGATAATCACGGAAGTGAAGTGAGCGACGAAACAAGACAGACTCAAATAAGTTGGTGTGTGCGCTCGACTCGTATTTACAGGTAAGCTTCTGGCATTTTTTTTAACCTGTTAAACTATTTCGAAACTATCTGAATTCTTAAAGTCTTTCAGTGTATTTGACTTGGTTTTGTTGACGTTAAACGACGGAGCTAGGTCGGTAGCTAGCACAAACGATAACAGAAGACTGCTAACAAAGCAAAGGCTGTAGCTAGCAGATTTGTTCACACAAGCACCGGCTCGGGTTTTTAAAAATGAATGATTGTAAGGTTAATGGATAGAACGGCACTGGACACGATAAGACGGTATCGTTTAAAGTAGCATGGCTGGCCTTCTTGTTACCTGTTCTCGGCGTCAAGCTAAAGCTAATGTTTTGAGTCGTTAGTAGTTTAATACTTTGTGTTGGTAACTAACTTAATGTTTATTCCTGACCTTGTTTACGTGTGTGTTTGTGTTGTGTGTGAATGTGCGGAGTCATTGTGTTACGATGGGTTGGTCATGCTCACATGATTGAGTGACTCACTGGATCAGAGATGGTAAGTTAGATGGGCTCCATAGGTCGTCTTCACTTATTTCCCCTCTCCCTTCTCCTGTCCAAAGGCTGTCCGTCATCATGCTGGGAGGAGGTTTCAAATCAGAGAGGCTGAGAGTCAACCTCCGACTGGTCATCAACAGACTCAAACTCCTTGAGAAAAAGAAAAGTGAGTCACCGTGCTGCTCTCCAATAGCTGAAGTGGCTCTTTATTTGTAAAGTAGTTATAATGTTTTTTTTCCCTTTTCCCATATTGCCAAATTTAACATAAAGCTGAGCTTGCTCAGAAGGCCAGGAAAGAGATTGCAGATTACCTGTCATCAGGTAAGGATGAGCGGGCACGGATCCGTGTGGAGCACATCATCAGAGAGGACTATCTGGTTGAAGCCATGGAGATCTTAGAGCTTTACTGTGACCTGCTGTTGACTCGCTTTGGCCTCATTCAGTCCATGAAGTGAGTACTGAGCATTGTAAATTCCTTACCTTCAGTGTCCGTCCTCGTTAACACGGTTGCTGTTTACCCATTATTAGAGAACTAGATCCAGGCTTACAGGAAGCAGTGTCCACTCTCATCTGGGCAGCTCCTCGTCTGCAGTCAGAGGTGTCTGAGCTAAAAATTGTAAGTTCTATCTAAAAATTTGTCTCCAGTGATAATAAACACTTGGTATTTACATCTATTCCTTTCAAGTCAGTATTGACAATCTTGTTTCTAAAATCTTCTTTCAGGTGTCTGAACAGCTGTGTGCAAAATATAGCAAGGAGTACGGCAAGCTATGCAGGACAAACCAGATTGGCACAGTCAACGACAGGGTAATTTTTTTCCCCAGTGACTGTCCACAAGCTTGTATAGGAATGTATGAACCTTTTGTCTAGTGTGCTCTTAGCGACATCTAATCAAATATCTGATTTCAGCTGATGCACAAACTGAGTGTTGAGGCTCCTCCCAAGATCTTGGTCGAGCGCTACTTGATAGAGATCGCAAAGAACTACAATGTCCCCTATGAACCTGACGCCATGGTCCGGGTAAGCAGCAAAGAATCTGTTGTTACTCAATGTGAAAGTTGGAAATTTTGCCCTCTGTTTGTTTATTTACCATCCGCTACTTCTCCGGATAGCCCGAGGTGTGTACTGGGGAGGAGGCAGACCTAATTGATGTCGACAATGACAGGAAGTTTGGAGGAGGAGGTGGTGGAGGATTCACAGCTCCTCTAGCTCCTGGAATCCATATGCCTATGCCTATGCCCATGCCTATGGCTATGCCAATGCCAACAGCTTTCAACTATCCACCTCCCAATGGAGCTGTAAGAGTTTCCTTTTAAAGACGATGATTTAGTTGAATAATATTGTGTTGCTTTTTACTTTCTGTTACAGATTTAACGTGAACAACATTTCACTGATATTAAAACAAAAACACTTTTCTAACTTTGCCTTGTAATGACATGCAGATAATGTTATGCTCGTTTTCAGGATATTGCTACATGTGTATCTGGATGGAATTTTGTTTTTGGTTCTCAGAACATCTAAAGAAATTAGCAAAGCAGTAATTTGTTACTACTGGCAGTGACCCCTCAGCTTTTCATCCATTTCTGAAAGGCATAGATGGCATAGAACATTTACACCACTTGTTCTAAAGAAAAATTTATATTTTGTTACATTTTAACAGTATGAAAAGTCCTTCACAGCTGCTTCTGACTTTTGAAGCATGTTGTTTTGAGGACGATTTAATAGCAGTAAGATCACCAGGATGAAATAGATTCTAGTTTGTTGTATTTACTTTGTATGAGAACTATACAGTATATTGATAAAAGTACTGGGCTACCTACACCTATGGGAATCAATGAAGACCCATATCATGAAGCTCCTGGCACGCAGTTTTTGGGCTGATGTTAATGCCAGATGTTAGAACTCTATAGTTATTGAGTCAGCAGTCTTAGTGACTCATTTAACAGCCTGACTTGTTAAACTGGTAACATTGTATTACAGTACCAGTTTAGTGACAGTGAATGACCCATTCATTCACAAATGTTCACAAAAGGGGTATGGCCCAATACTTTTGACCTTGTAGTGTAATGTTTACAACAGTTAGCTACCTTCCTCAAACTTGTTTGACTTTTTTTTTTTTTTTTTTTTTTTGCTTACCCCCAGGAACCGTTTCATGCACCCATTGGAACCTACAACAGCTTCCAGCCCCCCATGGGAGGAGGGCAGCCACCTCAGTTGCCCACTTCTCCCCCTACATACGAGTCTGTAAGTCTGTACGACTGAACCCTTCCCCTCCATCCATGCCCCCTTCATGTTTCCAAAGATGGACAGACGGACAGGGCAGGGAACCACTCAGGGAAGAACTGTTTATTCGGCTTGCTTACAGTTCTGCCTGTCCTCCATACTTTAACATTATTTCTCAGAGTAGGCCCAGATTCAGGTTCATCTGCACGGATGTAGGTAGCATGAAATTTGCCAACTTTAACCTACTAACTATGACCTGATCAGCTTTTCTGAGCGGGACTGAAAGAAGCGATAACTGAGGCCCTTTACCAAAAATCATGTTTAGTGTTGCACACTAAAGGTGATGGTTTCCATTTTTCTTTTTTTTTTTTTGGTTTGTTTTTGCATCTGCCTTTTTGAAATGAAGTATTAATCAAAATCTTATTAATACTAACAAATATATGTAAATATTTGTTTTTGTTTTTAAATATGGGGATGAGTTCATCACGAACACATTTGTTTGTTTCAGATTGACGACCTAACTGAAAAACCTTCTGTTCCTTCCCAGGGTGTAGGTGAGTTCTGTCAACAATCAGCAGCAGTTAAATGATGAGGGGGGGAATATTTTGTTTTCTTATTGTCAGCGAATCAACTGAAATAACTATAACCCACATTGTGCCAGTTAGTCTTGAATAGTATTTAAATCTTTTAACTCTACCCACATGAAATAATTTTTAAAAACATTTTATATATATACGTAACTCTTTGACAAAATTATCTTGTAATTTATTGTGCAAATTAAGCATTATTAGCATGCCAGTGTGCTTGTTGGAAGCAGATTTGCTGCTTTGATGTGTATTTGCTGCAGAAGGATGGTGAGGCTCATACTAATGAAAGCAAAGGTTACAGAGTGCAGCTCACAGGTGGGGGAGGTCTGTTTATTTATTTTAATCTGTCTTGTTTGCAGTAGATTTTAAGGTGGGAAAATAAAGTAGGGTAGGACTTAAGTTATCCTTAAAATGCTCACCTGCCAAACATTTTCCTAAATAATTAATGCCTGTTACTCTCCAGGTCCCGCTCCTTCGGCTCAGATTTATGACAACAACGCTCTTCCAGAACTCCCATCTGTTCCTGACACACTCCCAACATCCTCCTTGGGCAGAAGCAACACCACCTCGGATGACATTGACTTTGATGATTTGACGCGGCGCTTTGAGGAGCTGAAGAAGAAGACCTAAATGCTTTAACCTGATCTACATAAACAGGCCTGTGTCACCTACACAGCTCAGAACAGGAAATAGGAATTGTTCAAGGCTCTGAATCAGATTTGGGTAGCTCTCCTCCCTCTTTCTTGGTGAAGTAATTTTACACAAATATTAAACATACATGTAATCTATTACCTCATTTATATAGCTGTGACCGGCTAATGAGAGAGAGTACTTTTAAGCGCCACATGTTTTCATTTCTTCTATTTGGAACGTTGGATAAAATCTTAAACAATCATGTGGGTGTTCACCCCTTCTCGCTCCTTATTTAAAATCGCACTGAAGTTTTAACCTTTTCCATTTGTCTGTGTGGTAATTAATATGTTCACATTTAGATCTTAAGTGTTGATTTTCCTGAAGGTTTTGGGTTTGATTGATATTTATAGTACATGCCTTTATTCTACTTTGGACACACTGTCGCTGTGATCTTTGCCACTGTGTCGCTCAGTCCCGTCTCAGACCAGTTTGACAGGTATAGCGGGCTGCACCACCTCGGTGGCGAACAAGCTTTTACGCATTAAAATCGCCATTTAGTTTCCAAAGTGAGGCTCCAACAGTCAGTGTGGTTTTTCTCAGCTGTACAGGGACACATAGAAGCCATATTTTCAGTGTGTTACGCAGTTTTTCTCACTGTGGGATTGTTAAATACTCATCATTACCAAGCTTCTCAAACTTCAAGGTGTATTTGTATCAGAAAAATTGTATGGTTTCAAACCTTTTCCGTTTGAGGGCGATGGGACACAGATGTAAAATGACAACATGTATGGAAATCTGTAATATAAAACACTTACAGCAATATAGGTAGACTTATGTACATGAATGATTTAACTGTATAGGAAAAGGAGTTTGGCAGCCGGGAGTTGTTCAATATTTGACAAATCTGTTTTATATACACTATCTCCAAATAAAGTTTTCTTTTTGCCCTTTTGAATGTCAGTTTTACAAAATACCTGCACTTTTTTATGACTGAACAAACAAATTTGCAATTAAAATCCTGGCAGGCAAAAGCAGCCAGACCACAAACTGATTTGATTAGATGTAAAGTTTGAGAGCAGAGGAAAAAGTTCGTGCCATTGTGATCTTGTGCATGGGTCTTGTACTGTATGTTCACCACTCCATTTGCCTTACCTTTCACCTCTCATCCGAGGCCTTGCCAGTCTGTTTTAGGATTAAGCATCTGTTATCCACCAAGACTGGACACATAATGCGTTTTTCAGTTTCTAGTTGACCTTATTTGCGTTACACTCCACAGATTCTGAGTTTTAATTTGCTTGATAGATTAAAAAAAATCTGTACAGGCATTAGAGGCAGATGTTTCTAATTATTGTAATAAGTGTAGTGAGAGGTTTTTGTTATTGTTCCTGTAACCTGACTACACCGGGCTCTGCTTGCATGGCAAATAGTCGGTGGCCTTGAATAATATGACTCAGCGCTTTGAAAAGCTTCCCCACTGGGTTATACGTGCAGTTAATTAATAGTTTTACATGAGCTGGGGAAAAAAACGGAGAGATAATTAACACTACAGAACTGTGATCTGCTCACTGTCTTTTCTATGTTGGATTGTTCTTTCATGTTAAACTTCAAGACACAAAATAGTGTCTTGTTGCAAAAAAATAGTCCCCCCCCCAAACAATGTATACTACAATAAGAATTTAATAAAAGACTATTTGGAACTGGAAAGCTTGTAAGGTCTGCACATAATTTTCCATCAATTTTTCTTTTTAAAAACAACCTGTAATGCTCAATGGTAACAAGCAGAGGTCCCTAATGTTAAGGGAAAGCTCTGAAAGGGAAATCATTTTTTCAATGATGTAAAACATACTGTGATTTAAGTTAATGTGAAACTAACCTCTTTACATAATGGATCCTTTCAGTTATCGCAACATAGTCTTGCATCAAGTCATACTTGACCCATTTTCTGTTTGACACTTGTGATCAATACAGGTGTGAGTTAAGAGCGGCTCAATCATGTGAAAACTCATCCTGTTAAGTTTTAGTGATCATTTGGCTTTGGACAGTCTTTGTGGACTCTCCCCTTTGTTCTTTCTTTGAGTTTCTAAAAGTAGGATGAGAGGCAGAGCCTTCAGGTATCAGGCCTCACTCCAGCTCTCAGTTTGGATTTGGGAGAGAGATTAGGCTTAAAATTTTACTTTTTCCTAAAGCTCATGTTTTCTCTTTCATAGTTTGTTTTATCTGTGTCTCCCTATCATCTCCTTTTTTCCTTTTCTCTTTTACCTCCCTGAGCCTGCTTATCCTGGAGGTTTCTTCCTGTTGAAAGGGAGTTCTTCCTCCCCACTGTTGCCTAGTCCTAATTATAGGCTTGTTGTTGGTTTTCTATCTAATATTGTAGAATCTTTACCTTACAATATAAAATGCCTTGAGGTTGCTGTTGTTTTGAATTGGTATGAGATGAATTTCTTAAGTCTTGTAGTCTGTGGTCACACCGTTTTACACACTTGTGATAATATTTGTGTTTTTCTGTGTGATTGAGCCGACTGTTTTTTAAACTGGTGTCCAAAAAAGACTCGAGAGTTCTGTTTCCAAGGGTTGGGATGCTGTTGAGATGAGCAGATCCCAACAAACTAAATGCGGGAGTGTGTTTGTAAATAGTAAGTGGACTGCTTCTTATATAGCACTTCACAATTCACACTCTGACGAACGCATCAGAAGCAACCTGGGGGTCAATGTTTTGGCCCACGATACTTTGGCATGTAGACTGGAGCAGCCAGTCACTGAACTCCCAAACTTTAGTGGACAATCTGCTCCACCTCCTGAGCCTCAGCCAGGGAAAATGTGGATGAACATGTGTGGGAAGTACCAAAGCTGGGAGGTAGTTAATTTCTTTTTTTTATATTGAACTTATAAAATCATACATACAAAATTTGCAAGAGGTTTAGCAGTAATCATGCAAAGGTCACAAATACCACCTTTTGGTTCAGCTTTCCAGGGTGATCTGGTGTGATAGTCTTTGTGCACTGATGTATTTTACTAATGCAATGACTGTTAATTGTTATGTAAGCTGCTGGTCATCTCTGGGATTCACTAGGGATGCATACACAGATCAGCACATCTCTTTTTGACCCGAGTTCAATTTTATAAATCATTTAAACATTAAACATCAACTAAGCAACTGCAGATTTTACCAGAGCTGTTTATTGAAATTCACACATATAATACTACTGTATGACACCAGTGAATAAATAGTTTAAATCATTTGTGATTAAGCACAGAAGATCTAAGACAGGACAATCAGCTGTCTGAAGAACAGCTTGTATTCCCAAACCAAAAGCACAAACTTGAATGAGATCTGTTACATAAGCCTTTTAAACTGAGGACTGAATGAATCTCAAAGATGCAGCCAAGAGTGATAAAGAGGCATGAAACGCACTTTCAGAATCAATTACAGTGACAGGAGTGAAATGAAAAATGTAATCAATTAATCATTAGCTCCCAGATGGGCAGCAACATAAAAGCACCTTCGCACTATTTCACACAACTTCATTTACAGTCAGCGGATAGGAAACAGTGAACGCTATTAACCGTTAGAATCATAGGGAAGCATTTAAACAGAAAGCTGTGTTAAAGTTACTGAAAAATAATTCTTTGCAGGTTTTTTTCTGTTGAAATTTCTCCTATTTCTCCTGGATCACTACTTTATTGTACTTTATTGGATAAAGGACAGCTTTTTTCACACTCAATGATAATAGTTCTTAACGTGTTTACATATGTCTGAATCCGTATATGTGTTTTTCACTAGCATTAAACGAATGTATCAACAGTTTTTTTAAAACGGAAAAAAAAATCTCTTTTTCTCATATTTAATCATGGTGAATTTCACATACAAGAACAGTTATTTATTTGCCCATTAGTCTGACTCACAACTTCAAAAAGATTATCATAGGCACTGGAACCTCTGTACACATACAAAACACCATGATGTGTAATGCAACTCTATATCCAGAAAGTAAAACTTACAATGAGTGCAAAAAATTGTCTAAGAAGCGAGGGGGGCGTGTGTCGCAGCTGTGCATGTCAGAGGAGGCAGCTCATGTCGTCAAATTCAGTAACCTCACATCGTGTCCCTGCCGCTGTACTGTCTGCACTTTTCCTGTTGCTCTGTTAAATGGAGAAGACACAACTGTAAGACTCAAAGCACTTATCTCAAACTCCGCAAAGGGTACATGGATACACAGATGCACGAGAGAAAGGTAACAGGAAAAGAAAAGGATCAGTCCTTTATCGCTGTCAACAAAATTTTGGGTGTGTGATCTGCATGATTACATCAGAGCTCTCGGCAGCCAAGCTGAAATAAAGTGGAAAAGGCTTCCTTGGTCTGCTTCGTGAAATATGAATGAGACGATTGCAGTAAATCTTTCCTGTGTGTTGAATAATATTTAGACACTATCTCAGGTTAATATGAATCCATATATTTTTTGCATGTTGGTAAATAAATTCTTCTAATTTGAAATATGAATGATTATTTTTACATGTACATGCAAAATAGGTTCATCTAACCTGTTTCATTTTCTATGAATTAATGAAAACTTCATATTTTTTGATTTCAGGACAGCCTGGTGACCACCTATCTGACCCATTGTCCTCTGACAGGAGCTACAGGCCACAGGAATCATAATGCCAAGGCCATTTGGACTCTAAGTCAGTGTAAACATGTAAAATGAAATCAGTCCACCACAATTTTGCTTTTTGCAACAAATGCATCCTTGTTGCATCTACTAATTTTTATATATATTAATGAATCTAATTGTTTACATTCAGTTGTATAAGACTGATACATACACAGATGCATAGTGTTATAGTGGATAATATGTTAAGAACTTTAATGCACCAAACAATAGCAGCTCTTCTAACATCATTATATTTTAGTACGGTGACGATAAGGCTTTCTAATTTTTTTTATTTTAAAAAAAGTACTCCAAAAAGAAAAGATACTGATTATACGCTGCTGAGAAAAATGTCGCAAGTAGCACAAAGATGTCATTAAAGAGAGTAACAAAAGTGACTCGTTTATACTACTACTACTAATGATTATTATCAAAGAAAAAAATGTTTATTTAATTTTAATATCTATATTAAATATCTATAAAATATTATAAAAAAATATTTATAAAAGAGAAAAAAAATGGGTACTTTTTGTAAATATAAAAAAATTATTCAACAAAAACATCACATCACAGAATATACTTAAAGCTTTGCACTGACCTGTTCTGGCTGCACAGAGACTACAGAACAAGTTTTTCTTACCTAACAGGACTTGCTCAACTTCTTCACTCTCGTCTACAGCTACAGGTTTGAGCAGCAGGGCGAAAATCACAGCAATGCCTATCACCTGTGAGAAAAAGCAGACCGCACAAGAAACGAGTAGTGTTGCATACACGTTTGCAGAAATTTCAAAAACAGAAACAAACTATAACATTCTGTAGAAATCCAAGTATCTTCAAATACATACATCATCTCAGAGCGTGACATGCAGGGAAACACTTCAGATTATCAGCTAAGCGACTTGACTAAAAAAAAAAAAGAAGATTTATTTTACCCACCTTTAGAGGCTGCAGAATAAAGATGCTTTCGAAAAGGGAGAGGCCCAGAGACATGACCCACTTGATGGACTTCTCCTTGCCGTACTGAAAGCCGTACAACAAGGTGAAGAAAGTTGAAATGCCGCTGATGGACAGCAACAGGAACCAGCCTACAAACACAAACCACCATGGCAGCCAACAGCCCAGGATGGTCGTTGCCTTCTTCTTTGGCTTCTTCGCAGGAGGTGGGCTGGGTCGGGACGAGATGGACAGAAAAAACACACGCATGACGTACCAGTTCAGTATAATAGCACAAATAGCTCTGCAAATATTTTTGTCTCACTGGCAGTTGGAGTACTGACCAGTAGGCCAAGTGGCTGCTGAAGACCATCTCAGTCTTGTGAACCAGTGCGTTGGTGTAGTTGAGGGCCTGCTGGTACTGGTCTAGAGTCGCAAAGTATCTGAAATCCAGTTTCTCCAGGCACATCAGGAGATGACAGAGACTAGCTAGGAGAAACTTGCTGCAGTACACCAAGTGATGGTTGCTCTCACTCTCTCCTGAGAAAGATTTATATTCAAACATATACATAAGAAGGTAGTTACATTTCTCTGTGCGTACCCGGGCATGTCAGGCCTTGAAGTTACCTCTTTCTGAGAAGAAAGGTAACACTACTGTCACACTACACAAGGCAGAAAAGTGCTGCTGCTTGGACTGATCAGACAGAGGAGAACTAATTTGCCTAAAACTCAATTTGAATAAAAAGAAATAGGTCCTAGCAGTGTGCTACATGGAAATCTTTAAAAGACACGTCTGATGGTATTGATGTTTTTTTTCCTGACAACATAAAAAAGAAAAAAGAAAATAAGCCTTAAATACAAGCGTCATGTTTCTCAGCACTGTTGTTTCTTTGAGATAGGTCTCCCTCTGTGAATACTGACGTCTGAATCATAAAGTTGTGCCAAGCATTTGTTAAAGGTAAAATGTGCACCGCACAGCTGCCTTAGTAAGAAAAAGAGTATAATGGTTAAAAATGTTTAGTTTTTAGATTGTTTGAAATAACTTTTGATGGGGTGAGAGCAAGGAAATAAGCGTTCACTAGCCTTCTTATTGGTTCTTCTCAGTTAAAGTAGCAACAAACTGCTGTATTCATAAGCTTATGCATCTTATGTACTCTTTTATTAGTTTAAGATCACTAATAGTATGTTGCTTATGTGTATTCATGTTAATTTGAGTATATTATAAACATTTTATCTGTCTCTTTTTTCTTTCCTTTGCTGAGATTAAAGTGAATGAAATAAAACTACCTTGCATGTGCTGAATTAATTCATTCAACCTGTCCATGGCCGAGAAGAGATCAACAACGGACTCCAGTCTGTGCATCTCTAACATCTTGTTTCTTGGGCTCTTGCTCGCCAAAAAAATGATCTGCTCTACATCCTGTTGCAGGGAAGAACAACAAGTACTAAATTATACATGAGTGGTGCACTGTTTCACTGCATAGATAAGTATGTAATAGCAAAGGAGAAGCCAGAGCTACACGGACTATGACATGGACTATATTCAAAAAACATCTCAGGCTTGCAGGTTCTGTGATGAGTACGGGTCATCTGACAAATATAAACATGTAACGCACCCTCAGCACAGTCGGTATGTTGACTATGGGGGGTTTCACGTTCTCCTCAGGGTCAGCTTTTTTAGATTTTGGAACTATGCGAGGTTTGATGCTTCGAAAGATTGTGATGATGAGGATGTTGATTGGGAACATGAGGAGACCGCACTGCACGCCCACCATGAGGTTCTGCCAGGTCATCTTTATTGAACCTGGACAGACACAACATAGGACACGGTGATGATGATGTGAAGCAACTAATACAGCTCCAGCTAATAACACCCAAATAAACAGCTGCAAACAGTAATGCAATGTTTTACTGCAGGGTTCTTTCTCAGTTGATTTTAACAGAAAGCTGTGTGCGACTGTTTGCTCTCTGACCTCGTGGAATCAACTTTACATTATTTCAATTTGAATATTGAATATCTATCCATACAATAGAAAGGTGTGACTAAAGGTCACATCAACAGAAGATCCAAGTGCAGAATGTAAAAACTCAATAACACGTAGATCTGCTAAGAAAGCAGCAGTTTTAACAGTGTTTGGCCAGGCGGAGTTAGTAAGGTTCTGAGTTTGGTGCACATCTGGATGCAAATGTGTTGTAGGTAATTATTAAGAACCAGTCATGTTCACCTTTGGCATGCAGCCTTGGTCCTAGATACAATCGCTTGTGAGCAGTAATCCTTATCCAAACACTGCTAATATTAGCACAAAGAGCAGGTTCCCCTCCTGAATTAAACTTTGTTGTTTGATGCTAAGAAACAGATGTAATCAGTAATCAAACAATAATCTAAGACTTTGTAATCACCAATTGAAAAGAGTATTGTTGAGTTTGGATCCACAGGGATGTTCCAGAAGGCGATGTTGATGGCCATGGTACAGAGCAGAAGGCACATGCAGCAAGAAACCCTCTGGGCACGTGTGAACGGGCTGCGTGAGGGAGGATCCACGATGGACACCCAGATGTGTTCGTCTCTAAAACCAGTCGATGTCCTGGTCTGGAAAATGTTCCTGAGAGAGGGCGGAGAATAAATAATCACTTAATTGGAGTGATGTGATGAGCAATTTATTTTCAGCAGTGTAAAGGGACTCTAACCTGAAGCTGGCAACCTCGTTGACTTTTGCAGCATTGAAGGTTTTCTTGGTCATGCCGTCTCCGCGTTCAGAACTCAGCCAGCATTCACAAAAGAAGTGCCACATGTGTCGCGTTTGGAGGTCCTGTACAGTCATTTTGTTTATGTACCTTTAAAGAAAAAATATACAGAAATGAAAGATGACACGTTTAACATTTACCTAAGGAATTAAAATCATGGAAATAAAAAGCAACTTTGCAAACTAGGAGCACCAAAACAGAAAAAAAAGAATTCAGTTATTTAACTCGCCATACTATGTGAAAGAAACACACACCAGACGTCATTAGTAGGACCCAAATCTATATATTCATAGCCACACTGTAAATCATACCTTGCTTTATCATCTATTTTACTCTAAATAGAGTCACAGTTAACAAAATGAGCATTATATTGCATTAAAGGAGACTTGAAACGAATAAATAAGAGCATAAACCCATCAGGAAGGTATTTAAAGGCATGTTTAAGTACCTTAATGCACCCCTCACTTTTGACTAGCCCCTTACCTGTATAATACCAAATCAATCCAAGTATAAAAAACACACAGCTGTCTGTGTAGTATAGCAATCTTTAAATAGTTGCCAGCTTTTCAAGAAGTATGAGAGAAAACATTCTCATTTCTGATGAAAAGCACTTCATCCTGATCTGACGTAACGCCAAACGATCTACTTTTTGCTGCTCATGTCCTTACCACGATGGATGACCTCCAGAGTTGTCGTGCTGCAGCCTGATGGTCTGCACTTCACCCAGTGGGAAGGGTGTGGTCAGCACGAAATAATCGACAGATCCTCTCTCAAACACTGGCTTCTCTGGGTCTGTGAGAGTGTGTACGTTACTCTCTGCTTCTGAGCCAATCAGCTTCACTGTGACCTGCGGGAGAGCACAGCGTACCGGTGAAGTGACCCAGACTGTATATACTTGAAGGACCGCACTATTTTTGGCCTTGTGCAACAAACTGTGAAGACTTGACATAACCGGTGACCGGGGTTTCTAGAGTGATTTCATATGTAATTTCAAACCGGCTTCCATTCATTTAAGCACCTTCCCTCTTCTTGTAGATATAATATTAGTGCTTGACAAAATAATGTTAGGAAAACACAAGTTAACAATATTCTTTGACATGTAGTCCTTAGGAATTTCTTTCATACTTCTTCATTTATAGTTATTATAGTATTGTTGTTATAGTGAGTGACTCTGTCAACCTATCCAGTAATCAAGTGTCAGTGGGAAGTTGTGAGTTGGCTGTAAAAGAGTCTTATTCATTAAAGACAGGTATGTCATCCTGTCTGAAAACAACACTAAGATGCCTGTCTGAGCGTTGAATCGGGTTTGTTTTCTGTAATCATCTCTTATCCACAGTGATTGTGGTTTATAGTCTTCTACATGTAGCAAGATTTAAATGAGCCTATCCTTTAGGGAGGCGCCCATATTTACATAGTCCTTTTTCCGATGGCCGTGTTTGCTTCTTGTTTGCCTAAATGGAACTTTTTTTTTTCTTTTTAACAAATATATTGACTTGTTTTAAATGTAAATGTTCTTTATCAACTAAATTCCCACTATAAACTGAACTGAATCCATTGTCTGTCTGTAAGGTAGTGACTGTCAATGCTGCATGATACTGCAAATTTTGGTATCAATCTGATACCGTGTAAATACAGGGCCAGTATTGTGAAGATCGACACTTTGCAGGGGAAAGCAATGGGTCATGATGTATCAGATGAGTCATCATCAATTTGCAAATTCTAAACACATTTTAATGACCACTAAAAACTGTGATTTATACTTTTCACAAAACTTAGTTAATGCAACAAAGCAACGCTTCTCAGCTTTTTGTGTATTTTGAAACTGGGACCTGGAATGTTGATGTGTCTCTAAAGCTATATTGTGCCATCAGCTACAAATAAAGACGTGACCATCAACACGAAAGGCTTCAGAGATTTTTAATAGAGCATGTTTGAGGTATATTTTTCATTAAAGGAATATTTAACACAGTTCAGTGGACTACATACTGAACTTAGAGGATACAAGCAAAGTATCAATCCTATTGTGATAGTATCAATATGATACTAATACCAGCGCTGGTATTAGTATTATTGATACTAAGCGCCTTGAGATGACTGTTGTTGTGATTTGGCACTATATAAATAAAACTGAACTGAAATGATATTTTGATTGATCTGCCCATCTCTGCTGTCAGTGGAAAAAAGACTTACATTGGCACTGGTCCCAGCATTTCTGCGGCGTCCAGTTTGGATGCCGATCAGGTAGCTGTACTGTGCAGCTGGGTGATTGTCCTCCAAGAGTGTCATCTTTCTCTGATGGTTCAAAAACGTACAACATTGTGATGTTACATAACATGAAAATATGACTGGTATACACGCAAAAAAAGGCTGGATTTATGAAAACTGGCGGGAGACAGGCTGACCCTTGTGCGTGCCCGCCGGTCAGCATAGCAGGCCCACAGCAGTGTCATCAGGTAGAGTCCGAAAAATGCACACAGCAGGGCCAGCACCACATAGTTCTGATTCACAGTGGCAAACAGCTCCGCAGTGCGGGATATGTCGACGTAGTTTGGCATCACAAAGAAGGAGCTCCCAAAGACAGTGAGGTGATTACAGAGACACTGCGTTCGGCGCGGAGTGCTTTCTTTCCCCACCTGAGGAAAAACACAACACATGACTGACTGGTACTCACCTATGCTAGAATATTATAGTGCATGCAGAGCCAAATGATCAGATTTTATCCAGGGGAAAACATACCATACAGCCTTCAGTGCTCCATTTCTTTGCGTCTGTGTTCCAGTACAGGCACTTGCTCATAAAAGTGGTGATCTTCAGGTTCATGTCTGGCTGCCATTCAGAATCAGAAACTCTTGTATCAATATACCAAATCCCAGGAGTCTTTTGTAACATCTCTGGTGTTATCATCCAGCGAAATCCCTCTAAAGCAAAAAAGCAAAACCCCCCCAAAACAAAACTTAAATATACTGCATAAATAAGTGTTTTTGCTATGATCAGTACATATAAATAATACCAGAGCGAGGTGTGGCCATTCTAGTGACCTAATTTGACTTTGCTGACAGCTACCTGTGCGGTTCAGTACAGTTCTGTTGCTGTAGTATGTGTTATTAGGAGGCAACCCATGAGACAAGAGGAGAACCAGTGACACATTCACATTGGGCTCCACGCCGAAGAAGATCGTCACATTAGGGTCTGAGACATTGAGTGTAGTCACCGATTTTGAGTTTTTCTCTAACACGACAGTAGTGTTGATCAGAGCTGCAGCATTTGGACGAGCCAAAAAGATCTGGTGAAAGGAAGGAAAGAATTAGTGGCATGAAGAAAAACATCTTAGTTCAGTCTGTGTGCTGAAAAACAGGTTTTAAAATTAAATATTCAGATGTTTTTGTTTTAAAGCAAGCTTCCTAGTATTAACCGACCCATCTTGATTCATATTTAATCAGTTATTTACTAGTTACATATTAGAAACTATTAAAACTATAAACCAGGCATCACTGAAAGCTTTACTGTACTTACACCTCCATTCTTCTAACTGTAGCTACACTAAGAATGTAAAAGTCACCTCCTGTGACAACTGACATTTGAAACAATTAGCAAATGAAGGAACTGCTGGTATTCCTTATGCAAAAATTCAATAAAACAAAAAAGTAAAACTATGACCTTAAATCGTGTTATTTTAGTAAAGATAATTGACACTAATCACGATGTTTAAACAGTTAATTATTAACGTCACGTTATTGATACATACGCATATAATTGATCTCATCTAAGTAATTGTGCCTTTGTGCTTCCAGTAGGTTATTGTGCACTTTCATACCTCCCGGTACTGGTATTTTCAAAACAGACAATAAAACAAGATTTGTGATTAGATTTTTTTTCTTAATTTTTCTATAGCTGTGATGTCACTTTTGTAATTGCGTTGGGTGTGATGACTGTGCGGAGAAATTTGATATTGGCAGGTGTGTTGGCAAAGAGGAGTTCAGGAAGACAGCATGTTTGGAGTACACTGAGCATGAAGGCTTGAAAAACAGTATGTAAGTTAAATGACTAAACATTATGAATTTTTGGACTTTGTATGTGATTATTTTGAACCGTTTTTATGTTGTTTGTTTTGTTTTGTGGCTTCATTGTCTGTGTAAGCATCTCAGCATGTTTATTATGTTTTGTCTAATTGTGTATTTATTTTTGTTTTTCTGTCTTTTTCTACTACAACTGCAAGACGCTGCAATGTCAAAATGTCCACTGTATAATGAATAATGTCGACTGAGCTGTTCTCATACAGTAAGCAGTAAGTTGGCTGTACCTCCACCATCTCTGTCAGGTTTGCCACCTTAATGTCCTGCGTTCCATCACTAAGTGAAAGGCTGCACACACTCCCTGTTATGTTGTCTTCAGATGGATAGGGATTTTCATTGAACGTAATCATCTAATAGTGACAAATGCTCAGTTAAACAGGCTGTGGATGTCAGCAAAGATAAAAACACTAATGATGATAACACACACACATACTCAGACCTGAGAGATGACGTTGCTGTACTTATTAAGCAGTGGTCCAAGCACTGAATTTGAAGGGAGCTTAGCGGAATTGCCAACTTTTCCTGAACCCAGCACTGAATTGCCAATGTCAGCAGGTTTTTGTCTGATGGAGTGGGAAATTAATTTCATATGTAAAAGATTTTAAAGCAGAGGCAAGTGACATTTTAAAGCAAAATACCCACCTTTTCTGATAAACGGTGCCCATTGGGTATTGCATGACAAATTGGTTCTCTCCTGATAGCAGGTTAGCAACTTTCGCAAAAACCTTAAAGATATCTCCAAACAAATCCTGGAGAAGAAAAAACATCATTCCAGTGTGAGAGCTGAAACAATAACAGAGACATTTATGTTGCTGGTGATGTAGTTACTTGAACTTACTTTAGGGTTTGGGTTGTTTTTAAGATCGCAGTTGTTCAGTGACAGACTCAGGATGGCACTGGTGCAGTTAAGGATGTGACTGAGTGTCTCGGTGTTGTTCAAAGCAAATGAGACGTTCAGTAAGTCAACACTTTTCAACAATTTACTCACGAATGCTTGCTTTTGGAAGAAAAAGGAGGGAGAATTTAGCACAGCATGAATATAAAAACATGAGAATAAAACAGTAATGATGACAATATGGGCATATCAATGGAAATGTAGCAGCTCACAGAGCTGGAGGGAATTTGGGTGGAAAAACCTGATAAGATATTTTATTACACCTCACCAAAAATCTCACTATGAAGGTAACCCTCCCGCTTGCTGGAGAAATTGTGGAAATACAAATGCAAATCACTATCATATTTTCTGGGACTGTCATGTTATTAAAACTTACTGGAAGGGAATACACGCAGAAATACAAGAGACATTTGGAAGATATTTACCTTTGAAGACTAGAGGAAATATTAGTTATATTAATGGAAACAAAAACACAGTCCCTACATGCCTTTTTTTTCCTTTGTATTTTTTATTTATTTTTCTGTTTTGCTTCTTTTTCTTTTTTCTTTCTTTTTTTCTTCTTCTTTCATTCTTTTTGTATGGATATTTTAGTTGTTTAAATACAGAAAAGGGGAGGAGGATGTAGTGACAAATTGCTAAAGTTGATGGTATTGTACAGTGATTCCTAAATGTCAATTAAAAAAAATAACAGTACAAAACTAAAAACAGTAATGATGAAAGTGTTCTTGTTTTCCTAAATAAAGGTACCCACCCTGTTGCTATTTGTCGGTTCCCCTGGTGTCATGTCCATCGTATGTAGTACTCTGTCTGCATCCTGTCTCAGAAACAAGGGACAGCTTTTAACTCTGGGGTGCTTTTTATAAAAAAAATATTTGCAATTCAAAGCTCCTCATAATTTATAAAAAAAAATATGTTGATATGTAAAATGAATTGTCTCACCTTGAGAAATATGTTAATGTTTGAGGTTTTCAAAGCATTTTGAAGGATTGTTAGGATTGTTTTATCGTTAAGTTTTGGAATTAAATCTGAAAATAGACCCCTTTTGTGCCCTGGAATCAAAGAGTATGTGATGTTTAACAAGGTCCAGTAAAAAAAAGAAAAGAAAAGAAAAAGAAAAAGCGATACAACACTAGATTTATGTCATTTAGGGTGTTGAATAAGAAGACACAAATAAAGTGCATTCTAACTTACGAAGTTTGGTTGCATGGCTGGAAATTTCGGTACACTACAAAGAAAACACGAACAAGGTGGACAATATGAAAGCTGAGTCTTGGAGGCTTGCATGGCTTATTACTGCCTGTGAAATTTATTTGTCTTACCTTTGTGTTTGAGGGAGACTGTAAACCTTTAAAACACAAAGTTATGTTATGAATGAAAGAGCACAAATGAAGAATGAAAACAAATCTGGTTAGGTTAAAGCTCGGATCAGAAAGCTTCACGTACTGTGGGTGCAGAGGAAGCCTCTTTTCTTTTTACAGTCAGACGTTACGAGCTGGAGAGGATTCAGCTTCATGTATGTGCATGAGGTGTTTTCTGTTGAAAAGAAATGGCATTAGGAAAGGTTAGTTTTTGAGACAAAGGTTTAACAACGAGACAACAACTAACAGGGCTGCAACTGTCAATACACGGCAATTATTTACAAATCAGTAATCTATAGGTAAAATGTAAACAGATGAGAAGCCACATAAAGCCATGTGTAAAGTCTTCTCATTTCTTGCTTTATGTAATTAAAAACACACATTTGAATGATCGTAACACAGGTGGATGGAGCAGATTTTCCTTTTTGATCCTGGTAGTGTTGTGGGAATCTTGTGAGGCAAACATCTCATCGTAGAGATAATCCTTCAGGTACGGAAACTTATTTCTGCCACCATAAGTTAAAATTTTGTATTATTATCTAAACATTTTGACCTAATAACTTGAAATTTCAAGCTGTTTTCTCAACGCTTGAGAAACACAAAAAGTTTTCTTTGTTACAGATGTGGAAACAAATTTCCATATTCTGGAGACATGGGTGTAAAGTATTAAATATAAAATCAAGGAGAAGAGTTATCAGCACAGGTGTTCATTTCGTTTTGAAGGGTTTCATTTTGCAGAGATTTCCTTATACCTTCATTCCTTGTCCCTACATCTACTTTCACTTCTAGACAAGAGAATATGCGCTCTCCCACAGCTGGACAATATGCAACCAGGCTATCCTCGAACCCTCTGCAGAAGACCTGCGGTTAGCTCATCGAGCTTTATTCAGACTCTACCAAGCCTGACTCGTCTCACCCTCCAAAGCAGGCCTCGCATGAAGACGCAAAGTAAAAAAAATCTTAATCCCTCACAGGAAGCAAATAGTGTTGGAAATCTTATTGGGTAATTTATTTATTGTGATCTGCAAGTTTGTCTTATTTTATGACATGAATCTTCTTTAAAAAGCAAAACAAAACAAAGCATTTACACACCCAAGGGAACATATTCAAAAATATTTAAATTCAGTTGCTGCTGGTGACATGACAAAAATTCAAATGAAATCCAGCCTTTTCTCAGCACACAAACGTCATCAACCTCTCTTACGTTTATGTCAATTTATTGTAATGTATAATTATTTCTTCTTAACGATATAGTGACCTGAACTTACTTTCAGGTCTTGGTTGATTTGAAAATGGCAGTATTTCAGTGAGAGACTCATGATGACACTGCTACAGTTAGTGAAGAGATTTGAGGGTTGTTTAAAGCAAACAAGACATTCAGTCTCTTTTTTAAGATTATTTTTATGGCATTTTGATTTTTTAGATGCAGACAGACAGGGAAGTTGAGTGAGAGAGAGAAGGACTTACTTGCTCACACAGTGGGCTAAACTGGCAATCGACATTCAGTATCTTATTGCTTGCCAACAAAACTATTGTGATTAAACCATTAGCAACCCCCCCCCCCCCCCCCAAAAAAAAACAAAACAATAAAACAAAACAAAACAAAACAAAACATTGGTGATTGATCAATTCAAACAGCCAATTATTACTTTTTTCTTTTCTTTTTTTCCCAACATCTGTCAGACATGCCTTCACTTGAAAACTCACAGGCCACAAAAGCACAATAACCTGTGCAACAGAAAATAAAATTACGGCACCAAAATGCATGTTGTGTTTGTGTATTTTACTTACTATCGGTGGGTTTCCAGTTATCCTCTCCAACTGTCTTTTCAAGCCACCATGTGTGATTGAAGTTGGTGTTCCAGTCTCGGGTTATGTTGTCCAAGAAGATTTTGGTTGGGTTGTTCATCACCTTCAGGAGCTCTCCTCCTTGCTTTTCACAGCTGCTCCTAGCCTGGGAATAGGTTTTCGGTTCTCCAACAAACTCTAAACATACATTTCTGAAAACAAATTCACACTTTGCCATGAAGTTGTTTCTTGGACAGTTCTCGGTTCTTTCAGCTACACACAGAAATCCAGCTGAAATCCACACAAAGACAGCTGTCCGGAGTACCATATCCATTGTTATTGTTCTGTGGAGAGCACGGGCGCTTAGTGCTGCTCGAACTGTGGCTGGAACAGATACTGAGCAAGGTCACTTCAATCCATCACATGAAAATTAGAGAGCTTTCTCCAGAGAAACCCTGCATATGTTCTTAATACATTAGGAAAATCACCCGAGACACTCAAACAAGATGCAAACTGAAGGAATCACTCGGTGTCATTAAAGGCCAGTCAGGCTGACCTTCTAAGAGCAAGGACAATTCCATTGTTTGATTTGCAGTTAACAGTAAAAACACTTTATTCCATTACAATGACATTTTCCCCCAAAAATAATTCTTGAATCAACGCTTGCCTGTCTTCGTGTTGACTTTTTGTGAGAAGCATCTTCTTATTAGTCGTTTGCATTTTCTTTTCTTTCTTTGTCTTCTTTTTGCTTTAGCTGTCCATTGTTATGATCCCTGTAGTCTACTGTTGTTCAGTATTACCCTGTTGTTATCAGAAGTTATGAAGTTTCATTGTCATATGCACAGTGGAGATAAACACAATGGTTTACAATGTACAGTGAAATTCTTATTTTGTCAGTCTCCCTTCACACAAAACAATTATAGCATTCTAATAAAATAACAATAAAGATACAAGAAATTTACAAAGGAAAGCATAAGTAATAAATATGCAAAAAAAATTTAATGAGTTTAAAGAAATGCCTTGAGCAAGTCTGGAAATATATCTGTCCCAGTTAGTGCAACAGCAGAATATAATAATTACAGTAGCAGTGAACAGTAGTGATGGGGTGGGAGAGGGTTGTGCTGACATATTCAGGAGTCTGATGGCCTGTGGATAGAAGCTATTTGAGAGTCTTTTAATCATTCATTTCAGCCTTCTGTACAGTTTACCTGAGGGCAAATGTGTGAACAGGCTGTGTTGTGGGTGTGTATTGTCTTAACAACCCTGCTACTGTAAAGTGATGTACTGTGCAGTTTTTTACCACATGCTTTCCTGAACAGTGTACGTCTGTAGAAGTTCCTGAGGACTTTGTGCAATTTATTTAGTGTTTTTTTTTTCAGTGGAAAAAAAAATCACACTGATGGTGTAGAAGTCTGACAAAAACTGTATGTATCAAATATGATACACTAGGCGTTAAGAGGTTAATACTTAATCAGGTCTCTCTTCTTAAATTCCCTGCCTATTCCCTATCTAAGGCATTATAGTTAACTAATACTAAACTAAAAAATTACTTAATTAAATAAAAATAAAAATTTGACTTTTGAAAAAAATATATAAAATCGAAAGAGTTTGGTGAATTTGGAAAACTAAAATTAAATTAAATTAAATTAAAATGAGGAAATATCCTGAGTTTTATTTCTTGTTAGTCTGGTAACAATTTTATTACAGTACACCTAATGAGGCTTTGATGAACATGTTTATTAAGACTTTGTGTACAACAGACTTGAACTACTTTCAAGAAGTTCTGTGTTTTTATTGTACTGCATTTCCTAAATCTTGTCCCCAACATATGCTCTCCATACAATAATAAAGCATACAAATTAAATAAGATTAAAAAAATAATACTAAACGTTTTCACAACAATAAAAACTAAACTGAAATGAGAAAATCCACTCTGGAAACCAACTGACACTAGACTGAATAAAAAATAGTAGTTATTAAAAAAATAATTACAAAAAAAAAAACTTTATTAAATCTAATACACACATACGCATGTAATGCATGTCAACTTTAATCACCCGTGGTATCTGAGAATGTCACTGTCCGCCCGCTCACGATTGAAATATCGCGAGATGATGTGCCGGAAGCTAATACCGCGTGGGTTTGTGTAACATGTTAGGAAATACATTCAATGCCCTTTATTGCGAAGGCAAAACTGCGTCTATGGCGGGATTGAAGGTAACGTCAGAGACCGTGGACAACAGAGTTTGTCTGGCAGGGTTTCAAAGCGTCGCAGCGATACTTGTGCTCCTGTTTGCTAGCTCGTTTTCTCTGCCTGAAAGTAATATTACTGTAAAACACTCCAGGTCGTCTCTTCTCGTTTTACTGCTTAAACACAGGCATGCAATGAATGAGTTGTTATTGGGTTTATTTGCATGTACTTTAAGAAAGCTAAACAAAGTCTGCTGTTTAAGTTTTTTAATGCGTATCTTGCATCTACTACTGACAGGGACCAAACCTGGCCTCATAGACCAAAAAGTAAAACTAATTTTTTTTTTTTTACTAATAATACTTTATTTTTTGTCCATTTGAAATGCATTTTCGTATTAAAACACACATGAGTGAGGTATGTGTTTGATACCACACATACTTTTATTTGTATTGTGTCTCTTTATTCAACCCCAGACTGTGTCATTGTAAACAGAGTGAGTAGTCGTATTGAACTCTTAGCAGTCTGGTCACATGATGTTTATCACCCTCTGTTCAACAGAAAAAGTTAAAAGAAGCCGTGAAGGTCATCAGCTCAGGTAGCCTCCTGTTTGCTTCCTACCTCACTGTGACTGGAGATGAGCGTTTCTATGCCAACCAGCTGATGCCTCTGCTGCAGAGGATTGTGGGGCCTGAGACAGCCCATGTGCTGGCAGTGAAGATGATAGGTTTGGGTCTGGTACCTCTGAACCGTTACCAGGACCCTGCGTCATTGGTAAGCATGTCACAGTGCTGTCTCCTCAGTGGGTTGCATGCGCTTCTGGACTTCTCTAAGGGTTTGTTCTGTTTGTCTGCAGGAAGTCAACGTCCTTGGGTTAAAGTTCAAAAACCCGATTGGGATTGCGGCCGGCTTCGACAAGCACGGAGAAGCCGTTGATGGCTTGTACAAACTGGGCTTTGGCTTTGTTGAGGTGGGGACAGTTACTCCGAAACCTCAGGAGGGGAACCCGAAGCCACGCGTGTTTCGCCTCACTGCAGATAATGCAATAATCAACAGGTGAGGTTGGAAGTGCTGCACCACAGTTGGTGCTTTAAAAGGCCTGTTTTATGTCTTTAGGTTGACATACTTAGCTGAAAGTAAAAAGTGATTGCTCATGGTTCTGTGTGTGTTTTATGTCTAATAACCTTATCTTTACTAGTAAATAGTCTGTAATCGACAGGATTTATGAAGGAGTTTTACAATTTTCACATTTTCTCATGGCTCTGCATTGTTGTATGTACTCTATAATCACTTCACTCCTTAAAATATTGTTTTTTGGGGTTTTTTTGTTTTTTTTTTGTGTCCCGTTTGGATCTTTAGCCATCAGAATTGTTGTCTTAAGGCCAAGAAAGATGCCAAGCGGATTTATTTTACCAAGTGGATCATCATGGCCTTGCCATATTGGTCCATTTGATTGACCTTTATTATAATTATGTATTTATTTTATTTTCGGTTGCTACAAACGGGACAGACATGACTGGGGGATAGGACAGGGAGAAAGAATGAAAGAAAGAGAGGGAGAGAAAGAAAAACAGAGGGGTGAAGAGACGGTGAGAAAGGGGGGAAGAAAGAAAGAAAAACAAACAAAACACCTGGATCACCTGTATGGAGAAAAAAAAAACAGAAGAAAAAGCAAAGAAAAAAAGAGCAACATAATAAAAACAGCACCATCACAATAAACTAGCTAGCAGTAGATAACAGTAGATACTAAATATTAAACGATATTGTGCAGAACGCAAGATAGACAGCGCACAATGTGCTTTGAGGCAGCAGCCAAGAAAGGTGTAGTCCGCGTCTGTGAACACCCGTGTGTACACCTGTGTGGATCAGCATGCTTGTATTCCAAAGGTTTCTCCATGTAACGATCTGCTAGGGAGTGTGGGGAGCCATAGCCCCGTCCCCCAGGGCATGAAGCAGGTATGGAGGAGATCCAGGCCCCAGACATCCAGAGGCCCCAGAGTACAAGGACCCGAGGAGGACCACCAAAAGGGGGGGAACTGTGCCACCCTCCTGGGTCAAACGAGAGGTCACCCAGCAGCTACAGAGCAGAGGTCAGAGGGGGCTGCAGTGGCGTGCCCGCAGGCTCTGCCAGCAGCCAGCTGTGCCAGAGAGGACCGAGCTTCAGGCCCAGAGGCCTGAGGGCATCCCACCCCCCGGAAGGGGCCCAGCCGGGCCACAGGCGCCAGGCCCCGCCAATCAGCCACCAGGAGTGAGCCGGTGCATACATGAGCGCCCAGCCCCAGTCGACAAGAACCACCAACACACCAACGTCTGAGGGCATCAGCCACCGGCAGGGAGTGTGGTGAGGGGAGATAGGCCTCTGTTCTTTGGAGGGCCTGAGATGTTCCCAGAGAGGTTGAGTCTAAGACCCAACCTGACATATAGACACAGACGAACAGGCACACGCAGACACAAACGTGCATTCCCACCCCATATACACAACCAAATACTCGGCACTCACCCAAGGTGTAGACAGACACAAATAGACACTGCACAGACAGTCGCACTCCCCAAACATACTCTATATCCCAGGTCCAAGCAAGCTGCACCTAAACCCAGGAGATGTAACCCTTCTCTCTGGGGTGGAGGCAAGCGGACCACCTCCTTATCTGCAGCAG
This sequence comes from Perissodus microlepis, assembly GCF_051167445.1. Taxonomy (NCBI): domain Eukaryota; kingdom Metazoa; phylum Chordata; class Actinopteri; order Cichliformes; family Cichlidae; genus Perissodus; species Perissodus microlepis. The sequence continues at coordinate 22,738,227 of NC_140461.1, forward strand.
CAGGGAGGCCCCGCATCCCAGACCCCAATCTGACGGCCAGCACCTCCTCCCAGCCCATCCGCCCTGACGGCTAACAGAACCGGGGTGAGTGAAGACCCCAAACCTCCCTCCGCCCGCTCATATGTAGTGTTGCTGTGTGCTGTTCTAAAGTGCATTTAAAACACAGGAGAGCATGGTACTAGCTTCCTCTCAGAGAGCAGCACGGCTCCTCCCGAAAACCCTTAGTGTCTATATGCATTTAAAATTGAGGGTAGGGCACCACCGCCAGAGGTGGGTTGGAGTACAACGACCATCCTCTGGATGCTGTAAAACGTGCCCACCCCCAAGGCCCTATATGTATGTGTTATGTGAGAGTGTGAGTAATGTGGATGTCTAGGTTGCAGAATAAAATTGAGGCACAGGCGGCCAGAAGGGGACAGAGGGGGAGTGCCTCACCTGCACCCTGGTGACATAGCTGCACCCCAAGCCCTGCGTGTGTGGGTGGGTGTGGTAGAGCGGGAATAGGGAGGCAGCTGAGGATGGGGAGGGAAGAAAGGGAGGGGCAAGCGGCCTTAAAATATTGTTAAGGCCAGCAAGGTGGCACGATGGTTATTCTAAATCGCCCCTAAGTGCAAATGGTAGTCTGTCTCTTTGTGTTAGGCTTCTGACAGACTACCAGTCTGTCCAGGGTACACTCCGCCTTTTGCTCTATGGGAATTTGGATTGGCACCAGTCCCCCAACAATGCGGATTTGGATAGGTGGAAGAAAACGGATGGATGAATATCTTTGTAGAACTGTTAAGTTCGTTAAGTTCTATTTGTTGTCATTCCTGATGCCCTTTTGGCTGGATTGCTCTTGAAAAAGAGATTTTAAATCTCAGTGAGACTTTTCTGCCAGAAAAATAAAGAATATATTAAATCTCTTTGCCGAACACTGATCGCAGCTTTTATCTTGTGACAGAAATGTCCTTTGTTGTTCAAAATGACAACATGTCGTTCATGAGCGATATGAGAGATCATTTGCAACTGTTTAAACACAGACAACACTGCCACTGAGGTTGTGGGCAGTATTCTCCTGAATGGTAGGTGTCGTCAGTCGTCCAAAACCGCAGCATCAGTGTTGGTGTGTGACGTCACTTTTGGCGTGCGCCTACGACAATGATGACGACAACAGGTGTTGTCGTCATCATTGTCGTTTACCAGTCGTTTACCTCACCACAGCCATGTCGAAGACACGAGTGTATGCTCATGTTGCTTTTTACCGTCATGTCAGTGAGTTTCCCAAATTATTCAGAGGGCAATGATGCAACAGCTAGGAAAGAGAAAATCTTTTCTCTGCTTTTTTGACTTACATTAGTGCTGATGCTGAGGTTTTGTCTGTGTAGTGACACCTGTCATTCAGGACGATACAGCAGCAAGTATAGGACACTCAGCACCAATATAAATAATATCACTGGCTTGTAAATAACCTGTCGAACTCTTATGTAAATGCACATCACACTGACATCACAGGTGGGAAGTAACAAAGTGCAAATACTTAAGTAGAATTTTCAGGTACCTGTACTGTACTTGAGTATTTATTTTTCAGACAACTTACAGCTTATGTGTAATTTTAATCACATATTGGATCTGTATTTGATGTGTTTTGCAGTAATTTGGTGAATTAAAGGTCTGTGTTGGACTGGGCCACAGTGGTGCTCATGCTCACATTTAGGTTACATAGCAGAGATTAAATTGCATTTACGATGAGGATACTTACATTAATTCACTGAATGAATTAAGTGAAGAAAGTCTGTACTTTTGCCACATCTGCTGCTCATATCCTTTAGTGCATTTGCCAGCCTAATCCGGAAGCAGAGGATGTTTGCTTGTAGAAAATACTAGAAAGGTAGAATGATGTCAAAAAGTAAGCCAGATATTAGTTATACTGATACTTGCACTGGATGTTTGCAGGTCTGAGCATATACAACAAACAAGCATTAGTAATTCATCACTGGATTTTTTTGCATTAAATTACATGTTTCTGAGATGATTATAGGTTTTTCTTACATAGGTAGAGATTTCATGCACTCATGATTTCACAAAGATGTTTAATATGATGTCGAAATGTCAAAGGTCAGCTTGACTGTCACATTATCATGTCTTGTACAAAATTACGTGCCATAACAAACCTATAGTTTTTTGACTGTATGTGACATTTGGTCAGTTAGTTACATTCTTTACTAAACAGGGTGTGTGTGTGTGGACAGACATGATTTTAAGCTTCAGTTTGTCTGTTGGTACGTGCATAGAGTTTAAGCCAGTGGTTTTTTTTTTACCCCCTCTGTGTGTAGATATGGATTCAACAGCTGTGGTTTGGCAGAAGTACACACGAGGCTGAAGGCCAGAGAAGAAACACAGCAAGGTCGAAGGAAAGGTTAGCAGATTCTCTTTGTATTCTCTGAAGTACTGTAAATGTGGCACCAGAGATTACATAGTTCACTTTCATTTAGATCTTACATACTTTTGTTTTTTTGGTGGCTTGTGATGTGGGATGTCAGCATTAAATTATGTATAAGGTTAAATATATTTTTAATGATCTTGACCTTTCCTCATCTTGTACTTTAATCACGCCTGCATACTTACTTAAATCTCATTTAGCACGTCAGCAGCGTGTGCCCCAGTTGAGTCATGTGCCTGATGATGCAACCTGTGTCTGTGTTTTCTGAACTTTCCTGTTTGTGTGTGTGTGCATATTTGTTTATAGCTGGCCTTCCCCTCGGCATCAACCTGGGGAAGAACAAGCTGTCACAGGATGCGGGGGCAGATTATCTGGAGGGCGTGAAAGTGCTGGGCCCGCTGGCCGACTACCTGGTGGTCAACGTTAGCAGCCCTAATACACCAGGTCTCCGGGATCTACAGGGCAAGGCTGAGCTTCGCCAGCTTCTGCACACAGTAGGACTACAGAAATGATAATTTAATTGCAAACACTGAGAAGCACAAACAAATCCTCACTGGCATATTGGTGCAGTGATTAATGGAAGCATGCCATGTAATACAGTTTATAAGACAATAACATTTCTAAGAAGCAGTTCTAACAAGCCTGAAGTTGATAATTTGGTATGATCACCTCTATTCTTCAACCTAACCTGTCTATCTTTACTAACCTGTAGACTACACTCTTGAAAAGTGACGATGAGGATGCTATTCAAGGCTGAAGTTATAATCCACAACCTCACTGCTAGATGCCACTAGGTCATATGTGCTGCTCTTTTAACGTAACAGTTTGTAGTTTTTTGTAACTTGAACACAATGCTTTGAATCTGACCTGTAGCCATGTGCTAATTTTGCCTTTGTGTACTGAAAAATGGTTTCAACAGTGATTTGTTTAGCTGATATTTGTATAATTGATAGTATTTCTCCCGTGTTGGTTTTGCTTTAACTTCTACAGCTTCCCCAGCTGTAGTATTCCCCCCCCCCCCCACACCCACCACCACCCTCCCCCCCCCACCCCTCCAGTGAGAAGCAAATGTTGTTTTCCCTTGCAGCAAAAGGGGAAAATAAGTCAAGGACAGGGTTAATGAATGTCACAGAACTGCAACATCTGTGATAAAAGCTTCATGCCCCATCAGCACCAAATTTGAGTACTCATTGGCTTCACTGGTTCAGATTGGGTAGTGATGGCTAATAATGGAATTTTAAAAAAGGCATTTTTATAAACTCCCCGTTAGGTTGACTGAAAACAATCAGAAAGGCATTCAAGTGGATTTGATGGGTATATGTTAGGTATTGAATGTAATAAAATCTGTAGCTCCAAAGTCTCTTTTCTGTGCATCAGTTCTTGAACCAGAGGTATTTTTAGCCCTTCCTATTTCCAAGGCTTTACATCTTATGCCACAGTAAACCATCTTTCTAACTAGTCTCCAGTCTCTCTACCTCATCACCTGACACTTGCACTATCTGCTCAGGTGCAGAAGGAACGTGACGCCCTGCAGGAACAGCGTAAACCTCCCGTCCTGGTGAAGATTGCTCCTGACCTGACCGCCCAAGACAAACAAGACATTGCTGATGTCGTCACTGAGGTGGGAATCATTGTTATGTCTAAAGTAAAACATGCTTTATCTAAAAACTAAAAAAAAAAAACAGCCTTAACCCTGCGTAAAGCTTCACATGGCTCCCTTCCTCCTCTGTGCTCTGGTAACCTTGTCACTACTTCAGTAGGTTTTTGTGCTCATTGGAGCGGTGAGGAGTTGCACTTTAGTAAATGTGACATTGAGGACGGAACAGAAAGCGAATCACACTTTGTCTCTTTCTTTGTCACCGAGTATTTCACATCAGAGGTCACTCGCATACATACATCAGTTCTGCTGCTGTAGGTGCCGCCACCTGTGACACCTACTTTCTATCTCCGCTTATGCTCTGTGTTTCCAGCTGGGAGTGGATGGTTTAATGGTGTCTAACACCACTGTGTCAAGGCCAGAGACACTTCAGGACCCAAATAAGTCTGAGGTTGGAGGGCTGAGTGGAGAACCTCTCAGAGACCTCTCTACTACAACTGTCAGAGAGATGTACAACCTCACCAAAGGTACGGAGTTATGTCCATCTCCATCTCCCTCAGTATCGACTGTGCATATAAAGTCAATTTCCTGTATGTTGTTATTATTGTAGGTAAAATACCAATTATTGGGATTGGCGGTGTTGCTAGTGGGCAGGATGCGATGGATAAGATCCGTGCTGGTGCATCATTGGTTCAGCTCTACACTGCTTTGACCTATCAGGGTCCACCTGTAGTGATAAAGATAAAGCGAGAACTGGAACAGCTTCTTAAGTGAGTATGAAAATAACCATTAAGGCCGAGTTCTCAAGTAAAAGGTTTAAGAATTTTTCTGGTGCTTTTAATAGTTTATTTTAAGAGTTGTTCTTCTTTAGGACACATTTTTCTTAGAGCTATTGGATGTTGTTCCTACTGTTTATAAATTTTAATTTTAGTGTAGGGACACAAGAATTGTGACTTTCTGGGCTGATATGCAAGCTTGTAGAAACAGAATAGAGGCTTCAAGTACAACTTCACTTAGTTTGAAGGTGAACATAGAAGGAAAAATAAAAAATCTGAAGATGTTAAAGCTCCAGGAACGGTTGTAGTATGAAGAAACACAAACTTGTGTGTTCTGTATTAACACCAATGAAGATTGTATTCATACTATAAGTTTTGCTGAAGGTTTAAACTCTTTAGCCAATATCCATGTTGAAATAAGAGTTTGGCGATACTTTATCGTTCACTCCTCCCTGTGTGTTTTAAAACCTCTTCATCCCCCCCTTTTTTTTTAAAGCCAGTGTAAATGTGTGTTAACATGATAACAGACATACAGCAGCCAGCAGATGACATCTTTTTTTGCCCACTAACTACTCTACTATCGGTCAGCCAGGCTGATGTGATATACTGATATTTAGCTGCTAGGTCGGAGGATCCTTATTTATATATGATTGTTTAAAGTCTGAGACAGCAGCAATCACCAGCCCCCAAAAACTTCCCTTTCATTGCATTTTCAGAAGAACTTTTGTACATGCATACAGCAACCCTTTAACCAGACTGTATCACTCCTCAGTTTAATCAGTACCTTTGTTGGCACACCTCAGCAAGGCATGAAACAGCTGTGCCTAAAATCTTATGTTATTACAGGATACAAATTTGGAGCACAGGCTTCCATCAGTTTATTCCGGTCCTTTTGCTTCTCAGGACAAATACTTATAACCTACGCTGCTGTGTCTGCTTCCACAGAGATCAGGGTTTCAGCAGTGTGTCCGAGGCAGTTGGAGCTGATCACAGGCAAAGCAGATGAGTCGACTCCTAAGCAGAGCCCACATCGGGAGATGGGGGATTGCTAACGTAGCCAGCCGTAGCTCCTGAACTGGGGTGAATCCGGAGTATTTATTATCCGTCCATCTTGATTTCCAGGGTGGAGTACACATTATGGTCTGAAATCACAGTAAAAACCAGTAAGTGAGTAATGATCAGTGTTTTATGTTGTCGTAAATATTAAGAACCTGAGATCTGTACCTTGATTTCAGACATTCAGACTTTGTTACGGTGTAACAGCAGTTGGTGTTTCTCACATGCAGACCTAAACCTTTCAAGCCCCCCAACTGATTTTTAATGATGCAAACTTTTCTTCAGTGTGAAGAAAATCATTGTTTGTGATGCAGAGTATATGACATTGAAACATATTTGTAATGGTATTGTGTGAAAATAAAATCAAAGACTTTAAAGGCTCAGATACCATCAAGTCATTTATTTTGCTGTGAAACATCACAGGAGCATCCTTGAAGGACTTGAACTGTTTCATGGTGGAGCTTCAAGTTACAAAGAAGAATGCCCTGAACCTGACAACATGCACCAAGTAAAACGGATAGTTTTGTTATTCATTTCACTGCTCAGAGAATGTCGTGATTTTACTTCTAAGGGCAAAACTAAAATATTCAGTAACAAATGAGCCACAAAGGCCAGTATTCAGGAATTGCTGGGCTGATAAATTTTCAGAGCGCTTGTTTTGTTCTGGTGTATTCTGAATATGAGAGTGCTTTGAAACGTTTGCAGGTGACGCATTAGAAAGATTCTAGACTTATTTCTGATTCAGTGTGTAAAACGTACCCTTTTCACTTCAAAGATCAAAACCCAACTTGTGTTCTGAAAGGTAACCACTACTGAAAGCCCATGTTTATCACTATCCAGAGGATCCAATAAGCTGAATGTGTTGACTTCTCATGCTAACAAAAATGAAGTTTTACCTCATCTTAGAATCTGTTTTCAGTGCTGTGATGCTCCTCAAAGGATAAACATCTTTCAGTTTCCTTTAACAGCCTGCCTTTAGCCGTCAAGTAGATTAAATACACCACTACATTTTGCATTTGGTCAGATCACTTGGTGCTAAAGAAGATGTTGAAATGGAAATAAAAGAAACACGATTTTCCCCAAAAGTACATTCTGTGCTTGCTGTGCTTATTTATTTCATTTTTATGTCAATTTAAGATCTCAATAGCTGTAAAGTGTGTGTGTGTGTGTGTGTGTGTGTGTGTGTGTGTGTGTGTGTGTGTGTGTGTGTGTGTGTGTGTGTGTGTGTGTGTGTGTGTGTGTGTGTACATATGATGGGGATTGGAACTGACTTAATAAATTGTTTTGGCATGTTTTATATAAATGTGGAGATATAAAGGTCTTAATAATGGAATAATTAATGTGGAGTAGAAAAAATGAAGATGCAGCAACAACATAAAGGGTTCACTCTAGGACGAACTGTGCATATATGTTCTATTATAGATCCATACATGAAGTATTTCTTATGATTGAAGTAGTTTCAGACATGAAAGGACTCTGAGTTTTCTGTGTTCTTGACAGCAACGCATGAAGCCCTTAAGTCATGCTCCTCTCAGCTGGACTCCCACTCCTCTCTGTTCTATTAGCGGTGTTGCATCATGGCCTCCCATTGGTGTCGGCTGCTGCTTTTATAGTTATTATTGGATTTTCTCACTTATTGACACTTTGAGACGCCTTTCTATCCCGTCACAGTACTGCCTGTTAATCCCAGAATAGACGGCGGTCATTAGGTACAACCAGTGAAGCCAGAGTATCTGTGAGGATCAGCTGTGAGCTGCCAAGCGCCGCCTCCTTCCTTTCCTGAGGCTACTCTAGGTCCAGACTGGGTTTTATCCCATATGTGGTGTTAGAGGGGCAGGAGAGGCGAATCCTAGCCTCCAGACAAGCAAAACTAAAACTGATGGCCACTTACATGTACTCTTATAACTTTGATTGTAGCCAGGAGGCAGCACTTATCTGTCCCTGAGATGGTGTTTGTGCTGCGTTTTTTAAAATCTGAACACTAATAGGAAAGACCAGGTACATCATCTTCAGCAAGGATTAACCAAATATTGTCTTTTGTAGATAGTGTTGTTCACAAGGCCAATATGTGGATGTAGAGCGGAAGAGTTTTTCTTCTACTCGATGCTGCATGGATCGTACTATTCTCCGTGGAGGGCATGTCCTTGTAATAGGACAGCGAGGGAAAAAAGAAAATTGCTGAATGAAAAAACTGTCAATTAGCACAAAGCACTCATTCCGTCTTAAAATCTGTCTGCAAAAACGTTTAAAGCTCTGCTAATGCGGTAGGAAGCGTGGAAGAAGAGTTCCAAGGTTTACCATTTAGTAAAATTTCAGGGTTGCAGCTTTTTTTCACTGGTGTAGAAAGCAAATCATTGTTTTTAAATGAAGTGCCTAAATGTCAGATAATTATGAAAAATGCTCCAGAGCACAAAGTAGTTTTCACAAATTGGCTGTTTTACATGATTTGATCAAACCCAAAAGCAGCTAGCTGTGTGTAAAATGGCTAAATGTCACACGAGAAAAAAATTCATTACAAAAAATGTTTTATGAACTGTTAAACGAGTTGCCTGAAACATTTGTACAGATTTGAATGGTCCCCAAAGACGATGGTGCCGGCTTTTATCACTATTTCTCCAGCATCATTGTGAAGTTTTGGTAAATATCTCAAGTGTAGTAAACATTCAACTTCTACACATCGGGCTGATTGTCATTAACTTCTGTGTGCTCAGAGTTGCTCAGATCTGCTGTAATGCTTCGTTACATAGATTCAACAAGCTCCCTCGGAGATTTTGTTCCACACTGGTGTGACTGGATCACACAGTTGCTGCAGATCTGTTAGCGGCATATCAGTGATACAAGTCTGCCATGGCATAACATCCCAAATTTGCTTTATTGGAGTGAGATCTGGTGACTTTGGAGGTCATTTGAGTGAAGTGAACTCATATTCATGTTAAAGAAACCAGTTTGAAGTGATTTGAGCTTTGTGACATGGTGTTTTATCCTTCTGGAAGTGGCCATCTGATGTTGAATACACATAAAGGAATAAACATGGTCAACAACAATACTCAGGTGGGCTGTGGCATTTGAAGAATGTGAAATTCAGGGTTTCAAAGTTTGCCAAGAAAATATCCTCCACATCATTACACCGCTACTGGCCTGAACTGCTTAATATGGGTGGATGCATCCATACTTTTGGGATGTTTACACCAAATTCTCATACTGCTATTCTGTGTGAACTGTAGCCTCATTTTCCTGTTCTTAGCTGACAGACGTGACACTTGGTGTGGTCACGTCCGCTCCTTTAGCCGGTCTGCTTTAAATGTGTATAGTACAAAGATCCACTGTGGGGTGTTGCAGTGTGATGTTATGTCCAGTGAATGCCAGGCCAAGTCACCAGAACACATTTTATTATTATTAATATTAATATTCATTTATGTATTTTTACATTTAGGATGATGCAATCATAAAGATAACATTCTGTAAATGGGGAGGTGAGGCATTTCATTGTTATGTGGCAAAGCAGAAGAAACGCTGTTTAAATTAGAGGGACTCAGAGAGGGGAAATATAAGGACTGAAGCATTCAGTGTCTTCTGGGTCACTGGCCATCCACAAATGTTACAAAGATGATGTCGATGTCAATGTGAACACAATTTAAAATTTAACCTCAAAAGAACTCAAAGAAATGTTATAACTGACATTTCTATGTACATGAAGACAAATGGTCTTTAACGGTTTGGCATTATTACAGCTTTATATGGTTAAATGATTAATTAATTATTATATTTAAACATTTTTATTTCGAACAGGTGTGTTATAGAAAAACATTAAAATATCACAACTGTCCATAAATACACACAATAAAGACGGTAAAGTTACCCAAACCAAATAAATTAAATATATGAATAAATGCTGGAAGCTGTTGCTCTTGCCGCCTTCCTGTTTATGCTGTTGTGGGTTGATTTGAGTATCTTTATCCAAAGCATTTCTCTCTCTCTCTGTATTTAGATTTTATATAATACATTTGTTGGGAATCCAATAGAGTGGAATTATGTGAACCATTGCAACACGTTTTTGTTTCTTTCTTTCTTTCTTTTTTTTTTTTTTTAAACCCATATTCCTATATGATTCAAAAGGTAAGCATCGTCATCCAGAAAGCCGCATAGTAGCCTGGAATACATGAAATGACATTTCCTTTAACAAGGCACAGAAAGATTGTTGGTGGAAGGCGAGGATCCACATAACATCATGTTTAACTGTGAAGCGTGTCACTCTGAAGCATCAGTCTGAAGCTTCTAAGAGTCAACATAAGAACGAACTGTGAAGAAGTCTCAAGAGAAGCCCTGCCTTGGACTGCCAAACGCTGGAGATCGAAACAGCCTTCTTTTAAGGGCCATGACTGCTAACACAGAGGAAATATGAACACTGGAATCACTTCAGAGCAAAAGCATCAAAGCCCTGCAGAGGCCCACGCCTAACCTCAGGCTTAAATCACTCTGAAATCCACTGAGATTGCTTGAAAACAGCTTTTTCACAGATGATTTTCAGGCATCCTGATTTAGCCAAGCCACATCTGCGAGTCTACATGTTGATGTATGCATTTTAAGTCCAAATAGGATTTGCACCCGAAGGCGCTTCTTATGTAACTACATGGTACCATAACGTTTGTGTTCTCATTGACCATATACAGTTCAGTGTGTGTGTAATCTGTATGTAAACATCATGTGGGAATGTGAAGGTGTGCAACATCTCAATGATACACAGAACTGAAAGCAAGAGCAAGAGAGCACTTCTAGCATCAAGAATAACTCATTACACTTGACTGTGATTTTCATTTAGTTGTTTAACGGCATGTAGGAAAAAATGCCATTATTTGTTACAACATGTTCCCCAAATCTTCGGGAGCACTTTCTAATAACAAAGTAAACCTGCTAACCTAACAGATGCAAACTTGTTGCAGCTAGCAAGGTTTGAGGCTAGCATGCACCTACTAATATTAAAATAAATTAATCTATCTATCTATCTATCTATCTATCTATCTATCTATCTATCTATCTATCTATCTATCTATCTATCTATCTATCTATCTATCTATCTCTCAAAAATATATATATCAAAAAACAAAGAAACGTGAAGCTATCAGTAAGGTGGATGTAAACCAGCCTGCAGCCGTGCTGTCTGAGGTGTTTGTTTTCCATAACAAGCAGGACGAATGACAGGTGAGAGCATGTCAGGTCAGGTCAAACAAATAAGGAACATGTTCTTCTCAAATCCTGCTGGCGATGTAATCTCAGCTGGATATTTGTATTGAGATATTTTTAAGCTGAGCATGACTTATCAAAGTTACATTTGCAGAAAGATTCACTGAAAGTTTACACATTTTATAGATATTAGTTGTTTATTATCTTTTGGTTAGTTTATTACCTTGTTAAATCATGCGCGTGTTGTTGCATTGGTAGTCAACCCAGTCACAAGAGTATTTTCTATAATATATACCTTTCAAATGAACAGAGATCAAATTAGCACTTGTAGTACCAGTCATTTATGTTTTAGAGAAAAAGTAGAGTTAAAATCATTGCTGATTTTATCCACATCCACCGACTGAATTGAAATGAGTGCCTTTAATCTTCATATAAATATTAAAAATGAGTATTAGTATGTTGTAGGATGGTGTTTGATTCAGGAAAAGTCTCTGACCTATGTTATCCGCAGTATTTATTCATTACGCAGTTCTCAGTATAGGAGACATCTTTTTTGATGTCCACAGTGGGCACCAGCATTACCACACTCTCCTCATCTTTCATACTTCATTGCATTTCATGCAAACAAGAGCTTTGTAGAAAGGGTGTTTCCAGGATTTTTACTTTTTTTGTTTTTATGGCGTGCCACAGGAGAAAATGCATATAAATACCAAATAAATGAACAATCAGACACTGCTGAGGAACATCTGCAAGGTGATGGAGATAAGAACTCCAATTTAGTGTAATTGGATACAAAACACATGTTGTATTAAAAGAAGGGTGGAAAAGGAAGATGGTGGCGTGAGCACTTTAAGACCTTTGTTCATTTTGAACTTGAATGCTCCACGTTCGCACTGCAGCGTGACTGAAGAATAAAGACAAGTGTCCTTCTGCAGATGGCTGTTATGAAAGCTGGTGAAGCCTCTGGCTACAGGAAGTCACAGGTGTGGTGGAGGCAGAGAGAGCTATAAATCACACACCACCCTGCCCAAACCGATTACAGCTGATGGGAGGGTGTCTATACATACAAATACAAAAAAAAAAAAAAGAACCCCTAGAGAGGCAGGAGGGAGATACAGCCCTGTTAGATGATCTAATTTGCATGAAATGTATGTTATATGGGTGCTCTTTGCCTTGTACTACCAAAGTTATTTTGACACAGGTTTAGTATATATAAATATTATAGCCTGGAAAATGCCTTACAATAGCTTGCAATCAGCAGCAGTTTGACTTGAAAGTGTTATCATGCCAAAGCCGATGAGAACAATTCTAAGACCTTTGAAGAATTCAGGACTGATGCACACTTGCAATATAAGGAAACAACTGTGTGTATATATATATATATATATATATATATATATATATATATATATATATATATATATATATATATATATATAAAATCCAAAATCCCCACTCGCCCCTGCGGGCGGTCTGTCCTTTAAGCTTGGGTCCTTTACCAGAGGCCTGGGAGCTTGAGGGTGCTGCACAGTATCTTAGCTGTTCCCAGGACTGCGCTCTTCTGGACAGAGATCTCAGATGTTGTTCCTGGGATCTGCTGGAGCCACACGCCTAGTTTGGGAGTCACTGCACCTAGTGCTCCGATTACCACTGGGACCACTGTTACCTTCACCCTCTACATTTTTTTGAGCTCTTCTCTGAGCCTTTGGTCTTTCTCAAGCTTCTCGTGTTCCTTCTTTCTGATGATGCTGTCACTGGGAACCGCTACATCGATCACTATGGCCATCTTCTTCTGTTTGTCTACCACCACTATTTCCGGATGGTTAGCCACCACCATTTTGTCCGTCTGTATCTGGAAGTCCCACAGGATCTTAGCTCGGTCATTCTCAACCACCCTTTGGGGCGTCTCCCATTTTGACCTTGGGACTTCCAGGCCATATTTAGTACAGATGTTTCTGTATACTATGCCGGCCACTTGGTTATGGCGTTCCATGTATGCCCTGCCTGCTAGCATCTTGCACCATGCTGTTATGTGCTGGATTGTCTCAGGGGCATCTTTACACAGCCTGCACCTGGGGTCTTGCCTGGTGTGATAGACCCCAGCCTCAATGGATCTTGTGCTCAGAGCTTGTTCCTGTGCTGTCTTTCAGTCTGGCTTTGTCCACCCACTGGTAGGATTTCTGGATATCAGCCACCTCTGCTATCTGCCGGTGGTACAGACCGTGTAGGGGCCTGTCCTCCCATGATGGTGCCTCCTCTTCCACCTCATTCTTGGGTGTCTGCTGCCTGAGGTATTCACTGAGCACATGAAACCCTCCATGCATGGTCAGGAGTTTCCTTGGCTTGATGTCAGTGGCTTCTATCTCCTCCTTTGGCCAGCTTATTATCCCAGCAGGGTACCTGATCACGGGCAGGGCGCAGGTGTTGATAGCCCGGATCTTGTTCTTACTGTTCAGCTGACTCCTCAGGACTTGCCTGACCCTCTGCAGGTACTTGGTGGTTGCAGCTTTTCTAGCAACCTCTTCATGGTTCCCATTTGCCTGTGGGATCCCCAGGTACTTGTAGCTGTGCTCTATGTCTGCAATGTTGCCTTCTGGTAGTTCGATCCCCTCAGTTCTGACTACCTTCCCTCTCTTTGTTACCATCCGACTACACTTCTCCAGTCCGAATGACATTCCGATATCATTGCTGTATATCCTGGTGGTGTGGATTAGTGAGTCAATGTCTTGTTCCCTCTTGGCATACAGCTTGATGTCATCCATGTACAGGAGGTGGCTGACAGCTGCTCCATTCCGTAGTTTGATATATATATATATATATATATATATATATATATATATATATATATATATATATATATATATATATATATATATATATATATATATATCTGTGCCACAAACAGGACTTTAATATCACCAACCATTCCCATGTTATTACGGTGTATCCATATAAATGGCCCACCCTGTATATTGTCCTGATCCTGGGTCTTTTGACCCAGCGTTTTATGTTTTCTATTATTGTGATGTATTTTGGTTCTGGTTTTCTATTTCTTTGGGTTTTGGTTCTGTTCTTCCTCAGTTTAGTGTTTAGTCTTTTCTGCCTGTGTATTCCTGTGCTAAGTCCGCATTTCTTAGTCTGTCTTTGCATGTGTGAGTTCCTGTTTTATTTTGTAGGTCTGTGTCTCTCGTCAGTGTTTCTAGTTTCACTCCCCTTCTCTCGTTATGCCTAGGGATGGGTATTGATAAGATTTTCACGATTCCGATTCCAGTTTCGATTCTGTTTAACGATTCGATTCTTTATCGATTCTCTTATCGATTCTTTTTTTAAAAAAGGAGAACACTAAGGTCGATTAGCTTAGAACTTTGTTTTATATCTTCTCTTTGAACAAGATAGAAATTTAGGAGTAACATGGCCTTACAAACCCAACAGTGAGATCTTAAGAGATCCACAGCCTACGGCTCTTCAATGGGGTGTCACAGGATCCCCAGGAAAAAAAATTGTAAATGTAAAATAATAAAATAAATATTCTTCTGTAGCAATAACAAAGTATAACATAAATTATTCTGTAGCAATTACACAAGAATATCCAGTAATGTCCCTGCCTACAATTAAACACATTCACTTACCGAAAATCGGGGGCATCTGCTGTGGCAAATGGGTTCAAGCCTTTGACCACAAACTTAGTCACTGCTCGGTGACATTCGTCTATCCTGGCCTGAAAGGAGACGCTACCGGTAAACTGCAGCGAGAACTGCCAGCATCTGAGCCAGCCAGACTCTGTCTCTCTCATCATGGTCACCTAAATGCACAGTAATGGCAGGTTTTGTGATAAGGCAGATCGCGCTAACATAATATGCACTGTTAGTTGATTATTTACCTGCCGCATTAACGGGAGAGGACGTGCAAATGTTACCGCTGCTGCTGGGTTGAGATTCACGAGTCCGGAGCGGAATTAAAATTACGACATTCATTTCAGGTCATCGCGTGTTTTGTGAGCAAATGCTTTTGCATATTCGTAGTGTTTCCTCCCTTAAATGAAATATCTACTTTTCAAGTATTGCAAGTTGCCCTGTTGTCATCCGTTCTCGTAAAGTATAACCAAACTTTTGAGCGTTTGAGCCGCCATGTTTCCTGCCAGGTAAGCGACGCTCTGCAATGTGGTGACGTCATTCGGGGCGACTGGAATCGATAAGGGAATCGTTTGCAAAAATGGCAAACAATTCCAAGGAATTGAAACAGTGGGAACCGGTTCTCAACAAGAACCGGTTTTCGATACCCATCCCTAGTTATGCCCAATTATTCCCAGCCGTGCCTCCCTCCTGTTTCCGATTCCCTGATTGCCCTGTGTGTATTTAAGCCCTGTGTTTTCTCGTGTGCATTGCTGGTTCGTCTGTGTCGCCGTCTCCCTGCATCTCCATGTGTGTCTCTAGGCTTCTGGTTTGTTTTCCATGCTTAGTTTTTCCTAGTTTAGGTTTTACTCAGTTCTGTTTATGCCACCCTCACCTTTTTGTATATTCACCCTCCTTTAATAAAGCTCCCTCACTTCAGTAATGTCTGCATCCTGGGTCCTGTAATAATTTACACACAGCTTGCCCCGCAATCCGGTAACAGTGGTCCCTGTGGTAATCGGAGCACTAGGTGCGGTGATTCCCAAGCTAGGTGAGTGGCTTCAGCAGATCCCATGAACAACATCGGAGATCTCTGTCCAGAAGAGCGCAGTCGTAGGAACAGCTAAGATACTGTGCAGCACCCTCAAGCTCCCAGGGCTTGGTAGATGCCAGGAGAACTTGTCTGACTGTCTTGTGCCAGATGTAAAGTTTGGTGGAGGGGAGATTATGGTGTTGGGGTGTTTTCCAGGAGCTGGGCTCGGCCTCTTAGTTACATTGAAACTCTTAATGCTTCAGCATACCAAAACATTTTGGAAAATCTCATGCTTTCAACTTTGTGGGAACATTTTGTGGACGGCTCCTTCCTGTTCCCACACAACAGCGTACCAGTGCACAACGACATGGATGAACTTGACTGCACAGAGTCCCCAACTCAACCAAACAGAACACCTTTGGGAGGAATTAGAGCAGAAATTGTGAGCCAGACCTTCTCGTTCAACATAAATTACTGACCTCATGAATGTGCTTCTGGAAGAATGGTCAGAAATTCCCAGAAACACACTCCTAAACCTTGATATGGTTATAGCTGCAAAAGGTGAATTAAGATAATCCTGCTGCAATACAGTACATATATTGCTGCAATCTAAATAGAGTTAATTTGTTTACATTTCCTATTAATGACTGGTTCAATACACACAGAATATTGAAAGTATTGAGGCAAAAGAGCAAATGACCCTGTTCCAATTTTTCCTAGATTGTGTGACTTTTCTGCTTCTATTTTTAATCTTGTCCTACAGTTGTTTTACATAACTCCCACTTACAAAACAGTAAGTAAACAGCCACTCTCTCTCAGCCATGCTGTATAGCCATATGGGACTTCAGTTCTCATTAGCCCAGGACAGCATAAAACAAGTTGGCTGAAAGGCATCAGAGATAACTGCCATTCAGTAAATATGCACACTAGGTGCACTGGAATCAATCAAAGTGAGAGGTAGAGAAACTAACGGCAGTGTTTTACTGCAGTGTAACTAATAAAATTTCTATTTTTAAGCATATGCAAACAATGATTAATATTTAAAAGGCATGAAACTTTTGAAGTTCATAGTGTACTTTTCACTTGAAAACTGATCACATCATGAGCAGCAGATGTTGTCTTTTCATCGCACCTTCTTCAAACAGGGTAAAACCTCTGTGTTAAATATTACAGGGCACCCTCTCTGCACGAGGACAGGCTGCAGTGACAGGAACACTCAAGTTAAGTGCACTAGTGAGTTCACTGAGGAGACTGGATGAACTGTGCAGGTTTGTGTATTTATAGCTGACAACATAAGCAGGGAGTCCAGGAAGACTAAAGGTCTGTGCATACGTCCGCTGGCAGGTCAGCTCACCGGGGCCACACCGTGATTATGGATGAATAATCAAGCTGACATATCAGCATGATGTGTGACTGAGCAGCATGGATGGGTGGTGATGACGCTGGGGTTTTGTTTGGGCTCTTAAAGGATATTTTGCTCTTTTTGACCCTGCATGAATGATTACTTTAATAATGCCAACCTTACACTTCTCCAATTCTCCCTTCAAGCTGTATGCAGCACTTCACAAACATCGCCAATAAACCAGTAAACAGGGAAGCTGTTCACTTTCCAGAGCATGTAAATTACATATGAGAGATGGCAGGCAATCAGATCGGGATAAGGACCAATTATCTCTCTGCAGCTGAGTGAATAGTTGAACTCCCAAACGTCACTATAGCAGTCCCCACGATAAGTGTACAGTCAGGTCTTCAGAATATTAACAGACCAGGTCAGGGACACGCTGACAGACAGTGGTGCATTGGACACCTTGCTGCAGGAAACTTTCTCACATGACTTTAACTGCTGCAAAGCATAGAGGGATACAGAGATGAGGGCAGTCGCAGTTGTTTTGTATCATCTTACAGATTAGTTTAATTCATGTGAACCCAGAGTGGACAGTGGCTTGCTGTTGCCCCTGCTGGATTAAGCACCGCTCCCACGACCCCCTTTCCCTGTCACCCCTCTCAGCCATCTCTGCCTTTGCCCTTTCCTCTGTTGAGCCAAAAACAGACACCAGCCACAGGTGGTCTCTGTGCTTTATTGGTTCTGACACACATCTCTTGCCTTAAGAGCTTAGAGAGACAATTAAAAATTCATTAGGACACTGAAACGAGAGAGGGGGCAAAAATAAATAAATAAAAGAAACGGGACAAACAAAAATATATAACCTTGCTGTGGCTCTAGAGATCGCTGACCTACCATTTACAATATGTCTCGCTGGCGGTATTATTGTGCACATCTTTGTGTGGTTTCGTTGTAGTGTAGCTATAGAGATACAGCGCTTGTCTAAAACAAAAAAGAAGGTTGCCCCAGTGCTGCCTTAGAGTCACGGGGGAAACGGACATTTTCTTTAATTTCTACTTTGTTGTTTCAAGCCGTTGATTAAAGTCTCTTCTGTGTTTAAGCAGTTCGTTTCTCAGTTCTTCTTCAGTCCATCAAAACAAAGGTGGGGATTATGTCTCAAGTACACTATCGTCAGACATTTGAACACATTTAAATGATTCTGAATAACAAATATTTCCCTCATGTTTTTTTCTTTTACTTGCAAATTAGCCTTTACTGTCACTCTATAGCTTTTTTTTTTAATAAGGAACTGAATTTGTTTTTCTCCTTGACGTATCCTTGTTATAACACAAAACACCTTTAAACCTATTCCTCCTGTTCCCGTGTAATCATTAAGTGTGCATATCCATGAGTGGTGATTATCAAGCTAGTGAGTCTTGAAGGGCTTCCATAGTCTTTTGTAAGTAATCAAGTAGAAATAAGACCAATGTACTTTTATTTGTTTTTTAAGAAGCATAATTACTGTGTACAGTGTGTTAAAGACATCATGTGGACTTTTAAGCCTACTAGCATGATGTTTTGAAAGATCTAGTTTCCTTTTTATTTGCATGAACACACAAACACTCAGGACTGTGAAGGTCCAGCAAAGACAGTGGAAAAAGGATAAAATCTTTTGTCAGGGACAATTTTACTATATGAAGAAAAGAAATAGAAAACATATTCAGGTAGGAAGTCTTTTCATTGCTGTTGAAAATTAAAATGATATAAACTTATGGTACTGTAAAAAAAAGTATTTACCCCTCTTCTCGAGTTCTTATGTTTTTTTTTGTATATTTGTCACACTTACACATTTCACATCATTAAACAAATTTTAATTATCCAAACCTACCGAGCCCTGTTTGAAAAATAACCGTCCCTCAACCTCCCGCTCCTTGTTAACTTATAATTAACAGTAATGTACTAAATTCAGATCCAGATAAATTCACACTGCAGTTCTATCGTGTGATTACTTGTCTTACAAAGATTCTGAACGACAGGTGAATAGAAAGAAAAACAAAAAACATGAAACGTGACTTTTTCCTCCTGCACACTTCTGCTTCACACATCTGGTTTCAGTTCTCACAGAGCAACACATCATATCACAATCTGAAGAAACAGGTGGCAAATGAAGTCACTGACATCTATCAACCTGGACAGGGTTACAGACTGGCTTTTGGACTACACAAAGCTTGTGTCCACAAAAGGTGAAAACTTGGAACTGTGGGGAACCGGCCGGCCCACCGAAAATTTATGACTTTTGGGAAGCAATGTAAACAATTTAGAAGGTTTGAGTCCCATTAAATCAGACATGCAATTAAAAACAGCATTTCATAAAAATAACATCACGCAAACAATCATGTGTCAATCATGGTGGTGGTAGTGTGATGGTCTGCAGCTGCTTTGCCGCTTCAGGATGTGGACTGATGGAATCATGAATCCTGCTCTCTACCAGAAACTCTGTCTGGGAATGAGTTAAAAGTGAAAAAATCCTCCAATGTGACTGAATTAAAACAATGCTGCACAGAAGAATGGGCCAAAATTCCTCCACAGCGATGTGAAAGGCTCATTGCTGCCAAGGTTGGGAGAGCAATTACTTTGGATAGCTTTTTCATCTCAGTAAATGAAATCATCATTTAAAAAGGGAGCTGAAGTATGCAAAAAAAAAAAAAAAAATCATGAAGGCAAATACTCCACGGCACTGATTTATGTCTGTAAGATTGACTTGACAAGCTACAATAGTTCAAATATGTCTCAAAATGCCAGATGCAGCTTTAAACATGCCTCGTGCTTTGCAAAAGTGTGACTCACAAAATATAAAAAACAACAACAATAACAAACCCACCATTAATCCACCTGCAGCAAGTATGAAAGCATGCATGAATGATGCAGTGAGTCAGTGCTCTGCACAATGAACATGATTCACAGGACTGTTGTGAGGCTACAATGTACTGATTAATGAGTCCACAGCAGAAATACAGATCAGATTAATTTATTGTACTGATTATAAATGACATATGAGGCTACTGGCTGCTAGATGCCATTCCAGAGTACATGATTTGTTCTCTCTCTTTATTGTTTCTACCCATTCTCCCGATATCTGTTGGACAGCTTTGTGTTGTTCATCGTTGAACTCAATTACATGAGCAACCAAATGTCAGCTCATTTATCTTGTGGTGGGACTGGTGGTGGAGTAGACTTCTATCATGTCACTACTGATAGAAGTCTACTGCTCTACACTTCCGTCTCCATCCAAATGTCTTCCCACATTACAAGATTGCGCTTTAACCGTTTAAATGTAAAATATAAACTCTGTCTCCATCTACCCAAATGCACAAACACTCAAAATACAATTTAGGTCACTCGGTTTTAGGATTCTCTTCTCTAGATGTAAAGATGCGAACTCAGTCTACCTGATTCTGCTTTCTCTCCTGTACACAGTCAAAGAGTCCTCCATGCTAAGTATCCAGGTGTCCCATAGTGTCACTGCCACTCCTTCTTCTTCACAATACATAATGTGACAGCCCTTCAATACTTGAGAGTAATTGTGGAGGTTGTGAATATCACCACAGTAAGCTGAGTGCATTACTGTCACACTGAAACCTATTAAAATCACAAATGATGTGTTCACAAACACATTTATTGTTACCAAATCTGACGCAGTCACCACTGAGGAATTATGCACTACAGGGAGTGCAGAATTATTAGGCAAATGAGTATTTTGTCCACACCATCCTCTGCATGCATGTTGTCTTACTCCAAGCTGTATAGGCTCGAAAGCCTACTACCAATTAAGCATATTAGGTGATGTGCATCTCTGTAATGAGAAGGGGTGTGGTCTAATGACATCAACACCCTATATCAGGTGTGCATAATTATTAGGCAACGTCCTTTCCTTTGGCAAAATGGGTCAAAAGAAGGACTTGACAGGCTCAGAAAAGTCAAAAATAGTGAGATATCTTGCAGAGGGATGCAGCAGTCTCAAAATTGCAAAGCTTCTGAAGCGTGATCATCGAACAATCAAGCGTTTCATTCAAAATAGTCAACAGGGTCGCAAGAAGCGTGTGGAAAAACCAAGGCGCAAAATAACTGCCCATGAACTGAGAAAAGTCAAGCGTGCAGCTGCCAAGATGCCACTTGCCACCAGTTTGGCCATATTTCAGAGCTGCAACATCACTGGAGTTGGTAAAGGGCAGAGAGCTCCAGTCCGACTCAGACGCCAGCAAGGTGGAGGTGGAGTACTGGTTTGGGCTGGTATCATCAAAGATGAGCTTGTGGGGCCTTTTCGGGTTGAGGATGGAGTCAAGCTCAACTCCCAGTCCTACTGCCAGTTTCTGGAAGACACCTTCTTCAGGCAGTGGTACAGGAAGAAGTCTGCATCCTTCAAGAAAAACATGATTTTCATGCAGGACAATGCTCCATCACACGCGTCCAAGTACTCCACAGCGTGGCTGGCAAGAAAGGGTATAAAAGAAGAAAAACTAATGACATGGCCTCCTTGTTCACCTGATCTGAACCCCATTGAGAACCTGTGGTCCATCATCAAATGTGAGATTTACAAGGAGGGAAAACAGTACACCTCTCTGAACAGTGTCTGGGAGGCTGTGGTTGCTGCTGCACGCAATGTTGATGGTGAACAGATCAAAACACTGACAGAATCCATGGATGGCAGGCTTTTGAGTGTCCTTGCAAAGAAAGGTGGCTATATTGGTCGCTGATTTGTTTTTGTTTTGTTTTTGAATGTCAGAAATGTATATTTGTGAATGTGGAGATGTTATATTGGTTTCACTGGTAAAAATAAATAATTGAAATGGGTATATATTTGTTTTTTGTTAAGTTGCCTAATAATTATGCACAGTAATAGTCACCTGCACACACAGATATCCCCCTAAAATAGCTAAAACTAAAAACAAACTAAAAACTACTTCCAAAAACATTCAGCTTTGATATTAATGAGTTTTGTGGGTTCATTGAGAACATGGTTGTTGTTCAATAATAAAATTATTCCTCAAAAATACAACTTGCCTAATAATTCTGCACTCCCTGTACTCATACAAGTCTATAGTCTCAGTAGTGCAGTAGTAGTAGACAATTTGACCTTTACACTGAGCCCAAGATGATTGAAATGCTTTTGATTTTAAACCTTGCTGTGGCTCTGACAGATTTTTAAACTAGAAGATAATGATAGTTTTTCCTGGAAAATGTTTTTCATTCATTCATCCATTCTGTGAGATCTATATATATATATATACAGTCAGTTGATTTAAATGAGTAGTTTGACAGTTTGCATCCATCCATCCATTCCGCTTATCCTTTTCAGGGTTGCGGGGGGTGCTGGAGCCTATCCCAGCTCTCTTAGGGTGAGAGGGATGGACGGATGGATGGATGGATGGATGGATGGATGGATAGTTTGACAGTTTGGTAAGTACATTATTAATCTTCTTACTGAGAACTGAGAAAGGTAAAAATCCCGCAATTTGGTTTAACACAAACACTGGACGGCGGGGCAAACTGCTAAACTGGTCTGTCCAAAGGTAACACAATCCTTCCAGCCCCAATAAAGCTCATCCTAAAAATTATGTACAAATTTTGTGCAAGTTTTTAAAATTTGTGCGACTGTAAATGTTTTATAATATATAAAATTGCATGTCTATGGTGTTTAATGGTGTTTGGTGTAAATAAATAAAAATAAAGTGTCTTTGATTTCATTTTTTATGGTTTAACCCTGTCATGCATGAATTATGACAACCTCAATCAGGACTTTTTTTTTAAGTGTTTTTATTCATCTTTAGGCATGAAAAGATGAATAAAAATACGTAAGAAAAAATCCTGATTGAGGTTGTCATAATTCATCCATGACAGGGTTAAATAACAATAATTACAATGAAACACGGCATACATCTATAGTAACATTAAACGACCAGAGGGTGGCAGGGTATGGAGTGACACATCAGTGTCCAATGTAGTGGTCTATGTGCAAGTATACCATCAACACTGACACAAATACAAGAAAACAGTCTTTGAATAGCTGCTCACTGTAGTGACCAATATGTGTGAAAGGGTTAAATAAATAAAACATATTAATTGTGAGCTTTATATTTGCTGGCAGGTAAATTCTTATTTTATTTTACATCGTCGTTTTCTAATATTTTCCCAGCTACATGATTGGCTTATCTTTTTGTCTTTTTTGCAGTTTCAAATCTTTCATCCAAATATGCAATCACAAGCTCCACAGATTCCTCCTGTTCCCTGATTTTGGAGGCTGATTTATTATGTAGTGTATTTTAGGACTTTTCAGACTTCCTAAAATCTAACTTGCCTATCAGCAATTACAATGCGATTGTCCATTTAAAACACATTAGCATCAATCAAATGTTTCTTAATATTGCCCAAAAACAAACTTCCATGTACCATATGTCAGCATATTTGACATTAAAAACCAAGGTACTTGTGTGTGGCATACCAATTTCTTTTAAATTTCATTGCTGTGGTAAAGGTGACCAGTGAGCTAATAAATGTACTTTCCAAATCTCAAACAATCCCTTCATGGTAAGTTACAAAAAATGTTTTCACTCTTATGTCAGTTGAACTGTTGGATTGCTGTTTATGGATTCACAGAATAATCTGTAAACTGCTTACAGCAGCAATGGCAAGAATAACCTCCTCCCTGCATTCAAAGGGATGTCAGTTGTGACAGAATAGCTAAAATTAAGCTATTCTGTCAAGAAATAAATTAATGACATTTTATGCTTCAAAATTCTCATTATTTATAAATATAATTAATTCGTACAATACAGAATTAAAATAAGTACACAAGAAACACATTATTTCATGTTATACGTTGTATGTTATACCCTGAAAAGATACGCCGACACAGCATGAGGGTCCGCTATATATCATAATGTTTTTATTCTACATCTCTGTGGCTGGAGTCCCATTCATTTAGTCAGTACTGATTTAATAAATACACAGATCATTCTTTAATATGCAGACAAAATACAAAGCTAAAAATAAAAATCTGTCCAAAATAATATTTGTGTCCGACACCTGGCACAATGGAAATGGCTCACATAGCAACTGATAAAGTGCATTTCTGATACTTGAGGCAGACTGTTATCAAAATAAACTAAATTAATGGATTTTAAAAGTAACCTTAACCGTTTCCTATGAGGAGGCTGCAACATGATTTCTAATTACAAACAAACCCCATTATAAATTAACAGGTGACAAAAACACTGCTGTCATTAAAAAACAACACAAAAACAAACAAAAGATTTTAAAAAAACATTACAAATAAACTACTCATTATGCAGTTGTGGTCGTTGTGGCTCCTTGACATACTTTTTTCTCTGAAATTTTTGAAAGGCTCATTAAAGCCCTTTGAAAGCAAGGTTTAGATTTGGAGAGAGGAAACAAGGACACCCGGGGAGAGGATATGGATTTGTTGTGGCAGTAGACTCACTGCAAGGACTTGCTGTTGTGCAGTTAATGGCCTTTTCAGTCACGATCCATAATATGTGGACAAACCTGAAAGCGTTTTTTAACTTTTTCAGAACTTTTTCATTTAAAGTTTTATGTGTTTCCATTTGAATGGCATTTACATTTCACTTATGGGAACTCTTGAGCCTCGGCTTTTTTGGAAACGTGTTAGGTGATGAAAACACCTCAAATTAGCTTAAACCAGGAAATGGCTTGGTCTAAAAACTGGATACAAAAACAAAACTCTCCGCCTACCAGCACCTCTAAACCTCACAAAGATGTTACTAAATTGTTTCTTTGTTGACACCAATAATCGTCTAGAGTGGTTACTTGGCAACTGTTTATTTGTTGATTTATTTTTTACCCTGGACATGAACCACAGAAACTCACATTTAAAAAAAAAAACTCCATTAAAAAAAAGAAAGGTAAGGAAACTTTCTATGTGTTTATAGGCAGATTTGATCATGTTTGTATAAACCCAGTCCAAGAGACAACATATGGGGCTTAATAATGAAGGTAATGCTTATTGCCAAAAACTGCAGTTCTTCAAATGACCACTTGAGGCTGATTTAAAAAGCAAGTCAGTGGTAAAATGGTCAACATCTTAGCAGAAATAAACATGTTTACTACCTGTAAAAAAAAAAAAGTGACTACAAAGACATGACTTATTATGCCCACAACACCACAACAACTTAAACATGATGTAATGTAGATATTTAGGTTTTTTTTAATAAAAAAAATAATAAATTTCCTCTTCACTAAAAATCCCCAACAATGAAGACGATCACAGAGCTGAAGAAGCAAGCATGGAGCTTTCTGTGCAGCCACTTGAGAGGTGTGAAAGGGAAGTGTATCAGGTTATGATAAAATGTCTTTCCCTACCTGTAATTTCAGCCTACCATCCACCTTTTCAATGTAGTCAATCTCTCCTCAAGACACTTTTATGTTTATAGACTCTTAAACACACTTTGGTGCACTTTCAAAGGCAGCACCTGCCATAAGTTATATTTTGCTGCCTGCAGAGCATCTTTACATTTAATACTTTCTGTTCCCAGGCTATCTTAAAGTTATTTTCACTTTCACTTGCTGTCTGCATTTTTGGGGAGACAAATTATAGGTGCAGCTTTTGGTCTTAGCTGCTGCTTCTCACCAACAACTGCAAAAAGTGTTTGTGAGCTCTAAATTAATCAAATGTGTTAATACAGAAGTGTCAAGAACACAGCTCGGGGTCTTTTGGAAGTTGTCTTCATCCGCATGTGCCCAATCATTTCCCTTTCTCTTGCTATGGATGAGAAAACTGTGTAGATTAATATCTCTTTTCTTGTTTCCTTTAGACATTTCGTAGCGTTCATACATTATGTACTTGGTTGTGAGACTGATGTAATGAGTCGAACTTGTTTCCATCATCAATCCAGAGTGCATTGCACATGTAAAATAATCACAGCCTTTATAGGTCATAATATGGAATAACGTTGCTACTTTTTTAATGGATGAAATTCATATGTTTTTAACATAATGCTTTAGCAAGAGAGATTATTGATGGCATATTAAGGACCACAAGTTGAAATAGGCAGGGTTCCTTTTTTCCTCTCTTTGAAAACAGGAAAGGGATGACAATCTTTTCACAGAGTAAGCGAATAAACCCATTCTTCACCTTTCTCTACTTTTTAAACTATTCCAAGTCATACTTTGGGTCACAGCCACAACACAAATTTACGCGTCTCTTAGTTCTTCTCACCATGCGGGGGGGATTGATCTCGTTGAAACAGCAGGGTCACACCCTTCCTGAAGCGGTGGTCCCTGACGCTGTAAATAATAACATTACAGCAACTGTTTCCTGTCAGAATCCAGAAGGCAAAAAAGGAGAAATTACACCAGGTGTATCCCACCACGTTCCCGAGCACAAACACTGCAATGGGCGTGAAGGATGCTGTAAAGGCAAATGTTAATATGCCAATTGTTTTGGCTGCTTTGATGTCTGAAAAAGAGGGCCTGTGAGGGCATCCTCCACCTCCTCCCCCTCCATCGCTCAGACTCCCCTCTGAGAGTAGTTTGCGTTTTTGGGAGTACCGCCGAATGCTAGTGAAAGACACGATATTAACAGCCAATGTGCCACCGAGCAGTGTGAAATCGAACGCTGGGAATAACAACAAGATGTTGGCATCAGGCGGGAGATGGCCTCCAAGCATGAGTGGGGTGTAGTTACACATGCGACTGCACTCATTGTACTCCAAAGTGAAGTTTCTGCTGAAGATGAGAGGCGCTAAAGCCAGCAGAAAGCTGGAAGCCCAGGAGAACAGGATGAGGAACAGAGTTCGTCTTCGGGTCACCAAGGCGTCCTTTTGGAGTGGCCACAGGATGGCCACACTGCGCTCCAAAGTCATTAGGAAGATGGTGCTGATGGAAACAAATGTGCATCCAGCAAACACTGGACCAATCAGCATGCAGGGCTGCCATGGGCTTACTAGTCCACCACGAGAAGAGGAGTTGGCAGGGGAAGTAGAAGTACCCTGATACCAAACAGGGGGCGTGGTGGTTACCATCAGAGAGATTTCAGTGTAGATGGAAAAAGGAACCACGAGGACACCGACCATCATATCTGCTATGGCCAGAGACACTGTCACAGAGAAGAAAGAAGAGGAAGATGTCATGTTGGATAGCTGTATTTAGTTTTCCTTATTATCATTTACTTAGCATTTTACCATTAATCACAAGATTTATTTTTAGGCCATTATTTGCAGAATTTAAAAAAACAACCTTTCTGATTTAGGTTTTCCATAAATTTAAATTAATCGGTTGTGCTGAATGAACTATTTAATATAATACTTTATAATCCCTTCTGGTCACTGACACCTTGTGAATGGAATGCAATACTTAAACATTATACATATAATATAATACAATTTACAATATATTTATTGCTTAAAATTAAAGATCCTCTTATGAGATATAAGAGGATCTTTAATTTTTTTTCAGTCTAGAGAGATTCTAGACTGAAAAAAAAAGGCTTCTTTAATATTACTGAATTTTACAAACAGGAAATTAAATTTTACTAAGGAATTGTTTTTACGTTTCTTGAAATTAGAGCCCTACCAATATAATGTTGAGGGACGATATATTGCCCAGTAATATCTATGTGATATACCAGAGGATAAATTAAAATACAAAAGGAAAGAAGAGGTGGAACAAACTCTTATAATCTTGTTGTTAGTATTAAGGTTGCATAGTTTGTCCACCAGAGGGCACTCTACAACGTTCCTGCGTGTGTTTGGAACCTCACAAACACAACAGCCTGCAGATACAAGCAATGTAAACCAGTGATCTATGACTTAATGTAGCAATATGAACAGAATCGTTATATTATATTAGTAAGGAGTTATAAATAACTGCACATAACCAATGTCAGGTAAATCTGTTTATGTTTCCTGTGCCTGAAAGAAAAAAATATATCGGCTGATATCAGATTTCATATCAAATATCGGTAAATATCTGATGTTGGTCGGGCTCTACTGGAATCAATCCATGAAACTTGATTTACACTCTAGATGTACATGTTAAGATGTGGTGATAAAGCAGTTCAATTATTATTTTTTAATTCAATTCAATAAATGTTATTTATACAGCACAAAATTACAACAAAAGTTACCTCAACACACAGTTCACAACATTTACCTTTCAGGTATCCCTGTGGTGTTCTCGACTGTCTGGTCTGCACAAACACTGTAAGTGTGACCACGTTCCCAACCACGATGGCAAATGCTAGGCTGACCATGAATGCCACTGCCAAGGTGCGATTGAGAACCCCACAGCAACACACGGTACATAGTGGGGCCAGTGAATGGCCTGACCCCAGTCCTGCCTGAGCAGCTGCAGTCAGGTTAAACGGACAGTCAGTGGTCACCAGCAAAGCTGCTGTACTCCCAGGAACACTGACGTTGGGAAGCAGAGCAGTCATGTCCCAGGTTAGACTGGTTTTAAGGCTTGTGATGCAGTGGTGGCGGGACCACTCAGGAGACCATGTCCTGGACTGGGAAACTCTCCTAATGGGAAAAAAATAGGTAAGCAGTGAAAACCTTATATCACATAATAAGCACATTATGTCCAACAGTTAACAGTCATGGTATTTCTCTTTTTGATGGCCGAATTGAACCAATGTTTTTTTTCTAATTCTCTATTTCTAAAAAGATTTTCTAAATGCAGTTGTTAAAAATCGCATTAAATTTGTTATTTCTCACGATTTCAATAGAATTTTAACTTTTGTTTTTTAACAAATGTCAGATAATTTTAGGTCGCTCATACCAGACACAATAGCACTTTTGCAGCACTCAAAATCACATCATTTAAAGCTTTGAATCAGTTACTGCAGTCTGCAGCAAGCCTTTTAATATATATGTATCATCTGCAAATTTAGGGATGTTTGATTTTAACCTCTGAAAGCCACCATAAGACATAAGTGGGTATACTCTATATCTTTGCTGCCATTCAAAGAGTGGCATTAAAACAGTTCTTACAAACATAGATTTTAATATAAATTGAAGCATGTAATCCAATAATATGCTTGACTCAAAGGGTTTGAAGTGCTAAAAGTCTGTAGTATATGACATGTGTAGGGTAGAGAGGTTGTGCTTATGTTGCAGTACAAATATGTTACACTAAAGGCTGAATAAAAAACAGCCTTACAAATCATAGGTAGTCTTCTTTTTCTCCAGCTGGAGAGTATTGGCACTGAATTTATTACTTGTGTGTACCAGCTACGTGCTGTTTCTGTGCCCTAACACTGTTGGAAGCACCTCGATGCTGTCAGTTCCCATGCTGAAACTCTGAGTTCAGTACCAAATGTCTTTCTCAGCTGACAACTAAATACACGAGTCCTTCAATCATTTATGCTGTTCACTGAGCCAGAGAGCAGGAAGGTACGCACAGAGGACGAAACAAAAGGTAACAGGAGTGGACATATTCAGACCAGAGCAAAACCAAATCAAAGCCTGCATTTGCTGTGCAGCTTTGTGTGCAGAAACATGGTCAACAAAACATCACAGCTGTGGCTGAAATCCTTTCACTAATATCAGCAGGGAATTAGAGGTTCTTGAGAAGCAAGGGAAACACTTGTGTATTTCTTCTGTGACTGGCTCATGGCTCAGGGTTGAATTAAGATCAGATATGAAAGACCCTCAAAGCTTGTCTGGAAACAAGGGCCAGATATAAAACAACCTGACGTTTTACTTGTTATTAGCAATATAGTGAAGTGGTTTTCACATTTGCCTAACAAGAAAAAGTTTGATCCTGGGCGGAGACAAAAAAAATGATATGATATCACAGAAACGATATCCCGCTAAATATCTGCTAAACTAAACACGTGGTGACCCTTCGTGAATAAGGGATCAGCTGAACGTAGCTTTATGAACAGAAAAATAAATGTATATTTATAAAGCTGATAAGAAATTTCATCATTTTGAAATTTTGGTCACTTTGTTATTTGTTTTAATTAAGTGACTCTTACTGAGATGTAAGATTTTACAAACAATAAATTAGATTACACAGATGCACCTTTGGTAAAAGTGACTTCAGTCTCCAGCATGTGTGGGTCAATCGTTTACTTGCTGGAAACACTTTTACTTCCTGCTAATGTTGATAAGGCCTGTCAGATTGCAAATGTCTAGATGTCAGTGGTGTGTTCACACTTATCACCTGAGTAAATTATAAACAGTGTTCTCATTATTGGAGGTTTTCCATCCCTGGTTATCTGGAAACGAAAAAAAGACATTTGGTTGTCTGACATTTCTGTTTTTCATGTAACAAAAAGATTTTGGATCACTCCTAACACCTTATTTTAATTTGTTATGTTCTGTATTGGCTGCTTTATCTCATTTGCTTTTCAAAATACTAGAAATCCTAAGTATGTGATTACTTTTCATGTTTACCCATCGTTTGCGTATGCTTATGAAACAACGGGGCATGCTGTTCCTCATAGGTACAAATGAGCTTTCGCGGTTTTCTCACCTTTTCGCGTTGTAAAGTAAAGAGAAAGAGCTTTATTTGTCTTCTTGTGCTTTCAAAGCAAGGCTTTCCTGTCAAGCTCTCGTCACTTCTGATATTTCTTCCTCTGAGCTCATCTCTTTCATGTCAACCCTGCCTCAAAAGACAATTACGAATCTTTCGTTTTCATGGTTATGTTGTGCTGAGAAATGCAATTGCTGCTTGGATTGTTTAGAGACATTTTTTCAGAGCAAACGATGTTCTACATTTATACGTCCTGGCCACAGCAGCAGTCATATGAATGCAAAGGATAGACATGTGAGTCCAAAGTGTGAAGAGCGAGCACACTCCTGTCTGTGATTAATTTTGGGCAACAATACCAACTCGGTCAGGGTGGTATTGTTGTATTGTTCAGTCTCTTTCTGCATAAAACTAGAGTGCAGTCTGATGTGTGCTGACAGTGTCTCAACACAAGCTTAAAAATATGTTGAATACTTCAATATTAACATTGTTTGTCTTTATCCTAACAGAAACATAATTTGGTTGGCCCCATATGCCTCCATGAAAACATTATTGTTGTTGCAAATTAGCTGCACATAAATAACAGCAGACACATCCGGTGCATTTCTGTAATGTTTGTTTTTTGGTATCATGTTCCTGAGTTTCCCAAAGACCCCTCTGCTGCTCAAGCACGCTTAGGAAAATGCACAGCTGTGGCTCTCTGTGGAGTTCTGTTAAAATGAATTTTACTTCCTCGCCGTCTCACAGCCCCACTGTGGTGCATCTGAAAGCTAACAATGGAAAGTTGTCGTCAGTGAAACCCAAACTGTCATTTAGTTGGAGTCATGTCTCTTTCAGCTGCGGTTCACAGCAAAAACCAAGGGGCAACTTCCAGGGTTTTAAAATTAGGACAATGGAGAAGTGTCATTAACTGCAGCTCCTTAAAGGAAGTCAGTCCTTCCAGACCCGCCATGATAAGATTACACTTTAGAGCAGAAATAAGCAGTCGTTGGATGCTTTTATCATTTTTCTGCTTTTTGTTGTTGTTGTTTTGCACACTTAACACTGAGCTACAGTATCGATCATTCAAATAAAAAAGGCACCTTACTCAAGTGATGAACCAGTGTTGTGTTTACACAAAACAGACAACTGAACCTATTTTAAATTGTGTCTTTATGCACTTTGTTAATTTTAAACTTTTGTTCACAGTGTCATTAATATATGCAGAGGAGCTCAGAGAGGTAAAACTGTGAGTGTTACAGTGAGCCATCTGTAAACACAGTGGAGGCTCTGTCACGGTTTGAGGCTGCACTTCAGGCAGTGGTGTTGGAGATCTTGTCAAAATTGATGGAACGTATTGTTGGATTTGTATCCAACATGCAATACTATCTGGAAAGCATCTGATTGACTACGATCAAAAACACACTGCTAGTGCAGGAAAAATATGCTTGGGCAGAAAAACACATCATTTAGGATGATCAGATTGGCCTCCTAAGAGCCTGGACCTCAGTATTATTGAACCAAAACAGAACAAGGCAGCCAACATCCAAGGAAGGGCTTTGAATGTTCTTCAAGAAGCCTGGAGAACTATTCCTGAAGACTACTTCAAGAAATTACAAGAACGCTTACCCAGGGAAGTGTTGTAGAATAAATACTGATTTTCAAGCTTGTTAAAAATGTACTAACTCATTTTCCAAGCCACGTATAAAGAAACTTGAGACGTTTTCACAGTGCTCTGTAGTCTATGCTGTATCGTGCCAAAAGAAAGATCTCATTTCATTGCTTCCACCCTTGTAAATTAGTTTTATTTAACACAAAATATGACATTTAAAGCTATAAACAATTATTTTTCTGTATTTTTATGACTTTATCAGCGGCCAGAATATTTCTATGTTTTGTTTTTTCTTTGTTTTCTTTTTTACAGATTATACTAGATTATAGTTTATAAGACTCAGACCAAAAACTTAATATCCCTGTCATTTAGTGGATTTCATTCTTAACCACATTTCAGTGCTGCAGTGGCCAAAGGCATTCATTTTATTAGCCAGATATGTTGAAAATCAATTCTGAGCTTTGAAGAATCGTTATCTGTTATTCAGTTCAGCAAAATTCAGATTGTGAGAAAATCCATCTGCCCTTTTGATTTTCTCTAAAGCTTGATATTTGCTCCCCCTCTGTGTCGGTAACACTAGGCTGCAGGCACAATGATAACTCAGCCTGAACAAGGCCAAGAGAGTGTTTAAAGAAGACTGTTTTCATTTTACAATTTATGAAAGCAGCTCTTGAAAATCTAAAATTATTAAAATGGGTAGCAGTGAATGGTGAGGAATTATGACGTCAAGCATTGTTCAGCCTTTGACTGTTTCGTCTTTTTATGAGTGCATTCTTTTGTCTGAGAAAGATACAGTGTCATAGGGGTGTTTAAAAAAACTGATTCTAGTCTAAATTATATGCTCTTAAAATCAACAGGATTAGACAACTGCTTTCAAGTCAGAGTAATTATTTTACTTTAAATTTCCTGATGGTGCTGGTGGTAAAACAAAAGGAAAATTATTTAAGGGAGGATGGGAGATGAACCTCATTAAGGGGCTTTTTGCCCTTACCTTGAGTGAAGATGACAAGCGGAAGCCTTCCCTGTGGCAAGACCTCAGGCACAGTGAGACAAGCAGCTGACAGCAAAGACCACACACACACACAACAAAATAGGCTGCATGATGATTTACATACGAGCTTTTTCACAACTTGAAATTTCAAGTCCTCAAGACAAAGGTCATTTATTTTTTATGTCTCAGTAGAAATCAGTTCTGGACCAAAGATCCAACATCTAAACTGCTTAACTATCAACAGTTACCCTGCGCATTTGTTTGTGGGCGTTACGACTGCTGTTTTTGTCGTCTTGTGCGACTGATGTGCTTTTCTTTCCTTTTATAAAAAGCCCTCCATTGCTGTGTCTTAAATCTGAGTAAGAGTGTAATAATTAGAGTGTGCAGATTCCTGCATGGGATTGGTGTGGATGTTTACAGCTCAAAGATGGCCGCCATCGAGAGAGGCTTTGTACACCTTTTCTGTTACAGCCCGCCACAGATTTACTGGATACTTTATTAGGTGCTCTTTGCTGCTATTTCCCCACATTTTCTCCAACATAGTTCTATATTAGGTTCTTTATAGTATGAGGAGATAATAAGAGGTGTATTAAAAAGTCTGATTTTAAATTTCCAATCAAATTCTCTCTACAATTGACTTCTTATTCCCTCTTGACAGGTTTTGCACAACTCTTCTCATATATTATCTGTGATTATAACATTTAATTCTAGTTCCCATCTCTCCTTAATATAGCCTGTGTTTTGGCATGACTCCTTTATAATCCTTTTGTAAATATGAGAAACATGTTTCTTAGCTGGGAGAGGTTTTTCCATAATATTAATAAAGTATTCTTCTATGCTGTTAGGAGTTTTATTAATCTTTTTCTTTATGGTTCAGGTATCTATAGCAGTCTTTAGAGGGGAGTTAGAATTGTTCCTGAAGTTCCTCTGTTCCCTGTCTTGTCATGGCACAGATTCAACAAGGTGCTGGAAACCGTGCTCAGTGATTTTGGTCCATATTGACAAGATAGCATCACACAGTTGCTCAATATACAATAATGCTTAGTTGTTATCAAGGGGCCCAAAGAGTGGCAAGAGAATATCCCCACACCATTACAATACCAGCCTGTCACTTCTCACCCTACTACCTGGTTTGCAGCAGAAGTTGAGACTTCTCAGGCAAAATTTTTCTATCTTCTGTTGTCCAAATTTGGTCGACCCATGGAAACGTTACTCTTAGTTTACTGTTTTCAGCAGACAGGAAAGGCAGCCGGTGTGCTGCTGAAGGTCATCTGCTTCAATAGTTGACCTATCAAGCATTCAGAGATGCCTTTCTGCATACCTTGGTTGCAACAAGTGGTTATTTGAGTTACTGATGCCTTCCTATCATTTTGGAGCAGTCTGGTCATTCTCCTCTAACCTCTGGCATCTACAAGCCATTTTCACTCAGAGAACTCGATATTTTCTTTTTCAGACCATTCTCTGTTAGAGATAAGTGTGCGGAGAAAATCCCAGGAGATCAGTCGTTTCTGAAATACACAGACCAGCCCGTCTGAGACAATCAACCATTTGAGTTATTCTTGCCTTCCTATAAACTCAAAGTAGTCTAGCCATTCTCCTCTGACCTCAACCTGATTCAGACGATTCCCCATAAACCCTGGAGATGGTTGTGTATTTCAGTACATCAACAATGTCGGAAATACTCAGAACAGCCCATTTAACATGAACAACCAGGCCACATTCGGCCATGTTTCATCTATTCTGACGCTCGGTTTAAACTTTAGCAGGCTGTCCTGTTCATGTCTACATACGTAAATGCATGGAGCTGCTGCTGATGTGAAAAGCTGATTAGATATTTGGATTACTTTATTGAACAGTGGAGCAGGCATACTTAATAAAGTGGTTGCTGAGTGTATGTAGTGTGACTCTACTTCATAGAGTAGTTGGTGCTTTGTTCTCAGATCTATTTTCTTTGTCTGTTTTCTGATGCACACAGTTTCACGAGTATCTTTTTACTTTTCTCCATTTTATAAAAAAAAATCCTTCACATTTCATTTTTGCTTCTGAACATTTCTTACTCTGCATTCAGCCTACATTGTTTGCAGAACTCTTTAGTCAGGAAGGTTTTGATGACTCAGACTTTAAAGAGTGGTGAACTATTCAAATTTTGAAAAATGTGAATGGGGTTTGGATTGTTGCAGCTGACTCAGGTACTATGTAAAATTCAGTAACTGCCAAATCGACTGAGAAAAACTGTAATGATCAGTTGAGCAGGTGAATGTATTTTGAACAGTTTTCTCAGGTTTTTGTGAATGAGAACGGCATCGCTGTCCTTTGGTTTGTTTCTTTTGCTAATACTATGTTAGTTGTGATTCGTTACATTAATATATGTTTATTTCATCTCCAGTTTTAATGAATCTTATCATTAATTACATCATATTAACTGCAAAAGTAGTTGCAGTGGCTGATAGGCACTCTGCCATGTCCACATTTTAGCACATAGCAAATAACAAATAAGTCTTCACATAATGACGATTAGTCATGCTCAGTCACTTCTTTAATTGATATAGACTTTGCAGGGCTGTCTACTGTGTAGTATGTTTTAAAAAAAAATATTTTCAAAAAATTCAATGTGCGTCATGTTTCTGAGGTATGAAAGTAGTAAATATATAAGCTATAGTATCAGTTCTTTGTGTGTATTCGAGTGAAATTCTCCTGTTTCTCACCTCTTTTGGTCTTCAGATCTTCCCTGACTTTATTTATTTATTTGTTTACTCAAGAAATAAATTGTTGAGTTAACAGCCATTTACAAGACTTGTTATCAGGTCTTTTTCTACAGGAATGTAGTGTTGACAACAATGCAAACCGATATGAGGAATAACAGTGAAGATGATGGCCATTAGAATAAATAATTTTGGAAATATAGATGCCTCTGAACCCTGTAAAGCCTGAACCATGAAATAATTGCCAGACACTCTAATTTTTTAATTTATTGACATTTCCGACAGATTGAAAAAAAGTTTGCGTTTGCATGTGTGAGTATTAATTGGATAGTTTTTGCTACATCTAACGTCTTTAGTTTTTTCTGGAAAAACTTTTTTCTGACTAAATAACTCTGACTTAATAAGTCATTTCTAATTATTTATTCGATTAAGTGTTCATTATTGGTTTCTAAACACGTGCACAGATAAAACTACCTGAAAGAAGCTCCAGTAACAATGCTGTGCTATATGGAGTCCATTGTGGTGGAATAGCTGCATTTAGGTTGTTGTTCTTGCATGCAGTGAACCTTCTTTGACAGGGCTGTGTCTCTGAGTGACAGATTATGTAGGAAGACCGTGGGGGCCCGGTCAGGGCTCTCGAGCCAGGTCGCCTAACGCACACAGGGGTCATCTGCAGTAATAAGTGGGTCAGAGTCGCCTGAGGCCGACTGCCACAGCACATGAGCAGAAATACAATTTTGTCTTCACATCTTGGCCTGTCATTCTGTCTGTGTTTGTTTCACTGTGTACAGCAAACACATACAGGCACACATTTAAAAAGGGTTGTTTTATAACCCTGTTCACAAAAACAGGGTTATAAAAAAAGAAGTGGGGACACTATAAAATGTGAATAGAGAACCTTATTAAAGGTTTTACTTTATTTAAAATAGTACAAGACTAACATTTCTAATGTTTGAACGCAGAAGTTTTGTTGAATATGATGCCAGCAACGTCCAAAAATTGGATGGACAGGAACATCACAGGGTTAGGGTTCAAAGGGTTTAAAGAGCATTTAAAGAACACCAGGTGAAGGCACTGCTGTGGCTCACCTGGTTGAGCTGACCACCCTCCTGACCATTCTAGGAAACCAGTGCCAGTCTCTCCAGTCAAAATATGAAAAAAAAAATGTGATTCATTTATAAAATTGACAAAGATCCATCTCATATCCTTTTGCCAGAGTATGAGCTGCTGTCCTCAGACTAATCTATTTAAGCTGTAAGCATCTAATTTCCCATCCACACCTGGGATGGTCTGAGCTTCTGCAGTGCATGGGCTCATCTGTGTAGACCATTATTGCTAAATGATGTTGCAGACTTTGGAGTAATGCATGATGACATTTTACAAAATCTTTCAGGGAAGGACTCCTAATTTCATCCACACAATGCCAAATCGCCTTCTGCATGTATTACAGCACCATGGCTCATAACAAAGAGTCTGCCTTCAGTCCAGAGTCGTCCCCAACTTAAAATTGCACATTATGAAATGATGAAAAAATGTGAGAAAGGAAGCCCTGGATTGTTTAGTAACTAAAATATCAACTAATAAAAGGAAAGGTGTTTATCTCTAGAGTTACAGCAGTCGGTATCCTCAGTTCCCAAATTGAAAAACAAGGAGGTGATGAAACGTGTGGTAAACATGGCTGTGTCCCAACATTTTTAAACATGTTGCTTTTGTAATAAATGAAAGTAAGTGTTCAAAAAACAAAATAAAACAATTATCCTTGTACTATTTTCATTTAACTTTAGAGTCTGAATGATCAAATCACTGCAGTTCAGTTATATAGTTGTATGCAGTTTATAAAGCATTGAATTTTTTTTTTAAATGAGTTCACATTTTTGCCTTTGTTCGTGTGTTTTTGACATCATTGGGAATATTTTTGCTCTTGTTCTGTCTGAAAAAAAAAATCTCTGGCAGTGTTTGTTGTCACTTCAGTAGTTTCTCAGTCTAGCTTTTCTTCTTTTTATTCCATTGCTTAAAATTTCTTAACATTACACTTAAAATGATGATCTGAACACTGAAAAAGCCCCTTTTTAACATATAAAGATACCCTATATGGAGAGATCATATAAGACATTCAGGGTGTACCCCCCTCTTTTATGGACTGCAACATCTGGAAATACTCTGGAAGTCCCTCAACCCTTTTTAAACCACTTAAATTAGGTTTTTCTTTTTCTGTGTGTGGTCTTTGCTGTGCATTTAGGGTAACAAATGAATACTTAGAGAGTACAAGAACAACAAGAAGAACAAAAATAGTTTGAGGGATTTTTAAATGATCCCAAACAAACTGAATAAAAGAAACCGTGCATCACAGACTTGACATTCTGGTATTTAACTGTAAAAACATATCAAACATTTGACAAATGTCCAGTTTACGCTTTTACATTTACACCCTTCTTCTCAGGTTTGTTTCCCGGGAGAAAAAAAAATAGAAATCAATAATTTATAAATTAAAACCTATGTTTCTTTAAAATTACACTACAATTTCTAAAAGCTGTTTCCGTCAGTGATATCATGGTTCTCAAGGATTGCTATTGCCTTGTTTCCCAGTAATGGTATTTAATAATGAACTAAATACATTTGAAAAGTCCCATTCACCCACAAGATGAAGAACTTTTTACATCAGAGCATGTGTTTCTGGACTTGTCCTTATATGTCTTTACATCCTGTCTGTCCCTATCGAAATTATGCACAGCTAACAGACATCACACCCACCTCTGGACTCAGCCAACAGCTGCTGCATGCCTGAATGGTCAGACACCAAGCATGATACACCTGACAGATTAGCAGGTTAGTATGAAGCATTTTCCCCAATACAAAGCACTGAAGGGTTGATTAGGCTGACACTGCTAGCTTACACTGATTAGGATTTCTTAAAAAGCTTCCAACTGAAGAAATGTTCTTGTTTAATAAAACAGAAGAAAATAAAAACACTAAAAACAACTGTTGTAAAAAATATCATTGAAACTGAACGAGACACGTATCTGTGTGGCCGCAGAGAGCTACTCAATGTTTGTGTCCAATAACAACCAGCAAAGAAAAATGCAATGGGACTATTTAAAATATAATTATTTTGGTAAACTTTAAGTGAAAATATAAGTCTTATGCTTCAAATAATTATAGTAGTTTTCTGAATGTTACACATTACAATTTAATTCTGTTAAGTGAGTAATTATGAGTTAATATTCAGAGCTAAATGCATACAGCGTGGGGATTTAGCCTTATATTATCAAGAAATTGTGTCTTTGAAATACTGTCAAAATAAAAGAGCTGCTGTCATTTAATCAAAACACAATTAACAAGAAATCTAATGAGACAATCTTACCGGCATTTCCTCAGAGCACTTGGCAAGACAGAGGTTGACAGCAGGAACAAAATCCAGTATTTAGATGCTGACTTAGTGGAAATAAATTCCTGTTAAACACCGTCCAGTGGAGAAGAAAGTGGAGCTGTAGTCCTCATCATTCATTCTCCCGAGAAGCACACATTAAGCACAAAGCCTCTCACACACTCCGGCTCTCTGTCCATGTGATTCAGCCTCTCCCCTCTCCTTCCTCCCACTCTCTCTCCTTGCATTGAGCGCTTAATCTCCAGTCCCCACTACTTCACTGTTTCCCCTCTCTACAGCTTATCACATGCACATGGTCTTTCCCTAGAGCTTCAAGGTAAAGTCCACAGCAGCACTTTGCTCCCTTTCTCTTTTTGTTTCCCTCCCATGTTTGGCCTCTCATGTGTCTCCCCCCACCCTCTCTCATCTTCTCTCTTTGGTCCTCGGTGCTCTGAACATCTGTCATGCTGTTGTGTCTCAGAGCTTCTGTTGCTGTTGAACTCTCACTTCCACGCCTCATTATCTGCATAGACTCTTTGTCCTCAAGCTTATTGTAGCTTTCTTACATGCTTTCACTTTTGAACTTTTCACGTGCCTGTGCTGCTGAAAATCATCTCTAGCTCCATTTCAATGGCACCCATCGTTTGCCCCTAGTGGTCTGGGCCCATGTGCAAAGCTTGTCTAGCTTGAGGGTCACATCCATCCTCTGTTGTTTTCCTCAGGGAGAAAAGACTACAGCTTTCAAGTGAGACCTCCTACCTTCAAATATGATTGGAAACACTGAACATCAGGTTTAAGGACACAGCACTGATTTGCTCTTGCCTTAACAAAATCTCCACGAGACGGGCTGAAGTCATTCAACAGCAAATGCACTGAGATTGAAATGGAAATTGAAGCATTTGGCTGAAGAAATGTTGATGAGGCCTGAGGAATAAACAACAGTGTACGTGCTGAGCAGCTTTATGTAACTTAATCCTCAAGGGGTTTGTAAATCTGCCAAATAAATAGGACATATCCCATGTTATAGTCAGGGAGCTATAGCCTGGTTTCTGTTCTGGTTGATTACATTTGGAGGCCTACCAACCTGAGTGACAGGTCTTTTGATGGTACAGCACTGTCAGCTATACATACTGTATCTATTGCTGTGTGAAGCCTGCAGACAAACTGAATGGCTCAAGCTCTGGTGGGAGTCACACTGTGAATAATCCAACATAAAACATCCAGTATTAACCTGAATGAAGTTCCTATAAGATCAGGGACAGTACATGTGTTAGTGATTTGTCAACCCTTCCTTTCCTTCTTTTTTACTTTGTTTCCACAATCAGAGGAGTCGCCCTCTGTTGGTCATCATAAAGAATGCAGGTTTAACTTCTGTCTGTGTACATTTTTCCTGCCATTCCCACATACTGGATTGATTCATAGCAACTTTACTCAACCTTGCCTTCCAGAGCAATGCCGCTAACAAAGCTGGCTAAAGAACAAACATTTGTGATATTTTCTGTCCCAGAAAAATATTTGCATGATCTGTGTAGTTTGCACCCACTGACACGGTGATGAGATAAGATGAGATAAGATAAGATAAGACTTTATTGATCCCACAACGGGGAAATTTTTGCATCACCTCAGCTCAGGTACAGATATATGAAGGAAATACAAAATACAAATAAGTACAATCAATGAAAAAAGTAAGATAATACACTATATACAATGGTAGCATACACAGTATGTGATTATGGATATAGTTGGAAATATGGAAGACAAACTATATAGCTTGGAAGGTCATGGAAGGTCCATTATGCATGAAGTGGTGACCGTGGATGTTCACAGTGTCCAGTGACTTATGACATCGTGATTGAGGAGTTATAGAGTCTAACTGCTGTTGGGATGAATGATCTGCGAAAGCGCTCCTTCCTGCAGGGAGGGTGTTTCAGTCTCTGACTAAAGGAGCTGCTCAGCCCACTCATATACTCATGCAGTGGGTGATGTGGGTTGTTCATGATGGATGTCAGCTTTACTAACATCCTCCCCTCACCAACCACCTCCACAGACTCCAGGGGACATCCCAGCACGGAGCTAGACCTCCGCACCAGTTTGTCAATCCTGCTCCTGTCCCTGTCCGTGCATCCACTCCCCCAGCAGGCCACTGCATAGAAAAGGGCAGATGCTACCACAGTGTCATAGAATGTCCTTAACAGAGTCCTGCAGACTCCGAAGGACCTCAGTCTCCTCAGCAGGTGGAGTCGACTCTGGCCCTTCTTATACAGGACGTCTGTATTTGTAGTCCAGTCCAGTTTATTGTTGAGGTGAACACCCAGGTACTTATAAGAGTCCACTATCTCAATGTCTTTCCCTTGGATGTTCACCGGTGTTGTAGGGGGTGACTTCCTCCTGAAGTCTATGATCATCTCCTTTGTCTTGCCGGCGTTGATTTGGAGTAC
This sequence comes from Perissodus microlepis, assembly GCF_051167445.1. Taxonomy (NCBI): domain Eukaryota; kingdom Metazoa; phylum Chordata; class Actinopteri; order Cichliformes; family Cichlidae; genus Perissodus; species Perissodus microlepis. The sequence goes on from NC_140461.1 coordinate 22,779,822, forward strand.
GTTGGTCTCACACCAGCCAACAAAGTCACTGATGACCCCCCTGTATTCCTGATCATTCCCGTCTGATACGCATCCAATGATAGCTGTATCATCTGAGAACTTCTGTATATGGCAATCGTCCGAATTATAACAGAAGTCTGAAGTGTAAAGGCTGAACAGGAAAGGTGAGAGAACCGTGCCCTGTGGTGTCCCCGTGCTGCAGATTACCACCTCGGACACACAGTCATGGAGCCTCACATACTGTGGTCTGTTGGTAAGGTAGTCAATGGTCCATGCAGTCAGCTGTTTACCTACTCCGGCTCCCTCCAGCTTCCCTCTCAGTAGTGCGGGTTGGATGGTGTTGAAAGCACTGGAGAAGTCAAAAAACATGATCCTCACAGTGCTCCCCGCCTGCTCTAAGTGAGAGAGGGATCGGTGTACCAGGTAGATGACAGCGTCATCCACCCCAATTCCAGAACGGTAGGTGAACTGCAGGGGGTCCAACACTGAGCCCACTAGTGGCTGAAGGTGGTGCAGGATGAGCCTTTCCATGGTCTTCATCAGATGAGAAGTCAAGGCAACAGGCCTGAAGTGGTTGGGCTCCCTGGGGTGTGCGATTTTTGGCACCGGAACCACACAGGACGTCTTCCACAGTTCAGGAACCCTCTCCAGGCTCAGGCTCAGGTTGAAGATGTACAGGGCCACCTGACAGAGCTGGTCTGCACAGTCCCTGAGCAGTCTGGAGCAGATTCCATCCGGACCTGCTGCCTTCCTTGCCTTCGTCCTCTTGAGCTGATTTCTCACCTGATCAGCTGTGAAGTAGATGTGAGGCTGGGCTGGAGTGGGGGGTGGGGCTCGCTTTGTTATGGATAGATGTGTGGATAGGGGTGAAGCAGGGTTGTGGTGAGAGGAGAGCTCAGGTGACAATGGCATTGCACCCGGAGGGGGGGGCGGCAACTGGAGGGGGGTTAATGGAACCTGGGGGGTGGGAGAGGTGATAAGTGGGCCATTGTCAAATCTGTTAAAAAACAGATTCAAGTCGTTAGCCCACCCCCGGCCAGCAGACACTGTGGCTCCTCCATTGTCCTGGAAGTGTCCAGAGATTTTTTTCATGTTCCTCCAGACTTCTCTGACGTTTTTCTGTTGGAGTTGGTTTTCCATCTTCCTCCTGAAGCACTCCTTGCCTTCTTGGATCTTGTATTTAAGATCCTTTTGGACTTTCTTAAGTTCGTCCTTGTCTCCCGACCAAAAAGCACTCTTCTTCTTGTTCAGCAGGGCCTTCAGTTCTGGGGTGACCCACGGAAACACTGTATCTTCTTGGTAGGCACAGTGTTCTCAACACAGAAATTAATGTAGTCCGTGATGCAGTGAGTGAGGGCGTCGATGTCCTCACCGTGAGGCTTGCAGAGTTCCTGCCAGTCTGTGCATTCAAAACAGTCTCTTAAGGCCTCAGTGCATTCCTCAGACCACACCCTTATCACCTTCTTCATGGGGGGAAATGGAGGTTGAAATGATGAGGTTGAAATGCAGACTTTCAGAGAACAGAAGTGCTTCCTAAATGAACAGCTCTGTGTCTGACCCAATTAAAAGAGTGTCATCTCCTTAGCACCGCCACCATAAAGTGACTTACCCTGACATTAGTGTTAGAGTTTTGGGTTTTGCTATCAAGTTATGTTCTTAAACTGATTACCCTTAGGAAATGTTTCTCAGGGCTCCCTAGAAGTCAAATCTTCACACCCAGTTAGACTATATTTTAAGTACAGAGCATGAATATTAAATCTATCTAGTCAGTTACTGATCGTTTTTAATGCATGACTGAGAATGAGAGCATAATGGCCTCCACACATTTTCTGTCAGTACTCATAAAAAAATGAACACAAAATAAAATGTGTCAGGCCAGCACAAGCTGCCAAAACAGCTTCCCTTCAGTTTGGCATTGATTCTGCAGGTCTGAACTTTACTGGAGGGAAGAATACGATTTGTCCATAAGCAGTTCCCTCAGTTGGTCTTTTGATGATCTATCGCAGTGGTCCAAAATCCTCAATACGTGTTGCAAACACTATAACATACAAGCCTAATTCTGTGTAGCATGTAAATAAAAGCGGAATCCAATGCAAATCTCATATTTTATTTACATATTGAACATTTAAAATGAAAAAAAAAAAGTGTCATTTTAAGGAAAATATTGAGTCTAATTTGAATTTGATGTCATTGACGTGTCTCAAAAAACTTGGGACCAGCCTGTTTACCACTGTGCAGCATTCCCTCTTCTTTTAACAGCAGCCCATAAATGTCAGGAAATTGAGGACAGCCTCGTCTGATATAGGATTCTAGTCCTGGGCCTTCTTTGCCATATTTTTGTTTGATGATGCTCCAAATTGTTTTCAGCTGGTGAAAGGTCTGGACTACATGCAGGTCATGCTGTTGTAATAGATGCAGTATGTGGTTTACCATTGTCTTACTGAAATATGCAACGCTTTCCCTTAAATAATAAATAGTGAGAGCATATGTTGCTGTAAAACCTGTATATACCTTTCAATACTGATGGTGCCTTTTTCACACGTGCCAATACTGCCAAACTAATACAGCCCCATACCATCAGTGATGCAGGCTTTTGAACCTAGCACTGTTAGTCCCTTTAGAGGGTCACATTTTCCATGTTTTCCAAAAATAAATACGAATTTTGTTTTATCTGACCACTGAACACTTTTCCACTTCAATTCAGTCCATTTTAGATGCGCTTTGGCCCAGTGAAGATCGTGGCCCTCTGCCCATCTTTACTTCTGAGAAACTCTGATTTCATTTTACACCACATCACAACATTTTAGGCATTAAGGCTGTATGATTCTTCCTCTTGATAGTTTCAACCTTGGTTAGACCACTCCCAATGCGAAATAAAGTTATAATCACTAATAAGAACATTGTAGTGAACACAGACGTGTTTTAATCGCACGTCTGAGTAACCTCTACACAGCCTCTGTTAAATAAATGCCCAAAGCCTCAATTCTGGACTTCCCACCATGAAACACATCTAAATTATTGCAGCACAAGGTAACTATTTACTTCCATGAATCTGATGAAATGCTGCGTTTTTGTTCCCTACAGACAAACCCATTCATCTGAACCTCGTTTTGTGTAATAACAAAATAAACAGAACACAGTGTTGCAAAATACTTCTCATCCACAAGTGATAGCGGTGTGTCAGAATCCGTCAGCACTGTTTATCTTCAGTAAACTATGAAGTAAATCTATGACCAAAGTACAAGCTGTTATACTTTGCAAAATTAAAAAACACAGAATTACAAAACCTGCAGTTCGTTAGATCCACTGCTGAGCTAAAGTGTTAAAATACAAAAAAGAAGAAAAATAAAAAAAATAGACTAAACCAGCAGAAATTAACACGTTTTACCACTGTGCTATGGTATTTTGCCATTGTGCATTTTTATATTTAATTTAATTCAGTTTATTATACAACAAAATATATCATATATATTAACAAAAGATGGATATGCCCCAGATTGTATGCACCCTGACTCTAGTCTTTAGAGAGCGTCTGAATAGAGGAATAAAAGTCAGATTGCACAATTATTTATTTTAGATTTCAGGAATTGATGCTTTTGTTCTAAACAGAAATTTCCAGAGCAGAGGTGCTGCCTCTGAGCAGATATAAATACTCCCAGCAGAAAAATGCACAACACACTCGACAGAAGAGACTTAGCATTGTTGAAGAAGATGAATATGATCCACAGAATGGCGTAAGTTGGATTATTTTTTGGTTTTCATCAAATCTCTTAATAATTAGAATCCATAAATCAAAGCATTGTTTTACCATGAAAGGTTTTCCATTCGTCATCTATCATTTCCTACATGCTGTAAATCAAATGCTGAAATATCGATCTCAGTAATTAAATAACTGACTCCTTACAGTTTCTCATTCTATTTTTTTATCTGCTCCCAGCTCCACCGACCCACAGAAGCAGAGGCATTTAATTTTTATTCATCATTTCTCTCTCTTGTTGTTGTGTGAAGGTTTTCTCTGACTGTGGTCGTCCTGGCTGCGTGGGCCTGCCTGGCAGATGTGGCTCATGCTGAAGAAAGGATGAAAGGCTCTGTGTTAGGTAACACACAAACTCTTAATTCGAAATAAGCTTTTTACTTCAATATTTCATGTAACAAAAAGGTTTCTGCATGGTATAGTATTTGACCAGCCAAGAATAAAAAAAAACAGCCTTAAAAAGCTAGCGCAATGCTGCTTTCAGTCAAACTGAGACGTCAGCACGCTAACTGGCTCACCGTGACAGCTGATATTTAACAGACATGTTTATCATGTCATATCTTGCTTTATAAGTAAGCCAGTGATGTAAATATCCATGTAAGCATTCTAACAATTGACATTAATTAGCACTTACTACAAAAAGAAGTCATTAATTTTGCAGATTGTAGTAGAGCAACTTGTTTTGAATGTCAGCAGAATAATCAGAAGTTATCACAGCTAAAGATCAGTCAGCCAGTATAGTAGGCTCAGTTGGCCTCGGAATAAGAAATAACAGCATAAAGTCAAATAATTCAAACGCGGATAGTTAAAAGTATTCAAGCATCATCAAGTTACCCTGAAAGCTGATTCTCTTATCTCAATGTTGCGTTTTCAGTTGGAGAAACATTTCATCGCTTCTAAAAACCACAAGTTAAAAAAATAAAAATAAAAACGCTTGCAGTTTAAATATGGGTCTCAGTAAAGTTCAGTAAAGTTTAACCTAAACTAAACTAAAAACTACAACTATATGTCAAAAGACATTTTTGTTAATTACATATAAATATGACTTTTAAAAATAATTAACTGTAACTAACTGAACTGATTTTGTAAATTCGGAAACGTAACTAAAACAAAATGACAATATACAGGGAATACCCCTGTGATATTGTTGTGTACATGAAATTTTATGGTAATCCATTCCAGCTTTGTTCCGATAAATGAGTGTGGAACAAACCGTATTTTGACTTACTGCCATACTCTCAGATTACTGTGACATTTACCACTGCACTTCCTTCAGTATCAGCAGCAGCAGCCGCTTTTTCACTTCAAGCACCCACAAAGTTCAAAGCTGTGAAAAAAACAGTTTTCATCAGCTGTGTCAAACATAGAAGTGGGCTGTGAAAGGGCTCCAAATCATGCCAGTTGGGTGGGCTTGCAAATTACAGTAACAGCTGCAAAAAATATAGGCCATTGTTTTAGACTTTTTTCCTATATTGTTGGTCTATTTTTGCAACCTAACACATTTGCATACCACAGTGTGGTATGAGAGCTGCCAAAGTTGCTTTTTTTTAAATGCAGGCTGTTCATCAGTTCTGTAAATGGGTATACCATTCAATTTGATTACTGCAAGAAAGCTCTTATACTTCTTTAAACTAAAAGGGAAGAATTTATAAATATCAGGGTATTAAATATGAGTTTAGTGGTCAAACCCACTTGAGATGAAATTGGGCTTCATGTATTCCTTGAACTAAAATGACTTTGACACCCTTGGGTTATAGCGAAACCTCCTCTGCAGCTGCTGTTCAGACAGATAACTCCTGCATTAAATGACACGTGCTTTCCTGAGGGATCTGAGGACTGGTGACTTCTCTTTTTTTCCCTTCATTTGGCTCTGAGGCTACTGCCTTTGAAAGGGAAATCTTCTGCTTCCCTGCTTCTCCTCAAACAGCTGATAAAAACTTTGCAATAATCCAAACAATCAGTTTCCAGTGAAAGATAACTGAACCCACTGGAGACGTGATGAAAAAGACATTTTTAATAAGACAAAGGATGCTATTGTTTATTAAAAATATGAACATAATGAGACAAAGAAAACAAGAAATGTAGCACAGATACTAAATCCATTCATTGTTGCTGTGATGTGTTAAAATAATAAGTTGTTCATTTCTTGTAATCCATTATGTACTGTACTTAATACAATAAATGAACAAAATATTGGAACTCATTCTTGGTATATTAATTCTGCCAGAAGAATGTAAAATTAGAAGAAAATTGATGATAGTCTTTCAGTGCTGAACGGAGCTATCAATATATTAGTCAAAGCGGTCTTCATGATTATCTCAGCCACACAAAAGACTAGTGGATGAAAAGCACAGAGAACAGATCCCATATTTTGCTCCATGATACATTATTTAAAGTCTGTTGTTTTTGAAAAGGCTTTTTAGAGCAAGAAAGTGTCGTATTCAGATGGAAAAGCTCTGCTGAAAAAGCAGGAAGAGATAACAATATTCTTTAATGACTGAAGGGCACAAAGTAAAACGTGACAAGCCTGACATCAAGCAGGTCATGTTTTATTAATTAGGTTTAAGTTCTACTTGAGGGAAAATGGGAAAGAGCAAAAGTGCTGTTAACAAAGCAGAAATGCTCAAACTGACAAAGTGTCCTTGAGGTCTACGCCTAAAACAAACATGTTCTAATTATCAGTTTATGCAGGAGGTCTCATTAAGACAGAGAGAGAACAAATTAGAAAGCAGCAAAACAGGATGAGCGAGTCAAACATAACATTTGTGACAGTTTCAGGCAATGAAAAAATTGCAAGCTGTTTTTTTAAACAACAACAACAACAACAAATGAATTAGAATTTATGGGAATACCAAAAATTTGTGCTTCATTAAAAAAAAAAAAAAAATTAAGATGACAATACAACTCATCTCAAAGCACTTTATACTATAAAATGAATGAAAACAAAGATACTACAGGATTATAACAAAAAATCTATACTCTGTACTTGCATTTGACCAGATGCCATTAAATTGAATGGTTTACATTGTGTTTATGTGACAAAATTACATGGAAAATGTACATGTGATCACATTACTTAAAGTCAGCATTATAGGCATAAATATTGTTTTTTGTGCAAATTATGTAGGGCTAAGAGTTGCAGCAAAGCACAGTAGTTTACTTTAAATGTTTAATTTCAAACAATTTGAATGGATCAATGGATATATTTGAAAATTTGCGATGACGATATAACTGACGATGTAACTGATGCGAGACAAAATAGTTTACAACTCCACAACTTTATTAGTGCAAAAACCCTCCATCAATGTATTTTCACTTAAACAAGTAGCAGTTTTTTATGCGCATTAAAGCTGCCTTGCTGACAGTTTAACCAAAAGGCATTTCCAGTGGAATATATGGACATATCCTGAGCATAACCATGTATAATATCCACAAAAGTTAAAAAGAGGTGCTTTGCAACATGAAACTGCAGTGTGCCAAATAAATAAGTCAAATACGTATTTTTCAGACCATAAGGTGCATGGGATTATAAGGCGCATTAAGCAAAATAAAGCAGTCAGATAAGTCTAACTTTATTCAACTCATTCTTCTTGCTTCCTCCACTTCTGTACCATTGACTCATTAATGCTGAATTTTCTCGCACTTGCTCTGTTCCCAAGTTGTACTGCGTGACGCCTTGAGTTTAAAATCCACTTCATACGCATGTCTCTTAACAGGTGCCATTTTGGGGTCCTTATACACACACAATACGGTAATATTACGTTGAAGCACAGTATGTATCACTCCGGGAGGCTCCTCACTACGATAGCCGTAATGCTCTGACAATCCATCAAGCGTTGCGGGTTCGTAGCTTAGCAAAGTCGTACTAAAACATTTGACAGATTTTTGAGCGCCGTGTACCACATAAAATCGGTTTGAGGTCAGTAAGCACAACCAGAATTCATACATAAGGCACACGGGATTATAAGGGGCACTGTCGATTTTTGAGAGTGCCTTATAGTCGGAAAAATAATCTGAATTTTACCCATATTCTATCGCAATATTTCATTTTCTTATCCTTGCCTAACATTATACCTGTACTACCGTGAATGGTATGATATGGCCCAGCCCTAGTCACCAGTCTCACATGTGTAATACATAGAGACAGACAACCATTCGCACTCACATTGACACCTATGGGCAATTTAGAATCATCAGTGAAACTAACCCCAATAACTGCATGTTGGACTATTTGAGGAAGCTAGAGTACTAGGAGATAAGATTCAAACTCCACACAGAAAGGTCTTGGCCAGATGGTGGAGTCCTGGACCTTCTTGCTATGAGGCAACAATGCTAATCACTGCACCACCATGCTGCCCTCTGTCAGTCACACTAACCCATCTAAACACATTAACTTAAGACCCAAACTTTTGTTAGGATTTAGTTGGACATCACAGGTAAAAAAATGTATCCTTTTTTAACAGAAACAATTTTAAAGAGGTTGATAATGAGTTTAAACACTTTACTGAGCAAAATTAAAGTATGAGGTGCCGGTCGAGTATAACGTCTAATGTCCCAGTATGTGGATAAATGGTCTCCAGAGGTCAATAGTTTTTGTAAAATGTGGATGGCGAAGCTTTTTTGTGATGGACTAAATTGTGTAAACTTGAACTGTAGGCCAAGACAATATTTGACAGGATCGACAGGATTATAAATAAGAATGTCTGCGTTAACTTCCCAGCCTCCAGGACAGCATCAATCCGCTCCAGGCGAATGGTTGGTGGGAAACTGGCTCCTCATGTGCCCTGGCAGGCCATGGTCTACATTGCTGAGAGCATACTGGATGGAGGTTATGCAGGTGGTGCTCTCATCTCTGACCGCTGGGTGTTGACGGCTGGAAGAAACCTTTTTGTTAGGAAGAGTCGGGAGGACATTCAGGGACAGGAGCCTGTCATCCCCAAAGTGTACCTGGGAATTACAAAAAAGGATGATGCTAAATCTTCCAGTGAGGTTGCTGTTGAGAAGGTGAGGAAAGGAAACTGTTGTAGAGTCAAGAATTATATTATTTTACTATATGTTTGTTTTTCTTTTGTTTTCTTGTTCTGTCATTTCCATATACACCATGTTTTTAAGGTTCCACAAGTTTATAAAATCATCAAGTATGCGGATATCTTTTTCATTAAAGTCAAAGTTAAGTCATGAAAGGATTGCTTTTTAACACCACATAGTTGCTAGCATTTCTGAGCTTAAAAACATTTGTTCAAACCTTCAGGGTGAGTGATGTGAATTCTACTGAAAGAGACCAAGAAATGATTCATGTGAAAATATATCACCTTTTATGAACTTCTTTGAAATCTGGCATACTTACGTGTTTTTAGACCTTAAAATTTATTATCAGCGGGAAATTTGTCATCATTTTAATGGCTCTTGCTTCATACTTCATTACATGTTTATTCTGTATTAGGAAGCACTGCTTGAAAGTGAAAAAAAAAAAATACAAAGCTAAATGCAACATCAAATTTAAGAACAAACTTTTGCATTTCCCTCCTGCAGGTTGTTCTCCATCCAGGCTTTCAGAACCAGTCTGACTGGAACAACGACCTGGCTCTGATCCAGCTGAAGCAGCCTGTCATTATAAATGATAAAGTGACCCCCATCCCATTACCAGAGAGAGGCCAGGACCTGGCCAAGGCCGTGCGTGGGTCAGGAATTATCACTGGATGGGGCTGGGGACCCCTTCTCACCCCTTCTCCCTTTCTCAAACACATCGTAGTCCCCCTGGCCAATCACTCTGAGTGTAGGGCTGAATATGAAAGTCTTGCACTCACGCCAACTGTAGATGATGACATGATCTGCACTGCTGCCACAGAATATCAGGAGAATGTCTGTTTTGGGGATGCAGGTGGCGCTCTGGCTGTCACAGATCCTGAAACTGGGGACATATATGCTGCAGGGATCCTTTCCTATGATAAATCCTGCACTAGGTACAAGCACGCAGTGTATATGAAGCTTTCCTCGTATTTGCCCTGGATCCACAGCATTATGAGAGGTGATACAGACACATCAACTGCTGTGCGCTTTGAAGCAATGTCTGTGATGTACAAAAGGAAGTAGTAATTCGGCTGTCCTTTAAGTTTTGAGGAGGTGTTTAATCTGTGATTTGTTTTTTTAAAGTGCTTGTAAAGTAACACCTGTTGTTTTGTATCATTTAAATCTGTGAAGAGAGGGAAAAATACACTGAATAATTTTTTTAAAAAAGAAGAAGAAGGAACAGACATTAAAATGTACCACAGTAAAAGCAATCTCTCTCCTTTCATCTTGGACAGTGATGTCATAAAGCTCCTCAAATAAAGGCTATCTCATCATCATCATCTCAACTGTCAATTAATATGTGTATCCATCATTTACATTACTGCCTTCTTGCAACTCGCTGAAAGTTGCGCTTGTTTCATGCTCATAGGAAACTGCACCTTTCTCTGTCAAACCGGTGTGTTTATCTCCCGTTAAGACTCGAGCTAAAGCTAAAATGCTAGCAGATTTTTTTCTGGTGGTTTGCACATGTTCCTTGTGGATAAAGCACGAGTATTTCACCGTTAACTAAGGAGAGACCCGTATACGAAGCCACTGTCTCAGCTTTTACTGCTCTGGGATCAGTTATGATTGCTGCTTCATATGGAAACACAATGACCATTAGCAAGTAAACAAGCTTCAGTGATATAGCATCGTAAACAAAGGAGTTTCATCTTGCTAACCACTTTGTCCAACATGTGTGATGTAAAATTTGAAAAAATTGTTAATAATTCATTTAATACATTAACAAAGAAATCTCTGATGATGTGAGGTCTAATAAAATACAACAGATCAGTTATCAAATTATGGAAGTGTTCACATTATGTTGTGCCAAGGTTATAACAGAAATCCATCAGCTGCTATGGAGCTCTACTCAAAGACGGTATATAAAAGATGCGACATTAATATTACCCACTGCTATCTGACTCTTTATTTTTGGACCATATTTGGATGAGTGTTGTGCTCAGTTATTGGCTAGTTAGTGTTAAGAAAGAGACTCTAGACCTTCACTCATCAAAATGTAAGCATAAACTTATTCTTAAATTGGATTTCTTGTATTTGGCAATAACCAATACTACTAGAAGGCTAATCATATTAAGTCCTCCAAAAGCACAAGAGATCCAGTTCAGTAACTCTAATTAATGGCCATACATCCACTGATACACATGCATATTGTAGCTGGCTGTGGGTAGTTTAAAGAAGGCTGACCTACTTTTGGAGCTGCAAGTGGTCATGTGAGAAACATTGGCATTGGCATAATTTTTTAGCCTTGGAGGTTCCCATTTGGCTCAATTTTACATTTTGAACAAACACTTGCAAGCGAAACACAACTCCACAACACTGGTGAGGAGTTCTGTCAAAGAAGAGAATGCTGCTGCTATTACAGCTCTAAAATGGTAAAACTGTTTCCTTTTAGCTAAGCTGTCAGTCTGAGACTTTTGGCTGGTTATGTGGTGAATAGATGTTGCCAATATCAACTTGTTATGAAATGATGTAAAAGGACAAATGGGTGCACAACCTTTGGACCAGTGACTATGCAAATACTATGCAAATACGGATGTAGCCACCAAGTCCCGCTGATCCATCTCAGCTTCTTAAAAAAAGAAATTATGAGCATGGGTCAGATTTGTTTGTGAGACCAATAACCTTTTATTGTCCTCCTTCATGTTCCTAAAAGGGCCATAATTTACAATAGAAAAATTATGTTGTATTCAGAATGCTCCGTATCATCTTTTACTGACTTTCACCAACTACTTAAATCTTTCTCATTTGTAATTTTAAAGATGTGTTAATGCAATCAAACCTTAACTTCATCTGTGCTAAAAACTGAATTGTATTTTGTCTACTTTCCTTAAACACAATGATGTGAGACATCATTGCTGATACAGGTGTCAGATTAATAATGTGTCCTCATGAGGAACTGCTCTGCGCAGACGTGAAGTTTCCCTGTTGCCCATTCTGAAAAGAGACTTAAGAGCTTCAAAGGTTGAGACTACATTTCATCATGTGCAGTCATCAGCGTGAAAGCAAAAGTTAACAATAAATCAAAAGAAAATAACCCAACTCAGAATTTGAGGACTTTAAGTGTTGCCTCCACATTTTTTTTCTTTCACCTAGAGCAGCAAGACTTCAAAGATATTTTTGTCTGGCAGGTGTGTTCACTCTGCCACAAATCATGAACTGTCTCAACAACAAATGCCCTGAACAGTGATATGACGACAGCCGCCTGTCTAGTTGATTCAATGTGATAGCAAAGATAAAAGAGAAGGAAAATCAAAGTGTGGAGGAGAGATGATTGATTTTATTCCTCGGAATCTTTTTCATTGTACTGTAAAGACAAACAAGCTTAGGTCAAGGAGACAGGCATAATGAGACTGATGGTCTTTATTACTATCATCTCAAATATATAAGTGAGTCATTTCATCTGCTTGCCATAGTCCCCAGCCTCCACGATGGAAACTGCTGCTGGCTTTTATAAAATTGCTCAAGAAATGAAATACTGTGATTCTCTTCCTTCTTCTCATTTCTTCCTTCATGCATTTCTAATTATGGTGATTTTCTTTAGTTACTTTATCTTAAAAAAGGAGGAGAGCAGGATTTTACCAGGAAAAAAAGAAAAGAAAAACCTATAAGTCAACCCAAGACAGTCAAAAATCATATTCTCTCCAACATTTCCAATAGAGGCATCCAGGAGGCGTGAAGTGATGTAAAAGTCAGTCTCATCTCCATGTTTGTTTACCTTGTTTGTTACTTCCTGTTTTATTTTGATAGCCTGTCATCTAATATACCGATACATACATGGGTTGCCACGCTGCCCTTATATCCTCCCATGTTTTTAAACCCTCTGTTTGCTTCTGTTTTTTGTTGAGTTCCCCCTCAAGCTATGCTTTTTCATTTAACAAATCCATTTGGGGCCTTTTCTGCCACACATAGCACGAAACTTGACAATATATCTTCACTCCTTCTGTACATGTTTCAACCGAACACTTTGATGTCTAAACAGTTTGAAATCAAAGCAACAACTAAACTAACTCTTATGTTTTGGGACTGTAGGAGGTGAAGATGTGGTACCAGGAGAGAACTCAAACTCTTTGGTACCTCTGCACTAAAAGACTGCAGGTGACTAGGAGGTTTAAACCAAACTGCCTCACTGTACCAACATACTGCCCCTGAAATGAGACATCAAAGATATTTATCCTTATTACTGACACCTACCATTCATCGTACCACAAATGTAAGGAGCTTCCCATGGCCAGGACTTTCCCTTGAAAGCTCACGATTAAGAGAAGAAAACATGAATTTACAGTCCTTTCTTTGGTGGTCTGACTGTTTTTATACTAATTCCACGTCTGTAAATCACTTCACGATCTTATAACAGCTCACTTGTCTGGCATGCTGACAGTCCTGGGCAGGAACAATAGAAAAAGAAGTTCTACCCCTTAAGCTGCTCGCTGAAGTGTGCGCAAAATCATTTAATGCTTTGTCCTTTTTTTAGCTGAAATAAAAATCCAGAGAGTTAAAAAGTACTTTTTTTTTATCTGATCTGCAGCAGAGTGCAAGGAGTTCTTCTCCATGGCTGTTAAAATATTAATATCCCTGTCAAACACCATTACTCTCTACCAGTGTCAGGGAGTGCTCTGTCTGACTCCATCACCCCTGAAAGCACCAGCATAGGTCACAGCTGTAGAATTAACATGGACATTTTTTTTAAATGCATACTTACATTTTTGTTTAGTTTATACAATCATATGCATTAGTTCTTAAACTGAATTCAGTTTTTTAACTGCATCTACAGCAGAAGTAGACTATCATTCATGTTAAAATATTCACTGCTCTCAACTGCCACTTTACTGAATATTTGTTACCCAAGTTCTGTAAAAACACCAAACTTTTAAAGATGAGACAAGATTTTGGAGGTTTATATGTCACATCTGATGAACTGTGGGGCATGAGGCCAAACGAAAAGAGGTGTCACACGTAAAATTCAGTTCAAAGTTTTAGCAGGCCCTGAACTCATATGGGTTCATCTTGACAGGAAGTCATTATTGTTGTCGTCTAGTCATTTTTATTCAAGCTCTTTATTCAGACTTCCCAACACAGCCCTGTTCCTGTAGTTCCCATCCTGCTTATTTGTCACAACAAACAGGAACTCAGTTTCAAGGCAAATTTACTCTGTAAATTTAATCTTCATGGGAAAGAATGGGTCTTTGTGACACCAGTTCTGCAAAATAAAGCCATTTTCTAAGTCAGTCAGTCAGTTAGAAGTGCGTTGTGTACTCAGCTGCTGGTTTATGTACTCTGTTGTCGTGGGTAACTGGGAAACAGAATCCTTTTAGGCTTCACTGACCATTGCCATATTCACTGCACTGCACGTTTTTCGATAAGGCAATAATACAGTGTTCCAAAAAATAGTAATGTCAAATTATTTTACTGTGTATTTTACAGTTGTGTACTGTTTTTGTAGAATATCATTACATTTACATAAGTAGACTGTGATCTGACACGTCAAATGTAAAATAACATAACATCACTGTAAATGTAATAAAACACAATTTACTTGTTTTTTAAATATTTTTTTTTGTACATATGCATATTTAGATTGTAAAAATACATCCAGAAATGTCTCCCATCATGCCTTGGGACATGTGCTGCTGTTTAGATGTTCTTGTTTTATTGTTTATGGTTACGTTACTTTTAACTGTTATCTTGAATGTTGTGTTTACGCCGTGGTGCAGAGTCACTGACAGTTGTTGTTTTGTAGAGAGAGTGCTGTACCATGAGTGACTTCTGTTGTGCTGTTGTTGAACCTTGAGGCACATTGTAGCACCGGCAAGTGTTTTAATAAAGAGCTCCTACCAGCTTGGGGTTAAATAACAAGCTCAATCTCTCGCTGTGAGCTTTTTTGTTAAGATTTCTGTGCATGCCACAATGTAAAACATTGCACGGACACGCTGTGCAAATTATATATTTTGAAAAAGAAATGAAGAGGTAGGAATTGCAATTAATATAAATAACATGACGCTAAGCATCGGCCAATGAATGTGAACTAACAACAACAAGGTCGCGGGTATGGCTGCGACCGTAGGAAAAAACCCTAATATGAAGGTATTTTACTGTGCATTTTACAGTAATGTTCTGTTCTTCTAGAATATCATTAAAGTTACGTAAATAGACTTTGACTTCACATTTTGAATGTAAATTAACGTTAAATCACTGTAATGTAATACAACATAATTTTCATGATTATTAAATGTATCTGTCTGTACATATGCATATTTAGATTGTTAAAATACATTCACAAATGTATCATGGAAAAGGCAGAATCCCATGTCAAATTAGCGCAACAAACTCTATTTTCATTACTGAAAATAACTGTATTTGTATGGGGAGTTATTTTCTGTTATTTCACGGTCGTATTTTGGCGCCCCAGCTGCCGGAATATTACCGTTGTTTTAGGATGTTTTTTTTAACAGTGTAGAGCAGGATTTTTTTTCCTGTCATTTGTTAATCATAGATAGCCTTATTCATGGTAGACGTGCTTGCTTGGACACTTCCCTTAAGATATTATCAGGAAATAATAGAGTCAGCTGTCAAAACAACTGTAAAATTAAAATATAAACCAGTCTTTGTGCTGAAATGCCAGTATCTATCCTCCTGATTTCTCTTTTTTTCAGAATCATTAAAATCCATTAAAGAGTATCCATGTCTGTATTCAGTTTTTACATATATTCTTATACGTGATAATTATCATGCTTTACTGACACCTCGACTGAATTCATCAAATAGATATTTTAGTGCTGGAGTGATGTCATCTAGCCTGAATCTCTTAATAGAGCTGAGGTCTCAAATTAAGCGCGGAGGGGATCCGGCTTTTGCAGTTACAGCCACGAGACTGTGGAATAACCTTCCGCTCAATATTCATACTGAAAAGTCTCTACAGTCTTTTAAACTCTGTCTTAAAACTCTATTGCTTTGTAGTAAACCTTGTTGCTTTTAAATGTGCTATAGAGATCAAATTACCATGGGTAGCCCCTTTTTAATGCATCGATGATGCCTCTATTGAGTGGAGGAAAGTAACTACATATTTTCACTCAGGTACTGTAGTCAAATATTGTGACATTTATTCATGCTTGTATGTATTTATGTTTAAACATATGCCATTTTGAATGTAATAATCCAGATAACAATGTACCATAGGTTAAAGGTCATACAGCTAACATCATAAAAAATCATAAATCATAAAATAAACAAATTATTAAATAATATTCAACAGTCCTGGCATTATGTCACTGGTGACATATGGATTGCTCTCATGTAAAAGCATTTAGGAAACAGGCTAAAAAATACAGTTATCTTTGAAAAACTGCTACTAATAATAGTAAAAATTAAAGAAAAACACTCTAAGGTAATGTTATGTAAGGGTAAAGTGATTTGTTCACTGTTTGCAGGGTTGGCAGTTTGATTTCTGGCCCTTACACATGATAAAGCATCTTTGCGCAAGACTGTGGCCCAATATTAAAGATGCAACATCAACTATCAGTGCAAGGAGGGAAAAAGAAGAAATCATTGGGACAACTGCTGTAACCACAGGCCTGCTTGAGCTCAAGTTAAAGAGATAGGTTAGGCCAGACAGAAGTATTTAAGGCTCCATGCAAATCACTGGTGCCTAAAGTCTCTCACATCACACCGTTATTTTTGTTTTTACTTACACTCTACTTCTTGACAGGAACCAGTATGTTCTTCTTTAAAATACTGTGTGGTTTAGAGAGGAACTGAAATACTCTGAGTCCTCTGCAGCTGTGCCTTCTCAGGTTCTGACGCAATGGGGAGGGATGATGGACCTAATGGGTATTAAATGCCATGCAAATGCCAGGACTGTCACGCCTTCCTGCCCAGAGTACAACCAGTTGTCATGACTCAGCTGTGTATTGCCTTTGAAGTTTGGATAATAAGTTGATACTAAGTCATTGTAGACCGAAAATCATATATAAAGCTTAGATATGTGTTTAGAGAACACTTTTTTCCTGAGGGACGGTTTTAGCAGAGGCTTGCAGAGCGAGGATAATAGTAACAGTGAGAAGTTTACTCTGCGCAGAATCTTAAGCAATTTCTCGTTGTTTTTTGTAAAACAACAGCACGCCACAAAAAGACATCATGCATTTAAGTGCAACACTTCAAAGATGTACACTTCCTTCTGCAACCAATTACAACAAAGTCACTATTGTAGCTGTACGCCACTGCCGCTGTCATAAAACTGTGCCACTGTGCTTTTTCCTCCTCAGTTTCACAAGTCGTTGTGCAGTGAAATATAAATCTGCAGTATGTGACACCCTAAAACGCTAAATATGATTTGACTGTGCCTTTCAAACTGTATATGTGCACAGTATAACAGGTACATTTTTGAGCCATTGTTGTTTAATTGTCTTAAGGTCATATTTCAGTGATTAAATATTATATTGACAGAATTGATTTAAAAATCAAAGATCTCCAAACCCATAATGCAAACAAATGGTTAGTTTCCCAGAATTAAAGTTCTCTTCAGAAACACAGACTCTGCTTCTTCACCTGCACCCCATGTTTCAGACCATCAAAGAATTGTTAATATTAGATAACTATAACCCAAGTAAATACAAACTCCAGTCTTTAAAAGATTATTTAATTTAATAAGAGAAAAAAGTTATCCAAACCTACCTGACCCTGTGTGAAAAAGTAAGTTCGCATCTTCTACCAGAAAATCCTGAAGGAGAATGTACAGCCATCAGTTCATACCCTGAAGCTCAAACACACTTGACTTATGCAGGACAACAACAAGTGGTCTGTTCAAGATCCTTTGGCGTGACCTTAAGCAGGTTCATGCACAAAAACCCTCCAGTGTGGCTGAACTAAAACAATTCTACAAAGAAGAGAGGGCCAAAATTCCACCATGATGAAAGATTAATTGCCAATTATAACAAATGTCTTTTTGTAGTTTTTGCTGCATGTGGCACAACCAGTTATTCAAGTTTTAGGGAGATTTTCACATAGGACCAAGAAGGAGAATATTTCTTTTATCAGACTGGAGGATGCACATGTTGTTTGTATCAGTGTGATGTAATATGTGTTTCCTTTAATAGCCACCAAATCTATAAGATACTGTAGCTAAACAGAGAAATATAGAGAATCAATATGAGATGATGCTTAACAACAAGAACCTGTTTAATCTAATAATGAATTTTTAAATATCAGGATCATCAATCCATTCATTACCACATATAGTACGACCTCTTCCTGACTTATTCTTCCTATTACCAGTTTTAGCGTAGACTAAATTACTACATTCTTGTCATAGTAGTAGTCGTTTATTTACCAAACACAAAGTAACTCACCTGCACATCTGAGACTTGGTTCAGTTTACCACATCAACATGTGATATTCTTGAGGCAGAATCCCCACTTCCACACTGCCAGAGTAGTACAGACCTTTCTGGATCAGGAGCACATCCAAATACTTCCTTGGCCAGGATTTACTCTCAGTAAGCCTCCTACTGAACATGCCTGGGAGATGCAGCGTCAACATGTTCAAAGAAAGCCACAACCAACCAGCATTGCACAGCCGCATGCTGCACTCCTCCAGGAATGGAGGCCAACTGCTCAAAAACAGATGGTCCATCTCATAACATCCAGAGCAGGCCATAACTCATGTTAAACATCTTGTATATAAGTAGATTGTCTATAAATGTGTCTATAAAATCTTTGATCTAAGAACAAAATATAAATCTCAGAATGTGTGGGCTAATTACAGCTTACAGCAACCTTTGTGACAGCCAAACATCTTGTCCTTGCCAAAACACTCTGCCATCATCATTGATAATGATTAATATGAGGCTAAATGAAGAAAAATCAAATAAAATTTAATTTATTTTTTTTTAAAGTCCTGCTGTGTTTAAACCGTCATGATCTGCAGCAATTAACACTGGCAGCAGCTTTATCCTTCAACCTCCTTGCCCTCAGCAGAGTCAGAGAGGGGTACGAGAGGTGTGAAGTGGTTTCTCACATGACCAAAATGTGTGAGCCTGTGTGCACAACAACAGCTCGAGAGCTTCAATCACCGGTGTTTGCATGTGGGGCTGTGTATGGGGCTTTATTAGCAGCTGATATAGCAGCACATGTGTGCCCTTGTCAATTTGAATATTCAGGACGTTGTGACAAAAATCGAAATAATCAGTGACGGAAGGTGAAAGACGAAGAAGAGGCCAGCGTCTTTTATAAACAGAGGGAAATGTGTATCCCTAATAAATGGTAAAGATAAATAAATCCAAAATGTATTGAATGTTCTGTAAGACATATTTATCTCACAATCAAAGGCAGAAGGCCTAAGCATAGTTTTCTTTCTGTCATTTGGCTCACTTTCCAATAAACCTCCAACAAACCTTAACTGCATTCAGAAGTGATGATTCTTTCATTAGGGGGCTTTCACAGCTTCAAGGTTGTTCAAGCTTGAGTTTGAATGGTTTCTTTCAAATCAGGCCAGATGACGTCTCGATTTAAAGGTGCACGCAACGCACTCAATGAAGTAGCCGAAACGCAGATTCTTGCACACTAACATGAACTGCACAGACAATCACCTGTGAAATAAAAAGCAAGCTCAGTGGCTGCTCATGTTAAGTGCTGTGAGTTTCAACATCACACACTTGTTACGCAGACATAAATACATACAGACTAAAGAGACTGCTTAAAAAGTCTAAAGCGTGGTTGTGCTTCAAAAATTCAAATCCAAATCAAACAGATACCTGATGTTTGAATAAAATTACTTTTTTATGCATATTAATCTGCTTAAACAGATAAAGGAAAGTGTTAATACTAAACATTTCCTACGTGTCTCATATGCCTGATCATGGATTACTTATATGCAAACTGACACACACTCAATGCAATAGCATCAACCCACTTCAGAGCACTAAGACCGGACAGGAACGGCACTATTCCCGAGGTGTTTGAAGTAAAAGGACACACAAGGACCACTCAGGCATGGGGACAAAGAGCTTTATGTTAAACCCTGTCACCTGGACTTCTCCCTCTGCTCTTTGTTGTCATGGTTACGTAACTGTCAACTTCTTAGCCTGAAGTGTAAAGTGCCGCTTGTTTTGAACCAAGGAAACAAAAATGACATGACACATTCAAGCATATAAGCTTTATTAATCTACTTATAACTTAAAAAGGAGAAAAAGAAGAAGAAGACAACCTCAAAAGCATCACTGTAGGTTTCACATGAACAACATAATTAAAGAATTCAAAACATAATTATCACAAAACAAGTGAAGGGTTAACATATACTGTAATCCACACATAAAGGATTAACTAGTTTGAAAGGGATCAGTTGATGTGATCTATACTCTCGTGGTCTGTAGGACCACTACTCCCACACAAACTCTAAAGTGCAGTTCTCCATCATCTTTGAGGTGAAGACGGTTTCAAATTTTCTACTGTCCTCCTCTGTGAACATGTTTTTCCAGTCTCCCACTTTACCTGCATTGCAAAAAGGAAAGACAGAGAGAGAAAAGTCAAAATGATCTTTTTTTTTTTGTCCTGTTTGGTTCCTTAGCCATCAAAACTGTTGTCTGAAGGCCAACAAAGACGTGATTTTCAAATATAAATCAAAAATGTATTTTAAAAAGGGATTTGGTTATAGTTTACTGGGTAGTACTGTGTTTTATATTAAAGAGTTACCATTCAGTTGAACCTTTATGTATGACAAGACTGAATAGGACTATTGAAGACTGAATAATTACCTCGTCATTTTATGCTACTAAAAAAGGGACAATTTCAAAAATTCAAATGTCTATAATTGAGTCATTAAATATTAAATGAATAGTTTCACAGCCAGAAGACCAAAGGTGATATTTCTGTATATCTCCTTCTAGATGGCGGTATTGTGAACAGGTTGTGGTTAGGCTGGGTGAAGTTGTTATTCAGTTGAAAGGAAATTAAAAACATTTAGACCGTTTAGTGTGAACAGGAACGGTGAACTGTGCAGCTAAACCAAACAGACAGTTTTTCTCTCATTACTTATTTTGAAGATAATTATCATGAAGATGAAATGATGCAAAAAGCAAAGCTACTGAGAACATAAATTTAATCTGCTTACAGTTCAGCAGAACTTGCCTTTTCTCATGAAGGAGCTCTTGCTGTGGTCCATTATTTCCTGAGGGACGAGAGTGTAGTTGATCATCTTGTTTTCCTTCATGCTGCTGAAGCTGCAGTGTTTCACGCAGTTGTTGACCTCGTCCTCCACCAGGGGACACTGAAGGAACGAGCTTATTTTCTTTATGGTGCCGTGCAGGTCCTGGCAGCAGGAAGAAGAGTGCAATTTAAATTTCCTCACTTCACTGACATGAGAGACCTCCTTGAAATGCTAAATAATTATGTACTGAGCCATAGGGTTCAGTGTGAAGAAGTGTACTTCCACTTTTCAGACCTGCGTCTGTCTTTGTGACCAGGGAACAAAGCAAATGAATATCTTACAGGGGATAGTGTGCTTAGCTGTGATGCAATAATTTACCAGCGACATTTCTTCATAGGTGACGTGAAGCAGATTGCTATTAATCTGACTGGTCCAGCCTTTAATGTGGTCAAACCAGGAACCGAAAGAAACTGAAACAAACAAGCGTGTGAAGAAATACTGCACATCTGATCAGATTGAAACTTGTAGCTGCACAATGATACAACAAGCAAAACAGTCCTCCTCACCTGTTTCCTCCAGGAATCGGTCCAAAAACTCTGGAAATGAATGAGGCTCAGGGAGGAAGTTGGCCATTTTGTGGAAGTGGTAAAAGGACACGACCACATCTTTAGGATTTCTGCTCACATAGATGACCTGTGACATGACATGTCTTGTTAAGTTTACTCACAGTTATGTCCATAAATATTTAGTTGATCCTTTTTGTGGTAATCTTTCTCTCTGTGCACAACCACAGAGGATTTTAAATCAGACTATGTGCTTTTACTCCAGGAGTTTCACAAAAGTTTTGCAATAACTGTAGAAATTGCAGAGATCTTTAAACATAGTCCCCCATTTTCAGAGATTTAAATTTAACTGGACAGCTGACCCACAGTGTCATAGTTGGGTGTGGTCTCTTTACTTAATAAGAAATTATGCTTTGTCCTTTACACTCAAGAAATCATCCCTAGACTTCTATCAGCAGTCAAGATTGTTAAGTAGAATTAGACGCTTTCCCACAATGGAAACAAAAACAGAAAACACAAATATTTATCAGTTAAATTCATGGCACCTAAAAGTCTGTCAAGTCTGGATGACAGTGCTTTTTCAGAAAAAGCTGTCAATCTTGAAATGTTTCTCTGTGATTTGTGTTTTTGCTTTAAAAGAAAAAATACATAATTACTGAGATACAGCTTAATAATGAGATTTACAGCAGAAAAATCAACTAGTTGTGTTATCTGACAGACAAAGTGTAAATAATACCATAACTAGTAAAAACAACAACAACAAATAAAAGTCAAAACTCAGCTTACTGTGTACATCAGTATAGGGTATCTGTCAAATCAGTATATAAACCAGCCAAACCAGTGGAGTTAAGATAAGCTTCCACACTACAGTCAACTGGACACTCTGCCTGATCAGATAAAGAAGTGTTGTTTGTTGTTTGGATCTACCACAAAATAATTAATAATGTCCTGTAGGAATTATTTTTAAATGAATGCATGACATTACAAATTGGACATTATTTGGCTTGATAAATGTATTAACTTGTCTCATTGGGTTAAAAATACACATGCACATTTTAAAGATCTGATGCCGGCACGTTATGCTTTCAGTATTAGGTCTTAAATAGTCAGTATAGTCAGTAGTTTTATAAATCCCCTTATTAGACTAGTTTGGTGCGGCAAACTGCTAACCTCAGCCAGGCTGCAGAGAGCAGGCATGGGCTCAGTGGGTAACAGCCTCCAACACTGGCGAATGTTTAGAATAAATCTATCAATTAAACGTGCACTTTAATGACCTTGGTTTTGGAGTGCTGGAGGGCAGGGCCCAGCAGGTGATGAGGCAAGTGTGTAGTGATGACTCGAGCTGTAGTAGGTAAGGCCTCCAGCAGAGCAGAGCTATAATAATGCTCCAACCAAGGAGCTCTTTTCCAGTTTTCAACAGTCTGGGACAACTCTGGGTTCCCTCTGGTGCGTATGAGAGTCACAACTTCCTGTAGCCATGTGGTACCTGTTAAGAGGAATGAGTGAGAGGCATTGATGAGCCCACATTGATGAAATTCAGTCATATAAACCATAGAAAGTTACTCAAACTCAATGAAATGCTTAAAATGCAAAGTAAGAAGCTATTATGTAAATTGCTAAACTCACCACAATCTATTTCACCATGTTTTCACTGAGTTGCTTAACATGCTCGTCTGGTTAGACTGGAGTGTGTGTGTGTGTGTGTGTGTGTGTGTGTGTGTGTGTGTGTGTTAAGAGATATATTCTAAAACAGCGGTCCCCAACCTTTTTTGCACCACGGACCGGTTTATGCCCGACAATATTTTCACGGACTGGCCTTTAAAATAAAACTAGTACCGGTACCGAAAAAAAAGATTTATTCATAACGCACGTGAAAAGACCCAGGAAAACCGAGTTAACGATAAAAACGATAACAAAATAATGCTGAAAACCGATAAAAACCCTGAAAACCGTACATTTCACACCTGAGCCTCAACTCTCGCGGCCCGGTACCAAACGACTCACGGACCGGTACCGGTCCGAGGCCCGGGGGTTGGGGACCGCTGTTCTAAAACACTTCTTCAGTAGAGAATCAGAGAAGACAAACACACAGATTTTCTTGCTAGCAAGGGCAGCCTCCTGAGCTCACACACCAAGAGTGAGGCTCAGAGACTAAGCCCTGAGGACTGCCCTGGTCCTTTATTCATACACTTCAGTGAGCGTTTGTTCCTTACATTGGAATATGGAGGTGTGTGTGTGTGTGTGTGTGTGTGTGTGTGTGTGTGTGTGTGTGTGTGTGTGTGTGTGTGTGTGTGTGTGTGTGTGCATTTTTGGAAGTTTGTTCTCTCTTACCTGACTTTGGATAAGACGCTATGAGAATATCCGTATCCAGAAATGGAAAGCTGACAGCATATTTCAAGGAATCCTGAGTGTGCAGGTGTCCAGGAAACGAAATGCCATGAAACATCTCTGTGACATCTAACCTGGCCATATCCACCTTCAACAAACTATTTACTGCTTTTGATATCCTTTCAGCTGCCTCTGCTCTAGCCTCCTTTTTGTGATCTGCTCCGTAGCTCTGTCTGTGTCCGCCTGCCTCTCTGCCTCTATGCTCTCCTGTTATGTGTCTTTCTTGTTGAGAACACGCAGACAATGACCACACAGACTGAAGCAGAAAGACGAAATGCAAATAAACGTGTCACACAGACAGTGGGCGTTACTTGCAGTAATTTCCAAATATCGCATGCAGGTATTCACACTGAAAGAGGAAATAACAGCTAAGTTAGCAACGTGGGAAAATCTGTACATGTTAAAAAACAGAGACTGACGGGACAAAAGAAGAAAAGCAGCTTAAGTAGTATAAGTGGTACATTTTCTCAATGCTTTCAAAATATATAATGGGTTTCTTTTATAGCTTTAAATGTATGAACTACTTGGACACAAAAGACTATATAGTATTACTCACCACTGAAAAACACTTCATCAGCTGCTATCAATGGCCTACAGTCTTTCTGTTTTAACCTTTTAGTTTCAGTTGTCTTGATGCATGCTGGTAAGGAAATTCCCAAAAGTTGATTCTGTTCTTCTAGATGTGCGTTTTCAGTGGGGGAAACGCTTTTCCAATCATCCGAGTGACTTCTTCAGTCTTCAGTTAGAAAAGTTAGAGACCATCTCTAAATTGAGGAGGGGGCCTAAGGGTACAGCTTTCACCGTCTTACAGAGCAGTGATTGCAGCCATTCCCCAACTCTCTGTGAATGGTACTCATGGCCATTCATCCGTGTTCATTGATCAATGGTCATGACAATTTGCATACTAATGATCATGAAACTAACCTCACAGCCCAATGTTCGTTCAGGGGGTGAAATGACTGAAAGATTAATCGGCTCTGTTTTGAGTTTTGTTCAAAAAAGAATGACTTCATATAGGGAAAAATATATATGACATATGCAGGACACCTTAAACTAGTTTTTTAATTAAGTAGCAAGGCAGAACAAAATCAGGGCTGTATCAAGACACAGGGACTAGATTGAGAAAAGTTTATATAATTATTTAGCCTTGTTGTGCAAACAAGCCTGCATAACTTAATAAATATAGAATTTGAAAAATAACAAACCTAAAAAGAAACACTAGGTACAAGATACATGAGTCCCTATGATACTTTTGGTAAACAACCATTTGACTAACATGTGTGTCTCACCTGCTCTTGTTCCATCTCTGTTCTGTCCTCATCCTCCATCTCCCTCTCTGTTCCTCTCTCTCCCTCTTTGTGCTGACAATCAAGCCAAACACCAACATTTTTTTTTTTTTTTTGTTTCACACATGGTACAGCAGTAATGCATTCCCATACACAACCTTCCTTTCAATTAAAGTAACACATCATCAAATATACACCTTGATAGCCATTTGAAGAACTCTGAAATAGTGCAGTGCCTTAAATCGCTAAATTAATGCTTATATGATGTAACTCTAAAGATTTAACCTGACATGGCAGAGAGTTTGTTACACAGAGCTGTGTGAGAGGTTATCCTTTGAAACTGTTTTTAAAATGGTGTGCACTTCACTATTATGCTATGTGATTGTTGAAACATCTGTCTGCTTCGACCAATCAGATTAATGTATAGCCTGGTAATGACTTCACTGTCATTCTTTGATCTTCTATCAGTGACAACATTTTCTTTTCTGGTATAAGTGAAGCTCTTGCCACTCAAACCGTGCTCTGTAAGAGAAACTGTTGTTTTTCAAACTGCTTCTGGCTATCGTTATCTTAACCCTTTCATGCATAGTGGTCACTACAGTGGACAGCTATTCAAAGGCTGTTTTCTTGTATTTGTGTCAGTGTTGATGGTATACTTGCATATAAACCACTACATTGGACACTGATGTGTCACGCCATATCATTTTTTTTTTCATGCCTAAAGATGAATCAAAATACTAACTACTAAATCATGATCGAGGTCGTCATAAATTATGCATGAAAGGGTTAGACTACATATAAAAATGTAATTTTATATTAAACTTCTTCAGTCTGATGGCAAAGCTGTTTTTTTTTATTAAACTGGGAACTGGTTCCATAACTATGGAACGCCAGGACTGCCATAATGAATTAATTAAATACACCATTAAATAATTAATTAAATGTGGCAATAATTAATTACAATTGGAAATAATTCATTACATAAATATTTATGACACATGTAATTAATTAATTATTGACACATTTAATTAATTATTGACATATTTAATTAATTGATGACACATTTAATTGATTATTGGCATGTTTAATTAATTAATAACACATTTAAATAATTATTGACAGTTTTAATTAATTATTTAATTATTTATTTATTTTATTCATTTTGTCACTTTTGTCCCCTTCATCTCTCCTTGAAATAATTTTATCTGTCAGCCTCACCCATCAAACTAAGGGGGCGGGGTTAACGCTGCCCATGCAGCTTCTCTAACATTTGATTGGTTGCCGTGCAAAGTAAGTCAAGACAGGTCGATCCTAGATAATCGATTGCTTGTGTGGACTTGGGGCAGCCAGGTATCCCAGAATGAACAGGCAGCAATGGTGGTGGTGTAAACTAAAATATCCCGTTTTTCTGTCACCAACTACACTTTTAATAGTGTTTTAGCCGCGAATGTCGCGCCGTAATCTTCACTTGTCTGGTCAGGTTGTCAACATAGAACATGTTTGCAAAAGTGCTCAGATGTTTTCAGAGATGTCACTAGCTCTGCTAACAGTCAGCCCCGGTGTTCCAGCTTAACTGTTTTTTTTGTTGTTGTTGTTGTTGTTGTTTGTTTGTTTTTTTAGTTTGTTTGTTCGTTTTTAGGGGGGTTACGTTAACCGGTTTGTTTACATATTCCACACTCCGTGTTCCACATGTTGCATTCGCAGATTCTCATTTTCACCGAACGATTGTCTATTTCCGCCTGGTCTTGTGTCGCTGTGCTTCTGTAACATAAAGAACGAGCTGACATTTTTCTCACGACACCAGCGATCAGCTCAACAGGCCCTCAGTTTACCTGCATGCATTCACCTCCTCACCTGTCAGCTGTTTAACACCTGCTGCTAATTGAAGAAACACGCCCACTTTATCTGGTGATAGTCACAGTTTAACTGGGCAGCCAGTGCTCGATATAACGCAATGTCAGCGCATTTTTCTGCACAAGATAAGTAAATATAGTTTTTTTTTCCGAGAGCACTTTATCAGCGGCTGATGTCCAATCACCGGCACACAGCTTTGAAACCTCACCTGAGTTTTAGCTCTCAGTGGTTAAACACTGGACTTAATTCACTCAGGTTCTGTCTGTCGGGTCACGTTTACTTCGCTGTTTTATTTACAACTGAGCAAATCGGTTTGGCTGAGGTTAAAGTTATGTTTCATAACTGCATAGTTTTACTGAAGTTTAGTGGTTCATTGGCACATGTGTTAGACTGAACCGTTCGCTTTTCTTTATCTGGTGTGTTTTGGATTTAACGGTGAATTTTGAGACTAAACTGACTTTTAAAATGTTTTATACAAAGAGGAAAGAGAAGGCGCATTTTCATCGAGAGGAGCAGGGTTTGCAACAGCGTGTTCATCATGGAGACTGCAAACTGGACAGAAATATTATATCATCTGTTTTTTAATAGTTATTCAACTGTATTCTGAGCACCAGCGATCTGTTAGAATTTTTAGAGTTTACTTAACTAAAAATAAATGTGGTTAACATATAATTTGTGTGGGTTTTTTTGTTTTGTTTGTTTGTTTGTTTGTTTGTTTGTTTGTTTGTTTGTTTTTGTTTGCTTTTTTTTGTTGGTGTTTCGGTCATGTTTAACTGTCAAAGGCTTGTTAGAAACTATAAAACACATCGTGCAGACTTCTGGATGTTAGAAGAAAACTAATACTGCTCATGAATGAGACTAAAGGCAGGAAGGTGTCCTTTAAAACTAAACATGTTAAAGGACCTCTCTATTTATATCATAGTTTATGACACAGCACGTGTATTTAAGTAATAGCCTACTGATTTCAGTGTAGTGGTGAACAGTCACACAGCTCACGTGGGTGTTATGTGTGATACTCTTTAACTATAATTTATCCAAGTTAACGTCAGTTAATCATTCAGACAGTTCTTTTGCAATGACAAACATAAACACTCATGTCGCCGGTAGGTTTCCGCTGTGCCAGCTGTTTAAATTACAGCTGATTATGCAGTAACCACGGACTCCGAGCGACTGGATCGACGCAGGTCAGACAACAATTTTACATATATGATCTTAAAACAGGACACAGCCACTATACATCCTGAGCTCATATCAAATGTGTACGCAGACTGAGTCTATGTTTGACGTTTGTTTTCTATCTAATCTTCCTCTCAAACATTTAAATAGCAGCGAGTCTGCAGCTGAGGGAACACAAACTCAAATTGTCGGAACAGATTTGCTCGTTTCTTGCGTGGATTCATTTGGTGGTTTATTAAATGTATAACTGTTATTCTAATCTGCTGCTGAGTCTCTTACGCTGATGAAAACGCAGATAACACAGATCACGAACACCTGTTCAACCAATCACTTTCATTCCACTTTGATCTGCGACAAACTGATGCGTTCATCTCTGTTACAGTGTTGCGTTAAACTGCTATATTTTTTTTGTTCTTTATGCTGTAGATTTTCACGTCTCTGGAATAGTTGGCAGTAATAAGGATGATTTTCTGTAAAATCATATTGATATGACCCATGAATTATATGTAGATGATAGATTAGTCAGTCGGGAAACTGTGTTAACTCAGAGAGCTGAAGATATCGTGGACATGCTGACCTCGCTCCGTGGTGTACAGAGCCGTTTACCCTCATGATTAATATTCACAATTAAAATATTAGCCGAACATCATGAAGTCTGTATGTGTTTCATAGTGTCGAACAACCTTTGTACAGTTAAAGCCAGCAGTTACTACATGACGGAAACACCAACGTTATCTGTTTTCTGCGTTTATACACAGGTCACGCTGATTACTGAACAAAAACCCAAAGATCAGCTGTTAATCGGATTTATTTGGCGACTGAAACACGTAGGACACATAAGAACATCAGGAAATAAAAAGGCGATAAATATAACGTCAGTAAAAGAAGTCGGTGTCAGCGGGGGTTATTACAGCTGTGTCCCGGGCCTGCGCTTTGTCGGTGGTAATAACAGCTCGATTGCTTGCGAGGCGAGCGGGTCTATCCCACGCTTTGCCGTGAGACTGGGCAGACATCACCGAAATCATCGAAGCACTTTTGCAAAGAGGCTCTATCTTGACAAACCGACCAGACATCTGAAGATTAAACCACTACATTCTAAAAAATATTAAAACGGTATTTGGTGACACACAAACAGGGTTTTTCAAAGTTCAGTTCTGTTAGTTTCCACATGCCGGTTGTTGTGTGCTAAAAACAATGGCCACCAGGCCAGAGCAATGGTTTTGACTCGATCAGCGGTAACCCCGCCCCCTGAGTTTGATGGGTGAGTTTGACAGATAAAATAAATTAATGGTGAGACCTGAAGGTGTCAACTGTGCCAAAATGAATTAATTAAATACACCATTAATTAATTATTTAAATGTGGCAATAATTAATTAAATGTGTCAAAAACATTTTTTAATTAATTATTTCCCATTTTAATTAATTATTTCCCATTTTAATTAATTACTTAATGGTGTATTTAATTAATTCATTATGGCAGTCCTGGCGTTCCATGCCATACTAGAGGGACCGAATAGCTGAAGGCTCTCCCTCCCAATCTGCTTTTAGAAACTCTACACACAAGCAGGCAGTCTGAGAGTAAAGTACTATTATGTCTTCAAGGTATGATAATGTGGAGAGATGGATTTTAAATTCCGTTCTGGATTCAGCGGTCAGCCAATGAAGAGAAGCTCACAAGGAAGCTCTTAATTTGTTTGTTTTATTATTTATTTATTTATAACTGAACTTTCAAACTCAATCAAGCCAATTTCGTAGTTCTTGTGACCTTTTATCCTTTTATTTATTCCACATGCTGATGCAAAAAAGACTGCTGTCAAAAGGTTTTGTTGCTCAAAATGTGCACAATAATGATGGAGAATTTTCAATTCAGATTTACTTTTATAGCGGGGAATCACAATAGTAGTTGCCTCAATGCGCTTTAAGATAAAGACCCGACAATAATACAGAGAAAACCCCACCAATTATATGATATGCTCTCTCTTTCTAGCCCCTGTCAGTATACTTGCTGCACCATTTTGGATCATCAAGAATCTATCTGTATTGCTCAAATGCAAGAAAGCAGTCCTACATATTTGTGTAATGTGCACACTACTGGAATCCCAGATTTCTCACAGTGTTAAAGGAGATAATGGTATCTAGAGTAATCATCTGGTTAGATACAATGTTTCAAAGAAAATTTAAGCCAAATGTAGTAACCTCAGTTTTGTCTAAATTTAGTCATTTTTGTCTTTAAAATAAGCTTTTAGTTTAACTAATTGAATTTTGTTAAATAAAGCCGGGTCCTCTCCAGTTCAAGGGGCTTATTATAGACTCGTTGAACAACATTCATTATAGCTGACACCGACCCAGCGTTCAGTACCAAAAGACAATAATTCCTGAAAAGTCTAAACACACATACACAAAGGACACAAGGAGTTAGACTGAGGCCGTATATGTTACACAGAGGTGTTATTTGGGTTTGGACAGAGACGAATAACAAAAACAGCTGAAGATAATTAAGACACTCAAAGGGAAAAGTAAAACACCAATTGAAACCAGTTTTTTCAGCTGTCAAGCTTCAACAGTCATGTGACCCCCATATGACCAAACAACAACAGTGGGAAGAAACTCCTTTTTTACCAAAAAGAATCCTTCACCAGTTATAGGCTCAGGAAGGGGTGGCCATTTGTTGAGGGTCAGGGGAGGAAGACAGGACAAAGACACACTGCGGAAGAGAGCCAGAGATTAATAAGCTACTGAGCTGGATTTATTATAGCTGGCGCTGTAAACTTACTCAGCACATAGGAGGAGCAAAGAGTAGTCCTGCAATAAAAGGTACTTCGAGGCAGCCTTTGTAGTGATTTGGCACCATATAAACAACTGAAAACAGAAAGAATCCGGAGCGAATATCTGTAAAGATCCCAACAGACAAAGGACTGAAGGACATTTAAGTAAGAAATCTGCTCAAGGATGTTTTTCAAGGATTAAGATTACTACAAAGGTCAAAGAGAGGCTCAGCCACTGCAATTTTTGATTTGGTTATCAGAATAAAACTAGACAAACAAAGAGTAAGACAGGAATCTATTTAGTGCGTTTAAACTTTAGGAAATGCTGCACATGGTAAATTTGGCTTCATGCTTGGTGCTCTGGATCACTTCCTGCGCCATCACCTTGGCTGTGGATCCCAACGATTACATGGCCAGAGCCTTGCAGTTAATGTCAGAGACGCCACTCATTGATGGGTAAGTGAAATTTTATTTGTTTATTTATTTATTTGTGATTAGTGTGTAAATATCTGCGATTGAAGTCTAGTTACAAATTCAATTCATAATGCTGACCCAATAAAACAAGTTCACTTCTTTCCTGATATGATCTTTCTCCTGTGCTTTGTTCCAGTCATAATGACTTGCCTTGGCAGCTTCGGTCACAATTCAACAATCAGCTGAACAAAGTGGATCTTAACACACTGGCAAACACTCACACCAACATCCCTAAGATCAAGGATGGACGACTGGGTGCTCAGGTACACACAATGGAAGAATTATTAAAGAAAAACATACTTTCAGTGTCAATGTGCTCCTTATTCATGGGCTCCCACAGCTTATCTACAAACCTTCCTCACTGGAGACATCTCACAAAATAACATAACAACTGAATCAGACTGATCATTTTAAAAAGTCATGTTACACTCTCATTTTAAACATATTATTAGCAGAGAAGTCAGCCATTTCTTCAAAAGATTAAAAACATCTCAAAAAATCTATATCTGTCAATCCATTTTGTTTTTAATTGCAGTTGTTCAGAGTTGTACAAGGAGTGCACAGGAGACTGAGTCCAAAACTAAAAGGCAAATATTGATAGTTAATTTCTAATCTCTAAAAAGTCTACACACAAAACACACACAGGACACCAGGAGGAAAACTGGGGCTGTACATGTTCACATCGACGGCTTTATTTGGGTTTGGACAGAGAAGGGTAACAAAAACAGCTGAACATAATTAAGATACTCAGAGGGAAAAATAAAACAAAACAATAAAATAAAATAATATAATAAAAATAAATCACTAATGGGAACCGTTTTTTGCAAAAGGAACAGAAGATGTTGAAACTACCATAACTGAAACAAATAGACACGAAATATGAAGCTAAAAACTAGTTATTACTTAAGTGATTAAGGAGGGAAACAAAAAACAGAAGGAAGGTGTTACACCACGTGGAGGGGAAGGAAACGGGGAAAACAAAGGGCACTTATATTGATACAGAGTGGAAGAGCTGGCACTCATTCCAAGAAAGCCCAAAAAATAAGAATCTAAATGAAAGATTCAATAATACTCCTTTCAGGCAACTATCACTAGAACGAAAATGAAATCAAGACAGAAATTCAGAAAAGCCAACAGAAGCCGAGCATTTGAAACACTCAAAGAATTAAAATCCCCCAAAACAATAAAAAAAATATTTGGGGGGGGGATTTGTTTTTTGTTTTGTTTTATTTATTTATTTTTGTTATAGTTAATTTCTATTAAAGTTTCTTGAATGATGTCATGTGCATTGCGCAAGAGGTGTTGGCTACATGGGGCATGATAAAAACAGTCGTTGCTAGGAAGACATGTATTCACTGACTGGGTGGTTGTGGTCTCGGGATGTTGCTGACTCAGAACGTACACAAGTCTGTCACTTCCATGCAAACTACAGAGGACCGCAGCAATATCATAGCGACCAAACCAATCACAAGGAAATTTTAACCAACTGGTTAGGATGTGCACACTTTTGCCTAGCAACAGGTGGTTACTGATCTGTAGGCTTGCGTGATCTGTAGGCTTTAGCAATCACTTTCCCAGTGACAGTCATTAGCTTCCAGCAACCACTCACAATCAATGCCATGAAAAAGAAACACGCAGCCTCCTCCACCCACACCCACAAATTAAATGATGAATTAGCCACACCCTATTCAATTCAATTCAATTTTATTTATATAGCGCCAAATCACAACAAAAGTCGCCTCAAGCCGTTTCATAGATACAGAGAAAAACCCAACAATCATATGACCCCCTATGAGCAAGCACTTTGGCGACAGTGGGAAGGAAAAACTCCCTTTTAACAGGAAGAAACCCCCGGCAGAACCAGGCTCAGGGAGGGGCGGGGCCATCTGCTGTGACCGGTTGGGGTCGCAGCAGATTCTCATGATTCTCTACTGAATCAGAGAATCATGAGGGGGGCAAATACCTTTTTTTACAGCATTGTGCATATGTGTTTGAGAGTATGATTGTATTTTATTCATCTTTGTTTAACTTTGAAAGTTAATTATACATAGTATAATCTTTGCTCTGGTCCTCAGTTCTGGGCAGCATACGTCCCCTGTGACACTCAGTACAAAGATGCTGTCAGACAAACGCTGGAGCAGATAGACGTGATTCACAGGATGTGTCAGAAATACCCTGAAATCTTCATGTTTGCCACCAGTAGCCAAGGTGAGACACTGACTCCGACAGTTCATAGCTGTCTTTCTCCTGGTTGTATCACACATCAACTGTCATGTCTGCACAGACATCTTGAAGGCCTTTAATATGAGTAAGACCGCCAGTCTGATTGGGGTTGAGGGTGGTCACTCACTCGACAGCAGTCTGGGGACCCTGCGCACCATGTACCAGCTGGGGGTGCGCTACCTCACACTTGCCCACTCCTGCAACACACCTTGGTAAGAGCCACCACCACATTTTAAGGCATCGGTCAGACCTCAAAGATCAATTAATTTGCTGTTACTTATATAAAGAAATGTGTTTGAATTTTCAGAAGAATACAAACAATGAGTAAGTTATTTTCACGTTTCTATTGATTGACTGTAATGCTGTGCAAAAGTCTTGATAAACACATTGTTTCGTTATATTTTGCTAAGAAAATTGAAAATAGCCGTAGTGATTTGCAAGGCATGGATCGAGCCTGGTCACAGACAAAAATCAATCGCAATGACAAATTCAATCAACATCTTCACTGAAAAGTGTTTTTGAGAACTAGTCTGGAAAACTGAGCCTCTATATTTATATGACATATGTTTTCCAGGCAGAAAATATAGTAGCTATTAGTTCTAGTTCTGTATTTTCAGCTGAGTTAAATATGCTCAGTCACATGCCTTCACTTCCCCATTCAGATGAATGTTTATCCAAATTACAACTACACAACATTAAACAGAAAATGCAGAGTTAGGGGCTGTGTCACTGTGTGACGGTTTCAATAATAAATTCATGTGAAAAAGAATCAAGAGACGTCTTATGTGAAGAATAACTTCCTCTGGATCGTGTTTGCACTGTTTCCATTCATTAACTGAGCCAACAGTAAGGTTCAGATGTTGCATTAGAGCTGTGGAGAGCACGGGGGATTCCTGCAGGCCCACTCAGGCAGCAGTATCACATTCACTGGCAGGTGAATCTGTACTGATATGCTTTACCTCAACAGTGAACCAACCAGGTGCAACCAGCAGCTGGTTAAATTTAGGAAACAGAAAGAGAATAGAATGCCTTTTGTGTCACGTTACATGTGTACAGAGCATCTCCTACTCAGTGCAGCTGAGGATCCAGTAAGGGTCCTGGCTACACCCCCCATGCTAAACAAATCAAGCTCTGGAATGGCGCGGTTACGTCTGCAGCTCGGACACAAGGATTTCACTACATGTTGTACTCTGTATGATTGTGTATGTGACAAATAAAGGTTGTTTGTTTGTTTTTGTAAAGGTTTTGTGTAGACATGTATGAAAGAAAGGGAGGTCTGCACCTCACCATGTGAACATCGGCCTCCAGGAAGATGTTAAACTATATTACTAAATTCTTTTACCAATTCTTTTATTTTTGTTTTTGTTTTTAGAATTGGGAAAACAGTGAACTTTATATAATCTGCTACGTCTGAAATCATGGAGAAAGACCTTAAAATATCTTTGTACATCTTCGCCTCTGTCAGTGCGCCCCAGGGCGGCTGTGGCAACAAAGTAGCTTGCCATCACCAGTGTGTGAATGTGTGTGTGAATGGGTGGATGACTGGATGTGTAAAGCGCTTTGGGGTCCCTAGGGACTAAGTAAAGCGCTATACAAATACAGGCCATTTACCATTTACCATCTTTCTCAATGTTTCATAAAATGTTAATGAACACTTCAGTTTACTTTAAATGAGTTCCAGATTGTTCGTTGTCTTAAGTTTTGCATGTTTACTAACACTTGCTTTTTCATTCACAGGGTAGATAACTGGCTCGTGGACACTGGATCAGAGTCATCGGAGCATAACGGCCTCTCTTCTTTTGGCAAAGTCAGTGATGCAAACGTGGGAAATCATTATTTCTGGGAGTACTATGTTACACATTAACATCTTTTGTGTAGCTTTATTCCTATTCCTCTTTTTTTATTTAACCTCCTAGGACCCTGTGTCCATATGTGGACATCACATTTTGGGTTATTTAGACTAAAATACTCAATTTTGCTCTACATGGGCCTGATATCCACTTACGAGGACATTATACTGCTACTGTTCTATCAAACTTTTAAACAAATATCCTCATATGTGGCTCTTATTTTTCTTAAAAACAAAAATAAGGTTAAAAAAAAATCTGGTAATTCTTTGTTTTTTCATTCATCAGGCCCCAATATGCCCAAATATCAAAGAGAAATTAAAAATGCATGTCGTGAAAGAGTTCGGGTCTTAGGAGGTTAAAGCTGACCTTCTTGTGTATATGGTAAATCACTACTTTTCACATGTTTAAGAATCTCTTTATGTTAACTATTTAAGAGGCCTTTTACACAAGAACTGGACTGAAAATAAGTGACAGCAGGCCTGAAGGAGAGATTTGAAGTTAAAATTGTTGTTTTATATGCAAGTGATCAGGAGAGAGCTACAACTCAGACTGCTGACAGCCATTTGTAAAAACCATGACCTCATTAACTCGGAAAAGAAGCATCAGAAAACACTGACAGAGTATCAATAAAAAAGTATTCCGTTATTATGTTTTATAGCTTAACGACGTTAGCCCAAAGTTTCTTCTGAGGCACTTCAAAGACAATAACATTTATTGCCAGAGGTTATATTGGTGGAATTGGTGTAAAAAACTCTGCTGTTGATAACACGCACATGAGCTTAGTGAGGTGAGGTGGAGGGAGTGTTGGAGCTGTTTGTGATGGAGTTAGATAACGGCAGACTAATAAAAAAAAATTGCTGACGCATGATTACATAAACAAATTAATGTATTGCTGAATTAAAAAAAAAAAAAAAAAAAAAAGCCTGAGAAAAGCTTTACAGATTTTCTTAAATCTTACCTCTTAGCATGTGTGCTACATAAAATAATACTTAAAAAGATCAAAGCTGAAACACTGGGCACATCCTCCCAACCCTCACTGAAACTAACTGAAACTAATATATAAATAAGGAGTAATCAGAAAATACAAAACTATAACAACCACAGTAGTAACCAAAGTGCGTTCACATTACAGCAAGTAATTGCGGAAATGAACCGCCTGGGGATGCTGATCGACCTGGCTCATGTTTCTGAGGAGGTGATGAACCAGGTGCTGACCCTGTCTAAAGCTCCGGTCATCTTCAGCCACTCCTCCGCATACGCCGTCTGTCCACATAAGAGGAACGTCCCAGATGACGTCCTGAGACGAGTGGTGAGTTCACGAGACACAACCGAAAGAAACAGCAGGTCAACCTAAAGGCTGAGGACCTCGTGAAGATCAGCAGTAGTATATGAATAGTTCACATGGTTATTGTTTGATTCTCTCTCTTATTGCATCGTCTTTGGTGTTTGCTTCTCAAATAGTTGAAACCATCTGAAAAGTGGGAGTAAAAGCAAGGAGTCACAATGCAAATAGAGGGTTTAAATTATAACAATATATTGTACTTTAACAAGTTAGCATCCACAACCTTTTGCCTGAAACTTTCACATCAAATTAATGGAGTGGAATAGGAATAATATTTAGCTCTTGCCAGCTCTTAGAAATAACACAAAACTGGGCCCAAGTGCACCACAGATGTTGTAAGTGATCTGGATGTGGGGGAGCAAAATGCATCAACAGATCACCTGATCACAGTAAAACACGCAGCCAGCTGACATTGAACTGCTGCTTGGGGTCTTAGATAACGCATCCATAAAAGCTCTTTATGCAACAGATGAGCTGCAAATGGCTGTAAATGGATCAAGTTAAATGATGCGTAATGACAACTTCCCTCCTAAAGTCAATAAAATAAGATAAAAACAAGAAAGTTATTGTACAGCACTGTAAAATGATACACGTTAAGTTATAACCAGGAAACGTAGCAGAGGTCAGTGCACTCATGCGGATCATTGGGACGTGCGTTTCATGGCCCGGTTGATGCTTTTCTTGACTTTCTGTCATTCTCTGCAGTAGATCAGAGCCATTTAACACCAGTCTGTCTCTCCAGAATGAAACTAAAGGAATTGTGATGGTCAACTTCTACAATGACTATGTGACCTGCAGCAATACAGCTAAATTGTCTGATGTTGCAGGTAAATTACTGCTGTGACCATGACATCTGCTGTAAACCAGTCAAACATTAACATTTATCTTTTTATTCTCAAAGCTATCTTCTGTCCATTCACTTCATTCTCAAGTTTGTTGCTTTCATTATAGATCATTTCGACCATATAAAGAAAGTGGCCGGGGCAGACATCATCGGCTTTGGAGGAGATTATGATGGCGTTCCCAGGTGGGTTCCCACATAAACTCGCTGAAATGTGAAGACATTGGCACACCGTGGAGAGATGCACCAAAGGTTTTTTTGCTAATAGCTCTTTGGGAATCACCTTGTTGGTGCAAAAACACTTTCTTCTCCAGTCAAACTATTATCTTGGGTACTGGTTCATCCTTTTACGTGCCTTTTATTCTTGAATGATTGAAAGATCTGTGTTATACATGGCTTTTAAAAAAAAAAAGCAAAGAATATTCATCTGAAAATGGTTAGGTACAAGGACTGGACTGAAGATGCATGGAAAAAGCAGCCAGTGTCCAAAGAAACACTTTGAAAAACATTCACAAAGCCTGGAGAACTACTGGTCAAGACCACTTTAAAATATTGCAAGAAAGTGTGAGTCGTTGGAAGGAAAATATGATGAAATGAGGAGTGGTTCGGGATTTTTCCACAGTACTGTAACTTTGCCCGTTGGGTAGTTAGACTCGTGTCATATTCAAAATTGTCTTGATGAAAAAAAAAAACCACCAACACTTTTCTTTACATTTTGCTTCCAATGAGCTGGATTTTCTTGTAATTTTTCTTGATAAAAAAAATTTGTGTTTGTTTGTTTTAAATATAGTACTGCTTTTTGGAAGTGCTGTATAAAAAAAAATCCACTCAATTTTACATCACATGTAACTCGCTGGTTGTAAAATTGTCCTTTTAGAGTACCTGAGGGTTTGGAGGATGTGTCCAAGGTCCCCAATTTGGTGGCTGAACTGCTCAGGAGAGGATGGACTGATGAGGAAGTCAAAGCTGCTCTTGGAAATAACCTGCTCCGTGTCATGAGCGAGGTTGAGAAGGTAAGGAATAAATGCACGCACACAAACACACACACAAGTAACCTAAAGCTCGATGCACTTCATGGGTTCATGTATCATTTGGAGAGCTGTGTGAAGTAGCTTGGTCAAGTTGGTTGCACACGTTTGATTGATTGGCTTGTTTAGTGGTAAACATATTTACCTTAGATGCAAAAGACCTTCGGTTTGAGAGTAGAGGACAAAAGCTAGCGTACTCCCAGTGCTGATCCCAAGCCTGGATAAATGTGAGGAGGAAGGGCACCTGGCCAAATCAAACATACAGATCTGTTTCCCCTTGGGAAATTGGAGAGAGCAACCAAAAGTACCTGTTAAGACGTTTCCTCACTCCATCCATTTAAACCAGCATGACAGAGATATCAGCCTCCTTATCTGAGGATCTGCAACGATAAGAAAGAATTAGATACTCAGCACACCTTAAAGCAATAAAATCTGATATAGCAGTTGTTTCCAGATTGTAATTCTGAGCTGGTTGATGGAGTGACACTAGTAGATCTGTTATTCCATTAAAAACCACCAAATGAGTGTTTCCCACCTAACCCCTCAAAGTCAGGTTTTTATTCTCCACCAACTGCGAAATCATAAAATGGACATTTTCTTTGTTACAGGACCAAAAGTGCACAAGGTTGGGCTGAAATTTGGGTCCTTTTAAGTCACAGATTTTTCCACTATTTTTGAGCACCACAGAGACCAGCTGCATGACATCGTCCAGGCTGAAGAAAAAAAAAAAAAAATTTCAACTAAATCAATTTTATACCAGCTGCAAATGTCTTAAAAACCAAAATCCATGATATCAAACTCTGACCATCAATATCGTGGGATATATCATCAATTCAAGAGCAACACTCCTCCAAGTTAATGCCTGCAACAAAAACTAGACTGGATGTTTATCTGTAACAACTTAAAACGGTGCATTACTGTGCACATTCAAGGGAAGTTGATCAGAAGTGAAAAAGATAAGGAGTGAGTGAGTTCTTTGTATGTGTGAGGCCACTCAAAGAGCTGCTGTGGGGATCCGAGTCATCATGTTGGTTTCCTCTAAAAGGGCTCTGAATGCAAGGTGTTTAATAATAATTCCTCCACTCACATCCATCACAAAATGTTTTGCACTAGCTGGTTTCTGCAGGTCGTCTTGTGACAAATGTCCTTTGCGACAAGTAGCAATTCACAAAGTCATTACCTAACCGAAAACTTAGATGTTTACGGTTAGGTAATGACTTGTCGAATTATATCTGCATAATGATTGGGGGGGTTATAACATTTAACTATTGTGAGTCATTGTTCCTTATCCCCAGAAACCACACCTTCTACCAGTTTCTCTGCATTATTATCGTTTTTTCTTTGATTAAGTAGACTCAAATTTAACAGCACTATAGATAAACAGATGAACCCTCATGTGGCTCACTGGGACATATGCCTGAATACAATCTCTAAACTATCAATGATCATCTAAAGACCACTGAGCTTTTTTAAAAATGTGTGTGTATAAGTAATGTTGTGTTGACAGCTACTCCGTGGCTACAGCAGGTTTTAAACAATGTCTTTGAATAGCAGATGGGCTCACAGTGAATACACCCCATTAGCGTTTTTGTCTCCTGCCTGACGATGTCATCTTTGTGTGTCAGGTCCGCGACAGCATGAGCAACGAGATGCCGGATGATTTTCCCATTCCAAACGAAGAGGTGCAGAACCCGTGCAGAACAAGCTTCGGATACCCCAGCACTAACGGATCAGCCCAGTCGCTCAGTACACTGGCACTTCTGATTACACTGGCTCTCCAGGCTTGGATTACATCAACTGTTTAATGGGTAGCTGTAGAACCTACGGTATGTAAGTCATGAGTTAAATCCTGAACTGTAATGCTATACTGCTGAGAGAAACTACTGCATAACTTTCTCCCCTCATGCAGTTTTTAAAGCTTTAAGACTCAATTATATTAACTGTAAAATGGTATAAAAGATGGACAAACAAATTATGTTATTAAAGTTTATTTAAACCTGAGTCAGAGTTTCAATTCATCCATTTTATCTCATTTAAAACAAAAAAAGACCAAAAAAAAAAAAAAAAAAAAAAAAAAAAAAAAGTAGTGAAGGTGCCTTTTTATGGGCAGGACTGTAAACAGGGTTTTTTTCCTAGTTGAATAATGAAGTCACACAACTATAATCTGAGTACGCACACCTGAACATTTTCACTCCAAGCAGTACATTTCTTTGTTTTGTAAAGTGAACAGGGCCATCTAGTGTTCAGAGAGAGAAACACCATCACTGAACATTTTTAAAACAAGTTTTGTCGATTTGAGTTTGGTTTACAGAGAAGTAAAAAAAGATTTAGATTATTTTCCTTAAAAAGTTAACACTCAGCTTTTGCACATTTTACTTTACAAAGAAACAAAACATTAGGTTTTAAAAGCTTACATCACCAACTGTAGTTCCAACACAAGCACCTTTGTTTGCTCACTGAAGGTAAAGTTATGTATTCACAAACAGTAAACTATCACACAACGACACTGACGGCTGAAGACATGATCTCATCTCACAGTTAAAACTAAAGGCTTTAAACACGTAAAACATCCGCACTAGTAAACATAAAAGAACATTAAACAAACCATTTTTTAAAAAGAAAAGAAAAATGTAAATATATATATCTATCTATCTCTCTACTGGTTCCACAAGGTTGTTGCGTTTTAGCTGAAGCATTCCAGACACAGACGCACTTTTCGCTCAGCAGCTGCTGTGGTTAGTGCATCTTGAAATTTAGCCACTTCCAGTTTAAGTAGAAAACAACAGGACAGTTTTTAATGCAATAGTTGGTAATAGATGTGGTTTATAGAGGGAGCATGAAGACAGAAAAACGTAATGGTAAAGAAATGGTTGTGTTTATCCACACTGATCACATCCTAACATCAGAAAAAGGACAAATGAAGCTTGTTAGTTGCACAGGAAACAAAAAGCCTTAAAAAAACAAAAATAAAAACAAAAAAACAAAACTATAATTGATCATTTTTTAGTGTATCATCAGCGCCCCCTGCTGTGCTTCACAAGTATAGTCTTGCGTGCTCAGGTGATCTGTAGCCCACTCAGCGCTGCTATCTGCTGGTGAGTCAGGCAGACAGACTTAATGAAGAACTGTGTTACTGAGAAACGCAATCAAAGAGCTTTACATGACAGAGAGCTCCTCTGGTAACACTGGAGTGTGCCAGTTTGCTTTGAATGCCTACCACAGACATGAGCAGTGTGACCCCAGCTGCACTGGGAATGTACCAACATATTCCTACATCTCAGAAAAGGCTGACAAAATACAGCAAAAGGAGGCCATCGTCCCACAGCGGTGGACCGGATCCATGTGTGAAGACGCCACTGCATAGTAACAAAATGTAAAGAGACCAGATGGAAATATTGATGAAAACTGACAAAGTTGGAGCCATTGCTCTAAAGTGCATCCAGCTCGCCAGATGAGTTATGAAGAGCTAATCACTGACCCTTCCACTGAAGGCTTATCATAGCCTGTCAGAGGTAACATTTCGACTCATCCCCTCAAGCTAGAGTGTAAAGAGGAGGAGAAGGGTTAAATTTAAGACACATCTCTCAGAGTTTCTGGTTCCTGTGTTTCATTGTTTGACAGCAGAGGGGGATGAGCAGGAACACCAATCCTGTAAGGCAAAGAATCTTTAGTCAACATCTTCCTGGTGGCAGACACCAGGAGGGAGTAGTTATCCGGGTTGTACTCCGACAAAGGGGCACGCGTGTGCAGTAGAGGGAGGCTGTCTCTGGTGGGCTGCGACAGGAAGAGGGGTGGTCGCCTCTGGTTCTCGCCGTCCTTCATGGAATCTGGGAGCGGTTTCCGTTTGCTTTCAGGTAGGAGCATTATGCAGAGGACGGAGAGGACAGCGAAGGAAGCGAAGACAACATGATGGAGGAAATAGCCACCATTGTTCTGGAGCTCCATCAGGGAGGAGGCGGCCCTGCCAACGCAACCCAATGCCAGCACCAGGCCAAGGCAGCCACCTCTGGACGAGAGAGAGGAAGCACAGGAAAAGGAGAATAAATCACCAAGGTGAAAAGATCGCACGGTACTTTGTTTCAACCCGTTTTTTTCCTTTGTACTTTAAAACTTCCTTTTGACTTTGCGGCAAATGTGATCAATACGTCCCATTTTCAGTTTAATCAAGAACAAAGAGACATTTACCGAACTACAGTTGGCATCACCTCACAGGCGAAGAATGCACTGAGCATGGCGAGAGCCTGAGAGAACAACAAACCCACAACGGAGAGCACCAGCACCAGGCCA
Organism: Perissodus microlepis; assembly: GCF_051167445.1. Lineage (NCBI taxonomy): Eukaryota > Metazoa > Chordata > Actinopteri > Cichliformes > Cichlidae > Perissodus > Perissodus microlepis. Next base: position 22,822,861 of record NC_140461.1, read on the forward strand.
CCCTGCAGGTCTGTCAAACACAAACGTCAATAAAAGCGTCATTAAAACCCAGAGAGTGAAAAACTTTCTGGGATGTGATCCAAAACTTTTTCAAGGAAACTCTGAAGGGAATTTACAGTAGATTTTATGGGCCTGTGTGGATGTTACATACATGGTGTAAGGGCCAGCAGCAGGAGTGAAGACAGTCCAGTGATGATGGCAGAGAGGAGAAGCATGCCACGTCGGCCAAAGTGATTGATGGACAAACACAGGAAGATGCAGGCGAGCGCTCCAGTTACCACCCGGAGGAAGTAGCTGAAGTAGAACTTGTTGGAGAAAGTGTGCAGGTTTTTGGTGAAGCAGTACTGGATGCCTGTTCCAATGAATCTGGATGGCAAAGGAAAAAATAAAATAATCAGGTTGAAAGCAGGTACCTCAAATCCTAAATTACCCGTTAGGGAATATCTCAGTTCATCTAGCTCTGTAGACCTGTCGTGGCACTTGGTAATCAGTTTTGTGGTTTAAGCACAGCAGATATTGAAAGCATGTTGTACATTTCCTGCCCTCATGGTTGATGCCATAGCAACACAAACAAAAACAAATGAATTGTTTCCCCTTTAATTTGACCTCTTCTGTAACAAACCACTGATGTGTACAGCTGATGACAAAGTATTTCCCCCCTTCCTCATTTTTTACTTTGACATATTTCCAGGATTTCAAATTTTCAGGTCAAATTTTTTTTTTTTTTTTTATATTAGACGAAGACAACCCAACAAGGAGGAAAAAGCTAACAAAACATGCCTTTCCTGTGTGGAAAGTAGATGCCCTCCTTGCTAAATCATGAACTAACTCATACTTTGTTTTGGTTTAGAAAGCTTAGTTCAATTTCACCAACCACACTCAGGTCTGATTACTGCCAGTTGGATCTCGATATCACTTAAACAGGAACTCGAGTCCTCATTTGAAGTTCAGAGTTCATGATTCAACAATAAGAAAGACTGGGCAAAACATGGCACCATGGGAGAGATCCAAGGAAAAAAAAAAAACCACTACTGAACAAAAACACCACAAAAAGGTTTGTCTCACTTCTCCTCAGTGTTAAGAAAAACTCAGTATCAGTTATCAAACACTCGCCTGCAGTTCTTGTTCGTTTTTGTTCAACCCACTGAATTAAAGCTGAAAGTCTGCACTTCAACTCCATCTGAGTTGTTTCATTTAAAATGAATTCAGGTGATGCACAGAACCAAAATTGTCCAAATATTTATGGACTTCACTGTAGCGCCCCTGACTCGGGACCGCTGATTTCATGAAGAGAGAAAACTCACAAGCTGAAGCCGAGTATGAGGCAGTTCTTCCAGATGACGCGAGTCCGACGCAGCTCCAGAGCAGAGTGGTATCGTGGCTGACTGTCCTCGCCGTACACTGAATCAATCTCTGTAACCACAAACAGGGAAATCATTTTAACTGATGTCCCAACAAAGTTAAACCCCACTGAGTTTGATTTGGAAATACGTGTTGCTTCTACCAAGGAAATACCAGGGTTTAGAAATTGGTGAGGTCCAGATTTTTCTTCTCTTAATGCATCACGTTTAAGGTTTAGCGCCTGTGCTCCAACAACCAGGAGAAAACTGTACACGCCTGCAGAGAAATCCTAGAGGTGTGTGTGTGTGTACCTGACAGCAGGGTTTCGCTAGGGTAGAGGTCGTCTTGTAGAAAAACACAATTTCTTTTAGAGAATTCCTGAAGGCTCCTCTTTGCTTGAGGAATCTGAACTGTGGCCAGCAGCCAGCGAGGAGACTCTGGAAATACCGATGCACAGCTGAAGAAAAAAAACAAACTGTTATTATCCATCACAAATATCAATAGTAAGTCAAAAGGCTTTGACATCTCAAACAGCAACATCATAAGTGCTTTAGTCACCATGTTATGGCCAAGTAAGTGAAAATCCGTATTAAAGTGTTTTTTTAAACTTGATCTTATGAGTGGGTAAAAATGAGAAATAATAAGGTAGGCATACTCTGCTTTATAGACAAAATATAGACATTGGGGTCATTTTTCTTCCCCATTGACTTCTAAGCAGTGTACAAGGTAGGAGTTGCCCCCTGCTGGGCATTAGAGAAAAATGCATGTTTAAAGTTTTTTGCATTGGCTTCACTTTCCAGCCTGAAAGCTCCATCCATCTTTAAAATACAGTACACTGTTTACAGCTGGGAATTACAGACACGTTTGTATACAGTTCCCCCCTCCACCTGAGGTTCGAGTGTAATTACACAGATTTCAAGGACGTGTGTGGTCTACATCATGTGCTCAGAAATTCAATAAGACTTGAGATGATTCAATTATTGTATTTGTAGTTGGAAGCTGTTGCTGTGACAACAACATGGTGAAAGTAAAATAGTCTCCCTCTTCTGGGAGGAAAAAAAATTTAAATAATTAAAGAGCAGAAACAAGATCTAAACAATTTTGATGCCGTGTCTAAAATACTTTAATTTGTCGACAGTAAATACAATATTTTTGATCAGCCCTCAAATATAAGCTGAAAGTCTTAAGTATTTATTTATCATATAGCTATAATATGTTCTGGTATAGCTAAAGTATGCTTATGGTGCCAGACATAAAAGACTCCAAAGACGGCTAAATGGAGCTGGATGGGTAAACTGCTTCAGTCTTGCTGCCACAGACCGAAAGGCTCCATCCTCCTCAGCCTTCAGTACGAGAGACGACTAATAGATCTGAGCTCGTAAGCGAAGACAGTGGACAGCAGTGTTTACATCTGTTGCGTCATCTGGAAGATCTAAAGTTTGGAGCTTATCCATTTAGTACTCTGCATCCAAGCACGAGAATTTTAAAGTTTTAATCTGAAAGTCAACGTAAGGTGAATAAAAATACAAAATGCTGCAGGCATTTTGTATTGCTTGGAGTACTGACAGTTTTTTTTTTCCCTCAAATCTAAGCTGGTAAATATGGCATTTCAGCCATCTAGCCATGATGACACAAATGCATGAACAATTTTTAGCCCAGAGCACACAATGTTAGTTTTGTAGATTCCCCATGCAAAATAAAATAACACAGCCTCTCCTGAGGCCTTTAAGCTGTTACCTGGCAATGTTTCAGAGCATCTGAGTGAATGATAACACTTGTTGTTATAGGGTCTCATGTAAAAACAGTTTGAGTGAGGACTGGGTGTTATCTACTAAAATATCCCAGATAATAATTAAACAAACATGGAGATTCTTGTGAACTCGGGTGTGGCTTGCTTGAAGAGGCCTGAGACAGGAGCAGCTCAACATGCAGGAACGAAGATCGCATTATGTTATGGCGTGAGGACGGCACATAGAGAACCGCTGGGGAAAAACAAATAGCGTGTCCACCTGTGCACCTCCAAAAACGCTACCAGCTGACTCACCACCAATAGGACAGCAGAAGGACTAAAGGCAAAGTGGCCACCGCCTGGAGGACGGGCCAATCGCGGGACAGAACCGCAATGCCTGGCAACAGCAGTTCTGCCAGCACGCCGAAGAAACCACTGACCATAGCAACCATCAGACGATGGGGAGGGTCGCACAGCTCCAACCCTAAGGGGATAAGAAGAAAAAAAAAAAAAAAAAAAAAAAAAAAAACATCAGAGCACAGCTGAAGGAAAGCAAACCTATTCATCCCGTTGCTATGGCAGCCACCTCATGCCTAAAGCACACTGTAGCACGTCCTCAAACTTCATGTCAGCACAGGTCATGTAGCATGTAAGGGTGAAAGCTCCACCCACCTTCACCTCTTGTTTGGTTTAAGAGAAAAGGAAATACCAAATGGAACAGCCAGGAAATTTTAAAGTCCCATTTTAGGTGATTTCAATAAGAATCAGTCTTGTTTTTCTAATTTAAAGTTAATTCCTCAACATCTGTCCTTTGTTTAGTTTTTATTTACACTTATCACTTTCTAAACCTTTGATACAGTCACCCACTCATCCAGGGTTCAATCGGTTTAACTTCTGTACCACCATTAAGACTGCTTTTAAACCCTCATAGGCAGAAAAGGAAGTGGCTTATCTCAAGTGACTCCTGCCATCAAAGACCTGACCTCCCAATAGGGGAGACCTGCAGTCCACCCTCGTGCAAAAACATGAAAACCAGCATCAAAACATAGAATCTGCTCTCGAATTGTCAAAATAAAATTTCAACATATTAAGTTTATAATTTTTTTTTTTAAAACAGCAAGAAGGATGAGGTGGAACGGTTTTCAGTGTGGACGTGGTCGTTAGGGTAGTCACTTCCTGGTTGCCCTGCCTTCAGTCCTGTCCTGCTATTATATCCTCCTGCCTATAGCACCCCCCACAAAAAAACCCAAACAAAAACAAAACAATATTTTCCCATCTCAGCCTAACCCCACACAGCAACATAATCAGACAGTCCAAGAAAAGAAAAGAAAAACAAAACAAACAAAAAAAAACAACCCAAAACAAACCCTGGAGTGAATTTCGACCTGACCTTGCAGGAATGTGGGAGTACGCCTCCCACATTCCTCCCATTTCTCATATGCATCTACAATCTCCACCTTCGCTCACTGCGAATCACTATCAAGCAGAGAAGTTTTGCTGAAACTCCTGCTGAAGACTGAAAGCTGAGCACTTTTCATAGTGGGGTGGCTCACTTGTGCCGTTTGCCTCACAGAGAGAGGACAGCTGAAGTATGACCGACCTTCACACCTCTTAGCTTAGCTCCAGTCACCTGCCTGCTGTCAGTCACAGCCTGGTTTCTTTAGTTACCAATATAATATCCATCTCCAGTGTGCCTGCTACAAACAACTGAAGCTATAATTCTAATAATAGAAAAACATCCTGCTCCCCCCCCAATAGTCTTGAATGGTAGCATATTTGTACACCTACCAGTCACTGGGTAAGCCTGTGACTGGTGCCTTCAGGACTGTTTTAAGGCTTCATGACAGATTCAACAAGATGCTGGAAATATTTCTCAGAGACTTTGGTCCAGGCTGACATGATGGCATCACAGATACTGCAGATCCACCACATCCCAAAGGTACTCTGAGGCCATCTGAGTTCAGTGAACTCAGTCATGTTAAAGAACTGTAGTGACTGGACCAAGTGGACCACGGTCACTACTCAGGTATTTATTACATTTAGATATCGACATGTCTCTGTGCATTATCCCTTACACTGTCAACAAATCAACTTCGCTCATTCTGATTAATGACAGTCTCCTGCCACAGCCTGTGAGCAGGAGAAAGTCCACAACTAGCTGGTGAACACAGTAACACTTAACAACAAAAGAATCAACTAGATATGTAGGCAGGAGGAAAAGAGGAAGACCTCAAGAGGAGATTCATGAATGTAGTGAAGGAGGACATGCAGCAGCAGATCTGCTGTGGGCGACCTTTGAATGGAGCAGCCAAAAGAGGAAAAAAGAAAGGGAATTATGACCACAATACGTAATGTCTCTGCACGACTTGTATATTTTAGTCTCCTAATGAAATTATATGACCAGACAAATGTGGAAGTTTGATAACATGAGGAATAATTAAATAACTTTCATGAAATCACATCATCCGTCAGACAGAGGCTTCATGATGGAAGCTGAACTGATTAGATGCACTTGGTGGTTATATTTATCTACAGCCTCTCTTTGCAAACTACAGTTTAATGAATACGGATATTAGAAATGAGCAGTGACGCAGATGCTCCCAAACAACTTTCACAATAAAATGCTGTCAAGTTTAGCATAGAGTTTGAAGCATGAACGCATCTTAACTAATTTGTCTGGAGAATCAAACATGAAGCACTGCAAACGGTGATCTATCAAAGATACTGCTTTAGACTGAAGGTGAGGAGATTTAGTTTAATGCAATGCTGCAGTATATCCTTTAATGCATGAATTTCACACTTCACTATGAAGGTATCAAGTCTGATTTCAGGACTCTCCACAAATAAAGATAGGATGGGCAAGATTGACCTGCTTCTGTGGGGACGACAAGGGCTTCTATCTTTTCCACTGATAAGATTAGTTCAGCACAGCACGGTGTACAGATAATTAGCTGGGCAAATACATTAACATTATTTAACTTTTACACGACATCAGATTTTTCTCAATAGAAAGATATAGTATCAGGTATCATCGCAATCTCTTGTTCAATGATTTAAGAAGGAAAACAAAATAAAAGAAAGAGACAGCAAGCTGATGAGCACACTTTAAAGTTGAAACCAAAACCCCGGAGAGCATGTCAGGCTGAGGGATTTTCCCCTCAATGACACAGCACACAGCACGCCATGACAGATGCACAGTAACGATCATGTGCCACTTGTTATTTACCCTCTGGCCTCTTATTATGTGTGTAAGTAAAATGTGAACATGTGACCAGTCCATAAAACCTTTTTCTACTTCCGCTGCCGATCAGTGAGAAAGCTCGACTACCAGACATCAGCTTTAAAATGTGGATACAGATTACTTACGAGCGATGTAGGAGGACACAAACAGCCCAGCGAGTGAGGCGCCTTGAGACAGACGCAGCAGCAGAAACACCACCACACTCCTGGACAAACACAGAGCTACACCCAACAGACTGGACAGACCAACGGACAGAAGGAAACCTCGCCGACGACCCAACCTGAAGACACAGACGTAAAACATGTACGAGTGAAACTTCACAGCCTAAACAGTCAACACACACACAAAAATGATGATCTAATGCAACCGTTTTAAACACATTTATTCTGGTGTTTATGTTCTTCATATCTTATTTAGAGTTACATATCAACTGAGGTTATTACTCACCAGTCACACAGGGTGCCTAGAAATATGTATCCCAGAATCCATCCAGTCATGAAACAGATATGCTGCACGGGGATTTTCCAGTAGTCACTGCAGACCAGGTTCCACTGCAGGGGAGGAAAAAGCAGCACAAACACTGATCAATGTCATGAGTTTAAAAGGAATTGTGAGACAATAATTCAATAATTCAGTGCTCTAATGTCAGAGTTCTTGAACAACACTGTAGGTATACACAAACACTTTTAGGTACACAAGTTTAACTGCTTGTTAGCACAAATATCTAAATCAGCCAATCACATGGCAGCAATCCATTGCATAGTCAAGTTCAGACTGAGCATCAGAATGAGAAAGGTAATTTAAGCAACTCTGAACGTCCCATGGTCATTCCTGCCAGACAGGCTGGTCTGAGTGTTTTAGAAACGACTGATCTACTGGGAATGTTCCCACAATCATGTCTATGGTTTACAGAAAATGGTAAAAAAAAAAAAAAAAAAAAAAAAAAAGGAAGAGGGAACTGTTCTGAGGCTGTGATGAGTCTTGATTTCTGTTGCAATATGATGGTAGGGTTTTTTTTTAAAGCATGAAAGCAAGGATCCATCCAGCCCCTACGAGTTCAGACTGGTGATGGTGATGAAATGGTGTGGGGCACATTTGAGCTCTTATAATCAACTGATCATGGTTTAAACGGCACAGCCAAAGTGAGTACTGTCGTTTACGTCCATCCGATAATGCACCATGCCACAAAAGTCAAATCGTCTCAAACTGGTTTCTTGTACATGACAGCGAGTTCACCGTGCTCAAATGGCCTCCACAGTCACCAGATCTCAATCTGATGGAGCGTTTTCGGGATGTGGTGGAACAGCAGATTCACATCATGGATGTGCAGCCATCACTTCACCTTGGACTAAAATCTCAAGGAGTGTTTCCACCACCTTGTCGAGGACAGATCTCAAGGCTAAAGGGGCCCAACGTGGTACTATGCATGATTATAAAGGTGCTCATGGATCCTGACAGCGAGCCATTTTCTGGCTAACCGGGTCCATCTACTGTTTGTAGTGTTGGTGCCTTTTGAAAAGTTTGGTAATGATATTTAATGTGTAGTTCTAGCAGCAGTCCTTCCAACATGTTTATGCTCCAGTTCTGATGAGCATTTGCAAGCCAGTTTTCCAGAGGTACTCCACATCCAGCTCCAAAATGGTGAGATTTAAAAAAAAAAAAAAAAAAAAAAAGTCAATTTCTTCATTTTAAATTGCAATTGGATGAAAAACAAGTGACCCACTAAAAAGGTAAGAAATCAAGCTAAACGCCTACACCACAGAACCTCAGTCATACCAATGCAATTATACTTTATGTATAAAACATTCTATCAAAGACTTAAAAGGCACAAATTAGAGCTGCTCCCAACATGCTGCATACATCATAACCTGACTATGTAACATGCCGAGAATAGCAGTTGAGTCAAACGCACAGAGAGCCGTCTGTGGGGAAATCAGGAATGTAGATCATGTTGTTTGTAATCGAGTTAAGATGCCTGCTGACAGTGTTATTACATTAGAATAAAGTGCCAGCAGCTTTACGCCTGGTTAGTACCAGTCCCTGCCTGTAAGAAAGATTCTCCTCTACTTTCCTACAGGCACCAGTCATGTTTTCTGTATTTTACAGATGGATCCAGCTGCAGTGTAAAGTCAAAGCATCAAAGGAAACAGTGAAGAAAGTGAGAAGAGCTCAGAAAGGAGCTAAATGAAAACGACTGACTATGTGAGGTCACTTTCCAATGTGCCGATCACATTTTAGGGTTTGCCTAGGAGGTTCCTGGGGGGATCAAAATTGTAAATACGGCTGAGAGACTGGTAAGTGGCATCAAATGGCTAATACTTAAAGCTAATACAGATACGATGCCTTCTGTCCCATCTCCCAGACTTCAGACCCCCACCCACACTTAACAAGTAGTTAAGAAATCTGATCATCTTGAGTATTTTTTCACTTAAATCAACAAGCCAACAAATATCGGTTCTTCTGATCAGTGTGTTTGTTGTTATTTTGAAAATAATTCAGTTTAGACGTGGTACAAAGATGCGCTCAGGTGTGACTGGATCGCTTGACCAGCATCATGTGGAGTGAATCACATTTAAAACAGGGGCCAGGAGGGTCATTCAACTGAAGGTGATGGGACATTTGATCATTAACAGCTGTTCATTTTTGTTAATCTGTCAGCTGAGTAAGTGATACGGTTTTGTTGTAAACCAGTTTAATCAGGTTCCATGATTCATGGTTCCAGTTCATCGTTTCTTGCTCTTTAACAATAAGATCTTTAGGTGTGATCAAGTTTTTTGTAAATATTTGGTAAGGATTTACAAATTTCATGCAATGTCAGTGGTGTCCAATTGCACCTGGCCTTAGAATCATATGAGTAATTCTATGCAGACCCGCGATAAAGTGCACCCGTACCCCTTCCATAGAAATGAAGAGTCTACGTAGCAACCAGGTGCTGATAATCAAATGCACTTGATTAACTGATCATCAGTAAGTGAGAGTTGTAGCAGTTGCAGGTCTGAAGCGTCAAAGTGTGCGTTAATATGATGCAACAATCTTCCCAGGAATGGACGTCCCAGCAAATTCACCAGAAGGTCTGACCATTCAATATTCAGAGAGACTGAAAAACAAAAAACAAAACAGAAAAGCCCAAGAGCTACATCTGAGACTCTACAGGCCTCAGTTAACATGTTAATGTTAAATTTCATGACAGCACAGTTAGAAAAAGACTGAACAAGCGTGGTTTGTTTGGAAGTGTTACCAGAAGAAAGTCTCTTTCGTCTAAAACAATCAGCGCGGCACAGGTACTGCACAGGACGGGCACACGGCAGTCGACCATGAATTCCTCTGTACACCAAAGTATTCTAGAGTCAAATGTGAGGCCATTAGTGCAAAAGCTAAAGCTTGAAGGAAACTGGGTCACGCAACAAGACAACTGAATGACTAAGACAAAAAAAATGAAAAGAATCAAGATCCAGTCAGAGTACAGACGTCAACTGTAAGAGAGCTGTGCATAACTGAACACCTACAAACCTCAATGAGCCAAAGCAACTCTGTAAGGAAGAGTGGGCCAAAATTCCCCCACAGTGATACGAGAGGCTGATGAAGTAATACCTTTTTTGTATTACTTTGAGTTAAAGGTGGTTCCTCAAGCTACTGAATTATGAGGTATACATAGTTTTTCCTCTTCTGTTCTTTTTCACATGACTGTGTGAAATGGTAGTAGTGAAAATAGTGTACCAAATGCTGGTTTATAAAATTTGCTTAGGCTTTACTTAATCTTACAATTTACTTTTTAGCAATTTTAGATGAGCTTTATCTTGCTAAGTTAAAAGGAGGACTCTTCTATTAAAAGTAAAGCCATTATGTCAATATATGTGCTGAAACTAAGGTAATCGCAGTGGCACAAGCATTTTTTTTTTCCCAAAGGAGGAATCCACAACACAGATAATTTCTATCAAGGTTTCAACCCTCTCCTGGAGTTTTTCAGTCAAAATAAAATTACATTTTGAGGGTATACGGGACACAATTGTCTCTCTTTGCTAATGTTTTTCTTCCCACTGGGTCTTGTTGTTAGGATTTCCTACACAGACTTATTTTCCCAATTGAACTTACTGTCACTTATTTCAAGCAATGACGACTGACGGCACATGAGAAGACAAAGAAGGAACAATGATGTGAATTAGACATGTGATCCGATTTACTTAATCCAGGTTACTGGAGCAAACATGAACTGCTTGAACCTTTTGATCAGTCGGCTCTCCTCACCGACTTCCAGCTGCCTACAGAAGGTAAAAACTAAACTGCTCCCTGTGCATTATTTTGTATAGGAATATCATCTGGTGCCATATTTGCTGCATGGTCATTTGAACAAATGCAAACTCACTTTGAAATATGCACTAAATAATCAGTGTGATTGCAAAAAAGTTGCATACAAATTAAAGGCCCTTTGGAAGCCTGGATCCTGCAGGGTAAGCTCCTCAAACATTAGTGGCCACAAATGTGAACATCTGTCTCTAAACTTGATAAAGTTGGTTTATAGAGGAGAGTGCTGGACAGCTATGGTTAGTGACTGTTATTCCACCCAGCGCCTGTGTTGTACTCTGCTCAGTTTTTCCGTTACTGGAGTGGTCCTTTGTCTTAGTGAATGACGACATGAGTGGAGGAAGCCGTTGTGTTCAGGGTCTCAGGAAGGAACTGGGGGGGGGGGGGGGGGCTTCTAATTTCCCACTGCCACAGTTTGTCAAAGAGGCCTCATCACTGGTAGTTTGTCTCATGATAAGGCACGATACACAGATGATAATCTGAGAACAAGCTCAGAGGCAATTACCCATAATGACTGTCCTGCTCGTATACCCCCCCCCCACATCAGCTGCTAACAGCCACAACTGTCCACATTTTGATATTTGTTTTAAGATACTACAGCACAAAACAGATGTAGTGTGATTGTGTAGGGGTGTAGCACAGAACTCTGTGGGCCCCTTTTCCTTCCCAGATCCATATCTGTCACGATATGAGTTTTTTAACAAATGATTGAGCTGTAAACAACAATCTGTTCATTAGGATGCTAATAGTGAACTGTCCATGAACCACAGTTAGCTAAAAACATCTATGACGTGTCCATACGTCTGCGCAGTTTGAAATCTCCCATGTCAACCCAGATGTCTTAACAAACAGAAATCTGCAATTAAAATGAGTTTTTCCTTGGAGTACTAAGCTCTAGAGTGTGTCGTTTTCTTTTTTTTTTTTTTTTTTATTATTAAAGTATTTATAGTTCCCAGGACAAAAGGGAAAAAAAAAAAAAAAAAAAAAAAAAAAAAAAAAAAATTGCAATCCTAGTTTTGTAACACTTTTCTAAAATGCTACGTCTTCCCATCACCCTCGGGGTAACCTTCATTATCCTCTCTCCCTTTACTTCCTCATCACATCCTCTTGCTCACAGAGGACTGACGTGAGCCTCACACCGTTTTCAACCTGCCTGTTGATAAGGCACCTCAGAGGTCAAGCCAGATCACCAAGATCGTACAGTAATACATTCTGTCAGAGGTGTCCTTCTAAAATACAAACCACGTGTGCTGGGAATTTACCCAGTGGGCGTCACGCTAACACAGAAACAAACAAATTATAGGGCTTTGGCATCTCTCCGAGCTAGGAGAGCTAGGTGAATTGCACCATGCTGGAAGGGTATGTTTGCTCATTCTATGAAGCAGTGGATAAAGGGACTTGGTGCTGGTCTGGAAAGACTAACGCACACAGCTAAAAGGAAAGCAGAAGTTTGTGCACCTGCACTCATCTGTAAATTAATCAGTTTATGCAATTCTATTTTGAAATAATGTATTTGATTGGTACGTCATTTGTTCAATGTTAATGAGTCTCTGTGCACCTGAATGATTTTTCATTGATTTAGGACGCATTACTGTGGTCCAGGTGTTCATTTAAGTTGTTTTGCATTTGTTTTAATGAAATTGTGCCTGTATATTATCATCATATCATTATGTAACATGAGGTTTGTTGGTGTTCCTTTGGTGAAGTTATACAGCAGGACATACAGCAGACAAGTCTGGATGATTTACAACAGATGAAAACATTTGAGAGTCGTGCCAAAACATGGGTGTTGGCAGCCTGCCTCACAGTGCTTCAGCAGAAGTAGCAAAAGCTAAATGAATGCATCCATTGTCATCCACCTACCTGCAAGCTTACGTTTAATCATTTTATTTAAAGCAGCGTCACTGTGGGATTTTAAGATGCCACGTCATCAGCTTGAAACAACGTAGCTTCCTCAAAGTGTCCTGCTTGCCTCGTGGTACACTGGTTAAGAACCACTTGTCCAACATACAAAGCTTCAAGCTGCTTTACATTAGTGTTGCTGAGCTCTATGAGCCATATGAGCTCAGCTTGTATTACATGATTTGTAAAAAGCACCGCCTGCTGCTGCTGTGCTCTCTCCAGCTGTTTCTGAAATTAAGGACTGCACGTTTCATGCTGTTAAATTGTGCTAGGACTCAATGGTGGTAAAGGAAGAAACTGGGACTGCTGTGGAGATCCACAGCAACAGGTTTATAAAAAGGTCAAATTAATAATGAGCAGAAGTGAGTTCAGCTTATAGTCCTCTACAACAGTCCCAGTTTCTCATGCGTGGGTCGTTCTGATAGATTTAGGATCACATTTGACATTAAGCTCAACGCCTTTAAGAGGCTTACGAATTCTCCTTGGAAAAAACAAACAAAACACCTTGACAGATAACCTTCTGTGCTAAGAAGGCCAGTCCCACTGTGGGGTGGACTAAAACTGTTTTGCAGCATTTCTAAGGGGGCGACAATGCCATCTATAATCAAAGTTCAATCATCCAACTGTTCAAAAATATTTATGTCAGAAATTGCCCAGAAATTCCAGAAAAGGTAGGAAACTAATGCAGATGTTTATTTCAGGCTTGCAAGGACCCTGGGACTTCCCATGTAGAAGGCCCCTTGTTCATGGTTTAGGGGTTTGTGAGGTTATGATGGGATTTTTATTTTTTATCTTTTGGGATGACTCCAAAAGCAGGAGAAAAGCAAGGAAACTAAGAAAAAGACATTAAATTTAAGCTTAACCTCCTAGGACCTGGCATCCACATGTGTGGACATCACATTTTGGGTTGGCTAGACCAAAATACTAAATTTTGCTCTACAAGGGCCTGATATCCACTTAGGAGGACATTATACTGCCACTGTTCCATCGAAATTTAAAATCAATGTCCTTATGTGGATCTCATTTTTCTCAGAAACAAAACTCGGATTAAAACAAAAAAAAAAATCTGGTAATTCTTTGTTTTTACATTAATCAGGTCCCAATCAGCCCAATTAGCAAAGAGAAACTAAAAATGCATGCCATGAAAGAGTTCGGGTGTTAGGAGGTCAAAGTCAGAGTTCACGCGCTGGGTTAAAAGACAGTTAAACCCTGCTTAAAAGCAAAAGTGCATGTAGGACTGCATATTTGAGTGCCAACCTGCTTTCTTGGAGGCAAATTATCATTATACACTTCTTATATGAACTATGAAGCAGGTATTTGTTCCCTGGCGGGCTGGCCTCTCATCTTCGTTCCCGAGAAGCCACGGCAGATAAACGACAGTCAGTAAGATTCAAGCCAACATGAAAGTGTTAACTGCTCAACTTGAGTCAATATTGACTGAAAGCTGCCCAACAGCCGTGTTCATGACACAGCGTGCCTTTAAGCAGACAGAGCAGCTCATCGAAACAAGGCCAGAAATGAGCACGTGAAAGGAAACGGCTTCACCGGGTAAGAAAATGTAACCCAAACCCACAACCTGTTGTATCTCTGCCTCCTAACTCCCCCACAGATCTGTATATTAACACCAGGGCTAAACGTGCGTCTTACCTCAGTGACAAAGTTGCTCTGGAGGCCCGCTACATGAGAGTACTCCCACCCTGTGGTGCAGGGCACCCTCTCTCTGGGCGCGTTCTCGGACAGGTCCGAGGAGTTGGGGGGGTACTTATAAAGTTCACAGTGGCTCCGACCGGAGCCGTTCACCCAGGGGATGGTGAGGTTTAGGTACCCTTGTGTGGAGAAGTTGCTTAGGAGGAACGCGGAGGGCAGCAGCGTCGGGTCTGGCTTGCAGTGGTACGAGTCCGGGATGAGTGTGTAAAACACGTCGCTGAACAGATTCAGCGTGACGGCGAAACTGGGGAACCAGCTGAACACGACCACGATTCGGTTATAGCGCCCATAGCCGCCGGTGTGAGGGAAAACCTTAGTTTCATAATCCATTTGAAGTCGACAGCTCGTGGTAACAGACGGTCCGAAGACTTTTACGCAGTGAGAGCGCACAGCCGCACGACGCTGAAGCAGGCAGGCAGGGGGCGGATCTTAGGGTCACACAGCCCCGGGGATCGACTTTTATGACACACCTGCTACTTGGAGACTGAGTGACTAATTTCAGGGTAATCCCCAGACAGCGGGAGTCCAGGGAGCTGTCAGTAACAGTCGATGCTTTTGATGTCTCCATGTGACTCACAGCTGGACTTGACATGAAGACAGCTACCCTGGTGGAAAGCTCACATTCATTTTCAAATTTAAACCTCTGTAATTTCATCGAAACGCTTAACTCACAGCTATTTTCAGGAATTGACTGTTTAATTTTACAGAGGTACACTTTACTCCACTTTGAAAATCTTGTTAAAACATCAATATTTGTGCTATTTGTACAATTTTACACAATATGACTCCTCAACCACTTAGTGTATTATTAGTACAAATTAGACAGGACTGCATTGGAAGCGGGCTTATTTTTTCAGCCTGAACTTGCTGTGCAACAGTAGAACAGAATATATGTAATACTTTCAAACCTCAGTTAAAAAGATTGATAATTAGTTTTGCCAGCATTGGCTTTATTCTGCTATTGCTATGTTGTTTCCCTGTTGTACAGGTTTTCTGGTAGTTTTTTTTTATGTATTTTTTTTAATGTTTTTATTTATTTATTTTTAAATAATATTGATATTATATATATTGTTTTGTTTTTAAGATCAGTTCCGAGACTATGGATTTAAATTGGCATATGGCTAAGTCAACTGCATTTACAGCAGTGCTTATTAATGTACACTTTCCCTGTTAAACACATTTTAAAAGATTTATTTTTTTAAAATAAAGAATATTTTATCTCTTATACACCAAGCAGTGTTTGTGACATCAAAGGAAAATGATTTGTTCTTACACAAAAACATAAGATTATGCTGGGTTACACAATGAACTGATTTAAAGTTTGTACGATCTGAAATGTTAATATTTCTTTGAACCCATAAAACACAAAACTGCACTTTGATGCCTGCAGTGTGAGGCACATTTAGAAATGCCTTGCACTTCTTAGATGGGATAAATTAACACAAACGTCATTGATCCTATAGTTGGGAAATTCTTCTTTTGTTACTTCAGTTGTTTACTGTTATCTGAACAGCAGGAGTAACATGTGGGAGAAACATCTGTATTGCTTTAGTCTGGTGACTCATAAGACAAACAGGCTTCTTTTGCCTTGTGACTGTGCAGCTCACCTTATCAGCTGCAATGAAATCCATAAATAGGTGAGGCAGTGTTATGTAATCTGTTAGCAGACAGAAGTCCTCTGGGCATGAGTTAAAGGAGGGCTGGTAATTAAGGTAAAAAAATCAGATTTACACAGAAATATTAAAGTTGACTCAGTGGACTCTTCCAGACTATGAGTTTAACTAAAGCACGAAATCCACCACTAGATAATTCAGACATTTAGATTGTGAAACACTACAAAGATTGGACACCAAACACGTCATCCTGCTATCAATAGAAACACATCTTTGGAGTGAAGACGAGCGGCGTAACCAGGACTCTAAACAGGCCTTTTGGGTTGTTTGCGCAACTGCTCTGCCTTAAAGAAAACAGACATGCTTGTTACCTTAAACACTTTCCTGTTAAATTTTTTTAATGGAAATTTAAAAACTGCCATTTTTTATATTTTTAAAAAACCTTTGTGATAATTTTAGTGTGCCATTATGCAGATATTATTCTGTACTTAGCAGGAGCTATTCAAATATGAAAGGATATTATTTCAGTATATTTCAATGTAAATGTTGAAAAACTAGATGTGACAAACCATTTTAGTTAAATAAAAGCTAATAAGTAAAAACTAAAAATTTTGTGATCTTGGAAATGTCATTATAATAAAAATGATATTATAGATATTATTTGACTTTAGCATTTGTTAATTTAGTAACGATGAGGCTGATAAAGATGCAATCTGCCTGATGAAGCTTTGATGGACATATTTGACACTTTGCATGTCTCCAAGTCTGTGAGTGAACCGCACAGATTTTCCAAAATCCTGCCTCTGACATCCTCCACAGAATAATTAAATATATGAATTAAAATAATAATTAAAAGAACAATCTAACACTGAAAAATACTAAACTGACACTCATTATTTTCAAAGAATAAAAACATGAACTGAAATAGTCCAAAATGAAACAAAAAGAAAAAAACAACAACACAAAACTACAATATCTCTGGGCAGCTCTATGAAAACACAAAAACCAAAATGCAGAGAACGGCTGGTAATATTTCAAAATTTTATTAACGAACATAATCTCTGAGGAACAACAGCAGTTCTCGCGCTCTCTGTACATGCAACTGTAGAAAATAACAATTTAGAATTTTTACTTTTCAGTTTTAGTCTTTTTTTCCCCCCGTCCATACTCATTTTCAGTTTCTCTTTTTTGTTTTTGCTTTTTTATTAAATTTTTTGTGTCTTTTTTTCCACGTTTAATTTTTTTTTTGTCACTTTTTTTTTTTTTGCAGGAAATCAACAACAGCTAGAGGTGAAAGTACTGGATTTCTGTTACAGCACTGACGATAGCATCAACAAACCCATCGTGAACCAACCCTCCCCCCTTTAGCTGCTCCATCAATATGTACACAAATAAACTACATTGTACAAATAAAAAAAAGGAAAAAAAAAGAAAAAAAATGTTACATTGTTACATCATAATCACCTGCAGCGAGCGCGACACGGCCCGTTGCTGTTAGAACCCCACATTCTACGCAATTTTTCAGACTAGTACAAAGAGGAGGGTGCAAAACGTCCTGGGAGGTTTTATTTACAGAGCTATGTACAGTATGTCTCTTTCACGCATTACAAGGAGGAAAATTTACACAGCGGAGACCAACTTCAACTCAAAACATACCACAGGTGCCAGAAAAAAAACAAAACAAAAAGAAAACAAAATAAATGATAATAAATAGGTTATTTCTCACCATTTAAAAGAGTAGTTCTCCATGCTTTTTATTAGTCATAATCCATTCTAAAAAATAAAATAAAAAGGAACAAAGAATTTAAAAAAACAAAACTAGAAAAAACAAAAAGGCTTGAAATCGTGATTCTACATAATGAAACTAAATCATGTATATTTTTATGTCTAGTAAGAAAACACAACAAGTCTAAAAACAAACATTATGAGCGAATGTGAGTAGAGTAGAGGTAATATGTTGCTGACTGAGGTGGTGTCAGGCTAGCATCTGTATCACCACGGCCAAGAGCTCTACTATGCATCTGCTGTGTGTCTCTGTATCTTAGCCGAATATTCACGCCGGATGATCAAAGTGAATGGATGCGTGTTTGGTCTATTGCTCTGTGCAGCTGGGGAACGGAAGGGGGGAGGGAGATCACCTGTCGGCTGTGTCGACCATCACCATTTCAAGCCTTTGTAGGTTGTTAAACATACGAACGATGGCAGAAGTATGAACAAAGGCAGGGCTATAAAACTGTTTTTGTGTTTTGTTTTTAAAAAGAAAAAAAAAGTAAAAAAAAAAAAGAAAGAAAAAAAAAGAAAGGTGCCACTCAAAACGGAAACGCTCTTGATGTGTTGTAAACAATAGTGAGAGGGTGTCGGTCAGGGCGTTGTAGCGGTATACATTCTGCTAAGCAACGTGATTGACATGCCACTGGTTTTTATACAGAACAGAACCCCTCCCTCCCCCAAAGATAAAACACAACAACATTCAAAGCTACATACACTTTTTGCTAAAAAAACACACAAGGATTCTTGAACAAAAGACACCCCTGACCCTCGTCCCCAAAACTGTAAGAAACCAACAGTAAAATAAAAACACGAATTTTAAAAACAATTTTTTAGACTTTTTGTTTCCAAACATATACCAAACCAGGGTGTGTGTGTGTGTCTCAAAATTAAAAGAAAAAAAAAATAATACCCAGGACAATACATCTAGCCACCTTGTCTGCACAGTGTAATAGCAACAACCATTGCACTTGACTAGACATACCATACACAGCTATGCTGACTGACAGTGTGTAAATAACTTAAAAGTTTAGGATCAGAATATTGCCATCAGGATACGTGAGCAGCTTTCACACACGAGACCGTGTGCGTGGGGCAGGTCGGGAAAGCTTTTCTAAACCCACTAAAAACAGAGAACCAATACAAGTCATCACAAATCAACGGTTCAATGGGATCCTTTAGTTTTTAAAAGTCAGTCTATTCAGCATTAACCTATTTCTTCCCCCCTCCACTGCTTGTGTTGACGTCTGTTCACTTTTTGGTTTGTTCTGAGAAGATTTGAGTCTGGTAACCTGTCTCCTCGGGCCTGACACAAGACACCACACAACTGAATAATAACAGGAAGTAACCGAAACATTTAAAATCCCTGACCACACTAGCCCCAGCCCCTTGTAGGATAAAAAATAAAAAGGAGGACAACGTGACTTGGTTGTTGAGCCTATTCCCGTGATTTTAAGTGGGTGTTGTACTGGAGTCCTAACATGGAAATTAACACCTTTAAAATCTACTTTAAAAACACCCGTCTAAGTGGAAGGCCTCAGGTCTGCTGAGCCATGAATAAGTGTTTTTCTTTCTGACACACTGGCACCACCTAGTGAGTAAAAGTTGTAACAGCACCATGAAAATAAGCTGCTCACCAGTACTGTGACATAAGGGGCTGACAGACTGACAGTGTTTTTAGGAGTCTGTGAGGAATGAAAATGTCTCTGCGGCTGTTACAACTCTTCAGTCAGTTCAATGTGAAGTCAGACACTGGGAGGACAGGACGAGTAGTGAAGCGCTGAAAGACCCGTGTCTTGTTGGTTTTAGACGGTGACGTTGTGCGATGATTCATAAAAAAATTAAAAAAAATAAAAAGTCCAATTTTTTTCTTTAAATTAAAAACAAGCGAAATAATAATTTCAAACAGTTCTACACTCATATGGTTTTGCTTGTGAATGACATCTCTCTTCCATCCCACCCATATATATATATATATTTATATACTTCTGTGTGACTTTGCCCAACAATGAGTACATTTTTTTTTTCACTGAAAAAGGCATTTTCTTGGTTCGAAAATTTTCAGATATAATTGTGTAGTAAAGCAATGAATAATAATCCTCTGTCTATTCTTTAAATAAATCCTCAACAACTATTCTGCTACATCTGAGGGGGCTGTATGGTTGTCGGCCCGTGAGAGGCCCATTTGAATGCAGAAGTGTTCTCTGTCAGCTGCTTGTGTTGCGGTGACTCGGGTCCAGGCGAGCCGCCTCACCCAACCCCGGATTGAGTCAAAAAATGGGATTATACAACTGTGCACTGGAGTCTTTCAATACTGACAGAATCGTGTACATGTTTTGGCCCATGGATATGAAGGGGGAAAGTGCTGCCCAAAAGTGAACTGTACATAAAAAGATAATTTTTATTTCTTTTATGTTTTTTTTTTCTTTACACTTAACTGAGTGATATTACAGTACATAGGTTATTTACAACTGTGCAGTAATGTGTGGCAAAATAAATTATCTAGAAGGCAGCAAGAATACATTGGTTAACGAATATAAAAACTGTACATAATTTACGGAATACAACTTTTTTTCAGTTTTCTTTTGTTTGTTTTTTCCATTAAACTAATATTGGCTCTGTAGTGTTTCAAGTCACTTCCTCAGAAACAATGAAATGCCCAAGTAAAGAAATAGACAAAAACAATATTTCTCTCATCCTGCCAAAAACCACAATTTCTCAAATAGTCTCTTTGAAATCTCAACATTCGTTGTGTTTGTTTCTTCTGGTTGTCCTGTCCTGTGTGTGTGTGTGTGTGGTTTCTTTTTTTTTTTTTTCCTTTTTTTGCAGTCCATGGCGGTCTGATGTGTTTTGTGGTGGAACGAGCGGGATCACTGAGGAACACTCCGGTCTGTCCTCAGAGATCCGTTCATGTCCTCTTTTGTTAAGCCAGGCTGAGAGGCTGCACGAACGGTCTCTTCCTCTCAGACACTGGGCCCTGACGTGCACACACATCGTGACCCCCACCCTCTCTTGCTTTGTTCCAACCTGCTGCAGCCTTTGTTTCACTACTGTTTAGCCAAGCCCGGTGCAGTGTGAACAGAGAGGGCGTCCTCTGGGTATCTGGGTCTCATAGCCCTGAAAGTGGCTGCTTCTAACCTCCTGGATCAATTTAAGGATCCACACAATTCACCACGGCTCCACTGACTGCATCTGGGTCAGCGCTGGACTCTGTCAAGATCTCCTGGCCCATGTGGAGACTCGTGTCAAAAAGAAGGAGGCGTCTCCTCAGTCCTCCCCCCAGGACAGGCACCACTCTGTTGGGAGAGCTCTTCTCTGGTAGATCCCACAGTAGCAGCGGTGGTGGTGGGTACTGAAGCAGGAACCACAAACGAATGCAGAAAATAAATCTGTCCTCCGTCTCACCAAAACTAAGCGATGAGGAGGTGTGTCCCAGTGCCAGAGCCTCAAAGCAAAAACTGTTTCTGCTTCTCTCGCTCTGATCAAACAAACGCATAAAAACTTTGAGGATGAAAGTGCAAGTTGTGTATTTTCTTTTCCCCCATTAAAAAAATTTTTTTTTCTTTCTTCACGGAAGGGAATCGAGAGCAAGTTTTTCAGCTTTATTCTTTTTCTAGAGAATAAATTTTTTCCTCCTCTATGGTCCTCTCTCAAACTTGCTAGCCCTTTCCATTCGTTCGGTTCAACGAAGTCTCCTTGATAAGAAGTGATTGAGACTAAGTTTTCTCTCTGTGGGAAGCGGTATGTCACGCGGGCAGCAGGACAAAGTCGTCGTTGACATCGACCATTGGCACGTAGAAGGACGGCACTTCGTTGACGCACAGGGATTTGTGCCCCGCTGGGTCCAGTTCTTGGACTTTCAGCTGCCACTCCATTCTTTGGACCGCATTGAGAGCTGCTGCCTCGTGCTGCTGTCGCATCAACAAACACGTCTGGGGAAGGAAAAGCATAGCATGAATATAGTGACTATGCACACAGGTCATGGTTCTCATATGTAGAGATGTACCATTAAATATGTAATATCGGCATCAAGATGGCATTTAGCAAAGTCAGTGGTTGTTACTTTGTGCTTCTATTATCGGTTATTTTGTGCAAAGTGCCAGTATTTACCTTCATGCGGTCGTATTTATCATCCACGTCCTGGATCCAGGAAATGAACTGCCGCGCATTGAAGCGATCTCTCACAGATTTGTTCTCATCACCCTAAGAATGCAGAAAAAGGAAGAATGTGGACTAAGTAATGGACATAGAAATACTTAACTGATGGTTTTAGAGATACTGATACATTTCCCACCTGGCTCTCCGATGGCATATTGTACACTTCAGAGTCCAACAGCATGGTGCAGGCGCTGAACGGCACAGCCTGATTGGCTATTGTCCTGGCTGCCCTGCAGTGGACCCTTAAAACCTCCTGTTCACATGAAACAATCAGCTTCTCCTGTGAACAGCAAGAACAACACAGAAAGAAAAAAACATTGATGATATGAAGAGGAACATCACTGCGTCAAACAAATGGCTGTCATTCAAGTAAGTGAGATATATGAAACAGATTTGTTCACTTTGGCTTCACCAAGGCGTGGGGACTATGCTGATTTCACTTGCATTTCCATTTTAAAAAAGGCTTTGATCTTTTATCAAAGAAGTGCTCCCAGCGTTTGGTGCACATGTGTATTGTTGAATGTATAAAAAGCAGGGAAGGAGTGAGGAATGAGTGAATTTAGGACAGTGAATGATCCTGAAGTATAAATGACACTTTCTTACCCGTTCTATGCTGTGTTGCAACCTAAGCTTGCCCCTTACTGCCTCTTGTTGCCTAAAGAGCTCCTTCAGAGGTTCTGACAGTGATGGAGGTGGAGCAATCTGATAAGCAAAACACAGCACAGCATTAATACCATTACATTGCAGGATAAGATTATTTTGAAATGGTGCAAAGACACCAGAACTTACCACAGGGATATGCAACTTGCTGAGAGGCTTGCCATCAAGCAGGTAGGAGCCAGTGTAGGTTACATATTCAGCGTAACACTGTGGAGCCTGAGGCGTGATGTAGCAGAGAATCTTCCTCTTTTCCTCAATCTTCTTCCTAATCTGCAGATAGTCAAAGTACGGGTTGGAACGTTCGCTGCGGTAGGGTTCAATGTCGTCTAGCTTGATGGCATTGACCACTACAGCTAAAGTCTGCTGTATCATCTCCCTGGTCTGCTGCATGGCTGTATTTACCAGCTGAACCTGGACTTGCTGCCCTGTAGAACGTGGAAACTTCCTCTTCCGTGGGTGCTGGGTTTGAGATTCCTCTTCGTCGACAGGAAGAGGACGACCTTTTGTTGTCTTGCTGAGAACCACCGTAGAAGTCGTCACAGATACTGCTGGGGTCAAATTAGAAGCAGTAGACGGGACACTAAGCCCAGAGTCTTTCTCTTTCTTCAGAGCTGTAAAGGAAGATGCTGAGGTGGGTGTTGGGGTTCTAGTAGGAACTGGGTTAATGCTCACCACCGGACTGGTTGTCACTGAGGTGGCAGCGGTACACGAGGTTATTATGCTAGAGGTAGGAGGGGTGGCAACAGCAAAAGCAGCAGCTGGATTGTTCTTGGCGCGATTTCGGGTCATCCTTTGCGGGATTTCATCCACCTTCTTGGGAACATCTACAGGGGCGGACACTGTGGTCAAGGTCACCAGTGTTTGCTTGGATGTGTCCTGAGTGTCCTGTGGCTCCACGGAGGTGGAGAGGGTGACCACTTCTGGGATCTGAGGAAGAGAACTGCAGGACACAGGCTCTGGTACAGCCTCAGGCATCTCCTCCTGTCTCGTGTCTGGCTTGACAGCAGGCACAGAGTCCAGGGTTATATGCAATGACTCAGAGTGCGAATGCATCTGTATATGTGGTTGCTGACTGGCATCTGATTTTACAGATGTATACAACATGCTGGGATCAGACTCATCCGATCCCCCATAAGGTAGTTTTCTTTCCAAAATGCTGCTCTGTTGTTGGTTAAGTCCCACTGAGCTGTTGACAGGCACACTTTGAGGCTCAGGGTCCAATTCCTGCTGGAAAGGGGCACGTGGTGATGGCACAACAAAGTCCTGTCTAGCAGATTCCCCTAAGCCTAAGTCTCCAGCAGAGCGTGAGGTCTTTGCTAGGGTTGGCAAGTCTACTTCCATGATGTCCAGATCCTCTCTGTCTGTAATAGTGTGTCTAATGTGGGTCGACACACTCTTGTTGTGATCAGCAAGTTCAGGTTCCCCAGACTCAGCTTCTTCTGACTTGTCTGGCAGTGGAAGGTCAGGCAAGGAGAAAGGTCCCAGGTCGTCTTCATCAGCTGAAAATGGATCTTCCCAGGGAACCACAGGCTCAGGGCCCACAGCTGGAGCCATGTGAGTTTCAGTGGCAGCACTGAAACTGTGTGTGCTCTGTCTGCTGTCTGGTTCCACACATGTTGTCTCTGTCTCCATCTGGTGTCCCTCTTCGATGCTCGGCTTGTTGCAGTCCGGAAAGAAGGACTCCAGCCTATTGGAGGAAGAAGAGTTGTTTAAATAGTTGGGGTCCTCATCCATAGCAGTGTCTGGCCTCTCTGGAGAGGGTATATCAGCCACAGCCTCCTTCTGCTCATCAAAGTCCTCTGGGTCATCTTTGTGCCACCTGCTCCAGGTAGCATAAGGGGAAGTGACAGAGGGGTGTCCAGACAAGGGCTGCATGTCATTATCAGAATGGGAGTAAGGGCTGGTTATTTTGGAGACAGCAGCCTCTATTTCTCCATATGTCCTGTGGGGAGATTTCATATCCATGTCATTGTTCCAACCCATGTTGTGATCGAAACAGTTCTCTCCGTGGTCAGCTGCAGGATGTGTGGGGGACAGTTGGTGGACTTCTGGCTCATGCTGGTCTGGAGACTCTGCAGGCCAGCTCTTCTGCAAAGGATCCTCAACTTGAGGAGAAAACGAGCATGGCTCCCTTGTTTGGTCCGGCTCATCCACCGCACAGTGCTCTCCATCAAGTCTCTCATCCATGTCGCCCTCTTCCTCCTCCTCTTCCTCCTCCTCTTCCTCTTCTTCTTCCTGTTCTTGTTCTTCTGTGACAGATGGAAGATTTGAGACGACCAGATTAGGCTCGCTGTGGTGGTGCTCCGTGATGTCGTCGATATCCAAGGGTGGCAAGGCAGCTGGAGCTGGAGTTGGTGGTGCTGCAATGTCAAAGCATGGCTCCTGGGGGTCTGGCCTGTGAACTGGTGTCGACGGTTTGGGCAAGAAATTGTTGTACACACTTTCAGGAAGGTGTTCATTACCGTCGTTGCCAGCAAGAGTTGGTGTTGCTGCATCTGGTGTTTGATAGGATGGCTCTCGCCGAGGCGACGGTACCCTTATTGGGGGAAAATACGTAGACATCAACTCCAATCTATCCAGAGTTGCAGATTTGTCCTCGAGAGGCTGACAGGCAGACGTCTGATCAAATTCCGCCCCTGGATCATTCTGCTGTCGAAGAAACTTGTTTGCCTCTGCCTTGAACTCATCTTCTAGAGGGCGGCGGACATCAGAGGATGCAGAACGACTGACAAGGGGGAGCTGGAGGTTCTTCGCAGGGGTAGGACATGTGCCCTCCGGAAAAGTCTGGGGGTTAGAGTACCTGCTAGTGGACAAAGAGAAAAACAAAACATTAAGCCTCAGTCCAAAACAATCAAACTATAACATTAGTAACATGCAGTGTGTCTGAGTATTAAAATACCTTTCAAAGAAGGATGGGGAGCAGGCATTCATTGACATAGTCATTGCAGACGAGTTCTGACAGTCCAGCGGATCCAGCATAATGTCAGGGTAATCCTCTGCACTACAGGATGGTGTACGTGGAGTTTGCATTACGTCCTCGAAGCTGGGGCATGACATGACAGGTGTAGGTGTGGGAACACCAGTTGGCCTGCTTTGATCTGGCCTGGGAGAAGCAGGGAGGTTGTCCTTGATTTGGTGGCCAGGGAGCCAATCCTTTGAGTTCTGATTATCAGTAGGCTGGAACTTTCTGCCTGGAGACATCATTTGGGCCGGGAGACCAACATCCTTCAGCTTCTTCTCTTTAAGACCAGACTCAAGGCTGTTAGATTTCTTGGATGATAGCTCACTGCGGCTTTTCCGTATTTCCTCTGTAGACTTGGTTTTGTCTTTTAGTTTTGGGTCGCCAGACTTGGGTCTAAGCTTCTCCATCTGCTTCATTTTTTCTCTGTATTTCTTGAGACGCTCTTCATTCTCTTGGTCTTTCTGACTCAACATCTGACCAAAACTTGTCATCTGAGAATCCCCATCAACCAACAGTTTTTCACGTGGTCGATTATCTTTCCTTGCATTGTCTTTGGGCTGAGAGAGCTTTTCATTTTCATCCTTAGCCTTAGATTTATTGTGGTCCAGTCTGTTGTCTTTGTCTAGCGTATCCCGATTTCTGTCTTTTTTCATATCAAATTTAGGACTGTCTTCCTTTGACCGGTCCTTCAGAACAGTGACCTGTGGGCTGTCTTTCAACCCTGACTTTGCGTCATCTTTGGAGTGTTTAAATGACCCAAAGCCATCGATATATTTATTCTTCTCTTCCTTAATTTTTTCTTTATGCTTTTCCTTTTTCTTTTTGTCTTTCATTCTGTCACTTATGACACCAGTTCCTTTGTCTTTGTCCTTTTTGGACATCTCCTTCTCAAATTCTAATGTCTTATCGAAGTCGTCCTCTCCGTCTCCCTTACCTCCGTATGGGAATGTGTAAGGGTCTGCCTCTAGAGGCATAGGCTCTTTCTCAAAAGGCAGGCTCTCTCTGCGGCCGTAGGACTCTCTAATTTCTTCTGTTTTGTCACGTTTGTCTCCTTTGTCTTTTTTTGTCTTTTCCTTCTCCTTGTCATGGCTTTTCTTGGATGAGGACGAAGAGGAGTGCCGATGCCTCTCTTTCTCTCTGAACTTGTCTTGTGGCGTAGATATGGACAGGGAGTCTCTTCTGTCCTCGGCCATATCAGGCAGGCTGATTGAGTCATAGTAACTGGTGAGGACCGGATCGTGACCTCTGTCAGTGAAACTGTCGGAGGAGATTTCACTGTTCTTGTCATTGGAGTCATCCTTGTAGTCATTCATAGCCTCCTCCTCCAGTTTTTCTAAGAGGGACTTCTCATTCTCCCCGCTTCCTTTCGAGGGCTTTCTTTCCTTGGAATGGTCCTGCTTGTCTTTATATTTGCTCTTGGTTTTTTCCTCGCTCGTGTCCCTTTTGTCCAGAAGCTTCTGCTTGTTTTTCTTCTCCTGGTTTGAGTCCACTGACATCCTGTCTTTCCTCTCCTTATGTTTTGTATCAACCGGGTCTTTCCTGTCCTTGCCGTGTTTCTCCTGGGAGCCTTTCCTCTCTTTACCTGTGTCAAATGTGGCCTTATCCTTCTTCTTATCTTTGTGCTCTTTGTCTTTTGCCTTTTCTGTGTTATGTTTACTATCTGCAGAAGATTTTCTTTTTTCTGAAGGGAAGTGATCCAGCTCATCTTGATCGGGTGTCGAATCTTTTCTGATGGAATCAGACACCAGTACCCCACCGTTGTAGCTGTCGTCGTCATCATCGCTTTCATCAGTGAATATGTCGGCTATTTTGTACCACGTTTTCTCCCGGATCTTCTCAGTTTTTCTTTCCTCTTTCTTTACCTCCAAGAAATCTTTCTCCCGATCTGAATGTTTGTCTTGAGAGGCCTTCTCTTTCTTTTCCTTTGTCTGTTCTGAAGACATCTTTCGATCTTTGTCTTTGCCATGAGAGTCTTTATGTTTGTCTTTGGCCCCCTCCTTCTTGTCTTTGGTACTCCGGTCAGCATCTTTATCCTTGACAGTTTTTTCTGTGGAGCTTTTATCACTCTTGTCCTTCTCCTGATCAGCTCCTCTGTCTTTTGTTTTCTCTTTGTGCTTGTCAGCTTTTGTCTTTTCTCGTTTCTCCATTCCCTCACCCTTCTTTTCTTTCTCCTTCCC
Organism: Perissodus microlepis; assembly: GCF_051167445.1. Classification (NCBI taxonomy): domain Eukaryota; kingdom Metazoa; phylum Chordata; class Actinopteri; order Cichliformes; family Cichlidae; genus Perissodus; species Perissodus microlepis. The sequence continues at coordinate 22,850,420 of NC_140461.1, forward strand.
AGAGTGGTTCCTTTCTCTGATATCACATGATTTACTGACAGGATCAATGTCTTTGAAGAAAGTATCATTGCCATATTCATCTCTTATCGATTCCTGCTTGATTTTGATATCCTTTCTTTCTTTCATGAACTCATATGAGTCTTTACGGTCTCGACTGCTGTCCAGAGAATCCTTGTCTTTTTTGTCCTTGGCTGCCTCTGTGGACTCTTTCCTCTTCTTTTCTTTCTCAACTGAGTGGCTGGAGTTTAATTTTTGTTTTTCTGACCAGTCTTTCTTCTTTTCGTTTGTCTTTTCCGAAGGGTCCTTGTCTTTTTTCTTAGAAGTAGCCTCCTTTTCTGATCTCTTCTCATTGTGGTCTGATTTCTTGTCCTTGACTTTGTTTTCTTTCCTCCTCGTCTCCTCCTTAACAGTCTCAACAATAAGTTTAACAGAATTATTGGCTTTGTAGTCCTTGTACTCTTTGACAGGAGCATCCCAGCTGTCGTCGCCATAGAGGGAGGAGTCAGAGGACATCTCAGAGCCCCATCTGTCATGATGGTCATCGGAGGCACTGAGTTTTGTGTCCTCCAAGTTGAGGAAACGATTAACATCATAGCTTTCGTACTCAGACTCCTCTTTCTGTACTTTGTCTTTTTTACACTTCTCCTTATCCTCCTTGGCATTTTTGTCCTTGTCCGCCTTCAGATGTTTTTCCTCTTTCTGCTCACTTTTCCTGTCTGTCTTTGAGGAGGACTTCTCCTTAGACTTTTTCTTTTTCTCCTCTTTGTGAGCTTTTTGTTTATCTTCCTTGGGTTTCTCCTTCTCTTTGACGTTCCTCTCCTTGTCAGATTTTATAGGCTTTTCCCTCTCCTCCTTATTTAACTTGTCCTTGGTGGAGTCCTTTGTTTTCTTGTTTTTCTCCTCTTTTGTTGTTCTGTGCAGGTCTTTTCCCGAGGACCAATCCTTATCCTCAGACTTTGTTTTCGAAAACCTGTCCTCCTTTTTCGAATGGTCTTTTTCATGTTTGGATAATTTGACTTTGCTCTCAGCTGGTGATTCTGACTCAACAATTAGGGACTTTTGCCTCGAATCATCAAAATCAAAAGAATAGCTCTTAACAAATTTCTCATTCATATCTTGATTAAGCACTAGACTAGGAGCTTTGTCCTTCTCCTTATTTTTGTGCTTGTGCTTCACTTTATGCTTTTTCACCACTTTGCCATCCACGTCAGTTTTGGAGATGGTACTCTCTGTATTTTTGTAGAGCTCTGAGTTTTTCTTTTCCACAGTGTTACTGTGCACGTTGTTATTCTTCTTTTTGTTTTCCTGCGCTTTCCTCTTTACTTGTTTTATCGACTCCACGCTGGAATCTGCAGAGGAGTAGTCAGACTCACTGGACAGTCTAGTTCTGACCGAATCTGAGAGCGAACTGACGTCTGACCATGTGGGAGACGACACGGTCTTCCAGTTATCCGTCCTCCACTGCTTTGGATGCTGTTCTGCTAAAGACGGCGTCTGTTTCTGAGAGTTCAAGTTTCCATGGGAGGAGGAGGAGGAAGCATTAAAGCCTGGAGAGTCTTTCAGGTTTGCTGCAGAAGAGTCTTTTATGCTATTTGAGCCCTTATCGTCCTCACTCTCCAAATCTGCGCAATCGGAGTCAGACGTACAGAATTTGTCGTTGACTTTACCAAACCGGACTTCTTTACTGACACTATTTTTACTGTCCTTCTTTCGCTTCTTCTTGACTTTATTCTTGTCTTTTTGTTGTTTAGAGCTCATGCTGCCAGAGTCTCTAGTCTTAGTATTTGTTTGCTGGGCTTGTTGCCGTGGCGTAGGCGCTGGCGTGAAACACAACGTCCTATCATCCTCGTCTGAACTATTACTGTCAGAGATGATCCGCCTGCCATTTTTCTTTGGTGTGAGCGAGTTGCTTTTGGAATAGGTTTTAACCTCCATCTTGGGTATAGAGATGAAGCTGTTGGTCTTGCTTACTGAGTCCTTGCGGAAGTCTTTTTTCAAGAGGTGTTTATCGTCTACGGGAGGGACGCGTTCCTCCTCGTCATCCTCATCAAATTCGTATTCATCTTTGACAGGTGTGACGGCAGATTTAGGAGGGTCTGCGGTTTTCCCTTTTAACTTCGGGCCCTTCTCAACATCTGAGTCTGTGTTATTGCCATCAACAGAGCTGGACGGGGCAAACGAGGGGGCGTCTTCCTCCTCTGAAGATTCTGTAGAACATAAAGAGCACAAAGAGGACACAATTAATTTACTACTTATAGCCTCATGTATTTGAATAACTTTTGTAACAGTTGTGCAATTAGGTGACTCAAAGATTTAAGATTGAAAATCATACCTGATGAACTTTCTTCACTTGAGGTGTAAGTGCCTTTCCCCAGCAACAGATTGAGCATAGTTGGAGAGTTGGCAACCTTCAGTGGGGTTTCCCCTCTCCTGTTGCTTTGACGCGGGTCCCCTCCATACCGTAAAAGTAGCTTAACCACCTGAAAAGGATCAAACTTTAATGATTTTTTGCAATTTTAAAGGTAATATCAGCAACTTCTCAAGTGGTTCAAAGCTTAATAGGATAAAGAGTACAGAATTGATCTTCCACTTCAAAGTTGTTATTTAGTTACGACGAAGCTAGAGCGGGATTTTTGATGGACAGAACTTTTCCACACCAAGACCTCCAGACTTTACTGACAGCAGACTGGGTGATGTGGTGTCTCTGCAACCAATTTTAGTAAAATGCCAAAAGCCGTGTAGAGGTGAGAAAGTATGATGGTCTGAAGCTGCTTTCAGGCCAGGAGAATCAGAGTGAGACAAATTCTAACATCTGCAAAATAGCACAAAGTAAGGGGTGGTCTTCAAAATGTTTTCTCAGTGGGGTTGTCTAAAAAAGATTCTCAGATACTAATCAATACTAAATGTTTAATTGGATCAATTTGCGACAGCATTGATACCAACAGTGCCATCTTAACTTCACACAACACTGCTGCAGACAGGCAGGAACACTTTATTGACACTGGTGGTGATTAGTCTTGGATATGTCAAAGATCAGCAGCAAAATTAATTTGATTATAAATCTGATTACACCATTACTTCCAGATGCTCCCTGTGGACACCTTTGTGGCCAAAAATGTCTCACTGACTTCTATTAAAACAACATCAACATCTCATTTCAATGCCATTACAGTATAAAACCATGCACGGCCAGCATTTGATTTTGAAGAAAAGTAGTGAGATTTGACATTTTTACTGTATTCCACTGGTGCGTGTACCTTTTTGCAATGAAGGTGTTGAAAGGGTAGAAAATTTGAGGACAGTTCAAGAAAAAAAGACTAGTGGTACAATTCAATTTAACCTACTATTTAAACAAAACCACATCTAAACTCACTCTGTAGCCATCTTCTCACTTTTAAAACTTCTGATTTTAATCTGACAAACTTGTTTTGATGGATCACAAATGGGCCGCTGATCATTAATATTTTCATTTTGAGAGACTTGCGATAATCAGCCTTCTGAAGCCTGAAAACCTATTTTGTTCTTTACTGTTAGCAACAATGACACAAGACACCTTTGGCGGATTTATTTTTACCTTGAAATGTCCATTATTCGATGCATCATGTAGAGGGGTGTCATCATCCAGCCCCTTGGTGTTGACCTCTGCTCCGGCTGCCAGCAGCTGTTTCGCCACATCATAATACCCCCTGTTGCATGCTTCATGCAATGCAGTCCAGCCTGAACACAAGAAGAATTATAGTCAGAGAAGTGTAAACTCTAAATGAATCAATGGTACACTGCTACACACACAAAGCAAAGGCAAGCATAAAACAAAGATGCCCTTACCTGCAAAGTCTTTTACATTCACATCAGCTCCCTCGCTGATGAGCTCCTTGATGCGGCGTACCTCTCCACGGATTGCTGCTCTGTGCAGTCGAGTCTCTCCTCTCTCATTCCGTTTATTCACTTTGTCTTTGGTTTTAGATGCAGAGTTTGGCGTTCCCTTCTGACCCAGACTGGACTGTGACTGATGCTTTGGTGTTGTATCTGTAGGTAAGACATGCATATTTCACTTCAGTGCTGCAAGAGTCAGTCACACTCTTCTGGGAGAATTTACTCTAACTGTTTTTGTTTTGTTTACTACTTCTACTGTGAACAACAAGGTGCTATAACTGCTTACAGCCAGAAGGGGGCAATCAAACTCTAGCAATAAACAGCACAATTGCTGAACCTACTTTACTTGAGCTTATTTCATCACATTTACAAGATTAAATCCAATCCTTAATCACATTTACATTATTGAGTTTGTACAGCTATTGTCCCAAATGATATTTGAAACACACTCGCTTAATCTATGTCCATGCCCACAGGCAGGCAACAAAGAAATTAACATACAAATAAAAGCAGTTATAAGGTAGGATCAAACTAATTCAGTCTCAAATGTCAACAATGAGGGGAAAAAGTACAAACTTGTGACAATAGTTATATTTCACAAGTCTGAAAACCTTCCAGCTAAATTACTGTCGATCAAAAATAAAGTACAATTTTTGCAGAAATGGGAAGGTAGTAAACTTATAATAAGAAAAATAATCATCTAACACCAGAAAGGATAACTCAACACTTTCTCTGTTGTCATTTAGCCCAAATAGTGAGATTACGCCATCAGCTCCAGACGCAGTACAAACAGAAAAGCTGGTTTCATTTCCTTATGTACGGAATTTTATAAAAACAACTCCACTACTGTGGCGGCACGAATATGCAACCATTAAAGCAGCTAAAACAAAACACATATCACTGACACTGACATCAGAGGTTTAGATTCCAGCTAAGATGTGAAATAATTTTAACAAAGTGGTTCTGTTTAGAGGGACAGTATGACTGAGAAAATGCACAAAAACAATCAGCTCCAGCCTACAGCCCACCCTCACTGGTCTGCCGTGCATGGATTCTACATATAAAGCTCCCTCCGATCCTTTTTTTCAATGTCGGCTGTCCGTCCACAGAAGACGTGGCCTAAATGATAAACACGCACCTGGACTGTTGATGGACTCCTCAGCTGTCATTTGCATGAGCAAGGCCACCTGCTGCCGCTCGGAGAGGGGGTACCCGGCCCGGATCCCTGGCATCCCCATTCCAAACGGCAAGCTTGCCTTCCGGGTGTTGGTGGGCTCTTTTTTAATGCGTTTCCGCTCTGGACCTGGTTTCTCTGTAACGAAAGAGGAGAGAAGCAAGGTTAATATCGCTGCATGTGGAAAAAGCTGCATGATCATTCATACACAGACACACACAAATCTAATCTACTGATCCATGTGGTCAGGGAGAGTAACGGGAGCCTTATTAGTGCTACAACAGTAGAAGACATTAACTGTTATGAATTGGCAATTTTTAAAAGAACACTAAAGGCTCACAGCAGTAACACCACTTTCAAATGTTTCTAAAAGACAGATTATTAAAGTTCATAAATCAATAAATAACTAGTAAACATTCACTATGACACATCTCCAAAGGTGTTTTATGACTTTCCAGATCAAGTATAGAGTACTGTAGATCAGCACTGAGTCCAAACAGCTTCTTTACTGTTGGCATCAATCAAGTAAGTGTCATGTATATGTGAGAACAGCTGCTTTCATAAATGAAATTCAGACAATGTCAACATAATCTGACCGAGGGAATCAGATGTGGGCATTATCTGAAGTTGTCCTTTGTGACATGGTCAAACTGGAAATACCCTGCTTAGTTTTGGCAAGGACTGGCACCAGTGTACAGAAAGCAGGAGGCGGCACACACGACGCCCACACACTCCCATTGAATTCACTCATTTAAAAAAAAGAAAAACTACCTGATCTATTCTCACAAGCACTAGACTGGTCAAGACTGGCTGCCAGGTAATTCTGAGGAAAGTTCAGGGCTGCACTGCTACGTGTGAATAGAGATTTACAGAGTGATAGAAGGTACTTTATTCTTCCCACAGGGAGGCATTTCTATATACCAGGGGCAATCTTTCAGTCACCAAATGAGCAACAACAACAAAAGCATTTATCAAGCAGTGCTCTTAATCTGCTTGCTTTGTCAAACCAAAAACCAAAACCAAAAAGTATTCATTTTTATCAATAATCAATGGGTTTCTCCCTATTTATTTCACACATTTTATCCTCTTTTTGAATTTCCATAGCAAACCCTTTGCTACTTTCCATGACCTAAACAGGCCTCTGTGAAACAAAAACAAAAAGAAAACAAAGACTTGCTCGCTTACTGCATTCTGTAAATGCAGCCGTATGTGTGAGAGGTTTGTTGGCACCAGTGGGCGACTTTTGTGTTATTACCCAGCTGCCCTTAAAGAAGGGAGGGGCCAACAGGCAGTGTGTTTATGTCTGTCTGTCTCCAAGCCAATCAGCCAGAATAGAGGAAAAAAGGAAAGAGGGTGTGACTTGGCACAACCATAGTTATTACGAAATAGCTGGTGTACATTTCAATTCAACATGGCCTTGCCAAGGTCACCACATGCCTGCCTGCCTGCCAGGATTACTGGAGACACAGTGCTACTGGACAAAAGCAGCTGCTCCACAAAGACACACCCAGCAATTATTTTCAGTGGCAACATACCATCTGATGACCCATACAGAGGGTAATGCTACACATGACTGCAGCGCTTCATTACCGAGGGGGATCAAACCTCACAGTTATAATTCAAGCAACAATACAGGCCTCCGGTCATAGGGAGGAAGAAGCATATTCAGACGTGCGTGTACAAAGACGCTGTGGACCAGTAGATGTGTCTGAGTCTGATTTCTGAGCAACTTCTCTCACTCCCAGACTGGAGGCACTGCAGGCCACAAACACAAGTAAATAAGGCAAGAAGGAAGCATGGCAGCGCAGCCTTCTGGTGTCTAAAAACTTTCCAGGAAAATATTTTTCCACTCGCAAGTACAGGGCTGATGAACTTTCACTAACATCTGTGAATACTTAAAGCTAATGTACCCTCCACCCCTCTTTGATACAGTCTCACGTTCCCCAAAGCATTTGCCATTTAGACACATTCCTTCTGCTAAGCCTTTAACAGCAGGGACCACAGAAACAGCCCGAAACATGTTTTTTTCAGCAGCAGAACAGAGAAAGAGCTAAGCTAGCTTTTCCAAGCTATGTTTATTAGACTGAGAAGCAGGAAGGCAGTTATTACCCAGCTGCACTTAAAGAGATCTGCTGCTAAACATACAAGACCCAAGTCTCTAATACAACCTTCATCACCAGTGGCAGAAAACTGTCCTTCTGCGATACGGATCAGACTCTAGGCGACCACTCTAAATAGAAAAGAAGCACTTTCTATAAATCCGTGCTGCATAATTATAATCAAATACAGCAGTTGCAGGAGGTATGATCACCATGTTAAAGGGAAAACTACAAAAGAAACAAGCAACAAGCAACAATAATTATATTGTGAGAAATATGAGCATAAAAAATATGCTCTTTCAGTTCATGAAGGAAGGAATGTGACTTTGCTTTCACTACATTTTTGTCTGGTTAATCATCGTGGGAATTTTAAGGAAAGATACGGATCAAAATATTTGAAGAAAAAAAGCTTGGTAAAATGCAACTGTGTTAAATTATCACCACACAAATCAAATTAACATGTCACATGTGGATTTCTGAATTAAAGAAATTAAACACAGTATGTCTGTCTGCTGGATGTCTATTTAGGCAAAACTGCAGGGCTTTTATGTGGCTTAGTAAAATGATATTACTCAGCTTAAAGACAGGGTTGAAACCTTACTCTCCTTACTGCCTGAAACTTGACTAACAAGATAAAGGAGGAGGAGACTGAAAAAGGAAGGAAAGCTGGGTAGGGACTATCACCCCATGACTGGCCTGCCTACCTGTGCCAGGAGGGAGGGAACCACATCAAACACAAATGTCGGGATATAATGGGGGCAGATTCTGATATGGTAGACAGACAATACGACAGTGTGAGCTAACGCCAAAACAAAGAGCCTGTCTGCTTCACTTAGCCAACAGACACCATGACAAGAAGAACCGCTCCAACCAGCCTGACCAGGTCTGACCGTAATGCGGGAGCATGGAGCAATGTTCTGTTTAAGGACCCAAAAAGTCGCATAAACAGGAAGCTAAGGGAGAAGAGGCAGGAAGTGGCCAACAGGATGTTTTCTCAATGATTCGCACTGAGCAAGAGAAAGTCAGAAATGTATAGAAAGAACATCATGTGGTGCAGGACGCTCTGTTTGTCTGTCAAACAGATGCAGTCAGTGAGTGCGCCTTCTGTCTTTTGTTTTTACTCATAAACATCGTGACTCTGGGAAGATAATCTATGCGTTATAACCAATTAGCGAGAATACATGTGTGCACTGAGGATCCTTGCACACCACTAACTGTTTTTATGACCTGTCTCAGCCAAAGCTTCTAAGACATGGCAATAATTAATATCTTAGAAGGCTGCCAAAGAGGACAAAATGACTCAGTTTGAAAAGAGTAAGGTGAGCTGAAATTACAAAAACACAAACAGAACAGCTGATTGAGATAATGCCAACCACCCAGTCACATATCTGCGTCCTTTAAGTCTGCCCCTTTTTACATCCCCAAAATACTTTTCACTGTGGAATACTATACTAATCTATAGTGTATAACATAAAAGTAAATATAATTTATTCTGAATGTTAATATGCATTAATCGAACCAACACATAATGGTTCTCCTTCCGAACAAAACTGCATTTATACATTCAGTTATAACTCATATAAAAATGCTCCAGCAGAGAAAATGGATCACTTTGTTTCCTAGAGTGTTTTTCTACCACTGACTCTGAATGATGTCAAACCATTGGTTGTTAATCTCTTGCAACTAGGTGGAGGGGAAAACAGAAAAATAAAATAAAATTGGTAGTTGCTCTTTTTTGCATCTGCCAGTAGCTGCTTAAACTAATATCCCTTTTTCATTAAGACCTACTTGGCTTGACGTGACACAACTCAAGTCATGTAACTGATGCGCGTGGGGTAATTATAGCAACTCAGCCAAAAGTTGTCATTCTTATGTGACACAACACAACACAACACTGTAGGGCATCGAGGTGATGGTATACCTGCCGCTCTGCCTGTTCCCTCGTTGGGTTTAAAAAAAAATTGCAGTTTTATTTTTTGTGAAGGAGTCGCTCTCATGTCATATTTTCACCTCAACTCAGATCGCCTGGCATCTGGGCTTAGTGCCTGGTACCAGACACTACCACCTAATGGAGCCAAGCCCAGCAGAGTAGGTACTAATTGAAAAGGGTTATAACTCAATGCCCAGACACAACGGTGTCAAGCACTTTTGTTGGTTACATCGTGGACTCTACAGAGGTTTACAGCAGAAGAAGAAATTAAACATCAGAAGATACAAATTGTTTTCCAGTAAAAAGAGCAGCAGCAGGAAGAAATTTGGTATTTTCCTGCCTGCCCGTTACCTTTCCCCCCCATTTTTGGTAGTGATGGCTGCGCACACAAAAGTCAAAACAAAACTGAAGAACTTTGTTGTTTTTAAAATTCTGAACATGATTCATTTATTTAAACAACTATTTCCATTGTTGACTTGAGGAGTCATGCAAATCCCCAACTATCAGCTGAAATCACAGTGAGAATGACAGCATTGCGTTACCCGACTCATCCACCCAGGTTGCATCGTCACCAAAACCTGAATTTTTCAGCCGTTCCCAGTAACACTAGCACAATTTCAGACAACATCTTAACTTGGCTAGTATGGCACAGTGCAGAGTTTAAATATAAAGAGTTTACTTAGGTGGCATATATGCTATCACAGGCCAGAATAATAACCCTCTTTCAGACACGCACAGGCAGATGATGCAGTTATCGTATTTGCAATCCACGAGAGACGTGTGCGGACTAACTGAAAGACGTACGCGTAGCTGCAGCATTGTGCCCCCAAAACACACTGACAGACCCTGTGCTTAGTGGGTGTATCCACAAGAGCTCCACCCCCAAATGATGTCATATTTCAAATTGTTTGGAATAGAAGGTCTGTGTATTTACACAACGCTGAAAATGCCTGCAGTGAAAAGACACTCAACAGCAACTGAGCCGTGAGGAAAGTTCATGTAAAACTGGTCTAACTGACAGAATGCCATCACACAGTATACTATCGAATGATATTAGCCAGATGGTAATGGTCAATACTGATGATTATAAAAGCAAAGAAGGGATGGGATACACATAAGACACACCGTGCCTGAATAAAAAAATAAACAAAGAAACAAAAAAGACCCATACTGGGTGATATAATTTTGATTGGAATATAATAGAAGGGTATACTGTACGAATTTTAAAAAACGTATTAATCGTGCTCTCTAAACAGCTATAGTTATCTGTCACCAGTGTGCAAGCCACAAAGGAAATGAGCATTGGAAGAGAGGCACAGATTAGAAGGGTGGGGGGGCTGTGACGTGTCCGAGGTGTAAAACTTTGCAGAGAGGTTAAAAACAGTCCCAGTAGGGTCAATTGAAAGGCCAGAGACTACAAAACACGCATATGTAAAAACGCCAATTTTCATGCAGGTGGAAGTCCAGGTTAACAACACACATTTTACTGCCCCCATATACTACCTGGGTAGCTACCGCTAACAAAAATAGGTCTGTCGCTATGACACAATGCAACCTAATAAACTTCTCACGTGACTGGAAAGTGTGCAATGCCAGGAGCCAGCTAATCTTCAAAGCTTGTACAGTGTGTAAATCTTAGAAACTAACACAATATAGCTCAGATCAGAGACAAAGAAAGGCAAGGAGCTGGAAGACAACATGAAACTATTAGTATACTAAAAGAATTTCCAGCTAATGTTCCCGTCTTTAGATTTCGCATCTCGTGTGATTGAGGTAAATGGTAAATGGTAAATGGCCTGTATTTATATAGCGCTTTACTAGTTCCTAAGGACCCCAAAGCGCTTTACATATCCAGTCATCCACCCATTCACACACACATTCACACACTGGTGATGGCAAGCTACATTGTAGCCATAGCCACCCTGGGGCGCACTGACAGAGGCGAGGCTGCCGGACACTGGCGCCACCGGGCCCTCTGACCACCACCAGTAGGCAACGGGTGAAGTGTCTTGCCCAAGGACACAACGACCGAGACTGTCCAAGCCAGGGCTTGAACCAGCAACCTTCCAATTACAAGGCGAACGCCCAACTCTTGAGCCACGATCGCCCCATGGGCGAAGGTGGGGTGAGGTAGGGTGAAGATTATCTCAAGATAAAAAAAAACTAATGGATAAATAAAATGTATTCAGCAGAAGAAGAGACCCCGGTCTGGGGTGCTGGCCGGGCCTTGGGGGCTTGGGTCCTGGCTGTTGTGTCGCCGGAGCAGTGGGCGGGTGGGTGCAGGGGGGCTCAGCCCCAGTGCAGGGGACCTCTGGTGCATCGGCCCAACTAGGGGGCTCTCTAACTGGTGGGGAGGTTGTTACATCTTTGCAGGTGGTCTCCTCACTACAGGAGCTCACTCTGCAGGTGGGGGGAGAGATATAGGAGAGGGGGAGAATGAACTCAACCTGGGTGTCTATTGTCTTGTGTAGTTTGGGAGATGATTGGATGATGGGGTGGGTGCAGTTTTCTCTGGGGTGGAGTCGGGTGGGCTGCCCCGGACTCTGTGGGGCTGGGCAGTGCTGCTGCTGCGGGCCCCGGTCCGGATGGGCCTGGGCCTCCTTGCCCTGGTGGGTTCCAGAGCGTGGGGGTGCCTACTGGGGTCAGCGGGGGAGCTGGCCCCAGGGAGGGGCAAGCGGCCCCTCCCTTTCTTCCCTCCCCATCCTCAGCTGCCTCCCTATTCCCGCTCTACCACACCCACCCACACACGCAGGGCTTGGGGTGCAGGTATGTCACCAGGGTGCAGGGGAGGCACTCCCCCTCTGTCCCCTTCTGGCCGCCTGTGCCTCAATTTTATTCTGCAACCTAGACATCCACATTACTCACACTCTCACATAACACATACATATAGGGCCTTGGGGGTGGGCACATTTTACAGCATCCAGAGGATGGTCGTTGTACTCCAACCCACCTCTGGCGCTGGTGCCCTACCCTCAATTTTAAATGCATTTAGACACTGAGGGTTTTCGGGAGGAGCCGTGCTGCTCTCTGAGAGGAAGCTAGTACCATGCTCTCCTGAGTTTTAAATGCACTTTAGAACAGCACACAACAACATTACATATGAGCGGGCGTAGGGAGGTTTGAGGTCTTCACTCACCCCGGTTCTGTTAGCCGTCAGGGCTGGGGGGCTGGGAGGAGGTGCTGGCCGTCAGACTGGGGTCTGGGATGCGGGGCCTCCCTGCTACTGCAGATAAGGAGGTGGTCCGCTTGCCTCCACCCCAGAGAGAAGGGTTACATCTCCTGGGTCTAGGTGCGGCTTGCCCCTCTGGGGGCGGGGGTACCTGGACCTGGGATATAGAGTATGTTTGGGGAGTGCGACTGTCTGTGCAGTGTCTATTTGTGTCTGTCTACACGTTGGGTGAGTGCCGAGTATTTGGTTGTGCATATGGGGGTGGGAATGCACGTCTGTGTCCGCGTGTGCCTGTTTGTCTGTGTCTATATGTCAGGTTGGGTCTTAGACTCAACCTCTCTGGGTACATCTCAGGCCCTCTAAAGTACGGAGGCCTATCTTCCATCACCACACTCCCTGCCGGTGGCTGATGCCCTTAGACGTTGGTGTGTTGGTGGTCCTTGTCATCTGGGGCTGGGCGCTCATGCATGTACCGGCTCACTCCTGGTGGCCGATTGGCGGGGCCGGGCGCCTGTGGCCCGGCTGGGCTCCTTCCGGGGGGTGGGATGCCCTCAGGCCTCTGGGCCTGAAGCTCGGTCCTCTCTGGCACAGCTGGCTGCCGGCGGAGCCCGCGGGCACGCCACTGCAACCCCCTCTGGCCTCTGCTCCGTAGCTGCGGGGTGACCTCTCGTTTGGGGCTCTACTCAGCTCTTCCCAGGAGGGTGGCACGGTTCCCCCCCCCTTTGGTGGTCCTCCTCGGGTCCTTGTACTCTGGGGCCTCTGGATATCTGGGGCCTGGATCTCCTCCATACCTGCTTCATACCCTGGGGGACGGGGCTATGGCTCCCCACACTCCCTAGCAGATCATTACATGGAGAAACCTTTGGAATACAAGCATGCTGATCCACACAGGTATGCACACAGGTGTACACACGGGTGTTCACAGACGCGGACTACACCTTTCTTGGCTGCTGCCTCAAAGCACATTGTGCGCTGTCTATCTTGCGTGCTGCACAATATCGTTTATTATTTAGTATCTACTGTTATCTACTGCTAGCTAGTTTATTGTGATGGTGCTGTTTTTATTATGTTGCTCTTTGTTGTTTGCTTTCTCTTCTGTTTTTTTTCTCCATACAGGTGATCCAGGCGTTTTGTTTGTTTGTTTGTTTGTTTTTTCCTTTCTTCCCCCCCCTTCTCACCGTCTCTTCTCCCCTTTGGTTTTCTTTCTCTCCCTCTCTTTCTTTCATTCTTTCTCCCTGTCCTATCCCCCAGTCACGTCTGTCCCGTTTGTAGCAACCGAAAATAAAATAAATACATAATTATAATAAAGGTCAATCAAATGGACCAATATGGCAAGGCCATGATGATCCACTTGGTAAAATAAATCCGCTTGGCATCTTTCTTGGCCTTAAGACAACAATTCTGATGGCTAAAGATCCAAACGGGACACAAAAAAAAAAAAAAAAAAAAAAAAGAGATTAAAATATTAATACACAACAAGTAAACATTTGTGAAGAAGAACATGAAATAATCTTGCAACTTAAATGGAAGTGAAGAACACACATACACAAATGTCCAGAGATTTAAGACATATTACAGCCTCTCAAACTTTTTAATTTATTTATAATTTGCTTAAGTTGAGGAGTAATCACATACAACATTATGTGTTTACAAAATACTTGTCCAATCTTGCTAAACACATCCTCATGCCCTAACAGTCATCTGTTGCATACTTGTAGTTTTCCTCTTGTGTGTGGAGAGGAAAGGTTTTTTCCCCAAGTGTAAACACTGGACATGAACTAATTTAGCAACTCACCCAGTGCTGATGAAGACTGTTACCAAAGCCTCTAAGCTGGACCATTATCAACAAACTAAACCCTGAACCCTTAAAGCCCAAAGTCAAACAAGCGTGAGGACTAGTCCTTCTCTCCCTAATTAAAAGAAAACAGCTGGAGCCTTACCAAACCCAGGCCTGGTCAGGCTTGTATGTTGCCCAAATCCCCACTTAATTGGATCATGATTTTGTGTGGTCTTCCTCTCCTTTTAGACTATGATTGTAGGTACAAACTCCTTGATTCTCAAACAACCAGCTAATTCAAAGTTGGGAGCACTTTCACTTCACATAGGTCAAGCCCTGTTCGCACAGCAGTGCTAACTACTCTCCGTTCTCTTTGATTTCCGCACTGAGTGCTCAGGTAGAGTAGAAAAGCGCTATATAAGAACCAGTTGAGTCTATACAAAGTCACAAGGTGATCGAGATGCAGAAACACGAGCGTAAACACACAGCAATACAGCTTTACCTGAGTCAGAATCTTTCTGGTCTCCATTTGCTCCAGCAGTGAAGGGCAGCTTCCTTTTAGAGGCCTTTTCTTTCATCTCTTTGACCCCATCATTGCGATCCAATTTGGGAGTCTTGTTTGATAACACCTTATCCTGTGAAAGCAACAAAACACTGGGGTGAGCAAGTGTCTTCATCAGAGCAGTGCACTTTATTTGTCTACTTTACTTTAAAGTCCTAGAAGCAATTCCTGACTCGGCTGCCACCTTGAAAACACCCTCAGGCACATTTTGAAGCATTAATTAAATTAACTTTAATTTCAATGGTCACCAGGAAATAACATCTGATAAAAGACTGCACAAGTTTGCTGACCGCGAACTGAGTTTATAAAAAGCTTTTTCCCCCTGGAGGTTATACATCTACCACCATCTTTTTAAGTCGCCGTGTCCCTCTTTCAATAATGTCTCTGGCTATACCTTCCTACTGAATTCACTGGCCTGACTCTTCTAGCTATTAAGGGCTTCTCAAAGCAAAATTTTTTCCAGAGTTTCCTCCTAGATTCCTGGCCACAGTAAAAGAGCCAGGCACAGGGAGAGGAGGCTAAGCTGACGCCGGCTTGGCTCTGTGGTCTACAGCTGCTGGAAACAATCACAAGCCCCTGTGTATCTGCTATCAACAGATGTAAATACTTATGTGTTTGCCCAGCTTAACTTAACGGTTGTTCTGTGTTTGGGTGCTCATGCAAACTAATTTATCCAGAATACCTTTTTTAAAAACAAACAAAAAAAACCCCACAGACCACAAACAGTGGAAGATGTCTACAAGTTGTTTATGATGTCATCTTCATAATAGTTTCTTGTGTGGTAGCAGTAAATAATTATTCATTATTAAAGCTACTTTATGTTGGTCCCTTTCTTAAGGAGTCGCCACAGCTGATGGATGCACATATGTGATTTGGCACAGATTTTACGCCGGATGCCCTTCCTAATGCAGCAGTTTCATTTATCCAGGCTTGGGTATGGAACTGAAGCTGGGTTTGTATCTCTTACAACGAGCTACTAACAATTATTCATTATTAATTTATATACATTTTTTGACTAGAATACACAGAATTCAACACAGAATTATTTTTAAAGAGGAAAGCAGTAGCTTCTCACTGAGCAAATATATAAAGTCAAAGCTATACAAAGCCATACATTGCATTCCTAATTGCAATACATTAGGAATCAATTCAAAGTGGACATTTAGAGATATTTGTAGATAATGTGAATATTTGACAAAAACACAATATTAAAAGACAAGTGTTGCATCTGTGTAACAAAAAATGTTTTTAACGTGTCCCCCAGTAATGGCCCTATTATGCTTGATATTTTGACATCACATAGTGTGTTGTGTGACACTTTGTAGCGCTTTGGCCATTTGTGCACCTCAAGATCTTTGTAACCTGGCACGTTGTGCCGTGGCTGCCGCAGCTGGGTTGAAGACACGAGTGTATGATTGTGATGGTTTTTAACGGCCATTTTAATGATATTCCAGTACAGAAGCTCAGAGAAGTGCAGATATACAGAGTTGGAACAGTTTGAAAACTTAAGTTTATGGAAAAAACTTTGCAAAACAACACCCGACAAAGTCTTGGCTTCCGTGTTTTGACTTCTTCTTCTGTGGCGATATTGTCTGAGTGGTGACACCTATCGCTCAGGAGAATACTGCAGTGGTTTCCTGCGCCTTAACGGTGGGTATAAATGTGAGTGACTGTGAGACAAGATTGGGGCCGTGATCATTGCGACCACTGTGTTGGGTTTATCAGGGATTTAAGCCATGACTCATGTATTTAGGTTTCTATATTTAATGTACTACATGCTTATGCTAAGGAGGTAGAGGAAGTCAGCTGCTGATTGGAAGGTTGGTGGTTCGATCCCTGGCTCCCCCAGTATGCATGCCAAATATCCTTGGGCAAGATACTAACCCCGACTTGCTCTCCAATGCATCCATCGGAGTATGAATGCGTATGAAGGACAGTAATGCACTGACAGTATAGATTACAGTGCTTGTGTAAAAGGGTGTGTATGGGTGAATGCAGCGTGTTGTACAGAGCACTTTGAGTACTCCAGGAGAGTAGAAAAGCGCTATATAAGAATCAGTCCATAAACAACAACAAAAATAAAATGAAACAAAAGAGAGCTGATACTGTTTATATGCTAAAAATGGGACATTTCCGCCCATTGCTATATGGTTGCTAGATAATGTTATGGCATCAAAATACATTATACTTCAACTTTTGTGGATAAAAATTATATGTTACTGTTGTGGCATTAAAAGGATACCATGCTTTTAAATGATTTTTTTTTTTTTTTTTTTTTTTGAAATAAATGATATTGCCTAAAAAGAAAAGTGTTTTTCATAATTACATTATTTGTCATGTAAGGTTCTGGTCGGTATCGTGAAAGTCTAAATGTACTCTCTTGCAATACAGTAGTCAATACTGGAATTTCAGCAATGACTCCATGTATGATTCAGACGACACCATCTGTGATTAAGTGTTCAAAAACAAAAAACAAAAAGCATACACAGGATTCAGCACAGAGTGAAAAATAAAAAAAAAAATCAGTCCACTATAGCTCCCTATAACTCCCTATACAAATGCTCAAGCAAAACTTCTACAGGAAGGATATAATCATTTGACGACTCTGTTAACTACACAGGTTTAAGGACTCATAACGTAAGATGCAAGACAGAGGTGAGATAACGTACAAACAGACGCTTTAATTCACGTAATTTCTCTGTCCTATCTTCTGTACCCTGCTCATCTATCTCTATCCTGAGGGCAGGTTTTCTATTATGTATCAACTCTTTGAACTCCTCCCCCTGCCCTGCCCCAGTCATAAGACCATGATGTCATGGTACAGTAGAGACAAACAATGTCAGCTACAATGAGCTGATCTTTCTGTCTGCCCGTCTGCATCCCCGCTCACTCCCACAAAGAGAGAACACACCATTTGAGCGAAATTATGATGCACACGTTTGGGCTACAGTACATCTTAAGCATGGAAAACAGTATGTGAATTATTTCTTAAAGCAAACAAACAAACAAAAGAACCATCATATAGCTCTGGTTAACTGGACTGGGGAAAAATGGTCAATTCACCAACTCAAATCTCTAAAGTTCAACTGGGTTGTTTTTGGAGAATTAAGTGTAAGCAAAGCTTTGACAACTCAAGACTTTCCTCTGATCTGCCTTCACACGACACCCTGTTTGGTGGTCTCCTAGCAATGCGTGCTCTTTTCGTCTCACTCAGTTTTCCACCCACCCCTGTTCACTTCTTTCCCTCCCTCCCTCCATACCAGAGTCTGATGCAATCCTTTGCAGAGGGTTGTAAATCCATGCCTGCATAAGCTGTACCTCTGCTTTCTACACCTCTCAGAGCTGCTGCTGGTAGCTGAACAGTTAGTACACATCATGACATCATCAAGCTGCGCCCAAAACTTTGTTCCAACACAAACAGTGACGACAGTATCTGTGTCAAATTCAAGGTAGTGAATACGTCATAACTGGGCAATAAGGTGACACCATTCAAAAGCACTTCAGACATGTGACTTAGGGCTTTTTAAGACAACAAACACTGAACCCAAGTCTATTATGCAATAGTCCATTATTTAATTAAGCATTTATGCTGAAGTCAAATGCAAGAACTATAGTTTAATTAAAAGGAATCTCTGTCGAGCTGTTTATCAATCATTAATAACTACAAGATACAACTGAGAGTAAGAAGATTCCGCAAGTACAAAGACCTGCGCAGGTATGTTGTATTAAATAATAGCTCAGTCGAAGATATGGCAAGAAGAAAACAAAATATAGCAAATATGCAGGACTGGTGGAATAAAGTATTTATATCATTTGTCTTGCAATACAGTACACATACCAAATGCAAATATTTTTATTAAAGTATGCATGCAGTCTATATAGATTCCCCTACTAAATCACAACTTTACACCACTTATCGTGGTGACACTTATAAAATCTGTGCAAGTCAAGTAAAGAGAAGTTAACCAACATCAACAAGGAAGAAAAAAGTCAGGGAGGGGGAATCACAACCTATCATGAGTTGATGACTAGTACATGCTGGTGCCCAAGCTACAGTATGGTTTGGTCTGTGATTTTAGTCTGTTGTTTGGTTGCAGATTAACGTGCATCTGTGTTGCAGGTTTCGTTGCTGAACTCCTGATTGTGCAAAAGAAGACAGACAGAGATTTGATGCCTTATAGTAAGCTTCCTACACCTGATATATAGTAACGCTTAAACATTTTAGGCAGTAAGCTAAAGTGAGTTTGAGAAAGAAATTTTATTTTATTTTATTTTTGTATTTTAAAAGGTACCCGTCAGGGAGGTTTTTCTTGAAAAACCTGCAACTGTTCCTCAGTGGATTTAGGACATCCCATTTATGTCATCCCAGACTGACTTTTAGTGTTCTAACAAGCTCAAGATGTAAAACACTGCACTGATGGGAAAAGCCCAACCTAAAGAGCATCACCTTATTAACATACATTATAATGTATGCACAGAAAGGTTAGAGAGAAGTCTGAAGTCCAGAACTGCATCACATGCACACATGAACTTTTCAAATTAAAAAAAATCTGCTTCATTCCCATTTTCTGTTTGATTTAACTTTTGCACATACCAGTACTTATACATTCATGTGATTTGAGCATACCTATTTTGATAGCCCATGTTGTCAGAGAGGGGACAGTGCATAACTATGCACAGGTTTCACTTTTGCCCCATTTCCATGTCATGAAGTCAAATGACATTTGCAAAAAACAGAATAAAAACCAATCAGATATCTTACGTTCTTCTACAGTACCCTGGCTTTGGGTATCTGCTGATACCTAGTCGCGATCCAGTGAGTGTGTTGAATTATTACACTGTATTTTTAGACTTGGGAAACAACTGGGGATCTATATGTGTAAGGCAACATCAGTCTTGACTCAACGCTATCTTTTCCGACTTAGAAAAATTAAATGCAACAAATAAATACATCCGCAACTATAAATTAGCTGAATTGGCTGTTTTTAGTGAAATAACAAACAACAACATTAAAACAGCAAAGAGATAAATCAAATGAAAAATAAAAATGTATTTGGGTCGTTCTTTTAAATTTTTTGCACTAATCTCATTAGGTTGCTGCATAATGCTCTTACAGCTGCACTAGTTGCTCTTCTTCCTGCACATACATGCGCTTACCATGAAGCTGACAGGATACGGCTTAAATGAAGCAATTTTTATGATGTCTCTTTGGATTGAACTAAAGACAAGTTTTTAGCTGCATCAACTCACTTGACCCGTTTGTGGTTAACTAAAAAACTTTTGCAAACATTTATAAACCCCCCCCCCCCCCAAAAAAACAACAACAACTATTGGTGTAGCAAGTGTAAAATACTTCTAAACCATATTGCTTTGCTTTTAAATTCACTCTGGCTAGCAACCAACACGCTACAGCTGAGGTGTGGCAAAGCAAAGCCTGAACAAGTCCACCAAAGATCACCAAAATCCAATCTGAAATATGGGAACAGCACACCCCTAGAAACATACATCAATATTTATATTTCCATGGAATGAGCTGGGACAGAGCTTACAATACAATCAAATGTGCAAAGAAGAATCTTACTCTTTTTAATTATTTCATTTACACACTACATTCTACTCATTACTTTGGTTGTTAAACTAGAAGTAAATACCTATAAATTGCAGAGTGATGCAACACATACATTGCTCTACTCCACAGTACATTTGAGATGAGCTCTGTAAGCTGACAAGTCAGAACCTGCCTCCGGCTGGTCCACAGAGCCAATGCAAAGCATGGTGTGACTGGTAAACAACAACATTAGTTTGGGACAGAAAGCTTTTTGATGATGCGTAAGGAACTGTCAAGCTTACGGAGGCAAACTGGTAATTACTGAATTACTAAACTGATGTGAGCGTCTCAGGTTTATGACCAAAAGGTCAGAAAGTGCTGTTTAAAGGGAGTAAATGATTTCTGCTGAAGAGCACGTGTCTTTGTCATTCAGTTCAATGATGATCTAAACCCCGATCTAAAACTAATTTTGTCATTACTCATGTTTCTCCACCAAGTGAAACAGGCTTTGTTGCTGTGCACTGTGTTTACTGTATGCCTTTCAATCTTACCTTTTTCCCACCTTGCTTTTCCACCATGTCGGTGTTGAGTGGGAAGTGGTCCAGCTGGGGGGTTTTAGAACCCCCACCTTTGGGCATCGTTCAGCTCTCCCCACGCCAAGCTTCATTCACGCTGCCATTGCATCGTCATCAACCGTCTGGAACAAAGAGAAAAACAAAATGGTGTGTGGATGGAGGGGAGGGGGAGTTTAGCACCTGACGTTTCATTGAAAACACATTTACACACTGCCAGACGATGCAGCCATTAGTGGTACATCAAGCACTCCACTTTCAACCATTACACCCCTGGCTCTGGAGGAAGAGCATTTAAAGAGGGAGGAGAGCTGCAGCTGTGGCAGGCAAAAGGCTTATCTGTTCACCAGGCAGAACCCAAAGAGCAGTAAGAGCCGCCTGAATACTTAAAAAAAGTTGTTAGAAATCTGTGTTAAGTGTAAACCCACTCAAAATACAATTACTTTTAACAGAGGCATGCTATTCATATCAGCTACATCTTAAGTGCTGATATACTAGAATTTGGGAATGACAACAGGGCAGACTATGTCCAAGATATTGCATAACGCACATGTTGTGGGCCTTGGAACAGCTGAGGAATGTCTTTAGAAATTTAACCGGCACGTCTCAACAAAAACCCAAACAGCTACTTACCGCCAAAGCTAGCCAGTCCTTGTAATTGTGGGCTTTACCCTGTACTAATTTATGGCATCCTTGCCATAGTGACTAAGGAAGGTGATCCATTGTATTACAGCAACAAAAACAAAAACAATCATCTCTGGTATAAGTGGTTTTACTGTAAATTCACAATAAACCATGAGAGTTCTGTACAGTTTATTGTCCTCTGTGTTCTTAGTGTCTACTTTGCCTTACGTGCAAGTACACAACAATATGTGCATTACTATCCACTGCCTTTCCTTCATGGCTGCCTGCTTCACAGGGCCATGAATTAATCATACATTCCTTTCCTCAATTCTCTCCTCTGTAATGTACTTTCTCTAAAGAGTGCGTCCAAATGTGATCATCCCTGTGACTGACTGAGTGAGTGAACAGATGAGGCCATGGCTGCATTATTTTTTCCCTCTACTTTGAGACACTGGCACTCCTATCTTCCCTGGCGCCACTTCCATCTCCACTCCACTCCCCTCCCCCCACCCTTCTTCCCTTCGCTCTGCAGTTATCCTATTCAAAGACTGCTATTTATATCCTTCCAGGCAAGTCAGTCAAGTCAAGACAGCCAGCCAGCCAACCAGATAGGCACACAACTGCAGTGGACGTACTGACCCCCTTTACAGCTGTAAAGAATAAGACATGAGAAACACAGCAAACCACAGGCTCCTTCCTCACTCGCACAGTTCATTGTTAGTCCCTCTTTGCTACTGGTAGGCACTTGCTGCAATCTCCCTCAACTCCCACCTCTCACCACACCAAACAAAGTGACAGGAAGGTCGACCGCTCTCAGAAATAAACAAACACTGCAGCCACGCACAGACACACACACATTAAACTGGGTCAGCGAGGCTTCTAGAACAATAATCTGCACTATTTTGGGACTACTATGATAGATGATAATAGCAACCGAGCATTTCGCTGATATGTGAAACACAAGAAAATGCTGTTTGCAAGCTTGCAGTCACACAAAGGCACACATGGAGAGGAAACCCTGTTCAAAACCAAGGGGCATCATTTCCTGTGTAATTTCATGCCAATAACAAGACACCCAATATCTGCTGACAGTGTGTCTGTGTTTCGCCGCTGAACAGTTGATTAATTTCATATGTCCATGTATGAGTGTACATACAAGATTTCTACAAAATGTCACTTTGGGATGTTTTACAACCAACAGACAAACTCATTTTCTCCAAGAACAAACTGCAAATTCATTCAACATTACTAAAGAAAATAAGTGTTTGATTAACATTACACTATTTAGTTTAATTTCAGCCCTTATAAGATGATGTGTAATGGAAACCAGACATTACTAACTTGGCAACCACTGCAAAAACTACTCCCACTCAATTACTTGGTGGGTTTTATCTACATATTCAGAAATGTAAGTGATCATGAGCTTGCATATAGTGGGAGTGCGTTAAAGTGGTGCTGAATAGTAATCTAGGCCAGCGAACAAAACAACTTTCAGGTGTTTTGAGGTGTTAACGGTTGAAAAGAAGTTTAAGCATTTGCTATCTTTAAGGTGCCAGAAACATTGGTGACCCATAAGGAATGATCAGGAGTTCTACATTGATTAGTCATAAAACGCAGCCTTCAAACCGGAGACAAATGCAATATGATAAAACACACTGAGAAATTCCACACGGTACACTTTTGTGCGACTGACTTTGCCTAAACCTACTTGGTGTCAGGTATTTCAATTAAGGAGATGAGATTGTAAGTGTGGCTTAAGAGGTGTCACTCCCTATAAATAAGGGCATACAAAGTCTGATTACTGTCAAAGCAGTGTCTTTTCGAGAGAGATCAGTTGATGAGAACCATGGCAAGACTGCTACTACATTTACAGGCTAGAAGCATTTACAAATGGCTAGAATTCAGGTCCACTACCTGGGAATGGGCGTCCTGTAAAGAGCACACCAAAAATAATCCCAAAGTAGGTGAAAAAAAGACCAAAAGGTAACAGCAGAACAACTGCACAAATCTCGACAACTTGTCCACAATAAGAAAAACACTGAATAAGAATGGTGTTCATATCAGGACATCGCAGCACATCTGAAAAGACTCTCCAGATATTTCACAAGACTTGCTGGATAATGTTGCTAGATAATATTCTGTGGACATGTGAGATCAAAGTTAAACTTTCTGGCAAAAACCTAAGGGACTTCCAAACTGGAAGAAGAAATTTTTTTTCAATGGAAAGTCACGACACAAGACCATGACCTGAAGCTTAGAAGAGTTTAAGGCAACGAAAGACAGGGTTACAGAGCACACAAGAAAGTTAATAATAAATTAAAAGGATAATTTTAGAACAAATCCCTTAGCTACTTGTGACATAACATGAAGAGGGCTGTTCAACCAAAACATCCGAGAATTATTAATTAACGCACTCGATTTGTAGTGAGGAACCGTCCTCACGTCTTCCTCATCTCTGTCCTGTTACTCATAAGTAGCTGCAGGATAATCTGAGGGTTTTTGTTGTGGCTGTATGAGTTACTAAATTCAACAGTTCATTTACATTTTTGTTTGTGTTTTACAAAGTTTTGTCAAATGTGTTTGTTGTAACGGTGTCCCATTTCAATTCTCTTCTCTTCACAACTTTTGGGTTTGCAAAGTAGATATATAAAATATGCATTTCAGAGACAAATCATCTGTAGTTACATTTTTAATCAACGGGGCAATACATTTTAAGTTTATAAGCAACCATTTAACTGTTGCTTGCTGACTCGCTCCCTGACATCAGGGGTAGGGAGAAAGAAACAAAAAAAACACGCACTGCACTGTTGAGTTTTAATGTTTTATGCATGACGTCAGCCAAGTTAGACGTGGCCATGGAGATAACTGCAGAAAGGAGTGGTGAGTGTTGAGCCAGAGAAGCAATCTCTTCTAAATGAAGGACAGGACCTGCCAGTACTACTCTCCAAGCTTCTCTCACCCATGAATAAACACACACACCATTCTTTCTATGCCCCCTGTCCCTCTCTCTCTTCATCCTCCTGTAGCATCCTCTCTATCCCGAGCCACTCCCTCTGCGGTCAGATGGAGGCCAACACTTCAGCATATTGCAGCATACCATGTGCATACTTGCAGAAGCACTGGGACACATCACAAGCACACTTGCACTGGCATGAGGTCAACTTCAAGAGTTAGTTTACAATGGTTTCAAAGCCTACAAGGCAGATAAAATAGAAGAATGGACATAAATGCAGTAGCATTTAATAAAAGGGCACACAGCTGTGAATTTATTTCTTTTAAAGCACAAGGGACATTAGTGTGCCCGCTCATACAAAATTTATGTTCTATTTAAAGATAATGTGTACAGTGACGCACATGGAGTTTTCTTATCGAGCATATAAGAAGTGCCGTTATATAAATGAAAATGCTATTGCATATATCTGCTGCAATAAAACTGCAAAACACCTCAACCTCAAAGGCTCACAGACCAAACTCTACCATAGCCAGCACAACCAAGCAGCTGCTCTAACACAGACAGACAATTTCGATTATGTATGGGGAAAACAGAGACAAAGACACAAACAACTATAGCAGAGGTACAGGTGCAGATTTGAAAAGCAATTGTTTGCCCCAGCCCCGCGCCACTCCCAACTCTCAATGTACACACAAAAACACACCTCAAATTTTCCACTCTGACAGCTGAACAGTGCAGCAGCTGCACACAGGGATGGGCATGTTGCTGTGTCTGCCTGTGCTCGTGTTTGTGTGCGTCGTGCGTGTATCGACCTCACTGCATATTGCACAATCAGATACGAATCAGCACCGCGCACACAAACAGCCAAGCAGTCAACTCGTATCTTGATGTTGGCTAACAGATGTGCCATGACTTCTCCATTGTATCATAAATGGTGAAACAAGTGTTATGCAGGTCAAATGTCCTCATAGCAGAGATGCTCAGGAGTTGCAGTTGTGATTCTTTGCATTCTGGATCTACAGCTCTAGTAAGATCAAGGCCTTTCAAGTGTACCCCATCAAAGACACCAGTTCAAAATAATGCCTAAGAACAGATACTGACACAGCCTTGATTTAGCATGACTCACCCCTAAATACTGTGATACGTTAGAGGATTACACAAACTGGTAAAGCAATACAAACTCCCTTTGGCAGAAATGTAATGGTGAAAAACCTCTTTTAGTATCTATATTTAAAATATAATAAAGATCTTAGTTGGGAAAACAAATCCTCATATCTCCTGCTAGGTTATCCATTTGACAATTCATGGTGAATTTACCAGTTACAATTCCACATAAAAAGTGCTGATGCAAAACACATTTTCAGCCCAAACCTATTTACCTCAAATACAGATTTCTCACCTTGTACAAAAGCCACAGAGTTTTTCCACACTTGGTACTTATTGGAAAAACAGACAACTTAATTTTGAGTACAAGGAGAAAGCATCTATGTTTGTTTATAATGAAGAACTTTATGTTCTTATTAATTTTGAGGGTGCAATAGGAATTTAAGTTAAAATTTAACACCAAATAATCATATTTATTCTGTCTCGCTTCCCATTATTTATAGTTTTAAAGCATTATAAAATCTTCAAATTATAGATAAAAAACAAGCAAAAAAACAAAACAAAAACAAAACTGTACCAAATCATTGTGCCCTAGTTTGTGTATGTGTTTACCCTGCAGTCTATTGACATGCTATGCAGCAGATAAGTCTACAGAAAGACAGCAACAGCAGCAGCAGCAGCTAGCTAGCCTGTTTGGTGTGCAAATAAAACCAGCCTGGCTCGGCTGCTGTATCCTGGCAACCAAAGCCCAGCTTGGCTGCTCAGTCCCTGACCTGGGCCCATTCACTTCATTATAAACCTGTGTAGAGAAGAAGAGAATGACACATGAACACACACACACACACACACACGCAGAAATATGTGCTAATGCAAAAACAAGCACAGAGAGAAGATGCATTATGCTAAAAAAGAAAATACATGCCTACAAAAGGCGCAGAATTACTGTGTGCATAGTGCTGTATTAAAGAACTGTGATTATCTCTGCTTCTGCGGGTGGAGGCCAAGCTTCTACAGTTTTATTAAAAAAGAAAAATAGATAATCACACACGAGATATGCTATTTTCCTTAAAACTACTTTGCATTTTCAGCAAAAAAAAGTTTCTGGTAAAATACGACGTTATGAGATGTGAATCTTTCGTGCCTTCTCTACTTTAAAGTCAATGTTATGCTTAAATGCTGATATGAGGACGACCACATCTGGATATGACAAAATATATCTGAAATGTGAGTGGGAGTGGTCCTATTATCTAGGAGGAGAGAGAGCCAGGGAGCAAGAGAGGAGTGAGATGTGGGGAGGAATCCAATCACTGTCTGATTTTCTATTCTGAGCACGTCCACTCTCCCTTACACCTCTCTGTTCCATCCAATAACAGCTCAGGGCTTGCTGCCTGCCTGCCAGTCTGGTAAATCACGCTGTCTTTGCCAGTGACCTCGCTAAGATAGTGGCAGGCCTGTATATATATGCAGCTCAGCTACAGGAAAGGCCAGTGACAATCTAGTGCATTTTGGCTCTCTCCTCTCCAGTCCCTCAGCTTCATCAGTGTTCTGACTCATTCTCATTTCTTTCCTCTCACCTCTCTGAGTACTTCTCTCTCATCTGCCTTTCTCTCTATTTTCAACATCTCCCTTTCTCTCTCCCCCCCCTCTCTAAAGCCTGACATTGCCACAGCAACGTGTGAGCACACATGCACACGCACACACACACAGAAGGCCTGTTGCCTAGCAACTAACAAATGAGACAGATGCAGGCCTATCAGAGAAGCCAGTGAAAGAGCTGTGGACCGAGAGAGGAAGCCTATTGATAGAAGAGTGCCTCTGCATATCAACCTCAAGCAACGAGGTTTCAATCCCTCCCTGACCTTTGGATCCCCATTTGATCAAAAAAGAGATGTTTCACTCAGACTGATATGTGCTAACTAATGCCTCTTCTAGCAATTACTTGTATATATTAGATATTGTATATTACATTGACATTTGAACTAGGGCTGCAATGATTCGGCGCCATAATCCATGACGTGGACTATAAAAATTAGTCGACGCAGAATTTCATTGTCAACGCGTCATACTCTAAAACCACGTAAATGCATTTTTGTAACTGCAGTACACAAACTATAGGGGAAGGATCGCCTTTGTCGTCTGCCAAGACTGCACTCAATAGTAACGAAGAAGAATGTAGCACGAACAGCAAACCGAGAGGATGGAAGAAATCTGAGATTTAAAAAAATGCGAAAGCATTTCACAGAAAACAAACAAAGCTAAATGCAGACAATGAAAGCAGAGCTTTGCGTCCATGACAGCTCTACTGCAGTCCACAAGCATTTAAAACGCCGGCACCTTGGAGCTGTGATGTTGACTCTGAATGGATCCGTTTTAGAGAGTTAAGTTCGTGTGTGGCCTTGATATCTTTTTCATCTTCATGTTTGTACAGTAATATAATAATAATAATAAACTTTATTTATAAAGCACACTAAAAAACCAAGGGTATACCAAGGTGCTTGACAAAAATAAAATAGGAAAAGGGAGATGGGAGGGAAAAGAGAAAGGACCTGGCACGTATCAATTATAAAAACCTTGACAATCATAAGATATAAAAGTAGTTCACAAGCATAACGGATAAAAATGTACAACGCACACCAAGTGTTAACTAGGTAGAAAGGCAAGATTAAACAAATAAGTCTTCAGCCGTGATTTAAACAGTGGCATAGAGTCAGACGTCCGGATAGCAACAGGAAGGTTGTTCCATAAGACCGGGGCAGCTACAGCAAACGCACGGTCACCACGAGACTTCAGCCGAGAACGAGGTTGCTCCAGAAGAATTTGGGTAGCAGATCTAAGTGCTCTGACAGGAGTGTGTAACCTGAGAAGCTCATTGAGGTAGCTCGGCGCCAAGTTATTAATGGTTTTGTAGGTGAAAAGTAATATTTTAAATTGAATACGGTATTTAATTGGAAGCCAGTGCAAGCCAGCAAGAACAGCAGTGATGGAAGAAAACTTCCTGCTACCTGTCAAAAGGCGTGCCGCTGCATTCTGGACAGTCTGCAATCTAACGAGAAGGGTGGAGGAAAGACCAATGTAAAGAGAGTTGCAGTAGTCCAACCTGGAAGTCACGAATGCGTGAATGAGTTTTTCCAGGTCAATGTGCGGAATATAGCGCTTAGCCTTAGAAATGAGGCGCAGCTGATTAAAACTAGACCTCACAACAGCAGACACTTGCTTGTCAAATTTAAGCGAGCTATCCAGTAGTATGCCCAAATTACTGGCATAATCAGAAGGAGAGCTAGCAAAAGGCATCAGAGCAGCACACAGTTGGTCGCGGGGGATTTTACTATCAAACACCACAATCTCCGTTTTCTTTTCGTTCAGGACAAGAGAATTACTCTTGAACCAACCTTTAACCTCACGCATGCATTCACGAAAATAGTGAAAAGACATAGCAAGATTGTCAGTAATCTCAAAATAAATCTGTATATCATCAGCATAGCAATGAAAGGCAATATTATACTTCTCAAAAATTGCCCCAAGAGGGAGCAGATATAGCGAAAAGAGAATATAGAGTAATATTTATGTTAGCTCACTTGTCGGAAGCTTCTCAGGATGCTTGCTAAGCATTTCAGCATTTCAGTTTTGTTAGCTAATGATTGAAATGCGACAGTTAAACAGGAGTAGCTACACTGTCTCCTGTTTTTTTTTTGTCCACATGTCCTCTGCAATTGTGAATTCACGAAATGAGTCATCTGTAAACTTTGTTGACTTGTTATTTTGGACTGGAAAATAAAATCTTTTCGATTTAATTTGAAGCTTTATTTGAAATGATGGACATAAGCCATTTTTAGTTTCCCATTTCCACATTATTTTTGTGTTTAGATGCCACTACCAATTTAATTTGTATAACCTAACATTTTAATTCATTTCATTTTTATTCTGACAGTCCTATTGAGTAATGTTAAAAATACATTTGATTATTGTCAAATTCATACGTTTCCTAGGTCTTTATTCATAATTTGCTGTGGGACAGAGCAGCAGGGTAATATTCACAAGTGGGCAGGCTTGAGCAGGTGATATACTGGACCCTAGAACAGGAGGTATGCGTGCAGGAAGCTGAGATAAGAGTTACTGAAATAATCATTGAATAATTGACCAATCAAAGAAAAATTAGGCCGATTAGTTGACTATCAAAATAATCGCTAGTTGCAGCCCTAGTTTGAACACTGCAAAATAGTCAGGAGAATAAAAGAAGGGGGAGAAATAGGGAAAACATTAATGTTTTCCCTATCAATATAATCAATATACATTTGCAGCTCTATCACAACAACGACAAACACCCATAAAAGTGGCACAAAATTATCAATATAGCATGGCATTATTTATTTTCACATGTCAAACCTCTGACTGAGAGGTTGTTAAGCAGGATGGATGGAAATACCAGTATGTTTGGGAATCCCATGCTCCCATTAAACGAGGCCAAAACAACAACAATCCATATTAAAGTCCTCCTAGTTATGAAACTACTTACACTATGAAGGCAATTTCACACACAACCAATATGAAGCAGCAAAATATTTACCACTTCAAGGTATATGTATATGGATGTCTGCTTGTGTGGAAGGGATTTTGTCTCCAGAGCGTAAACACTAGGCTCCGCAATGGGCATCCACACACCATCTACACAGCTACATGCGCCCTCCAAGTGGGGTTGAAACCCCCCCCCCGAATAACAACAACAACAACAACAAAACCCAACTAGACAATGCCCACAGTCGTCTGTGTGTAAATAAAATCACAGTCTGATGCTACAACCATAGTGTAACAGTTCATTGAACTTAAAACTTGCTGCTTAAAACAGCAGTGGTCAAATGTCAGATTTACTGTCCCGCATTGAAGTCTGTTTGCGTAGTTCTCAGTCTATGGATAAAGAGGTGTTGTGTAAATTCAACCAATGCAGAGGCTACCAAGAGTCTAGTGTGGAGCCCTGGAAAAAGCCAAATGGTGTGTTGCTAAAAACCAATGATGGCATGTGTAGGTTTGGTCTGAATAGTTTTCTTGAACAAGACAGGGAAAGACCATAGAGTAGGGCTGCCACAAACGTTTATTTTGATAGTCGACTAGTCACCGATTATTTTTGCGATTAGTCGACTAATCAGATCATGCATCCATTGGACGTAAAACGTGCAGCTTATTGCACCAGCAGCATCTGCTCTTATATAACTATCATTAGCTTACAGCTTTAAGTGTTTAAGGTATGTGCTAACTAAAAATAAAGACAAGATGATAGTTTATTAAATTTTAATGAAATTTGCAGATTGTTTCGGTGGAGTTTAATAAATGCAGCCGTCTGCTCCTTGCTTTCTAAAATATAACAGGACACCGGAGGATATTCTCGAGCATCTCACACTTCTGATAATCAGTTGTCTGCTTGACGTTTATTCAGCTGTGTAAAAACTATCTCTTTAATCTCAGCCAAACCGATTTACTCAGGAACAAGTAAAATACTGAAAAAAGCCAAACAATAACATTTTAAGTTATCTAAGTGACTTATATATGTTTAACCTGAGTAGGGTTTGAAAACAATTTGCTGGGAGTCCGGTGTTCTCACCGGCTCCAGTGAGCCTTGAACCCCAGCTAGCTATCGAGCTGGTGGGTAACAGACGTCTCCGAAAACGTCGGAGCGCTTTTAAAAATATGTGGTGTCTTGATAAACTGAACAGATATTTGAAGTTTAAACAGCTACATTCTTGCCTAAAAATATGTTAAAAGTTTATTTTGTGACCCAGAAAGAATAATATTAAAACTAACTAGCTGCCGCCATTGTTGGAAACTGAGCTGGGCCGCGCTATGAATTCTGGGATAGGTTGGGCCACGAAGTATACACCCGACCCATCTTTCAAATCTGGGGAAATAAAGGACGCATTTGTCGGCGGCATATGTTAGAGACTTCGAATTTGGACAATCTTCGTCGTGTTGCTGTAACATAATTGGCCTACAAATGCGGGCACAGGAGGATGCGGTTCCTTAATTTGGACACAGCTACGATACCGGACACTGCTTCTTCTTCTTTGGGGTTTAACAGCAGCTGGCATCCTTGTAGATGCAGTGCTGCCATCTTCTGTTTCAGTCTGTTATTACACTCTTAAATCCTACTACTTATTCCTGCGTCTTTTGGGATCTTACAAAGCTTCAAACGACGCGTCGACTACTAAATTAGTTGTTGACGATTTTGATAGTCGACGTAATCGTGACTAGTCGACTAATCGTGGCAGCCCTACCATAGAGTACGCTACAAACTGGAAGAAATCACAATGGCAGCTTTAATTATATTATTTTGATATTACTTCTGTCCACTCCACTTCGTGAGAAAGATAGCACAAACACAAGCAAGAGTAGCCCAGTATACCTGCTATTCCATGTTTTTGACGTTGAGAAAGGTCTGTGAATTACCCATCAATGCCTGGACAATTGCACACACACAGACACACACCAGCCAACACAAGTGCTAAATATTTTACAATGTAAGCTTTCCCAGTTAACAATAATTCATGCAACACAGTCTGTCTTTCAAAACCAAATACAAACCCATTTATCTGCCGAGTTTAATTACTGGTCAAAAATGGGCCCTAATAAGAAAACCAAAAAAACCAAAACAAATTTACAACATTAAAGTATCAAGAAACACCTTTAATCTTTCAGAAAGTCTGCTCCTGTAATGAATTCATACAACAGACTGACAGTATGCCAACTATACTGTCAGTTTGATTTCTATCAAATCTTTAATCTACTGGTGACCGCTACAAAGTTCACAGCAAAGTCAAGCTACGTCAGCTAGCAGTGTATGTACAGTATTCCTTGAATGAAGGTCACCCTATTCCTGAGCATGGAAATGAGGCAATGTTTCAGTTACAAACAAAGTAATGAGCAGCACAAGATTCAATAAAAACAACATCTGATAAGCAGAAGTGTGTAGGCAGAATTAAAACAATATGTTAAGTGAAACTACTGTGCAACATATCACATGTAAACAAAAAAATCCTCACTGTGCTACGCAGAGCTATAGTAACATGAACACTGACTAAAAATAACACAAGAGATGCCAGTAAAACAGGAAACTGTGACCAAGCAACTCCAAAGTCATATTCATGAGTGTAGTTTCTTTAGATTTAATTTAAAGCATCACAGCAAGCACCGGGGGTTAAGACCACATGCTGAAGTGCAGCCCCTCCCTCATACATAATGCACAGCGTTTTGCATTCCCTTCATCAGTTTAAAACTGCATGGGTTTAATGTACATTGCTTAGGGTGGTTACTTCATGTTGGGGATGCTCAATTTCTTTTTCTTTTTTTTAAGCACATGGAATGGTTGTCCTACACCACAGCATCAATAATAAATTGGCAACGTTGGTTGGGGGCGTTTCTCAAAGGAAACGTCTTCTGCAAGTATCGTTTGAAGTATATGATTCCTGTTAAACTTATCATGAAACCACTAAAACCGAAGATTTGCTGCAGATGTGCTATAATGATGTGTAAATGCCAGCTTGGTTTAAAGTCAGATGAATTTAATGAAGTCTGCTTTCTAATGGATTTCCTGAGTATCAGTGCAGAAAAATGTTAATTAATCTTCTCTTACTCAAAGCAGTTTTACTACTAAATAACAAAAGGGCCAGGTCACATAACCTAGACTGCAAGGGAAAAAGAATAGTGACATTTTTATTCCAGCATTGATAAGATCAATGCAGACTTATTCTACGGTTCTTCAATTTGTGTCCACGAAAAGCCACGATGGTACCACATAAAGTGTCCGCTGTTGATTATTTGTTAGCTTGGGCCATCTGGAAAATGAAGAAGGTGATGAGTGAGGTATCCCAAGCCAGATTGGAACCCATGACATGATGGCTGTGCGATATAAAATTTAGTTCTAAGAGAAATGCAGCCACCAGGATTTATTCTTATAAAACGTGCAGCACATTAAGATGTGCGTGACTGAATTTATGTCTGCCGTGTGCCTGCGTGAGAGCACATGAATGAATGAGTGTATATGTACACAAGTAAGAGTGTACGATAGTAAAATGTGAGGCATGGTGACTGGATCTACATTAATTAAGGATTACGTGAGGAGGTAAAAATAAATGCAGAGGAGAGGGAGCAAGCCTGGATAGATAATGAACAGAGTGGGAGAAAGGAAAGGGAGGAGAGGCACAGAGGGTGGATATGACCTTTCCACAGATGAGCATCATTATGTCTCACACACACAAATGTATAAACTGTCATCTGAAAAGTGTTCCCAATTTAAAGCCGTCTGAATGCCGCAATGCAACTGTGATAAAATTATTGAAGAAGCAGCTAAGGGGCAGATTACACAGACATGTGACTGTGTTTTTGGCAGCTACTGGATCTGTCTGCTGTAGGACTGTAGATGATTACAACAGTAACAGTTTCACTGTGCGTTCTTTATTTTTTGCACTTGAGACGTTTTTTTTTTTGTTTGTTTTTTTCCAAGTGTGCCTTTTTACATCACAACTTCACTGTTTCATGTTTTCTTAAAGCGCCAAAAGGAATCAATCCTCATTGATTTAAGTGAAATTAATTTTGTTTTCTACACTTGAACTGGACACCAGGGTTAAAATGTGTTTATGTCACATGTAAAAATACTCCAACAAGCCTCTGTCAGCCGAGCAACAAACAACTGCAGATTTCTCCCTCTAAACATGCATGCGCACATGCTTGTTTGTTGCAAAACGAATACAAAACCTCCTATTTGGCCTAATTTCTTTTTAAACCAAGCTGAAGAAGGCTACAGCCTGAAACATGTAATTTTCATTCTGCTGCAATGCAATTTCTGAAGCATTATATACATTTGAGAGAGCTGACAATCTAATTAATATTTTTGGAGTATTTAGTGCGTCAGCACTAGGGATGGGTACCGGTATCCGGTGCCACGATGGCACCGGTTCTGCCATAAACGGTAGTAACCAGACCGAAAAGCAGCGCACATTTCGGTGCTTTATTTTCCTGAGCTGTGATACACTTTAGATTCTAGCCAATCATTTTACGTTTCCGAGGATAGTAGGCGGGTCCAGGTACGTGCGTTCTTTTAGAGCAGAGCTACAGATTAAAAATGTCCAAGGCGAAGCGGTCAAAAGTCTGGCTGTACTTCACAGCAAAAGATGCAAACTCAGCAGCCTGCAACAAGTGCTTTAAGCTGATACTGTGCAAAGGAGGTAACACCTCGAATCTGATGAAACACCTGGCAACGCGTAGCTTTTTTTTTTTTTTTAAAGCCGAGAAATGCACCGTATTTGATAGCTTGCTGCGAGACCTCACACATCTACTGCGGGTGTAGCCGTAGCCCTGCCAGTGTAGCAGAAATGATGAGGATGATGATGGCAGCAGCAGCAGCAGCTTCTCTGCGTGAGTAGCTTAATGTTGTTCGTGTGTAATTTACGTTGAGTAGGCTAACCACGTTATTACATTAATGCATGTAAGGTGAACTAGCAAACATCATCATAGCTACATGCGGCTGTCTTCTTGTTTGATGGCAGATACTCCCTTCACCCTGGCCAAAAAGGCTAAAATGACCAAAGAAAAAGTGGAAAACAGCTAAACATGAGAGGTTTTTGGACAAAGTTTGTGTTTTTTCCATTGATTAAGCACTGCTTCCAGCCAAGAGTGATATCATATATGCCCCATAGCTGCAGAAAAGGCTAACATTGTTATCTTTTTACAAAAAACAGCTAAACATGAGAGGTTTTTGGACCAATTTTGTGTTCTCCATTCTTTAAGCACCGGTTTGAGCACCGTTTAAGCACCGGCACCGTTTCAAAAGTACCGGTTTGGCACCGGTATCGGATAAAACCTAAACGATACCCATCCCTAGTCAGCACCCATTAGACTGTTTACTAATTTATTTTTAAAACCTAAAATAAGCTCCTACATGAAAAAAAAAAGCTGTGAATTGCTATTTAACTATCAAGTTATCAGAGTACACAGCCTGTATCGTGAGCTGCTAAAAAACGAATAAATCAAATATAGCTGGACAGCTTTTTTAATCTTACAAATTACTTTGGCACAAGAATTGAGGCTTTTCTTAGACATGGTTTGTTCCACAACATTTAACATCAACCATTCAATGCCAGGTCTCCACAGCATTAAATTCACAAGGTAATCATTTATCAAGATGTTCTCAAGCTGTGCTTAAACATCCAATATTGCACTGAAATAATCAGATGTTATGCTTTAGCTGCATATGTTAGCAATTGAATGCAGCATTTTTCAGACCTACTCTTTAAAATATTAGCTTGTTAAAATAATGATCACTACCTCAACATGTCAGTTAAACTGTAAATTAGCTGCTTTGCTATTCGGTGTATGTGGTGTATGCGTCCTTTCAGTTTTGGCACGCAGCAAGACAAGCAAACCTAAGCTTAAGAGCCAAAAGCTTAACTGCTACAGTACAGCTACACCCGGTAAGTTTACATTATAGCCACCTGAAAGACACTAAAAAGATGCAGAGAATAGATTCTATGAGAAGTAAATTTCTAACGGCACCAGAGCTTCTTGTGAAAATGGGTAACTGGGAGCGATGGTGACGCATTAATAGGCTTGTCTAAAATTTATAGGTGACTTGTCGTGCTTTGGTTTTGTCGTAAAGGTATGAGAGGTTATACAGTACTGGGAAAAAACCTTCTGACACAAAACGACTAATATATATCATAACTGTTTTTTTAACCAATGAGCTGTACTGTTTTCTACAGCGATCAGAAGGTGGACCATCCGACTTAGTACGTATGAAGACAGAGGAAATGGAGTACTAACAGAAAAGAGCAGAGACAGACAGCCCAACTTGATTCCCACAATGACAGAGGACAGTAGCCACAGACAAACAAGCACATACAGCTACAATAATAGCCGTTCCAAGTACAGCCCCACTGGCTAGGCCTAAGAATCATTCCTCAGATTCATAACACACACGTGGGTGCAGCGTAGCTGGGGACCAAACAGAATGCTAATGCTGTCCTGGTGCAGAGTGTTGGAGGGAGGCAGGATCCCAGATGAATTATAAATCACTGGGCAGGGCCGGATAGAGGGATGGAAGGATGGAGGGATGAAAGGCCTGCTACTGCAGAGCACAGCCAGCTGAGGGGTGGGGCGGTGCCTGCTTAAAGAGTGGGGAAGGAAACTGATGCCACACTGAAGCAGTGGTGAGAGCATGTGCATATTCTTCATGAGTATGCTCAAAATCACAGCTTCTTATTATGCACATGCAGATTTTGCTGTGCGACTTTGTGCATCTGTTTACATTTGGATGCGAGTACTAGAACTGAAAAGTGTGGCCTATGCCACTTAAAACAATCTTTCATGGTAGCCTACACTGTCATCATTCAGAGTTTTTCAAATAATGTAGTTAAGATAATATTTAAGAAGACATTTAAATTAAAAACTGTAGAACGCATTCTCTGGCTTCACATTTCAGTGTAAGCTTTTCTGTATTTTTCCCCCCACTCTCATCCAAATACCTAATTGTTCTGACAAAGCAAGACATAGTAGACGTGAGTTTTCCTGTGATTTTATATGTAGGGAACTTAACATTTCGCAGGTTGTATTGACTTGTAACAGTAACAGCAGTGCAACTAAGGCATAGCCAATTGCAGTGTTCACTACAATGATAACATACTCTCTAAATAATTTACTTAATCCATGTTTAGTAAAGTTAGACAAAGAGGAAGCAAAAGCATCAATATACACACACATCCATACAGCCTACTTATCAGCTCTTCAAACACTTTAAAAATACCTAAATGTCTCATTTTAAACAGCCTACGGACACATGGGAACACTGCAAGTACTATTTGCTATACATTAATCTAAGTCGTTGTGCAAATTACTTGGCAATTCATCACACAATACAGTCAAGCTTAAACTATGTAACGAGCTGTATGCGCCTTGCAGGCATTAGACAAGTCATACGTTACGTGTTTTGCCCTAGGATTCAGCGTACAACAAGCTGATGTTAGGTAGCTGTCACGTGCTTAATACATGTGGGACTACACAATGAAACAGTTTGTTACTCTGGCTTAAGCACGGCCGACAAACCCTAAACTCTACCACAGTGGAGTGAATACTGATTTAGATTAAACACATCCAACAGGTAAGCACACAAACAACCAAGCATATAAGGTCAGTAGCAACCCACACTCACTCATAATGGGTTGATCAATAAACTCATAAGATTAGACACAGAGGTTCCAATTAGCGGTTTAAGCGAGTGCCTCTCAGGAGGCCATCACTGGGGCCACAGAACAGCCACATGTTTATATCCTTGCACCAAAGAGCATTTTTACTGGGGCCCTATCCGTTCTCCAAACTCTCTTTCCCCTCCCAAACAGTTAGTATCAATAGTACAAAGACTACTGTTTCTTTGGAAAATATATGCCTATTTTGAATTTAATGACAGCACTAACTGTCAAAACAGCTGGAACAAGGGCAAAAGAGACTGGAAATGTTATGTAATGCGAAAAGAAACACCTGGTGGAACATTTCACAACTAATTACATTCATCAGTCATGTAACTTTAGCAGACCAGCGGGCAGTCTTTTAGAAGTTAAGATGGGGAGGAGATCAACAATTTAAGAATAACTTTTCTCAAGTTATTCCTATATAGCAAAAAACAAAACAAAAAAAACTGCTGATGTCACTATCTGTAGTAGATTATAAGTCAAGTTCCAGAGAATCCGGAGAAGTGTCTGTACACAAGGGATAACGCTAAAACAACGATCAATGACCGACATTTTCAAGCCTTAAGGCAGCACTGCATTAAAAACAGACAATTCAATAATAGGATTGGGCAGAACGTGGACTTAAGTAACTCTGAGACTTACAGTCAGTGAACAGAGTTTAATGT
The DNA here is from genome assembly GCF_051167445.1 of Perissodus microlepis. Classification (NCBI taxonomy): domain Eukaryota; kingdom Metazoa; phylum Chordata; class Actinopteri; order Cichliformes; family Cichlidae; genus Perissodus; species Perissodus microlepis. The sequence goes on from NC_140461.1 coordinate 22,888,694, forward strand.
TTTATCCATAGAAACAAGTTAAAGCCCTGACAAATCAAAAATCTGAAATTATTTTCAAAAATTGGTGCATGTCGTGCCCTTAGCACAAAAGAGAAGAGGGACCATCTGTCTCATTATCCATGCAAAGTTCAAAAGCCAGAATTCGTGATGGCATGGGTAACTTGCACATCTGTAAAGGCTATATTAATGCTGAACAATACACACAAGGGTTAAACCGACATATGCTGCCATCCAGATGAAATCTCTTTCAGGGAAAGCTTTGCGAGAACACATCCAGCTACATTCCTCACGCCACAACCATTTATGCTTGTATACCATTAATTCTTGTTGTGGAACGTGAATGATTTCAATTCATTAGTTATAGAGCTGTTCATTTTAATAACACAGCTGTATGTATGTAATGCTGACTGATTGTGACTGCAGTACTGTCTAAATGCTTTATTTATTATTTAAGTTTTTGTTTTTAATGAAGACCACCTTTTCATATTTTGTCTGCATCTTTTCTTTAACTGTTCAATCCTTTTCATCAACATTCGCTTTTGCATCAGTGTTAAATGCTTTTTTAACATAGACGAAATGCAATCTATGTGCGAAGAGCAGTACAGATTTATCTGGAATAAGGTATTAGAGCAGGACGATATGATCAAAAATATTTATCACGATATACATTTGAAAATTTGCGATAATGATATAACTGACAATATAATTGACACTAGATAAAATACTTTACAACTCCACAACTTTATTAGTGCAAACCCCCCCCCCCAAAAAAAACATCAATGTATTTTCACTTAAACAAGCAGCTGTTTTTTATGTGCATTAAAGTTATATAAAAATTTAACAGTACAAATGCAAATTCCTTGCTGACAGTTTAACCAAAAGGCATTTACAGTGGAAATTGGATAACCATGTATAATATCCACAAAACTTAAAAAGAGGTTATACACACACACAGTACGGTAATATTATGTTGAAGCACAGTACGTATCACTCCGCGAGGCTCCTGCCTACGATAGCCGTAATGCTCCGACAATCCATCAAGCGGTGCGGGTTCGTAGCTTAGCAAAGTCGTACTAAAACATTTGACAGATTTTCGAGCGCCGTGTACCACATAAAATCGTTTCGAGGTCAGTAAACGCAACCAGAATTCATACATAAGGCACACGGGATTATAAGGGGCACTGTCGATTTTCAGAAAAATCAAAGGATTGATTTTAAGTGCGCTGTATTTTCCAAAAAACACGGTAATAACGACGGCCCGCTAGCATGCTCTACCAAAAATAGGGCTTTGTTGTGTATCTGACGGACGAAAGCTAAACCAGTTCCACACCACTGAAGTTGCAGCATTTTTACAAACCAATTCTGGTTCATCTGTTTCATTCAAAGATCCACTTTCGCCCTTCTCATTCTCCGTCGCCGACACGCTTTTTCCGCCATGTGCGTATGAAAACAAAGGCACTGCGCATGCGCGTTTTACCCATATTCTATTGTGATATTTCATTTTCTTATCATTGCCCAACATCATACCAGTATTACAGTGAACAGTACGATATGGCCCAGCACTATAAGGTAATACTGATTAACTGTCTTTATTGATTTTGCTTATTGGCAAGTGTAGTCACACTCCTAAGGACTTAAACTATGGATACAATGACTGAATTACTTCAGTTGGCTCCATTTCTTGATGGCAAAAAGTAGCAGCTCTACAATGTGGGGAGTGCCTGCTGGTTGGCAACTCATGTTTTAGTGCTGGAGTTTGGTGCTCCATCAATAACTTTCTGAGTCACAAAATACCTTTACTACAAGACAACTGCTATCTGTGCATTGCAAACATTGCGATTAATTTTGTCTTTCCCTGGGATCACATAACACTATTAACATAACTACCCCTCCCCTTTTTGTTGCATTTTTAAATGTATTAATAGAAGATGTTTGACAATTGATTTTTTCGCCCACCACTTGTGATGACACATCACAAGGTTCCTCCAGTCAAATACTCAATCCTATGATTCTCTTCTGTAATATTTATGTAGTACCAGTTCATGTAGGTGGTCTCGAGGTACTTTGTATTATTAAAACAAAAACAAAGAAAACAAAACCCTACAACAATAGGATGTTACCCTACAAGTAAGCACTCAATGTGCAGAACAGCACCTTGGCTAGGTAACTACAGCTCCTATTTACTAAAAAACTAGACCTTACTATTAAGCCAAAGAGCAAAAACACAACCAGCCGGATGCAGTTTTGAATCAGCATCTGTTTAGATCTTAGGGTAAGTGTTTTGTTTCTAAGTAAGTGTGTGTGTGTGTGTGTGTGTGTGTGTGTGTGTGTGTGTGTGTGTGTGTGTGTCAAAGTGTGCGTGTGTATACATACAGGATCTCCATCTTTGGCCAGAACAGAAACTACAATAATTGAAAGAAGCACGCCTGGGGGAATTGTTCTTCCGGTGTTCACAAGGTATCACTTCTTCTCATCTAAGCTTGCACACAGATGCGCTCAAACACACGCGCACACACACTCTTCCAGAAAATAGTTATCAACATATGTATGCAATTTAGCCAATTATAGTTTTAGCTTAAAACCCTCTGGAGCCCTACCACAGCAGTAACTGTTTTCATATGAGAAGAGAAAAGACAATGAATAAAAATAAAAAAACAGAAACCACACAGACACACAGACACAGACACACACACAAAGGTGAGACATATATCATTAGAAAACAGCAGTGGTTTTCACTTCTTGGGCCATTTCCCTTTTCAATTCCCCATTTCATGAGGCCAAGTACGTACACATAACTTTGATAGAAATTTAAGCACCAATGCCATCCTTTAATGGTAATGTCACATGGTGTCAGCGCCTACTGTTTGCTCAGTGACGTGTTCTTTGTGCCGTTATATGAAATTTATGATACCCCAGTTTTTAAAACCAATGCATATCATGCAGATTATGTGAAGGACATACTTGTATTTTATTGTGATATTTCCCAAAGATTAATGGCACAAAAAAGGTACTGTATCTGTCAGGAATTTCATTAATTAGTCAATAAAACAACCTAGGTATTTCTTGTAGTAAAGTGTAATATCAATTTATTTCACTGCTCCCATATGAACAGATTATGTAATGCACTTGATTGCAAACAGAGCAATATCATGGAAATTCCAGATGGAGAGCAAACAAAATGCAACTCAGGTTAACTAGCGGTGCTCAAGCTCCTGCTAATGCTCTACTACTAACTCCAGCATCAAAGAATGCACTGCAGCAAGTGTAACAGTCATCTTAGCTGTACAGAAATGTGGAAAATATGCTGAAAATAGCAATTGTTCACACTGGGGAGCAGGTTTCACCAACTCGAAAAGAAACTGCTTACAAACTAGCCACAAGGTTCATTTCTTCACGTAGGTGGGGGAATGAAAGAGGTTTAATAACTGTTTTTTGGGCTGGATGTTACACATGTCATCATTTTCACAGCACTTTTCATATACTTTTGCTAGGATATAAAACACACTTGAAGGCAATGCTTTTGGACAAATGTTTATGCTGGAATTTGGAAGATAACAGATAAAAAGTTAATAAGTTCAGTTTTTTCCCCTCTAATAGCTGTAGAGTATTCTGAGCCAAATAACTTAAGGTGCAGTCGACACGTGTGGCTGTAATCTAGTGTATGTCTGTTAAATGTGACAGCATTACAGACAGTACAGAAGATGGATCTCTGAAACATGCTAATGTGTTAAGCAAAGTAATATCTTCCCACCACGGTTTACCTCCTCTAATGTGTCAATCAGTGACGCTTACAGAAAAAAGTACACAAAAGGTTTATCTGTTAAACGTTGTATGTCCATTTACATTACTTTGGCTAATTACTTCATAGTCTAGGCTGTTTACTTTTATTATTATCAAAGCATCCAATTTTCCTGAGCTGTTCTGCAAAATATCTCATTAATTTTTAACAGATTTTCATTGAGGAAATATAGAATGATTAATGATTAAAGATTATTAATAATTGTTAACATGGTCCTTAACTGATTCAGTAAATGACTTACAGAGATAAAAGCAATTAAAAAAAAACTCTGGGAAATACAGCTATCTGAACAAACTATCTGGAGAAAAGTATTTAGAAACTTAAGAGCAGTAGTGGGTGATGAAGGTTTGTCCTCTCTGTAGCAGTGATGAAGCTAAACAAGGAATATGACCACAAACAACACAAGGATGTTCTGTGGAAAATAAGGAGGCCAAGTGTAGAATGAGCGCTGAGGTTAAACTGGTTGGCACCCCCCCCCCCCAAAAAAAAAAACCCCTCCCAGTGTGAAGAAAGGTTTGAGCAGTCATTTGATGCAAAAAATAGTATTGAAGACTGGACTGGCATTTAAATAGCACTTTGCTGGTCTTTACGGACCACTGAAAACACTTTACACCTCAAGCCATATTATACCTTTTCCCCACACACAAACAGACACACACACATCATTTAACCTGGAATCACAACATGGCCAATTCAGGATAACCAATTCATGGTTATGTCATTGGACTGTGAGAAGAAGCTGGAGTACCCAGATGTAAAACACGCAGCTATTAGAGTATAGTAGTGTTTTGTGTTTTTAACTCAATGGGCCAGAGGCAGCTCATATACAAACCAAACCAGTCAGAAGCTGTTGGGTGCTCTCATAAAGCTGGCAAACAGAATCCTGATCTTCCTCACTTCGCTCTCAGCCATCCCCCTACCCCCACGCTCCGAGGCTGGAATTTCCTGTTGATGGCCCAGTGCAAACGCCCACTCTCTTATGGAAAACTTACTTTGAAGATGAACAGGAGAGACAAATGAACGCAAAAAGTAAAGAATAGAAAACTGTGTTATAATAGTGCCTTCTGGGGGAAAAAAAGAAGAAGAAAAAAGCAGCTGGCGCACTTTTTATTTATCCATGTCAGAGAGTCAGGCTACTACTAAAAATCACACATGAACACTGGTAAAGAACATACAAATAAAAGAAAATCAGAATTTGGTGACCATGTCATAGATGATACTGGCCAGAAAGTCCAAAGGTGGGCTGCAGAACAGAGGATTAAACCAACCTAAAAGCTAAAAGTTGTCCTAGTCTCGTCAAGGTTTTTGGTAATACTCATACAAGAGGGGCTGCATGGAGGTCCTTGTGGTTGGGCAGTTCGTAAGACAAGGGGTGCATTGAGGTTAGGGAAAAAGGATAGATGATACAGGCTTGTGAATGTACAGCCCCAAAACCAAGCCGGGTTTCCTCCACAAAGCTTCCATTTTACCATGGCACCCCTCCCCCCCCCATCTTGCAAACAGATGCACATCCCTCCTCTGCTCTTTCCTTGTTGTATATCCCTGCCAATTTAAACTGTCGCTCAGCTTAGTCCTTTATGTTATGGCATAACGCAGCAGACAACAGATGACTACTTTAAGAACCAGTATGTACACTAATAACTGCCAATCCTCCATGCATGTGATGTAATATTGTAGTGTTTTCAGGGAGCACTGCGGGGGGGGGGAACCAGGGTTGCAGAGCATTGTATTTTTTCCCCCTTCACCCCTCCTCCTGTTTTTGTTCGGTTGAGTGACTCATCAAAAAAAGCTCCTGTACGCTCTTTTCCTCCCTCCAAGGTCTAGCCAATATGAAAGCAGCACTGGAGATTGGAGGACAAAGGACACACATGTGACACACTAAGGCCTTTCGAGATCTGGGTCAGGAGCGTGAGTAGTCATCAAAGCCAAGCTCTCACCAGTGAACACCTCTGCAGCTCCTAGTGGTTTCGCTATTCCCTTCCATTTCGCTCTCTCACACACACACCAGGGCTGGTAATTCGCAGTTGCAAAAAACTGTTAGTTAACGCCTGTGAACTATGATGACTTCTGTACTGATACCTCATAAAACATTGTCTGATGTTTTCTAATCATTGCTCTCTACATTCTGTCATATAAAGACACAATGTGACTACACTATTAACACACGCAGATGTATTTTGCGTGTCATTATTTAACACACTGTATTCAGGGTAGATGTGCAGGTGCAGTTTTGAATTTAGTAACCTGTAGAAACTCCAATGCAGCAGCAACCTCAAGACGTTTCCTGTAGCTGCTTATGAGACTTGCACAACATTGAGTGATTACAAATGTGATTTAGATGACGATCAGACCATATTTTTACCAGTATTTAATACACAAATCCAAGTAATTCCATAAATTTCAGCAACTAAACCTTAATCTCTCCTGCCACCTCCAACTGAAAATGTTAAAGAGTACATTTTGGATGAAGCACACATATGAATGGATGAGTGCACATACATGTGCGCATGCACGTCGAAGGACCCCTGTGCTTAACATGGAGGGTTCTTCAGTGTCAGAGCATTGAAGCAGAAGGCAGCATTCATATGCAGATATCCTGCCATGTGTGCAAGGAGCACAGAAGAAAGGGCTTCCCTCCTTACCATAACGAGGCTGAACAAACCCTCATAAGGACAAGTAACATAGGCTCAAACAAACAGTGAGCTTTCCAGCCAACAGGTAGCAGGACAGAGGACAAGCAAAAGCAATCAGCCACAAACAGATGTGCAGTGTGCACTGGCCTAGATTTGACCCTAATGGATTGTTAACATATTCACGCATGTCCTCAACGGGTCTGGGATTTAACAAAAAAAGAAAAAAAAAAAAGAAAAGAAAAAAAAGAGTAAGGATATGCAATATTAATGTAATACAGTATGCCCTGAAGGTGGCTAGATGGTTAAATAGTATAAATTTAAAAAATAAAATGGTGAAACTTGGCCAATAGCATGAAAGAATACAAAGAAAGACAAGACAATGTCAACCTATCACTTTGACAGCTAACTTAAATCTGGAAATAGGCCTAAGCATTTTAATTCTGACGCAATACTAAATCTGCTTGCTGCAGCTGATGGATTCTGCATCTAGGTCACAGTCAATGCATTATACAGACAAGAACCGAGGCAAGCAGGATTGGGTGTTTTAATATGTACTTGCATAGACATCTCTCTAGAAATCACTACGGTGCTGGCAAAAAAAACCCACAAACAAACAAACAAACAAAAAAAACGCAACAAAAAAAGCTAGAATGCTAACAGAGAAAACAACAAAACAAGATCATTACCAATGATAACACTACGGAGATTTAAAAAAAAAAAAAAAAAAAAAAAAGAGAGAGAGAGAGAGAGAGAGAGAGAGAGAGAGAGAGAGAGAGAGAGAGAGAGAGAGAGAGAGAGAGAGAGAGAGAGAGAGAGAGAGAGAGAGAGAGAGAGAGAGAGAGAGAGAGAGAGAGAGAGACAGTGTCAAACTTAGAACGGCCATCTGCAACTCTCCTGCCTGCACACTCTGTCAAACACACTTCTCTTACACAACCATGAACGTGAGAGGGCTCAAGATAGAGCTGAACTGAGCAGGGATCCGGCTTTTGAAGCATAAAGGAGTGAGTCATGATGACCTACATAGGCCGTGAGGAGAGTGAGAGAGAAAGAGAAGGAGGTGGGGGTGGGAGAGATTCCTTCCGCATATCAAAGTGTTTACTTGGTTCTGTATGCGCCTCTCTCTGGGAGGGAGGGAAGGGAAAAAAGAAAAGCAAGAGGGGGGTAGATAACGCTAGGATGGAAAAGAAAATGAGAGGACAGGAAAGAGGGAGCTAAATAATACAATGGCTGCCACAATGTTATTGTCTCCCTTCATCGGTGCAACACACGACTTTGTTTTGGAAAGCCCAGAGAAGATATTTTTCCTAAATTTACCATTGAAGAGAAATATACAGAAAGCTGGACAAGCAAACACACAAATTTCATGCTGTACATCCTTATGGTGTGAATACACAGGGGAAAAAAAGATATCAAATGACAACCCAGCATGTATCTAATGCATGCTGGGACACAAGCGTTGTCTTACATGAAACTGATAAGCACCGAGATTTAGGGAAGTGCAGCTTCTCCATGATATCTCAGCTAGAAATTCACTACAACACCAAGGAGACCAGCCACATTCCTGGCTGATCAATAAGCACTGCAGAGAGATCCAGTTCCCTTTGAAGGCAAGCCATGGATCTGGTTTCCTAATCACCTCCACCACTGCACCCTGTTCCTCCTCCTCTTTTGTCCCTCCCACAGATTTTCCAATACAATGGAGCAGTTTTCACACTGCATGTGGGCCCGAGCTGGGTCAGCCTGTTTGGGAGAAGAGAAGGGGGAGCAGGCGCTTTACGGAGAGGCACAGAGGGAAGGCAAAGGAGAACAAGGAAAAGTGGTAAGCACAGAGGCGAGGGCTATCACAGTCTGCATTATGTGTAGCTGATATATCTTTAAGATTATATATTATATGTCTGAGCCCCTTACTTCAAACTAGGTAGAATAAGCCTTTGGAGGTCTTAAAGCAGCTACACAATTATTACGCAATAATCATGCCTTAAAGTAACTTATTTTATATCTTAATAATAATATTATATATTAGAAGTAGTTAGTGAATTTAAGCAGCAGATATTTTAGTAAGTTTGGCTGTAAAATATTATAATTCATGGTTTGGGGAAACAAGATTAACTAGCTTTTAAATAAATACTTTGCTAGAGATTCATACAGACAAAGTACAATTTCAAGAACTCAATTACTGAAAGTGAAGGGAACAGTAGGTCTCCTCTCCCTCTGACATCTTTCTCCTTTCCCTTTCTGTTTTGTGCTGCATCACTGTTAAATGCGGCCATGGGAGCTCTGCCAAAGAGCTGTAAGACTGCTATCCGCAAGAGAATGGTTGCAACCAAAACAACCAGCTACGTCATCTGTCTGAACACATTTCCGTCCACTAGCCCTTTCTTTTTCTCTCTCTCTCTCTCTCTCTCTCTCTCTCACACACACACGCACAACTGTTAATTATCTTGGGATATGTCTCTATTATGAATCCTGATAATATAAACTACAGAAATGTCTGCAAGTATGGAGATGGACAATAGCCTATCTTGGCTGGGGATGCTGTAAAACGGGTTGAAAACAGGGAGGAATGAAGAATGAGGTGTGTGTGCCTTCAGGGGGTGTCTTGGAGACGAGGAAGGGGGAGATGAGGTTAAGGAAAAGACAAGAGGACAGAAGGGGTAAATGGTAAATGGGAGGTGATGTAAGGAGGCGGGGAGACGCACTAAAAGGACTGGTGAATTATTGATGAGAGCCAGAAGGCTGGCCCTTAGTACTAATGTGCGCGCGCGCGCACACACACACACACACACACACACTAACGGTGTACACAAGCATTTACACAGAGCACGGATATTGTTTCACATTACATCAGCCATGCCTCCTCCCATCTCTTCCTCCTTTCTCCAGCCATCACAGACAACCTCATCCTCAATTTAGCCCTCTGTCCTCTTGTCCCTTTCCCTTAGCCTCTCTCTTGTCCTCCATCACACCACCCCCATTCCAAACCCCTCCCCCACATACTGAATGCTACTGGACTTTATCTAAGTGATTACTTCTATTACGAAAATCATAAACCAAGCAAATGGTGTCTATCAATTAAAAATAATTCACACATGTGTGTCGATATCCACGGTACACACTTTGCAACGTGCAGATCTCAAGATCTGAGTTCATGTAGAGGCTAGGAGCCATGCAGAGTCCCCCCCTTAACAACTCTTACAGGCCAAGCACAATACAATGCTGCTGGACAAATCCATTCCTCACAGACACAAAGGGGGTGGGGGTGGGGTGGGGGGGTGGGGGGTGGAGGACTGAACCAATCTGAGCACCACCCCTACTCCCAGCTCTCTGTGTCTCGGTGTACTTGAGAGAATTGAAAGAGAGGGAGAGTGTGTCATGAGGCCTGCAGGAAATGTTGTGTCTGTGACTGGAAAGCGAAGGAAGGCGTAAGGCCATTTAAAGAGGTAAGGAGAAATGAAGAAAACAGGGGAAAATAAGGCGTGAGAAATTATAAGCCTTGTTTAGTCTGCTCCATTTTCTGTACTTGTCATAAAATGAAGGCAGTAGCCCCCCCCCCCCCCCCCCCCACCCACACCACAGCGTGATGTAGTCGGAATATTAAAACTAGATCCCAGGAGAGCTGCAGTAATCGGCTCAGTCATTTAAGAGACCCCTCTATCTCAGTCTGCGAAGTACAAGACAAGAACATTTGTCATGTATGAATCATACTCTGCCAATAGTACAGAGGTACCAAAAAAGCAACAATTGCATTCACAATCTTGGAAAATCTGTATCCATGCAAAATGATGAGGTTAGGCACTTCAAAATATTAACTTTTAAACTGATAATGGCAGCTCTTACATTTATTATCATAATTTAATGACAGGAGTATTTTTATAAATAAAGAAAAAAAGGCAAATCCTAAATCATGCCAAAGTCCTGTCTTACAGAAATTTCTCAAAATTCTTCACAACGATTAATGTTATTGTTGTCATTATGCAAGCTAATGTAAGGCAGACAGGCAGTCTTTACTGCCTGTAAACATTCACAGCTGATACTGGCGCACAGGCATATATTTTAGGGTTTTGTATATGCACATGCAAATACAGCAGTGCATGCTGAACCGAAGAGAGCAAAGCTGAGCTGCATACAGAGCTGCCTAGCTCTGCTTCAATGTTGTTGTTGCCTGTGGAGCTCTGGTCTGCCCTTCCCCCACTCCACTGTCTCTTACTGCTTGCTCTCTCTCTCTCCGTCTCTTTCTTTCCCCTCCCCCTGACTGCGGCAGGCAGGCAAGCGGGGCAGATGGTATCCTAGCAAGCAGAATGACCCTGGTGTTCCTGCCCCTTGTTTTGATCCTGCAGTCCTGATTGTCCAAGCCTAATCCCACACTAGCCAGAACTGCTGGACCGATGCCAGGACTCTTATTAAGGACACAAAAGCTTTTCATTTCAGCTTGGGTGCTAGCTAGCTCATCAGCCTAGACCAGGGGTAGGCAACCTTTCTGATGATGAGTGCCATCTAAAATTTCCTCAGAAGTCAATGTGCCATATGATTGCATTAGCAATAAATTTAATAACGCTCTATATTAACAGTTACACACTATATAGAAGAACTTTATAGAATTATATAATTTCGCAGATGTTGGCAGCTATTTTGAAACAAAAAAAGACACTTTTTATCCATAACAAGAACTCCATAACAGCAAATGGACTGAGGACACTCATGTGAGAGAAAACCTGCTCACACAGATATGTAGAGCCAAATACTGTCAATAAGGCCTCTGCAATGTTCTGAAGACAGTTAAACTTGTCAGGTAGTGATGTCCAGCAGGTGAAAATGCAAGCTCCATGAACACGCACAGCTGTGGATTCCAGCTGCGTCTCTAGTTCAGCAAACTTTGACCCCCACAGAGTCGAGGTTTTCAGTTCAATCGGCTGCATTTCGATGTCCTCTGTGTCCAGCCAGTTAATGCGAGACAAACCCAGCTGCCCACCTTTCTGGTTTGATCAGAAAAGAAAACATTGGTCCATACACCTGAAAGCCCTGAAAACGCATTGTGAATTCTGTCTCGAGTCTACGGATGTATCCGTGTATTTCCGTGGTGCTGATGCTGTGCTGAGCGGAAAGCTCCTGAAGCATCTGAAGTGTCGGAATGTGGAAATTTCAACATCACTTGAAAAAACTGCCAACTAGCAACCTAAACGAAAATAAACTACACCTAAACTTGGTTTATATCTGACCCAGATAAACTGCAGGTCATAACTTCTTATCTGAAGTTCAGTTCATCTGACATTCGGACCGGCGGCCGCCTTGGGTCTCTCCTCCTCCTGCCTCCCCTTTCCCTCAGCCACCTGCTGGCCTCCGTGGAAGGTCCGCCATTGCCACCACTAAACAACTGAGTTATTTTTACACATCTGCCAGCATCTAGCCAATCCACCACCTTTCATTGTTTATACCGTAAAAAAAACAAAAAAAAACATCGGCCCATAAAAACGAAAAATTAGCCAGTCCAGCTATGGACGTGCCATCAGTTAACCCTTCGCGTGCCGTGCCCAGGGTTGCCGACCCCTGGCCTAGACGCACAGTACCTCTGTGTCGTCACTCAGCTGCTTCCCCAACCTTATGGGGTGATCGTGGCTCAAGAGTTGGGAGTTCGCCTTGTAATCGGAAGATTGCCAGTTCAAGCCCTGGCTCCGACAGTCTCGGTCGTTGTGTCCTTGGGCAAGACACTTCACCCGTTGCCTACTGGTGGTGGTCAGAGGGCCCGGTGGCGCCAGTGTCCGGCAGCCTCGCCTCTGTCAGTGCGCCCCAGGGTGGCTGTGGCTACAATGTAGCTTACCATCACCAGCGTGTGAATGGGTGGGTGACTGGACGTGTAAAGCGCTTTGGGGTCCTTAGGGACTAGTAAAGCGCTATACAGGCCATTTACCATTTTATTCCCTCCAACTTGTCTCTTGTATTGCTCACTGATGTATGCTTTACTTGGAAAAAGCCCATTTTGGTCTCAATGCCTTGTATCTTTCCGCATTTATGTTTGGCTTGCTTCAAGCCAAACCTTCATATCCATCTCATCCTTCTCAAGTTTGTTTTCCTACTCATTTAAATAAGCATGCGAAAAAGCAATTCAATCGTAGACATTAGGGCCTGTGATAAATATTAGTATAATAGTTACAAAGTAACTATGACAGATAACACATTTGAACTCTGAGAAAGTGAATCTGAATAGCATTAGGTATTGAATGTAGTGTGACCATAATGCTTTAAGCATAAGAAGTGTATCAAGGTACAAAACAAACCAGTGTAAACAAGGCAGAATAATGCTGTGATGATATGGAGTGAGAGCAAATATTTCATGGAAATATTTAATCAAAATGTGTGACTGGGACCAACCTGACATGTGATGTAGGAGGAGACTTTGTGATCTATTTGAGTGCAGCGTTTATGATGGGGGCAAAGTCATACTACAAGACAAATCATCTGTATCCACTGAGTTAAACAACTTCAAAGTCACCTTTTTGGCATGGCTCCTTTGACCAAAGGCAAAAAAACCCTTTCTACCACTTAATGTAAATGCCAAGCCCAGAATGAGTTTGCTTTTTTTCTTCATACTGCACTCTCTCTCTGTAGTACACCCAGTGACAGTCACAACAAATTGCTTGAATACTGTTTATGTGCTTGATGAACATTATTCCCATTTCAAATTCCATAAAACGGAATGACTGGTTTTCTTCACATAAGCAGCAGGCAGACAGCCAAATTCAACACTGTTACACTCCTCTGTACACTTTGCATTCATGACTAAAAATAAGTGAGAGAGAGAGAAAACAACAACACACAAGCAGAACTAAGTCACAAGTATGGGATACAAAACTGCTTTTGCAAAAAAACAAAACAAATGAAAGTGTGAAGATAATAAAAGCAGCCATTAATTCAGTGCAGCTTCGGTGACAGTACTGCAGCTTGTTAAGGACCCGAATGTTTTTTTGCAGAGGGCTTAGCCGTGCACTGTGAAACACTTGCTCATTCTTGCTTCCTCCTCCACTCTCTCCTCTCCGTCTCTCTGAGCTAAAAATCAAAGATTATGACTGAGAATTCTACTGCACGTTGCCTAGCAACCTATACAAGAAAGCCACACTACATCAGATCACATGAGGGGCATGTGTATGTGCACGCACACCCACGTACGCAACAATATGGGGTTGATGCTTCCCTGGAGCAAGATGGAAAAACGACTGAAAAAAGAAGAAACACTTGAATATTTTCTATTTTGATAACAGAGTAAAAAGATAATTATATCTAGGTCAAGGGCAAAGATAATGCTTATTTTGGACTCTTCCAAATCTGCCTATGAAAAGTGGCAACCACAGTTTTCAAGGCTGAGCTATTGTAAGTCCTTAGAAAATGCTGTTATTTGGCCCGGATAACTGTTGTACTAAAGCATGTTGCTAGGTGAACGACAACAGAGAGATATGGTGAGAACAGCACTGAGGAAGGCAGACCCTCATTAGTTTAAAGACGGGTCATAAAGAGGGGCAGCTTTACACTTTTATAGCTGGCATGTTTACCAACAGAAAAAGATCAGTGCATAGTCCAGTTCAGCCATGCTCAGCTTCACCACATGTCATTTACATCCTTTCAATTTCAACTGTACACTTTCACACATAACCTTTCGGCTACTACATTTTTTTCTTTCTCCCCCTCATCACCTGCTGCTGGCAGACTTGCATTAGTGATTCTCTGAAAGCACGAGCAGGTTGACTCAATGCAGATGATGTCAGACAGCTCCAACTAGGCTAGCCAACCTTCTGTACTTAAGAATCCATCAGGCTAAGCGATCAATAGGAATAGGCCTCGGCTTTGTGCTGCAGCTGCCGCATTGCAATAAAACCCTCACTGGGCCTGACCTGGCAAAAGCTAACACTGATAAAGAGGCCGTGTTGGATTACTGGAAAACCCTTTCCTCCATTCCCCTCACTTAGCTCACCTTAACTGTAAATTTCAGTCACCTGCTGCTCACCTACCTTGTACACACCACTTATCTACAATATTCTACAGTCCTAGCAGAGAAAGAAGAAGCAGAGTTGTATTTGTGCATGCACTACATCAAAATTTCTTTTAACATTTCCTCATATTCCTCTTGATAAAGAGCTGAATCACATATTAGCACTGTGCAACAAAAATAAGCTTCCTGATAATACAGATCAGGAGTGTGTGCATGTGTGTGTGTGTGAGTGTAACTGTCACCATCTATGTAAACGTCATCTTTATTACCAGCTATAATAGCACAGCGGATATTGTTTTCACCTTGTGAGTCTGTGGCTGAGAGAGATGAGGGCCTATAGACACATGCTATAGCGAGAACTACCACAAAGAAGGTTTGGTGTAGATTTTGTCAACAGATGCAGCCAAAAAAAATTTACAAGCGCGCAGTTACGATCAAAAGGAAGGCCGAATATGAGTGTGGTCTGACCCGGTAATCGTTCTTACTTTATCACATGAGCACTAGGTACTCATGAGTCTGCAAAGATGGCCTCTAGTTTGCTTTTATCATTATTTATAAGTAATCTTGCTTTTAGCCAGCTTAAAGACCAATAGAAATTGAAATCTCTTTTTCAAGAATTACTTAGCCATGGGGGGAAATATTACTGCAATAAACAAACAACGCAGACAGACAAATGCAACACACTACAAGCACACACATTCATTTCATATGCACTGAAAGATCAAAGTCAAAAACTATTTTAACGCAAATTTTTAGAGCAACCACATCACCAAAAGCAATTTTCTCTACCCCTTAACACAGACTTCGACTGCCCTATAACAGCGGTCCCCAACCCACGGGCCTCGGACCGGTACCGGTCCGTGAGTCGTTTGGTACTGGGCCGCGAGAGTTGAGGCTCAAATGTGAAATGTATAGTTTTCAGGGTTTTTATCGGTTTTCAGCGTTATTTTGTTATCGTTTTTATCGTTTACTCGGTTTTCCTGGGTCTTTTCACGTGTGTTATGAATAAATTCTTTTTTTCGGTACCGGTATTAGTTTTATTTTGTTGTATTTATCCGCGACACCTTAAAGGCCGGTCCGTGAAAATATTGTCGGGCATAAACCGGTCTGTGGCGCAAAACAGGTTGGGGACCGCTGCCCTATAATAACCAGCTTGAACAGTTTCAGGTCCTTATGTAAATTATTTAAAAGCTTTTTCGCATTTCATCCTGCTGTGCAAGACGACCAAGCAGGACAGTTCAGTCAAGCAATTTATCAGCGTCTGTTTTTATAAAGATTACCAAAGCAACAAAATTATGATAAATTTGAATGAAATTTGAGTGAATGAAAAGTCAACATGACACAGAATTAGTTTTTCCCTGTATACATTCAAGAATTAGAAAAAAAAATCAAGGTACCTGTCATCTCAACACTGACAGGAAGGCCACTAAAGTAATTTCAAAGAAATTATTTTAAATTTTGGTTCAGTATAATTCTATAATAGCCTCAAAAGGAAGACGGCTACATCATCTATAGCTAGAGTAATATCTAAACAGAGCTCTTCGCATTTGTCTTTAGTTGAATTGTGGGAGAGTCAGGCCATGGCTATCAAACCAGTACTGAGTGCTGTCTCTAAGCCTTGCAGTTTTACCTTTTCCCTGTTTTCCTCTCTTTGATTCCACGGCCTGTGACATCATCACCGCTCCAAAGAGCCGCTCTATATTTAGCTGCTCACACCCCTGCTGTGCCTCACTACTCTGTCAATGCCTCGGCCGAGCTCAAGCTCCCTCCCCTCTATGCCTGAAATCTTCCCTGTTAGCTGGAGAGGCTTGGTGCTTATTTTTCTCTAAAAGGGAATGGGGGTGGGGACAAGACTAGAGATGTGGAGAAAGGGCTAGAACAGGAGTGAAAGAAGATAAAGAGAAAGACAGAGGGGATGGGTTTAGAGGTACAAGCAGAATAGTGTGAATAGCTGTGCTGTAAATCAGCCTCCATAAAATCTCTGTGTGAGAACAGCTCACGTGTTGCCTCGTTTTGCCACGCTCTCACAATTGTGTGCTGGCACACTCACACACTTTATAAAAAAAGAAAAAGAAAACAAAAACAAAGCAACAACAACAAAAAGCCAC
Source organism: Perissodus microlepis (assembly GCF_051167445.1). Taxonomy (NCBI): domain Eukaryota; kingdom Metazoa; phylum Chordata; class Actinopteri; order Cichliformes; family Cichlidae; genus Perissodus; species Perissodus microlepis. The sequence continues at coordinate 22,905,212 of NC_140461.1, forward strand.
TCTGAGCTCTGCAATACTAGACTGCACTCTTCCACTCCTTCTCAACAGTACACTGAAAGAGACAGTGTGTTTGAAAGGAGATGGGGGAGGTTGCAGTGAGGCTGTGACTGGCATTTCAAACATCCTCTCAGCACAAAATAACATCCTGGGAAGATAATCTGTGAGCGTGTGACAATTTATTCAGGCTCACGTTTCTGCAGAGTGTGAAAGCCACCGAGCGATACAGGGGAAGTGCGGGAGACCAATGACTGCTCGTTACGTCTGCCAAGCAACACCCAGCCAGCGGCTTCAGCAACCACACAGAAAGAGGACGACACTGCTTCATCTCATTTATTCTTCGATATTCAGCACCTCACTCAATAGCTTCAGCGCTGTGCAATTTTCAGCTTACTGCTTGTATTGTTACACACATTGCTGCTCAATTCCTTGCTCTTTAGGCAGGGACTATACCCTGCTGCGGATGTAGACATGGACAGCTGCGGACACCACGGACGAGTAGTCATTCCTGTTACACATTTTTCAAATCCCGGTAGAGGATGTATGTGGAGTTGGTGCATTGTAGTGTGGTGTCTTAAAGACCAAAAATGAATAAAGGCAAGCAAACAGATACCACGTACAGCACAACTGATGGGAAAAGTCACACCTGGACATAAGTGCACTGTCAAACGCTTGCGGACCGGAAGTTTAATACTAACTGACAACAACCCTATTGAGAACGTTTTCAAGAACAGAAAATATTGGTGCTCACTCTTATATGGAGGGAAATCAGCTGGTCAGCAAGCATAGTCTACGCTCAAAACCTGTCAGCCATCCTTACTGACCACCATGATGATTCATTTATACAACTGCTGTGGGTCTGGGAGTGTTCAAACCCTGCCAATAAGAGTAAAATATCCTAGGTGGTGTTAAGAAAATTCTTTTTGTGGATAAAAAGAGTGACTGGTTAAGTAATAGTAAATATGAGGTTTGACTCCCTAACACAAACATGTCTTTTAGAGTGCAATACGACAAACATCTGAATGCAATCAGCAATGCACACACGTATCATTTAATTGTTGTCCTGTCCAGTAACCCGTTAGCTGCTTTACATTCCTAGAATCACGCTCATCCACACATACACACACTATTCCCCTCCTCAGTAATGTGGTAGTGATTGAAGTGGGAACGAGAGGCTGTACTAACAGGTGGGCACACATGCTGCTAGGGAGATTCATCAGATTATCCGACCAGCACTCAGGGCAGGCTTGCCTTGATACACTGTGTATAAGAGAGTGTGTGTGTGTGTGTGTGTGTGTCTCTCTCTCTCTCTCTCTCTCTCTCTCTACAGGACAGGTGAGGAGCAGATCTGCCTCATCTCATTCCTGCTCACATACAGATCTAGCTCCATTAAGACCCCACTCCCCCCTCAATCCATCCATCCGCCCACCCACTCGCTTACTCACATATACACAAACACATCTATACTCCTACTAGCTTTGTGAGGACCCTCATTCACATAATGCATTCCCTAGGTCCTTTTGCTAACCTTAGCCATCACAGATAAACCCATTTCTAACATCACCCCTCAAATCAAGTCTTATTTCTTATGTAGTCCTTCACAGCTGTGTTAAACAGGGAGGGTCATCCAAAATGTCTTCACTTTCCATAAATGTACTCACTCCCAAGTTATAAAACTCCCTCTCACAAAGACAGATGTGCAAGTACAGCCTCCCACTCCAATACAAGGCAGGTGGTTTTCACTTTGTTTCCTTCCAAGTGCACTAGTGTAAAGTTTTGCTTTTATACTACCTGTCTGTACACAAAGTGAATTTTCCTGTCTTTAAGGAAACCTGTGAACACTTTTCACCTGAATTTTCTCAAACATTGCAAAGTTTTATATTTTAATGTTACGTTTAGGACATTATGAAATTACTGACCTGCTCATTTTGCGCTGTGCATTGTAGACAATTTTTTGTGCCTGAACATGCACAAAACCCACACTCTGACAAAGTGGAAATTTTTTGTCAAATTTATCAAATATTTAGATTAAAATAAAGTTGCTATGGCACTCGAGATTAGCCTCAATTATCTCTGAAATAGAACATGATTGTAGTCCACTTGTGCCAAACTGAAATAATCCAAAATAGAATAGAAAGTGACACCCTTGCAAATAAAATACAGGTCTCACAACCCACACAATAAGTCAAAAATTATCTATGATGTCCAAAAATTCTCTACAGGCCAACAAAATTATGGAAAGGCCTCTATCAGGGCACAGGTATCAAACTACTTCTATATATTTGAGGGTTACCAAAAACACAGTAGTTTCAATACTTCTGACTTGGAACCACAAGAACTTTTCCTTGGAGTTGGCTGTCAGTGACATGACCAGGATCAGAATGTGTAAATAATATTTCTGCAGCTATAACAGATTACACAACACTAGAAAAACACGAGACTAGAGAATTGGGTAAAGAGTGCTCCTACGTCAGTAGTGGTTTTCGATAGCCAAGGACCAAAAATATAAATAACTATTATTCATGCACAGGATGGGGATGTCTGTCATCTTCTCTGCTTTTAAACACATGGTTTGTACTTAACTTTCAAATCCTTTCACAAAGTTGATATTTTCTCTATCCTTGACACAACAATGTTTGTGCATGTGTTGAGTCACATCTCTCAACGCATAAACCTCTATCTTGGCGAGAAAGGTTGTTTTTTCCTCTCTAAGCCAAACACATGCATCTCTGGCATATATAGACAAAGATTATTTCTCTGAACTTCTCAACAAACAGTAAAAAAGATGATCACTTGAGCCAATAAACAAAGGCACAAAATTGTCTAGCTATATTAGGAATGGCAACAATCCAGAACCCTGTAGAGAAATTTTGCAGGTATTGATATTATCTATAGCAGCTGTAGCTCAGGTTCAACTTGGAGTAATGTCAGTTTAATTCTACCAAAGCAACAACAACACTTTGGCTTTGATTTGTAAGATTGTTTTTGTAATAGATTAATTTACCTGAGCTTAAAATACACTTTTCTTAATCAACCAACCAATCAAAGGGCCAAAGAACAAAAAAAATCCACACTGTATGCAGATCAGTCCTCTTTAAATGTATGGCCAGCCAAATCCCAAATGCTCATTCTGAGTCAGGATAACCCCTAACTGTGGAGTTAAAAATCACATTATCAAAACCTGGGTAAATTGTGCAGCTCTGCCTGCTAAATAAAAGAATACACACGATACATGATACACAATTAACCAGAGATGCATGTAGAGAAAACACTGCTGGTAAAGCATTGTCCTCTTTTGTCACTCAGGCATCTGTGACAGGTGCTGAGGATTTTTTCCAACACTATACAGGACCTCATTTCTCTGTAGCGTCAATGTTGGCTGTGTGAGGCCCAGCCCTGGAAAGTTGGCAAAACCAGTGCCAACTGGTGCACAGGTGAACTGAGCATGAGGTCATAAACATTTGTGCAGGAGAAAAAAAAAATCAAATAAAATGGCAGACCAATGATGAAACTGGAACTTCACTGGTCTGAAAGAAAAACAATAGCCTGGTGTAACTGTGTGATACCTGCACCTTGGCTGAACTCAACTGTGTGGGAGGAAATGCACAGACAAACATAAGACTAGCAGCTTTCCCTTGTTAATTAATGACACAGTGTTGGCAACTATGTTACAAATGCCAAAACTTTGCATTTCACCTTGCTCTGAGCAAAACATGAAACAATGTAACTCGGGGAGAGAAAGAAGGAAGAAAATGCACTTCTTATTTCAGCCATATCACCCAATGCTACAGGGGCAGACAAAATATGTTCATGCAATATACAACAGCGTGTGATCTACTTTACAGTTTCAGATGTCTACTTTAATCTGAAGTCTGCTTAATATTTTATATTTCCAGTTTAGCTGTTGGGAGTAACATTTTGATTTCGATGCTAGCCATCAACCCACTGCACTCAGTGTCACAGCCTTGGTAATCAAACATGAAGGTAAATCAAACAACTGAGTGAACGAACTTTAGACATAACGAAACAAACACAAAACTCATAACGGAAGCGTACACTTAACATTTAGGCAATCCTCTGACACGATAATCCTGGAACTTCCCTTCCGTTACACACCCTCTTTAGGACGTTACAATATGAATGGGAACTGGAGATTACTAAAGACAAGTAGGTGTTTGTACTGTTTGTTTATGCAGGGTATTCCCATGGTTCAGTGCTCAGTAACATTATGGCTGTTGTTAAAAGCAACAAACACCAAGGAAAATAATATGAAACATGCGGCCACTTCGCATAAACTTACACTGACTAAATTTGTACCAGAAGATCAGCTGGAATTACAAAAATACATCTTGTTAAGTTTAATGTGTTGTGCTGTGAACAAATTCAGATAAGAGGAGGTATACAATCAACATGGACACCCAATGATTATTGTTAACTTTGGTACCTGAAAATGTAAAATATGGTTAGAAATGTATTTGTTATAGCGATGTTATGGACTTATGGAATTAAAACACGGCAATGATCATTTTACCTTTTGCTTAATTCATTATATTTGTTTAAAGACATTTGTGTAAAATGTTGTTAGTGTATGAATGACTGAGCTGCAGTCAAAAACTATTTTGTGATGTCACAGTGACCTTAACCTTAGATAACTAAAGCCAATCAGTTTGTCATTAAACCTGAGAGGATATTTCTGCAATCAAAGTCCCTCCAGGTGTTCACGAAACATGTGACAGACAAAAAAGAGCAATGAACCTGATGTTTGTCGACCAAAATCCAACTAGTTAATCTTCCAGTGAATGCTGTACCAAACTTGAAGCGAATAAGACCGAAGTATGGTAGTGAAACACACAAGGCTATGGACGAAAAATGCGAACAGATGCCAATATCAAGGATAAGGTGTCCCAATTGAACATAAAAGGGCTTTAAAAGGGCTGATTTAATCTTATCATAATTTAAAACCAAAAAGTGACAGAGCACCCAGCTATGCTCAATACACAAATTCAGCAGCACCTGGGAAACATGGCGAATCACGTCAATAAAATAAACTTGCTAGACACAAAGCAAAAGAAAGCAACATAAATAAGAGTGCCAAGTGGGGCAAAAAAGCAGCAGCAAGAACATACGATTCAGTAAATATCGATTTCTTTTATACATCAATCAGTTCTAAGTAGGTCTACTTATTCTTAGACCAAGAATGTTACAGCAAAGCTTTTGAAGGAGGGAAGATTGTAGTGGGAGCAGTGTGGTGTCAGGTGTGACTGTGTGGCAATGGCAAATGTTTTACATGGATCACACGTCAGACAGGAGGGCCTCTAAGCAGAATTTTGCTTAGGGGCCCTAGGAAGTCCGGGGCTGGCTCTGGGTCAAACATGTTATTGGTGAAATAATAGACTTGACTATAAGTAGAATAAGTATTCCCAGCGTTCTTTACCAAATACGGCAAGGGTAATAAAATAATGTGGGAAGAAAACTTAAAAATAACTTAAAATCTCCTTAAAATAGTTTCAAACCCAGTGAACCCAGACAGCAGAAATATTTTCCATTATAAGAACAAGGTGCAGCCCTAATGGTTAAAAAATAAATTCTGTCTTTATCGTTTTCTGGAAATTGAGCACAGATCCATCCATTTCCACATCTGTCAAGTCACTTGTTTATTTATGTGAGAGCATAAATTTCCTTCCTGGCTTTTTACTGTGTGTGACAGGCATGAGCAGAATAATTTACTGTTCCAGTTCTGGTATTCAGCCACATCAGAGGACACTGAGCAGCATCGATAACTACTGGATTCTGACAGAAAAGCAGCATAAATCCATACTTCAAATTGAAATTTCTATATCAGGCTGGAGTTGCGTGTCATTAGAGGCTTGAACTATAAAACACATTTGTAAAAAAAAGAAAAAAGAAAAGAGGAAATCTGAAGGACTTCGCAAAAAAACTGCAATAGATACCAAACAAAGCTAATGTGATGACTTCCCCAAATATGATTAATAATCTAAAAATAAAATGAAAATAAAAACACTGCGTTTACGACACACACTCACACAGTCATGCTTCTATGACCAATCCAGTAGCATACAAACAGTTGTAATTCACCATTTTAAGAGGAAGGAACACTTGAACCCATTTCACTAAATGAAACACAGAAAGAGAAAATAAAATGCAACATTTAATCAACTACTGACCAATCAAACTACAGACACCAACGCTCTGTTCATAATCATTCCCATTTATTTATACCGTGATGTTATTAATTACACAAATAATACACAGAAAGTTCTGTACCAGCAATACCAATTCAGAGTGAATCAGTGCATCATTGTTTTTTGACACAAGAGCTCACTTTAAAAACAAAGCCTCTTCATGCTTCTTTGGCAAGATTATTCTACATTTACAACTAAATGCCCTTAGTCCTGTGTGACAAAGGAATATCTTTTCTTTATTTATTTTTTTTTACATTTCTGTCAGTGAAAAACAAAACTTCAGGACCACAAAGGAGCACTTCAAAGTCACCATAGATCTGAATCAACTCCTTTGAGACACAGTCATAACAGAAGTGCACGTCATAAGCTTTGCAATGTTGGCACTTTATTTGTTGTTTTCAGCGCCAACACACAGATACAAACTACTGCACCAAGTGCGAAATTGGAGCTTTTACATTAGTATTTCCATACAACGGCATACAGGTTTCATATGAACATTAAAGTGCTACCTACAAAAAAGAAGCCATCTGAAATCAACATTATAGTCTGCAATGCAGTAGACTATACTATATTTATTTTCTTATATATTTATATTATATACTATATTTTACAAGGAGGGCACTATAGTCAAGATCACTGAGTACTAAAGATGATACCATGACATCAGCTACAAAAACTAGAGATTCAAACGCAGTTTCACCTTATTTAGACTTTGGTGACTCAGATGACATCCATGTATGGCAGTAGCTGGTGTGTCGTTTCAATTCTGCAGGGACTGAACATTTAAAGATATTTCAGCTCTTCATCGCACTTAAAACTGCTGTTATTTTTAGAATCTAGACATCCTTGTTTCCCCTGACACAAACAGGTTAAGTAATTAACAAAAATAAAACCAACCAAGCAAACAACAACAATGGTATCAGTCATTTGTTATTCAAAACATCTGGATTGTTTCAGAATTTCATAACTGACACATTCACAAAAAATTGTCACAGTGCTCTTGTACACAAAAAACCCAAACAACTTCAAGTATGTGCGTGGTGGTTTTCAAAAACACTCCATGATGACCACTTCATGTTATTTTCACTCTGGGACCTCTGAATTTGTGCTACACATATATGCCTATACCATTACTGTGCTAATGTTAGATATACTTAATCACACTGAAAAAAAAAGTCAAAAAGTTGTGTGTCAAAACAGGTCATTTTAGCCCATTGGTAAGTGGCTTGCCAGGCAACACAATAGTGGTATAATGTATCATGCGTAATTCAACTTTCATGGACCAACATGCTTTTATAAAGTGTAGGTGTACAAATGCAAACAATGGCTCATTTTATTCCATTACTATATGTCTGCTAGGCAACACTACAATATATCTAATATAGGTAAAAATGGTCAGGGGGATAAGCTGAACCTGTGCATCAACTATGGTTGCTCAACTCTTCGCGGTCCAAGAGGAGGGGACACACGGACACGGACACACACAGCGGTTTTGTGCATGGGACTAAGAGATATAAAATAGCTATTGTTGTTGTGATTTTGTGCATATAATTCAACACTTGCCAGTCTACAAACACTGTGGTTAAAATGAAATGATTTTTTGCCATTTCAATGTTAATATCCATATAGCAGACTGTGCTGAATGCATGGTATTTAATTCTGGACCTGGAACAGCACAGCCATCTTCTGTGGTAAATTTCTAAGAATTGATAGGCTTTGCAAATACATATGTAAATTTAGCTCAACTTTCCAGTTTCTGCTATGCAAAGGAGTTCAAAGAACAGTCCTCTGTTCTTTGAGGTCAACAATGTTGTTGTTGATTTGCAGATCATCGCTAATGTGTCTTGAAAAGACATTACACATCTGTCAGTCATCCCCATCAGGTTTTGACAAGCTCATCTTCCTCTTTTCTTTTTTCAGCAGCAAAGACCTTTGTTCGTAAAAACTTGAATACTGCACAACTGGCTAAATTCACTTAGCGTCACCAGCTCTTTGCAATGGCATAATGGTACCTGGAAAGAATATAAAAAAAAATGTGTACAGAGGTAGCAGCTTGGACTGTTCGTTATTTACATTATTTTATCATTTTCCTTCTCACTTAGGATTTAAGGGTACACAGCAGGTTATAGCTGACTGACAAAACAAAAACCTTACATGTTCTGTGGCTGAGTAAGCTCTGTGATGTGGCCAGGAGCAACAGATAAAGGTGGAGGACAGAAAATAGACAGTAACCACACCTCTGAAGTCTTATCTGAACACATCACTGTCACACGTATACACACACACACACACACACACACACGGCACTAGCTCCTCATAAGCACACAAACCCTCTCAATGTGAGGGTGGATGAAGTGAGTCACTCTCCCTTCTGGCCATGGGGGGAAAAAAACAAAACAAAAACAAAAATCAAACAAAACGGCAATCTGTGGCTCAGACAAGGTTTTAACAAGTTTGCTTTCAATAGATACAAAATGTAAAATGTACTTCAAGAGCAAACATAGGTCAATTTGTAGCTTTTGTAAATGTAACATCTGTTAAGTCGCGTTAATCAGGCTAAAGCTTTCTCATCAGACTAATCACTCTCAATTTCACGTTCTATGATATTCAGCCCCAACTTTGCCTTTGACTGGCTAATCCTCATAGCTTGGTGAGGTTAGGGCTGAATAGATAGAGTGAGACAAAAATGTAAGGTAAGAGCCAATCACAGGTAAAGTATGGGGATTTGGGAATATGAGTAGGAAATAACAAACAAATTAAAGTAATTGTGTTCGCTGTACGTAACACCAAAATGGGTAAAGACACGACAAAGCCTATAATTGGAAGGTCTTTCGATCTTTGTCTTTTCACTCACCGTATTTTTAGTGTTTCATCATTTAAGGCACAATATTTTTATAAACGCTAACCAAATTAATTCATTAAAAACAGGAGGCTGAACAAAACTGTGTTTACATTGATTTACTAGCTTCACAAGATGGGTGCATTTAGAGGTTGAAGACAAGGAAGTATTAATGAGGTAACACATAATCACAGTCTCAGGGAAAAGGTGGCAGGACCAGAGGGATTATGTCCACGGGTTTCTGTAAAAAATTTTTTAGTTGCCATGAGCTGCAGTTCATTAAAACCAAAGGAATAGGCCATCGACTATCTTTGATAAAACAGAGTGTTGGTTTCCCCAACAACACTTCTAAATATAACCCTCACAACTGGAGCAAATGTTGAATAATGAAGAGGAAAAGGAATACATTGCCGGGAAAAAAAAAAAAATCAAACCCACAAATTTAAATGAAATAATTCACTTTTCCCCTTTCAAGGCTCCCAGCCAAACACATGGAAACCTTAATATGCCATGTGACACAACTAAGATTCCCATGTTCTCCTTCTTTATTCATCCTTATACATCTGAAGTCTTGCTGTCAGACCTCAGAATTCAGGTTGGTAGGCAAACACATTTTTTTTATTTTTTTATTTAACCTTTATTTAACCAGGAATGTCCCGTTGAGATCAAAGACCTCTTTTTCAAGGGAGTCCTGGCCAAGAGGCAGCACATTTCCAAACAAATACATACGAACAAACAAAGTTAAAAAATTACACAAAACAATTACACATTATTGAGGCAGTCTGTAGGCCTTTGAGCTTAGTTTTAAAAACATTTAAAGACAACAGTTCAGTCAGTCTCCACATACAAGACATAACATAAAGAAGAAAGAAAAAAAAAAAAAAAAAAAATGGAGCCAAATAGCAAAAGTATAAATCATACTGGTCCTCTAGGTCTTTAAAACACCTGATACATCAACATACACTACTTAATTTTCTCCAACCCAAAACTGCATGGAGGCAAATGAAGAGAAGCACTCTCAAAGTTGGTAAATACTATCCAAAACAAGCGGTGTACCACACATACAGACACAAACTGACATAACTGGAAGCTCATCTTTGGAGGACCTACGCAAAAAAAACACGTCTAATTAATCAGATGGCATTTCTATTAAAAAAAAAAAGAAGAAGAAAAAAGAAAAAACCTACACATATTCAAACCAACATATATATGCGCTTACACTACTACGAAACTAAATAAAACACTGAACAAAAGCAATACTAAGGCCCAACTGACTCTGACAGAGATTAAAAAAAAATATATCAGTAGTGTCACAAGATGAAAGAGGTACAAAATAACTTGCATGAACAGAACAGTTTTGATGGCTGCTAAATAAAGAGATCAGTACACAACCCTTCTTTGGGTGAAACAAGTAAAATAGTATAAAAAGAAATATAAAGCACAGCTAGCTGTCTTGCAAAAGTCCTGAATATATCTTTTAGATCAGAGGTCAGAGCCTTAAAGACCATGCCTTCCCAACCCCCACCACTCGTGACCCCATAAAACACCCACACTATAGACTTGATAGCTTTCAAACAAAAACCTCAGTGCTCCACCCCTTTTTCTAGTTGACCTTGGGTCTCCTGCTCTCCTTCTGTTATGGTTATCTACATCTCTGAGAACAATAACATTGACTCAGTGAAGCCCAGAGAGAGCTGAAGAGGAAGGACCACAGATGTCTGTCCCGCCACCCACCCCCATGCCACACTCAGCTCTCGCTTCTATTGGTAGATGACAAAGGGGAGGAGAAAGGGGGAGGACACAGTGTAGCTTAACAAAGGTTGTTGTGGTGGCAAAAGGTGCGTAGTTGGTAGGCCTGCTAAAGGGGTACCAAAGCTATTGTTAACAAATGTGTTCCTTTAGAGAAAAAAATGACACTATGTTACAGAGAAGCCAAGATAATACTTAAGACAACTGTGTGTTGGCCTTCAAAACCTGTGGCACAGCTTGACAGGCAAAAAGAAAGTCAACCAACCTGCCCGACCACTGCAACGTGACAAAAAGTGCTGGTGGCATGTTTTTAGATTCAATATGACACACACACACACACACACACACACACACACACACACACACCCTACAAGAAAAAAAAACATCTCTTTCACAGAGTGAGCTTCCCTCCTTATCAACAGGCAGACGTGGTATTGATCCTCCCCTGGGGTTTTCTATTTACAGTCCGCTGGTTAACACAGAGAGCAGGAAGGGAGTCTTCCAGAAACTTTACTCAGCAACCATCGATTTGCCATTAAACCAGGACCTCACATTCCTTCATCAAATTTGTGAGTCCAAAACAACTAAAACAGAGGGCATGTAGTCCCATATTTTGACATGACTTTACACCCTAAACACAATGGAGTGGGCAAAGTGAAAGAAAGTGTTTCCTGTTTTATCAAAACAACCTAAGGAACATTTTTAGTAACATGCTGCTGTTGGGAGTGTTTCTGGAATTAAAAGAAAATGAAAATGCTTTCAAAAACAATGTTTATTCTTCAGTTGACGTCACACACAGTGTAGTAAACAAAGCTTAAAATTAAAATCATATTGCAGTGTATGGATGTGTACAATAACAAATTACCAGTCTAAAGAGCAATAGTGAGTCTAATAGAACTGATAGTCTTTTCTGAATGTTTAATCTAGGACCAACAACTGTCTACTTGCTTGGGTGTTACTACACAGGCAGAAAAAGCATTACATTGCTTGGTGCATATCAGTAGATGTCTGCTTTTTTTAAATGACTATTTTGAGAGTATTTGTATTGATAGCTTATAATAAATTTTGGACATTTGCTGTAGATTTTGGAATAACTGCGGGAAAGTCGACAAAAACTCAGGTCACATGCAAACCCTCTATGGTTATGCTTGTAGACAAATTGGACAGGCCAATGCAGTATGGTCACACTGAAACCACTTTAAGGACATACTCCTGCTTACAAGTGCTGAACAAGTCAAGCTTACAGGAGATAGAGATGGATGCCTGTCTGCGGCAAATGGGTTTTTATACACAAGTGTCAGTAATTATATATTTGCAGGTGAAATCGCCATCAATGAAAGACGGCCTGAGCAATAACACAGACTAAAACAGTTGGCAGAGAGCCGAGGGATCTCACAAGTTATGATGACTTTATATCCCAGAAAAAGCAAAATAGTCCCAGGACAAACAAGCTAAGTGCTGGTTTGGCTGAGAAAGCAGACAGCAAAGTGCACCAGGGAGGGGAAAGAGCTGGAGGGAGACAGCAGTGGACCAACATGGAGGCAGGAGCCATGTGTTAGCACAGTTCATGACACACAAACTGTGTAACTAAAAGTCTGCAAAGGCACAGTCTCTCTTTTCGCTCTGATTTGTGTCCATCTTCTTTGCTTGCTGGTATTAGCATCAGTGTGCATCCCATCCCCCCGAACTCCATGCACACCCAGTCAGCTACTCCGCTCCCTTCCTTCTGCTCTGCAGAGAGACGTGCAGGTTTGGCGAGGCCCAGAGGATGAAGTGGCGTGGGAAGGGTTAAGTCCAAACAGATCCATCTGCTTCCTCGTCTGTCCTCCTGGCTGGCTGCTGGCCCCAGCCCAGCTTTTACACAGTCTGAAGCCTGACGCAAAGCATACACAAACAGACACTACTGGACTGCACACATCAAAAGCCACCATGCTGACAGGTATGAGTATTTTTGCAAAGCACTGTGTGATTTACAGGGGGAAATGTTTTCCAGATAGCGATAAACAAGATACTAATGCTCTTTTTTCTGTCCCTTTTTATGCAACATTTGAGAATATCTTTAGCTTCACTAAATTCACTCAGAACATACGAAAGGACAGCTACAAGAAAGACTCCAGACCTATTTACTATATTTTTATAACTATATTTTAAAAATGTTTAATGTTTAGAACAGTAAAGTTAGCCTGTCACAGAATGTTCATCGTTATTAAATGGGCATTTTTGCCAATTTTGGTTGGACTCAAGCCTGGTGCCCCCTGCATTTCAGCCATATAGCATTTGTCTTCCGCTCAATCACTGAACTAAACTAGTGGCCTGAATTTTTATCTAAGAAGTGATTCTGAGGACCATGTTTGATATCTGTCCTTGGCTGAGAAGTTAGTTATAAAGGCCAGCATTTTATTTTTTCTTTCACTGTGCTGTCAGTAAAGTATCTACAATGATACACCCACTCAGAAGCCTTGAAGCTAAAGAAGCCTTTCTAAAACATCTCCAACAATATTCAAAACACAGCACAGTGAAGCTAAGGACGTTAATGTGAACTAGATGAATGGTCAGTCACACAGAGCTCATGATTATAATCACAATTAGAGTGCACGTAAACACTGATCCCCATTTTTTTGTATCCACAAGTGAAAACTAGGAGGTGTTTAGTGTCAACAATAACACTAAACACCAAAAGCACAGAAAGAGTCAATATAAAGCAAGAAGGTTGAAGCAGAGAAATAAGCTTAGTAGAGAAGCATAAAAAAAAAATCTCCACCTATAAAAACTCTTTCAGTTGCATTCATGTTCGGACCCATCCATGCCACAGACACAGCCGAACAGCTGCAGGAAATCAAAGGCAGAGGCAGAAAGGAAGGGGACACCCGTGTGCACTGCTGCACGCACCCTTATAAAAAGCATGCGTTGTCACTGAGAGGGACAGGCTGTCTGATGAAGGAACACCTGGCTAGGGAGAGGCCCAAACCTGCTGAACCTTCGCAGTCTTGCTGCATTTGCACTGAAACAACACAACAATAGAGGGCTACTCCTGTGCAGTATACTATTCTGCATTTGCAAAGGTGAAGTTAACACAGAAGGACTCTGTTTAGGCTGTTGACACTGAGGTGTGGGAGAGTGAATAGGAGAAAAGACAAGAGAAAGATAGAGAGAGGGGCGTGCAGACTTACACTGTGTCAGACAACAAGGTCAGCCCATCCCCGGAGAGGTGTTGGCTTTCTAACAGAGCATAGCTACTTGAAACCAAGGTCACTGCTCTGTGGCTGTGAGAGGGACTGGAGAGTGGGGCCAGACAGGGACAGCTTTGCCACATATGTTGTGCGGCCTCAGTGAGTGAGTAACTGGGATTTCGTAGGTCTGTTTGTGTGTGAGCATGGCTTGAATGGATGAAATTCAGATCAGTGGCAGAAAATAAATAAATAAAAGAACAAATAACATATCTACACCCACTCAGGGCTAAATTTCCTGAAACCAGATGCTTTTCTGACATAAACAAATCAGAACACAGTCCATTATCGGTGCTATTATGGCTAGAAACTGTAGAGTACGGATCTTAGCCGCTCTCTGCACTCATTCAACATTTAATGGCCCTTCGCTTGCCTTTTTTTTTTTTCTTTTTTTCTTTTTTTTTTTTTTAAACTGCTGTTCTAGGAGAGGAGATTTACCGAGTAGCACAGATTCTAAACACAGTAAAATATATGGTTAAGTTTTGCAAATTTATACCAACTCTTAATCCAGGTTAAGCCATTACAACTGACACAGAAGCATAAAACTGAAAACAAGACAACATGAATCGTTTTGTTATCTTTCCACTGTCCTCACTTTCAATAATAAATAATAAGGGTTATTTCTGCTCACATTGGGCGTTTGGAGGGTGACCATGCATATCTGCATGATTAGTCCACGCCATTAAGGAAATGTGTCTGTGTTACCCGACATAAAAGCAGTTGATGCTTTTTCCTGTTCTGCCATTTAGTAAGTACTTTTTAAGTATATTAAATCCCACTTACAAAAAGCTTCCTTTTGGTGGAAAACCAAAAACTCTTTTTTAGCACCAATTTTGAAGTTCGCTTAACCAATTATACAAACACTTATTTAATCTATCAAACAATGTTGGCACGCGACAGGATGTGTCATTGCTTGTGCACTTGTCAGTAAGATCTAAGACAACATTTGAGAGCTTGAAAATATGAATACGATTTAGGCTTGCACACACTATCACCACCACCCAGCATTTCTATTTATGCACAACAGCCACAGGGGCTGAAAGAGGGTTATTGGATGGACAAACAAAACCAAACTGTGTAGGGAAGGGAGGACTACTTCAATGTTATCTTATCCTCCCCCACCTTGGACAACGGCCTAGCAGCTCTAAAATTAGCCGTCACATCTAAACACAGTCTTTGGTGTAGCAGCTACTCTTTGATGGGAACTTGGCTCATGGCTGACACACTGAAAGCACACTCAAGCCTGTCTCAAAATGTAGAGATGAAGCCGAGATAGTACACAAATACAAACCAGACGAGCATAGCCCTCTCAATTTTTACAAATAATCTAGAAGAATATGGAGGAAGTTATTATTTTAACCGATTTCCCCTTAAAGAAAGAATGTAATGTAACAATTGTAAATTTACAAAATGACAAGCATCTTCTAACAATAAATAAATCCAACAGTAATTATATTGCCACATGACAAAAATAAAAGTGAGCCGCTATGATGTGATGTTTAAGATCAGTTCGAAAAACAAGAAGTGAAAGAAGAAAATGTGACTCAGCAAGGAGACTTTGTTTTTTTAAATACAGGGTTTCGGCTGATGATAGAATAAGTAGCTGGCAATTCATAGACCACCAACATCATGAAGCAGCAGTGAGCCTAAATCAGTCTAACCATCAGGTACACTTCCTCTTTGTGCGTGCGTGTATTAACATGTATTTTAGCTTGAGGAAAACACTGCCTGAGAAACAACCATGACCTCCCAGCAAGAGCAGATTTAAGGTTTTTTTTGCTTTTTTTTTTTTTAAATAGATGAAAGCAGACCAACATCCTGTGTTCATAGCTATGCAGTGATACCACTATTTTGTGTGTTTTTAAGCAAATATAGGAGCGGGATTAGATATAAATGCTATGTTTACAGTATTGAATGCGTTGGCCACTCACACTCTCTCTCCCTCTCTCTAGGTGTATAACATTTTGTATACGCATGCATTCTTTAACAAAAATATACAATAAAAAGACAGAGAGAAAACCCTAAAGAATAATAAATTAGAGAAATGTCCAATCTGATTGTGCACAAATGCAGTATGAAATATAGCAGCATGCAGTGATGAGGGGGCCAAGCAGTTCAGCAGGTTACAGTCACCATGGCAACCAGATCTGAATCGTGTTAAAAGCGCTGAAAAGAAAAAAGTATTTATTTCCCCTTTTTGCAGTACCCCTGGTCATTCCTAATGGAATGTTTTTTTGTTTGTTTGTTTTTTTGGTCTGTGAAAATAACCCAATCACCCAATTGTAAAGTCAAGGTGGCATGTTATCAAACAAAAGACCACATTTCTCTTGTAGCTTCCAACAGAGTTCAAATACAGAGTTGTAGAATTGAATTTTAACAAAAAACCAACTGTGTCAATTTTTCTGAGGATTGAAAAAGAAAAAACAAAACAAAAACAAAAACTGGACTACATGTTGATTTAATACCTTCCAAAATGGCTGAAATTGGTGCCACGAGCTGATGTGAATTTTGCTCTCCTAGGATTTCATAAGAGTCCTTTTTTGAAAACCAAGTGTAATTGCAAGTGGTTTGAAAACTACATGCATAAATGAACACTCAAAATAAAACCTACTGGCATAGCTAGACTGCTTGATATAGTGACACAAAAATTAAGTTAGAAATTATGAAAAAAAACAAAAAAAACAAAAACGATGATCTATGAAAAGAGGTAGTAACAGTTGAACTTCTTCACCCCCAATTATGTGTTGGTTCGCAAATATGGTGTCAACTGTCTCTAAAGACATGCTATTAAATTCTTACAAACAGAATAAATGGATTTGCAATGTCCATGGCTTCTAAGAGTCAATCATGTTCTGCCAAATTACGTAAACCACTTTTCACCACTGAAATAATCTGTTAACTATCCCAAATTCATGGCAGAAAAAACAGCAGTAATAAGGAGCAAGCTCAATGCTGCAAGATGTGTTTATGTGCCTGCCACCATGCGATGCTTTGTATTCTTTTCACTCTCACACCTACGAGTTACTTCCACTCACTCATAGTGCTAAATGGTCTGAACCTTCATTACACGGAGAAGACTGGCCTCCCACTCACTACCCACTAGAAATGGCATTCTGCCACGTGGGGAAGAGGGTGTCTGTGTGAGTGTGCTAAAAAAGCACAGGACAATGACACAAAAACTATGAGGGAGTAGTTAAACTCTCTCACAGCCTGTGATCCTTGAAATATTTCACATCAAATGCAAGTCAAAGTCCAACACGCTGTTATGGAGCCGCTGGGTAGGAAGCTAAGCTTAGTACTGCATTCCCCCTCTTCCCATTTTCCTGAATCTCAACAATCTATAGCGGACCTCAAATTCCTATGCCTAAGATGTGAGCTCTCTGCCATTCAGTGTGGCTATTAGCGTATTTCTCCAAACTCTATACCACAGTGCTTTGCCTGTTCCCTGTAAACAGGCTCCTTCTATACAGCATCAGTATGCAGTTTGCTTCAGGGGGAGGAGGAGCAGTAGCACAGGAGAGGAAAAGGGAAGGCTGGGAAAACAAAGCCTCTATGGTCGTCTCTCCAGCCGGGCCATGCCGAGCCGCAGTAGCGGGGGCGAGTTATGTAATGTGACTGGCAGGGCCCACTTCCCTGTTCAGAGCTGCCGCTCACACTAATCCCCACTGAGGAACAAGCCCTGCTTTAGAGAAGGAAGAGGAGATAGAAGGGGAGTTGTGAGGGAGCCAGTGGAGGAGGTGTGATTACAAGAATTTTTCCCTTTCATCTGCACCAAATCGAACACCAGACATCTCCCCTCTCAGCTCCTCTTTTGAAAGATAAAAGAATTATATCAGCACTGCTGATGGCTGGCTACAGCATAGACTGAGACAGAAGCCATGCAGTAAAGACACGTTCCCATCACTTAGGAATCTTTCTGATGACTAATTTAGCAGTTGTTTAAAGCAGAGAAAGACTAAAAACAAGAAAACATTTGAAACAGGATACAATCATGTGAATGATGCTACATGTGAATTTAGAATCCTTCGATAGTCAAATCATATTTTAAATGCTGCAGATCTGTGTGGTTCTTCCTGTCCACACAGAACGTGGTTAATGGCAACATACTGGCCAGAGACCATAAAGTCAAACCTGACTTCAGGCGACAAAAGGCATATCAAAGAATACCTCTGATAATGGTTAATCAGTAATCAAACCTGGAACTGCCACTGGATAGACATGACAAGTCTATCACTTTATATGTGGATGGGGCTTCAGCTACACAACTTCAGATTAATTTATCTAGTGTGCCAGCAGCCTTTGGTCGTTACAGGTTAGTGTCCACACTGCCTGTGCAGAATGCTGCTACGCATGTGTCAGTTTACTCGGACACAGCCAATATACAACCGCTCATTTTCTACAACAAAGTGCTGCAGAACTGGCTGCTTCACTCAGCTGTCATCTGCTTACTTTTCACCTTGCTTGTTTACAATTTCCAGACACAGAAGGAAAGAAGGGCGCAGCCGTCTGTTGAGGCTGCTAGTGGTGGGTGGCATCAACCAACAGAAAACTGGAATTGCATATAATAAAAAAAGACAAACAAACAAACAGAAAATTGGATTAACTAGCTGGTATTTCTGGTGATTACTAGTGAGGACAGACAAATGGTGGTCATAGTTCACACAAGACACTAGCTTATAAACGTAGTTCTACAAACATATTTGCTAAACATTTCTGTCAAAACGCAGTATGGATGCTGATTAATAAAGAAGCCGGCGTAGGGGCTTTGGTGCACTGTAGTAGAACCTCTTCTTTCAGTCATGTTATGAAAAATCAGTGCTCGTTATGCAACCCATTCAGCTACACGATCTTGATCAGGAAACTCTACTTCAGGCCGAGAAAAATGAATGTGAGAAAAGATAACGCTAAAATGATGTCTGCACCATTTGTACGAGCAGATCACTGTTAACCCCACATAAAACTCACGCAGACAACTCATGCAGACATGACACCAAAACAGTCATGTTGGTAATAATAAACACACAGGGCAGAGAAAAGAACAAGTAATCACCAGGAACCTCAGTCAATTCTGCTAACCACGGAGACCAGGTGGAGGATTTAAAGCAGTTAAAAATAAAAGTCTGATTCTGATTTACTGAGCTGCTTGCCTGGAAACCATGTGACCAGCATCACATGAGGAGAGGGAGGAGGAGAGTGGCAAAGCGCACGCACACGCACACACGCGCACACGCACGCGCACACACGCACACACACACGCACACACAGCTCCACTCCTGGCACGATAATAAGCTTTGTGATCAGTTTCCTTGGTTTCCACTGACAGTAAGCAGATATAGGCAGCTCGGAGAGGTAAACAGAAGCTGCTCTTGCTAGTGCACGGCCACAGGCGCAGAGACGCGAGAGAGGCGGATGGGGAGGAAGCGCAAGCGAGTCAAAAACAGAGAGAGAGATGAATTTGTGCAGAAGAAGAGGTGCATAGGCAGCCTCGCAGCTGTTGGGTGTCGGGCAGTGCAGACAGTCCAGACGCTGAACCTTCAGCAGCAGATTTAAAAAAACTAAACAAAAAAACCCCCAAACAACAACACATTCAACTATTTTTTGCCCTTTCATTTCAATCTCATCTGTGAATTATATTTAACTGCTACCAACTTTACTGCATTTCCTGCCACAAGGCAGTGTGTGTTTGTTGATAGAAGTACAATAAAATGGGTTGTGCTCTCAGCTAGTCGCATTAATCAAACATAAAGATGTGTTTGTGTGTGTGCAATGCATGTGTGAGTGAGACAGATAGAGGGTAACGGAGGGCTTTTGTTGGACACATGCTAGTTCTGCACTACATGAGCTGTGACCTACTTTTTTACAGTCTCACACACACACACAAACACACACAGCCTTTGACAATGGGACAGGAAAGCAGAGGTTAGGCTTGCACTAAGCCCTATTCTTAATACATGCATTCCAATGGATAGAGCTCAGGGGCTGCTGAGCTTTCAGCCTGCCTGTTGGTACAAGCATCTCCTGCACAGTCTCATGCATGCCTAACAATACAGAGTAAATCCGACTACTTGTAGCATTTAAGCACATATGTGCATGTAAAGGGTCTAATGATAAGTAGAAAAAAAGAGCATTTTATAACTGATATATATTTGCAGCAAAAGTGAAAATTCTGAATAACAAAGTTTGCTTTTTAAAAATAAAACAAACCATTGGTAAGTATATAAGCTGCACTGCAACAAAACATGTTTGCCCTCATAGAAACACTTAACACAATTGTGATGTTTATTTCAATTTAGTCAGTAATTCATTAAAACATACCATATGATGATGCCATAGCACCAGTGGAGCTTTGATAGGCTTCGGGGGAAATAAAAAACTGCAAATCCCATAAAAATTACATCTTTTCCTATTTTTGTAGTTAGCGGTGAGCATGAAACCACATGGAGGTTCATGCTGACAACTTGATGCTGTATATGCCAATGTAGGAGGTGCTCTGAAAAGCTGATCAGATCGATAAACTGTTTGGATTATGTTTTTGTTGTTCCATGCACTTTATGTGATTTTTGCAAACCCCCAATTAGAGCAGGGCGATATGACCAAAAACATTTATCACGAGATGCATTTGAAAATTTGCGATAACGATATAACTGACGATATAATTGACACTAGACAAAATACTTTACAACTCCACAACTTTATTCGTGCAAAAAAATATTTCAAAATCAAGGTATTTTCACTTAAACGAGCAGCTGTTTTTTTTATGTGCATTAAAGTTATATAAAAATTTAACAGTACAAATGCAAATTCCTTGCTGACAGTTTAACCAAAAGGCATTTCCAGTGGAAACTGGCCAACATATCCTCAGCATAACCATGTATAATATCCACAAAACTTAAAGAGGTTATACACACACACAATACCGTAATACTATGCTGAAGCACAGTACGTATCACTCCGCGAGGCTCCTGCCGATGATAGCCGCAACGCTCCGACAATCCATCAAGCGGTGCGGCTTCGTAGCTTAGCAAAGTCGTACTAAAACATTTGACAGATTTTCGAGCGCCGTGTACGACATAAAATCGTTTCGAGGTCAGTAAACACAACCAGAATTCATACATAAGGCACACGGGATTATAAGGGGCACTGTCGATTTTCAGAAAAATCAAAGGATTGATTTTAAGTGTGCCGTATTTTCCAAAAAACACGGTAATAACGACGGCCCGCTAGCATGCGCTACCAAAAATAGTGCCTTGTTGTGTATCTGACGGACGAAAGCTAAACCAGTTCCACACCACTGAAGTTGCAGCATTTTTACAAACCAAATGTGGTTCATCCGTTTCATTCAACAATCCGCTTTCGTCCTTCTCATTCTCTGTCGCCGGCACGCTTTTTCCGCCATGTGCGTATGAAAACAAAGGCACTGCGCATGAGTGTTTTACCCATATTCTATCGCGATATTTCATTTTCCTATCATTGCCCGACATTACACCGGTATTACCGTAAACGGTATGATATGGCCCAGCCCTACCCCCAATTGGAAGAAAACAGTGGTCTGGGACATGTTAAATCCGGTATATCCAAGTCCAATTTGTCTGGTTTTAGATGCCAAAATAATTATTACTTAACTTATTTGGTTACACCTGGATTTGAAAATAGATGTTCGATAGTAAAGGGCATGTTGGGAATAACACGGAGAAACTCACACCGCACCAGAGCTGGAGTTATTCATTTTTTCATTTTTCTTTAATAGAAACTGGTTTTACACAAGATCATATCATCTGCCCACCTTTAAAGCTGTTAAAAACTAAAAAACTGATGCAGTAATATTAAAAATGAATGACACTCAAACAGCAAGAAAAGCCATCTGCAACAGTTAAGCCAATCTACTTGATTAATGTTATTTTAGGTTTGCATTACGTGTCAGCAGTAAGCTTCAATTTTCCTGTAGGGAGAGCTAACAACGTTGAAGGGGGACTAAAAACAAACCCATTTGAATGCTTTTCATGCTAGAAAACAAGTTTACTTGCAAAATATCCAAATCTAATGCTTGGGGGGCTCTACAAATATATCACAATCAAATTAGTCAAAAACTTCAGGAGAACAAGCTATGAATACAGGGTCACCTAAACTAAAGAGAGGTCAATTCAGAGCTAACTCTCCAATCAATGGCAAACACCTGAAAACTTCTCCATGTGAATATCATTTGATTCCTGTGCTCTCCTCGTAAAGAATGTCTTTGCACACAACATGCATCCCAATCCCAAAAAGCCCTCAAAAGAAACAAACAGCCATAAAACATCTTTTTAAGAAGAAACTTCTCGCTAGTAGAGGTTCAGTGAAAGAGGCCTAAAAAGACCAAGTAAAAAATTATATTTGTCAACATACCGATTCCATGGCTGTAGCAGAATGTCAGTGGGCTAAAATCCAAATAGAAAATACACCTTCTGCTGCAGAATCCACGAATTCTGAAAAAGGATAAAAAATAAATAAATATATATATAATATATATAAAATTATTGAACAGGAAAACACAAGCAGTCTCACATTTTTATGCAACACACTCAGATGGACGGAGAGGGTAAAATTTATCCTCTTAGTTATTTAACTGAGAAAAGCAGTGAACCACATTTGCTCCTCCAACTGAACACTAGATACTCCCATCTTTGTCTTATCCAAAACATGTTACCTCATGTGCTTCAAAGTGATTTCAATATGTTACAAAGATAAACTTTTCCTTATCCTTAACCTTCCGCGCCTGGACATGTCATGTCCACGCAATTTGAATTTCCATGCACCAGTATCCTTTTTATGACTGTATGGTTTGCAAGTCTGGAAAAAAAATTCAACCTCTGAACAACAAGTGACTATATGAAATAGGTCAGAAACAGGTCAACAAGTAATGGCATAAAGAGAAATCCTGAAGTCAGTGCACTGCTGTTGGCCCTGCCCCCAGTCCAACCACACAATGAGGACAAGGGTTTATCAGGATTTAGGCAGCGGGACATGGGAGGGTATTTAACAGGGGCCCAGTGTTGGGTTTGGCATTCCGGTGATTTTGGGACAAAACTCCAATCTGAACCCACACGTATTACATCATTTCATATGCTTTAATGCATTATAACAGGGCTAAAAGGAAAAATTCAATAGCATCTTGTTTTCAGTTTTAGCACAGGCAGGGTGGCAAGTGTGAATGCAAGACAAGATTAAGGTCAGACCTCCCTAGGAGGGCCTGAGTGGTAAGGAGGATGATGGTTAGATGTGCATTTGTGTTTGTACTGGAGTGGAACCTGTGGGGGCTTTCCCAGTGGGAAGTACAGGATTGATGGATTGTTACAATCCGGACAGGGAGTACAACACTACCCTCCCAGAGTTTGTAATACAGGATAAGGACAATCCATCTTATTGATCCCCCCCCCACCAAAAAAAAAAAAAAAAAAAAAAAAAAAGCCAACAAAAAACCAACTGACAAAGACCATAACGATGAAACCAAAGCCAACTTTGGTAGATAAGGTTAATCTGTCGAGTCACATTATAGTGCTTAACACACCATATTACTAAGAATAAAAGTGTTTGAAATTTAACAACTGTTATCTGTACAATATAGTAAAACACTGCATTGTGTCACTCCAGAGACAAAATATGTTCCCTTATTGTTAAAAAATAAATTAAAAAAAAAAAAAATATCCCCATTCCTTTCCCCTTCAGCATGACAACTCAGACCAGCTATTTGTACTGTTTGACAAAGTCAGACAACATGTTGCACAAACAACTTGTTTTGAGCGTGATTCAACCACTACTACCTTCTCCAGAGAACTTTGTAAGTTTTGAGATTTTTTTGTCAGCTTTCTACAAAATGCTTCTGCAGACACATACATTGCTTAAAAAAACGACTGACTGTATCTGGACATGCATATTTTATTCTGTTCAGCCTGTATTGCAGAGTATGTCAAAGAGAGCAGTGTTTTATATTTTAATTATACTCTGTTAAACAGAAAAAAAAGACAGCCGACCTGTCCCTTTGCACAAATTCTTTTAGAAGAAACTGCTAAGGAAATACGAGTGACATAAGAAGTTCAACTACGGTGCAGAACAGATGACAGATATCCATCTTCAGGGAGATAGTCAAACAGGTGCCAATGAAATAAGCAAGAAAGAAAAATGGATCATCATCTTTGTGCACAGCCTATGAAATCAGCTCACATGAAATCTGCGGTGAGAATCACAAAATATGTGTGCATTGCTCAGGAAACAAAAGCCAAAAAACACCAAGGTGGAACGGTTGTTTACCTACTGGAACCGCCAAACGTCTTACTGATGGTTTCTTCTTAGATAAAGAGCGTTGACTAAGCTACACCAGGAGAGCATGAGAGAGTGACACATATGTGCTGCACATGCACAAAATCTACTGAACAGGCAAATTTAGACAAAATATTAACCTGACTGACATGAGTCCCATAAAAGCCTAACTTTTGACTGTAGAAGTCTCCAAACGCTGACACGTTTCTATGTTTTCTATACAACTGTGTAAGATTTGTTTCTATACTAATGCAGATCAACAGGTTGAAACACCTGCTTAAAATGTGGCTCCACTTAACTCCTCTTAGTAAAAAGCCTCGCCTTCAAACTATGCAGAGCTGACTTCAAACATTTAACATGATCATGCATAATTAGAAGACATTTCTAGCTCTGCATCACCATGACAACAGGTCTGAATATTCACTTCTGCATCTTCACTGTCACCATTATCAAGCTGCTGAAATATCAGCAGTGTTTTTCAGATTGCTTCGCCAACTTTATTGCAGCACGGCAGGTCACATGTCAGCGAGGAACAGAAGAATATGCGAGGCACGGTGCAATAAGCTACAATATGTGTGCACTTCTACAAGCCTTTCTAAACCCTGCTCTAAGGTGAGCGAGCTAGTGAGACCAGCCCTGGTTTTAATGGTGACCTTCAACAAGAATCAGAGCCCGTCTTTGATGCTGACAGACTATGACTGATGAAAGAGATAAATCTCTTCACTGGAGCTTGGAGAATAGAACTGCGCCTAGACTGACTCAAACATTTGGTTGCAGCAAAATAAAAAAATTAAAAAGACGGACGCATAGTTTAGAGAGCTTTACTTACCTAACCATCTCGTCAGCTGTATCAACACTGCAAATGTCCTGCCGTTTAAACTTAAGACTAGACTCACTGTGTGCAGTGAGGACAGAGACCAACAGTTCCATGTGAATGACCACTAATGGCACCTGAAGTGCGTGTTCTCTTTGTGTAAAGAGAAAGGCCTTCTCTGGATGTTTTGGGATTAAGGAGGACAGGCAAGATTTAACACAGGTTTCAGGGCACAGATATCTTTTTGCTTCACTTTCTGCAAACCTGAATCACTACTTGTTTTCCATCAGAAGTCTGGACCATAAAACACAAACTCGACAGTGCTCCCCAAGGCTATAGCGCACCTCTTCAGTCAGCTCTGTGTCTGGCTGTCCTATCATAGAGCAGATCAGAGGCAGCTGAAAGCCAACCTGGAACAACAGCTCAGGCCCTTGTCTGATTTCATAAAGAGTGTCACAGGCCACATAGGCATCGTGCAAGGGCATTCAGACCAGAAATACTGCAGGACTTTACTGAGATAAGAGACTGAAACAAAAAGTTGTGTTTTTCTTTGATATCACAGATGCTGTACTGCAAAAACTAGAAACAATGAACACATGGAATGGGGTGAACCAATGCTAGTGCATCTGACAAAAAAAACACAGACATCTCAAGAGCTATGTATGGAGATTTCTTTTGCATTTGACTTAGATCATCGGAGACAAAGAGATAACCAAAAAGCAGTATGCAAATAGTATTGCACCTCAAATGTACAGAAGCAGCTCAAATTCAGGCATCAAGATCTGGATTAAAAAAAACAAAACAAAACAATGAATTTCTCAACTTTATATTAACAACATATTGTTAAAATGTTCTAACGTGAACAATGTGGGGAACATATCATTTATGGAATAGAATGGTATAGACTGGGGTGCACATAAGTGGTCCGCAGGTGCGCATTCGCTGTCAAAATAAAAGACGCGCACCAAATAAGACGTTGCAACGCGCGTTTGCGTACATATAAAAGGCACTGTTTTTGTCCGCTAAAGTGGGATTTTCACGGCATATTCTGCACCACATTTCTGTGCGTTCATCATTTGTTTGAAGCCAGCTCACCTCCTGTAACCATATGCGCTTCTTTTGCGGACTGGACTCCTGACATTTCTTTGGAGGTGGAGGAACACCAAAGTAATTGCTTAAAGGAGCTTGCTTCTTCGACATCTTTAAGAGTTCTAAACAAATGTCTGTCCTCCTCCAGAAAATCTTATGTACGCAAACACACGTTGCAACTTCTTATCTGGTGCGCGTCTTTTAATTTTGACAGCGAATGCGCACCTGCTGACCACTTATGTGCATCCCTGGGTATAGAGACCTGCACATCAAAACAACTCCAGCACAATGGCCAACAAACAACAGGTCAGTTCGTCCATCTGTCATTTCATGTCTCAAAAAAAGAGAACTCTATGAACAATTTTTGGGTATATGCAATCAATATTTCAATCACTAAAAACAGCAAGGTCCTTCCAGAGTAGAGCATGGCGATATGACCAAAAACATTTATCACGAGATGCATTTGAAAATTTGCGATAACGATATAACTGACAATATAACTGACACTAGACAAAATACTTTACAACTCCACAACTTTATTAGTGTAAACCCCCCCACCATCAATGTATTTTCACTTAAACAAGCAGCTGTTTTTATGTGCATTAAAGTTATATAAAAATTTAACAGTACAAATGCAAATTCCTTGCTGACAGTTTAACCAAAAGGCATTTACAGTGGAAATTGGCCGACATATCCTCCGCATAACCATGTATAATATCCACAAAACTTAGAAAGAGGTTATACACACACAATACGGTAATATTATGTTGAAGCACAGTACGTATCACTCCGCAAGGCTCCTGCCTACGATAGCCGTAATGCTCCGACAATCCATCAAGCGGTGCGGGTTCGTAGCTTAGCAAAGTCGTACTAAAACATTTGACAGATTTTCGAGCGCCGTGTACCACATAAAATCGTTTCGAGGTCAGTAAACACAACCACAATTCATACATAAGGCACATGGGATTATAAGGGGCACTGTCGATTTTCAGAAAAATCAAAGGATTGATTTTAAGTGTGCCGAATTTTCCAAAAAACACGGTAATAACGACGGCCCGCTAGCATGCTCTACCAAAAATAGGGCTTTGTTGTGTATCTGACGGACAAATGCTAAACCAGTGCCACACCACTGAAGTTGCAGCATTTTTACAAACCAATTCTGGTTCATCCGTTTCATTCACTGATCCGCTTTCGCCCTTCTCATTCTCCGTCGCCACCATGCTTTTTCCATGTGCGTATGAAAACAAAGGCACTGCGCATGCGCGTTTTACCCATATTCTATCGCGATATTTCATTTTCTTATCGTTGCCCAACATTATACCAGTATTACCATGAACGCCCTCTGGAATATGGCCCAGCACTATTCCAGAGGGCCACTTATTTACACACGTCTTGTGGATAATCACTCCACTTACACTAGAACCGTTATGCTAAGCCAACATTAGGTAGGTACTTTACATAGATTCATGTGAGGTTATTTTCAGGATCACTGCAGAGAGAATAGCAGTAGAGACAAATGGTAAATGGTCTGTATATAAGCAGTAATATTTAGACTAACTACCCTATGTTGTAAATCTAATTAAACCTTATTTTCAGTTGCCCCCAAAATATTCTCGCAGCTTTAGATGTTCCACCATTCACGAAGAAGGAGGGTTCATAAGGGTGGGTTAGCTTTTAGCTGCAATACTCTGTTTGCAGGGAGCTGTGATCAAACTAAATGGCAAGTCATTAGTACATTTAACTGAAAGTACTAAGTACTATGATTAAGTATCATGTATATAAATATTTTTTAAATCAAAGCCACAATTAGATGAGCCTCTTTACTTCGTAACCTAATAAAGTTTTACCTGTTCAACAGACATCTGCTCACATACGTCCACAAATTCCACACTGTACAAAGTTCAGGAAAAGGGTAAAAAAACAAACAAACAAACTCTGTCACCCTCTCACCCACTGTGTCTACTGTTTCGTCTGTGGCACACAATTACTGTTTCACGGGTGGATAAAGCCACAGTAATTGAATGTTACATTAAATTGCAACCCACCCTCCCCTGATTCCCAGTCACAGCCACCAAGCCTTAATGACTTTTCTGGTGGAAACCCTGGAATAACTATCTGCAACCACCATTTTGCCAAAACACACCTGATAAAAAAAATTGGCTTGTATTGAAATAAAGTCTTGCTTTGCCCCTGAGGTGGGGGTCCCCATATGGACGTAACATCACATGTAAACCATTAATAGCATCGGAAGGGTGCCTGGTGTTGATGATAAACCCGTGGTTATACTGAGTCTGAGATAAACAATATGAAGCAACAGCAGCTCAGCAGAACAGCCTGGGTTCAGCCTGCAGTATGTCAAAGGATCAGGTATCAGGCCTTATTGTAATATTTTAACTAATTAGATTCAGTCATCTGCTCCTCTATGCGCAAACACTGGAGGGGAAACCTGATACTGGAGGGTGTGGGTAGACAGCTGTGGGGAGGGAGGATGGGCCAAGGGGAGGAGAGAGAAAAAGAGATGCACACCGCACATCTCCTCTTCAAAAACATCTACATTATTGATAAAGGCTGGTTTCTGTAGGGAGGGACCAGAGCACAGCAATCCTACACATCTCCAGCACGAGCCACCAATGCATACGCCATCATTTGAAGCTTTATTTAAAAAATAAATGAATAAATAAAAAATATAAACACCACATACCCTCATGCTTCAGCATGGAAGAACGGAGGAAAAATAAACAGAATAAGTGGGTGAATAAGGAAGCAGGGAGTTGGGACAAACTGCTTCTTTAGAAAACATAAGAAGGAGAGTCTGTTGGAGGGCTGTGAAGGGTGGATACCAGCTGAACAACAAACCAGCTATATAAAAGCCTGATATCAAAAGAAAGAAGAGTAGTGAGGGGAGGGGGAGAAGGGCTGCAATGAGAAGGCAGCAGCAGCAGCAGCAGCAGCAGCACTCGTGACACAGTTAGCGACAGCGCTTGTTTGTTCGGCACAGCCATGCCGCGGCAAGCTCAGCTCACACGCTCAGCTCCCTTCACTACGGCTCCACTGCTGTTGTCAAGGTAACAAGCTCTCTGGACTGAGGGAAAAAAAATCCTCACAATCAAAATACATCTTTTCAAATGCTGGACTCGAGGTGAAGCTTGCATGTGTTCTCAATATACAGCTAGGGCATATACAGGGTGGTCTTCAGAAAAAGAATGCTTCTCGTTTTACTGTAAAAACGATCATTTCCAGAGAGCCTTTTATCCAATATAGACAGAATTAAAATGAAGGACCGCAATGAAAGCACTATAGCTGGGAAATTCATATTTCAGAGGTGCTTTTTAAAAATTAAAATAGAATCCAAGGTCTCATCACGAGAGCAAAGATTACGGCAGAGGACAATCTTATCTCACTAGGTGAAACATCCATGGGATTCCAACTGGTTAATCATCACAGGGATCCATATAAACAAAGGAGAAAAATAAAAGAGCATGCAACTTGTGTTCATATGTTACAAGTGTGGGTGTGAGAAAAGTAGACTGAGCAAGATTTGTCCAATCTAAAGCTAAAAATAGCCACTTTTTGCAGTCAGAATGAATACTAAACATTACTAGAGTTCAGTAGTTAAAGACATGAAAATGAGGAGCAAGGAAAGTCTTATGTTCCTAATAATTTCTTAATATACAGCTGCCAAAATCATAACAACATTGCAAACAAGTGGTGTAGGGAGTCATGGTCACATATATCCATTTCACACAGTGACTGATTTCAAATACGTTAAATCCAAAACACGTTTTCTTCTAAGAACCCTTGCTATATTTTGCAATATAAACCTACACATTGGTGTCAACATGGTGTGGGCTGGAGTGGGTGGATTTGCTGGCCTGCCACTGTCCTATTTTACAGCAGAGGCACTGGTTGATGCTCCAGAAAAAACTGCCAAAAACAGCAGTGCCTTTCAGACCCAGTCTCTCCATCAGTACATTCCTGCTACGCTATGCTCGTTTCTTCTCTTCTTTTCTTCATATCACGTGATATGGAATGTCATTTAAAAGGGGGTTTTCATAGGACCAACTTCCTTAAGCTTAAAATTTCAGGTATTCACACACACACACACACACACACACACACACACACACACACACACACACACCTTTAGTCTCTTTCTTAGGATCCTTCTATTGCAAACACATACAATAAGATCACATTACATCTATAGTCTGTAATATGAAAACCAGCATTTTACTATTTGTTCATCTGAAATATTTTTGTTCCATTTATTAGAAATGGCTTTTCCTCACTTAAAGCTATAGGCTAGTTTCACACAAATATTTCCTGCTCGCCTTTTTTAAAAGATGCACAAAGCCGAAAATTGCACTGCAATGTCTGATGGACTACACACACTGCTGTCTGCAAACATACTAAACTAATAGAGCTAAGATATGGGACTGCAAAATGAAAAATGTATTTATTGTGCCGCTCGTGTTAAACAATAGGATTGTAGAGTAAGAAAAGGCCAGCCATGGTGTTCACTGATGCAGTTTACAAAAAAAAAATGTTTAAACCGAGAAAGCTTGCTCTGCCATTAAGCCTCGCACACAACCTGAGCATTTCCACAGTTCTGCCATTTGTCATTTTCTGTTGCCATGGTTTCAGTGAAAGACAGAGCTCTATGAATATTGGAAATGGAGGAGTAGCAGCACATGGTACATAAACACCCGCACATGCTCTAACACCACAGAACGAGTCAACTGTGCTGGTTCTAAAAGCCTGCAGCCATCCGCTCACCCACACATTTCTTAGCCAGTAAAAAAGCAGGCATTTAATAAATATCTCCAGCTGACACACATTGTCTCAACACATACACTAAACCAAATATCCAGCTACAAAGCCTGCTTGCCAGTTCTACACACGGTTATGAAATGGATTTCTTTAAACACACAGTCTGTTCTCCATAAAACAGCATGCCTCTCTAGAAGATACAGATAACATGATAAGAACAATTATTGGACAGTACAGATCTGCAGCATAGATGTGTGATAGAATTATTATTATTATCCACATAGCTGACATGAGCCATTGTCAAATGCACTAAATCCTACACATTAACTGACAACAGAGCATGTAAAAATGCCAATGTCCAACGCAGTGGGAGTAGATATTTAACCCTGCTAACAGAGTCCATTTGATGACCAACACAGCTGATTTGGGTTGGTTTTAAGAATGGCGAATGCAAAAGTTAGGGAGGCACCAGTCTAACTAGACAAATTTGATATTCTGTATCAGGTATCTGCTGATACAGAATATGGACACAATAGCATAGTAAAATAATACTGCATTTTATATGGTGGTAAGAGACTGAGGATTATTCTTTTATGTCTAAACGCTCTTTCACATAGGACGCGGCATGGTCTAAATGCTAGCTAGACTGAATGGCCCAAAATTTGTGTTGCGCTGACCACTGCGCTCTGCTTGTACGTCTTTTTTAAGGCGAGCAATTTTTTTTTATTATTACAAAACATACTACAAGACAAACAACATGTATCTCGCATTCAAAAAGAAGAAAGCTTTGTAACCATCCCTACTAGTGAATAGTGTGTCATTTCCACAACACTGCTTTCCTCCCGAGGTCCCGAGAGCTGTTGAAAGGAATCACTTACTCAAAGGCTCTTGAGGTTACCATGTTTGCACGTAAACTTGTGTGCATGCTCGAGCAATCCTCGCTGGTGAGATTGTGCATTTACGCGGCACAAGCAATAGAAATGAATGAGTTTCAGAGCCCAGCGCTCCGATGGCCGTAGGGCTGTTCGATATAACGATATATATCGGATGACGATATAAAAACGTCTATCGTTTCATTTTACGCTATCGTTTGTTTCGTGGTGTTGCAAAATAAACTGTTTACGGCAATATTTTTTCATCGTTTTGATGGTCACTGTAGTGGCTATATTAATTTCTTAAAGTTCTCTCTTTCTCTTATATTTAATATAATTACACTACGGACGGACAAGCGGCTGTTTTTATGGGTTGTCGTTAGCAACAACGACGGTAAAACCATCGCATGTCCGCTTGTTTATTTTCCACATAAACCTTTCACAATAAAGCTCAAGATCCTGTTGAGACTTTTCAAAATAAACTGAATCACGCGAAAAAGTATGCACAGTATGAGATGAGAAGCAAAAAAAGAGTCGTCAGGTGCTAAAAAATAAACCTTAGACTCAAATGTTAGAACAGGCTTTTCCCCAGAGCACGCTGTGTAATAAATACTCACAGAGAAAACGGCGGCCGTTACAACCTGTCTAAAAATGTGTAGTTTCATGCATCGGTTAAAACACTCAACTCCAGGTACACGACACCCAGCTGGAAACACTTCACCTACCCGAGATTCACAGAATTTACAGAAAATATAAAATTTTCTGTGATTTATATCGTTATCGGGACGATAGAGGTTTTATATCGGGATATGAGATTTTGGTCATATCGCACAGCCCTAAATGGCCGCACCCTACGTGAAAGTGCCTTAAGATACAATCAGGCTTGAATTAAACGCAAAAGCCTGTAGCAAATAAAGACGTCCAAAAAATACGCAAGAACTAAATTTGTATTTATTAGTAAAATAATACATCAGAACACAGTCAAAAGTCAAAACAATTCTACAAGTCATAGTCATCAAGTAATTACACAGACACACAAAAAAAATTGTGGAGCTAAAATACTGCAATAGTGAGATTAAGGGGTGTATCAAAAAGAATCATCCCATTTAGAAGTGCTTTAATTCTGCAGCCTTTCATCAGATATATGTGCTAGTAGAAAGAAGGGATTTCTGAGTTTGACAGTATGTAGCATAACAGCATTGGCTACATACATGTAGTAAAAATGTAGTAAAAGAGTCTGAATATTGTATGGACATACCGAGTACATCCAAAGGGCCACAGCATATGTGAACGCTGTAAGTTTTGTAAGTTAAACTTTATAATTAGACATGTATTTCAAAATGTACAGCAATCCTCTACATCTTTTACTTAAAAAAAAACAAACAAACAAACAAAACATACACATTATATTAACACTATACTATTAATAAAAGCTTCCCAATTAGTACTAAAAGCATCTGCCTATTAAAATATCTGACTGAAGAGACTAAGAGAAGCTAAGGCATCATCGCTGGAGCTTTTCATACATGACCCCCTTGACGTCCCCACAGTTTGCAGTTAAGTAAAAAACTTTTGCAAACATAGAAATAAAAGTTAGTGAAGCAGGAATGAAATATCTCTAATCTGCTGCCTCTTTGCTGTTAGCTTCCTCTATGTTTCATTAGCCCACCCGTGAGCTGCATCTGACATGTGACGAAGTAAACAAGGAACGACATAGAACTTGAGTCAACAGACTGGCCCATATTACTGGCAATACCCAGTCAGATTTTTGAATCAGGATTAGACCAACATGCATTTCAATGAATGCCTAGTAACCGAGGTTATTGTAAGTTAGAAGATGAACACTCATCATGGAGCATTTTCAGTATTTAGGTCTGATAGGAAGCATCTCCTGTTGTGTGCTACATGTGAGTGAAACAACAAGAATCATGAGTGAAAACAGGTATGAAGACACGTCCTAGTTTATATACTGGTAAAAGTAACTGCACAAACCCACACAATTCACAAGAAGCCATTTCAGACTTTCAACATGTTCTGTTGAGTTTACTGGCAGCATCCCTATGCAGCCACACACAAACACTGTGTTTTTCTTAGATTTCCCATTTCGTTCCCATTAGGAAGCTGTCTAAGCATCAACACACAGTGTGTATGCGTTAAAGCAGGGAAACTACTGGAAAGCATGGAAGAAACAGCTACATTAGTCTCTGGCTATATATGCTTCTGTTAAGCAAATACTACCCTCTAAAGATCTGTCACTGAAGCTAAAAATGCTATGACAACATGCAGTATCCCGATAAAGGATATTGATCATGAACACATACACCCCACGAGCATTGTGTATTTTTTTTTTCTCTTCTTACTCCTAAGACACAAGAAGACAAATTGCACATGAGGTTGCTGCAGAGCACTTTAATCTCATGGATGAAAACCAAGCTACTAACTCTCTCCACTCTTTCTGTGGAGGTATGACTGCCATGCACTCACTAGAGCAGAAAAACACAGCAGTCTGGATAGTGGCCATTTAATACTCAAAAAAATACTATTAATACATCACCAAGAGAACAGCAACGGCAGTATTACAACACAGCACTGATTTTATTTATCAAGGTGCACTTGTACGCGAGTGAAAATTGTTCCCCTCACTTCACACAAATCTTTCTACCTAAAGCTCCCTATATGAAGCAAAGGTAACCGATTTTAAGAAAACAAGACACATACTCATCCTGTAGAAATATAAAAATCCAGAAATGCAGAAACCTGCTCTTGGGCAACTCTTTATACTTACATTCTGATTATATTATGCTCAGTAAAAATGAAACAGTCAGCTTTACCCTAAGTTTTATATAGTGCCTATGCTTCGACATCGAAATCCACCAGCCTTTTGACTTGCATTCCTGTACATTAATCCTGTTGGTGTGTGCTTATAATTTACTATCACTGTTGTCATGGTAGGAAACGAGGCAAACAGTTAGGTTCAACGCCCTTAGCCTCCTGCACACAGTGCTTCCTGAGGAACCAAGGCTACTGCATAGAGGTGGAGATGGGGGAGGAGACTGTCAGAGAGAGGGTAGATGAGCATGTGAGGATGCAGCGTGCAAGCATATTTCTGGGCTCTGAAATGCGAAGGAAATGGTGGCTGAGGCAAAGTGGAAGCAGGAGAGAGGGGAGAGAACAGAGGGCTGGGATGTGGAAAGCAAGAGGACATGAGTGGAGTCGAGCCAAATGTGTGAGAGAGCAGCATAACAGTGCACAGCGGGGCTGAGTTCAGCAGACAATATCATCTATCCAGGAATCACAGAGGGCAATATGATGAAATTAAACAGATATGTTGCACGTGAGTATGACAAGCATGCATTTGTGGCAAATGGCTACATGAAGAGCATATCCATACAAGTACAAATCAACAATCGAATTGAGGAAAATTACATTGCGCTGGCATGGCAAAGGAGGCAAGCGAGACATTATTAAACCTTTATTTATTCTGAAGGACCAAAAGCCCCAGAGAAGTGACCATGAAAAAACACTCACTAGCTTTAAAATGAATTTACTATGCTTTTCATTATTTTATGTCATTATTTACATGCAATTAAATTGCCAGTGTCAAATAGTAAGGTGTGTGTATGTACAAGTTATAAATCATAAATCTCATTGTTTAGACTAATCTAAACCCTTACTTTCAGAGTTTCTCTTTCTACTCTTTTATTGATTTAATACCAGTAAGACAGGATATCCCTAATGACAAAAGCACACAGCTCTCTCTAAGCACAGCAGCTCCATCCATTCACTGTTCAAACCTTTTGTTTGCAAGGTGTAACCAATCAGAAGATAGACAGCTTAAAAGGAAGCTAATATGTTTTGTTTCAGACAAAGGATGAACAGAGGACCTCTACCTTTAAGCATGATTTTGAACAACGAAGTATGCAAAGCTAGATTCCAAAAATAAAAATACGCCGCAGGATATGAGCAAAACAGGTCTGTTTTGATAAGTTTATTTTTTATATCCTTCTGCAAACACTCTTTTAACATATATAACAACACCTAATGATCCCAAAAGCATACCGGTTATAATGACATCTGAAGTATCAATAGTTTCTGACAAAAAATTGCAGGAAATTAAACAGGCACTTTAAAATAGAAGCACATTAGAAGTTCTCAAGATTTGTGCTTTTTTCCTGTTAAAAACAATTAAGGGTTTGGCACCAACATCAAAGCCTTGAGAGCTCGCTTGCTAAATAATAAAAAACATATTTTGCTACATGTCTTAGAGGTGCTTGTTGGAGGATGAATGTAATGGGGGGGTTGCAGTTCAAAAACCCACAAAACTGTGCTGTGCTCACAAAACTAATGTAAACAGAATCCTGCAAGATAATTATGCATTGGAAAATGAGGCAATAGGTTTTAGAATTATATTAAAGGGAGAAGCAACAAGATCGCACACATGCACAATTTCTAGTACAAGTGCTGAAACTTTAAAGCACTAATGTGGTCCTCCTCCAACACCTTTCTCTAAAAAAAAAAAACTGTACATTCAAAACAGGCTATGCTCTGATTGTGGGTGAAAACTGGCTTTGCATAAGTAATGAGGAGGAATAAAAGACTGTCCTACATCCACACCAGAGATTACACTGCTAGTTGCCGTTTCTATAAAAAGATTCAATGCAGGGAGTATGAGTGACACAGTCACACACACACACACACATCCTCAGAAACACACAGATGGGCACAAAAACAAGGTAGTATATTTATAGGACAGAAGGTTTTCGCATCAAAAAAAAAAAAAAGGATCAGTCTCTGGTTAACTGCAGTCATCCAATCACAGATCTGCGACTGTTTCAGGCTTTGGAAGACAAACACAGCGAATGCTGGAAAGATTAATGGCTGCTCCAGACCAACTTCAAATGCCTTATACGTTTCCTGTTCTCCTGTTTTCCACTTCTCATTTAGACTGCTTCCTTTTTGGGCAAAAAACAAACATCTGTGAAGTATCGTCACAGTGTGTGACACAGGAATACAATGCGGACGTACAAGCCCAGTCTGAGAGCCAAACACATGTTAGCCTGTAGCTTTAAGAAACTGCTCTGAGCTGCCACATATTCAGCAGGGAAAGTCCCTGTTGCAGGCTGACTGAGATGATGTGATTTTCCATTGCTTGATGACAGCTGGGTTAAACACATTAGCTACTGGTTTCAGGGATTTTTTTTGTTAGCCCCAAAAGATAATTCCCTCTACACTTAAAATGTTGAAATAAAAAAAATGAATCAGATTTGTTATGTACTTCAGTATAATTGACTTTTGTTTAGAATATGTTAAAAATGTAAACCCCCTAAAAGTGCACAGCTTTATGTCAATCAGGTTACAAATACATGTTCCATAATATTTTTGTGCTCTGTGTCTGCAGCATAATAGGCAATCATGTTAACTACAGTAACCAGTCACCCCTCCCCCCAAAGGGACATTTTAAGGCAAACCCCTTGCTACTTAATTCACTACTGGAGAATGAGCAACAGTTTCAGTTTTTTTGCCAAACTGCAGGGCATTAATGTCAGGATTGGCTGATAACAGAGAAATGGGATTTGGGGGAATTTGAGTTTATGTTAAATGAAACTCAGTACATAAGCAACTATATCACGTGGATTAAAATTTGCTCTTTGTTGTGACCATTACGGTGCATCCTACTTTTGCAAATAGGACTTGAGATACTTCTACAACTTGAGTGGACTGTGTTTGACTAAAATACTCTGGAAAGGTTGTCTAGATATGGTCCCAGAGTTTATGGCATATATCAGGCTAAGAATGAAGCCATGAGGTTGAGAGAAATGTTCCTGTGAGACTGGGTGGTCTCAACATACAGATCTCAGGAAGGATTAAAAAATATTCTGCAGCACTTGAAGAGCGGTGCGCAGCAGCCTCAATCATTTTCAAATGGAAGCCGTTTTGAACCACCTACAGTCACCCTAAATCTGTCCTACAGACCAAATAATTAATCAAGGACAAAAGGCCTTTGTCAAACATTAAAAAAAAATGGCTGTGTCTGCCCAGCACATTATGTCCTAATTATAATGAAAGTAATCTGCATCCTTACCACGGTTTAATGGGGTTCTTTTATTTCTCATGTTTAACCTCTACACTAGGTTACGTATCAATGGGTCTGCTAGCTTTTCCATTTATCCAGCAACTAACAGAGACAAAACGAACAAACCTCAACAAAAAACTGCCTCCTTGTGAATGTCAATACTGACAAAAATAACTTGTATTTCTGGTATATTTTAGAATGAAGTCATCATAAAAAGTGACTTTGTCTACAGCAGCAGCTTTGTCCTTTTTCCTTC
The DNA here is from genome assembly GCF_051167445.1 of Perissodus microlepis. Lineage (NCBI taxonomy): Eukaryota > Metazoa > Chordata > Actinopteri > Cichliformes > Cichlidae > Perissodus > Perissodus microlepis. The sequence goes on from NC_140461.1 coordinate 22,943,394, forward strand.
TCCCCAGCCTGTGTGTCATGTATGGTTTACAAACCCTGTGGGCGCACCTTCAGCTGCAAACACGTGGACAATAGAAATGTGGTTATGTGAGACTGCACAAAACAGAAAGTGACAAAGTTGTGTTATCGTTCTACCTCCCCAAACTTTCATGATAAGCTCCAGACATATGTGGCTTATGTACTGTCCCGTACACGTGACCTCTTCTCACTTGTCCTAGCTGTTAACTGTTAAGAGCTTCACTAACAGCCTTCACATACCAGTTCAACAAAGTCACAATAAAGGTTTTACTGAACAGGAAATGTCCATAAAATGTTCTAAATTTGGTCTCGGGTGTAAAATTAGCAGAGTACCTTAAATACGGATAAGTAACTCTTTTGTAAATAACAGAACCATTGTACAAATGCATATAATTTATTCATTTGAATAATCATGAGTAGGTCTCTCGCCAATAAATGTGCAGTTAAACATATATGAAAGGCCAATGATGTATATTTATTAGAGGATGTTACAGTGCGCTGTGAGAGAGTTCAGGCTTTCATCTGTGTTTTTTCATGCTTCAGACTGAAAAGCCTGCAGTTTTTGATGCAATGCTACGGCCAGTCTAAGCATGGCTTTAACACATTCCCCCGATATCCTTCAACAGTGTCACATGCACAACTACGAGGACATCCAAGTTATCCTGGAAAGCTAGAGGAACTCAGAAAAATGACACAGTGGCCTCATTTGTCTGAACTACAGTTTATGTCTGAAGCCCCTAATGAATAATGGACCAGGCCTCTTCTACCAATAGAGCAATGACCTCCATTACAGCAAGCCAGAAACAAGAACTTGAAAATTCATGGCCCATGCAAGATCCATAAATAAGCTTTGACAAAGTATGTCACACAACTGAAGGCAATTACCAAAAAAAAAAAAAAAAACCATGAAGAAGGCAAAGTACAACAACATTAACAATAGGTGAAGAGAAGAGTACTGTTAACATGGACAGTGGCGAGAATCACAAGCTCTTTATAGCAACCAGCCTGATTGTAAAGACAGAAAACAGCAGAGTTGTGAAAATGCTTGTACTAGTCAAAAAGGGTGCTCAGCCCCTTTGTGTTACATATACTACCCCGCAGCATTGGAGGTAGGGGATAATGGATGCATGTATACGGGCAGATCTTGTCTCTCTGGTATTTAGGTTTGCCTTTACTTTTCATTCACATCCCACCGGCACAGGCGCAGAGGCCCATCTCCCTACAGCCATCCCCTCCCCCCTTCCTGTTGTTGCTTTTCAATGTAAATGGGTGCATGAATGGCTGCAGCTGGCCCATCAAAAGGCCAGCACTGCTCCCGCGAAAGGGTCTCTGTGATTGAGATTCAGCCAGGCCACCGCACTCTACCCTCCCCCACTCAGCACATTGTCCTAACCCCCTTACCCAAGTCTAAGCTTATAGCTTAGTCCCAAAATAAAGAAGGCACTAGGGCTGCACGATTTTGCATAAAATGAGAATCACGATTTTTTGGCTTAGAATTGAGATCACGATTCTCTCACGATTTTCTTTTCCAATATAAATATTTATTGCACTTATTAACTGCACATCAACTTCGTAACAGTTGAGACTGAACATAAAAACAATAAATAAACATAAAAACAACAAATGTCTCACGTTTTGTGGTTGCCGCAAAATGTTGTACTGCTTGAAATTCCGTCTCCACCGTTGCTCGACACTGCGTGTATAGAGCAGGTAGTGCAACAATAGAAAAATTGTTGCGGGACGGCACTGTGTAGCGTTTGTCTAGGGTGTTGATCATTTTCCTAAATCCCTCGTTTTGCACAGTGTTGATGGGAGCCATATCTTTGGTCAGGTGATAAGTGATAGCCTCCGTAATTTCTTTGTGCCTGCGGGAGTTCGACGGGTATAGGGAAGCGCTGTATAAGGTTCCCGTTATTGATGTTTGGGTGCTTGACCCGGGACGGATTTTCTCCTGTCACTTTCTTGTCATCCCTGACGTGTTCTCCGTTGTTTTTTCCCTGCTAATTTTAGCATCACACGGCACAGCTTCTGTATCACGTGGTATAAGGCTCCGCCCTTGTCATTTGTTGAGCAGGAAGAGTGAGTGCTTGTTTTCATGCAGATTACGTCCCGGATCAAAATGCGGTACAATCGTCGTCGTCTTTTTCCTTTTTTTTTTTTTTTTTTTTTTTTTTTTTTTAAATCGTTGTCATTTGGAAATGAGATCGCACATAAGTATGAATCGAGATCGCGATTTTCTAACGATTAATCGTGAAGCCCTAGAAGGCACTACAGGACAGCAGAAAGCTGATATAGCTGTGGGCCTCTGAGCATAATTGTAGTCAGAATGAAACCATTTCTCAACTCGGCAATAAAACCAAAACATATTTTATTTTATCAGAAGATGACAAAGGTAAGTAACAGACAAAAAACAAGATCACTGCAGCGAACAGAAAGGAACAGACCCAAAATGTCTTTCATATAGAGTGCTTACAATCAGTGTGGCATGATTCTTCTATTAATATGTCATGTAGAAAGAGGAGGCTGTCAACACAACTTTGAACACTGATGGGAATTTGCACAGCAAATCCAAATAGTTTCTCTCCTCTTCTCTGTTCCACTGTGCTTACACTGGTATATTGCAAGCTCAGCAGTACAGTGGTGTATTATACGTTTCTAAGTATGAAAGGTTCCACTTTGGTCTGGGTAACATAACTCTTAAGAAGGTCCACATTAGGCTTCGTGCAGACGGCTGCATGCCTGCCAATTTGCTATGACCACACTGGCTTGTCTATGCAGAAGCCACCAACTTCCAAGTGTACATCTGTACAGAAGAACCACATTACAGGCAGCAACAACGGCTCTGACAAATCATCTTTAAAACAGTGATTTACACAAAAGCCATTTAAAGAGCTAATGGCATTCACAAAAGCCTCTGACTGAGAAAACACAGCTTTCAGAGGGTTTAAAACCACAAATGCATCATTTAAGCTCTGGAAGGACATGGAAAAGCCATTTAAAATAATCTGTAAATTAGAAGGGAGAAACATAGAAGGTGAGAGATCAGATAAGCACCCTGTCATGTCTTTTCCCCGTGTGTCAGAGACAATCTGAACAGACCAGGACAGCGGTGCCCAGAGGGACGCATCACACAGACTGTCTGCGCCATTAGCTTAGAGACCTGGCCGACTAACCTCAGGACATTTCCAACCCCACATATGGATAATACATCATTCCATGCAGTCTACTGCTCAGCAGTACACTCAAACACCAACTGTTGTCTCCAGATTTGCAATACCCCTAATTCATGCCTGCCCAGATTGAAGAATGGAGCCATTTGCCTAATAGTGTTACCAATTCAGACACTTTCAGTTTGAATGGACAAATGAGATGAAGCTTTTTATAGCCAAGACTTTCAACTATTAATTATTCCTTAAGACACACGTGGAGTCATATGTAGAATGTGAACAGTAGCATATCTAGAAAAACATAAAAATGAAACTATGAAGACATGCTCGTACAAACATTAGGTTTACTTTGTGCCTGAGCCTCTTTGGAGTCAATCAGAATGAAACTAAAAGTGTGACTAAACATTGGCCTACGCACCTACAGATATCTTAGCCAGAAGGCAAAATATCCAGGGCATAGGTCAGCCCACGCCATACGGCATTTATGACCTCTAAATAAATCGAACCCTGGAGTATACTACTGTGTGATAAAAGTTTTGACATTTTCTGCATGTCTAAAAATTATAATTGAGCATATCAATAAGTTTCCCTGGAAAATAAGAGGGCAAAATATTTCTTTTTCAAGCTTCGATCAGAAAGATCAAAAGCCAAGTCGGTGGGGGAAAAAAGAAGGAAAAAAAAAACATTTCTGGAGAAGTAGCAGCATGCCAGAGTAGAAAACCTTTTCCCTTTGATGTGCAGAGACTCAGGGAAGAGAAAATATTATCAAAAGTGCTGCAGCGGAAGGCTAGCAAGTAAGCAGAATCTAACACGAGTTAAAGACTCCATCAACCATCCGGACCTTCTAAAACCTGAAACGAGGCTCTACAGTCCCTGAGGGAAACAGCAGCATTGGGGCCCGCCATTTTGTTCCATTTCGCTTCGAGGACAGAGGAGGGGGCAAAGGACTAGACTGAATTTCAAAGGGCTTCCGATGCCATTTGAGTATCCACTGAGATTGTACTGTTAGAACAGAGCGGCTATAAAAGATTTACACAACTCAAACAGGGAGGAAGAGAAAAAAAAACTAAACATGAAGAAAGGGGGGGCCAGACAGGCAGATGCAAGAAATAGGAGTAGCCATGCTTGTTTACCTAAAAGGACCACACTCTCAGTACAAGAGGGGGAGGGGAGACGCTGCATTGACAGAAGGCAGGCAGAGTGAGTGCTCGAGTTGCAGCTAAAGGCTTCTTTTCTCTCTTACGACCAACACAACTGTTTTATCCTTCCATTTCAGCTAAAGATGGATCTGCAAAGAGTACTGCAACACTGCGCCAGGCACCTTTGGATTGCATTATTATATAACACATGAGAGCAGAAAACACACGACCACTCTTTTTTCCCCTCAATGTATAACAGGGACTGCACACATAAATGTTGGCAACGGTGTAAATATCACAACATTTTTTAAGACAACCCCTTACATAAACAAATGTGAAATTTAGCCATATATTCTATTGAAATAACAGTCATACACCTTGTACAAAAAATAGAATCAGCGCCACAAACTTATACTGCTATACACAACATAATCCTATAAATTTTAAGTGTACTATAATCACTCTACCCAAAACTATAGGTCAAATTTTGTCAAATGTTCAAAAAAATAAAAATAAAAAAACAACACACACACAAAACCCCCCTACAAACCCCCCCCCCAACAAAACAAAAAAAACCCACATAAAAAAAAAAAAGCACGGTATACACACACAATTAATTTCAATAAGTACATGTTCAGTACAGCTTCTCTAAAAAGACAAAACTGAAATTGAGCAGTTAAATAGATTTGCAGGGTCAATTAGTAAACAGGCACAATAACAACCTGCAAACCACCGCAGTCATTTAAAGGAATATAGTAAAGCATGTTGCTGAATAGTTATTAGTACTCCGTCATATTTTTAAGCATAAGGGCTACTGAACAACTGTTGCTGCGCTCTCCTTTCACGAAGACTCTTGTTAAGACACAAATATGCATTTTACCTTTACTTAGCTTGAGTTTTCTTGATAACTAAGCATAATTCATTATTCAGTACTTCTGACGGGTTATCACTAGATTTGCTAACAATAATAGCCTGGTTGTCTGTCCTGTGCAACAGCTACTGTCAAGCCAGCCAAACAGAGCAATCAAGCAGGTCTTGTTCTCTTCCTTGCCATTCTGTTGTGTTTGTGCATAATACATCGACTTGTTCACCTTCATACCAGCTTTTCATCATTAACAAAAAAAACCCAAAACAAAACAAAGGTAGTCCATCTTTGAATAAGACAGAAGACTGAAGAGGAAAAACAGAGCACTAAGGTTTACGACATGCTTAACAGCTGGCCGATATCCGTACACCTCAGAGGTTGAGTAAGGCTGCATCGACACTAATCTCTGTCCAGACAAGTGTTTAAGCAAAGTTTCAGATAATCTCTGTCTACACAAACTGCCCGTGAACACACAATACACGATTAATCGCAAACACTGTGCATGAGTGTTTTTATAAATCAGGTAACACACGAATTTAAGGCAATCGTGCTGTCAGAACACAACATGAGCTTCTGAAGCAACTAGGGACGTAGTAATTTGGAGCAGGTATTGGTCCAAACCAGACCAAAAAAGCAGAGATAGATATTCATGTTCATGCAACATTCTTGTCAGCAGTGGTGGATAAGCTGCTAGCATGGGGGAAGGTAAAAGCTTTGTCACTTTCAAGATGGTATGCCAGCAGCAACTCTTTATGTTTGCATTGTTGTTTGATATAACCGCACTATTCAAGTGCGCTGCAATGACTGAAAAGTGAAGATGATGTTGATGTATAGGCTGTTGGCTTCTCTCACTCATTATGCTCTTTGTGTGACACTTGTTAAAAAGATGTTTTTACAATTATGATAAAATAACATGGAATTAATTCACTTCACTCTTCTCCTGCCAACATGCATCGTGAGTATGTTGTGCAAGTTTGTGTTACATTATTGTGCGAGGTGCATTCACAGCAACTCACTAACAGAACTATAAAAAGCACAATATCCTAAATACACACTCGTCATGTTAGATACTTTAGGTTTTGTTTTTGCTTTTGTCACTGTGTTATTTATTATTTTACAAATAAATACCAAATGAATAAATGTATTCTTGGATGTATTTATCTGGTACATTTTATACTGATACCCTGTGAAACATAAAAGATCAATTACCAGTCTGTTCCCCACAATGAAGACCACGCTTACTATTTAACTCTTCAAATCAGCAGATGCTCTAAGCCAATGTTTTAGTGTCATACTGGAAAGAAAGAAGTTGAACTGGTGCATGCCTAATGGAAATAATGGTAGTGACAGTATTATTATTAACAATGTGAAAAGTAACCACACCAAGAAGATAAAGCTATTAAATGTGTATGTATGAGATGGCTTCAGTTTAACTTAAATTTGTAATTGACAGGATCAGAGACATGGCACGCAAACATTCATGACTCTATAGGAGAATTCTGTAACAGGAAAAGAGCCAATCAGCATCCAAGCTGGAAACCACACGAGCCAATTCCAGTTGATAAACTGGCAGATACGCACAGCAGAGATTTACAAGTGTCACCTATGTGTTGGAGGACACATCTACTCATCGTAAAGATATAACAGAGTGCCCTTATCACTTGATCAATTAAATCTGTAACCAGAAAGAATCAAGGCATGTGGTTCAAGTGCTCTAATGGGATTAGCCAGAGATGCTGACTGAGAAACTGCATACACCAAATACATGCATATCTTACGCGAGGGTCAAAAAAGGAACAGCTCTTCAATTCTTATTTTAGAGTGAATTGAAATCTGTATGAGCAGGGATTCTGTACATTCTGATTTTGCTCCAGTGACTACTGAAAATAAGAGCTCAGATTTGTTCTACAATTATAAAAAGGGGCATCAAAATAACTGCCCAAATTTGTTAACAAGATGGCTGTTGAGTGGCGAGAATTGCTTCTAGGATGACTTTAATAAATCGCTGTCAAGAAGGGAAGGTGCTCATCTGTGGTGGCCTTTTCACAAGTTTAAGTATCTGTCTTTTCAGCCCAAAACACAAGCCCAGAGTTTTAAAACTGGGTCAGCAGAAAGCTCCATTTTATTGGTCCCAAAATGCCACAGTAATGAGAATGCTAGCGGAAAACAAGCAACAACCTAGGGCTTAAAATGAAAATGGATTAGTGGGGATGGACAAACAGGCAAAATTATTTTCCACATTTTGGGGGACCCTTGAGATTATTCTCAGACATGAAAACTACTGTTGGGCAGCAGAAGAGCAAAATCACAGAAGTCAGACTGCCTGAATCCAGGCTTTAAGAGCTCATAACCTATCAAAGCCCAGCAAAACTCCACTTCCTGTTACAGTGAGAGTATATGTCTTGTTTCCTTGGTAGCAATTTTAGAAACAGAGGCATCAGTAAGGGGAACCAGAAGGGACATGCAATTCAGCTGAATTCAACCAGGATGGCAGTTATCACTAATATCTTTGAACAAAAAATGTACAAATCAAAGTTCACAAGGAAACAAAGGAGAACATACACAAAACTGACAAAGTCACTGAATGATGGTCTGCCTATGCTCCAAGGCAAAAACATATACACATACATTTCTTAAAGGCACGAGAAGTGCAATAGTGTCTCAATGAAATGGGCAGTGAGGCTCATACATGGATCAGACGTGCAACGTGACCAAAAATCCAACATGTTAGCAAAGTATGACTCATTCAACATTCACTTTACCAGCTCTGCACTCCGTGTAGAGCTGGTAAAGTGCTGCTCAAGAGAAATGTTAACTAGGGTTAGTTAATTGAATCAGCTACTTAAATCCAACATTTCCAACTGCACTTTCTGTCATTGCATCTTTTACAATAAAGTAAGCATTCATGATATGACAGAAATGGTATGGAAGAAATAGTCTGGAGTGTATTGTGCGTACTCTGAAGGATGGCAATGCTTCAGAGGGTAAAAGCAATCGCTTGTGTTAACTGCCTTTGTGGAAACAACGCAGCTGGCAGTTTGTTCTGACTCTTCTTTTCAATCGTACCCTCATCTTTTGACCCTTGGTCTATGTCCATTGGGGTGTCACTTCAGTAACACTGTTAACTGGGTTTTCATTAACAGTTTTCTGTAATAATTTTACATTTTATCTCGCCAAGCGCTCCTAATGTGCTAGTGTGTATAGTTGCAGTAGCCCAAACAATAGCACGAGTTGCTGCTCGCTGCACATCCTATGCTCTGTGTGTCAACCTAACCTGATGTGGACGTAACTCTATTTCAGCCACATGACTGGTTCAGCATTGTCCCTGGCTTTTCATGTTGTCCGTGATTTCTATTGCTCGTATTTCTATTGAGAGAAAGAGATTTCAATGATCTTTATCGCCCAGCTCTACTGGAGACCAAATTTGTTTACATTTCTGCTAAGGCACAAATTTCACACATAAATCCTGCACATCACCATCTTCATGTGGACATGAACAGTCTGTGCTGTAACAGCGAATGAACTGAGGCTTTAACTATAGCACAGACAAACAGAACCTACGCAAGCTCAAGGGAGACAGAGATATGCATCACTGCCTCTGCAGTGTAGTCAACATGAACGCCCCAACAAGCTTCAACACTCTCGGTATCTTGGTATAAAACACCACCAACGGCACTGCAGTGTTTTCCTCAGCACTGGTACTGCACCAAAGTGGCAAGCTTCTCCTCCATATTCAATTTCCTCAAACCCCACCATGTTGTGTCTTTCCTTCATATTTTTTAAAGGAGGTGGGAGGGGGAGTGTTCCACTGAACCGACACTGCCAATTTAGATAGTTATCCATTCATACAGTTAGGCTCCAAACTGTATGCAAGCACGTAGTGATAAAATCCGGACAGCCTGTGGACCCGCAATGCATAAACAAATCCTCTTCACTGGTTTCAGCTTTGACTATGTATTTCATTGCTTTGTTTACACACAGGGTTGTACAAATCCAAAGCATATCCAAATGCATAAGAGCTAGAGAATTAAGACGCTAACCTAACTGGAAAAGCTGGAAGACCAGTATTGCGTTAGGTCACCAGCTAAATGAGCAATGCTACTGTGCCTTTTGAAAATAGGTCAACATTTGGATGTTACTGGTGCACTCTCTTGAGTAATGTCATGTTAATTATTGTCTGGGATATAAATGTGCCCCTTAGTCTTAAAGCATAAATATACAAATAAGCCAATTATTAGCCTAAAGACCGCGGACAGTTTACATCAAACCACCTTTGCTTGCAAAAACCTTTCAAAAACACACGCACAGCGCTACTCTGTTAGTAATGCCACACGTGGGCATGGGGTACCAATGTTTGCAGTATTGGCTGCTGACTAAGATATTTAGACTTAATTTTAAAGAGTCAACACATTGACAATCACATCAAGCTCAAAAAATGATTCACCACAACTAAATAAATTTTGCTTCAGAGTGTAGACGATTTCTCAATGTGTATCTAAGAGAAGGGATTCCTTCTTTCAAACTCGGATCACTTGGGGGTGGGGGATGAAGAGGATAACCCCTCAATAAAGCTGCACTTGAGAAGTAATTCTTAATATTTTAAGAGGAAAAAAACAAAGTACATGTAGTTCAATGGCGATACAACGTCATAGCGCTGCTTAAAAAGAGTAAATGCACGAAAACATTGCACATTCACACCATAAAAACTGGTTAATCTCGGGGACAGCAGGAGTCAGTTTGTTGTTGTTGCCATGTTAGCTTTGCAGGGAGAGTAAAAGCACACCTACCTCTGTCTGATTCCCACAATTTCAACCAGTTACTGAATCTTTAACGTTTAGTCTACGCCGTGGTGTTTTCCGCCGATGCTGGATGGTCCCATTTGTCGCCGTCGGTTCACTATACACTGCTCCGGAGACATCCGCATAAATTTGCGACGACCATCGCAGCTCATTCGAGTCGAGGCTAGCGCTAGCTTGTTAAAATCGTGTAGACCAACAAACAGACGTCCACAGAAAAAACACTAAAATATCCACGAGAATTCGTTTACAGCGTTGCTATTTCATCTTCTCCAAAAACTACGAACCTTTAACGGTCCACCTATGTAGCTCGAGGCTAGCTTGGGTAAATATAAGCCATCAAAAGATGTTATTTTTGTTTCGCTTTAATCCTCTCCGCCAAACCATTCGAGCGGTTTTCGAGCGGCCTTAGCATACAGTGTGCGGGGACGCTCGGCACGGAAACGAGTCGCGGATGAAACGCGAGCTCTGATTGGCTACGATGCTGTAGGCGGATACCTTTGCAGTGCACTTTGAAAACGACGCCATTTTGGATCAGCACAACCACCCTATCCACCCTTCTGTCCAAGCTTGAGACGTGCCCCAACGTGGCGGCCCATGTGTCACAGTTTCAAACGCCTGAGACAACGCTCCATTATATAGTTGGAGGACCACGAAAAGGAAATGGAGTACGGGCGTTGGGTGCACTCGTTTTTCTGTCTTTATAAAAACGCATTGCCAGCTCGCGTGGTACATGTTCCTAGACACGTTTACGCCGGTTGGCTCGCGTCAGTAAGTGGAAGCACTTGTTTATGACAAAATAGTTCAGACAGACTTTGTCGCGCAGGCGCACATACGTCTACTATACATTAAAGACATTCGCGAGTTCGTGTTGCCTGACCCTGATGTGAGCTATTTTGCGACACTTATTGAGAGGGGGGGATCCCTGTGATAATTAAACACCTGCAGCTTCACATAATTACCTACAGGACCTCGGTGTGTGCCTCTATGCACACTGCTATTCTATAACCAATCCGTTTAAGTCCATTTACCACTCATTTAGTACGAGAGCAGTAGTTATCCCCTCTAAATCTTTTTAGCCTAGCTATACTGACCTTCCTGATACCATTGGGTCTGGTAACCCGCAAGAAAATATTTTGTATCATCATAAGTCATAGTAGTTATACATACATCATACTCGCTGGCATATTTTTTAGTATTTAAGAATTTATTAATGAATGTAAAATAATTTAAACAACACTATCGGCGGTTTGGGGTTGATACTTTGAAATTGTAAATTACTATCCTCGTGAAAAACGCTCTGGAAAACTTTTTATTATAATTCTTAAGATATGCATGTTTCACGGCCTTTTATATGTCTAATGACGTGATCTAAGTGCAGCTTTCGGCTGATGAGTCTGTGAAGAAACCGGAGCGTGCTGGTGAACAAACCTGACAGACCCGTGGTTAAACTGATACGTGAACGGATGATACGAATGCTCCTATTGGCCGAAAGGAAAACTCCAAACTCTCATTGGGTCACTTTAATGCCATTCAATCAGACCTGTACATACAGTTCCATACAGTCTGCGTTTCTACGACATTGTTTTCATTATCCACAAAAGCCTTTCTTCTTTCTTCTTACTTGACTGAAGCTCATTCACATTAATAATACCGGGTATTATTATTATTATTATTATTAATAAACTGGACCGAAACACAAAAGCACCCTGCTCTCAATCTAACCCCACGTAACCAACATTGTCTGTTTTCATATGCATTCATTTTGCTAAATCGCACCGTACCAAAACAGCTCAATCATCTTAACCAACAGCGCTCTCTGGTGGACCAGTGATACATCTTTGACTGAAAAATCAAGTAAACAAACACCCACAACGCTTTACTGCAGGCTTCACGGGAAGCAGTAAATTTGCTCATTTAAACCGTTTACATACATTACACACATTTTTACTTTTTTTAATTCTTTGAAAATTGCGGTTAATTTCGCAACAATAAAGAGGGGGTAAAGGTAACTGTACTCTCTGATGTGTCGTAAATGTGCTGCTTTAAAGCTGTTTTGCGTAAATCCTGCGCAAACATATGCGCAGCTTGCAGGTCCTTAAAGATCGACAAAGAAAGGTTAAAGTTCAAAGTTCGACTTCCGGGATGCGTTTAACTGTATTATTTAGCATTCTGCACATACTGAACACACAATGTATCTCTAACGAGGATTAGTAAATAATGATGAAATCCGATTTTTTTAAAAAAATTAAACAGTCTTTGTGAGTTTCCCGCGCGGAAGTAGGTCCCCGCAGGGCTGACGTCTTTGCCCGGCTGAGCGGTTGAATAACAACGAGCTCGAGCTCCAAACCGAGCTCTAAACCTCCGAGGAGACGGAGACAGCTATGTCGGTGCATTAGCTCCGTTAAATGTTCGCTTTCGAGTAACGACAGCCACTATGTCAGCTTTGTTGTTGCAGCAAAGTGCTGGTGTTTGTCGCAAATACAGCAGAGGTTTATTGTGGACGCTGCTGAAGCGAAACTGTTATGTATTGGAGAGCAAGCCATTATCCAGCCGCGGTGTTCAAAATGTCCCATCTAGGTGTGATCACGTGAGGAAGACGCTTCATACAAAGTCAGAGCAGACTCTTACAGATCAGCAGCAACAGAAACTCATACAGGTAAGAGTGAAGTAACTAATAGGATGAGTGGCCATGGATGGCCACTTCATTCGGAGGAAAGGTGGTTTAAATGACTGACGGTTGTTGATGCCAGACAGGAGTGTTTCAGAAAATGCTGTTCTGCAGGGGGGTTTCTTCTTGTTTACCGAGAATGATCCAAAAAAGAGAAAATATCCGGTGACCTATGGTTCTCTGGATTAAAATGCCTTGTTGATGCTAGAGGTCAGAGGAGAATTCCCAGATTGCTTTGAGCAGAAGAGCATCTCTGAGCAGCTGAACTTTGAAGCAGATGGGCTATAGCAGCAGAAGACCACTCCTGTCAGATAAGAACAGAAAACTGAGTCTAAATTTCACACAGGTTCATCAAAATTGGACAATAGAAGATTGGAAAAACATTGCGTGGTCTGTTGAGTTGATTTCTTCTGTCACATTCAGATGGCATGGCCAGAATTTGGCATAAACAACACGAGAGCATGAATCCATCCTGATCCGTCCATGACTCAGCTGTGTTGCTATCATGTCGATCTGGACCAAAATCTCAGAGAAATTTGTCCAGCACCTTATTGGATCTATGTCACAAAGGATTAAGGCAGGTCTGAGGACAAGGTGTACCTAAAGAAATGGCCAGGAAATATCTTTTTAGCAGAAGGCTCAACATGATTGATTTTTCAACACTTGATCTATAAGTAATTTTACCTCCCAAAACAGTGCTAATAGCTTTTTTGGCATCAACTGAGGTTGATATCTAATAATAAAATAATCAGAAGTATCCATGGCTCTAGTCAAATTTCCTTCTCACATGTCATTCTAACTTCATGTAAGAAAATATTAATCTCTCTGCACTGTTGTTACTGAGATTTACTTCACATATATGGTATAGTTTTATTATAATGATTTAACTTGTTAAATTTGAAAGTGTCAAATATGATCGCCTTAATCACTTGTCTAAGGAGCGTGGAAAGAAAAGCGTCTGGAATTTTTCAAGTTTCTTCAAGGAAACTTAAAAAAAGTCCAGAGGCTTTTCTCCTTAGACTATGATGACCTGGATGACTGAGAACCGTCACAGATGCCTTAATAACTTATTTTTATTCTACTCTGGAAAGTCTTCAATTTGAGATTGTGACATTGTCTGTTGTTTTTCCTTAAGTTGTAAACACATTTGTTGATAATAAATTTACACACTTTTGATTTAACTAGGTTTTCTAGTTCTGATTTTGATTCTGATTTCTTTCCACTTTTTTTTCTCCAATATTCCCATAACAGAGTCTTCTCCACAGACCTTTTGGGCCTAGCTTGGTGGGACTTAGAAAAGAGCTAATTAGGAACAACCTGCTCAGGAACCCTGTTGGTTTGGCAAATTTACTCGGTAAATACTTAGTTTACCTTCATAAGTTGTTTAAAAATTCACTTATAGCTGCTTTAAATTAAACTGTTTGATTTCAGGGGCAACAAATCTCTTCAGTACATCTCAGTCTAATCAAAACAAAGATAAAAAGAATGGGCCAAAGGGGAAGACGCCAGAGGAAGATGAAGGTAAGCGATGCATATTTTTTTGCTACTTGATGCAACTGATAAATACCTGCACCACACCTGGTTTCTTTGTCACATCATTTACTTTATTTTATTTTTATTTTCGGCCTCACCTTTCAGAGGAGAAGAAACGTCGTGAACAGGAGGATCAGATGTACCGGGAACGCCTGCGAACCCTCTTCATCATAGCGCTCATCATGAGCCTGCTGAACTCCATTAACACCAGTGGCGGTAACATCTCTTGGAACGACTTTGTGAACGAGATGCTTGCCAAGGGGGAGGTGTCACGTGTGCAGGTCGTTCCCGAGAGTGACATTGTGGAAATATACCTTCATCCCGGAGCAGTCATCTTCGGAAGGCCTGTATGTTGTACATGATTTTCTGCACACACACACACAGTTAACACACTCAAAGTAGTGCAGGAGCTTAATTCATGCTTAATTCTAATTTCCTGCTACGTCTCATGCTTCGCAGAGGCTGGCGCTTATGTACAGAATGCAGGTTGCCAACATTGACAAGTTCGAGGAGAAGCTGAGAGCTGCCGAGGAGGAGCTGAATATTGACAGCAAGGACAGAATACCAGTGTCCTACAAGCGCACTGGATTTTTTGGGAAGTAAGAAAACAACTCTTATCAGAGCAGACATTATAAGAAATCTTTTATGAGGTGCCTTCCTAATCTTTTGTGAAGATTAAGAAATAATTCAAGGCACTGCTAAAATCATACAGAGCAGATACGACAACAAAAACAAAATTATGGCTTATTTTGCTTTTTGTTTTTCATAAAAACACAAGTTCAGCAGTATTCATTTATTTATTTTCTCCTCATGAATGCCTGTGTGCCAGAAACATGTTGGGAGTTTTTTGTTGTGAAAATAAAAGCATTTTAATTTTATTTTGAAAAGAAAAATGCCTTGGAGTTTGTTTGTTTGTTTGTTTTTTTTTTTTTTTCATATTTTATGCTACGTGTATCCCTGCCAAACAGCACTTCCAGTAGAAGTTGTTTGAATCCAAGAAGCGCTTCTTTTCAAATCCATTTGAACTTCATTATTGTTTCTTAGACTATGGGCGTATGCATGCAATCAATGTGGTCATAAATTTTAATATTTGAACTACAGGTTTGTCGTAATTTAAAGTTAAAAACAGCCTTTTTTCTCCCTCTATTCTTGTTTCAGTGCAGTCTATGCTCTGGGCATGGCTGCGATCGGTGTGGCGATTCTCTGGTATATCTTTCGACTTGCTGGCATGGGTGGCAGAGATGGCGGCTTCAGCGCTTTTGTAAATGAAACACATTTTAGTAAACTGACATCTATGTTGTTTGTTCTGTGGACTAACTCCACATTCCAACGTGCCTAACAGAATCAGCTGAAGATGGCCAAGTTCACCATCGTGGATGGGAAGTCGGGTAAAGGTGTGAGCTTCAAAGATGTGGCAGGCATGCATGAGGCTAAATTGGAAGTAAAGGAATTTGTTGACTACCTCAAGGTAAGCAGCATACTCAAAAGTTAAAATATGTTCATTTTGCACAAGTGAAACACATTAAATATTTGAGATTTAATTAAGAAAGCCTTGATCAACTGAATCCTCAAACCTCCTCCTCTGCGGCTTAATACTCACAGCACTAGCTTTACCTTTTCATAGAGTCCTGAACGATACCTCCAGCTTGGCGCCAAGGTTCCCAAGGGTGCATTGTTGCTTGGCCCTCCAGGATGTGGGAAGACCCTGCTTGCTAAGGCTGTAGCTACGGAAGCCAAGGTGCCGTTTCTGGCTATGGCTGGCTCTGAGTTTGTGGAGGTCATTGGAGGTATGGACACACAGCATGAGCATCAACATGATGCTAATATTCACTGTGTGAGTTGATGATGTTGTTTATGATCATCATATAGATATAGTATTGGGTTTTACTGTAGTGAAAGATATCTGATTTACTTGAGCCTGTAAGAGCGAGGGCCCTATTTTTTATATGTATATGCGCTGTAACAGTGATACATAAAAAATCCCAACAATCACATGACCAGCTGTGAACAAGCACTTTGCGACAGTCCCCTTTTTCAGGAGGAAACCTCCAGCAGAACCAGATCATATACAACGATGTGTTTGTTTGTAGGCCTGGGTGCTGCTCGGGTCAGGAGTTTATTCAAGGAGGCTCGCACTCGAGCACCCTGCATCGTCTACATCGATGAGATCGATGCTGTGGGAAAGAAGCGCTCCACCAACATGTCAGGTTTCTCCAACACTGAGGAGGAGCAGACTCTCAACCAGCTGCTAGTAGAGATGGATGGTGAGTAAAACATCTGGTTTCAGAGCAGCCCATTCGCTTTTCAGGCAGAATACTAACCTCCTCTTCTTTTGCAGGCATGGGAACAACAGACCATGTCATTGTTCTTGCTTCCACTAACAGAGCAGATATTTTGGATAATGCTCTAATGAGACCAGGCAGACTGGACAGACACATCTTTATAGATCTGCCAACACTGCAGGTATCATTGGGTATCTTCTAAATGGGTATCCTTGTCATATGTTGCTGAGCATTTAATAACAACTTAACCTTGCTGCTGTGCAGGAGATTTGGATTGGTTTGTTTCATTTCGATTGTTTTCCAGGAGAGGAAGGAGATCTTTGAGCAGCATCTGAAGATCTTGAAGCTGACTCAGCCAGCGAATTTCTACTCCCTGCGTCTGGCAGAGCTCACCCCAGGCTTCAGTGGTACGTGCACATTTATGGTTCTCCTTAGGGATGGGGATCAAGAACCAAAAAACTGTCCAGTCAGTCGTAATCATCAAGCTTGTTAGCTTATCTTCTGTGTAGGCTTGCTCAGACAAGAAATCAGGAATCAATAAAATAATCAGTATTGGTTTAATAAGTAGACTCCCTCTTGGCATTGGTATCATTTAAAGAGCATCATTCCTAGTCCTAACTGAAGTCTATGAACATCTTTGGGCATACTAAAGTACTGGTCTATCTGCCTCCATGAAGAAAGAGAAGTTCTAAATCAAAAAGGATAAAACATCTCAACACTGCTGATGTTGAAGTGTTATTCTAACGTTTGTTATCTCATGGTGTCTCTGCAGGTGCAGACATTGCAAACATTTGTAACGAAGCTGCTCTGCATGCTGCCAGAGAAGGGTACAAATCCATCGATACCTTTAACTTTGAGTATGCGGTGGAGAGAGTTATAGCAGGTACAATAATGCACATGCTAAGTTCTGGGAAATAAATATTTCTCATGTGTCGGTGGCAAAATCTGACAAATGTGTGTCATCAGGAAGCGTAAAGAAGAGTAAGATCCTGTCTAAAGAGGAGCAGAGGGTCATTGCTTTCCATGAGTCTGGACATGCCTTAGTGGGATGGCTCCTTGAGCACACAGAAGCAGTTATGAAGGTACTTGAAATGTGACGCATTCTATATAAGTAAACCTTTCCAGATCTAATTGACATGTTTAGCTTTAATCAGATAAGTCCAAAGCGTTCCACAGAGCGTGTTGAGAGTAGGGTTTCATTTCAGAGGAGCACTTGTTTCTCCATTTCACCGCTGATAAGTGTTTTGGCAGTTTATACAGATGCCTGGATTATTCATTATCTCACATGATCCTGGGTCTCTCTTCAGTTGCTCCTTTTCTGCCTCTTATACCATTTGCTGTATTAGACTTTCACACATCTGTGTATAAAAACCCAAATGGATATGCCGCATGTCCCACACAAGACACAACTATGAACAAGGACTGTGGAGGTTATATTGTTGATCTAGAAAAGCATACAGTTTAATAGGCTATTATTTACAAATGTAAATACTCTAAAAATGCAACAGTACAAATGGTTAACCCTTAATCTGTACAATTCACCTTTTTATAAACCTTTCATAAACTGACAGATCATGTGATGTGTTTCAGGTTTCCATTGCTCCACGTACAAACGCAGCTCTAGGATTTGCCCAGATCTTACCCCGTGACCAGTATCTCTTCACCAAGGAGCAGCTGTTTGAGCGGATGTGTATGGCTCTAGGAGGAAGAGCTGCTGAAGCAATCACCTTTAACAAGGTTACTACAGGTACCCTCCAACTAATCTTCACACGAATCAGCTGCAATGTTAAAACCACCTGCTTGATATCGTTAAGGTTCTCTTTTTCTGACACTAAACCAGCTCTGGCCTGTTGGAGCTTACAGTCAGGCCTTCTTTGCAGGTGTCCTGTGGGGTCTGCTCCAGGGTAATTTTAGAGGATCTTTCGGGTCTTGTGGGAGGCTAACCCAGCTATCATAGGGTGAAACTGGTTGGCACTCCGTTGTAGGGATCTGTGTATCAAGGTTGTTCCTGTACACCTGGATATTCTTACCAAGCAGTTTTTGTGGTGTAGAGAGGTGCATTGTCCTCCTGGAGTAGACTGTTATCATCAGGGGGAAATGTTGCTATTGGTGTTTGGTGCGATTAGTCTCCAACATTACTTAAATGAGTGGTGTGTGACAAACTAACACACAGAAGAAAGCTAGGATCCAAGGTCAGAGAGCAAATTGTTACATTATCATGATTGATGATTTACACCCATGTTTATGGTTTCTATGTCCTGTAATCACAACCTACCAGTGAACACTTCTTTTTTTTTTTGTCATACTGCTTACTTTAAATACATTTTCTATTATCAGTCAAATATCTAATTGCTGGGCAGCCAAATAAATATTCTCCCTTTTGGCAAGTTTGGTTAAACCTGAATGGTGTGGGAGTGGGCTTTAATTAAATTTTAAACATTAAGCGTCTTTTTTTCTGTGTCCCCAGGAGCTCAAGATGACTTGCGCAAGGTGACGCGTGTGGCCTACTCCATGGTGAAGCAGTACGGCATGTGCGACAGTGTCGGGCAGGTCTCGTTCCCAGAAACAGAAGAGCAAGGTGCCATTGGGCGCCGTCCTTTCAGCCAGGGCCTGCAGCAGCAGATGGACCATGTGGGTTCAAAAATCGGATTAGTCCTCTGTTCTCAGATTAGCACTGTGAATGTTGAAGTAATAAGCTAATATTATTATGCTAAAGTATCAATTTTTAGCTCTTGCAGCTGTTAGAGTATGTACGGGACATTTTCTGAAAGGTTTGGATGCTTTGCTACAAGCATCCTATTAAAAAGAATATTTTTTTTATAATCATAATGTTTCTCAGTTTTAACGTTAATATGTTATTTGTATTCATTCAAATGTAATCTTAAAAGCGGTTGCAAATCATTGACATTTGTTTTAAAAGTGAATTGGTAAATTTGAATACATCTTTCTGTATTTGCAGGAGGCTAAGATAATGATAGCTCGTGCATACAGACAAACGGAGAAGCTGCTCCTGGACAACAGAGACAAACTAACACTGGTCAGTTGTTTTCTTCTTTATGCGTTTTAATCATGTGAGGCCAATTCTTCTGTATTGCCTTTAAAAACTCGCTGGGTCTGTCTTTCCAGTTGGCCAATGCGCTGCTTGAGCGTGAAGTCGTGAACTACGATGACATTGAAGCCTTGCTGGGTCCACCACCCCATGGGCCCAAGAAGATGATCCTCCCACAGAGCTGGGTGGAGGCCGAGAGGGACAAACAAGACACAGGAGAAGACGAGCCTCAGCCGCCTCCACCCCACAAGCAGACAGATGAGGACATGAACCCTCAGCTGGTGTGATCTTTGAAATGTACAGTGTATTTAGTCCCTTCTTTAGTGCTTTATATTTCTAACAGTGAAAGTTTATAAAAAACTCTGCAGTCCGTGTAAACTTTCGTGCAAATGAACATTTGCACTTGTCTCCATTCCGCTAATGTGTGTGATAATCTGCAACTTTCAGAATTAATATTTTTGGGGAATTCCATCATTTCTCTCGTGTGCTTGCTGCCGAGACATATGATTATGCAATGGTGACAATAAAAACAAGTGTTTTTAAACAGGATTACAAACAAATACAAGTGCTTGAGCATTTGTAACTGGAGTTTTTCTTTACTGAAATAATCTGTACTGTTAGGTCACATGCACAAAATATATTGGCACTGATGTTTGTGACTGGGGTTTTAAAAACTCATCAAGGTGTGCATTAGTCTGTAGTGGGCTGCAGTTAGACCGCGGTGAGGAATAACTGTTCTGAGGAAACCACATTCTGCATTTTGTAAAACACCTTTAAAGCTGAGATTTCAAAATGTATGTATGGTGATGAAGCAGCAGATTTTCCACCACACACTTTGGTCTTTCTCTCATCTTGAATCAGTAATTAAGTAGGAGTAGATTAGAAGGTGTTTCTTTTTTGAGAAACGATGTTTGTCAGGGACTGCACATTGGTTTTATTGCTAGAAGTGAATATAAAGCTCCAAAGAATGGTTTTGCCAAATATTTAAATAAAGTTTTATTTAAACATTGTGTTGTTCTTTGTGGAACATCTAATATTAATGGTATGTATTGATGATGATAATGATAATAATGATAATAATGATAAGAAACACAGTAAAAAGGTTCTGATTTATTCATTAGACACGGGTAGAATCGAATTTAATCAGCATATATGTAAAAAAGAGTAATTACAGAATATTTTATGGTTCAGTATGTTTTGTGTTGACATGGTTTCCAAAAAGATTAACAGATGCTGGAATGAAGGATCAGTCACCAAAAAAGGCAAATTAATATGCAAGAAAATTAGTCTTATAAAATAATCACGTATACAAAAACAAGAACATATTTAAAATCTCAGGCTTGTATGAGTCATTACTGAGCCATCCAAGAATGAGAGCAAACAACGCCAGACATGGACACACATTTTAACACATTTTCTTCCCTGTAGCATGCACACCTCGTGACTGATCATTTCAACTCAAATTTCTCACTGTCTCACTTTCTTTTCCTGAGCTAACCACAAAACTTAGCAGTGAGCCCTTTTGTCAGTGTGTCCACTAAAACATGAGGCACATTAGATCTAAGGCCTGTGCTTTTACAGCATTCGTTTTACCTGGACAAACTTTAAATCTTGCTCTGGACATTTCAAATGTGCCCAGAAAGAAAAAAAACAAACAAACCTCCAAAGGCATGATCTGTGTCCTGAACTGCTTGTGAATCACACAGGCATTCTTTCTGTGGGATACTGTTCACCCTAACGCGGGTCATACATGTTGGCAAGTTTCTTAAAGCGTGGTCCCCAGTCATTAAGGTAGTCGTAATCCTGATCTCCATCAGAGCTACCCGAAGCAATAGAGCTGAGGCTTCCTGCAAGTGAGCCATCTCCTTCATAGTCATATATGAGGGCGGTGTCGTATGGAGGCACATTTGGATCATGGTCAGCAGCTTCCAGGCCCTGAGGAAAGAAAATGTTTCTTAGCTGATTAGGGTAAATAAAAAAAGGCTATGGGAATGCTGTTTAACCTGTAAATGGGAGATATATATAGCTGGGCATCATCTGCATAGAAGTGCAGTGTTTTCTAATAATAGTGCCTAAACGTAAAATATAAATAGTATTGGTGCTACTACAGAACCCTGTGTGACAAAGACTTCCCATTTACGTGCTCAAATTGGAATCTATTAGATGGCTACAGCTCAAACCACTGCAGGACATTTCATTTAATACCAACAGTGTGTTCTAATCTCTGCTGTAAATGATTGTGTCAACAGTGTAAAATGATGCACTGAGGTCTAACGAAACAAGCACAGAAATGGGGCCAATGTCAGAGTCCATAAGAAGATCATTTGTCACCTTCAGTAGTGATGCACTGTAAATCCTGGTTTAAACTCTTTAAATAAACCATTCCTCTGCAGATGATCATGTAGTTGTTTTACAACTACGCTTTCAAGAATGTTTGAAATAGCAGCATAGTTGGAGATTAGTTGGTTTATAATCAGCTACTATAGTTAGGCCAAGTAAAGGCTTTTTAAGTAGTGGTTTATTTACAGACACTTTAAAGCCTGCAGATTTCAATTCAGTTTTATGTATATAGCACCAACTGAGTACGACAGTTACCTCAAGACACTTTATATTGTTTGATAAAGACCCTACAATAATAGACAAAAACCCCAACAATCAGACGACCCCCTATAAGCAAGCCCTTGGCAATTAGTGACAAAAAAGTAAGACGTCCTAGCTAACCCTGTCAAACCTCTCGAATTTGTTATTTTCTCTTTCAGATGAGCAGCAATATCCAGTGTCTGCATTGTGTTGGCACATGGCAGTGAAGAAAACAATAAAGAAGGAAGCACTTAAAATTTCATTACAGCACTTTCAGACAGATATCTGCTGTACTGAAATTGTTTTTCCAGTGTAATCCATTAGTGTGAAATTAAATGTTATTAAGAAATGGTCAGACAATAAAGGGTTTTGGGGGAAAAGCATTAGCCTTAAGCAGAGATGAGAAGCAGGGTGAAAAGCAGGTTCCTATACAGGAACACTCTCAAAGGAAAAAACATAACTATAAAGTAGATAATAATCATCTACTTTAAGCTTGAAACTTACTTTAAAACTCGTGAAATTCACCCTTGAGTGTATGAGTCTTTCTGTGCTGTCCTCCATTTAAAATATGGACATGCCTTTATGATTACACATGTAAACATAAGAAAACATGCACAATCCAAATTTAGTTGTGCTGTGTTTGGTTGTCATTTAGAATACCTGTTAGTAACTTCATTAGTAAGAGTTTTGAAATCTAATGATGCATGTTTTATTTTATGTAGATTTGATTGAGTTTTTGCTTCAAGAGCAAGTTTTTCTTTTATTTATTGTGTTAAATAAATAAATGGTAGGAGCCTCTCACGTCATTAATGTAGTCCTCGATGTCAGTAGGATCTGCAGGAGGCCTCCGTGGGTAGGTGGGTGATGGAAGGTTATGTGGGGCGTCCTTTCTAAGGGGCTGCTTCCCTCGAGGAGGAATTCCAGACCCTGGGTAAAAGGACCCCGGGGTGGGGGGTGCATCATGGGGATTCCACAGCAGGTCAATATTAAAGGCGTTCTGCATTGTGAGAGAAAGAAGTCAGACACACTCAAACCATCAGTTACAATGAAATATTATTAACATTCAATTACATTACAAAGAGTAAGACTGTCTTCTGTTCATGTGCCACTGTTTACATGGTCTCCCAACCCGTGTTTTAGCCTTACCTCATCCTCCTCGCCTCCACCTTGCTCATCATAGTTGAAGACATTGTCACGTATGTCGTCTTCAGATTCCCCGATGAGCAGTCCTGTTCCTTTCTTGATGTGGTGGCGTCTTCCACAGGCGGTCAGAGCAACAGCCAGGAGGAGAAGCACTGCAAAAATGAATGTATTAATGTTTATCTGATTATTCATTATCAGTGTTTTTTGTATCTACTTTTTTTCTTACATTTTGCTTCAAACATAAATGGTCAGTTAACTAATCTAATTATTGCAGCTTTATTTTGTTAATGCATGCTGGGATTTGGATACATGTTTTGCCTGTTATTCTCCTGGCTGGATCATAAGTCTTTGCGATTATGTGTGCACTAAACTGCATGCAAAGCAAGTCACTTATTGCAGGTTTTAACCTATTGTGGCAAACTTTTTCACTAAAGCAGCAATATGGATATGGATTATTTTGCACGAATAACCCAACCATCTTGCTAAATCTTTTTGCTTTAAACATTTATTGAAAGGCTGAAATTACTTACACAGCAGGAGTGCAGTGCTCGCCGCAATGATAATGAGTGCGATGAAGTTGATTCCCACACTGGAGCCTAAGATTGCCCCTGCCTCAGACTTGCAGTCTCTGAAGGAGTCACAGAGACAAACAGTGACATTGACCTGAGCCTCAGCACTCAGAGCTGGGCTGCCGGAGTCCGATACCAGCACCATGACGGCATAGTCTCTGACCTCCAGGTCTACAAGCGGCTGAAGCATGGCATGAGTATCTAAAAAAAAAGAACATTTAAAAAGAAAATGAGAGGAAATAAGATTTGCAAGCTCCTAAGTGAACGACCATTAATTCTGCTTCTTGTTGCTCTTTACCATTTACTTGAGTGATGGTCCAGTTGGCTGACAGATCGTCAGGTATTTGAAAGAGGAAGGGTGCAGCTTGCGGAGGAAGGTCTTCATCTACAGCAGTCAGAAGCAAACCTTTACGTGACCTGCTGCCGCCTCTGCATACAAAGCCAGTCAGGGGGAAAACCTGAGGAGGGAAGTCATTCGTCTCTTTGAGTGTAATCGCCACTGTAGCAGTGGCTGAAACACCACCAGCATCTATGCAAGAAAAGATAAATACACAATGTGTAAATCAATAGCAAAACAATTTCGCATTTTATGAATCAGCTTTGAATGTACATTGATTTTTTTTTATGCTAAAAGTCTAGAATGAGTAGACGTGCTGACCTATAACCTTCACAGCAGCAGTGTAGATACTGTTTTTCACATGTGGAGATCTCATGTTAAACTTCCTCTTTGCTGTAATGTCTCCTGTATCTCTGTTGATGTCCAGCCAACTCTCAGGATCTCTGCTAATCTCATACCTATCATACAGACAGCAGAGGAAATTATCCCGTGGTCGCATATTTATTTATTTATTTTAGGAAATAGGAAAGCATCTCTTGTTTCACTGCCATATCATACCTCAGATCAGAATTATCAGGGTCAAAGGCAATATTACTTTTCAGTAATGTGCCAGGTTCCACAGACTCGGGGACCTCAATCTGTATGGGCTCCTCTCTGAAACGTGGGGCTTCATTCTCATTCACAACGGTGACCGTAACTGTGGCAGTGCTCAAAGTCAGCCTGGAAGCCTTGCTGCTCGGAGGATTAAGATTTTCCACCGTCAAAACCAGGCGGTATTCGCTCTGCGCTTCATAATCCAGGGGCTGCAATACAGAACAGCAGAGACTTAAAGTATAAATAAACTAAAACAACAAATTCAGTCATCTCATGTAATCTGAAACAGGATTTAACATCTGATGGGAAACACAGGTCTATATTTACAAAGTATGTTTTTTAAGAAAAATGAAAAACACACACAAATGTACGTGAATGTAGCAAATTTAAATTAAAACTCATATGTGGAAAATTAATATGAATTTTTTCTTTAATTTGTCAGAAGGTTCAGTAAATATATTAAATTTTCTGGAAATTATTTCATGGTTCAGGCTTTAAAGCAGGGGTGTCAACATAAGGCCTGGGGGCCAGAATCAGTCTGGCAACACTCCAATCTGGCCCACTGAAAGGCTTCAGAAAATGTGGAGGAATGCATAGATTTTCACTTTTTTCCCCTGTAGACCTCTCCATCACCATTCATAGCATAGGAAAGTAAACTAAAAGATAAACAATTAAATGACGGAAAAGTTCCTGTTTTAAACCATCAACTGAAACATTTGTCTGGGCAATGAACTATCAGAATTTTTAGCATAATTTTCCACATTTATCATGTAGAAAAACAGAGGCTTATTGATAAAACTGTTCTTCTTTTCTTCATGTTAAGACTTCTCAGGGACTAAATGTGTACCTAAATGTCTTTACACTTATACAGAGTAGAGTTTGACTTCTCTGGCCCACTTCAGATCGAGTCTAAATGTAAAATTACATCTCTGCTTTAAAGTGGATCTGAGCACAATGTAGTTTGAATACGTTCCACTAGATGGTGGTGTTTGATTGAGTATGACGGTCTCAAAGGCCATGTAGATTTAAAGGGTGATGTCACTTGTTTATGTCAGTATTTTTGAGCATGCGATTTACATTACCTGGAGCAATGCAAATAGATCTCTACAATCCAGAATTGATTTGTGGTTAATATCTTCTTCATGTTTACATTTTGTTTCAGAATCTTCTCATGATTTTGCTCCAGTAACTGATCACAAATTGATCACAATTCACTTAGTTGGCAATAAACAAAGTCAAAGTAAACTACGTGGTTTTTGGAAGCGAAATAATAATTTATTGAATGATGATACATTTTGTAGTATAGTGGAAAAAACGGCAGAACAGATATTCGGGGATACCAATATGAATCACACACTAAAATGGGAATTTTTCAAATTCAAGGTAAGGGAAGCGAAAATAAGGCGAAGCAAAGAAATTAAAAAAAGAAATGACACTAAACAAATCAGTATTATGAATGAATTAAACATATTAATGAAGAAAGATGCTCTATCAGATGATGAAGAAATTAAATTGAAAAGACTAAAGGAAGAAATAGATAATGCATATATTAACATGGCTAAAGGGGCTTTTATAAGGTCCAAAGCAAAATGGCTAAAACTAGGTGAAAGAAATTCTAGTTACTTTTTTGCTCTTGAGAAACGAAACCAAAGAAGAAACAATATATCTGCTCTTAAGATTGATAATAACATAACCACTAATTATTTAGATATCTCAAAACATGTTGGTTCATTCTACAAAGATATATACAAATCAAATTGTAATATCAATAATTGTGATAGATTTATCGAGTCAGTTAAAAATTTTGCACCAACTATCTCAGAAAACTTTAAAACGAATTGTGAACGTCCCATAACAAAATCAGAAATTTCAGAGGCAATTCGATCAATGAAAAAGGGCAAATCTCCAGGTAATGATGGTTTGTCAGTGGAATTTTATTTACAGTTCTGGGATATCATTGTTGATCCTTTATTAGAATTATTTAAGGAATGCCTTGATGGAAAAGAAATGTCCACAAGCATGAAACAGGGTATTATAACTTTAATTCCTAAACCTGATAAAGATCTTCTTGTTATAGAAAATTGGAGACCTATCACGCTTTTGAACATAGATTATAAGATCATCTCATTGGTCTATGCCAAAAGATTAAAGAAAAATCTTGATGAGATCATAGCTGAAACGCAAACCGGATTTATGACCAACCGCCATATCAGTTCAAACATAAGGCTTATTTTTGACCTATTAGACTACTCTGACAATATAGATGATGATTCCCTTATTGTGTTTCTTGATTTTTATAAAGCTTTCGATATGGTAGAACATTATTTCTTATTTAAAGCACTCAAAACCTTTGGTTTTGGTCCAAACTTTGTGTCAACTATCGAAATGTTTTATAAATATATTGACAGTTGTGCTATACTATATCCAAATACTACTAAAAGATTTCCAGTCATGAGATCTGTTCGCCAGGGTTGCCCAATTTCACCCTTTTTATTTTTGATTGTGGCTGAACTACTTTCATTACACATTTTAAATAGCCCAGTCATTAAAGGTTTATCTATTTTTGGTAAAGATATCAGAGTGACTCAACTAGCAGATGACACCGTTTTATTCTTAAAAAACAAAGATCAGATTGAAAATGCTATTTCATTAATAAATGATTTCTCAATTGCCTCTGGATTAAAACTAAATAAATCTAAATGTGAAATTTTAAGTTTGTACCAATCAAATGTCAAATCCTTATACAATATTCCTGTCAAAAACTGTGTTAGATACCTTGGTATTCATGTCTGTAAGAATGACACAGAGCGTCAACAACTCAACTTTTCTCCCAGGATGGAAAAAACTAAAACTATACTGAACTTATGGCTCCAAAGAGACCTATCAATTTTTGGTAGAATCCTTTTGACTAAAGCTGAAGGTGTTTCCAGATTTGTGTATCCAGCCCTTTCCCTTAATGTGTATGATTCCACATGTAAAAATGTTAATAACTTATTTGTTAACTTTGTATGGAAGAATAAGCACCATCATCTAAAAAAATCATTGCTTTGTGGCCCTAAAGATAAAGGTGGTTTTGGCCTTCTGGACTTCATGGACCTGAACTATACATTTAAGGTGAAATGGCTAAAAGAATGCTTAAAATCTCCTGGATCATTATGGCATTTCATTCCACATAACATTTTTAGAAATGTTGGAGGTTTACACTTCCTATTGTCTTGTAATTACAGTATATCGAAGTTACCAGTTAAAATGTCTGAATTTTATCAACAGGCATTGTTGGCTTGGAAATTATGTTATTCACATAACTTTTCTCCACATAGATCTATTATCTGGAATAACGAATGTATTACTAAGAGGAACAAATCACTATATTTGCAGAATTGGATTGATAAAAATATAATCTATTTAAAAGACTTATTTGACTCTGAAGGCCAGCTACTTAGTTACAATGACTTTATTACAGAAAAAACATTCCCTATCAAATTTAAAGATTTTAGCTCTGTAATAAAGTCCGTTCCCAGCGGACTGACTGAGTTGATGAAAAGCTACAAAAAACAGAACACACCACATGCATCCGTTAACATTCTTTATATAAATGGTATTGATCTCTTAAGCAAAAAATGCACCAATAAACATATTAGAGAATGTTTGTATAATGCGAAGAAAATAACTCCAAGAGGGAAGTTTTTTTGGAATGCTATTTTTGATAATATCAACTGGGATAAAGCGTGGCTTGTTCCTTTTAGATTTTGTATTACAAACAAAGTTAGAGAATTACATTTGAAAATATTACATAACATATATCCATCCAACACGTACGTTTCAAGATTCTGTGACATTGATAGAAAATGTACCTTTTGTAAAACTGAACTTGAAAGTGTTACTCATTTGTTTTATGGCTGTTCATATAGTGCTACATTTTGGAGAGAGCTTGAAAATTATATACTGTGCAAGACAACATACGAAATCAAAATTGAAGGGAAGAACATTATCACTTATTTTGAAACTAAAGAAAAAAAAGTGCCATTGTCAATCTTTATATCTTATTAGGGAAATTCCATATACATAAATGTAAATTTCAAAACTCAACCCCATCATTTAATTTGTTTTTGATTGAAATTGAATATTACTTAAACTCTCTTAAATTAACTTCCAATAAAAAAGGTTTATCATTGATTGAAATTCATTCAGAAATGTTTAACGAATGAGCTGTCACAACTTTCAAGTACAAAGTTGTTATGAAGTCTGTCACATTCCCCCCCCTTTTTTTCTTTTTTTCTTTTCTTTTTTTCCCCTTTATTTATTTATCCTTCTTATTTCATTGCACTGTATATTGTTACTCTTATTTGCCTTGTATGTCTACTGTACAAACTGAACTGGAATGACTGACTGTTCGCTTTATAATTTCAATAAAGTTTGAAAAAAAAAAGCATGCGATTTACAACAATCCTGGACACCAGAAAGATCTTCTTGTCATGTCATTTTTTTCTATTATTGCTATTTTTCTATTCTATTACAGCTATTGCTGTATAAATTATTAATGATTAAATTATCAAATTTATGTAAGTCCCCAACTTTTACCTGTTTAATAATGTTCAATATTTAATAAAGAACCACATTGTTGTCCCTGTTTCTGTGAATGCTTTGGAAACATTCCCTCCTCCCTCCCCCTCCCCGGCTTTACCTTCGCCACTGTGAGGACCCCCTGGTTGGTGATGGGATCAGTACGGACAGCAAAGTTTCCTCTGTAGTCATTTAAAATGAAGTATCTGGCCTTCCAGTTTTTCGTTCCAGTATCGTCTCTGTCTGTCACATTCACTCGTCCGAGCTCGTAGTCGTTCCTGTTCTCCACCGCTGTCATGCTGTACTACACGCGCCACAAACAGAAAAGAAATCACCGATCATGATAACAAATTGAAGTGACAGGTTAGATCCTAAAATTACGGAAAGTATTTTCCTGAGACTTCTGAGACTTACTGAGTCAGGGCTGAACTGTGGTGCGTGGTTGTTGATGTCAGAAACATGTATGGTTGCCACACCTTCACTTGTTAGTCCCATGCCCCCCATATCAGCCACCTGTAGTTTTAACCTGAATTCTTTCACCACCTACGGGACGCAATACAGCACGTTAGTGAAATAAAAGCATTATGATGCTCTGCAAAAGCCCTCCTCCTGTTTACCTCTCTGTCCAGGCCTACATCTCTTGTGTAGATGGCACCTGTCTCATTGTTGATGCCAAACATGATCTTGGTAATGGCGTTGGGAGGAATGCTCTCCTGGCCAATGATGGAGTAGCTCAGAACAGCGTTTTCTGTCATTGGGTCGTCTGCATCTGTGGCTGTCACTGTCATTACTGATGTGCCTGTCGTGAATGATTGAGAGCTCAGGTCAGCGGGACAGATCTCATAAAGTCCCTCAAAAGATCCATCAGAGTGGATCACGGATGTGTGGCGTTGGTGCTGAGACTGCAGGACTTCATTGAGAAAATGTCCAACTTTACAAAATACCGTGCCTTTAAAATGGACTATTAGGTGAAAAAAATAGTTTGCTTGTTATTGTCTAAATGGGTCATATATGTGTGTACCTGGGACTGAGAACTCAGAGACAGTGCCCACAAACGGGCTGTGAATGAAGACAGGTCTATTGTCATTCTGATCCAGCACTAATATCTCTATGGTGGTCGGATTCTCCAGTCGCTCTCCACTGGGGGACAACGCGAAGGCTTTAAGCTACACACGCACACACACACAATACAAATACAACAGAAAATGTGTTAGAATCAAATATCACTGTGCTTGCCACAAACATCCAACTATGGAAGCACGATCGGCAGAGCAAAGTTGAAAATTGAACTTGAATTGAACTTATTTTCTCAGAAGTTTTAAATTTTGACTTATACATGGTTGTTTTTTTTCCAGTGGCAGAAACAATCTTCCATATCCAGCAATCCCCTCAAGGTGTCTTTAGACTTTTACATTATCTGAACACAACATGTGTTGGCAGAAAGAAAAGAGCAGGATGTTTGGGTCAGGGTTACATCACAAGTCATATGATCTCAAACATTCAGAAGTCCTTCCCGAGATGCTCATAAAGATCCCTGGAAAGCTGACCTCTGGCTTTGCTTTGTTTTGCTTTTTCCTGTCTGCTTTAAGGCAGAAACACGCTCTGGAACACACAGGAGCTCTTAAACAGCACGTTGTAGCTTGTGTAAGTGAGCACTTCTGGCGACCTGTGCTTTAAAACTTAACTCCCATAAACGCAGTCTTACCGTGAAGCTGCTGTACTTCTCTCTGTCCAGTGGCCGCTTGCTCCTGATCACCCCTGTCTTGTCATCAATCTCAAACAGGTTCTTGGGCTCCTGGTCAACCCCCTGTCCCTCTAACTTGTAGATTACCTCACCGGTGAAGATTTTGTCAGATTTGATCTGGACAGAAAGATTAGAGAAAGTTGATGATCATCAAAAACTTCAAATGAGTCACTTTGTGGACAATTAGGGCCGTGAGACTAATTAATACAACAAGTTTGTATTTTTTTTTTAATGTAATAATTTTTCTATAAAAATGGCTATTTCTCAGTGTAAGGTATGATTTGTACATTTAGGTCATGGGAAGTCTGCAACAACGGCTCTATGTTGTGTGTAATATGTTTGAATGAAATTTACAATCAGTGTTGTTCAATATTAAAGAAATCTGCTTAATAGGATTCAGTCCTCACTAATTAACACAATTAGCATGGTGTGGTCTTTGGAAGGAAGTCACCAAACTCTTTATTTACTGCACCTGCAAAAGTTAGCACCTTGTTGGGAAATCTGTACAAAGCCTATGAGTGTGCAGTGCCCCTCAGTTTCTCAGATGTCATTATGCCTGGTTTCAAAACAATAAGCAAATGTCTTCATGAATGAAGCTTATATATATATATAAATAAATTCAGTCAAGATGCTCTGTATTCCCTCATCTGCATTGCATTGCTGGGTGTGGTGGGGGTTCCTTGGGCTCCTAGTCTCTTTTTTACTCCCCCCCTGCTTTTCCCACGGTGTCGTCATCACCCTGGCCCAATTATTTTCTTGTCTGCCTTTTGCAAGCCAGTCAGCCTCAGGCCCATGTGCTTCAAACCTCACTCTCATCCGTGCAACCCCCATCCTCCCCCAATCCACCGCTTCCGTGCCAGATAGAGTTTCTCGTTCAAATCTCCACCTGCTTCACCTCTGCTAACACCAGTGTCTGGACTCTGGAGGGTTCTGTTCTACTTCCTACACTGCTTTGCTATGTTCACTTCTGATCATCAAAAAGTTTATTACTCAAACTTTATATTTCAATAAATCACAAATCATGTTCAGTTCTTCAAATGCTCTTTGATGTCACCATGGTTACTACCTGGATGTTTATATTCAGTGTATAATTAGTAAAAATAGATTTTTTTATATGGAATATGGATTTATATTTATTAATGACCATGCCAAATAGGCCTGTAACAAAAACATGAAAAGCGGTCCGGTGCTTGATTTTGCATGAAAACCACAGACCTGGCAACCCACGAGAGAAGATGAAGAAGAAAAAGAAGAAGACGAATGCAGTGATGAATCGATGTGAAAAGTTTTAATTTGGCATTTACCTGGACAAGGTCTTCAGGAATCTGCTTGCTATTCTCTGACACTCTGATTGGAGGAATGATCCAGTCCCTCTTTACTCTGATCAGCCCTTTGCCTCGACTTCTCCATGGGTGGAGGACCTGAGGATGCAACCCTTTCTCACTATGGCGAGGTTCTGCAGAGCTCCACACCTGGAGGAGGAAAAAAAATTACAGCATGAAACTCACTGGAAAATGAAGTTAGACATTAACCACACACACACACACACACACAGACACACACTGCTTCCTACTACTGAGCTGTAATGGAGTTATAATGTGCAGCAGTCAGTGAGATCACATGTAAGTCACCTTCATGGAATACACACATTATATCATTACATTTGCAGCTGTTTAAATCAATGTTGAGTGTCTTCCTCAGAGCTCTAACGCTCCCTGTGGCCTGATGGAATGGCAGCGTAGAGCCGAGGCCATCTGTGATGTAGAGTCTGTGGGATTGTCTGGGGGCTGAAGGGGAGCAGGGCCGCAGATTCAGGTTACACCCACTAACATGTCATTGTCCTTTGATCTGGGTGCAAATTCATCTCAGGACGAGGAAACAAAAACAGTCCTGCTCATTTCACAGGCTCTCCTTCAGCACATTGCTCGTCCTGATTGTGTACGCCCCAAAACACCCACACACACATTACATGCGAGCAGCCCACTCACACAACAGCTGTCGACTATGGATTTAGATCCTGTGCTTTCCCACCCGCATTCCTGCTCACACTCACAAATTCCCCTTTATGCTCAGCTCTGCACCTGACTGGGAGTTTGGGGTCACCTTACGGATCTGTTCGGCTGTAGGAATTCCACAGACACGCTCATATACATGATTCCCCCCCACTCATATATGCACACACAGAGAGACTGACATACATGCATGTGCAGAGACCAAACACCCACCCCCGCATAAGCTTATATACACATTTCCGTAAGTTGCTTCCTGCTTCTCTCTGGGATTTGACTGTTCTCAGGATTACTCCTCATATGTTTAAGAGCTCAGAGGCTCGACCCACAAGACCAGAAATAAATGCAGATCTATCAGCTATGCAAAAGGCTTTCTCATATATCTCTCTTTGCATTTACACACATGCAGCACATGTCTAACTATTAATTGTTAACCTATTTCATGAAAGTTTTATAGGGTGTGTAAATATGCTGAGTAATGGATAAAGAAAATTGTGAATATTTTTTAAACGGGCTGTGAGCCCATCCTGTCTCTAGGGTGAGTGATCTGCTATACTGATCCTCTGGTATGCTGCTGGGACAGTGAATGGAGGAATGGCAGCCACTGCTGGCATCTGCAGGTCGAGTCAGAGGGCAGGCTAATCTTAGACCGTTCTATATTCCCAACGCCTGGATACCTATTTAACTTTTCGTAGCCATCAACATCTACACACTGGCAAAGATGTTTACACTCAGATTCCAGCAGTGCGTGTCACCCACACCAAATCGCTTTGATAGTTATCTCCTTTCATACTAAAGACTTCCGATATATGAACTCACAAACTTCTACAGGCATAGCACACATACTGCATTGTTGGTTAATCTTAAAATCAACAACAGCTGCATCACAGTTGCTCCCCTCCTCTCCAAATACAGAACTTTCTAATTTTGTCCGAATTGGTCACATTTAAGAATGCACACACAGCCAGTTGCAGTGAAGTCAGTAACAATGCAAGTTCATGCAACTGAAAAACTTTGCAGAGCTCATCTCGTCTGCTTTATTTAAAAGACTGAAAACAGGTTTGTTGGACAAAGAAACGATTTTTGTAGCTTTTCCTCTGTCAGGAACCTGCTTACTTTTCTCTAACACTCCACTATGGTGGTGGTCTGCGTGCAAACCCAGTATATTTTAAATAAAGCAAGAAATATGTGATTGAAGTGCAGACTTCCAGCTTTGATTCAAGGGTTTTAAATTTATTCATCAACCATCAATTTTCTTCCGCTTAAATGCAAAAACTGAAGATAATGCACTCTCAGCAAGAGCATGCAAACGCCACAAAGAAAAGCCTCGACCAGATGAATGAACTTATTAACTGTGTAGGAGAGGGTTATCAAAGATAAGGCCTAAGGGCTAAAATTGTCCTGCCAAAGACTCCAATCTGGCCTGCTGGATAGCAGTGGAAAATGTGAAGGAGGACTTTTAACTGTACTTTTAAAGTTTTACAACTTTTCCAGCTGATAAAAATCTTCTCCATGGCCTTTTACACTAAACCAAAGTAATTAAGGTAAACTTTTTAGTTACTTAAATACCTATAGTATTAGAAGTACAGTTAGTATGTTAGTTAAGCTTCTTGACTGACAGAAAGGGGCGTGTCAGTGGGCCGACCCACTGAAGATCTAAGTTGGCTGTAGGTGGCCCATGATGTAAATGAGTAGGACCTACAGCCATTTTAATACCGTATCTTCCATTTCCCTTTTAGAGGCTTGAAATTTTAAAATATGAGGCCCATAGATGAGATGTGTAAGTAACACATGTCATAGGCTAAAAAAAAACCCCAACAACAACAAAAAAAACAAAAACAAATCTATAGAAAAAGCGACTGATTCATTCTTTTAAAAAAATGAATGCACTGAGAAGCTCAGCAACACAAAAACACCAGACAAATCAGAGAAGACAGTTAAAGTGGATGATGATGGGGTTATTTCCATGGTGAAGAAAACACCATCACAACATCAGCAACAAGAGGTTTTCAAACATGAACCCCTGAAAGACAGTTAACCACACCTGATAACAAATCGACATTTAACTTTTTCTTTCTTTGTTTCTCTTTTTAAACACTCTGAATCACTGACTTGTCCCATTGCTTCAACTTAAGATGAGGCTGTGTTTTGGAAGACAGTGTCTCCATCAGCACTGTTAAAATGCTTTTACCAGACCGAAATGCGGCAGCACCAAAGTGTCGTGTTACCAATTAGACCGGCGAGTGCCTCTCCTGACAGGCTGAGCGATGACACCACACACAGATTAACTGTTTTTAGAGGCTTTTCCCAGATACTTTTACAGCTTGGCCTTTCACCTCAGACCCTCACAGGACCACAGACGCCTCGTTTGGGGACGACATGGCTTCACAGCAAGAACCAATAAGCACTCTAAGGAGTCTTTAACAGGTTCGAGAAAGTTTGACTCTAACTCACTGATGCCGGCTTCGGAGAAAAAAGCATACCATCACACTGTGAAGAGTACTGAAATACTGTGAAGCAAGAGATGGATATGTGTTATGTTGCATGTGGTAAGTTCCACTGGGGGAAAATCTATTAGGTTTTCTGTTGCACATAACGTTTTCTAAGTGATGTAATTTGCAGTAAAAACTAACTTTCTTAAATTACTTTAATACTTACTTAGTATTAAAAGAAAAGATACGCAGACACATATCTGTTCCATCCAAACACAATGTCAGGCATGCATACCAGCAATTCATCATGAGGCGATTACTGTAAAACTACTGCCACTATTGTCAACCCTGCAAATGCACTCAATCTGAGACATTCCTTCACAGAGCCCTCTGAGCTGTCCACCTTCCAAGTACTGTTTCTGTTACAAATGCATTATTTGTTGGACATGAGCCACTCTCTGCAGGGCATGCCTGTTACAAAAAAGGTAATGGAAATGTATGCCACAGGTTTTTTCACACAATATGGGAGTCATCTGAAATATTCTGTAAAGTAGAGACACCAGTTACAAGGTGTAAAATAGTGAAGGATAACAGGGAGAGATTAAAAGCAAAAGTAAGGCTTTTTATTGATGAAGTCTTGTCCCTGACAATTCACCGTGTCTGTAGTGAAGTCTGCACCTCTGTTTATCCATGTACTAAATCTCTATCAGCCAGAGTATCTTCTTTCTGCATGCGTTTGTGTAACAGTCGCACAAATAGCTCAAGAAAACACTGAGTGTTTGAGAAGCCACGCCTGCAGCATACCAGGGAGTCACCCCGGCCACAGGCTAGAGGTCACACAGGTGTCCCTCAGGTCACTTCTGTTACCGGACCTCAAGCACAGACTCTCGACCGCTCAGCCATCAGCAGTACTGATCCCACAGCTCCACTCTTTGCTAAGTCATGATTGCCTGACATGGGCATATACACCCTATTTATGGTGGCACAACAAGAGCGCCTCCCCCTTAGAACAGATGTCTGAGCTTTAGGAATGCAATGCAAGGCTGTAAAATTCAGCTAAAAGTAGATTTGTTAGGGGCAAAAATAAGCATGGAGTTACTAAATAATAAAATTAAACAACGTGATCTGTGAAGTTTTGGGTTATATTAAAGTGGCCAGTACAATTATTGTACTGGTCACTTTACAATCATCCACACAGAACTTCACACTCAGACTGCAGGCTTACTTGTGGTTCCTAAGATAAAAGTAGAATAGGAGGCAGAGCGTTCAGCCATGGACCCAGCTCCCAGGTTGGATTCAGGAGATTCAGGAAACAGACACCCTCTCTACTTTTAAGATTAGACTTAAAACTTTCCACTCTGATAAAGCTTATAGTTAGGGCTCGATCAGATGACCAAGAATCCTCCCTGAGTTATGCTGCATCAGGTCCAGGCTGCTAGGAACCACTCTGCATTTAATCATTAGTTATTAATAATCTCAGGCTCGACCACAGCATGTCTTTTGTCCTGTGCTCCTCCTCTCATCCCCAAAAAATCATGGCAGATGGCTGCCCCTCCCTGACCCTGTTAAAAGGGAGTTTTTCCTTCCCACTGTTGCCAAGTGCTTGCTCATAGGGGGTTGTGTGATCACAGTCTTTACCTTTAATATAAAGCACCTTGAGGCCTTTAGTAAAGAAAATGCATTGTACAAATTCTATTAACTGGAATATATAAAACAACAAAAACAGTCTATTCATCCTCAAGACCTCTTAGACTCATTGGAGGTGGAAGCATCACTGTAAGCTTATACTGTTGGGAAATATGTGATTAAAACCTACTTAGTGGAAATTTAAAGTTTCCAGGAATAAAAAAACATTATGCAAGATAATAGTCTTGGGCTTGAATTATTCACAATATAACAGCCACTAAATTCAGGAACATCAAAACAAGGAAACTCAAAGTAATAATTCTCATGAAAAAGAAGTTATGACAGTATTTAACAAACTATACTCAGTAGTAAAGTCTTTAGCAGTTTTCAAGAAATGCTGTATGCGTCCAAGTCATTTGGATGTCCTTTTAACATCTCTGTATGTGTTAATTTACGATTTCACCAGGGATACAAATGGTCCATGGTAGAAACCCATCATAGCACTGCTGCTGAGTTATTCTTGAGGGTGCGTGAGTATATGTATGACCTCTAAATTACCAACTGTCACCACATGGCTTTCCACGTCTCAGTCTGTAAGAAAGAGGCAACACAAAGAAAAGGAAATTGACTTTACTGCTTAGCTGAATCTTTTTTTTATGAAATTGAAATTGTATTTTGTACCCTTTGCTCTTTCTGAAACTCTAGCTAGCGCAAACAGCTTGCGGGTATCCACACCCAGCAGGACCTGTGATTCAGATCCTCTGACTGATTGTTTCCGATGAGTGAGACCTCAGCGCCAGCTGGCCAGCCGCTCCACACTCTTGATTTGTACCCGATTTCATGGTCCAGATGCGACGCACTCCTCTTTCCGCAAGGGGGGATTACAGAGCGGGACAAATGGCATCACATATGCATCTGGGAACAGCTGTGGCTGTTGCCCTCTCTTCGCCACAGCGTACCCAAAGCAGGCACCAACACGCGAGTTCAAACAGCTTACTGAAAAATTAAAACACAACTGAAAGCTATCAGGTGACACTAGTGAAAGCCTTTGGAGTGGCCTGACAACCGCTGATGGTTCAATTAATTTTACTCTGATTATTTATGTAGCAGAGACCTTGACAAATTTCTTTCACTTATGAAGTGTACACAGAAGAGAAACAATGCCCAAAATGTTTGTGCATTTGCCGAGCGTGTCCATCTGTAACGTCTTAGGACCACTGGCTGGGATTACTTTGAACACATTTCTTTTTCATTCAGATTGAAGATTTGGGGTAAGTTGTTTATATGCTATGTGTGTTAATTCGGTCTGTTGTATACACGTGGCGACTCGCTAAAATAGAACCGTTTGGCATGAGCAAAAATAATGAATACAAGATGCATTTGTCTTCCTTCCTTCCTTCCTTTTATTTTACACCTTTGACTCATTCATCCTAGAAGATGGATGTCTGTTCAGCTCAATCGCTGCTGTAAGATTTGTATTAAAAGATTTTGTATTAAAAACAAGCTGTCTCCGGAAAACTGCCTAAACTTTGAAGCAGGTATTTGTGGAAAGGGCAGAAGTGTGTGTCCAATTACACATTTGCATTTTTACAGCCCTTTTTATGGGTTTTATGCACAGACAGGCAGACATACTCAGGGAGAACGCAGCTAAAGAGTAATCAGTTTGATTTGTTTACGTACTTCTCTTCTGATTGGTTTATGGAATGGTTTACTCCACACATGGGCTTTGCATCAGTTTCATCTTGTTTGCTTTGGTTGAAGGGTTCATACGGTACATTTCTATTGTGTTTGGGCATTTAAACCAATCTTAATCAAAAATCAGTCATTACAGCAGTGCAGAAGAATAATATACTTAGAGTTTCGAGACTCCAAGCTCATCACTCCCCAAAAGTATGATACAAATAAAAATTAGGGATTGATGAGGAAACAACTCCCTAGAGTTTTGAAGTGGATGCTGGGCTGGTGTAGAGGTCTACACAGGAAGTGGCAGCCAGAACAGAAATCTGTATCTGCAATCTTCTTAAACGTTTTACTGAACTGGATTGGTGACATGAGGAGATTGTGACACGTATGAAGGCTTTGGTCCAGTGTTGGAAGCTGCATGGCAAACCACAACATATATCAAATCCGAAATAAGGCAACAGGTATTTGGGAAGTTCTCATATGTGAACAACAATTGCTTACGTTGTAATTGGACCAATACTTATATAGCACCCTTCTACTTAACTCAAAGGAAATTCTACCAAAAGTCGAATTCACTCACTCACACAGTACAGTCCAAAGACATGAGGTTAGGGTTATTGGTCATTCTAAATTGGCCATTGGTGTGAATGTCTCTCTGTGTTAGCCCTGCGTCATACTGGCAACCAGTCCAGGGTGTACCCTGCCTCTCGGCTATGGTAGATGGGACAGGCTCCAGCCCCCCCGTGACCATGGTAAGGATAAGCTGTAGACCATGAAAGAATGATTTTAGCATTGGACACCGACCACTGTACCTACCATAAATCTGCTGCTCTATGTGTGCTAAAAGACAGTTTTCAGAAGAGCCATAAATGATTGCTTTTTTTTAGGTTATATTGTATTATATGGATGTATTACTCTCACTCTGGGACTTGTAACGCCTCCAGTGTTTGAAGGAGCAATGTGATCCCCTATCACCCTCTACTCACAGAGCCTAAGCAGCTGTCTGATATCAGACCTGAGGACTGGGATCCTGAACTGTAAAGGTCACTTCAGTGTTTACTGAGCTTTCAAATCATTTACAGGATTATTTATTTATGTGCATATGAAGAGTTATAAATAAAATGGTTACTGATGTCCTGTGACAAAATAGCTTCCTCCGTAGCCGGTGTCAGTGATTTATCACACGCGTGACCAAAACAGACAATGTATATTATGTCATTATTATTAGTTACCGAATACCCAAATGATCCGAGCAGCAGATCAGAGAAACCGGCGGAAAACATTTTAATAGCTTTATAGGATCAGCCACATTTATAGTGAATTATAAAACATCATGGCAAGACTTCCCTCTCGAAACCTGGGCTGCATTACTACTCCAAACAGAGAAGAGGACTGATGGTGGTTGGAAGGGCTGTGGGCAATAAGTCAGTTTACATTGTCCTCCATTATAGATTTCATAATGGTGTCTGCTGACAGGGGCTACTAATGATGCCATGAGCCCTCTGTACACATCTGGAGTCTCCTGTTCCTCAAAACACTCCATCATTCTCCTCAGACTTGGATGTAATGTTTATATCAGGCCCGATCTCTGATTGCAGAGCCGGTGAATGGTGCGTCTATTGATGAAAATGAGTTACTGCTTGGCCAAGGACATGTTTCAGGTAAAAACATAAACTGTATATTTAAAGAGCAGAGCAGCTAAAGGTCGTCCTCTAAACAAGAGCACGAGCAAGAAGCAGAGAGGTTCTTGGAAGCTGGCCCAGTGTAGATCCGTACAGATTCACACGGTCACAGCCAGTCTAATACATGCGTTCAGTTACTTCTCGCTGATATTTTTATAGCATGCAGAAAGCGGAGCACATGTTCTCCCTCCAATAGCTCAGGCACCTGTGCACTGAGTTTAATATTCACCTCTCAGCATCTGCTACAAAACTGCTATAAGTCAGTGCGACCAGTTTGGATGTTTTTAAAACTGGCTGCCTTTTTAATCAACTACACACACACACACACACACACACACACACACACACACAGACACACACACACACACACACACACACACACACACACACACACACACACAGACACACGTAGCCTAAAGCTCCAATAAATCATGAAAGTTTGTTCATCTCAGTCAACAGGTGGTATGAGGAGACAAAGATTTTTTCTTACCCGACAAACCAACGTAGCGAGCGCGCACACCATCAACATCCGGACCGCCATCCTCAATTCCTACACTCAGAAACTCAGCACAGACAGATCTCTGATGACTGAAAAATCTGAGGTCCACACAAAGAACCGGGCTGCTGAGCGGCTCCCCTGAACAAAACAGGCCTGACTCTCCAACCCTGAAACCCGTCCCTCTCTTCCCTTCTCTCCAACCTCTCTCAGACTGTCTCTCTCTCCCCCTTTTCCTCTCCCAGCATCTGTCTCTCACAGCTCCACCCTGTCCATAGCTGGGGTATGTCTCACAGTCATGGAGTTAGAATTTCAGAAGCAGGCCTCCCATGTATCCCAGCACATGTGCTGTCACTCACAAGTCCAGTGAGAGAGAGAGAGGGAGAGGGAGAGAGGGAGAGGGAGAGAGAGCCAGGGCAGCTGTTAGCGGTGCAGACAGACACTGTGTCTTCACCAGTGAATGAGTTTTAAACACTTCAGAGACACAAAGCAAAAGAAGTGAATGAAAGAAAGACCAGACGGGATGTAAAACAATTAAAAATGCATTATTAGTTCTGTTGCATTAAACTGCAGAACTAATCGCTATGTTGATTCTTTTTAAGCTGATTTCTCCTCTAAAAGTCTTTTTAGTGATTACAGCTTGGAAAAGAGTGAGCCTATAGGAGAGAGAAAGTTGAACCATTTCCAGTTAATCAATCTAATGTAACACCTGCAAATCCACACCTCAATTTTATAAAGCAAGGGTGTCAAACATAAGGCTCGGGGGCCAGAATCAGCATGCCAAAGACTTTGGAAAATGTGAAGGAGGGCTGAGATTTTTAACTATAGCTTTTCCTACTGATGAAGACCTCCTCCACTGCCATTCATGCAACACCAGTGTAATTAAGCAATAGATAAACAATTAAATGGCAAATGTTTTTCCATGAACTACCATAGAAATGTCAGGGTTTTTTTTTACAATGTCTCCACAGTAAAAAAACAAACAAACAAATAAATAAATCTATTAAAAAAACAATTTTATAATTAAAATAACCAAGGCACACTGTTAAAAGTGCACTCCTTTTTCTTATGCTCAGATATTTCAGGGATTAAATGAGACCTTAAGCTTCTTTACACTGACAGGATAGAGGAATTTCATTAGTCTTGCACACTTCAGGTCAAAGTGGGCTGGATGTGGCCCACAGTGCAAAATAAAACGGCTATAAAGGGCAAGTGAAAAGATGACTTTAGTGGAGGATTTCTTCAGAATGTAAAACAAATGTGTTGTCATATGTGTGCAGTGATATAGCATCTGGAAAAACTGTGATGGACACTGCGGAGCTATGACAGCACCAGCGCTGCGTGCGGGCAGATGCAACTCCAGTCAGATCTGTTTCTCACCTTAATGAGATCATGAGGAGGCATTTCATGGATGATGATGCCGTAAAGATTTCAGGCTCTCAACTGCTCAACAGCTCCGACTCAAATATTGTTTCAACACCAGTATTGCTCCACTTACAAATACATCAAAAAACAAACTCTGCACGTCCACCTTCAGTTCCTGTCTTCCTCTTTTCCTCCTGCCTGGCAGCTGTCCGATATATCCACCATCCCTCCTCTGTACATGTCAAAACCATCTCAGCCTTGCCTCTAACTTCATCTCCAAATTGCTCTACCTGAGTTGTCCCTCTGATATACCCATTAATCTTGTCCACCCACTAATGCTTAAAAATATCACATAACTCTTAAAAGCTTGGCTCATTTTTCAAAAAAGTATCTCATAGGTCAGATTGAGCAATTTATATATTGCTTTCCAGAGCCAGGTTTTGGCAATAATAAACACACACGCACAAATGTTGCATTCATAAACATTTATAACTATTTATGTTAGAAGATGAGCTGTTTAAAACTGAAGACAATTCGCTGCTTTGCGGTTCAGTACAAAGGGCGCGTCTGATATGTGCAGCGTTTTCGTGGAACTTCTTCAGCTGAAGAGGTTTCGATTGTGGATAAAATGAAATACTTTCGCAGTTTGTCAGGCTTCAAACTCTAAACTGGTGCTACAGCATCACATGTCTCATGCCAGCAAGCAAGGATCACTTCATTGTAACAGTGAGACAGTATTACTGCATTAACTCATACACTTGTTACATCAGGACATCTCTAAAGACAAACTGCTGAAGAAATCCCAGAGAGCTGAATAAAGCCCATTATTTAGATGGTGTGTAATACATGTCTCAGCACCCACGATATGCATTTTACTGTTAATCTGTAGTACTGAAAAATACAATTGCGCTTTTAAAGAACTTTTGTATTAAATAACTTTTTGTTGAACTGCAGATTCAAGTTGTTTAGAATTGTAACTACCTTCAGGCAGAGCAGGTGAGCTACTTTCAACCTTTAACTGGTTGTACTGACTTTAGCCTTAAAGCGAGCAGCAAGATAGCAATGTCGTATTAACCTGATATAAATCACTACATGAAAACAAAGAGGTGTTATTCAAAATATTCTACTCACATATATTCTTTCAGACTGTTTTCTTTACATTCACAGCAAATAGTTACACCAAAGAAAATGTCTTAAGTACAAAAAAGCCTGGATGATCTCTAATTTCGATATCAATC
Organism: Perissodus microlepis; assembly: GCF_051167445.1. Lineage (NCBI taxonomy): Eukaryota > Metazoa > Chordata > Actinopteri > Cichliformes > Cichlidae > Perissodus > Perissodus microlepis. The sequence continues at coordinate 22,986,974 of NC_140461.1, forward strand.
TAATAGAGCTCTTCACTCTCAGACTGCGGGCTTACTTGTGAATCCTAGAGTATTTAAAAGTAGAATGGGAGGCAGAGCCTTCAGCTTCAGCTCCCAGTTTGGACTCAGGAGACAGACACCCTCTCTACTTGTGAGATCAGGTTTTAAACATTCCTTTCTTCTACAGCTTATAGTTAAGTGCTTGCTCTAAGGGGCTCGTTTGATTGTTGGGGTTTTCGTTCATATTATTGTAGCGTCTTTATCTTACAATATAAAGCACCTTGAGGTGACTGTTGTTATGATTCAGTGCTTTATAAAGAAAACTGAACTGAATTGATGATTTGGATAAAAATTTGCATAATCACACACCCATGGTGGTAAATTATATCAGCAGGTTACTATCATTTTTCCTGCGTAAAAGTAAATACACAAAAACCAGCAGTTCATCTAAATGCTCTCCATACTTCATGGTAAACCCTTGATGACTTCACTGACTGCTGCATAAACAGAGGTAAATATTTTAGCAGCGTCTCCACTGACAGCACCACACGTCTCTTTCATTCTTCTCTAAGCCTCTCTTTCTATCAAAGCAGAAGACAAAAAAAACTATGAGGCTCTCTGGGTGATATCGTTTCTGTCATTTTAAGTGCGACTGAAAGGCTGCAAAGTGTGTTCCAGCCGACCGTGTTGGCCTTAAGAAGGGGCTATTGTTGTTCAGGGTAGAGGCGTGGAGGGAAAATTGAGAGAGAGAAAGTTTATGGGATGGCTCAATGGGGATAATGGAGTATTTGCAACCCTCTCAGCAAGTTTGTTCACAGGTCAAAGGTCGACACGGATCTTTGGAACGCAAACAGCTTCGGACCACAACGACTGCTCCTTCGACACAAAGACTGCTTTAATCAAAATCGAAATTGAAGACAAACTCGGACATCAAACGTGGGTAAAATGAAAAAACGGGTTATGAATGCAGAGCCACACTTGCGACAGAGATACTGTTGATACCACAGCCATGAAACTCTCACGCTAGAAAGTAGAGCAGTGAAATAACCGAGTGAATTGGCAGGCTGTGTGTGCTGAGTGGGTGTCTGCATGCTTTCATGTGTCACTGTGTTCATGAATATGTGTGTGTGAGAGAGGGGTCTGGTATAAAGGGGCAATTTTACAGCACCTGTCTCTGTCATTTCATCCAGAGGCAGTTGGCAGGAGCCACCCTGATGTTTCACTTCCTTCACTTCCCCTGCCCCCCACACACGCTTACAGCAAGCGTTCATAAGAGAAATTTCAGGTATAGAAGACAAACGCTCATCTATCAGGTAGCATAGATCGATGTTTTGTGTACAAGAGCGATTCTTATGAATGAGAGCAGAAGTGGTGCTAAAGTTTAAGAGTTGAACCAATTGTAGCAATTTTCAGATTCAGATACAGTTTGCTGCTGCTGCCCACTGTTGGCACAAATAACTGTTCACACTGAAATGCAAAGATCAGTAACTTATTAGTATTTTTTATTTTTTTAAAGTTGTACCATTTTTACACATTATAATCAGTTATAAAATAATACTTTACCTTGAATGGAAAGGCTTTGGAGAAATTACAAGGTACTTAATTTTCTGAGTTTAGGTGCTCAGTTAACAAATTAAAAGCAGACACTCTATGAAATCATTTATTCGGGACTCAAAGGAATGGACAAGTTGTTCATGGTGATGGCGTCTTTGCCTTTGTGAAGTGTGTGACATTGTCAGTTTTGAATTACTAAAAAAAAAAATCAAAATAAATATATATCAGACCAAGCAGAAGACATTATTAGCTTCAAAGGCTTGTTCGCACAGGATCCCACTGAGGTGATAATAGCAAAGAAGACCTGTGGTGCTCTTGAAGCTGGAGTCAGGTCACAATACAATATTCTTGTGAGCACGCAGGTGGCTAGGAGCCCCACTGATCAGGAAATAAGAACCCAACCTGGTACTGCTTGGCTCACCTGGCAGACAGTAACACCATTAATAATGAATATTGGAAGGAGGCATATGAAACCTGTTCTTGGTTTTCACACTACATCGTGAATGTCAGTGACGATGTATTGTAGCAAAACATTTGCACAGTTTGATGGTTTCTGGTCTTCCGTAGTTGCCATAGAGATATTGTTTCAGTTGTGTGTTTTCATTTTGAGCTTTTTAAGGTGAAAATCTTTAACTTTGAATTTCATTTTTGTGGCTTTGGGAGACTGGCTGCTTTTTTCTTTGTTTTAAGTCTCGTCTGAATTATTTAGGCTTAAAAAAAGCAACTAACTTAAGGGATGAAACAGTGCTGTGTACACAGATAACAGACAACGTAGGAAAGAACCAGTTTTATCTTTAGACACTCTTTTACTTGCAGCCTGTTGCAAACTCAACATTTGTTCCCATTTTTTCAGTCACATCTATGAAAAATACCAAAGATGGCACAGTTTAACAAACACAAAATAATATTTTTTTCCACCAAAAAGATGATTTTCAAAGAGATGTTAGCTGGAATCTTGGCAAGGCGTTCTTAAAATATTTGAGGAAACTGGACAAATAGAGGATAAAAAAACAAACAAGCATAAACACACTGGCTGGAACACGGAAAAGTACCGTCAGATTTTGATCCATTAACACTGGAAAACATCTAATTGGCTTCATTTTTCACCATGACTATGATCACAAACCATCAAGAAACCTGGAAAACTATTCCTGAAGACTACTCAAAGGAAATTACAAGAAAGCTTGCCTGAGAGAGTTTCTGCCCTATCTATTCCCATGTATATTTGTATGTGTGTCAACAAACTGCTGCATCTATTTTTCATTTTACAAGGAAAATATAAAGAAGGGTGCCTCAAAACTTTTGCACAGCACTGAAAAACCCAGCACTGATAATCCACTGGTCAATTTTAGTCTCCTAATTTTGTTCAACCATGACAAAAATGTGAACACTCCCTCTACAGAGAAGCTAAGTACTTGTTACTATAATGTGGGGGCTTGTGTTATAATCAGGATCATCTGGCTTGTTTGCCTTCTCGACGGGAAATCAATTCCAAAGCCAAGAAAGCCTCTAACTAAGCAGCCAATTAAGCCAAAAGCCCTAACACTTTTAAAATTGCCTTGCAAAGCACTAATATAATTTCTGCATGTATAATGTAGAAGTGCCACCTTCACTGTGAGTCACTGATCAGCCAACAAAACATTTACAAAGATTGCAGTTTTTCAAAAATGTTGGAGATTAGATTAAAAAAACAAACTTACTCCTCTATGAAACATTTTACCCATTAGAATCATTTTAAAGCAAAAAAACCCCCAGAAGCATATTATATTCCTGCACAATACATACACTACCTACTGACAAATGACAAGTTAAATGGCAAACAAAGATCAAATGTATCAGTAAGGTTTTGGGCCACCATGAGCCACAGCTTCAGTGTGCTGTGATCTTCAGGTCCTTACAACAACACTGCAGAGAAGTGTCTTTTCTTAAATCTTTATACAGCACGTTGGCCAACATTTTGTTGTATTAAATGTGCTATATAAATAAAGTAAAGTAAAGTAAAGTAAAGTAAAGATATTTCACCATTTACACTCCCATAGGAGCTCTGCTGCCCTAATATTGACCTGCTTGTGCTCTATGGATGGAGACATTGTCATCTTGGCAGTGACCGCCCCTATGAGGATGCAAATGGTTCATCCTCAGATAAAAATGATCTTTTGGAATACCTTTAAACTGATTCACAGTGACCCTTCCCTTTGAGGGGACAAGTGGACCCAAACCATGCAAGTAAAATGAGTCCCTACAACATAAGAGAGCAACCAGAGTGTAGTGTGAAGGCCACGCAGGTGAAAAAAAAGCAAAAAAAAAGTGGAAAATCATATATTCATATAAAAACGCCAATCTGTAAATGAGTGCCTGTTGAGCTCTCTAAATTTCTCCACCTTTGTCATCCATCTAAATATCGTGCTATGACCAACCAAATATGTCTTATTTCACTTTATGGGCTTATTTTCTCCTTTGTGCCTAAGTGTTTTGACTCTGCGCGCCTGTAGAGGGCAGTGTTGCATCACATAATCAGTGAACTGGAGAGACGAGGTAGGAAACTTGAGATAGTTAAGATCTGTCTGAAAAACAGAACAAATAACGACCCTGGGGATGGAGAGCAAACTATAAAGCAGAAAAAAACAGCAGCCTCACATTGTGCAGCTTGAATGCAAAGTGCAGTCTACTAATCAAAATAACACAATCACGGGCACAAAAGCCTTGTAAGATGTGCGTCTGTACACTAAAATAATAACAGCATTAAAGTGGGCTCGTCACCTTGCTTGCTGCTCTGAAAATACATCTGCATCCAACCTCTTTATAAATCTGTAAATTCTCCATCAGTGCAGACAATATGTGTGACTCAAAAGCTTCAAACGGCACAATATATAACATCTGCAAAGGCAGCAGTGAAAGAGGAGAGCGCATGAGAGCGTTAGGTGTTTGGGTTACTGCAGCTCTGCCTTCGCACCAGTCAACCTCCACCAGGGCAGGTTGCCAATTAGAGGCAACATATATGACACACTTGACTCCCCCGCTTGAACCATGGCTGGAGATAATAGGCCTCTTCCTGCAGCTCAATCGATGACATACTGTCCCAGGGTGGATGTCTGCCTCACTGTACACATATTACAGCCAACACATATGTGCTTGCTGTCTTCCTCAACTCTTCTCCTCTTACGTGCTAGAGAGTAAAATGTCAGCTTTGTGTTTCTTACACAGAAAAATACAAGCAGCACACAGACAAAGGCTATCCTGTCCTATGCTTTTTTTTTTTTTACCAATGACTTCCAACTAGAAAAACGGACCCTTGTTATCCATTACTTGTCTAGTTTACTCCACACGACAGATCCTGGCTTAAAAACATCACGGCAGTGGATATCTGTTGTGCAGATTTGTGCGAGTTTGATCTCAGTAGCTGTGTCTCAACATTATAGTTTCTGACTTGAATCTTGGTTTGTTTTTTTAGACTTTTTTTCACTACAGAGCTGGCCAAACAAAAGCATAAACACTGCATCGGTACAAATTCACACTTTTTTCCTCTTAGCGCTGGCGCTAGTCCTCTGTAATTTTGCATGTATGCACTAACAGGACTAATGGGGATGGGGGTGTCTGAGATTCAATGCTGCTTTCAGTGCTGCCAGGGGGATCAGGAAGAGGAAGGATGGGGAGAAGCAGTTGAGGAGTGGAGGGGGAGAGGAAAAAGGCTTCTGCATGGTGTTTTGGATGGAGGGGTAGAAGCAAGGAGAGGGGGTGGATGTGTATGGATGCGAGGGTGGGAAGTGGCTGGCAGTTGTGTGTGTGTGTGTGTGTGTGTGTGTGTGTGTGTGTGTGTGTGTGTGTGTGTGTGTGTGTGTGTGTGTGTGCGTGCGAGAGCCTAGTCTGCCTCCATCAACTGTCAAGAGTTCTGGATGTCAGGCCTACTCGAGGCGTCTGGTCCTCCCTCTCTCTCTCTCTCTCTGTCCCTCCCTCTCTTCCTGGCAATGTCATTTTGTCAGCCCACATATGCTTGTCTGCAGTAGAGTGGGGGTTGTTGGGTTGGGTGGAGGAGACATAGGCACATGGGCAGCCTCCGTCTTTTTCCTGTCGCCGTTGACACTTGACTTCTTGCTTGTGTGCCGCTGCTGATGGTGTTCCCTTTAACCCCTTCAGCTCCCTCCCGTCCTCGCTCCCCTCTCTGGGCTGCTGAGTTCAGATTTACTCTCAGGGGGCTTTTACTTAAGCACGACTTCCTGCCCCTGCTGGTCTCTTTTTACTTAATGTTACAATGCACTTTGTGGCCTCTGTAATTTGGGCAGCAGGGTAATGGTTTGAGGATGGAGACTTCAGAGAATTTATATCCAACAGTGATACTGTTCTGCAGAAGTGTTGTTAACTCTGTTTTTTTAGACTGCTTACTGTTCAGTGCTTTTAACTTCCCAAGCAAAATTCACCTGGCTTCAGTATTTTTTTTTTCAAATCACGATGGAGACAAAAAAATCTGGACAAAGGCATTTCTATGGCGTCCGCTTTCTACATTTTTGAGTAAACGCTCCTTGACTTTTCAAAGCAAATAATCCAAAAGGCACCGCTGAGAGTTAAAAGGGCTTGATGTTCTTTTAACTAAAGAAAAAAGACAAAAAAAAAAATCAGTGTAGTTGTTCTCCCACGTGTTGCACTCAAGTGTAGTTCCAAGGATCCATTAAAAAAACACATAAATGAAGATGAAATACCAGTGAGAACTAAAAATGCTGGTGAAGTTAAGCTAACTGACATTTAATAGTCACTCTGTGGCTAAGCTGTCTGTAATGTTAGTGCTAGGGTTAATACATTTTACAATAAAATAATGTCAGTAAGTGAACTCCAGCACCCGCAATGCCTGATGGCAGTACTTACTGTAGGAGTCATCATAATGCAGGTAGGAGAAGGCAAGTATGTCTGTGGTGACCCCATCCAAAACATGAGACCAGTAATGGTTAGCAACACATGTGTTAAACAGTCATAATGTTGAGCTTAATCCCATTAATGAATCTTGGCTGGTTTAGCATTTCTGAAGCATTAAAACAGTGATTGTCTGAAGACTCCAGTGTACACAGCAATGTTTTAAATGCTGATCCTAACGGTGTGCTGTCCCTGATTATTGCTAATAATGGCTGAAACTGTATCATGGTATCGCAGGGCCTTTACGTTATCAGCTAACAATTGGGAGCACTGTCCATCTTTCCAGACAGCAAGAGTTGGGATGGAGGAGTTTTTGATGCAATGAGGCTAAACTACTTCTTTAAGAAGTTTACGTTAGCATTGCTCTACGAGGTTGGTCCATTGAATGGCCATTATCAGGTGTTGTGAGTCCATGGTACAGGGTTTAGAGAAGATCATCTTTACTAAGCTTTAACTGATAGCTTACCACCATCACTTCTTCACAGTTCCACCGGGGGTCTCCTTCCTGACCGTGACAAATAGCTGTGACCACCCTCTGTAGCACTTACTGGACACGCAGCTGAACACTTTATCCAACATCTTTGCTATAGGCTCAGCTGCTTTTTATTGTAGCCCACATGTGTCTGTACTCTGCATTCTTATTATTGCTTTGATTTTTAACATAACTGCACAGTTTTGTATAATTTTGCAGCTTTGACGAATGAGTTTTGTGTCTGTGGAGCCTTTTAACATCCAAGCAAAGACAACAGATGAAAAACAGTTACAGTTTCTGCACTGATCAATCTGAACTGTCCCTGAAAATATAATAATAAAGCAGCCTCTCTTCTCTTTTGAATTCTGTCAGCTTTTTTAAAAAAAATAAAATTATTATTTTATTTCTTTATTCCTTTTTCAGACCTGAAACCACTGGGAATGTGCACCGAGGAGCAAGCGAGGCATATGAAAATAGCAGTCAGGCGTTTAAATCTATATGGGTAACAGTGCTGTCGCCCCAGTGACCTGGCCTTGGCACCTGCCACAAGGAGCTTTGAGACTACCTGTCAATCAAATCCAGCCTCCCCCTCCTCCCCCTTTCTTAGGAGTCATGGTGCACATCTTAGCTAACTCATTACATCGCATCCCTCCATCTCTGACCCCCAGTTTACCACACAAAGATGATATCTTTATATGAGCCCACTGGAGCACACTGCCTCCTCGTCTCAGCATGCATGTTGCATGTTAACCATAAATGCCATGTACCATATGCCTGCAAGATATGATTATTATGCTGTAGCGCATTCAGCTGCAGTTTGTAGCCGTGGTTCCTGAGATGCAGCCCCATCTGAAGATGTCTAGTCAGTAGGATAATGACTTAGAACGCTTTAATCAGGAAGAGGTCAAGTCTGACATTAAAGACGTGCAGACGGCTTTTGAAAAGAGTGATTCGTAGAAAAAAAATTAAAATTAGAGCGCTGTGGTTCCCTAAGTGCTTCTAGAAACCAGAAAAATGTCAGCCAGAGAGACATTTTCTAATTAATGTTAATATTTTGCCTTAGCAATAATATGTATGATTCATGAAATGTGATCAATGGCATGAAGCTTTCATGAGCAGCTCTTGCGTGCATCAACATTAAACTTTCACTCTCACACCTGCACACGAGCAAAGAAAACACAAATGTGCTGAACGAAACCCATCTCTGCCAGCACTGACACAAACACACGAGCTGACTGCATGTGCTCTCTCTCTCTCTCTCTCTCTCTCTCTCTCTCACACACACACACACACACACACACACCTCCCTCCTGGCTATGAGTACCCTTGCCCCAAGTGCTCCCTTGTTGCAGTCTCCATAGCAGGCAGGGAGACTGTCTGAGTGCTTTATGTTTGCTGTAACACAGAATCATCACCGACAGAGCCATTGATTTGTCAACAACATAGTGAGGCACTGTAGATGGATAATGGCCCATCTTGTGCTGCACTTTTCTGGACAGCTAAGAAGCATCTGTTGTTGTATTTTTTTTTCTTCCTCCTCCCTGTTAAAGCTCCCTCTGTCCGCCCACACTAACACAAACACAGACACATCCTTGCAGTTTGAAAACAATAAAAGAAAAGCGATGTGTCTTGCTCAGCTACTAAATAGCTGTCTGGTTTGTGTCTCCTGAGGTGGCTGCACATCAGTGGCTGGCCCATCTATCAGGCCAATGCACGGCGCTCAAACCTCCAGGTATAAAGATGATAAATACCCCCACCCCTGGAAAAGGGCGGGGGGGGGGGGGGGGGGGGGACGGATGGATGTGGAAAGAGAGAGGCGGTTACAGATATCGAAATAGAGTGACTGAGGGAGGAGTTAGAGAGCTATTTGGTGCAGCTCACGACACTAACACTGACTCTGTTAAACAACAGGAAGCAACTGACCTGACAAAATGCTGCTGATTAAACATGTAAACTGGGAAGAATTTCAAATAAAATTTCAAAATAAATTAAGTGAAATTACACATCAGAATTGTGTAAAACATAGTGTAATGTAGTGTCTCAGCAATGTAAAGTGCTTTGAGTACAGCTACAACCAAAGCATATTTATTCAACTACAGACAAAAAGAACACATGCAGTTATACTTTTTTTTTATAAATATTAGGGCTGTGCCATATCACATCATTCACACTACCACCGGTATAAATTTTTATGGGATATAAAACAGTTACATCACCATAACATTGCTATAGCAATGTCATCCATTCAAGTTCCCTAGTGAACACAATGAGAGGAGCCCAGACATGTCTGAGAGCAAGACCCGTGTGTCAGCCTACAAATACTGGTATCGATTGGATATCAAGTAAATGCAGGGGCAGATACCAGTACTGGTACTTTTAACCTATAAAGGCAGCTCATGTATTGGGAGCAATGTGTCATGACTGATTAACAATCATTAATTTGCAACTTCTGACTACATTTAAATGATCATTGCGATTTCTATTTTCCACAATAATTCGTTAATACAACATAGTGCATGTTTGAATTAGAATTTTTTCGTTACAAAATAATATTAATTTAACAGAATTCAGAGCTACAGGATAGAACCGCAGGATCACACTAGTTTTGATTTAATAACAATACCAGCGTTGGTATTGATACTATGAATAATTCCATTGGTCCACCCAACAAAGACAACCAACATAGCACAGCACTCACATGCTTATTTTATCACTTGACCTAAATATAAACACAGTTAAGTAGAACCAGGCTGTGAAGGAGGAAATACTAGCAGCTGGCAACCCAAAAGTGAACAAATGACCCCCACCGAGCATCGATGGAGGACTCGCTAGCTGAGCTCCAATGAAGGAAGCGCAAATGGATGGATGGTGGTAAAGGTGGGCCATAAGGAGATGGTTAGAAAGCTGTTCAAGATAAAACATCCCAGATGGAAAATGTTTGTGACAAGTTTCTGCAGGCTGCTGAAGACTTACATATCTACGTTAGTATTACCTTAGAGTGTTAATCATTTATGTTATACTTTTACTTAAATTTTAGGGAACACTGCCCAGGCCTATTCGTTTTGTGCTTTGTCACTGAATATAATGCTGTGTCATTACTTTTACTGCACTGTAATGGTGGCACCTTGTTACTAGAGATGGACCGATCCGATATTACGTATCGGTATCGGTCGATACTGACGTAAATTACTGGCTCGGATATCGGAGGGAAATAAAAAATGTAATCCGATCCATTAAATATCAAAAAAGCACCTCACAAAACTTGCGACATGGCAACTTGGCTCATAACTGTAGCACGTCGGAGCAGTGTGCTCACGTGATAGAGCGGCTGTGTGTATTTGTAGCCTCGCTAGCAATCCGCCATTTCATCTCAGATGAAATTATCCCAGAGAGAAGTAAAGCAAGTGTGTAAGTTCATCTCTGAATGTTTGTAAAGCATTCCCGCGTTAAGCTTAACAACCGATATATGGAGCGACTGCCTCTTCTCTCTCCCTCCCTCTCCTGCTGCTACTTCAATCATGAAACTGATCAATGATCAGCTGATCGACTTTTCTGTGCGAGTCCGTTTCTCTTGTTTGTTTATCGCCCACTTCGCGCCGGAAAGAGGAAACCAGCGGCTGAACAACAGCAGCATGTTTAAGCTTGATAATCTGTTGTTAGAATTTATTTAATATTACTTTCTACACCAGGATCTTTTTCTACGTAGCTGACTGCTGGTAACTGTGCAGGGGCGGATCTAGCAAAGTTTAGCCAGGGGGGATGATAGGGCATTAACAGGGAAAAGGGGGCACAAAGACATACTTTTCTTTCTTATTCTCATTTAAAATGTCGAGCTTTTAATAAATAATTATCTGAATCGTACACCCAAAGTTTTAATCTGATGTAAAATGTATAGAAGTCCATTACTGTATATAGTAACTGTTAAGTCTAATATACCCTAGTAAGCTATAGTACTTTTTCCTTTGGCAAGATACCATCTGTGCAGTCTGCAATTCTGTTGAAGAAAGATGTTGAATCTATTTAATTGTTCTTCAAAATTAATTGATTTCTGTGCATTTTTTTCACACTGCATCAAATTAAAGTTGATTACGTCGATTAAGCATCATGAGGTGGAGGGTGGGGGGTTCCCTATTTTTTTTTTTGCTGGGAGTTTTAGAGCCCTATTAGTTAGGTTGCTTACTCTTTAAAATACCAGAATAGGGAGGATGGAGTAGGTTTAACTTTATTAGATTGATCAGTTTTGCTGAACTATGAAATATTTTGGGTGCAGTGTATTTTTTGCATACAGGTATAACAGAATAGCTTTAGTGTTTTGTTTTGTTTTTTAACTTGAGTATGAACTTATACAAAAAGCAGCAAGATATTAAAAGTTTAATTGATTAAAAAACACACTATATCGGATTCATATCGGTATCGGCAGATATCCAAATTTATGATATCGGTATCGGTATCGGACATAAAAAAGTGGTATCGTGCCATCTCTACTTGTTACAGGAGATTTAGACTTCAAATTAGGAAGTGTGTCATCTGTGACAGCAGCTCATTAGAGAAGAAGGATGGAAAACGCTCATCGTTTACTTATATTTATAAATAATGCTGCCTGCAAGCTGCAAGCATCAGTAAAAAATCAAGCATTTTTAAAGTATACAGGCAGAAAAATCTTTATCGCAAATTTTCTTGAAATATCTTCTTTTTTTTTACACTATATTGCTCACCCATAATAATATTATATTTAGCAGTTACAGCCTGTGACTCAGTAGTAACTTCCTGTTTTTAGAGCTGACTTTGTTTTTACTCTCTTTAACAGAGCAGTGCCACAAATAGTTGAACCAGTGAACATTTAAGGTACTATTTAAGGTTGATTTTCATTTAGTCAATCACTAGTTTAAAGCTAGCTGGTAGTTTGCAAGAACTTAAGAAAGCCTTTGCAAACAAACCTAGTGATGGATTTATGAATATATGGTACAAACCTTCCAGGCTCCCTGCGCTCATTCTCCATTCCCTCCACTGTTTGATTAAACAGTACTCCCCCCCCCCCTTATCTGAGCTGTCGCTGCATGAAGGAGCTATCTGCTGTGTGACTGGCAGACTGCTGCCTGCTGCCTCTGATAGCATTCCACTTTGGTTAGGTAAATAGGAACTTAACTGAACTGAGACAGTTTAAACAGTCTAAATGTAAGGAGATTAAAACTGGTCAAACAGTGGTTGAGCATGGGGATGCATCACAGCTAGTAATGCAGTGCCGCGAGAATGGGAAATACACATGCAGGCTTGCGTGTGGCACACACACACACACACACACACACACACACACACACACACACACACACACACACACACACACACGCGTATTTCAAAAAGTCAAAGAGAAAGACACAAGCACCAGAGACGGTCAGGCAAAGGCACACAAAGCAAGAGGCCACACAGAAGCAGCCCGTAGTTGTTTTTCGATGCCTTGGTGCCCTCTGACCTACAAAATCACGCTCCATGCTTGCAAAATCTTGCACACAAACAGATACAAATGGCACGAGGCAGGCAAAGCCGGATAGACCTGGGGACAAGTTTCCGCCTGAGTGCCCTCATTTCCAAGCCCTGCCCTGCCCTGCTCTGCCCATAGGCCTTTCCAGACTGGCCAGTCGAGTGAGCGACCTACCCTGAGCCTAACACTGTGTGGCAGGGGGGACCTAAAGACAGATGTTCCCTGCCACTGGCATGGTGCTGAAAAGGGGACAGCATCCCATGGGGACACAGTATATATGTGTGTCTTTGATAACAGAGGGAGAGGAAGATGGAGAAAGAAACCGAATGGTTGGATGGCGATGTCGGGAGGAAGAAGGAGGAGCAGCGCTGGGTGGGTTGCGAAGGTGTCGAGGGGGGTGCTTGTAAAAGGAGAAATAAATCAACTCAAAGCCATTGGTGGCAAACGGCTGCTGCAGTGTCATTAGGAATCCTGTCACGCAGCAGCTCCTCTGAGCAGTCAGCAGACGCAGGTTGACAGCAGGCCAAAGAGGAATTTTAATTTTACCCCCTGTCTCACAACTCCAGCCTCACATACATTTTCTAACTATTGACCCACCCTGTCAATAGTACCCTTCAAACTCATCAACCACTTGCATCCTTGCATTAAATGTGCTCACAATATTACAATACTGTACAGATCAAACTTGATTCACACAAAACTTCCGGATCGATATTTGTCAGATTGACACACGCACACATAATTTACCTGATTCGTTCTACCTAATCTAGTGGGCATGACACCTGACACAGAACTTTATAGTTTTTCTCACTTTGCCTCAGCCATTTATCTATGGCCGTTCAACACTTCTCAAAAACGACCCTGGCATGGTGCACGTTTCTTTCTTCAGATTTGAAATGTAAGAGTTAACCGAGTAACATAATGAAACTGTCAGCAATGTGATGCTGTAGCAACTGAAGGAAGCACATTTTTCAACTAGAAAGAACTGAAACAATGAGCCCTTTCACCAAAAACATTCTCACACAAATAATTCAAAGTATTAAGACTGAGGTGAAATGTTACATTACGTTACAGTTACATCATACACCGATGAGGTGCGACCACTTGCCTAGTATTGTGTTGGTCACCCTTTTGCTTGGACTTCACTAAACCCCCAAGGTGTGCTGTGGTATCTGGCACCAAGACCTTTGCAACAGATCCTTTAAGTCCTCTATGACGTCTAGCGCATCCCACAGATGCTCGATTTGATTGAGATCGGAGGAATTTGGAGGCCAGTTTAAGATCTCAAACTTGCTGTTGTGCTCCTCAAAACACTTATGAACCATTTTGGTTTTGTGGCAGGACACATTATCATACTGAAAGAGACCCCAGCCGTTAGGGAATACTGTTTCCATGAAAGGGTCTGCATGTTCTGCAACAACACTTAGGTAGGTGGTATGTGGCAAAGCAACATCCACGTGGATAGCAAGACCCAAGGTTTCCAAACAGAACATTTGATGGATGTCAAACTCACGTTACATCACGAGCCATGTTACGCCCACTTTGATGTTAAGTGAACTGTATCAAAGAAACTCCCCTTTCTGTCAGTCTAAGGAAGTTAAAAGTCCAAAGTTCATGCCCTCTTTCACATTTGCCATCTGATTAGAATCCTTGCCGGGCCAATTCTGACCCCCGGGACTTGTGTTTGACATCCCTGCGATAGTGCATCCTGGTGCCAGGTGTTCCCCAGGTAAGCGCTACACCTGCACCAAGCAGGCCATCCCCGTGATGTAAAAGAAAACATGATCTATCAGATCAGGCCACCTTCTTCCATTGCTCCGTGGTGCAGTTCTGACGCTCACCTGCCCATTACTGGCAATTTCGCAGCAATGGGCTGAAGCCTGACTAGTCTGCAGCCATATAGCACCAGACCTGACATTTGCTATGCACTCAGTATTCTGACACTGTTCAATCACAACCAGCAAACTTCACCTTAAGGTTTTCTGCAGTTTGAGCTACAGCAGCTAGTCTTTTGGATCAGACCACACAAGCCAGCCTTCACTCCCCACGTGCATCAGTGAGAAATAGTGATGTGTCGGTCGCGAACGAAATGGCTCTTAGAGCCGGATCTTTGAAGTGAACGATGCGAGCCGGCTCCTTATCGCGAGCCGTGGGTTTTTTTTTTCTTTCTCTCACCCTCTCTCTTGCACTTTTATTCCGCTTCACTCCGCATGCGAGCCTTGTGCTTTGCGCTGGGAAGAGGGGGGAGGGGCGGTAGTTACACTCGCAGTAGCACAGGAACAGAGCGGGAGGGAGAGAGAGAGAAAGAGAGCCAGGGACAACAACGTCACATTAGAAAGGTATAGTAATCATCCACAACTATTTTCAGTTGCAGATGATAAAGGATTCAGAAAGTTTATTCATGCAGGCCCATATGACAGAGAATGTGCATCTCCTTTTTGTTTTCAAATTTTAATTTATATTTAATTGTATTGTGATTTGCAGTGTTTTGTGTTGTTTCACTTTAAATTTGTTTAAAAGGAAAAATCTGAAAATTTAAATAGTTAAAAGTTGAAATGTGAATAGTTGGTTTTTGTATTATATGATTTATTTATTACATTTTATGTGGAGTGAATAAACAAAAGTATATTTACGGTACCCTAGAGACAAAGCACGTACAAACTCCAAAGCACTATTTTGTTTTATGCTAGGCGCAGTGTTGAGCTTTTGTTACCTAGGGGCCACACAAGCCAGCAAGTACCAAGTTTGTGCGTGCTTTGGAGTTTGTATGTGCTTTGTCTCAAGGGGCCATCGCATATATTTATATATAAACATATATAAATAAAACCACTTTTTTTTTTTACATTAGTAATTCCTTTTGTGCATAATTTTATATTATTGTCAATAATAAATTAACTGAAGCAACAAAACAACCTGAAGAGCCGGTTCGGAGCCGAAAGAGCCGGCTCTTTTTAGTGAGCCGAGCCGAAAGAGCCGGTTCTCTAAAAAGAGCTGGAAATCCCATCACTAGTGAGAAATATATCCCACCCACAAGCAGGTGCCATGACTAGGAGATCATTAGCGTTATTCGCTTCACCTGTCAGTGGTCATAATGTCGTGCCTGATTGGTGTATGATGCCATTCAGCTATTCATCAACTTTTTTCCGCATACACATGGAGAAAAAAAAACATCCCAAAGAAACAGTATATGACATAAGTAAAACAGACCCATTAGTGATATGATACAAATCAGTGTTAGGAGAAGACAAGCGGCACAAACACACAGAGATGTTGTGTTTCTAGCGACGTGCAGATATCAGGAAGCAGTAATAATGCTGCTGGAGCAGAGCAGGGCAGAGTAATGCTGCACATTTCTCCTCTTCTCCCATCTCAGCTGCCACTTTAATGAGCAGACAAAATGGCCTCTGCTGAATAATTAATATGTGGGTCCATTAACACGACATTAGAATGCATTCTATCTCTTATTGATTTTCTCCTGTCTTTTTTTTTTTTGGAAAACTTTTACTCCATCCGTAGACCACTCTGCGTCCAGCACTGGCGAGAGTGAAATATTGCTGCTGCTGTTTAAATGTCAGCTTTGTAATTACACATGGAGCCACGAGCTGGGCAATCCCACCGCCTGAGGGCCGCTGATTTATAGTCAGGCGCTGATGGCAACAACACAGACAAAATGCATTCACATCCTTACACACATCAAACGTAACTCGTCTCACACGCCTTTTTTATTTACCGTACAGAGTTAATCTGTTATAGTAAAAATGTAGTGAGTACAGACCGTGCACTGCTCTGTTTTTAGGGGAAAAAATTAACAAACCTAAACTGTTAATCCAGATATTTTGCAACTACAATGTGAACAAAGACTGACTGCATCAATCTACGAATTATTTAAAACCTACAGTTATTACAAATACAATATTTTCCGCACTATAAGGCGCACTTAAAATCCTTTAATTTTCTCAAAAATTGACAGTGCGCCTTATAATCCGGTGCACCTTATGTATGAATTCTGGTTGTCCTTACTGACCTCAAACCGATTTTATGTTGTACACGGTGCTCAAAGATCTGACAAAAAATGTTTTAGTACGACTTTGGTAAGCTACGAAGCCGCACCGCTTGATGGATTGTCGGAGCATTACGGCTACTGTAGTCAGGAGCCTCGCGGAGTAATCTGGGTCCAAAACTCAAACGAACACTGAGGCATAATTGCTGAGAGTTAAAAACTGTCTAAATTCTTTCATCTTTAATAAAATGATCAGCGTTGATGATTTACCAGGTGTAACAATTAAGTTTAACATCCAGGCATCCATGAAAACAGAATTTATTACATTTAACAAAGTTAGAAGTTAGCAGGAAGTTAGCTCGCTAGTTAGCTTCTGCCTAAACATGATATGCCATGTTCTGACTGAGAGATTTCTGAAAAATTAAAACGTACAGCTCTGCCATCACTGCCAACATAAATGAAGACAGAAAACTAAACAGCAGTGAAAGTTATCGTGAGGGTTCCCGATGGTTGGGGACAAATGCAATTGCATGGCAGGATGCTGTGAATGGACCAAACTTCAGTCAGGAGAACAACTGAGATAATCCATCCACAATACGAGGTTAGTCATTAATATACTGCAACAACATGGGAATAGAGCAGCTGTGAGAGAATCCAGCATTAATGAATCAATGGTACAGAAGTGGAGGAAGCAAGAAGAATGAGTTGAGTAAAATTGGACTTACCTGACTGTTTTGTTTCGCTTGATGCGCCTTATAATCGGTATACGGTAATAAAAATATAGCCTACACTTCATGGACAAAAAGCCATATCTTTGAATTCAGGTCTTTATCCAGTCCAGAAAAAGGTGAAAAAATGGGCTCACTGAATTTAAGTGCAGTACTATAAAAGGATGCCACTATTCCTACAAGTCACTTTGTGAAATTTCTCCCCTCCTAGTTATTCCACGGTCACCTGTAAGTGGTACATAATCACCAGGAGTCCATAAAAGTCACCAAACTTTTCACACTCCCAGAAGGATAACTCCTGAAACTGTTGCCATTAAGTTTGACTTGACAAAATAATGAAGAACATTTGCAAGGGGAGTAAGTGGAGTCAGGAGGGGGCCCCTCAAGGAAGTTAAGTCTCTTCTACAATAGTTTACAATACAATAGTTTAAAGTTTGTCAGGCCTCAGGGGGCTTCAGACTGGCCCGGGGCCCCAAACAGTTGCCTGCCTTGCCTGGTGGCAAGTGGCTCAGCCTGTAGGTGTAGTGTGTGAGCGCCTCAGTGCTCAGCGCTGTATGGAACTGTGTTACTTCATCTCATTTGTAAACAACAATCTTGAATCTAAAACAATCTTTAACAGAACATTTGAGTTTGAACTGCAAAAAACAAGAAAAGAAAGTAATAAGTAATGTCTGGTTGTTGCTCCAAAGTCTGTATATACTCTATGGCAGTATTCAGAATCAGAATACTTTGTTATTAATAATAGTTAGAATTATATTATTGTTAACATATAGGGAATTTCACTTACAATATAAACATGAAAGGTAGAAAATGTAAACTCTCTATTAAAAAAAAGTAAAACCAAGGCACTCAAAGTGAAATGTTAAATTAAAGTTAAATCTATGTACTGTACAGACAAGATATTACAGGTGATAATGATGCCTTTACAAACTGCCACTGCTAATCATTTATTTTGTTGGGTTATGTTGTTATTGACACACAGGAAAACAGCCCAGTGTTATTTCTATTTAAGGTAAATTTCACCTGAGCTGTGTGTCATGGAAATGTGTGAGAAAACACCAGAGCAAATGCTCGTTACAAAAATGCCTGCCCGCATTGTGTTTACATTAGTGCTGAGACAATAAATCAATCAATTGATCCACTAATCAAGAGAAAATGAGCTCACATCTTACGTCAATGATTAGTGTTTAAAATCCTCCATGAAGCACTAAATTTATTGATTTGCTGTTTGCTATTTTGAATTTAATCCTATGGAATTTCCACTGTGGCTAAGGGGGAAAAAGAGCAATGTGCAAAGGAAAGCTTGTGATAAAAAGCTTTAATATGAGGAATTTTATAGAATGAAAAGTTAATAAATCTAGAAGCAATCAAGAGTGTAACTGATAATAAAAATGATCGTTGCAGGCCTGCACACTTTAATCTTTACCACTACATCGATTCACAAACTGATAAGAGTGTCACTTCTCTGCTCAGTGTCTTCTGGGAACGAGCGTCTGCTCTTTTTGCTCAGTGGCCTAACACACTCTAGTGGCACGCGGGACACCCTGGTTCAATACACCCTCCCTTATGCACTCCGCCCATCAGTCAGATTCTAGGCACAGATACCTGCTGGGAAAACCAATCTATATCTGGATGAATGGAGGAGGAGAGGCAAGGCCAGATCAATGTACAGATATTGATAAACGCAGCCATGCAAGGAGACTATACTCCTTCTGAACTCATTCACTCTCTCTCGCTCTCTCCCTGTGAAAAGATTAGGAATCGAGATGAACTGCTGAGTAAGGTTTGCGGGTGTATTTGTGTGTGTAGATGACAAAAGAGACACTGTAGCGTGCTGGCAGATACTACAGATAGAGCAGGGAGGGAGAGGATAGGAGAGAAAGGGAGTCGAGATACATAGAAGAGACACAGATTACCACCACAGAGCTCAGTAATGGTGTGTAAGGGCAGCACGTCAATAAAAAAATACCTCCCGTTGCAGCGCGGTGGACTGCTGCCGCAGCCTGTACGGCACGACACCTGCTGACTCCCTGATCTACCTCAAATTACGATGATGCTCTCACACTGAGCTTCTGTGAACTACAACATCCACTGGCTGTATCAAACACACAAACAGATACCCAACATTCATATCCACGGACACATGCATAAAATCCCACATGCGGCTGCAATGCTGAATTCACTTTCTGGCGCAGAGGTTCAACATCAGGGTTTGATCCCCCTCCTGCGACGCCCTGTTGGGGTGGTGATTTTTATATATATATATTTTTCCAAATCTCCTTCCCCTCCCTCTCTCCAAAGAGACGAGGCTTGACATCCAGGTGTTTTATAGTATTTGTGGCTCTGATCATCCATCAAGCCGATCGATCACTCTCCCAGCAGCTTTTATTAATGATCTTGTCAGCCAGCCCGCTCTCGGGTGCAGCCGCTTGTCCAGAATGATAGATCATTAGCTAGTCTGCCTGCTATTTATTCTCTCATGACCTTGTCTCTCCATTGTTGAGTGGGCCGAGTTATGAGCGCCAGAACATAATTCACTATTGATTCTGTATTTTTTTTCTTTTTTCTTTTTCTTTTTAACCAAAAAAAGTTTTTTTTAAAGCAAAAAAAGTGGTGAAGCAATCTACACACAAATATTCACTCCAAAACAAGCTGCTAATACCTACATGCTAACACATTACTGGTAAAGTTAAGATGTGTCAAAATGTGTTTAGTTAACTAAGCTAGCTGGGCACATAGAGTACAAATAAGGCTGAAGTTAATTGATTGGATAAATCATTTTTTGGGGGTACTGCGATTGGGATTTGTTTCAATAAATAAAAAAACACAATTTCTGAATTGTGTTGTTCTTTCTTCCTTTTGTTGTCTTGACTTTAGAAACATATAAAGACAATGACAGAGATTCTGATCATGTATGAGCAAAAAGTTTTACAGGACTCTATGCAAGACTGTGAAAAACTGAGTTCATCCCATGAACTTGTAGAACCACCTTTAGCAGCAATAACAAGAAGTATATGTGACTGTATGTGTATGAGTCTTTACAATGTTGCTTTTTTATCATTGAGGTTTGTTTATCCACATCATTTGAATCACACTGAGGTCATTGCATTGACCTTGACCATGCTGTTAGAGATTTGCTGCTGTGCTTGGGATATTTGTCCTGTTGTATGACCCAGGTTAAGCCAAGCTTAGGTTTTCTCCAAAACGTGGCAATGTGCATCACGACCGACTATCTCCACTACCAGAAGTCTTGTGGTTTGGTCAAATGTAACATTACAACCCTAGGCTATAGTGCTATTGTTGATTGTTGATTCAGTTACTGCAAGGTGCCCAGTTCTGGAGGCTGCAAAACACATCATACTTGTTTAGTTATTTTCTAATTGCACCATCATTAACTTTTATATTTAGCATGCTAACTGAAGTCTGCAGAGACTGGGTTATAGCTCTTTTTTGCAGTTTCTCTGAGCATTGCGTAGTCTGAGTTTGGTGGGATGTTCACTCCTTGGAAGATTGGCATCTATCATGACTGTTTTCTACTTATAGAATGACAGAATTCAAATTGTTTGGAAATGGCCTTAAAACCTTTACCAGAAGGATGAGCAGCAACAACTGTTTCGCTAAGATCATTGCTCATCACACACCTTCCATCCATCCATTCCCTTCTGCTTATCCTTTTCAGGGATGCGGGGGGCGCTGGAGCCTATCCCAGCTGTCATAGGGCGAGAGGCAGGGTACACCCTGGACAGGTCGCCAGTCTGTTGCAGGGCTAACACAGAGACAGACAACCATTCGCACTCACATTCACTCCCACATTCACACCTATGGGCAATTTAGGTTAATCAATTAACCTATCCCCACAAACTGCATGTTTTTGGACGGTGGGAGAAAGCCAGGGTACCCGGAGGGAACCCACGCAAACACAGGGAGAACATGCAAACTCCACACAGAAAGACCCCGGCCTAATGGTGGAATGGAACTCAGGACCTTCTTGCTGTGCGGCAATGGCCTAAAAACCTTTACCAGACGGATGATCAGCAACAACTGTTTCGCTAAGATCATTGCTTATCACACACCTGACCAGCAAAAATCCCCAAACTTCTAGTTTTATAGAGGTGCTCACACTTGCTAATGATAATTTAATCAAGTGTATTTGATTAGCAGCACCTGACTGCTGCTTACCATCTTAATTCATATGGAAGTTGTAAAGATGTACTTAGTTTTTCTACTTCTACATTAGTAAATATAGTGCAGTGGAGATCTGGCACTGTATAGGCGGTGTTAATTAGACAACTGTGCTGTGGAGCCCATGCTAGGTAAGCTAGCTGACCTTCACATGCACCTCAACATTACTGGTTTGTTACCCTGACCATTTATTACAGTTATCCCTACCTATTTGTTTATGTAGAGAAGAGTTCACTTGGCTTTTCATATTTATGTGGTATAAATAATTCAAAAAAAGGTGGTTTTGTGTTCATTTAACCAGACGAGTGTGAGCTTGAGGGAGCTGTGCACATGGGCTATCGCTACACCTGACTATTGCTGGTGGTTGGAGGTGGCCAGCTGGAACATTAACATATTTCTCTTCATCTGGAAAGAATGAGTTTGTGGACATAACTTGATGGAAATCCTTCTTTTGAGGAGTAAGGCCTGTTTCAGAGGAGGGGATTTGTCTTGCTGGTGGGAGAATCAGAAAATCAGCTCCCCTGGTTCTTCACAAATTACAGTCTACTAAATAGTTGTTGGGATAATTCAGTCAATGACGTGATGGACAGACAATCCCTTGAGTCACGCTGCCAGTATGGCTGAAAACATGTTGTGGAACATCACAGTGAGACTAAGATAATTAACAGATAGTAACGAGGGGCAGAGAAGAATAGAAAGGAAGTGACTGTAACGGAATAAGAAAGAGGGGGGGAAAGGGCAGCAGAGAAAAGGGCAAAGAGAAAACAGCAAGTTGGCAAGAGTTTCACAGGAGCAAAGCCCGAGGCCGAGCCAGTGAGGTGTAAGTAGCTTCAGAATAAACATGAGCTCCATGTAAACAACAACCTGCCACTACAAGCGTCGGATACGCACCCACACAGGCCTGGTGGGGTTCTGGATTCACTGATGTGTGTTTTCATGTGTGTGTAGCGAACACTTGGGCGTCCCTGGGGCTGAAAGCCTTGCCTGTCATCCTCCCATCACTCGTCTCTCTACCCACTTACATCCATAAGCCTGTCATGTTGATCAAGTAGCCGCAGGCCCAGAGCCTTTTGTGACTGTCAAAAGTGTGCACGTGAATGTTTGACTGTATAATTATAACCCGATTTTCAGTCTGTGTCTGCAGCGTACAGAACAGAAGAGCAGCGAATTAAACAAAAAAAAACCCTTTACCTTGAATTCAGAGGCTATTGTGTTTGTGTGACTCACTGCTTCAGTCTGACCTGTTTATTATGCAGTCAGAGTTGAGAGAGAAGAAGGAGGAACTTCTTTCTCCTCCAGATTTATTCATGATGAATGGCTTTCATGTTCAGAGCAGCATGGCGGCTGAGACTTCTGTGGAGTCGGAGTGACAGAGGATATGTGTCAAAGTAGGATACCATGTGCACAATCCTCAAAGTACACGGAGTGCATACGGTGTTGACCAATGTGCAAATGCTGCGTTGCGTCAGAAAGAGCAAATATCCATTGCTTATTGTAAAAATCTGGCATGCCAACGCTCTGATTCAGACTATCAACACAATTAATAAAGTTAAGCCATATATATATATATTATAGTACAGGGTGGGCCATTTATATGGATACACCGTAATAACATGGGAATGGTTGGTGATATTAAAGTCCTGTTTGTGGCACATTAGTATATGTGAGGGGGCAAACTCCTCAAGATGGGTGGTGACCATGGTGGCCATTTAGAAGTCGGCCATCTTGGATACAACTTTTGTTTTTTCAATAGGAAGAGGGCCATGTGACACAAACAAAACCACCGCTATTGGTCTGACCCTAACCCACATTGGATGGATCCCTCTAAGACTGTTGGAACAACAAAAGTGATGGTTTGGTGTGGTATATGGGTACAACGATAGTGGGTCCATTCTTCATCAATGGAAACCTCAAGGCCACTGGATATTTGAAATTGCTACATGATGATGTGTTTCCCTCTTTATGCACGGAATCTGGCACGTTCCCTCAAGATGGTGCACCACCACATTATGGGTGCCAGGTCCGAACATTCCTAGATGAACAGTTTCCTGGAAAGTGGATTGGTCGTCGTGGGCCAGTTGAATGGCCCCCAAAGTCTCCCGAGCTGACCCCCTTAGACTTTTATCTTTGGGGTCATCTGAAGGCAATTGTCTATGGTGTGAAGATACGAGATGTGCAGCACCTGAAACTATGGATACCGGATGCCTGTGCTGGCATTTCTCCTGCGGTGTTGCTATCAGTGTGTGAAGAGTGGGAGAAGAGGGTTGTATTGACAATCCAACACAATGGGCAGCACATTGAACACATTTTATAAGTGTAAATAACTCATGAATAACTCATGAAAGAATAAAGTTACGTTGAAACCAAGGAAAGGAAATGTCTAGAGATCGTGACTTAAATAACAAAAAGACTGGAGGTGGCAGAGTTGAAGATGTTAAGACTTTCATATCAAGTGGACAAGATGGGCAAGACTAGAAATGAATACATCAGAGGGACAAAGTTTGAGAGGTAAGGCTGAGATGGTTTGGACATGTGTAAATAAGGGATAGTGGATATATTGGACAATATATTGCTGGTAGAAGAGAAGACCACAGGGTTTGTGGATGCTGTGAAGCAGGACATGCAGAGAGTTGGTGTGACGGAGGACGACGCTCAAGATAGGGTGAGATGAAGGCAGATGATCTGCTGTTTCTAACAGATTACAGTGGAGTAAATCAGCAGTGATGTGCTGGAGCTGCACTCTGTTTTGATAAAAACTAACTTAGCACCTCTATGAATGAAAACAGTTTAATTCCCTCTTAAAAGGTGAGATGATGGAGAGCAGTTGATGTTGACCTGCTATAGCATAGTATGGCTATAATTCTGGAAAAAGAAACGCTTTGTCACTTTTAATTTGAAAGTCTCAATATACATGATTATGTTTTTTGATTTGGTTTAGAAGACATAACTGATTGCTTAAAGGTCTCCATCCACCCTGAAGTGAAGCTAACACTGTCTGCCATCAACGAGACCCATGCTGGGATAGGTTTCTGAAAGGCCAGCACAGAGAATGACGCAGTGATTCAATCATTTGGCATTTGATTAGCGTACCTGATGCAATAAGAAAAGTTAATGTTAATAGGAAAAGGAAGCTAAATGTGCAGATAGGTTTACATAAAAAAGTGAAACTGTGAAAAAAAAGGGTACAATCAGCATAACATGAACTCTGTGTTAGCTTCTTTGTACCATCACCTTTGCCACAAACACTGTTTGTATCTCAAATACACAAACGGTCTCATCGGTGTCCCCCATAACCCACCCTCCAGGACCCTGGGGCCCAATAAGCAGCCATCTGCAGACAACCTCTTCCACCACGCTCTGGCAAACATGGGCGAGTGCGTGCGTGTTTGTGTGTGTGAGAGAGAGAGGCAAAAAGGGGAGGTAGAGACAGTTCAAGGGCACGAGTACTCCATCAAGTTGAGTCCAGGGAATAGCCACCACCTTCCCCGGCCCCTCCCGTGTGTGGACCAGGTGAGCACCGAGACCTGTCCTTGGTGCTCGCCTGAATACACACAGTACGGTGCACTGATTACTTCACACCACACGCGCTCTTCAGTTTGAATTTGACCCTCTGCTGCTTCGCTGCAGCCTCCGTGTGGCAGCCCCAGCCTTCTTGCCCGTGGCCCCAGCTGACTCCTGGCTCTGGCGTGGGTGGTTGGGTGGGGTGGCGTGGGGATTTGGGGGCACTGAAGCTGTCCTCTGGTGCTCTTGCAGCCCTGCCTGCTCATCCATCCTAGCCTGCCAGCCCACAGATCGATAGCTCTGCTCACTTAATCAGGTCTCTGGTGACTGTGGGCGGACGAATGTGTGTGCGCGTGTGTTTCTGTGTGTGGACAGAAGGTTGTATCAGCTGGGGGCTGCACTTGTATTTCTTTCTATCTTCAGTCCTCTGACTCTTCACCACGACTGTTTATCTCAACCGTATCGCCTTGGCTCATTCACCTCGTTGCTTATTGCCCTGGCCATATCACTTACTTCATGCCCTTTGCTGACTTTATTTTTTGCATATTAATTTCTTTCACCCACATTTTCACAGCTGTTGTTAGGAATCCAATCACTGTGACAGTCCGGCATCGTATTTTTGTCTTCTTTCCCTGGCTTTACTTACATCTCTTCACACGCTCTCTGCACACTCTGGCAGCACGCCGAGAAGAGTCTCACAGCCGAGTCGGTCCCGGTACCAGTGCAATTTGTCGTAACTCGTGATGAAGACAGAAGAGGCTAGACATTGTAGGAATGGAGAGGAGAACCGATGAGAGGTGAGAAGAGCGAGCGAAGCGAGAGGGTTAGTCAGATGGAGTGCGGGGCATCCAGCTGTGGTGTTGTGCCTTGCTAGAGAATCCGCCTTCAGGCTCTCATTGCACCTGCATAGCCACAGCTGCACAGACACAGTGTAACACTCTTTGGGGAAAAAAATAACTTCCAAAACACTTTTTAATTAAAAATTTCCAAAACTTTTTAATTTTCATATGAAAACTGTTATTCCAAGTGCATCAGTGTGTTTACAAAACGAAATCAAACCAACAGTGTTCATCGTCTTTCTCCTGATTTACCACCGCACCGGCTTTCATTTTGTTTAGTGCAGGTTTAATTAACCATGATCCTTGATTCTGGTTACACCACTCTACCACAAAAAGCTGTCATTGTGCATTCTCTGATCACACCATTTTCACTAATCAAACATCAGAATATTTCAATAAGAGCACATTTACCAAACGCTGCTTCTGGGTTTGAGCGTTTTTTTAGTGGAGCATTTGAAAATCCTGGTCACCACGATCCATGCACACCACAGCTAGCTGTTCCCCTCTCATTAATGCAGATTGAAGAGCGGACCCCTCAGTTTCGCTGGGTGCAAAACACTTCACAAAGTGTTTGAAATTTCATATTTATTTTTTGTTTTCCAAGAGCTGCCACAAACATTTGCAACCGCTTCACTTTTTTTTTTTTTTTTAGCTCTAAAAAGGTCCTCTACGCACCTTTCATTGTGGGAAAGTAGCATCATTTGAAAGCACACTCACAATTGAAGTGTTTGGTTTTTTTATATGATAAGTACTTTAGTAGAAGACAAAGGGTCTTCTTTTTGATTCCTGAAGACAAGAAGTTCCCTCAAGTTTGAATCAAATCTCTTGGACCTAAGTCATGACCTGGATAACAGCAAACATGTACAGAAACACTGTTTATACCACACCTTTCTGAAGCTAATATGGCTAATTTTGTGTCGCTAACACTGTGTCTCCTTGCAGAGGTTCTGTTTAATACTGCCCTAAACAAATATCAGACTGATGATTTCCACAGTTTTCCAATGTCACAGAAGACTAAAAAGTGGTAGACAGTAAACATGTTTGCCCAGTGACTGAACAATGGTACTACTTGCTCACTGCAACTACTTGCATTTAGTTAGTTACAGATTGCAATGTTACTCCACAGGTGACCTCCTAATGGGAGGAAACCTGTCTCCCAGCAATCATAGACTGACTGCACTCACTCTCAGAGAGATTGGCAAATAATTAATAACAGGGTGCAAACATATTGCAATCAATCTGCATCAGTTTCCACCAATGGGCACAAACTCTTTGTAACTGGGGACTTGAGTCGCCTGGTTGCCAGCTGGCTGTATTCTGGTTACATAGTTAAATCACCGTAGCAACAACTACTTTGTGGAGGAATTTCTGTTTCAAACCTGCGAGGTTCTGCTTGGACTGAACGTAAGAAGTTAATGTGAATTTCTGTAATCTGGCTTTCTGTGTTTGAAGACAGCAATGTATTTACAATTTTTCCTGATATATCTGATTTTTGCATTTATTTGCCAACTTGACCCCATTCACTCGCAAACTGTGAAACTGGCTGTCTCCTTTTTATTTGCCATTTTATCAGTCTTGATGCACCAATGTTGTTTTGAAGATGGCAGCTGATCGCAAGTGGTTACATACCTGTTCAAGGTCACGAGGTCACAAGTTCATTGCACACAGTCGCAAAACCTTTGATTATGATGTGCCCTCTGCTGTGTATTACATTTTACATATAAATTATATTTATAGTGTATTTATAGTTGCGAATAAGTTTCCTCAAATGTTAGCTTCCACGATGTTCCATGATGTCTTTATCTACTTTTCTGCCTCCTCTCTGTCTACCTGTGTGCAGAGAGAAACAGCCGTATTTCTGATGTACACCTGCAGTTCTTTATCCAGGCACCTGTATGTTGTCATGCAAGTTTTCCAGTGATGAAAAGAATAGTCGCAGGAGGTCCTTCTTGTTGACCTTGCCCATCTGATTCCTCGGCATCTCCTCTACCACCACCAGGCCTGTAGGTATGGTGTAGGGTACCATGTGCTCCCTGCAATAAACACCACTGTTAATATGGATGCACACACAAATACGCAACAACAACAACAACAACAAAAAAAGAAAAAACAGCAAACAACTGCAAAACAAAGGCTAGCCCTGTGGCGGAGTAGTTGAGATAAGGAAACGTCCTTCATACACTCTGCTGTTCTTCTCCCTTAATATCCCCAATTCGCCTTCCAGACACAGACAATCCCCCTTCGTACAAAAACAATATAATCACTGCAAGATGAAATAAAAAAATAAAAATAAACAAATAATAAAAAGGGAAAACAGAAGGCTGTGATAATTAAAAGTGTTTTATTTTTTTCCGTTTTGAATGCCTGGTTGTTACGTCAAGTCTTGAAGCCCGGAGCTTTTTTTATTATCTTCTAACCTAGTTTGTTTGTTTGTGCGGACGCGCGTGCTTTGGTGTGCAATCCAGTTGTGCGTGTGTGTGAGCATAATGACTGATATGACCGCCATCAAACACTCCTTTCAGCAGATGTCCGCGTGTTTCTGACTGAGTGAGTGAAGTGTGAATATACACGCATACGTACACGTCTCTGTAACGGGGGCTTGCGTGCTTGTGTCGCCGATTTCTCCAGGGCAACGTGTTCCTGTGTGTCTGCGTGCACGGGTGCGCGCGCATAAGCCTGAGCGTTCGAGGCGGTGTGAGGCAGTGAGGGTGAGACAGAGATTCAGACTGACAGCTGAAGCCAGGGCACTGAAGAGTGAGCATCCATCTACTTGTTTATGTCTCATTTTATCTCTTTCTCTCTCTCCCCTACACCCAGGCCTCAGCAGAGGGCTGTGTGCTGGAACTGTCTGTCTTCTGGGAGGACCCCTGGCTGCAAACACTGTGTGTGTGTGTGTGTGTGTGTGTGTGTGTGTGTGTCTGTGTGTGTTAACCTGAGTCACAGGCAGTAGTTGTAATCTACCATACTGGACCAGCAGGCGATAGCAGTGGGATCTAACATCCATACACCATATGGAGCTCACAGCAGTACACACACTCACACACACACTGCACTCTACAAGAATTCAGTGATGTAAATAAATGACACTGGTGGGTTGTAGAAAGTGTGGAGGACAAAAACAGATGGTTGGAAAGTGAAGAAAAGGGTGTAAAAGAGAGTGAGAGCAGATTTTTTATGAAAACAGACTGGAGGAGATAAAAAAAAGACTGTTTGTGTCACTGCAATGTGGAGGGTGAATGTCACCAGTAACTGTCTCTAGCAGACAAAATAAACTCCGCTGACATTTAGGAAGCGAGGTGAAAAAAACCAAACTGTTAGGTAGCAGGACAAAGTCCTCTGTAATAATCATTTGTTCGCTTCCTCCACATCTTCTTCTTCTTTTTCATCTCCCTAATTAGTCCATCTCTGGCCTTTCTTTCTCTCACATCCTTTGCTATTGATCTGGGGACTTGAAGGCCAGTCACTGGGGATGTGTGTGCTGCTGAGAGACCCACACAGTCTGAATTAGGTGCCTCCATTTGGTCCACTAAACTACATAAAATTGAACTAGTAGTTTAGCTTTCAGTTCTAAAGTCTTACAAATCAAGACATATCGAAAAAAAATCCAGCCCTTTCCAGGTCCTGAAATTAGGTAATGACAATGTCAGATGAAGAACAAAACATGACATATTACACCATGTCATTATTTATTTAGCAAAAATAAAGTGCAATAACCTGAAGCAATGGTTTTCTGTATAACTTTATCAGCCTCTCACATTATTGTGGGAGAACTCATAGCCCTCATCTTTACAATGCTGCTTCAGTTTATTGAGGTCAGTGAGCGTTCATTCATGCACAGCTCTCTTAAGTTCCCACCCCAGTATTTAAACCAGGGCGAAGCATGGACGTTGGACCATTGCAATGCTTTCTTTGATCTTTTCAGTCATTCTGTTGCAGATTTGCTGCTGAGCCCGGATCCCTGTCCTGTTGCATGACTCAGGATGGGCCAAGCTGTCAGACAGATGGCCTCACATTTGACTCGAGCATACTTTCATGGTTGACTCAGTGCCATACTTGTTGAGTTTGCTCCTAATTGTACTGTCATGAACGTTAACATTTAACATGCTAACCGTTCTTCTTTTTTTAGTTTAGGAGTGATTCAAGCAGTTCAATTCTTTTCTCTATTTAAATGAAGGATTTTTTACCTTTTATTTTAACATTGCTGTTCTACTGTAATTGGACCTCCTTTTACAAGCCCCACCCACTGTTTATTCATCTCCTGCAAAGGCACGGTGATTAATTCGTTAGCACTGCTTGTGCTCACACAGTGACAAAGTCATCATGCATAAAACATCCCGAATCTCAAATCACCATGGCCACACAAATGCATAACACTGACTACCTCAGCTGAGAAGGCTCGATTAGGAGGATTTAATTGCTACAATGTTACTTTTTGTTTTATATTTTATTTTTATTTTTTTTGAACTATTTCTTCAAAGCAGCTTTATAAAACTAGATTTATTCATTGGGTAGTTTTATTTTAGATCAATTACTTCTAGTATGAAGTAATAGGTTAATTGCAAAGCTATGCCTTCAAAGTAGTTTCCCCAGCACTGAGCAGAACTGACAAAGAGCTGTGAAGATTGTCCTTTTAAATCATCTTAAGAAGACTTAACAAAAACACGGTCCTGTAATAATAATGGGATACGATGCTCTTTTTGGAGTTTGTTTTTGTGGATTCAGGATGATGGATTAGTTGTAAGTTATTCAGGTCACAATCTCCACTGGTGGTATGAGCTTGGAGTCCCCCTGGGCTGCAAAGCACTTTTAAAGGTGGCAGGTGGTCCAGTGGCTAGTACTGTTACATCTCTGTTTTTTCAAAAGCAACACTTTGCTTAAAAAAAATCAAAGCTTGGCTGTTTAAAGTCCAACACCAGTTGAAACACCAGTTTAAAGAAATAAATCCATGTTTTTTCTCACATGACTGGGTTTCTCTCTGTAATACTGCAGTGTCTTTGTGTTACAATATAAACATTGTAAGACTGAACTGCTACTGTGAACTGGATCTCGATATATGTATAAAAAACAGAATAGAATTATTTTGCTCTATTAGACACTAAAACACATTTCCCAGTGATTTATAATGCTGTGAGAAAAAAAAAATCATCACCCTGAATAGACCAGTCTCGACAAGTGTTAAAGAAAACTGCACAATTAGAATATTCACAATGCAAAGTCCATGTTTTAATAAAGTCTGCTTCCACTTGGACGTGTTTATCTGGTGAACAGAGTCCATTCCTGCAAAAGCAGAGCCACCTTAAACTTTTCTGACAGTTCACATATTTGCCTGAAAGAAAATACAGCATGCATTTTCACGCAGTGTGGATGTTAATATCAGCAAGCCTGATAGAATAGTACAGGTTTATGCAAAAATGTGGAAAATATCCCTATATGTAGCCTGTCAAGAGCAATGTATTTGCTGGATATCAAAATAAAACCAAGTATACACACAGTGACTTTCACCCTGTGACAGCTGGGATAGGCTCCAGTCCCCCCCATGACCTGAATTGGATAAGTGGGTAAGAGAGTGGATGGATTTTATGCACATAATGCTTACTTTTGTCTGCCTTACATGTTTGATTTGGCAGACTTTTTAAACCGGATGCCTTCTTGACTCAAGCTCAAAGGTGTCAGTATCTCCTCACCGGATCTTGCTCACTTGCTAGGTGAATAAACCACTACACCGGTTGGTATGTGCATAATAAGAGACAAAATTCATTAGAAAACTCCAAAAACAGTGCACAAAGTAAAGGTTATTCAGCTGAAAGTCACAGTACCTTGCCCAGGTCTTCAATTCTGGCAAAGTCATACTCTTGTCCCTCTTCAGCTGCACTACAGCAGTGACTTTTTGACCCCACGTGGCATCTGGGGCTCCAATCACAGCAACATCTACAAGGTTAAATATGACAAAAAAATCAGACAAGCTGCAGGTAAAATTCAGCTACTCCTTTATTTTTGTCTTTCTCTACAGCAAAAGGACACCAAACTCATTTTTGATGAGTTACCTTCAGCACATAACTGCTGGATATTAACAGTGATCAAATGGTTGAGGTGCTGATTCAGGGCTTTAATTACATGTGTCTTACAGTGGTGACATTACTTCATTCCACTTACCCGTGATGTCTGGATGAGCCAGAAGGTGACGCTCCACATCGAGTGCGCTGATCTTGTAGCCACCACTCTTGATGATGTCGACACTGGTGCGACCCATGATCCAATATACGCCGTCTTTATACACAGCGGTGTCTCCTACAATACAGACAGGCCCATACAAGGAGGACAATGTGATGTAAGGGAAACACAGGGAAAAATACAGTCATAATTTTCTGGAACATCATTTCTATAACAAGAAGTTATTAAGCCCAATTACAATATATATGCCTAAAAACAAGGCTGATAATGAACTCAATTAAAAAATTAAGTAATATTTTTTTGTAGCTAAGAATAGGGAATGTAGGGTATGTAAACTTGTATCTGTGTGTAAGCGAGCGTGTGTGTTTGAGACACAGAAAGTCAGATAACAGTGGATGGATGAGTGTTTAAGTTGCCCCAGCCTCCAGACATACATCCTCCACAGACCCACGCACACTCATACATAAGTTTCTGGGGGACAGGTGTGGGGGAAGACGAGTACAGTATGTGGGATGAGGGGCGCAGCTGCGCTCGTGTATGATGAGCTGGGGAAATGGGTCAGTATGGATCAGTGGGGAGAGATTAGGGAGAGAAAAATGGACGGAGGAGGGAAGGAGAGGAAGCCTGAAAATAAGGATCAGGAATATATTCTTTAGCAGAATTACATTGGGGCTGTCCACAGCTGAAACAGAGAGTGGACGTAAGTGTATGAGAAACTGTGATGAAGTGAAGCATAGCAGTTAAGGTTGGATGAATAGGTTAAAAGGTCAGTGAAGGTCAGGGACTGTTCAAATATGCAAAGTGAACCTTTAAGTCTTAAAGCCAGCTGTGATGTTAGAAAATCTGACTCTTTTTCACACATTTATTATGACAACTTTTCACATCTTCCAGTTTTCATCGTGCTCAGCTGGGTTTTTTCTCTACCCAGGAAGTTGGTAGGTGGAGTTGGGAAGCTTGTTTGCATGAACCAGCAAGATCTGGGCTGAGCAGAGAGCAAAGTGCATAAAGGACTGCCATCTGGATTATTTCTCTCTCTCCTTGGGCTCCTGGCCTCTTTTCCTCATGTGTCTTTGGTTTGCTCTTCCAAACCAAAGACACGAAGACCCATGTATACACTCAGCCCTCCATTAAACACACTACTGACTGACGTGACTACTTGAATATCTCATAATTTCAAAACTGTCCCTGTGAAGTTTCTAAGCAAACAGAAACTCTGGGAATTTTCTACTTTCTGCCAAGAAACAGTCCTCTCAGTAAATGCTCTGTAAAAATGCTACACTCTTGATTTTATTCGTATTTTTTCTATTAGCATATTCATTAGTGAGTTTTAGAGGTGCTTATAAACAGATTTAGCACTTTGTCCTGAGGATGTCATGAGCTCAGATTTTCACTACATAATTATTATGACCAAAAGAATTCTCTATAAGGACATTATTATGATGGCCATAGAAATCTTTAATTTACTTTTCATGTGTTTAGTGTCCTAGTCACACTTGGCTGGCAACACCTTGGCAACTACCAGGGTTGGTATGGATAAAACTGTAGTTTCCATCTGGTTGGCAAGTGGTTGCTGGCAGTTGTTGTGAAACCAATTTCAAAAGCCTCAGTCACACAGGGCTTGGTCAGTGAACCCTCCAACATCCACAGGTTGTTAGGGAAGAATCTACAGGTACATTTGATCACAAAGAGGTAATACAGCCATGCCTTGAAAACCTGCATGTGATTGCTTTTTTGTGTTACATTTCTGTGCATACTATACTATGATATACCCGCTACACACGTGTCCTTCCGGTGTACTCTGCGCCCGAGACTTAGGAAAAACACAACTTGGACACCAGTTGTTCAGTCTCCACAGCATCTGTGTACACAGCTTGCGAGTTAGTATAAACCTATCCTTAAGATGCCACACAAATTATATATTTTTGTCATCAACAATTTTTATTTATTTCATTTTAAACTTCAATAACAGAACTTAAGGATAACTACATAAATAAATAGTTTAAAAAACAAACAAACAAAAACAAAACAACAAAACAAAACAAAACAAACAAACAAAAAAAACAAAACAAAGGGAAGTTATCCTATTCTTTCTTCGCACACCAATCCCCACACCACCACTCTGTCATTACTCCTCTGTTCTTCAAGTTACAGAAAGCCAGCTTGTAAAGGGGGACCAAATACAATCATATTGATGCAATTTGTCTAATAAACCATAAGTCACTTTTTCGTAAGACGCCAACTTAGCCATTGTCTTTAGGGAGGGGGGTTCTTTTTACGCCAATGTCTTAGCAGGACCCGTTTGGCCGTAGTAAGAGCCAGAATAATCCATCTTTTTGTATAACTGGAAAAATCTCCATCAGAAAGTTCTGTGGTTATACCAAGTATGGACAGTTTTGGTGAGATACCAAATCTCCTTTTTAAAACACTGAAAATTACCTCCATTATATTTTCCCACCAATCCCGAAGTGCCGAACAGCTCCATAAGATATGTAAAATCGAAGCATTTTGACCATCACATCTCCAACATTCGTCGGTAGAGGCCAGGTTCCATTTATACAATTGTTGCGGTGTTCGATGCCACCTATGGATTATCTTAAGTTGAATAAATCTACTGCCTGTTTCTTTATACATAGTATTAACATTTTGAAAACATGAATCCCATTCAACTGAAGATATGTCCAATGCCATGTCCTGGGCCCAGTAGCCCTTAACTTTCAGGAGAGGATCAGCTGACCGTTCTTGCAATAAGTGATAAATCTTAGAGGTAATGCCTTTACCCAAGGCTGATCCTGAGAGCAGGACTTCCACAGGGCTGCCCACAGGACAACTCAAGGGGGTTCCCAGCCACTTCGATAATGAACTATGTATTTGGACATATCTCCAGAATTGATTACGCTTCAACTTATATAACTCCACAATTTTATCAAAGCTTAAAAAACATTTAGTCCCACAGTCAAATAAATCTGATACATTAAGGATGCCTGCTTTACGCCACTGTAACCAGTCAACCGATGTCCCTCCAATTAAAATTCTTTTATTCCCCCATAAGGTTGCCGAAGGTGATTTAATAAAGTCCCAGCGACCTGCCCTATGTAATTTACACCA
Organism: Perissodus microlepis; assembly: GCF_051167445.1. NCBI lineage: Eukaryota > Metazoa > Chordata > Actinopteri > Cichliformes > Cichlidae > Perissodus > Perissodus microlepis. Next base: position 23,021,886 of record NC_140461.1, read on the forward strand.
CAATGTCTTCGCATTTGCAATTATAGGATGGGTAGTTTTTGACTGGTATCAAACAGCTCCCTCCAAGGAGAAATACCACCATTAACTTCGGTCTCTATATGGGACCAGATGGGTTTAACTGGTGCAGTAGGTAACCAAGCTCTAAGTTGTTTCACGTTCATCACCCAATAATACCACTGGAAATTAGGCAATGAAAAACCTCCTTGCTTTGCACTCGCTTGAAGTTTCTTAATACTTAAACGATGCGGTGAGCTACCCCAAAGAAACTGCCGGATCAAAAAGTCTAGATCTTTGAAATACTTATCTGGAATGTGTAATGGAATATTAGATAAAATATAAAAAGATCAAATTATATATGATGTTACTGCACATGATATCACACGTTAGCCTTTCCTTTTGTTCCTGTTAAAGTAACTGGTTGCTGGCTGGAGCTTCATATTGATTAAAATTGTGTCAGCAGTTTAACTCTCAGTAAAAAAGTGCACAAAGCAAAATCCTTAAAGGCATGGTTGGACGTTTATTCCCCAAAATGCTGAACAATTCTGAGGGACATAGTTGCACTTGTAAGCTTTACACAGCACCCCTCAGCATTGCAAAAAACCTCAGTGTTGCTCAGTTCAGAACATTTAAGGTAAAGCTGTGCGTGTTTGCAGACTGTAGCTGAAAAATATGGAGTCAATAAAAGAAAACAACTGCACCTGCCTCACCTGGAATCAACACGAAGCATTGTAGGAGAGGGATTACATTTTGATGGTGGTCTGTTTTTACTGCCATCTTCCACCTGTCCTGTATTCCATCATTTAGTCTGTACTGCTAACCCCATATCCCTCCATCCGTCTTACCTATACGTCCATGTTTTCAGCTTCTCCAGCTCCAGTGCCACACAAACACAAACAAACTATGTTTTCTTACGTTTTCAATTCTATTTTTATGCTTCATTTTTTTTCCAACTACCTCTCAAACATCTCTCATCACATCTTCTGTTTCCTTCTCTCCACCTCTCTTCCTGTCTCCTCTTCCCCCCTCTTGCCTCTCCACCTCAGCATCAATAGAGGGCCCATCTGTTCCCATACATCATGCACTTCATTTCAGTTTATTAGCTGGGATAAATCATAAATATTTCATTATACATCACGGGCGGCTGTCGCCTGCACACCGACAATTTATCACCGCTGCCCTCTCTGCCGGCTTGCCACGGCGGCTATAAGCTTTCCAGTCTATTAAACAAGATTGATACAGTGTGTAAATTTAGATATTGGGAATTTCTTCACAGACCACTGCTCCGCACTGATAGGCCAGGGTAACAGGAGGGAGGAAAGGGAGGATGGAGGGAGAGGGGGAGAGGGAGAGGGGGAGAAAGTAGAGAGGCGAGCAGAGGAGCTGGTTTGGTGTTAACACCACTATCAGGGTAGTTACAGTTTCCCCTCTTTAAGATGAGGGGCAAAAGAAGAAGAAAAAAATGCAGAAATAATTTGGTTTCAGCCATGTAGCTCTCTCATCGTATGCAAACAGATATGGAGAAATGAGCAGTTTACATGCACACTGATAAACTGTTTGTGTATCCTGCGTGGGCGTGTGTGTGTGCGCAAATTGAAACAGATAAAAACATACAATAAAATCAGTACATCTAGCTGTAGCGTCATGGAAGAAAAGCTGCATTAACGAAGCAAACCCTGACAAAAGGGTTTGAAAAGGAACACTCAGACAACATAGTTGAATTGAGTTTGAAGTACTTATACAGGACTCTTTGACCTTGTCTCTTTGAGGGGAAGGAAGTAACGAGGGATAGAACAACATGTTTGGAGAGACGCACAAGTGGGAATAGCGATTGGAGAACACAGACTGATAAAAGAAGAAAGAAGGGCGGGAGCGGGATTGTTGGGAACTGTGTTACTAGGACGTACATTTACACACACAAATATACACACATGCGTACTGTATGTACCCACACACAACACATGCGTACGCACACACACGCACACAATCACTACTTCAGGCATCAGAGACTCTCCGCCATTATGTGTTATGGCGTCTGAGGCAGATATGGCCGAATGGCTTTCCTAATTAAAACGATAAGAAGCCTAATTGCACTGGGCTTTCATCTCATTCTGAGGCATTAAAGAAAGTGAAGGCACACAGTGTGAAAAAAAGAAATAAAAATAGATCAAGAATTTAACTGAGGATGGAGGGTCAGAGGAAACTTCCACAGTGTCTTTCAGAAAACCAGGAAAATGACATTAGAGGGGTTTGCAGAAGCAGAAAAAAAACCATCAAAATATTTCAAACCAATAACAAGAAAAACAGCATCGTGAGGAGAGGTGAGCTACGAGCAGCTGCAATATTTCCAATTATTTAACCAAGATTACAGTAAAGCAGAAATTGCCTTTGGAAGGTGACTCATTTATTTTAACAAAAATGAATCACTTTCACTCTTGCTGTGATATTTTTGCAGAATAAAAAATAAGCTTTTGTCGGTGATATCCTTGACATATGCAGGAAAACCAAACATATTATACTGAACAAACTGTAGGAAAAAAAAGTGGAGAAATGAAGGGAAACAAACATTTGTAAAGTTAAAACAAAAGCTGGTGTATGTTTTTGACAGAGCTGATATACACTGTATGGACAGGCTGGGGTTGGTCGGGGCCCCTTAGTTCAGTCACATAGGCCTGCAGTTGCTAGGGAAAAATGTGTATTCTGAGATTGGCTGGCAAGTGTTTCCTGGAGACTGCTCGCTGTTCCCAGGTGATTGGCTGCAAAGTGGGTATTACACCAAAAACAGAGAAAGTTTTTGTCTTCAGAGTAAAAGTTGTGCCTCACCACTACAACCAACACATGCCAAAAGCTGCAACTTTCACTTTGAAGGCAAGCATTCTCACACTGTTCAGACTCTCACTACCACGCACTGTGGTAATGAAACTGAGACCAGTTGGTATCTTCCATGCAAACTGCAGGTGATCATGTGCTACCGAACAAAGCAGTTTCAAAGCACAGTTTCACTAATAAACCGCAGTAATCAGGGATTCACTGACATCTGTTTAGACCTTTATGAATGAGCTCACAGAGCTGCCACTTACAAACCTGTTAGGGAATTCACATTTTTCTGTTGTGGTCGCCAACAGGTCTTACCTGACGCCTTACCACGATATTTGAAACAATTCTGTGTATCTAACTTCATGAGAACAGTTTACCCTTCTCTGTCTCAGTATGACTGTTGGTGTGTTCCTAAAAAAGTTGGAAGTTGGAATTTCTGAGTTCTCAGTCAGAGCTGAAATCTGGAATTCCCCTTCGACTCGGATTTCCCACCAGGAAAGTCGGAGAAGACCCAGCAACCCCGAGTTAACAATCCAAGATGGCGGCACTGAACAGTCATAAAACTATATAACTGTTCATCTGCACTGCCAGCATTGTGTATTTATGACTGCCTAAATAAGCAATAAACAGCGCACTGACCAGCCTCCATCCATAAGGTGCTGCAGCAGTTTTTAAATTAAAAGTATAAAAAGAAACAAGTATTATGATCCTATTTTTATATAGGATTTTATAATCCTACTTTTACTTCCTTTTTCTGGAATATGCTAAATTGGGAGTGATGTCACTCCCGAGTTTCGACATCTGAAGTCCGAGGTATTTGGAACACAGTGTGTGCCCCAGTGCACAAAGCAAAATCCTTAAAGGCATGGTTGGATGAGTGTGGTGGTGAAGATGAACTTTACTGCCCCACACAGACTCTTGTGCAACTGTACCGAACATCTTTGGAAGGGGCTAGAATGGCGAATGCAAGCCAGGCCATCGTGAAAATTTAAAAAAATCCAGCAGGATGGTGTCCCAGAATTGGGAAGCTGTTACAGATCCGAAAGGAGGAGGCGGGGTCACATCCAAATTTGCCTATGAATTTAGATTGGGATGCCATAAAAGCTGCTGTAGGTGGCTAAATATTTTTTGTATGTTGTTATAGTTCAAGAAAGACAAAGCAGTAAATTAAGGGCACATTCACAAGGACATGTAAGTTATGTGTCACTAAAAATGAAGTTAATGCAGTTTACTCAGCCTGGAGCTTAAATTTTGGTCCAGGAAGGACAGGAAAGGCCCTCCTGCACAGGGTTGTTGTCTCAACCCATCGAACAAACTGTTTGCCTCTCTTGCAGAGTACCCACTCAACAAACACTCAGTGATGACAGGGAAGCAGAAAAGGGGCTCCACACTCATCTTCCTTACATCAGGAAATGTGACAAGATTCAACAGTCTCTTCTATTTTTAAAACTTATCCTAAATTATTATTAATCCCCCTCATCGATGCTGCCTGTGCCTTAAAAATGATGCACTTGTATTACGCCCATTTTTTCCACACAACAATCCAGAACGACACAAAGACACACAGACAAAGTCTAGACGTGTTACTTTTCTAAGACAAAAAACGTGCGAAAGAAAAGGTCAGAGTGTGACATATGACAAAGGCCAACACTGCAGAAACAGTTCAGTCTGCTGCCACTAGCTTCACTGCGAGAGGTGCCGGGGAATGAAAGAATGAAAGAGAGAGACAACTAAAATTTCACAAAAACAAAGGTAACCTTTGGGTTTTTTTTTTTGTTTTTTGTTTTTTTTCCTCTCTTTGTTTTTTTCTTTTGTTTTGTTTGGGGGGGTTATTTTGTTTTGTTTTGTTTTATTTATATATATATATATATATATATATATATTTATATATATATATATATATATATATATATATATATATATATGTGTGTGTATATATGTGTGCGTATGTGTATGTGTATATGTGTATGTATGCGTATGTATGTGTGTATGTATATGTATGTATGTATGTATTTATGTGTATATATGGGTATACATGCATACATTTTCTTCTGTAATAATATCTGAATGATTTACATGGGAGAGTATATATAACTATATCTATGTGTTCTCCTAACATTATTCATTTACGATGTACATGCATTACTATTATACACTCAAATTTTTTTTGTTGATGGAAAGGCAATAAATAAATCTTTATAAAAAAAAATAAAATTTCACAAAAACAGTTTGTGTAGAGGTGACAGAAGTCATCTCTTAGCTTACCAGCACCTTCTAGCACCATAAGAGATTTCTGCTGCTACGGGAACACACAGAAATAAGTGTTTGTAATTCAGTGTGGTTTGAGTGCGACCTTGATCTAAGTACCATGCACTTGTGTTTGTGTGCATGCCCCACTCAACCCTGGAGATGTGGCTGGCATTTCACTTCCTGTAAAGTGTACACTTTCAGTGATAAGATGAAAATGTGTTCACATTCACATTTGAGCCCATTCTGGCTTGTAGTTTATGCTTTAAAAAAGGTATAAAAACACAACAACAACAGAACGTGAGCCTTGGGAAGGGTATGGAATAAATAAATAAATCTTATAGACATTCACACTCTCAAACAGCCTGAGCTTCTGGCTGATAGGGACTTACTTGTAAACATAATACTGACTTCAACATTAAAAACTTTAGTCATGTTAAATATGAACATCCAAGTCATAAATGGATGGACACGGTCAGCGACAATACTCAGGCACACTGTGGCATTTAAATGACGCTCAAATGCGGAGTTTATCATCTGAATGTCAAAGCAGACAGACTCATCAGAAAAAGGAAAATCTTTTCCAGTCTTCTGTTGTTCTTCTTCTTTGTGCAAATTGTACTCTTAGTTTCCTGTTTTTCTGCTGCTCTGTTTTAAGGTTCAGAGGTGCTCTTCTTCATACCGTGGCAGCAACAACTCGTTATTTGAGTTATGGTTTTGTTCCTATCAGCTTTAAGAAATCTTGGCAGTAATTCCAGATTTACGCAAAATATAGAAGTGAACCGTTGGGATAGTTAATGCTGTTAGTGATATGAACTCAGATTCAAGTCTGATGTTTAAAGTGATAAGAATACTTACATTTCACCTCGATGTCCTCATGGCTGAAAATTCCACATGCTGTAAAGGTGACGTCTTTAGCTGCCCTCTCTTTGACCTTCTATCTTCACTATTTACAGCCACCAATAGCCACTAGACAGGCTGCTCTGTAGGTGTTACACCTAATTAATTTTAATTGAGTGCCTTCAATCTGCAGCATAGTCCTGTCCTCTGTATATCAATTCTGAATACACCAATGTAGGTGGATGCAAACTTAAAAAAAACAAAAACAAAAAACAGATATAAAATTTCAAAAAAGACTCCAAAACTCAAAAGTGTTTTTCCTTCTGACATTTTTTTTTTTGTAGAGCTGTTATTTGACAGACATAGAGTGTTTATACATGCCTCTACATGAGCATCGCTGAAGTGCTGAACATGAGCCTGATGAGGAGACGCTTCTCCTCTGCGGGAAGGTACAAGTGGAGCCAGGGTCTTTCAACCCATTCAGCACAACCTAAACTCTCACACTGCGGGTCAAAACTAAGCGCCCTCCATCACCGTGGAGAGGAGAGCCTTATCTGCACAAGATGAGACAGGTCTAAATGTGTCATGCCTCTTCAGAGAGTGACTGTAAACACTTAGCATATATGAATATTAATGTTCCACATTAAAGCCCCGATGCCTAGATGGAAGTCTTAATGAGGATAAATAACAGACAGCCAAGCACCGAAATCTCAGCTCTGACATTATTTATCATCCTTAACTTTTGTCACAGCTCCTTTTTTAGTAATTAATATCATACAAGAAAGCACTTTGCACTTGGATGAGTGATCTAATTTGTTTAATATAATGCAATTAAAAGAGCTTGAATTGCTTTATGTTAATGTTACTGATTATATTCCTGACTGGACTGCCTTTCTCAAAGAAGATAACAGGCTGAAGTCGAGGATTGATGTCTGTCTCAGATCTGCCACGTTCATCAAGGAAATTTAACCGCTGTTTACAAGCATCCACACTCCACAGAGTCACACAAATCTAGTCTCATTCAAGACACAGTTTTGCCTTTGCCACTTTGGATTCATACCAACTCTTGCCTCTTTGCCTTTCCCCAGAACAGACAGGTGAACGAGGTAAGAAAAAGAATCAAGAGGGAACTTTAAAAATATTTTATGCATCTTCAGTTTACCAAAACCTCCAGAAAATACCCATCCTGTACATGATATGGTGTTTATTTACCTGCAACTAGTATTAATAAAACAATGGCCAACATGCGTCGACGTCTCAGCTGTAAAGTTGCACGGATGGCTGTTTGATCAAAGTGCTGCGGGGAGCGGGGCGTTGGATGAATCCCGTAGGGAGCACTGACATTGGAGTTAGGAGGACACGATGTAACTTGGGGTGAAATATGACATTGGGAACACAGAGGGATGGAGGCAGGGAAGAGGAGAGAACAGCTGGAAGCAAAAGACCAATGCACAAATGACTAGTGAAGGCTCTGCAGGATATGAGCCACACTCCTGTTTGTCTGTCTGCTGAGAATTTCCCCCGCAGATCTAAAGCTCACCTTTAAAGCTGAGGTTACATCTCTCTTGGTTGCACACAAGCACACACAAACACACACGCACACCCATCCTCAATCAAATGTGTCCTAACACTCATGTTTGGTGAAATGAGATTCTGAAAAACGAAGCCCTGCATCATAATACAAATATGGTAGGTGCCAAAAAAAAAAACCCAACCAAGTCCAAATTCATATGTTAACCACATTTGCAGCTTTTAAAAGAGCCATTTACCTCACATTAAAACCATTTGTTTCAAGCAATTTCGCATTAATGTTGCCAAATGAAAGACCAGACTTCATGAAAGGATTGAGAGGCAGTAACACAACAGGACCATCATGAAAGACAGCCTCTCTCAAAAAAAACCCCCTGATGTTTCTGCAGTTATTCTTCAGCTGCTAATTTTGAGGTGGAAAATCTTTGCTGCAAAAAGTGGAACCTGCTGATGGCAGACTTGGAAAATCTCCAAGTAATCCAGTCTTGTGAACAAAAACAGCTTTGATAAACTGAATGTTTCAGCTCCTCAGAAATCACAGTGAAATAAACAAAGACCTGCTGGACTGAATGATCAGCTTGCTATATGGTGGGTCAAAATCACTAAAACATATCAATAACAGAATAGACTCATTTATTCATTCAACCATTCATCTCTTCATGCCTGTCTTTAAGGGGGACACCAAGGTGAGCCAGCTGAGAGATACAATCTTTGCAGCGTGTCCTGGGATTTCTTCCCAGCAGGATATGCCTGAAATACCTCACCTACAAAGCATCCTAGTCAGATACCTGAGACACCTTAATTGTCTCCTTTCCTTTTGTGGAGGCTCTACACTGAGTCCCTCCCGCATGACAAAGCTCCTGACCCAATCTATAAGGGAGAGCCCAGACACCTTTTAGATTAAATTCCTTTCCACCGTTTGTATCTGCAGTCTTGTTCTTTTGGTCACTACTCAGAGCTCGTATCCAGATCACCGCAACAGGCTGGTACATCACCCATGTTACTACAGATGCCACACCAATCTGTCTGTTAGATTCTTGCTTCGTGGATGTCTCACTTGTCAACAAGACCCTATGACGCTCTTCCACTGAGGCATCAACTCATTCCCAACCCCGAGTGGGCATGCCACACTTTTCCAGTGTGTCAGCCAAGACAGCCCCACAGCATCCAGAGCCTGAAGAAACCTAAATCTCATCCAGCCCAGGGGCTCAGTCAACAGTTTTTGTTTTTTTTTAAATTTGATGTTTTTATTTTACTACTTGGGTTAGATATGGCAGCTGACTAGTTTGCGTTTGTTTTCTGTCACAATGTTTAAAACGATTCATACAAAAATCTGTTTTTGTATCTCTGAAAAGCTGCTGGGAGCTCATGAAAGTTGCCCTAATAAACACCTTTCACACAGTTATGTAAGTAAATAATTTAACCTCTCTGGGGCTAATAGTCAGATTCCAGGCTTAGTTTTATCCCAACTGCTCTCTGCAGCACAGCCAAACTTCTTATTAGTGAAATAAAAAATTCAAAAACAGCTAATGCTTAAGCTTCTCTTTCTTCCCATGAGTTCTGACTAATTTATGCATTCATAAATTACTCTTGGAGGAGTTCTGGGTTTTGTTTGTTGGCATCAACTAACAACTAACGAGCAAATCTGACGCAACGCCTTCAGTCTCTCTTCTCACTGCTTCCATTGCCTTGCTGTATCTATATGTGTACAATAAATGGAACAACAAATGCTCTTACAGGCTTACTGGGTCAAGATGAGCTTTCTTTTTAGCTCTGGACAGCAGACAGACTGTATTGTAGAGCACAAAAGGAGGGCTAAAAAAAAGTGAGAAGGGATCAATGTGCTCAGAGATGTTTGTGAAGATGAGTGGAAAGAGAGAACGCTTAGGTGACAGCTTCCCTACCGAGCCGTCAATCACGCTACACAGCACCTGTTAACTCTGGAGAAGACACCTTTGGCCAGCTGAGGACCTATTGATCTAAACTCCCACGCGTTCTCTGCTTCTCAGATTTCACATTTCTTTTCCCATCTCTCTTTGCTTTTGTCAGTCTCCCCTGTTAGCATTTTTTTTGCAAAGTTCAAACAGAATTTTTTTAAAGACATTTTCTCCTCTTGCACAAAGCAATTGTGGCTAATCTAAAAAATGCATTTTTTCATTATGAATATTGAGGGCTGGTGTGCATATTTTTCCTAACAGTCTTCCTAATGAGATACATTTAATCTAAAAATAATGAACCCAACAAAACACTGTACATTAACTCTATTGCCTTTCGACCTACACGACGTCTAATGCAAAGTTATTATCATTTTCTATTTTCTTATTCATTTTTATTACATTTTCAGTTCAGGTTCAGTTAGCTGCCAGAGTGGATTTTCGTTTTTGTTTGAAAAAAATTACATTTTTTTATAAGTTTTTATTAGTTTAGGCATGAAGGCTTTCACACACCGGACGTGTAAAAGTAGAGTGCACATTTCATTTGCAAGAAAATTTCACAGGACGAAATAAAACATCTGGTTTTCTGTTCCTTTTTTGTCTGCAGCAGATTATTCAGATCGCATCTTCTAAAATTTGCCATTTGCAATCCACTTTAAAAGTTTGTACATCCACGTTTTTACAGCCCAACTCCATAAAGAAAATCTTGGTAAGAAATTTCGGTTAGCAGCCACCTTTTCCCCCAACCAGGCAGTTAAATCCCAGAGCATATAGAAAAAGTGAGATACAGAAATCTCCATGTGAAAGCCGCAAGAGATCAGCCCACTGTTAGCAAGTGAAAGATGGAGCGTGAGATTGAAACTGTGAAAGAAAAAAGTTGCTGTGTGAAACGTGGAGCAGGTGTAAGAGTAAAAAAGGAGACAGCGTGAGAAATGAGTTAAGAAGCTGGGAAGGAAGATGAAGTGCACAAGGTCTTCATCAAATTTTTGGACTTTGTCTTTCCCCCTTCTCCCTGCCTGCATGTGTATGACCTCAACCTGCTCAGTAAACCCAAATCTTGGATATAGTTTTACTTACTAAAAATTCATATTTCAAAGTTTTCTATTATTGATATTTCAAATGTTCCAAAAGAAAACAAATAAACACAAGACAGAGTAACACTATTATAAGTTTACGTTTTTATGTCACTTTGGTGTGTTAAATAAGTTCCTCAGTACTAAAGAGAAGAACAGAAAAGAAGCAAAAGTGTGAGTGGGAATGATTACCGAACTGATCTAACATTCACAATCATTTCGATGTAAACAGACAAAATGTTACTGTCCAACATTTTAAATGCACACCTCTTAATGACTGATGAGGGGATTCATATCGATTCAATAAATATTCACCTAAGTCAAGCAGGCACCAGGATAAAATGGCAAGCCTGTTTCAATCTAAAGCTCATAATAAACCTACCAGTATTTAATTCCCTCTAATAAACACAAATCTATAATGTTTTAATTGTTTGACTTGTTTTAATATTGCAGATTTCAATCAGCTCTGGAACCACAAAATGCTTCAAAGGCATTTGTCATGCATGCAGGAGGGCTGCCAAATAGGGCTGGGCCATATCGTACCGTTCACGGTAATACCGGTATAATGTTGGGCAACGATAAGAAAATGAAATATCGTGATAGAATATGGGTAAAACGCGCATGCGCAGTGCCTTTGTTTTCATACGCACATGGCGGAAAAAGCATGGTGGCGGCGACGGAGAATGAGAAGGGCGAAAGCGGATCGTTGAATGAAACGGATGAACCAGAATTGGTTTGTAAAAATGCTGCAACTTCAGTGGTGTGGAACTGCTTTAGCTTTCGTCCATCAGATACACAACAAAGCACTATTTTTGGTAGAGCATGCTAGCAGGCCGTCGTTATTACCGTTTTTTCTTGAAAATACGGAACACTTAAAATCAATCCTTTGATTTTTCTGAAAATCGACAGTGCCCCTTATAATCCCATGTGCCTTATGTATGAATTCTGGTTGTGTTTACTGACCTCGAAACAATTTTATGTGGTACACGGCGCTCGAAAATCTGTCAAATGTTTTAGTACGACTTTGCTAAGCTACGAACCCGCACCGCTTGATGGATTGTCGGAGCATTACGGCTATCGTAGGCAGGAGCCTCGCGGAGTGATACGTACTGTGCTTCAACATAATATTACCGCATTGCGTGTGTATAATCTCTTTTTAAGTTTTGTGGATATTTTATATGGTTATGCAGAGGATATGTCGGCCAATTTTCACTGGAAATGCCTTTTGGTTAAACTGTCAGCAAGGAATTTGCATTTGTGCTGTTAAATTTTTATATAACTTATGCGGATAAAAAACAGCTGCTTGTTTAAGTCAAAATACATTGATTTTTTTTTTTTGCATTAATAAAGTTGTGGAATTGTAAAGTATTTTGTCTAGTCTCAATTATATCGTCAGTTATATCATTATCGGAAATTTTCAAATGTATATCGTGATAAATATTTTTGGTCATATCGCCCTACTCTACTGCCAAAGACCTGTGAACACACTGATTGGTAAAATCTGGATTTTTTAAAAAAATGTACTTGAGCTTGTTCTCGAGCTGAGTTAAAAAAAACAAAGAAAGCAAAACAATGTGAATTTCCGACACAGTTGCTCCTGTTTGAATCATCGATTCACCGGAGAATTGAAGAAAATCTGAATTTGAAATTTGAAGGAAAAAAAGCTGCATGTGTGTTGAAACTGGCATCAGCGAACACAGGCAGGGCAGGTAAGGTGTTTGATAGCTTCCAACAGAGTAGTCCACAGTGTGTGTGTGGCTTGAGGGACTGGTCTGTGGGGAGCTGATTGCACAGGCTCTCATTATGTGGCCAGTGGCTGTAATGGAGTGTGACAGCAACGTGCTGTGCTCTGGATCTCTGTCCTTCCAGCCTGCAAAGCCAATTAAACACACTCTGCCTTGCCCTGCTTCGTTCTCCATCACTCACTCCTGCCTTGCTGTTCCCCACTCCCGCCTCCACCACCATCGGCAGCTCCCAATCGCTACCTTCTTGGTCCCCAGATTCAGCTTTTCAGCTGACTCTTTCTAACCCCCTCCAACACATCTCCAAGCTCAATACTTCAAGCTCCTTCCCAAATCTTTTGCTTCTTCCTCTTATTTCCTGTGGTCTACATGACAATTCAAAGCTCTGATTGCTTCTGCCCTTCTTCCTGCACTCCTCAGCCCCCCCCCTCAAAACTAACCGAATGCCTGCCTCTCCCGCTGGTAAAGTATGGGTCTGTTTGGGAGGGGACACAAGGGGAGAAGTGCTGGGCTAGAGAGAGGAACATCCTCTGATGACAGCTTCCCTCTATGCTACCGCACATATAAACCACACACACACACACACACACACACACACACACACACACACACACACACACACACACACACACACACACACACACACACACACACACACACACACACAGAGAGAGCAATAGTTGGTTCTTCAGGACCTGGAGCAGTCACAACCACTTAGGAGGAAAAATGCCCTGCAGCACCAAAAACACACATAGTCCATTTATCACTCCCTCATAGTTCCCCAAAATGTGCGCGCACACACACACACTGTCTGAATGTGTGACTATGTGTGTGCTTCCAGCATTGGACTCCTGGTTTTTAAGTGTTTAAAATCATGTCATCGTGCCCCGAAAGTACAGTGTGCAACACTGATGAAAAAATCTTATGACATCTTTCATCTCCTGTGAATCCCTCTGACAGTACAAACCATAAATGGTAGTGAAATGCACTCGCTATGCATGCATACTGCTGAGGAAGATGAGGGTTTGGTACCTGTCTTGAACCAGCCATCATCAGTGAAAGACTCTCTGGTCTCCTGAGGTTTGTTAAAGTACTCTTTAAAAACAGATGGCCCTCGAACCAGAAGCTCCCCCTCTTTCCCCTCCAGACCTGGTCGTACCTGATGCATATACATGGAAAGAAAGGAAGAAATCAGGATAAATACATCACCGTGCTTAACAGCTGGTATGAGATGTTTGTGCTGATATACTGTGTTCGTTTTATATACTATCATTAAAAATCTACACTGATTTTGTTTATCCAAAGGACATTTTCCCAGAAGTCTTATGATTTGCTTGGATGTAACATAAGCTGTGCCGCCATGTTCTTTTTAAAGAAAAGTGGCTTTCTCCTGGCAATCCTTCCAAGCAAACAACACTTGTTCAGTCTTTTCCTAATATTACTGACGTGAACTTTAACATTTAACATGCTAAGTCAGGCCTGCAAAGTCTGAGATGTACTTTTTCTTTATTCGTCATACAGTCTGACCTTGGGTCTCACACTTGTTGGTCATCAGTTATTCAAGTGCATTTCATTAGCAACAGGAACAGGATTGCATTGAGTCTGATGCTAAACCTTTGTTTTCACATGATTTTACCTGATGAAACCTATATTGAACTTATGGATTACCTGAGTCTCTTTGTGAGTGCCTTCCACAATGGTTGTATTAATTGTGTTATTCATAACAATCCGAACTTCCACACTAGGCAGCGGCAACCCAACAGCTCCTGTCAAACACAAAGAAAGCCCATGAACACAGAGAGAAGAGAACACACTTTGTCGAAGCAGAATGGGATGATTTTTGGCCTTTACAGAAGTGGAACACATATTCTGGCAATAATCAGTGAAAAAGCCATCAAAAGCATTCAGTGAGAGATTTTTAACACAAGAGTCATCTTCTCCAATACAGCATTAGCCTCCATCTGCAGGCCAAAACTGGTCACTGGCTTGCTGAGCTTGTAAAACACTAAACTGAAAGCCATTCGTCTCAGTCACCACAAACCAGCTTACACGGACAGTAATGGGGATTTCTGGGCAATGCCTGATGCAGCCGTTTTCACAAACTTCAAGTAAACGTCAAGTAATAGAACTGTTTTTAGGTGTTTGTTTGCACTTTCAACCTGTTTCTGAAGCCTCCAAAAAAACCAACAAAAAAAAAACAAACAAAGAAAAAACAAGGACTCAAGGGTACAGCAGGATTCAGTCCTTTACTGCTGAGCACTTGACATGTTTTATTAATAAAGCACAGCAGCATGAAATGTTATAACTGAGCTGACAAGTATTAAAATACAGTAAGAAGTCTGTGTTAAAAAATCCAGTGTTCATAACTGTGAGGTGCAGTAACGTTTAAGAGAAAACTGTGTTACTAAAAAAAAGGATTTCCACATTTCCTGACATCACCTGCTGTCTCCACATACTGTATGTGTGTGTGCAAGTGACACCTGGCGAGTTAAATAATTAAAGCACAAAAAAAAATTCTCATTGGTCTTCTGTGTGCATTAATATTTGCACCTATATTTTATTTTATAGCCTGGTTTAGCCGGAGGTTTCTTCCTGCTAAAAGGGAGTTTTTCCTTCCCGCTGTGGCCAAGTACTTGGGTGTTGTGTGATTGTTGTGGTTTCTCTGGATTATTGTCGGGTCTTCGCCTTACAAAAGGAAGCTCCTTGAGGCAACTGTTGTTGTGATTTAGTGTTATATAAATAAATGAAATAAACAGAATATTTTATGTCAGCAAAGTGGCACGGTGGTTAGCACTGTTGCCGCACAGCAAGAAGGTCCTGAGTTCAATTCCACCATCAGGCCGGGGTCTTTCTGTGTGGAGTTTGCATGTTCTCCCCGTGTCTGCGTGGGTTCCCTCCGGGTACTCCGGCTTCCTCCCACCGTCCAAAGACATGCAGCTTGTGGGGATAGGTTAATTGGATAATCCAAATTGCCACTAGGTGTGAATGTGAGTGTGAATGGTTGTCTGTCCCTGTGTGTTGGCCCTGCGACAGACTGGCGACCTGTCCAGAGTGTACCCCGCCTCTCGCCCTATGACAGCTGGGATTGGCTCCAGCACCCCCCGCGACCCTGAAAAGGATAAGCGGTAGCGAATGGATGGATGGATGGATTTTATGTCATTTTGCAGACTAACATTTGCCCAATAAAAAGACCGTCAGGTTTTGAAGGATTCTATCAATTCAAACTGTATGAACTTTGGCTTGGAAAAAGCCACACTTTGCAATCCGTCCCCCACCAAGGGCAATTATAACACTGAAAAAGTACACCATTTTAACCTATTAAATGTAATCACATTACTGCAGCGGTATCTAATAATAGCATCTAAATGTTGGGCATCAGGAGAAAAATCCTGTAAAAATTAATTCCTTATCTCAAGATCCGTTTTGTCCTTGAAAATGTCTGCAAGTGAAGTAACTCTGTACTTCTTACACAGGTAGAATGAGAATCCTACTACATCTTATTTATCATCACTTCATCCATTTTCTAACTACTTATCCGATTTATGGTCATCGGGAATAGTGTATTAAAATAACAGTTTTCAGATGCTAGCACGATTACCCTTAATTCACTAAAACTGGAAATGGATCCTTTTGATTGATAAAAAGGCTGGGGTGTGAGAGCTTTTGTTTTGGCTTTTTAAGCTGGGGAAAAAGCTATGAACAACTGCTTTTATAAGACTGCCGTATCTACACTTTCTCTGTGGAAATACAGGGAAAAAAGCCTGAAAAGTGGGACAAAAAAGAATCAAAGAGATGAAAGGGGCAGCAGCGTGAGATAATAATAAGATTGGGAAAAAAAATGAGGATGAACTAATCTCACATGTTTACATCTCAGGAAGGGCAATATGACCTAGAAAGACACTCAGCTTTGTTAATATGAAGAGCTCCAAAAGTGTAAGCACCACAGCAAAATCAGGATAGTTACATGGCCTAAATACAGGAGAGAATTACTAATGAAACTGCTGCCAATAAGTTGTATTAAGAGCTGAAATGTCATCTGTTTAGCTGCTGTGGGGCGGGGGGGTGAGAAAGAGAAGAAGGTGAGAGTGAAAGAGAGATACCACTCCACTGCTCTTCTGAGAGTGTTTCCTGTGGTTGCTATTGATCCATTTTAACCTACTTAAAAGGCAAGATAGGAACACGCCGACTCAAACAGGCGCAGCCTCGTGCCTACATGTGCTCACACCGTCATACACACACACATACAGGCAGACATACACATACACTTACACAAATGCTGAGAGGAAACATCAATAAAAACACAGACCTCTTGAAGCCATTCTTAATAATCACCTGAGAGGAGTCGAACGCAGCCTGCTCGTTTCATGCCAAACATTCAGTGAGCAACAAACAAAACAATACCCTGACAAAACAGGCAGGCAGAGGATTACCAAATCCACTTGCAAGCTAATTAGCTCTACCTGCAAGAGGAAGTGTTGTCTGGGGAACAGGAAAGGAAGAAGATGGTGGAAGAGAAAGAGAAGGAAAGAGAGAGAGACAGAGGAAGAGGGGATGACAGGAGAAGATGGCAACCGCCACTACTCTGACCTCATTTCCAGACCTTGCTTTTGTTTTTGCGTGTGTGAGGGAGGTGTAGTTGGGATCATGGGGTTTTACCTGACATCACGCCAGAGACAACTACCTTTGATTAAAGCACAACGCGTGAAGTTGAAGTACTCACTCAAACTGATGAGGGAGGGTCGAGCAACATCAGAGGTTTTTGGATTATATGTGAAGAAGAACAAAAATTTTGAGAGCATTTTCAAAGTGTAGTATAAACCAGGAACACTGGCTCAATTAAGCAAGGTTTGCTTTTTAAATTATTATTATTTTATGTCGTTCTGTTAAACCACACTGCCTTTCTATGTTTCCAGGATACAGATTTCTAATATATATGTGTATACTTTTAACATAGAGTGGCAGAAATCAGTGATTGCAAGTTTGTTGATTGATAATCATACGTTACCAAATTGTAAACAGCAATGTCAACTCAATGTAGAGCTTAATTACTACACACAGGGAAAAAAAGATAATTACCGTCTTTCCTACAAATCTGAGACATTCGTTTTAGAAGAGAACAACATCCACAGCCACAAAGGCAACCTTGGTTGACAGCCAACCAATCAAATATTCATCATCAATGAAACTGTGAATGACAGACACACTGATGGCAGTATGCTTGGCTAGTTGTGCTGTGCAGTATCTCAGTATTTGGCACCAAAAGATAAATGCACCAAATGGCAAACTGATTGAGGTTTGGCCTGATTTAAAAAGAGAGCAGAAAATGCTGCCATTGGTTGGTCATTAAGGGCTTTCAAAAAAAATGCTGATAATCAGATGCCAAACCGATCTTTAAGAGGTTATCTGTATGGCCTCATTTCCTGCCATTGCTTCAGCAGCTGGTTTGTAACCTGAACATATTCTGCTTGGAAGAGCACCAAGACCTGCATTTTATTATCAAGTTAGTATTTTGACACCTGAGGTTTCACAACTTTATCATTATGCAAAGGGATAAAGGAGTTTGAAAAAAAAAAAAACATACGCAGCTGGCGCCCAAACTATACATGTATCCGGTACTGACTTTGACATTCTAGACAATTTTTTAGAAGATAATTCAGAATACGCATTTTTGGATGAAGCTGAAAATGCTGTAATGCAAGTTTATCTAGCTGAGTGGCTCCAACCATTGTTTACAAGACTCTGCAACAGTGACACTTGGCAAATAAGAAGATAGTGGTGCAAAGTTAAGCAACGTGCAGCGAGTTGCTGACTTGTTTGTGAAATACTTTGCCGGAAAGTTAACTAATGATCCCATGACTTCCCTTTTTAAGATAAGTAACACACATACACATGTAAAAAAATATTCTTTCTTTACTCATACAGCGAGTGCAGAATTATTAGGCAAATGAGTATTTTGTCCACATCATCCTCTTCATGCATGTTGTCTTACTCCAAGCTGTATAGGCTCGAAAGCCTACTACCAATTAAGCATATTAGGTGATGTGCATCTCTGTAATGAGAAGGGGTGTGGTCTAATGACATCAACACCCTATATCAGGTGTGCATAATTATTAGGCAACGTCCTTTCCTTTGGCAAAATGGGTCAAAAGAAGGACTTGACAGGCTCAGAAAAGTCAAAAATAGTGAGATATCTTGCAGAGGGATGCAGCAGTCTCAAAATTGCAAAGCTTCTGAAGCGTGATCATCGAACAATCAAGCATTTCATTCAAAATAGTCAACAGGGTCGCAAGAAGCGTGTGGAAAAACCAAGGCGCAAAATAACTGCCCATGAACTGAGAAAAGTCAAGCGTGCAGCTGCCAAGATGCCACTTGCCACCAGTTTGGCCATATTTCAGAGCTGCAACATCACTGGAGTGCCCAAAAGCACAAGGTGTGCAATACTCAGAGACATGGCCAAGGTAAGAAAGGCTGAAAGACGACCACCACTGAACAAGACACACAAGCTGAAACGTCAAGACTGGGCCAAGAAATATCTCAAGACTGATTTTTCTAAGGTTTTATGGACTGATGAAATGAGAGTGAGTCTTGATGGGCCAGATGGATGGGCCCGTGGCTGGATTGGTAAAGGGCAGAGAGCTCCAGTCCGACTCAGACGCCAGCAAGGTGGAGGTGGAGTACTGGTTTGGGCTGGTATCATCAAAGATGAGCTTGTGGGGCCTTTTCGGGTTGAGGATGGAGTCAAGCTCAACTCCCAGTCCTACTGCCAGTTTCTGGAAGACACCTTCTTCAAGCAGTGGTACAGGAAGAAGTCTGCATCCTTCAAGAAAAACATGATTTTCATGCAGGACAATGCTCCATCACACGCGTCCAAGTACTCCACAGCGTGGCTGGCAAGAAAGGGTATAAAAGAAGAAAAACTAATGACATGGCCTCCTTGTTCACCTGATCTGAACCCCATTGAGAACCTGTGGTCCATCATCAAATGTGAGATTTACAAGGAGGGAAAACAGTACACCTCTCTGAACAGTGTCTGGGAGGCTGTGGTTGCTGCTGCACGCAATGTTGATGGTGAACAGATCAAAACACTGACAGAATCCATGGATGGCAGGCTTTTGAGTGTCCTTGCAAAGAAAGGTGGCTATATTGGTCGCTGATTTGTTTTTGTTTTGTTTTTGAATGTCAGAAATGTATATTTGTGAATGTGGAGATGTTATATTGGTTTCACTGGTGAAAATAAATAATTGAAATGGGTATATATTTGTTTTTTGTTAAGTTGCCTAATAATTATGCACAGTAATAGTCACCTGCACACACAGATATCCCCCTAAAATAGCTAAAACTAAAAACTACTTCCAAAAACATTCAGCTTTGCTATTAATGAGTTTTTTGGGTTCATTGAGAACATGGTTGTTGTTCAATAATAAAATTATTCCTCAAAAATACAACTTGCCTAATAATTCTGCACTCCCTGTATGTGTGTAAGGTGTGAGAGTACAAGTGCATCCACTTAGTTCAACCTGGGACGCGTGGGCCCTTGAGAGGGTTGGACAGCGCCATGCCGATCTCAGTCATGCCGTAGCGTTCGAGGAGTGTGTGCCCGGTAATCTCCTCCCAGCGCTGCAGAGTGGGAAGCGGGAGAGCAGCCGAGCCTGAAACCATCAGCCTGGAGAGAAAGGGACGGGCATGAGGGACACACGCCAAAAAACACATCTGCAGTTTATATTTTGCCTGAAAAACCTGTGTGAAACATGTAAATGTCTAATTGTTTGCTAATTAGAAACATCAATTTTTGTGCATTTTCTTACACATCTCCAAGGACCTGATTTGTGAGAGTCAGTAAGCATAGGGTTGTGCCTTACAGTATTCTATAAACTGCAGACTGTTTATGAAAAATATACAGAGTGCAGCATGGGAGAGATGATTAGCAGCACAAAGGAAGCAAAATAAAAACACAGATGCCGCACACACTTGTAAAAGAAACTGTGGCAGTGAAAATTATTAAGAAGCAAAACATGTACTGGAAATGTGGTGTGACATTAATACACCATCCACAAAGGTCAAAAGATTATCAAGTAGCAAGAAAACATAATAATGTAATAATAATGCATGCCACGAGTGCATACACACAGAAAGGTGACAAATGAAATACAAATGAAAAGAACTACAAGTGTCTCAGGGCCAAAATAAACTTTTAAAAACAGGCTTAATGCTTCTTGGGACTGACTTTGCTTCAGGTTTGAACACTTCAACACTTCTGGGGAGGAGCGCAGTCTGACACGCACGTCAACCACACCTTCATGTGGTTTTCAGCTCGGTAAAAGGAGCAAAGATGGCAAGAGAGGTGAGTTGGACAGGTACATGTTGTTGCTCCAAAAGCAGCCGAAATTGTTAACTGTGGTTTGATGCATAGATTTGGTTTATCTCCGCGGTCAACAGCTGCAGCTGCATCAGTCATTGTTACACAGAACTTGCTGAGGTAGATGAAGCACTGTAAAACTTCAATTTGTCTCACAAATGAACCTTTATTTTCCAATTTTGCTTTTTTGTCTTCTTTGAATGTGAACCGAAAACACTGCCAGGATAGGGTGATGGTCAATGGGCCCAATTGCTAATCACTAATGCATCTGTCAGTTAGCTGAGCTACTAACATACAGATGTTTGGAGCCCAGAGACTGGCTTACAGCCAAACTCAAACGTTTGTGCTGTCATATCCTGCTCTGTCAGGTAAAGTCAAGGCTTCAAGTTGAAGGACTTTTCACCAAAAATACTCTCCATCAAAGTCATCTGGACACGGCTGTCTGCACATACATAAATACTAACAGGAATGATGAAGAGCCCAAAATGAATGAACTCAGCAACATTAAATTTCCTCTTTAAATTGCCTAAAGCATCCAACTATTGGGTGATTAAAAAAGATGATAATCTCCCAACTGATGACAAAATGCATTAATATTAACTTTAATTAAGCTCTATACATCCCTGTGAAAAGGACATTTAGGAAACACTGCATAAAAACCCTGCATTAAACCATTCAGTGCTACATTATATTTGCTCTGTTCTTAACCATTTTGCCACCAATCAATATGTACTCATACATACATGGAAGTATTCACAAATACAGCTACTTGTGAGTAAAATCTTGTGGCACAGATTCCACACCCAGTACCTTATTCTCTCTTTGCAGACTGCTTTGACAAAGTCCTTCACATGAGGCTGTGTGAAGTGCTGATCATAGTACTGGATCAGCTTAGAGTAAATAGTTGGCACGGCCATGAACACATTAACCATGGGAGCCTTGGAGCTCAACAGCATCTCCCACACCTGTGGGGGGAGAGAGGGAGAGAGATAAGCACAACACATAACTGAAGAAGGAAGGAGGAGGAGGAGAGATAAGGAAAATAAAAGCAGTATATCTAACAGTGGGGCATTGCAGACTAAATTATTAAATCCAGATTCATTCCATTAGTTTTAGAGGGAAAATAAAGTGACATTTTTTCATTTATTTGATGTAAATGGCAGAATAAAGTCCAGACAGCAGCCTCATATTAAACCTGTCAACATAATGCAGAAAAAAGACAAGTAAAAAATGCCCAGATTTCTAAAAGGTCAGGAGAAAGAAAATAGCCGGCTGCCCCGGACTGGAGCGGTATTGCCGGCCAGTTAAAAGACCTCGTGTGCAGCTACTTTTGACAAATGTGCTTTTCGACTGCCGCAAAAGGAGCCGCTCCCATCCTCAGCTGCGTCAGACGTGCCGCCTTCAACACCGGCGGGCACTAATGGACGCAAACGTGTGTCGCCAACTACATGCACATCTAAACATACTGTATGAAAATCACATAAACTCACTTGTTCAAGGACAAAGTCATTTTACACACCCGGCCCCGCCCACTCAACCTCATTCCTCACACACGCTCACACGTTGCAGTAGACGGCAGAAGGATAGGACGACAGCATGAATTAAATGAAGGTGAACGACGGCTTCTCTAAGTCACTCCCCCCGCACCACCGCCCACCACCAGTGCCCCCCTCCAAACTGTCTCTCCTCTCAGGCTACTCGATCTCACTTCTTCTTCATTCATTTTGCCTCTATTTTCCAAGTGCTCCGTTTTCACTCTACTTTCATCTCTGACCCCACATCCTCCCTTCATCTCTCCCCCCCTCCTCGTCTCTCACCCCCCTATCTCACATTCACTTACCTTCTCTCTCCATTTCGTAATTTCCTGCTTCACTGCCTCTGCAGTCTCTCTCTCTCTCAGATACATACACACCTAGACACATACTCACACACAGAAAAATGCACTCTCTCTCATCATTGCGCTCACCTGAAGTAACACCACATCCTTCTTAATGTGCCAGCAATTTCTAAACTCTTCCTTCCACTTCTCTTTTGTGTGACCCTCACATCACAGACTCACCCAATCTATTATCTACTAAACTATCTTCCAATCACTTCCTCTGCCTCTAATAAAAAGTCAAACACACAGACAAATACAACTAAGATTATTCAGATATGCCAACAGTACAATTTAATCAAATCCCAATCCAGTCTCCCAGAATAGCGTTACAGGCCGATCTAAAAATTGCAAGTAACCTGCGGTTCACGCGAAGAAATACAGAATAAAAGTTTGAAGAGAGAAAAGGATGATTAGCTGAGCGTGCCCTGACCATACTGGGTGGTGTCTATCAAGTGCAGTGAAGCGCTCCCACCAAGCCCACTCTAGGCGGGAGAGGAAGGCAATTTATGTCCGTCAAAGAGCTGGCCTCCACCTAGGGGACAGGATGCGGTGAGAACCGAGAGCTATGGCCTGCATCCTAAACAACTTCATGTGCCCTGCACTCAACTTAAGACCCGAAAACAGTTCTTCCCGAGAAGGCCCGATTGTTGAATGTCAATGTGCCAGCAGTGCTGATTCCTAAAAACTGTCAGGTAAGTTCACTCAGCTCATCTGTCTCAGTAAAGAACATGTCTTTCAGTTTTAAAGTTTTACGTACTGGGAAAAAATGTAAAATAATCTGGTCCTTAGTGGGTCTAAAAATTGGGTAAATAAAACCTCAGATGAGCAACAATATATGATCTTCAACTGTTTCATTTTTTTAAAAAAAAACGAAACCAAACAGCAGAATCAGTGTGTGAAAAACTAAGCCCAGCCTTACAAAACCACAGGGATTAAGAGCACAAGTAGCAGCCAGATGCTGCTAATCAAATGCACTTGATTAAGCAGACATTTTGGTAGCTTGCTGGTCTGGAGCATTCAGGTGTGTGTTAACACAATGCCAAGGTGGGAAGACATCAGCAGTGATCTTAGAGAAGCAACTGCATCGTATTTTAATGTTCGAGCATTTCACTGACCTTACAGTGGAGTAGACCTTGTTTTAGTAGCCAAGTCATTAACATAGTAGTATCAGCTATGTAGTTAGCTAAGTTTTTAATTAGTGTTTGCAGGTTCCTACAAACAGACAGCTTTTTTATATTCCTCGTGGATAATAGCTTCAGCTGTAGGCAGATTACCACAGTCCTTGACAGCAGTGTCACATTATCGGTGTCGTAAATGCTTCATGTGAAGCAGAGGTGAAAAACATCAGTGTTCAGGTTGCCAGTGTGTCTGAATTAGCAGATAATAAAAGTTCCTGCTATTGACGTTGATAAGTAGTATCAGTTCTTATATAAGACTTATCCTAATAGTTGACTCTTCCTAGAGAAGGCTGACTGTAACAGAGAGCAACCTGCTATACAGAGTGGCATATGGATTCTTACAGCCAAACACTTTCAAAATGCTTTATCTGTCTGAACTAGACAACTGGTGTATGAAACATTATTTTAAAAATGTCAATTTCACTTTGAATTACAGAACAGGCAGTTGTGAGTATTTCCAAGCAGCATTCCCATCAATCAGGCTACTTAAAAAAATGCCCTTGCCTGTTAGAATTTAAAAATTGATGCCTTAGCCATCCCTCTTGAGGAAAAACAATGACAGTAATATTACATTTGAGTAGTTGCTGTGATGAAGCAGTCAATAAGAAATCAAATAAATTAAAAAAAGAAAAAAAATCCGAGCAATGCTGTTTGAAACCCAGGAACGCTATCTGCTCCCGTCAGTCTAATACAGTACACTTGAAAAAGACTTATCTGTGATTTACTTGATCACAATTCCTGCACTGAAAATTCCCGACACTATCTCCAGGCAAAATCAGAAGAAAAAGAAATCAATGCTGGCCTCTGCTGCCTAGGGTACCCGTCAGAGATCTTAGGGGATAGAAGACGATCGATCACTTCATCAATGTACTGTAACTTCAGGAGGAGGAGAATAAAGGCTCTTTTTTTCTCTGAAGATGAGAGAAGGGGTTTTGTGGTTTGGCACACAAGGTCAGGGATAACAGTTGAATACTGATAGCTATATTAGTCTAGCAATACCCATGTTGACAGATACACATTTTCTTTAAGGTCGTTTCTTTTTCATTCACCTTAAGTGTCATGAAGTGGTAGACTTCCTGACGTACAAACAAAGAGAGCAAAAAACAGAAAGGCACACACACACACACATACATTAAAAATTGTGCATTTACACTTCAATACAGCTACACTTATATACACACACTTAGCACCCCATCTTCCCCTCCCTTCTCAGGGCCAAACAAGCACTATCATCCTTCAATGTCAGCTCATCGATTGATCTGCTGCTTAAGCCCCTGCCGTGTGTCGGCATTGGTCAGATACAAAGCCACACAGGGCAATTCATCACTGAGCCCCAAACACTTAGTTTTGACAGTGTGAGAGGGGGAAAGAGAGGGAGATGCAGACGGAGAGGAGATGAAGCGAGAAGAGAGGAGCAAGAAAAAAAGAGCAAAGGGAAAGGGAAGCACCAACTGAGAAAGAGGGATTCATGTGGAAAGAGGTAATGGTCTTTTTTAATCCATCAGGGTTGTCTGCAGAAGACCTCTCAATCTGAAAACTGTCTTTGCCTTATGATTAAGTTAGATGGAACCCTAAAAAAAGCCACTTTTGTTCACGGGGGATAATAAAAGATACTGTGTACTGTGCCGAGAGACAGAAGAAGAAGAAGAGTGCATCTCTGACCTTCTGAGGATGGAATTCGGGAAGCATGACACAGGTAGCGCCCACCCAGAGTGGGCACAGCAGCTTGTTAACGACGCCATGAACGTGGTGGAGAGGCAAGGTGTGCAGGATGACATCATCTCTGGACCACGCCCATTCTGAAACCAGACACTGGACCTGAGGGGTGGGCCGGAGCGGGTTGTTAAGATGTCATATTGTCTTTACAATAAATTACCTCAGTCAGCTTTCACTGTTACAGACATTTGTTACAATGATCTCCCCTAAGCTGTCGTTTGGTGCACTTCCAGATGGCAAAATTGATTTTTGTAACTTATTTGAATTCTTCCCCATTGTCACAGTACGCTATACTAGAGGAGACCAACAACAGCGAGGTTCAAATGAAAGGTTTTATCCTCAGCATACACGTTGCTGTTAGTAACAGGAGTATCAGGATCCCTGTGTTTTAACAACCTTGATCTTGATCCCTTTTATTGTATTTGTTTTGTTTACTGCATTAAAATTGGGAAAAATAACTTTTAAAAAGGCATTTTATTAAAAATAACATAAAATTACGTGTCTGATTTACTGTATTTTTTGTGATGTTGTTTACTTGCTGAACTTTTGGCACCCAGCTAATTTCCACCTGTGCACGTATGAGGTCTGACAAAGTCAAGAGATCCCTGTGAAACTGGTTACAGCCAAAAAGCACAATAATACTAAAAATCATTAAAACCTAACCCCACTCCACTCCACTCAGGTGGCTGCTGGTGTAGAAATCTGTATACACCTCATCAACAGTAATTTCTCCCTCTGTGCTGGGCAAACAAAACACAAAAAAAGAACTACATATTCTAAAGTTTATCATCGATGCTCTGCTGCTCTTAATTAAGGGTAGCTTAAACATCAGTGCAAGTCCATATACAGTTAGGTCCATAAGTTCTTTGACACTGACACAATTTTATAATTTTTGTCTATTCCCATCACCACAGATGACCACAAATGAGACTGAAGTGCAGATTTTCATCTTTAAATGTAATGCAGTCCCCGATTTTCAGTGACTCAAATATAAGTGGACAAACAGACATAACA
Source organism: Perissodus microlepis (assembly GCF_051167445.1). Lineage (NCBI taxonomy): Eukaryota > Metazoa > Chordata > Actinopteri > Cichliformes > Cichlidae > Perissodus > Perissodus microlepis. The sequence goes on from NC_140461.1 coordinate 23,048,209, forward strand.
CCGGTGTTGAGCTTTATTAATATTAAATTCTGAAAAAAGGAAAAACATCTAGTTTTTTAGTCTATTAACTTTACTATAAAATGATTATTACTTTACACTTTCCATAATTCTCTTTTTAGTTTGATTTGCTCAAAACATTTCATTTGAACGAATCTTTTTCTTATATGATGCTTCAACACTGAAAGGCAAAAACATTTCCTACAATCACTCTAGTAATGAAACCATCAGACTAAGGACCTGCTTAGCATTAGCTAGAAATGGCCACGGTCATGTAAACAATACACACACGTAATTTTTAAACTATGCCACCAATAAAAGTATTATTATTTATTAATTTTGTTAAAATGTTTCAAGGTCTAAACTTTGTGAAACCAGGACTTAAATATCTTTAAGTATCTAACTTCATATTCAGCTTATCTATTATTGGTTATATTGACACAAATCTCAGTGAGAACATCACAAAACTAACACATGCAGATCTATAAACTGTATCTATGATTTTCTTCTTAAATTAAAGAACTGTTTAGACACCCCCAGGAGACATATTCCCTGATTAGCATCACCCTTGTTTTTTCCCCACTGTGCTTCCTGGATAATCACTAATTTATGCCATTAAAGATCTCCTGAAGTTTTTCTGTGCAATTTTAAGTGAAACTGACCTACATGCCTGGCAGTGTGGAAAATTACATCACTCTAAAAGGAGGCAGAACTTCGCTTGAAGTGAGTGAATGACTAAGTGAGTCTGTCTGGTTTTTTGTTTTTTTATTTTTTGAGAGGTAATGTCAGGTTTTTTTTTTAAATGCCTGCAGTGAATGTGATCATTAAGGTGCGCTGTGTCCAACATATTGTGCATAATTGTATTTAAAGAGATGAGCATCATGAACAGTGTCAGAGAATTAAATGCCATCAGGGCAAAAAACAAAAGACGTCTCCTGGTCGTACATGGCTGCTGGCTTGTGTTATGACTCTTTGAATCATTAAATTAATTCTGACATTTGTGTACATGAGCATCACCAACATGCATGTAGAACACTGAATCTGGTTGCCTGTACAAAATAACGTAAACAGAAATTTACCTTCACGTCTCCCCCCCTCAAAGGAACTTTTATTTTCTATGAAGTCACATTGATGGCCAAAAACATCAAATGATTTAAACTGATGCACTTCTGTAGTTTAATGCCAAACAAAATTATTCGTCAGGCCTTCCGTCAAATTTATTTTTTTCCCAATAAATTAAGCTTAATTAACCTTTTCTTTGTTTAAAATTTTCAGTTGTATAAATAAAACTGACTTTACAAAAGAAAAAAACTGTAAACAGAAATCCAGCAAAAACCTTCATTCCTTAAAAAAATAATCTTTCCAAGCAACAATTATGAAATCTTACAATAAGATAGGACTTATTTTTTATTGAATACTGTTATTAAGGACTTATACATTAGAAGAACACAAATAAAACCATCTAAACATTTAATAAATAACTGACATAAACTGATTTTAGTTGTACATTCACATAGCTTACAGCAAACCATGAATGCACTGTTAAAAGGTCTAATTTAAGAGACCCATAACCCTATGATAAAAAAAAAGAGCTAATAGCTTAATTTACTTTGGCTCCAGTGTAATTAATAGACATAATTTACCATTGCTTGGACGCTGCCGTGTGTATGCAGAACCCCTTTGGGTCGCCCTGTTGTTCCACTGGTGTAGATGATCATAGCTGGTAGATCAGCCCAGTCTGTGATGGCTGTCTCCTTCTCCTGTGCGTCTTCCTCACATAAAGCATCCAGGTCAGAAGTAGGGGGCAGCTTCAGACACGGCAGCCCGAGCTTCTGTGCCAGAGGTTCGAGGGTTTCAGTGTAGGGGTCCGCTGCCAGCAGCAGCGAAGTCTGGGAATCAGAAATGATGTACTCCAGTTCTGCCGGTGGGTGTTTTCGGTAGAGTGGCACCGCCGTCCCACCACTCATCCAAGTGGCCCACTGTGCTACTGTATAGGAGGCGTCATTAGCACACAGGAAGGAGACGCGTTTTCCTTCCAGACCTCCAAAGTCTGAGTTCAGAGCTGTACCGATTCTATTTGCAAGACCTAAACTGCGGCAGTACAGCTGCTTGTAGCTGTGGCTACCGCTGCTGTCTATGACTGCAAGCTTTTCTCCATACACTGGAGCTCTGGTAAACACCGGCTTCTGGTTTAGCCTTGATGAAGGTGCTGTAGTCCAGCTATGAGCCCTTCTCAGACCTGCCTGTCTTAAAATCCATTGCCCTGGCTCTAATGGACAATAAGTTAAGGAAAAGGCAGGTTTCCAGTGAGGCAAAGTCCACTTCAAATAGTGGCAAGCAGCGGTTATACATCCTGGCAGCATGTTTGACTTTTAGTTGTTTATACTCTCCACAGTTAGAAGCTCATTACGGCTCCATCATCAGTATCTTACATCTGCTCATAGTGAATATCTGTGGGTTGAAGTGAAAAACATTTGCGCTTAGTTTGATGAAGCAACACACAAAGTCATAAAGCCAAATCTGTATGTTTAACTTTGATCACCATGGATTCTTTCTGTGACAATTAACCACCTGATTAACCACTAGTTTTGGTTTTTGTAGATCTGCTGGTTGATGGTTACGAATACAAAACAAGCGCACTGATGTGGTCAGCTTGATAAAATAAATAACTGTTTAATTAAGCAACAAAAAAGATGATCTGGTTCCACCAGTGTTTGAATTTTTCATATATTATATCCAAAATAATTACAGGAATCACTCAGAGATACAGAGAGTCACTGGCTGAATTACATCAGTACTACTGAGCACCGTTTCACTAGTTTCACAAGTTTGGTAGCAGAACACATCTGGGATAGAGGAAGAAAGGGAGTGAGACCATGTGGCATCACTCAAAAAACACACAGGACTTTAGCGCATCTGTCACCAGCGTATAAGAAATTGAACCCGTGAATGATGATAATGAAATTTTTAGTGAGACATCGACATTTTCTTCAGATCATTAATTAGGCAGTTGGATCGGTTGTTGTCAGAGAAACGGTCCTTTTTTCACTGTGTTGGCTGACATTTTAACGTGGCATTTTTACACTGGCTGCACTGAGATTTCTTATCAGCCTGGTATTTACAGTAAACAAGCACGCTGTGTTAGATAGTGTGTCTGCAACCTTAGTATCTAAGCATAGACAATGCTATTTAATATTGTAGCGTGCAAGAACTGTGACAGTGACATCAGCCTCAGACACTATCAGACAGTTTCAAATGGTGTTGGTTTGACGTGTAAAATGTTGTGAGTAAATAAAAAAATGCTTTAACTGAGAAGTTTTGACCCATTTTGTGAGATACATTTTTGATTGTATTATTTCAAAATAAGTAGAGTACTGAAAAACACGCTGTGAAACCGCAGACGCTGGACAATTTCAAATACCTGAGGCTAGTAACACAACCAGTCTTATAAAAAAGCTCTGAATTACTTTTGTCCTGAGGCCTTTAACCCTCAGGGACTTGTACTGGGACACCACTCAGAGCTTTCTGACAGGTTGCTTCACCACATGGTAGAGCAGTAACAGCAGGGACTATAACATCCAAGAGAGGGTGGTGGCAATGCAAAAAATATAACTCATAAAGGATCTATTTCATTCACACAGCAGTCTGAGACAAACACACAATGAACATTAACCTTTGTACTCTATATAGTTAATGGTTTATGGGTCAATCCATGTCAGCTGACCAAATACTTTAAACTACAAGAATATACACTCTGGGATCATGAATGCTGCCTGAACATATGAATTAAACTAATACTAAACTAAACATGTGACTCTTTCTAAAAAATTATTTATGGGAAGGGGGGCTGAACACCACCACAAGTTTTAGATATGTTACTACAAGACAAAAGCCTTTCTAGATTTTTTTTTTAGGTGGTTTTATATTTTTGGAATATCACAATAACTTGTTTTTTTTGTCATAAAAACAAGAAAACGTGACGAATCAGGCAATACGAAACCTAATTCATGTTTTCCTATGAGCCAAGTCAGAGAAATTATGGAACATTCACACACTAAAACTATTTTTTTCTGTTCAGGAACGCAAATAAATAACAACTACAACTGGAATTAAAAATAACAATTTTTTTTTCTATTTTTTTTTTGTAAAACTATGGTTGAAAATTCATCAACAATAATGACATATTAGCATAAAGAACTGATTTTGATTTGATCTTCAAGAAATTATGATTTGAATAGTTTCATGGTACAGAGTACACTAGTGATGGGATTTCCGGCTCTTTTTAGAGATCCGGCTCTTTCGGTTCGGCTCACTAAAAAGAGTCGGCTCTTTCGGCTCCGAACCGGCTCTTCAGGTTGTTTTGTTGCTTTAATTAATTTATCATTAACAATAATATAAAATTATGCAGAAAAGGAATTACTAATGTAAAAAAAGTGGTTTTATTTATATATGGCCCCTAGAGACAAAGCACGTACAAACTCTAAAGCATATACAAACTCCAAAAAGCACGTACAAACTCCAAAACACATTTCTAGCGTTAATTGAACTTCCAAAACAGAGCTACCCAGATCACTTAAATTACACAATTGAAAGCATGTGTGTATTGTTTGTGTATTTATAGACAAGCACTCATATTTATTCAAATAATAAAAAAAAAAAAAAAGTTCATTTACCTGTTATTACCACACACCAAATCCGGTACTTGCTGGCTTGTGTAGCCACTAGGTAACAAAAGCTCAACACTGCGCCCTAGCATCCTGGAGCACTTCTGTTGTCTTTTGTACGTGATTCTGAGTTTGTACGTGCTTCTGAGTTTTTACGTGTTTTGGAGTTTTTACGCGTTTTGGAGTTTGTACGTGTTTTGGAGTTTGTATGTGCTTTGTCTCTAAGGGCCACCATAAATATACTTTATTTATTCACTCCACATAAAATGTAATAAATAAATCATATAATACAAAAAACAACTATTTACATTTTAAACTTTTAACTATTTAAATTTTCAGCTTTTTCCTTTTAAACAAATTTAACGTGAAACAACACAAAACACTGCAAACCACAACACAATTAAATATAAATTAAAATATTAAAACAAAAAGAAGATGCACATTCTCTGTCATATGGGCCTGCATGATTTCTGAATCCTTTATCATCTGCAACTGAAAATAGTGGATGATTACTATACCTTTCTAATGTGACGTTGTTGTCCCTCCCTCTTTTTCTCTCTGGCTCTGTTCCTGTGTAACTAACGCCCCTCCCCCCTCTGCCCAGCGCAAAGTACAGGCCGCGCATGCGGAGTTTAGCGGAAAAAAGGGCGAGAGAGAGGGTGAGAGAAAGAAAAAAAAAACCCTCACGGCTCCCAATAAGGAGCGGGCTCACGTCGTTCACTTCAAAGAGTTGGCTCTAAGAGCCATTTCGTTCGCGAACGACCCATCAGTAGAGTACACCTCATATGTGGAAATCAGTGTTCCCAATTTCAAGGCCTGGGTGTTTTATATTGAACTTTGCTACAGATTTGCTACAGATTTCCCGTCACAGTAGCGGATATTTAACCAAATACTTAAAATTACTCAAGGAATTCTCTAGATGCATCTATTTGAAATGGCTCCAACTGGTAGAAAGAAAAAGCTTGAAAATGCCCATGACTTCAACAGAAATGACTTCTCCGGGCTGGGGATTTTTCTAAAATTCTAAAAATCGGTCAATTAAGCTTTCACTGTTATAGTAGTTATTTAACATATATTGCGCTATTATTTTAAACATTATTTTAATCAATGATTAACAACATCGTGACTCTTTAATAGCATTAACATCTTTCAGTCACTTGTCGACTTAAACAGCTTTAAACAGCAACACCGTGAAGTTACATGAGGACGGACGATGATGAGGATGACCACCGACCGAAATAACCTCTTCATCTTAACGCCACTGTGTTCAGTCCAGGTGACTCTGACCGTCTCTGACTTTCACTTTATTCAGCGAGGACAGGTGACCGGACATCAGCCATGACATGAACGGTACACCTCCGCGTTTGACGGCTACAAACACAACGATATCTCGTAAAATAACACCCAGTTTCACTGTCTACACCTTTCTCTATGAACTATTTCACTTTCACCTTACCTACAATAACAGTCGGCATTTCTTGGAGTGAAGGACAGTGCCACGGCATTAAGCGTCCGGTTTGAAACAATAGTGGTTTAAACAGTTCCCGTCTCGTAAGTATACAGCACAAAGCCAGTTTCTGCAGGGTGGTTGACACTTTAAATACGCAGCTTTAATAACCCTTGAACAGTGTTTTAAATGATTTTTAATGATCTTACTTTATTAGTCTACAAAATAAAAACTTACATAAAATAAAATGACAATCACAAAGCAAAGCATGTCTGGATATAGCAACGCAAAACCAATGATCTTGTCTCTGCCTATCACTGTACTGCTGCTTTAAAACTCAATTAATTTTCCTATTTTGATGATTAAAGGGGCAAAACAATAATAAGAAATGAGTTAAATATCAGGCCAACAAAAAGATAGTTTCAGATAACTAAATCCTTAATTATAAACAAACTAGCATGAGCTGTGTTTTTCTGTCATCCCATGGTTATTAACTCAGCTTGGCAGTTGTTGGCATAACCTCCACCCACTTTACTGAGGACCTGCAGATCCAGTGGAGAAGCTGCTCACCAGAGAGGAGGACACGGGAGGGGAGAGCGGGACGTATACGCAGCCGCTCCACACAGTGCTGTGTTTTAGATCACGTGCCAGTCCCACCACGCAGTGTGCCAACTAGCTTGGCTGGCTTCATCATCACAGTGCAAGTGGGCACATTCAGCCGCCAGCTGGCAGTCGCGGGCCTCAGATAAGAGAATGGTACAGACATGGCACACGTTCAAAAAGTTTTCACTTCCCTCCCCAAACCCCCTACACTGCAAACGAGGATGGCATGTTCCTAAAAACTGGAGCCTTTGTTTCTCAGTGCTCCCCTCCACTCTCAGGAATAGTGGCAAAGACCACTCGTTCCCATTCGCGGGGAAAATGCTATTGAAGGGAATGCTATGCTACCCCAGCAACTATGTAATTTCCAGAGAATCCTTTATCTGTAGGGAATTTGGAGTCTTCAGTGTTTTTCTGACGCAGATGGCGCTGCCAGATTTTCGAAGAATTCAACTCAAAAATGACCGAATGTCATCTCTGATGTAATGAAATAAGGCGCAGAAGACCCGTGTTTTTGGATTTGTTTCCTGGAAGTTGGCCATGTCTTCGACGTGCGTTATGTGGGGACGGGAATCTGAGCCAGAGATTTATTTACAGCTACTTGTGACATGCAGGAATGGATGAACAGGGGAGGATAATAAAGATACGCTTGTCATGTAAGGACGAGACACGGCTATCGCAAGGAGTTACGGTTTTGGCTACATTGCGAAAAACGAGGGTTAGATGCAGTATATAGTAAGCAGAGGCTGGCATTCTGCTGTGGTGGCCTCCTGCCAGCGCGCCATTCAAAAAAGAACACCTTAAAGGATCTCGCCACTGATGGGCAGGATGGCCGCAAGCAGGCGCCAACTCTCATCTTGGCAAGGGACGGCATCAGAGGAAAAGAGAAAAGAGGGGACCCCCCACAGATCTGTGAGAGTGGCTGAGATGGTAACACAAACCGTGGGGAGTACCCAGGCATGTGTCAGGTTGGCATCAATGTGAGAATGTCTTGGCAAGCGTGCCGTTCTCTCCCCTCCCACCCCAGCTCACACACAAACACACTGTTGCCCTGCTTGGAACACATGGTACATCAGCAGCGGCATCTGGCCACGCTGACTCCTGGCAGCTGCGCTTCGTCTTCGCCAGTTGGGAGTCTTGGCACTGCCACTTCATCAACTACCTGTGGCTCCTCCTGGGTAAAAAAGGCGAGCGATGAATTATTCCGAGGCTGCAGCTGCAAACTTGACTTTCATCCAAGAGATTGGATGTAAACATATGACTGCCTCACGGAGCACATGCCACCCACATGCTAATGCACGGTTGACGACGTTGCTTGTGTCCTGCGCAAAGGGACATGGGTGTCCTTGCGCGATGGTGCGGTTCACTTTAAGGGAAAGTTAAAGGCTTGTGATAGAAGCAGCAGATGCAACTGGAAGCTTTTGCTTGACAAAAACAGATTTGAAAGCTTCAAAATAAGAAAAAGCAAATTGAGAAAAAGACACATTTAAGAGGCAGCGACACAGCTTTCTGAAGGACATAGGAATTTGAGCTTAGTGATCTTCATACAGCGGCATCAGCATGTCTTATTGTGTTGGGAAATAGCGTTGAATAGGCAAATCGAAAAGCCAAGGATTACTCTGAAAGGAATCTCACTACCATTTTGATAATGAACAAATGGACCTTTCAACTCTACAATTACCGCCTTACATTCCAGTTCTAATGGAGGTTTTGACAACTGAGGGCATTTATCTGAGGTTTTTTGAATTCATTTCAGCTGTGGCATCATGGATTGATGGCAAAGGTTAGGAAGATTACCTCCAAATGGAAGAAGAATTTTTGATAAAATCTTTGGGAGATGTGATCATAAAGCCGATAGACAGTATTCCCTGATGTTAATTTGTTTAAAGCTCTGTAGTTTTTTTTAAACTCTTGTCACAAATCATATCGTCTGCTGTTTCATAGCTGAGCTGCATTTAATGCCAGCTCTTCTCCATCATTCCAGAAAGGTTTGGGGGATTTCCTGAACTCTCAATTGATTTTTCTTGCGTTGAACACCTCGTGGCAAAAACCCAAATGTTTCAGTTTATCCCAAATGTCAGCTCTTCTTCTATCCAAGGCTGTTAGTAGTTATCCAAAAAGAAGAAGAAGAAAAAAAAATTACATTGTGTTTACAACGAGCCTTGTTGAGTTTTAATGACATTATGGGCACCCAGTCAAGTTATCGATCACATATTTTTTGTTTATGTTTATACATTAGGTAAAGTGAAGGCAGGCAGAGAAGGGAAGAGACATTAAGACGGCAAAAGGCCAAATGAAACACGAGGAATTCTTGCTATCCCCTCGCTTTCTGCAGAGTTCATGTTCTTCTCTCGGCTACTCGAGAACTGCCTGACCCAATTTGAATTCAAAACTTGTTGTGTTAGTATTTTTTCATCCTTGTTTCGAGAGCAACATTGTTGGCAAGCTGTTAAAATCTGTCAAAAGTTGAATAAATCACTCACTTGAACACATATAAACACACACACACACATTCTCACTTTTTTTTCTGTGGGTGTTAGTCATCTGACAGTGACCCAGTGGGAGTTTTTTTCTCCATCTGTGTCAGTCTGACCCATTTTTGCCCTCGGCCACATCCAACTGTTCCATGTCCCAAACATATGTGTGGTGGCAGGGGGATAAGCGAACCATCGCCGCGCGGGACCTGCAGACACACTGCAGATATGACACTGGACCCTGCTCTCCTGTCTGTCTGCTTCCCATAGCATATGTCATCACTGCTTCTTCTGCTTCTTTTCCTCCCCTGAGTCAGACGTGTTTCATCAGATTTGATTATCTGATGACGTGAAATTAATTTGTGCATCCTTCTTTTCTATACTGGCCTCAGTTTGTCATCCTGAGTCTGCATCTGTCTCATTAACTAATTTTTATTGAATGTGCACCTAGGGCTGGGCAATATGGCCTAAAATCCATATCACGGTATAATTTGAAGCATGTGCGGTAACGATATATATTGCGATATTTTTTTTTTCTTCTGTATAATGTATTTTACACACTATAAGGCGCACTTAAAATCCTTTAATTTTCTCAAAAATTGACAGTGTGCTTTATGTATGAATTCTGGTTGTGCTTACTGATCTCGAACCGATTTTATGTGCTACACAGCGCACAGAAATCTGTCAAAAATGTTTTAGTACGACTTTGGTAAGCTATGAAGCCGCACCGATTGATGGATTGTCGGAGCATTACGGCTACCGTAGTCAGGAGCCTCGCGGAGTAATCTGGGTCCTAAATTCTTTCATCTTTAATAAAATGATCAGCGTTGCTGCTTTACCAGGTGTAACAATTAAGTTTAACATCCAGGCATCCATGAAAACAGAATTTATTACATTTAACAAAGTTAGAAGTTAGCAGGAAGTTTCCACCTAAATATATATAGCATGTTCTGACTGAGAGATTTCTGAAAAATTCAAACGTACAGCTCTGCTATCACTTCCAACATAAATGAAGACAGAAAACTAAACAGCAGTGACTTTTGTAGGGTTACTGAAGTTGGGCTAGCTGGTATATAATGATGCTACGCGATCGCTAGCTACACAGCTATGTTAGCGTAACATTAACACAGTGAAGCTGGAGGATGAGCGCTAACTTTTTTCCACTCGATGAAAGTTAATGTGAGAGTTTCTGGTGGTTAGGGGCAAATGCAATCACATGGCAGGATGCTGTAAACGGACCGAACTTCAGTCAGGAAAACAACTGAGATAATCCATCCACAATACGAGGTTAGTCATTAATATACTGCAACAGCATGGGAATAGAGCAGCTGCGAGAGAATTCAGCATTAATGAAAAAAAAAAACAAAAAACAAAACTCACAAATTTCTATACTGAGACATCGAAATCTAGCACATGCTTTGATGAGGGGTAGGGAAGTGGAGGAAGCTCAGGTTTCGGCTTTCCTCATTTTCCAAAAGTGCTTCGTCTCTTTGCTATTACTGTCGCCCGGCATAATTTGCAGATGATGTTGTTTGTAGCCGCTGCAATGCTTTCGACCAAAACAGGCACAGCTTAATGACACCATCAACATGCGCTATCGTGGTAGAGCGGTATACCGTTGGCCAAATTTATATCGTTTCTACCGTATACCGTTTATACCGCCCACCCCTATGTGCACCTTTTATATTTCTTCTGTTTCTGCTGGCCAGCTCTGGAGTGGGCCCTTGACTTGGTGGACTGACTTCATTATCTATGCAGATTATAACATTAGCCATTTAAGGGCAAAATTGCCCAAGTAGAAGAGGGATTGTTTTTTTCCTTCAAGTTGTCCATGTTGGCAGATGAGATGGTTTCATTGCACAGAGCCAAGACTCACTGGGGACTAAGGGGTGTGAGGCACATATGGGCAAACAGGCTGCTGATGAGCTGCTTATATGAGCCTCTCATCATGGCCTTAGAGAGTGATATCTCCACCAGAGGATTTAAAGTGGCTGTGTGCGGTGGATGTGCATTGTGTGGTTTGGCACCACAACTTGGACTCATGCCTCATGGAGAGCAGATATGTTTGTCTGCATAGATGTTCTCACTCAAAATATCGAGCTCCATCCGGGGGGCAAACACTGTAGAACAGAAAAGGGAACATAAAAATGCCCGAAACTGGAATTTACACGTTCTCTGAATAACCGAGGGAGACGGTGCGGTCAAATGGACAGAATAAAGTTGATTTAACTGTAGTCTTAAGCTTACTCACCCTCTAAATAAATTCTATCTAACTTCCTGACCTACTGGCTGTAATAGGCTTTAGACTGCTCAAGAATTTTTTGATAGCTTTCCACTAATGCCTTATTGATTCTCCTCTTTCCCTTTTAACTCTCTCATATGGAAATGGAAACTATTCTGCTAGACGGACAATCAGGGCCTCGGCCTGGCTTTCTCATTCACCTCACTCCCTCTGTCCTGCATCGTCAACATTACGCTGCCTGCGAACATTCAAAGTGTTAAATCGTCTCATTCAAACAAGCGTAGCATGCTGTTGTGCTGTATTACAACCAGATGTAAACTGAAATCATTTTCTCTTCAGTCACCTTTTTGTTTAGAAACATGCTGATAGAGAAACGTGGATAAAAGTAGAGTTCACACCAGGAGGTGGCTGTTCGCATTGTTTCCCAAAGTCTGTAAAATGTTTGCCATGTTGATATCTGTGTGGTTTAAGTAACTGCGCAAGAGAAAGATTTCCAATACATGCTTTCCAATAGAGTTTCCTTGAATTTATTTTTCTACTTGGCAGCCATCTGTCTTGCTCCATCTCCTACAAACATGCCCATAGCACAGCATAAGCAGCTACACACACCCTCACTTGCCCTACACACATAACATAGACACAGGGAGAAACGCACACGCGGAGGCTGCCAGGATGCTTGGGTGGTGTGTTGTTCTCTGGGAGACAGTGCCATATGCTGTCTAGCCTCCCAGGGAGGGCAGAGCCTGCCGCTGTACTGTGTGTCCTGACTCTTAGGGAAACCCACTGCAGTGCAACACCTCACCTACTGGTAGTCCTGAAACTCAGCCCATTTATGTGCATTCAATAGATTTTTCAACTTAAAGTCTACACAGAGACTGCAAATGTGAGATATTGAGTTAGAGTTTATCTCAATGACTAAATTTGTGTTCTTTCTTTTAACCAAAGTAAATGTGAAGATTTTTATTTTGTTGTTAATTTTATGGAGTTTACTCGGGGGAACATGATTTAAAACAACAAATGCACTCTTTTACAAAGTATAATGTTCCTTTTATTTATTTTATTATGTCTTAGCGTATCCTTTTATTAGCTGTTATAGCACTTAATGTTGTTATTTATTTTAGTCTTTTTGTGTTCAGTGCTCTGTAACTGTTTGTCTTTGAAAATTCTACTTGTTTTTGTTACAATCTTTATGAGAAAAAAAAGAAATAACTCACATGATATATACAGAAGAAAGAGATCCACGCAGGGCAGCCTCATTAGCTTTTGTTGAAGTCTGTTTCTGATACTTGTGGAAATAATCAACGCCTTCAGATTTCTTTTATTTTAGTTATTTACTTTATATACTTGCCTTTACTTTTTTTTTTTACACTTACAAAAACAAAACAAAGCAGGGTAAAAATTAAGAAAACTATATGGTGAGCCTATGTACTTTTACTAAAGTGCTAAGTTTAAAGCAAAAATCTAATGTCAACCAGAATTTTTATTTGTACAATTTTTACAATTTTACAATAAAAAAGGAGTAGGTTCTGTAGAAACACACTACATGTGTGTGTCTCTGTCTTGCTGGATGATAAAAAGGGCTACCAGCAGCACAGCGAACACTTCTAGGGGTAAAGAGCAGCTGAGATGGAGTCTAGACAATGACTAACCTTAAAGTGAGAGCACCTGTCAATGCCTCTGCACATCTGCAGATGAGAAGTCTTGAAAATTCATTATAGCTTGAGAGAGTTCAGTTGTGACACACAGGGGTCTCTTAAAACCAATGGATTTGTGCTTTCTCCTCTTTCTGAGTGAAGGTGAGACAGATGAAATACAGATGGTAAAATCACAGAGTGCAGCACGGTGGAAAGAGTGTTTGGATACCTTTGGTCAGAAGTGGCGGTGGGTGTGTTTGTTGAAAGGGGATGCAGGAAAGAGTGGGTGTAAGAGTGCGTTTGTGCAATGACTTGAGGGGTAGGGGACGCGTGTTCAGAATTTATCTTATCTGTGTGTTCATTACTACTTTGCATTTTAGGCAGAGAGCTTGGGTGCTCCACTAAATCGCAGGAAGGATTGTTAGACACGCGTGTTATTAATTTTTTCAGGGTCCCTGTGGCGTCTGTATGAATCTTAATGCTGCTGACTGGGCTGCAGCTCTATCGACTTTCTTTAAAATATGAAGAAGCTTTGCTGGAAGCGCCTGGGGTCATTAGCTGAAGAGTAGGCGCAAATCCCTCACCGAGCCTGCTCCGGCTTCGCCATGTTAAATGTGCTCTTAAAATATTCATAATCATACTCTTGCCTGCACTCACATACACACACATGCATACACACACGCGCACACACACACACACACATACACACACACACGTATGCACACAGACAAAGCACCAGGGACATAAGGGGATCAATATTAAAATGTATTCCTGTTCTGGTGTGCGGTTAATTAGCTGCGGTTCTTTTAAACCATGAAGTTTGAGAACAGATTAACAGTATCTTTTTGTACACAAGATAATATTTACTTGTGCTCCATCTATGCAGGCATATATGAAATGCACATCAGAAGATGTTGACACATAAAAAACAAACACACACACACACACACACACAGATTTGATTTTGTGTTCGCGCTTCTTTCATGTAATCATAAGAGAAATACGCAGTGGCTTCTGTTTCACCGAGATGCTGCTATAATTTCTATATTTGTGTGTTTCTGTATTTCAGGGTGGCTTTGCATGAAATTTGCATTAAATGCTCACAAGCTGCCATTTGATCCACTGTACTTAAACAGCAGTTTCAGTTAGTTTACTGTCTGTTCTTTCTCTTGCTTTTATTTCCATATGTTTTTATATTAAAATGCTGGTTTGCAATAACTAGACTCAGGTATGGTTTAATTACCTGAATGAGTTTACAAACAAAATCAAAATGTGGACATTTTACAGCTTAAAAAGACTATTTTGATCATTCAGGTACAGACCTTTGAGTGTTGGAAACATACATATTAATAAAACAAAGTGCAGGTTAGAGACTGGTTTACATACTAGCATGAAATAACTGAAGTGCAGCTCTTATTGCTTTGTGTGTTCGTGAAAGTTTAACCTTGAGTTGCAGCATACTTTCCTGGATTTTAGGACAGTATTTTATTACAGTCTATATAATCACTCCATCCACTTTCTGCCTTCTGAGTTGGAAACGTGCAAATATTCATTTAGAAAAAATGAAAATGTATTAACCCGAAGTAACATAGCATGGTCCTGTTTAGGCCAGGTAAATAATTCAGGTGACAGTTAGTATCAAGGGTGAGCGGCCTTCTCTGTTAGGGAACCCACTCTCTGAAACGAGCTCCCCAGGGAGATCACATCGACAAGTTCCCCGTGATCTTTTATATCTCTCCAAAAGACGTATTTTTAAAAGTCGGTTTTCTTGGTGCTTCCAGTTTAAGCTACTTTTATGTTGTCTCCTGTTATGTTTCATCATCTCTTCTTACTGATTATTTTTGAATTATTTCGTGTTGCTTTTAATTTATTTGTTTTTTAATTTTAAATGTGTCTATTTATTGCTTGTGCTGCTAGTTTTCCCCTCCCTATGATGTATAATTTTGAAACTTTTATTACAGTCTGTTTCATCACGTCTGTCTTTGAAAGGTGCCTCGAAAAGTTGTTATATAAATAAAACTTATAGATGTTCACATGGCATAAAGAAGAGAGGAGGTTGTTTAACTGTAGTGGTGCAAGTTTCTTGAATTAATTGTGTTTTGGTATATTGTGATTTAAATATTGCTGATATTTAAAATCATGTTTTGCTTTGTCAGCAAAAAACAGAACATGATATCAGTTGTCAGCAATCTTTGCAGCGGAGGTAAAACTTCTCCGATGAATTTCATTATAACACTTGTTAAACACAGGTCATACAATAGGCGCCTGAAGTAGATGTACTTTTCTGGGACTTGACACATTTACAGGCCAATTTAATGAACACAAGTAAAGAGTAAATCTACCTCTGTTAAGATCTACAGAGAAACAGGTTCCTCTGAGGTGTAAAGCAATGATCGTGAATTGTAATTTTCTTCTGGTTTGAGTCCTTTTTTCCCCATCCTTTCCTGTCATGTCTCTTCTGGAGGCTCTCTAATAAAGACATAAAGTGTCCTTAAAGTACTGATAAAAGAGAACATTACTACAGGTCAGCCACACATCCTTAAAAAGCCATGACACTAAACCATGTTATTTAAACAGATTGACATTATAAAATTAATTCCAGCTTCCCTGCTGTCTAGTAGCTGAAATTACACATGCTAACAGTACACAGACTCTATCAGTCGCCACAAAAGAACTGAACTAAGGTAAATTAGCTACTCCCAGCCTTCTATTCGCCAGTCCCCGCATTTCTCTTTCGCTCCATTTCTTGTCTGCCAAATGTTTAAAATGGCAGTAATGATTGATTAGATGATCCATAATAGTGGAACGAGGTCAGATTACTTAAAGATTCTGTTTTAAAGCTGTGGACATTGACTGGCTTATGTGATAATTATTTTTAGCCTGGTATTAGCTATTGGACATCGAGTATGACCATAACATGATAGCTTTCATTAGGCGCCCTGAAACCAGCAGTAATTTATATGTGCAAACAGACATGTATGATGATGTCAATAAAAAAATGGCGCTAGTATTATTTCAGTAATAATTTGTACAGTAAAGAGATATCAGCTGTGCAAGTCATTAGCTGAATGTGACCAGCGTGGCACGTGCTATTTTTAACCCCGTTTGATTTGAACAGGGGTTAAGTTACGGCCCATCAAAGGACTCCAACATGTCCGAGACAGGTGCTGCAATGGAGATGAGATCAAAACAATCATGTTGCTACAGAAAGGCGGCACAGCTTGCTTAATTGAGGCCTGTTTGTGTGGCACGCTTCTGGACAATGGATCAGGACTGGCAGATGTATTGTGGAGAGGGGGGGAGTTGAATGATACGCACAAAGCCACTGAGAACAATACTGCAGAAATAATTGGGGAAGGCAAGTCTATGTGTGTTTGTGTGTGCGTGTGTCTAGGAAGAGACAAAAATCAGGGGACTCATAAGTCTATAAGTTACACACATTCTGTTATGTAGCAAAGTTTGAATACTGCTATTAAAATTAAATCATATGTTTTTAAAATTACATGAGTGACACCCCTAATTTCCTTACATGTTGTTAAGAAAATCTGAAATAAATGCAAAGACTTATTGAAACATGTACAAACATGGAAATGCAGAATGTAGGAACCAGTTATAGCAAGCTTAAAGTCAATATTTGGTATGGTACCTTTTTGGTGCCTTTATCCTTCAACACAGTCTGAACTCTCTCATCATTTGTTTAAGCAGTCTTCAGGAATAGTTCTCCAGGGTTCTTGAAGGACATTCAAAGCTCTTCTTTGGATGTTGGCTTCCTTTCTGTCCTGTTCTCTGTCAAGATGATGTCACATTGCTTCAATAATGTTGAGGTCCGGACTCCAGGGAAGCCAACCCAGTGCTTCTTGACAGCCACCCTTCCACTGAGACCATTTCCGATGAGACTTCAGTGAACTGATAGATCAACTGAAGGGTGAGATTCATCTCTCAAGTCTTTTGTCAGGTCTTTGCTGGATTCTTTCTTTTTCATAAGGACATGACTTTCAGGTGCTTTTCATTAGTTTTCAGGCCTGACACTTCTTCTTTTGTCCTCCAGTTCTCCAGTTTCCTCAAAATTTTAAGTACACATTGCATACCATGCTGAGATGTGCCAGAGTTTTGGCTAATAACTCTTTGAGAATCACCTTGTTGGTGTAGAAACAACTTCATGCGCATCAAACTGCATCATCGGCGGCTTTTTTGTAGATTCAACTAAAAATGGGGGAACAAATTATTTTTCGGGACAGGCTTCAAGTAACAAAGTGGAGAAATATACAATTGAAAGTTGTTTCTCAGGTAAGAACACAACAGTGTGCAGCTGTTGTGTAATATGTAGACACAACACTTGTTAAGGTGCGTTTGTCATGCTTGAATGATTCACAGGCCATTGTTAAGTGGCTAAATAATTAAACAAATTAAAAAAATGTTCCTCTGAAAATGGTCTGAACTGAAAATTTGCAAAAAAATCTGGCTACTTTGAAGGAAAATGTGAAGAAATGAGGCATGACTCAAGACTTTTTCACTGCACTTTATAGAAGAGTGCATAAAGCCTCTTTTTTAGTTGTTACCTTTATAAAGTGGTTTGATACAAAATGACAGCTACTCACTAGTGGCTGATGTGCATTATTTAGATGTGGCTGCACGTGGATGAAATACACCATTACAATGCTGCTTACACTCAGAATCATTAATATTTAACAACTTGAAAGGAACTGGTCTTTTACATGAGTCATTATAATACATTAGTTAAATTTACAGCTAATGCTTCCTCAATTTTCGTCAAATAAAGTTTGAAAGCAAGAGTTTTTAATGGACTGTTTGTACATTGTGGTGCTGCCACTTTTTCTTAAGTAGCCTGGGATGTGAATGTTTTTTTCCCACCACTTTACAGATGATAAGCATTTATGGCTAATATATTATGAATTTGCTGTAGATTTGTGGTTTGCATGTAACCCATTAAAGTCTACACCGATGGTGTAAGTTGCACACAGTTAAAAGTTTCTTGACAAACTGTTTTGTTAGGGTCATTTTGGAACACCCAGGGAATAAAAAAATCTGGCATTTCAATAAAAGAAAATATAAGTAAATAATGTAGCTGTCCTTATTTTCTTTCTTTGTGTCACCTCTTTGGGAGTTTTGACCACTGCTGTAGCAAACATTCGATTCAGGGATGGTGTACCTAATGTTACACAACATTAACGAAACTCAAGAGGCAAATGTGTTAAAAGATTTCTTATAGTGGAATAACATTTAAACTTTCTCCAAGGAAAGGCTTAATCATGGCCTTACTCACGATCTCCCCCTTTCCAGTGGTGCATATTGATCTGTGTGTAGCTTAATGTTGGTCTTTATGGCTACACTGCGGTCAGACAAGCCAGTAGGAAAAACTACTTACTCCAGCCCACTGTTATAACTGAATCAATCCATTAGGTGAATATTGAAACTGTGGTCACTCTCCACAATGTGTAGTGATTATATATGGCTGCAAATTGAATTATTCAATATGCAATTCAGTTATGAGCAGCATGTAAAAAAAACAGATAGAGATGAATGTTTTCCTCAGGCCGCGGCGCATTACAGCTATACATAAAATTGAAAATGGGGAACCATGACATTAGGCCATGAGACATAATTACAGGCCGTTCAAGAACAGTAGGGCATGAAAATAACTGTGTGTGTGTGTGTGCTTAACAGACTGAGAAGTGTGTGTGTGCTTCTCTGGGAAAGTGACTGCTGTTTGGCTTGGCCCCCTGTCCCCTCTTCCAAAGGACTGTGAAATCAGAAATTAAACGCCTCGCCATCGTGAACCAATTCAGCCTGATACATCTTCCTCTCTTGTAATTGTTTGTTTATTGGACCTTGTTCAAAAGCAATATTGTGAAGGTCTCTGCAAACTCTAGGGGGGCAGCTTGTGTACTGGAGGGAGGTCACACCATGTCAATTAGCAAGCCTGCCTGGGCATTAAGAAAGAAAGTAACACAAAATACAAAAAGTCGCCAAAAAAACATCATTTTTACATTCAGACATTTAAACATCTATATGTATTCTAACATTTTCCTCATAAGTTGTAAAGCTGCTATGACAGGAGAGGGAGAGATGACCTCACTAGCAATAACAAGCATCTGAGGTGGTGGCAGCACAGTCCACATTGATACTAAATGACTACAGAGGTCATGACCAACGCGACCTTTTAATCTTTTACTTCAGTGGTCTATTGTATACTTTCATTCCAGTGCATTTGCTCTTCTTTGCTCTTTCTTTGTTCCAAATATTGAACAATATGGGGAGGGGATGAAGAACCATGGCCAGGCATAACATTTCTTTTTAATGAGATGACAGGGAAAAGAGACATTAAAGACCTGAGCAAGAAGATACAGCAATTTAATGTTTCAAGGAAAAGAAAGAAAAGGGCTGTTGAGGTCAGAAACAGCAGGACTGTGAAGCAGAGACGGTTGTTACCCAGCACAGGAAAATTCTTCTCATCTACTGAGAATCTAATGAGTTAGATGAAATAGATGTCACAAATTAAGTTATGATTTGTTATCGTGACTGTAACAACATGAATAGATATTAATGTTTCTCCTTTGACCTACATTATACAAATAACATATTTAAAATGTGCTTACTGACTTGTTTACCTTGAATCATTCTTGACTGTCAGTAAGAGCTGTCTGAACAACATTAGCAGATGTAGCTACTTACTTAACCTTCCAGTGTCTGGCTGTAAAAATCCTGCAAACCTAATATGAATTGAGAAACAACAAAAACACTTTTTAAATTACTAACCTCTTTTATTGCTAATACATTAACATGTAAGACATGTAGGATTATTTTATAAGATTTAAAGGCCTGGACATGTAGAATCCATGCTAATATTTTGTGCGTTAAAAATATATTTTTTAGGACTCTTAGGAATTTGCATGATTTTTTTCAAACCAAGTTCAATTTTTTGGATCCGAATAAATCGATCTGACCAATCAGACCACTGCACTTGGCAACAAGTGTGCTATACCTTGAAAGGTACTGAGTATACAATAATAACGGAAATAGTAAAATACTACTATTTTACCTCAAACACACAGTCATGTGCTGCTGGTCAGTCGGCTCTCTGAAATAATTTCTCTGCCTCCTCAGATGTGCGATGTGCGCTCACTCCGCAACAACAACGCAAGTTCAAACTGTTCCACTGACATCCTGAAATACGTGATAAAACTTCAACTCCTAGATCATTTCATGAAATTCTCCCTGCTGCTGAGTTCTCTTGAGAATTGCATGAATCCAGAATCTCTGTTTCTTATTTTTCTTGTTCAGAAACATCAGGACAACCTCATCATGATTTTTTTTACAGTGCATTTTTTGAGGATACTGCATTCGGTGTGCATATACATTACACGGCATCTTCGGATCCGACAGATTTGGAATTTCGTTTTTTTTTCACAAAGCTAGGTGTTTAATTAAGTTAAACAAACCTTAACTCAGTTAATCTGTAAAGTGACTCAGAATTAAAGCTATCAAACATATAGTACAATAAATAGAGTAATAGTTACTGTAAAACACAGTACCTTAACCTCCTAAGACCCAAACTCTTCCATGGCATGCATTTTTAATTTCTCTTTGCTAATTGGGCTGATTGGGATCTGATGAATGCAAAAACAAAGAATTACCAGATTTTTTTTGTTTTTTGTTTTTGTTTTACCTGATTTTTGTTTCTAAGAAAAATGAGAGCCACATATGAGGATATTCGTTTAAATTTTGATAGGACAGTGGCAGTATAATGTCCTCGTAAGTGGATATCAGGCCCTTGTAGAGCAAGATTTAGTATTGTGGTCTACATAACCCAAAATGTGATGTCCACATATGTGGACGCCCGGTCCTAGGAGGTTAATTTTTATACATGAAATCTCTGTCTCTGTGTTTGTTTCTTTGTCCCTTAACTCTTCCTAGACCATCAAGAGTTAAGCAACCACGGTTGGCACACAGGTACATCTCGGGCATCTGAAGGTTTTCATCTATATCAGATATTATTCTGTAATCATGTTCTCTGGTAACCACCTCGCAAAGAGCTAAAGGTTTTAGCATTTATAAACCTATAACACGCTGCAAAACAATCTTGTCTTTTTCATGTCACCGCAATAACGTTGCATTTATATCCACAAAAGCAAAATTATACATGATTGTATTTGACCCCATTACCCCATTGCTTGGTGGTTGCCACCACATTGCACCAGCTTCAATGATGAATAATCTATGATCGATCACATCCATTTTCTTTATTTACTTTTTAAAATATGATTAAGTATATCAGTTTTTCAACAGCACAAACAAGCCCAACAACACTGTAGCATAGAGCATGTTCATGTTAATATGAAGTACAAGAAAACAAAACGTCGTACCTAAAGTGCCTAAAAAAACGAACAAAACAAAACAACAAAAAACAAGTGACGGTAAATAATTTAAGTAACCTTAATTTACATAATCTATACAAACCTCACTGTTACAGTATGTTAACAAGTATTTTAACTTTAACTGCAACGTTTGCATTTAAAAAAAATATAGCTGTAATATGTTATATCCCAACAGATAGATGGATTGCATGGTGACAGCTGCAGGGTCTGAGAGCAGGTGCGATGGGATAGAGGAGACTAATTTAGCCATGCACTAGTGGTGCTAACAAGACCTCCACAATGTGAACACATACACCCACACAAACACACACACTCATGACATGGAACCAATCATCTGTTCTCAGCCCGGAGCACCTTCAGCTCTACTTGTATGTGTGTGTATCCAGGCACACATGCCATATGTACTTGTAGACACCTGTCAGTTGAAGGTAGAAAAGAATGGCAACATCTGATGAATAATTCAACCTAAGCAGCAAGTTCACCTGAACTTTCACAGCTTGAGTTCACAGTATGTGACATTTTCTGGACTTTTCTGTATCCTTAGACAACATTTTCTTTTTGATTCTTTGCCATAATCGTCCTGCAGACAAGATTTCTGCAGACAGTGCATTCGTTGCTTAGATTTAGTCTATTGTGAACGATTAGGTGAGCCTCAGAAAAGAAAATATTTAAAGTACTAAAATCTCTGGTGAAATACATGTGCTGATAATCTTCGTCTGCCATTCAGTGGAACTAGTACATGTGCACTGGACTTTTTTTTTTAAAATGGTGTAACCAATAATGAAGATTTTATAAATAGAAAGTGGGCTATGATGACTTTACTATTACTAAAATGGAGGTTAATAGGTTTCAGATTGCTTCTGCAAAGCTGCACTTTTGGATGGGGAACATAGTTAGAAAGACTTAATTTGGGGTTATTTGGACATTATTTACCTAGTTAGTTATCACATTATTGAGAGTTATTTATTACTACTAGAGAATTACTACTCTTTTTGGTACTAACCTACTATGTACTGCAAGATCATAACACATGAACAACTTTTTTACTTTCCAACAATAACTAGCAATTTGGAGGCTACTGGGGAAATTTAGTTATTTAAGTATTTATTTATTTGTTAAGCTGTTAAAATACCTCTTGTAACGAGTAATAAAGTAGAAATAGACTACACATAAGTATGATAATAAGTAGCTAAATATTGTTAATCTCTGTAGGCAAATCTGAAGCTTTATTAAAGTTTTAATGCTGAATTAAAATCGCCTAATTTAGCAATGACTAATCAACCTGTTTGGGAATATTAATCATCCTGAAAACTGATAACATACAGCCATTACTTTCAAGTTCATTTAAAAACTATAAAACGTTTTAATAATGAATACAGAATTCTGAATGCTGAAAATGAATATTAAAAACAAAAAACTAAATATAACAAAAACAGCAATTTATATGGCAACAAATCCACACAGCGAGACTCTGGGTTACTTTTTTATCACAAATATTCCACAGTGACACAAACTGTGTGCCAGTCAGTTGTATCATGTGTGTAGCACCCCTCTTATAATATATATTTTATTTATGATTTACAATTTAACGAAGATCATTAAAGTAACTGGTAGAGCTCTGACAGAGCGCAGCTACAGCAAATGAGAATAAAGCAAAAGCCCCTGCACACTGAATCTATATTCATTCTTCATGGCAATCTAATATCACACAATACATGCTAATGAGTTGTCATTGTTTGAAGCCTGAGCCATGGAACCGAGCTCACACTGAGCGGAGATGTGTGAGATGAGTGTGAAATCTTGTAGAGGAAACAGACAGACAGTCAGAGTCTGAGCCCCAAGGCCTCAAGATCTCTCCACAGCAGATATGCTGAACGGTGAGGAAAATGTGTTGCTGCAAACTGTGCTAGTGTGTGTGTGTGTGTGTGAAGGGTTAGCCTAGGATGGCAGATGTCAGACCTCTCAGCCCCACCCCCACTATGGGACCACCTGTTGGACTGAGGCCATCTGGAGGGTGGGCCGTCTCTTTCTGGTGTGATCCTGCAAGGGTCTGACCCAGCATGCTGACCAACGATAGATGATCACATGATCACACAGAACTTTCTGCATGTCTGAGTCCTTCTGTCTGTCTGTCTCCTTTATTCTCCTTTATTTCTGTTGTCTCCTTTCAGCTGAATATTTGGTGTTACTATGAAGAAAACTGAGATCAATACAACAATAATACAAATATTTTCAAGTAATTTCTTAGCAGCAAAATCGATAGTCGCCAGCTAGAAATGAAGAGCCAACAAAAGAAACCAAGAACCCATTATGTAAAAAAACAAGCAAACAAAATCACAAGAAAATTAAAAGGTAAATCTCCCTCATCGCTGTCACAGGAACAACACCTGACAGGTCAGTGTTACTCATTTTAATAAAAAATAAAATAAAATGCCATAAATAATCAGTTTTTTTATCACTGCAAAGATAATAAATGATAATTCCAGAGTTTTAAATTAATTTAATCTGCACATTTTCAAGTCCAGAAAAGCAAATTTCACTAAATGTTTTCAGTGTCAGCAGAGACTAAGAATGATTTCTGCCACATTTTATTATTAAACAAAAAGTTACTTAGCACCCTCTCACACACATACACTAGTTACCTTTCTCCTAATTTCACACACTTGATGTCTCTCTCTCCATCCCTTCCCCCTCACCTGCGACTTCTCCTCACCTTTTCTGTGCTGTTTTGATCTTATTTTCCCTCTGGCTCTGTCAGTTGTCCTGCCAGCCTCACCATGCCTTACACAATTGAGATTTACATTTTAAATGCTGTCCCAGCTTTTCTTTCTTTCTTTCTTTCTTTTTTTAAACTGGGGTATATAACAATATTTTCCCTTTCAGTGCATTTTCATGTGAATATTGGCAGGTGGCAGATTGGTGGCCTGTGATGGACCCACTATTCGAAAGGTGCTTAGATGGCTGCACCAGCTTTAAGATCTCCATCTGTTAGCACTTTACCTCTGTTGTAACACACTGTAACTGAGAAAACGTTTATGTACAGCAAGGAAAAAATCATCAGCATCTTTCAGCATTTAATAAACCAGCTGTGGTGCACAGTAACTCCAATAAAATGTGTGTTTACAATACATATTCCCAACAGTCAATTTACTGTTAACGCAAGTGGTGGTGTAATTTTCACATTTGTTTTCCCCACCTTCTAGGGGCTCAATTCTTTTTATGTCAAAGTTAACGCAGAGAAAATGGAAAGTTGCTCAGCATAATGAACCACCTGTTTGCAATAGTTTCTATTATTTTACCTTGGAGTTTTGACGGTGTTAGTGAGTTCAGAGGCTGAAGTGTTAGTGAATATTTGTCAAAGTTATTTGTCTGATCTCAGAATAGTGTACTGGTGAACAGTGTTGGGAAGGTTACTTATTCCGTTACTCAATGTGAGTAACTTATTCTGAACACTTAATATATTGTCATGCTTTTCACAACTACATGAATGTACTATTGCTGTGTGATTTATTACTATTACTGAACTGAACATGATTATTTGCAGCTAGCAGGTTGCTAATGCTATCCATCAAGTATAACAGTCTGCAGCCTATGAGCTAACCTCAGCTAACGCCAGCTAACAATGTTAGCTCGGTGATGAGTAGCCTTCATTAATAGTAATAAAACACACAGCAATAGTGCACTGAAGATACTGAAGTGGCACATAACCCAGGTAGCTACCACAACTAAAAGAAGGTAGTTGCAGAAGGCTAATGTTAGTTTTTAAAAAGAACTTACTTCCAGATGTTTCTTTAGGTTGGAGGTGGAGTCTTTTGATGCTGAGAGCAGCTTGGTTGCTGGCAAACACAGTTTGCATTGCACGGTCAGATTACGCCCATCCCTTTCTTCTTTAAATGTAAATTGGTGTTGGAATTTCCAAGTAAGAAATACATTCCTGTCCGTGCACTGCTGGCTCTGTTGCGCTGGCTCCGGGTCCACTGGCAATGCATGGAATTACCAAAATTAGAGAGGGGATAGCCTAACACGTGAAATAGGAAAAGATCACTGTGTAATCCATTTGTTTCAACAAAGTAACTGTATTTTAGTTATCAACTATTTAAGTGGTAACTGTAACAGAATACAATTACTCATATTTTGTATTTTAAATAAGTAACGCCGGTACATGTATTCTGTTACTCCCCAGCACTGCTGGCGAACAATTAGGTGGTAACCTACACAAACTTCCAGTAGTTTAAAATTAACTGATAAAGGAGTTGGCAAGTGGCGAGCTAGCCAATCAACACTTATAATCAGCCCTGCAAGTTGATGTTGCTGCAGGACCAAATTTCCATATTCTGCTTGCAATACTGCATGACAGCTATGTGTGTGTGTGCTTTTAATGCATGTGTAGTGTTTGTGTTGAAGCCCCTGTTGTAGTTAATGGGTTTTGCTGACATTAAAGACTTTTTGTTTTTCAGCTGGTTTTAGTAGAAACATAGAAGTAAAAACAGAAGTAGAAAATGAAGTTCTGAGAAAAGGCACATAGGAATGAAAAAACACCATACCGTACTGTCTTTTACACATTGGTTATTCAAAGACAATTTATAGGCAACCGTTGTAGTTGGAGAAAAGTTCATTTTTACAGTTACAGCTATTCACACATAACATATGGTCGGTAAAATTTAATACAAGAATAATGTTTCATATTTTAGACAAAATATCTTCAAAAGCCAACAACAACTGTTTGCCAAAGGCACTTTACATTGCAAAGTAAGTACCCTTCAATATTATAGAGAAAACCTTAACAATCAGATGATTCCCGCTGAGCAAACAATTGATGACAGTGGGAAGGAAAAACTCCTTTTCAACAGGAAGAAACCTCAGGCAGAACCAGGGTCAGGGAGGGGCAGCCATCTGCTGATGGGGAGTGAGAGAAAAGAGAAGAGAGCAGAGAAAGACAGGACAAAAGACACCGGAGAGCCAGAATTTTAAATTAATTATTAATAATTAAATACAATAGTGGTGTAAAAAAGATATGGAGTCTAAAAGAAAAGATGAGTGAAGAAGAAACGTTCAGTGCATCATGGGAAGCACCAGGAACCTAGTTGCAGGGTAACTAGCAGAGGCGTCACCATCACCTGATCCAGCCCTAACTATAAGTTTTAAGGTAAATCTTACAAGTAGAGAGAGTATCCGTCTAATAAATCCAAACTGGAATCTGGTTCCACAGATGAGGCTCTGCCTCCCATTCTACTTTTAAATACTCTAGAAACCACAAGTAAGCCTGTAGTCTGAGAGCTAAGTGCTCTAATGGGACAATGAGGTCTTTAGGATATGATGTGTTGTTATTCAAGACTTGCGTCTCCATTTCAGTGTTATCTCCTTGTGCATTTCAGGACTGTCATCATAAACATTTCTTGCATTTTTTGTGATCAGTTGCCGGGTTGTTCACTGTGAATTCATTACCCACTGCAAGACTATAAACACAGTTTCCCACAACATCTTGAGGCTTCTGCTGCCATTGTACCATATTTGCAGTGGGTGAAAATGTGTGTCTGTGTCAACAACCGTGACAGGCAAAATACTTCCACATAAAAAAGCCTAGGTACTAGGTTACCATTTTCCAGAAAGTAAATTTTTAAAAAAAGAAAGTATAATCTGTGCTGACTACCATCTGTTCTGACTGTGGTGGGATGCAAAGCGATCTGCTGATTACACTGTGGGCCTAAAAGCATGAATATGATGGCAGTGTAAAGGAGGAGATCAATATAAGTGAATTAACATGCACTGACAATTTTTTTTAAATAAATTCTTACATGGTGGGCCATTTATATGGATACACCGTAATAAAATGGGAATGGTTGGTGATATTAAAGTCCTGTTTGTGGCACATTAGTATATGTGAGGGGGCAAACTCCTCAAGATGGGTGGTGCCCATGGTGGCCATTTAGAAGTCGGCCATCTTGGATACAACTTTTGTTTTTTCAATAGGAAGAGGGCCATGTGACACATCAAACTTATTGGTAATGTCACAAGAAAAACAATGGTGTGCTTGGTTTCAACGTAACTTTATTCTTTCATGAGTTATTTACAAGTTTCTGACCACTTATAAAATGTGTTCAAACCCATTGTGTTGGATTGTCAATACAACCCTCTT
Organism: Perissodus microlepis; assembly: GCF_051167445.1. NCBI lineage: Eukaryota > Metazoa > Chordata > Actinopteri > Cichliformes > Cichlidae > Perissodus > Perissodus microlepis. The sequence goes on from NC_140461.1 coordinate 23,075,799, forward strand.
CTCCCACTCTTCACACACTGATAGCAACACCGCAGGAGAAATGCCAGCACAGGCATCCAGTATCCGTAGTTTCAGGTGCTGCACATCTCGTATCTTCACACCATAGACAATTGCCTTCAGATGACCCCAAAGATAAAAGTCCAAGGGGGTCAGATCGGGAGACTTTGGGGGCCATTCAACTGGCCCACGACGACCAATCCACTTTCCAGGAAACTGTTCATCTAGGAATGCTCGGACCTGGCACCCATAATGTGGTGGTGCACCATCTTGCTGGAAAAACTCAGGGAATGTGCCAGCTTCAGTGCATAAAGAGGGAAACACATCATCATGTAGCAATTTCAAATATCCAGTGGCCTTGAGGTTTCCATTGATGAAGAATGGACCCACTATCGTTGTACCCCATATACCACACCAAACCATCACTTTTGTTGTTCCAACAGTCTTGGAGGGATCCATCCATTGTGGGTTAGTGTCAGACCAATAGCGGTGGTTTTGTTTGTTTCACCGTTCACATAAAAGTTTGCCTCATCACTGAACAAAATCTTCTGCGTGAACTGAGGGTCCTGTTCCAATTTTTGTTTTGCCCATTCTGCAAATTCTGTGCGCTGATCTGTGTCATCCTCGTTGAGATGCTGCAGTAGCTGGAGTTTGTAAGGGTGCCATTTGTGAGTAGCTAATATCCGCCGAAGGGATGTTCGACTAATGCCACTCTCCAGTGACATGCGGCGAGTGCTACGCTGTGGGCTCTTGCTGAATGAAGCTAGGACAGCCACTGATGTTTCTTCATTAGTGACAGTTTTCTTGAGTCCACATTTTGGCAAATCCAACACTGAACCAGTTTCACGAAACTTAGCAAGCAGTTTGCTAACTGTAGCATGGGAGATGAGTGGTCTCGTAGGGTGTCTTGCATTGAAATCTGCTGCAATGACCCAGTCACTGCATTCAGCAGATATCATCACAATTTCGATCCGCTCCTCACGTGTTAACCTCTTCGACATGTCAATGGCTGTGAACAAAGAGAAACTTGTAAATAACTCATGAAAGAATAAAGTTACGTTGAAACCAAGCACACCATTGTTTTTCTTGTGACATTACCAATAAGTTTGATGTGTCACATGGCCCTCTTCCTATTGAAAAAACAAAAGTTGTATCCAAGATGGCCGACTTCTAAATGGCCACCATGGTCACCACCCATCTTGAGGAGTTTGCCCCCTCACATATACTAATGTGCCACAAACAGGACTTTAATATCACCAACCATTCCCATTTTATTACGGTGTATCCATATAAATGGCCCACCCTGTATATTAAAAGGGATGGATGTGAATTTTGCTGCATAAATATATTTTGCAGTATATATATTCACCTAGAAAATGATCTAACCTAGCTTCTATTATCCAGCTATGCTTAAAGAATGCTTAAAGAAACAGTCTGTTAGCTTATCTTAAGCAGCTTCAGCATTTGGTTAAAACTGATACCCAGTTTAAATAATAACAGCAACTACTATGAGAGCACTTTATGTTCAAATACAAAACAAATTAAGGCCTTTATTTCAGTTCCTGGACTATTTCTGTCCTTACCTTTGGATCTATTCAGTGACCTATGCCATTTCAAAAGTAAACCCTAAGAAGCATTATAAAACACTGATCTAGCTTATGAGCTGGAAACAATTATGAGCTGATGCGGAAATGCCTAAAACATACATTGTTTTTAAAGGCCACCAGATGGCGATAGCTGTGGTTGCAAAATGACTTAAGCTCCTGTAGATGTCTTTCAGAAAACAGCTGACTGTCTTAACCTCTGTAAACACTTTACCGCTGTATGTTATGAGTTTTTATAAGTTATTATAAATTCATGGGCCCATTCACTTATCTTTTTTCACTTTTCTATTTTGTTAATCTTTGTCATAATATGTTTGCAAAATGATTACCTGCAGTATGACACTTCACACTTATTGGCTAATGACTTCCTAGTCACAAGTTATCAGCCAATGGGTGGGCGGATCCACAGTCAGACCCTTAGTCACACTTACATGTGTTTTTTGCAACCAAGATGGCAGAAATGTTCACCACAAGGCTTCAGAACCTAGCGAAAGCAGTGGATCGCGTCCCGATAGCTACATTTATCTTTTATGCTGTCTGTGGATTTTAATGGCACATTTTGCATACTCCAGACCTGCACCTAGTTCTATTAAACTTTTTGAAAATATATTTTATTACTGGCTGATTGACTGAAGTGATTTAGAAAATGGAATAATATAATGACTGTAATGATTTTAAATGATTGTAGCGAGGCTGAGGCTTTTTCAACTCTGATAATACTATAGTCTATATATTTTTTTTTAATCCAAAAAAAGCTATATGCAGGCCTACGTACTCATATGTTCAGTTTTATATCTTCAGTTTTATCTTTAATTGTTTAAATATTAGGATTGATTTTTAGTTTTCCCTCCTTATGAGTATAATTCCCCACTTTGTTTACCTTCTCAAGGAACTCAATGAAATTTTAACGTAACTTTAATTTAGCTAATGTTGGCACCCTTGTGGGGACTCTGTTGAGTTAAAAGCCCTTTTGGTCAAGAGGGCTTTTAATTCAGAGCCCCTGCAGTGTATGTTTGAATATCATTCACACTACTGTCAAAAATAAAACCAGATGTTAGGCTACATGAATACCTTCTGAACAATAGCAAGCCATTTGAATGAATGTTGAAAACTGCCACGGCTCTACTCTTTTTTCTCTTTCTTTTTTTTAACAGCTAATGTTTTGTAGAGTAGGTTTCAATAAGAAGTGGTGCAACCATTAGTCACATGTAAAGAGAGTTTTATTATGTGATAGGCTTGTAATTATGTGGCATACGTATTTTGATTCATTACAGGAGAGGTGACAAGCACAGTGATAACAGTCTGCATCTCTGGGCTCCGCTTTATTTATCAAAACAGTAAATCATGCCCACGTCGGATCACTCTGCAATCACAGACTATAATGTGTCACAGATATAATATGGCTGAATATGCTGATCGGGGTGAGACAGGATGTTATACGACTGAAAAAGGTTTCATATATTTTGATTCACACTGAATACTGAATCTAAGCGGGAACATTAACAGATATGCAATCATCCATTTTCCTGGGGATGTATCCAGTTCAGGATCCAAGCTCAACCTAGGATAGGTTATTTCTTAAAAAACACTGCTCTTTTTTTTTTTTTTTCAAGGGTTTGGGCTTTTCCAGTGCCAGTATACTCAATGATTGTCAAAGTATGTACACACATGTACTTAAATCTGAGACAATCCAATCATATGTCTGTGTGAACCGCGCCTGCAAGCGCACTGTACATATTAGGGTATGTTTTGCATATGTCCAACTCCGCCTGTGTGTATATTGCTGCTTGTCTATTTTAGGGTCATATTTGATAAGCCCTTGAGTGATGTGGCAAGATAAAGTGACAGTTTGTCAGAAAGCGGGTCATGGGGCAGTCACTGTGGAGGCGGCCCTCTGCGCCCGTGTACCGGGTATAATTAGGCACTCATTACCATATCAGTCAATTACCAACAACCACTCTGGCTGCTTTCTCTCAGGAATCTGTCCTTCTGGACACCAGCTCCGAGAGAAGGACAGATTTTTCCTGGCTGCAGAAGTAATTATTTTTCCTGTCTTCCTCCCTCCTTCCCCTCATTATGATTGCTACTGGTAAAACAATGGCTTAGGTTTTGTTGTGTTGTGTTCCTGCGGGCACCATCTGTGGTGGTGAGGGGGAGGCACAACAATACCCGTCCATATGGTCAGGGCATCAGCAACGGGCTATCTCTGCTCATCAAGTCCTGTCATTGTCATCAGCCACTGTGCTCATACACTAGTCCATGTTCATCTGTCAGACATGCACACACACACACACACACATGCACACACACAGACATGGAACAAGCACAGCAAAAATACAGTGGTATACTTTTTTATGAAAGAAAGATGAGGCTGGATGAGCAGCTGTCTCATTAAAGCAAAAAAAATAAAAAATAAAAAAATTCAGAATATTCCAATCATAGTCCTCATTATAAATGATTTTGGTCTTCATGCTGTCTTTCCTTAGATTTTAAATTTTAAATTTTTTTTTACTAAATTTTACTTCTGTGGTGTGATTTTGATAATCTTGTAATCAGTTTTTATCTGCACTAATTAAATAATTTGCCACCTTAACATCAATCCCAACCTGCAACTGCTGATTGGTGTGGGGAGCTTGGGGCTTTTGTAGACATATCCATCTGCTGTCTCGCACCTCCTAATCTGCTGCACACACACACACACACACACACACACACACACACACAGTGTGTGAGTGTTTCCATCCATCCATCCATTGATTTTCTTCAGCTTATCCACGTCCAGGTCAGCGTTTCCTACTACAAATAATGTAACTAATTACACATGCTTGATAATAAATCAAATATCCTTGTCAATATATATATATTTGCGCCCCCCTTTGTCTCTCTCTAACTTCAAGAAGCAATTGAGAAAGACACGAACAGAGGACAGGAAACAACTAAATCTACATTATTTATAACCAGCTATACCCTGCAAAAATAGGTGTGTTAAAATGTTTAGATGGTGAGATATGGTTATTAGACGCAACATACCAATAAGCATGTTATAGTGAAAGACACGAGGACATGGGTTTGGAGAAAACGAAACAGATTACTTGAGAAAGATCGAAAAGTGATAGAAATGCAGAGATAGAAAGTGCGGGAAGGAGGGTAAAGGAAGGACAAAGCTGAAGGCGTGTGAAAGCTGAGATAACTGGTTATCCCCACGTCATCTCACTCTACGCTTATCTCCGTCTGCCTCTAGCTGTATCTCTCCTCATCTTGCTGTCTTCCCAAATAATAGAAACCTTGAAACAAAGCCCAGTGTGACTGCGGTTTTTAATTGGTCTTCAGAATCCATAATTAACACAGTTCCTTAATGTGCAGAACAACACACTGGCTGCCATTACTTGCGGAGTGCTCTCACATTTTCACATGTAACACTTTGCTGAAATTTATGAAAGTTGCATTTTGTTCTGCTCAAACGTAGGCTTAAAGATTATTTATTCAGTGCCTTTACTGATCAGACAACTATTTTAACATCCATTCTTTAAGGGGAAAATGAATTAATTAAAGTAAAGAAAGCATTAAAAAAAGAATGTAGTGGTTTCAGCAAGGAGAACAAAATGTTCAGAAGGTTTTATAAATCTTTAACTTTGGCTGGTTTGTCTTGGTGTTAAGGAGCGAGGCCCGTATGGACAGGCTAATACGCAGCAGATAACAAGGATTTGGATATCGGTTAAAGGATCAGCTGAACAATAGGCAGGGGAGCTTGCCTCTTCTCTCTCTATTTTGCCTCTGGCATTATGGAAGACAGGCCTATCTGCTTCAGTCCTTCTGCTCCTTCAAACTAACACTGCTCCCCATCTTGACATCTCCCTTCCTGCCTTTTCACCCTCTGTTCCTGTCCTTTTGCACTCTTTCCAATCTGTCCCCTTCACCTCCGTAGTCAATTTCAAGTCCCGCTTGCTGTTTTGGACCAATCGTCCCCCAGCTCTGTTTGCCCTCTGGTCACCTGGCTCAACACCACAGCAGAAGAGATTTCAGGCTGACAGTTTAGCCTCTGGCGAAGGGAAGACAGACTCATGGACAAAGTGGAGGGAAGAGGGGTGGGGGGGTTACATGGCCGCCTCAGACAGTTCCAGCCCTGGGAGACAGCTGGACTCCCTCTCACCTCCTGGCTTGTGGGGGTCAGCCCTGTTACCACAGCCATAAGGACCAAGTCCCCGGCTTAGAACATGACTAAAACCTATAGGACTTGGCCAAGAGAGAGGCCTTCTACCAAAGCCCAGTTTGATCAGGGATTACAGTCCCGTAGGTCACTGGAGTATGTACAAAGACTGCCATGGAGCTGTTTATAGTGGCAATAACTGATGCGACTTAATGAATACAAATGTGTAAAATCTGAAAGGAAAGCTTTGATGGTCATAAAAGATTAGAGAAATCAGAAATTAGATAGGAAAAATTAACAAAACCCAGGCAGTCAGTACCCCGCAAAACTTCTCTGCTTGATAGTATCTACTTTTTAAGACTGTAGCACAAGCTTGGCATCTCAGATTGTCTTACACATATTTCCTTTTTATCAGATTTCCTGAAAGGTGTAATTATGTCGACCCCCTTGAAATATCCCCGGCGTGTTCGCTCGTATTCGTGTGGTGCTCAGCACATATAATTTAATTTGAATTCATTACTCCCCCTCCTGTCAGTTAATATATTCATGACTTCCAATTCCCTCAGAGCTGTCCAACCACCTGGAGTGTCCTCCCTCATCTGTGTCACTACTTCCCCCTCCTCTTTCCCTCACCCTTCCTCCTCCTCCTCACCCCTCCTGGCCCTGCGGGATCCCTGGGGGCCCATGAAGGGGTGTTAGGGCCAGGGTCACAGAAGCTGGGGGGCCTGCTGTCATTAGGGTGCAGTGGAATGTGTTAGCAGGGACCAGCTGGGACCAGCCGGCTCTGTCCCGTGCCTTTTCCGTGCTGGTGCTGCTGGTGTGGGTGTGTGCGTTTACGGTATGTGTGTGGTGGCAGGGAGACAGTGACACCTGCAAATAACAATGATGAAGCGGCATTGGTGGATACTGATGCTGCAGAAGTGGAGAAACAGACTGTGTCTCTGTTCAGTATGTGAAAAGTTGCTGTTGGGAATTCTGATTTGTGAGCTAATGTTTCTTTCTCAGACGCACAGTTGAAGTCTTAGGATTCAAAATTTTATATTAACACCCACATTTGATGCTTAAATCCAACAACAAGGCCTGAAGCATTGTTTGAGCATCATTATACTGTTTGGCTTTGTTCTAAATTTTCCATAGCGTGGAGTAGATTTTAATCAAAAACATAGATGATAACAAAGTAATAGAGTATGGGTCTTGTTTGGATGACAGTGAGGACCCTTTCATATTTCATCTGCGCCTTCTTCCTCCTCTTCTTGTTTTTCCTCCCGCTCTTTGGGAAAATGATGCATTATTTATCCCTTGCCAAAATATTACATCATTAAATAAAATGCTAACAGAGCAGTCATGTTCCTTTTCGGTTTGATGATTTCAGCTTCAAACTGCTCCGCTCCTCCTTTCATATTCTCTCTATCTTTCATGTTGCACCTTTGTACCAAGCTCTCGACCAACACTGACTGAATATGTCCCTTCTGTGCGGTAAATATTTCATGGCAGGGAGCAGCTCGAAGTTTGATCGTTGCAGGGTGCTGCTGTAGGAGTTCAAAGGAGATGGTGGGCCTTCTGACAGCCAGCCAGAACAGAGCGGAGGAGGAGGAGGAGGAGGAGAGACTGGGGTAAGACAAGAGGTGGGGTGAGAGAAGTGAGGGGAAGAGGGGAGTAAGGAAAGGAGGCACTGTTGTGTGCTCAGTTTAGATTCAGTACCACCAGTTTCCTGGACAGCTCCCTCGGTCTTCAGCAGAAATCTGTTTTTTTTTTTTTTGTCTGGATATTCTGAACCGTTTAAGAAAGAGAGAGACCCAAAGAAAGACTTTAGTGCCCGTCACGAGATAAGCACGTGTGTGTCTGTGCATGCACGTGTTACTATATCTGCGTATGTGTTAGAAGAAATAGAGGGGGGCTTCATTATTAATCAGAGCCCTTCCCTAAGTGTGAGAGCTGCTCACACTCCATGGCTTAATGACTGAAAATGAGCCGTAATTATGGGCTGTCAGTCCAGACCCTGGCACCCTTTATGCTCTCCCATCTCATGGGTCCATGTCCTCCCCTCTGCTTCACCACACCCAGACTGCCATCACTTACTACCATCACTTTCACATATATCAGTGTGACTTACACCTACATGATCCCCAATCGACTATTAGGCTAACCTAGAATCTTTGCCATTCAAACTAATTTTAGGGTAAGATCTAGAGGTAAATGTAAACAGTGCTGTCTTTCTGGCCCCCGTGCACGCTCCGTGCCTTATATTACAATGGATCAGTTGCGTTTGTGGTTAAGAAAATGGATGGTTGGATGTATTCAAAACAGGACACATGCATAACATATGTGAACTGTTTTCAGGAGGCAGGGGTTAGTAACACATCAAGGATAAATGCATGGTGGTTACCACTGCTCTCTATACATATACCTTGTGTTTTTCCTTAAATCCTTCCCCTTTCCTCCCTCTCTCTCTCTCTCTCTCTCTCTCTCTCTCTCTCTCTCTCTCACACACACACACACACATCCTCCCCTCCTCTTGCTCTGTGCACTTAAGCTCATCGTTATGCGGCGTGTGGTTTGTCAGAGCTGATGATGAATTTGTTTATGAGTGGAGAGAGCTGATTTCCCCTGAGTGGTCTTTCTCCCTCTTCCCCCCTCTCTCCCTCTCACTCTGCTTCTTTCTCTCCTTTTCTCTCTGCATCAGTCCACCCAATCAAAGAGAATCTCTTCCTCCCTCACTTCCTCTTCCAGCTCTTTCCACCTCTGCAGGGGGCTTCAGCTGTCTGACATTCAGATTTAATTTCAGACAGTCTTGAGTTGGATGGGTTACTGACCAAACAGACACGTGAAAATAATTGAGATCTCTTCTTTATTTAATAATTTTTTTTTTTTTAAAGTTTATAGTAAGAAAACCACTGGTCGAATGCTCTCAATCATTCTCAGTAGTTCAGTAAATGGCATCTTTTGCCTCCTGTTGTAACAACCATAGGAGAAAACACCAAGTTGTTAGATGAATAAATTGCATGCTACATGAAGAAAAACAGACACAGTGAAAAAAAAGAAAGGAAAAACCACACACACGCACGCACACACACACACACACACACACACATACACACACACAGTGCCCCAAAAGCTCTCATACATGAGTAATGTGTTGCTTGTTTAAGTCTTCAGCATCTCTTACAAGATGGCAAGTTTAAAAATGTAGGCATGTTGACGCTACAGACAATACAAACCATCTTGTCTGACAGGTCCCCCTCCTGGGCCTTTCAATAAAAGCATGCTGTTTGCGATCAGGATGCGTACACACATGTGCTGCAATGCATATACACATTCACTTTCACACACACGCATACACACACTAATGTCCCTGTTGGAGGTGGTGGAATTGCCAGCTATTATCAATTAATCTTTGCTGTGTTTTTCTCTTGCAGAGAGCGCTACCATATGGTTCGCTGTCAGCCACTGCTTTTAATTTACTTCTTGCGTCTGCTGTGAAAACAGACCAACATTCTATCTAAATTGCTGATTCGATACAGGGAGCATGCACTGTACCGAAATGTACACATAATATGAATAATACATATTTTGCATGGAATAAATTGCTGAAAGTCTGAGGTTACACAACTAAAATGTATTCGTCTAATCCAGATATTCATAAATTTGTTGTTTTTGTTGTTGTAAATAATTGGTTTATAATCATTAAAAGATTATTCCAGGAATTTTTAAATACAGAGGCAAGGAGCAAATGTAGAAACAGCTATAAAATTCAAAACCAAGATATGGTTACATGTAAATGTACATGTCTTCATTATGCTGTGGGAAACTTTTTGCTGGTATCGTCTCGGTCTAAGACAGCGGTCCCCAACCCCCGGGCCTCGGACCGGTACCGGTCCGTGAGTCATTTGGTACTGGGCCGCGAGAGTTGAGGCTCAGGTATGAAATGTATGGTTTTCAGGGTTTTTATCGGTTTTCAGCGTTATTTTGTTATCGTTTTTATCGTTAACTTGGTTTTCCTTGGTCTTTTCACGTGTGTTATGAATAAATCTTCTTTTTTTCGGTACCGGTACTAGTTTTATTTTGTTGTATTTATCCGCGACACATTAAAGGCCGGTCCGTGAAAATATTGTCGGGCATAAACGGGTCCGTGGCGCAAAAAAGTTTGGGGACCGCTGGTCTAAGAGGTTGCTCTAAAGGGAAGAGTGACCATAATGATCATTCTCAGTGGTTAAATCTTTATATTACACTGGTGATGCTCTCTTATGAGATGACAATGTTCCCATAATAGGAATAGATAGACCCCTGAATGGTCTGATGAACATTAAAAAATAATGTTTTCTATATACCAGAGCCTTCACAGCCACTAAGTGAACACCTATGGGGCAGTTGTGACCAACATGTTATACAGAACCACCCACCATCAAGGGAATATATTTGAGAATGTCGGGGGAATATAATTGGAAGAATGAGGTTTCATCCATCTGCACTTGGAGAATTAATGTGAAGGTAGGCTACTCTACTGTCCTGAACAGAATGGAGAATTTAGACTTGCTAATACCTTAGCAAAGACAGCAAGGGTAGAAATTTGAGACTAAAATTTCTTGCATTATTATTACTATTATTCTTTTCCATTTAATTATCTATGTGTGATTGTGTTTCTCTGGTTTTATAGTTATCGTCTTTTGTATTTCCTTAACAGTCCCTTGCACCACTTATTCTGTATTGTATTTCTGTACACTTGAATCCTTAGTTGAGGAAAGCGAAATGGACTGAATGCACTATATAAATAAAAAGTGACTTCACTTATTGTGGCAAAAGTTCAGTACACAGACAAGACTGCATGTCTTTGGGTTGTGTTACAAAAACAGATGAAGGTTTGCGCACTGCTGGGCTACAATCCAGTCATTTCAATCTCTTTTATAACATTCTTACAAAAGGCAAGAGCAATATGCCCAAAGACGATTCCACATACTGAAAAGTTGCCTTTGTAAGTATGCAGCTGAATAAATACTGCACTGTATTCTCTTGCCTCTACTTGACTGCTAACCAAAAGCGATGTGATCACTCGCTGCACGCTATGTTTGTAGAACTTTGGCTTCGATGAACTATGAAGAGCAACATCCACGGTAAAGTATTGAATAGTTTCTATGAAAATCCTTTCATTTAATGCGGCTTTGTGGAAAATTTAATCAAATTTACAGTTTTGTTGTTTACAGTTATACGACTCAAAATAGTTTTGACTTCGTTCTGAATAGCTCAAGGTTACACCCAACTACACTCGAGTGCCATGCACCACTCACATTTTATGAAGCGCTGACAAAACCATGGGGGTCGGGGGAGCAAACCTGATTCTGCTTGTCCTGCTGTGTGTGGGTGTATAAAGGGGAGAGGTGAAGACAGAGGGGTCACCTCTGTTGTGGAGGAAGGGTTAGGGACAGATGTTTGTCTGTGCAAAGGTCTCAGGTGGAGAAGTAAATATGTGAGTTGGAGTGATGGCAAGGTGAATATGGTGTGTGATGGATGGGGTGCGCTAATGTGGTCACTCACCGCAGATATGATGGTCAAACAGGCAATCCATCAGTGAATACTGGACCAGAGGATTCCTCCACTCCCATCAGTCCTGCATGCTGTAGAGCAGACATGTAGTGTGCTCTCTATATGCTCTCTGAAAACCGTAATACGCCAAATGCTTTTCGTGATGCATGCTACATTACATGCATCATGAAAATGTATCTAATGAAAATCCAATAGATCTGACAGTAAACTTCAAAAAAGCTTAAAGCCAATTTGTCAATGTAAGAGGAACAGGAAAGAAGTAAATAAGGCCAAATCAGAGTGTTTTATCCTCACTTGGTCGCGAGGCTGACAGCATCTAACCATGCTGATTTCATTAGTCTTCCTTTGAAAGACTGTAGCTCAGGAGGTAGAGCAGGTCATCCACAAATCCCCAGCTCCTGCAGTCTGTGCCACATAAACCGCCGAACATGCTGGAAAAGGTTCAAAGATTTTAATGAACAAATTCAGATTAATCACAGGTGAGTGTTTGTAATACTGTTCTCTATTTCGTCGCAGAGATGGGTCCATAAATCACAAGATGGTTTGGAAGGTAAGTGTTCACAGCTTTCACAGTGGGTGAAAGCTCTAATAAGTTGATACTGATTTTACTGGTGTAGTCTCAGGTAAGTTCTTACTGTGTAGTATCTCGCAGGTAAGGACATATGTGAAACATTTCAATATGTGAAAGACATATTTTTTTTATCAAAAAAAAAGACTTGAAAACAATTAAAACTAAAAATTTTGTGAACTTGGATATGATACAGTAGTTTCAGTGTTTTCTCATTGGTAAAAATTTTTATCACAATTTCTCTGACGAGGGTTTGATGAACATGTTTCTTGGGGCTTTAGATGTCTACAAGACAGCTGGTTTCAAAAAGTTGTCTACATTTTTGTAATACTGTACTGATTTTCCTAGATCTTGCCATTGGCATATGCCGTGTATACAATAATACTTAAAATACTGTAGCTTGCCTCCACCAGTGTGTGAATGTGAGAGTGAATAAATAGTGGAACTTTTTTAAGCGCTTTGGGTGCCTAGAAAAGCGCTATATAAATGCAATCCATTATTAAAATAACTAAAACTAACATCAACTATTTATTTTTAAACAATTAAAATGAACTGAAGTGAGCAAACCCACTCAGGAAACTGACTGAAACTAACCTGAGTTCAAAAGTAAAAGTGAAAAAAAGAAAATACAAAGCCTATATTAAGTCTAGTACTGAATGCTTACTTGAGTGTCCTCTGGTTTAACAGGTTTGAATCCAGGTGAGTTTCTCTTCATGGGCAAGATTGGGTCAGCCAGGCTGTCACATCAAGACAAAATCAGTCAATGCAGTTCAACAATCCAGTGAGGAATGGAGAGGAAATCTGAGGTTAGACACTGCAGGTGAGTGTAAGTGCAATCACTGTGGAAATCACACTCATACCTGCAACGTGGTAAGCATAGTTACCCAACACACATGCGCACACATGCTAGAGAGAGAGAGAAGGTGGGTCAGGATCTGACAGCACAAAAGGAACCACGACAGCCTGCATGTTAGTGTCATTATGCAAGATACAAAACCTAAAAATTGCCCTCTGTGCATTCATGCAATAGAAAATGCCTTGTGTGAAAGGATAAATGCATCTTGCAAGCTAAAGTGGTTTCAGTCAATAGGCAAGGCAAGGCAAGTTTATTTATATAGCACAATTCAACAACAAGGTGATTCAAAGTGCTTTACAGAGACATTAAAAAACAAAAACAATAAAAAGCATGATTTAAAATTGATTAAAAAAAACAGTAGAACAGTAGATAAAATCAGTAGTTAAAATATAAGTTTTGAAATTTAAGCTTAAAAGTGTGGATTTGGTGCTTTATTCAAATGCAGCTGAGAATAGGTGAGTCTTCAACCTGGATTTAAATAAACTGAGTGTTTCAGCTGATCTGAGGCTTTCTGGGAGTTTGTTCCAGATATATGGAGCATAAAAGCTGAATGCAGCTTCTCCATGTCTGGTTCTGACTCTGGGAACTGATAAAAAACCGGATCCAGATGACCTGAGGGATCTGGAAGGTTCATACTGGGTCAGGAGGTCACTGATGTATTTTGGTCCTAAACCATTCAGAGCTTTATAGACCAGCATCAGAACTTCTATCCTCTGACGGACAGGCAGCCAGTGTAAAGACCTCAGAGCTGGACTGATGTGGTCCACTTTTTTGGTCTTAGTGAGGACTCGAGCAGCAGAGTTCTGAATGAGCTGTAGTTGTCTGACTGATTTTTTAGGTAGACCTGTAAAGATGCTGTTACAGTAATGAAGCCTACTAAAGATGAATGCATGGACTAGTTTTTCCAGGTCCTGTTGAGACATCAGATCTTTTATCCTTGAAATATTCTTGAAGTGATAGTAAGCTGATTTTGTTATTGTCTTAATGGGTTTTTCTAAGTTTAGGTCTGCGTCCATCAATACACCCAAATTTCTCGCCTGGTTTGTGGTTTTTAGGTGTATAGATTGAAGTTCTCTGGTGACCTGTAATCGTTTTTCTTTGGCACCAAAGACTATTACTTCAGTTTTGTTTTTGTTTAGCTGGAGAAAATTGTGGCACAACCAGTCATTAATTTCCTCAATGCATTTACCAAGAGCCTGTACAGGGCCTCGGTCTCCTGGTGACATTGTGATATATATTTGTGTGTCATCTGCATAGCTGTGATAGTTTATTTTGTTATTCTTTATAATCTGTGAAAGCGGGAGCATGTAAATGTTAAACAGAAGGGGTCCCAAGATGGAACCTTGGGGAACTCCACATGTGATACTTGTCTGCTCAGATGCGAAGTTACCTATTGATACAAAGTATTTCCTGTTTTCTAAGTATGTTTTGAACCAGTTTAGTACAGTTCCTGAAAGACCTGCCCAGTTCTCCAGTCATTTGTGTAATATGTTGTGGTCAACTGTATCAAATGCTGCACTGAGATCCAGCAAAACTAAGACTGACATTGTTCCACTGTCTGTATCAGGACATCTAAACAGCAAGAGGAGGAGTTCAGTTGACCTAAGATGTCCTCCAGGTCTTTGCTGTTAATAGGGTGAAACTGTTTGATGGTGTTTAAACAGTTTTTCAGTGGACACAGTACATATCCTGAATATGCTGTTTATGTACCAATTGCTTGTCTAATCTTTTGGATTTTGTCTGTGAAGAATTTGGCGAAGTCATTGCAGGCCATGGTCGAATGAAGTTCAGCTGCCACTGACACAGGAGGGTTTGTTAGCCTATCAACTGTAGAAAATAAGACCCGAGCATTATGACTGTTTTTGGTGATGATGTCAGAGAAGTAGGACCTCCTTGCACTCCTCAGTTGTAATAGGAGAAGACGTGCTATATAAAGGCAGTGTATTCATTTGTCAGTCACTGGTCACTGGTCACATGTATGTGACCCAGCAAAAAGTGGAAGGTTAAAGACAAATCAAGACAAATCAAAATCTAACGAAACAATATTTAAACAAGGAGACAGAGCCTATAAGCTCCTCTGATATAGGCCAATTAGACATATGGCTACTGTAAAATATTTTCGGACATAGAAAAAGAATATTTAGTACCTGTGTGTTACTTTAAAAATGCTTTTTTTAAAGGCAGTATTTACTGTAATATACAATATATGTGTAAAATTGCTGTCCACACCTCTTAATCTTTGACTTCAGGTCTTTTTCACTGGTGTCTAAAATCAAGCACGTGCCATGCAGTCTGCCTTTTCAAACATTTTTGAAAGAGTAATTCTAAAGAACTCAGTGACTTCGACTGTGGTGCTGTAATAGGAACCCGCTGTTGCAACAAGTCAGTTTGTGAAATTTCTTCCCTTCTCTAAATATTCCACAATCAACTGTAAGTGGTATTATTACAAAGTGGAAGTGTTTAGAAAACACAGAAACTCAACCACAAAGAGGCAGAGGACATAAAGTTAGAATGTTGCGTAAAGTTGTAAAGTGCTGAGGTGTATAGTGTGTAAACGTTGTCAGAGCTTTGCAGACTCAATAATTTCAGAATTCCAAAGCTCCTCTGGCATTAACACCAACACAAAAACTGTGAGATTCATGACATGGACATGGCTCCTGAAGGTAAAATGAGGCGAGTCAGTACTCTGTACCACATAAACTTCATCAGTATTGGACAGGTGACACACAGTGTACAATAAAATATGTATTTCCAAAGAAAAGTTCCACAGTAAAAATGCTTTATTTGATTTCCGAATGATACGCCTACCTGAAATAAACACACTTGGAAGTACTGTCCAGCTGCCATAATAATGAAGCCTTCTGAGAGGCAGCATAGCAGGCAACAGCAGCAGTGTTATTGTTAGGAAAGAGCCAAGGCAGTGAGTAGTGCTCAGGTGCTTGGTCTTGAGGGCCAATCTTCACAGGGTTGGGTCTATCTAATGAAGGGATCTCCATGATCCGGTATCCAGGACAGGGTACCCTGACCCACATTCACCAGTACTCCCAGTTCTGGACACCAGCTGCTACTATGCCCTACTGGTGCAAAATGAAAATTGGGGACACAGGTTAAGCTATGCTGACCTCTTCTCATACAGTCTTTTAGGACTAAAATCAATTACTTGGCAGGGATTTAAATACTTGTATTCTCACATCTCACATCTGGAAAACCTAATGTGGTGCAAATTACTCTTCCAATAAAAACAGCTTTATTAGCTCAAACTGCACAGACAGTTCATATACCTTACCTATAATACCCCTGGTTTTAGAATAAAATGCTAAAAAAAAAAAAGTGGCAGAAGATAAATAAAAAGCTAACTGTTACATTGGGTGTAGGTTTTAATTCAACTGTCCATCTGCTGTCCATCTGGAGGCAGCAGACAACACACTCTGTGGACCAGGTAGCAGAAATAGATATGAATGAGACTTCATATCACTTTTAGCATTTTACCTGTTAGTTTTACAATAAACATTATGTCGCATTTCTTCATATTTTATTTCCAAGGATCCAGACTTTCTTGTCATTTTTAAAAATGGTCATAAGCAATAGTTCTTCAGGCTTTCTGAAGGTCTTTCAATCCAGTGAATGTCTTTGGACATTAGCTGCTTTCATTCATTTTCAGCTCAGTACTTTTTTCTTTGTTTGTTAACCCACTTAACACTGACCTATGAATCATTCAAGCATAAAAAAGGCACCTAACTTAAGGAGTGAACTAGCGTTGTGCCAACCCATAACAGGCAGTTTAGATTGCCTGTTTTTATTGCTTTAAATTGTATCTTTCCGCAGCCTGTTGCATTTGTTCCCATTTCTTTAGTTGAATCTATGAACAAGACACCCAAAGATAAAACAGCTTCACAGGCACAACATGGAATTTTTACACAGACAACTTGATTCAGGAAGATGTGTTAGCCAATGTTTGGTTGACCAGTAAGTTTCATCATACTTTTCTGATGAAAACAAGATGATAAGTTAATTAAAAAAGTATTGCAAGAGGACAAAAAAGATTATGAAATGCACTGGCACTTTTGACAATGAACGAAAAAAAATCTGGAGGGACGAGATCCAATCAAAACCCCTTAAGTTGTGTAGAAGGGCGGGACGAGTTCCAGTCAAATCCAATCAGAAGTAATTTCTTATACACACGTTTCACATTTAATGTCATGGATATTAAGTTGCCTTGCTAACTGTGAGGAGCAATCCTCACCAGTTAGTCAACTAAATCAACTTTCAAATGTAGTCTTCTATATTCTTATGATACTTAGTCAACTACAACTAAAAGGATTTAGATCTTATGTTCAAAAGTAAACAAGGTTTTTAGACAAACAGCTCTGATGAAAACAAAAGTTTCTGTCAAAATACAGTTCATTTCAATTGTATATACAATATAGCTCCAAATCACAACAGCCATCACCTCAAAGTACTTCATATTGTAATGTGAAGACCGTACAATAACACAGAGAAAACCTCAACAATCAAACAACCCCCTTTGAGTGAGCTCTTAGCGACAATGGGAAGGAAAAACACTCTTTTAACAAGTAGAAACTAATTCACTAATGCTGTTAGTGAAGGTTACTAATGACTTATTTGATCAGTCTGGTACGAATAAGATTTAACAGTGATAAATATTGACTTTGAAACTCATTAGAACTGTACAAACTGTACAAACTACAAAAGTTTTTTCCTTATTTACTCTACTTTCATTATATTTTTCACACGTTAAAACAAATTGCTAAACCTATTTCCTATTTTCCTACCAAAATATAAAAAATGAGGGATGTCTGAGGCCTTTTGCACTGCTCTGTAGCTTCAAAGTGTAACTGATGGTGATTTGCATATATGGATTTTAGTAATACAGAGCAGCGACTTGGAAAACGGCTTGTAAAGGATAGCTAGTTATCATGTAGCCGATGTCCCACCTTTGAGTCACTGTTTCACACTTATTGTCTGAGAACAGAAACGTGTAAATGAGAACAGCTGTACTGGAATTCTGTTTGTATTAAAATACAGTAAATATGTGAGCACCTAAGAGTTGGAGAGAAGCAAACAGATGTAAGGGCTGACAAAAGCCAGCTGAGTTTTTGCTGATGTACAAAAAGCAATATGCAAACACGACAAATCAGTCTTTCGCCACTTTCCTCAGCATTAATGTGCAAAGTGCTAATGCTAACGCTAACTAGTGCTATTTGCTGACATAGATGACATTGCTGACATCAAATGGATACCCATTGGCTCTTTAGTGCCTCAGATGCTGGGACTGTAAAGGCTATCGTTGTAGCTCTTGAGGCTAACAACAGAATATCTTGTGTACTTTACCAGAAACACTTTAGAGTTAGTGGTAGCAGAAACAGCTTTAGCAAAGAAATACTTGTAAATAGCAATGGCAGACTGCGGCTTCTCATCAGGAAGTTGGGAGGGTGGGTCCGTGCTATTTAGTAGTTGAATTCATCACAAGAAAAAACCCAAAAACAAGCCACCAGTTAGTCGTTCACTAGGACTGAATATCACATTAGCTTTTATTAAAAATAAAAAAATAATGCCAACATCCTGACAAAATTTGTAAATAATAATACAAAACAAGTGAGGTAATATAATCTAGATGCAGATGGCAGTAGCTCTGACAGCACCCGCTGGAACAGTACCTGAATGCTGCTTCTGCTTCTTCTTGATTCCTGAATGGCAGACTGATTAAAAGGAAAACACGAGAGCATTCACATAAACTCACAGATTTACAAGACCTGAAAACAAACAACACATTTTTTTTTCACTTTGACTGAAAGTCACAAGTGGAATCACAATGACTCAGACAACTTAATTAATTTCAACCTGCTCTCTTTTGCTTCTTGGACAGTTGCTTTCAATGCAAAGACATTCTGTGCAAGGTTTTATAACTAACCTTGCAACGACTGCATTGCAAAAAAAAAAAAGGGGGGGGGGGAAGGCTAGCATTCTTATGCTTAAATAGGAATGTCAAATGCTTTCTAAAGCAAAAAACCTTGAGGTGTTTCATTGTGGAGAACTTCATCATAACATTCAGAGCAATCTCTCACTCTCAGAAAATTAGGATTTGTTCACTGTAATCTCTTTGAATCAGAAAAGGCTGGACTGACTGCAAGAAGGAGAACCTTTCACTGGATTCACAGTGCATGCATAAACTGAGTGTGGATGTGTGGATGTGTTTGTAAGCAATTTTGTCGGTGTGACTTTGTGTTTGTGACCAATTTTAATTATTTACATTTCAACAAGTTGCTTAATGACAAAACAGGTTGTTTTTCAGTTCTCTGAACACTCAGATAAATCAAAAATATGTTTTCCTTCTCCAAGGTTAAAGAAGAATTAAACCAATACAGTGTGCTTTAAGAGGCAAATAGAAAGTTACTACAGCACTGAGTCTGTCTTCACGCCAGCATTTGGCCTCTCCTCTATAATGCTCTTTCCACTGAAGATCGGTCAGATATAGCGTGCATGTCATCATCCTCCAGTGAGAAACACACTTGTGTATTTGTGTTCATAGAGTAAGAACGTGGTAAACAAAATATATGCTGGATCTTCATGAGCTATAGACCTACAGTGTCAATGTCACTCCTTATAATCTGGTGAGTGAGGTCAACCTGTAGTTTAAGATACATGTATTATACGCGTGTTACAGCTATTTGGAATGTACAATAAGACAGCCATAATTTTTATTATAGTGCCTCGTAGCAGCAAAATTGCACAAAAAAATAAAAATCTTATGTGTTGTGTATGTAATTCATATATACTTGGCTTTTAGCTTAGCGAGAGAGAAAGCATTTTCACAACAACAGTCGTCTCAGGCGTTTCACTGAAAGGGAAATACCTGCAGAAAGGGTCCGGCTCAAACTATCACCTTCGTGCTTAACCTGGTTCCTCAGTGAAAGACCCTGATAACTGGCAGCTCTGTCTCCCATTTTACTTTCAGAAACTCTAAAAAAACAAACAAACAAACACAAGGGAGCCTGCACCCTGAGACTGACGCGCTCATTCGTGTAATAGGATACTACGGTCTCTAAGGAGGCAGGAGGAATATACGAGTGATTGCAATCGTTAATTTTTTTTTGTCACTGCAATAAATGATACCAAGCTGTCATGCGCAGATGAAGTAAAAAGCAATAGAAAAAATGGCATTAAACATGAATTAGGCTCCTACTGAATGTACGTCAAGGTCTGCGTTGACATTCATTCCCGTCAATAGGGTGATCTTTCTGCTAAGGCCAGTCAATCACATTCATTATGTAGCTAAAGTGTTCTCACAAGGCTACAGCCATTGTGCCACATTTTGCACCCTGCCACATGTATTATGCTCATGACATGGCTCTTTACCATCTTCACATTTTCATCCTGATAGCCACTGAGCAACACTGAATACAGCTTTGCATGTTCAACCTCAAGCTATGGAAACGCAATATACAAAAGTGCAACTTGGAGAGTTCTGAAACATGCAGTGCGCTCAAGGCAGCACAAAATTAAATAACTCAGTCTCACTGGACAGCTAACTATCCTTAGCTTCTTAGTTATCAGTGTGCAAACATGCCCCACACATACAAATGCAGTGTGAAATACGTATTTGATCAGACACAAAGCCGAAGCTGAAAAAAGACGGGATGACCCTGATGTTTTGTGGTGCAGGATTTATTTTGTGTACTGTGAATTTATTCATTTAGTTTGTTTTGTTCTTGCTGGGACCGCTGGTCTTAAAATGAAATTAGCAAAACAAATCAACCATATGATGAGCAGGCTTGCTGATTGCTGCTGTTTTTCCCCCTTATTTTTATTGGCATTTTTGCCCTCCTTCCCTTCTTTCCTCCTGAAGTTGCAGCTTTCTCGCCACAAGGGTCCCTGTGGACTAGACCAGATGTTCCAGGCAGCACACTTCCCCACTCTCTGCCTCATGGAATATTCATGGGCAACCAGGCACCACAGCACAGCACAGACCAGAGACCATTTATTTATTTATTTCATCACCCCGCTGCCTGCCTGTATAATGCACAACAACAGTTCACCATACAAGAGCGTCCTCTCACCTTCCCGTTTCTCCTCAGCCCCTTCCTATCATTTTCAGTGTTTTCCTTTCCTTGACAGGATAAATAAAGATGTCTTAGTCTGTATTCACTTTGTTTTTCTTACCTTCCCTTACCCTGCTCTTGATTTCTCTCTCTCTCTTTCTACTGAGCTTCTCCTGTCTCTCTCTGTCAGTTTTATTAGGCAGATGGGTGGGGCGTGAAGAGAGTGTTGAATAACTGATGTTTGTGAATCCTAATGGTGGTGCTTAAATACAATGCCATTATTTACAACCCTGCCTAATGCATTTGGACACTTAAATTCTTTGTTTGGTGGTGATAATTGGGCTAAATGCTCTACAGTAATGCATCCTGTTAGTGGCATGTTTTTCATGATGGATCAGCTTGTTGTTTGGACAAAGGTTTGGAGGCAATTATTTATCGATAGAAGCCCAAGTAACATTTATAATCTGCCTCACTTGCAGAGTGATGGTACTCCAAATTATTACCCAAGAAACCAAGAAAATGCACCGATATGATGTGCTTCTTAACCAGGAAAAACAAAAGTGTGCGGAGGGGGGTGTAGAACTGTTTTCAAGGAAGCCTATTCCAGGATTAGAAAACAAGCGCTAAAGGAGAGAAAAAGAGCCTTTTTTTTTTTTTTTTTAGATGTGCAAAGACAGACCAGCTTTCTGGGTACAAAAGGAGGCAAGGAGGCAGGAAGGCAGGGAGCCAGGCGGTACCTCTGCTCCACTTGACTGCGGTCCAAAATGACAGCTGACGGCTGCCGCGCAGACATCATGGACGAGCAGATGTGGCGGCAGCTTTCCAAGTGCAGCAACACTTCATCCCTCCTTTCTTTCTCTCTATTCCCCTGTTCTTTTTCTTGTTTGCATTGTTCTTCTCCCTCTTCTCTGGTTTAAAATAAGAAAAAAAAAAACAGGCAAGTCTATCTGGTTGCTCCATTACCATCTCTCCCTGCATGCCTCATTCATCTTTCCCTTCCGCAACAGTTTAGCTATGTGTTTAATTACACACTTCGATTTTTCCTTTTCCCTATACAGTAAAAATTGTGAAAGACGTAACAAGACGACGCCTGTGTTTAAGTAAGAGATTCTTCTGAAGCCGAGCATTTGTTTAGTTTCAGAGACAGATCCCCCTGCAGTCTCCCAGCATGCACCTGTGGTAAAGAGGTTATTCAGCTCTCTGCCAGCTGAGGCACAGCTGACTACTCTCTGGCCCACATCCGGCACCATTTCCACTCTAGCTAATCAAAATTGCTTTTACATTCTCAGCTAATTAGCTGCTAATATAATTTTTCAATTATTAGCTACTCTAAACATTTTATTGCAAACATTTGGCTGTGAATGCTACATTGAATGTCCTTCTCTATCCCCTGTTTTTTACTTTGATTTTCTCTGCCTGCGTGAGCGTGCGTATCTCTATCGCCAATCTCTTCACAGTTAGACTTTCTTGTGATCATTCAGTGTTTGCGGTTTCCTCGGCTCCGTAAGATATAAACCCCACACGGCAGCGGGGAAAGAAAGCAGGGATCCTCAGCGGGATGAGTTTATCGGGAGTGTAGGTCAACTAGGCCAGTTAATAATGCTGTTATCTGGGAGGCAAGGAGGAGAAGGAGGGAGGCAAGACGATGTGGGATAAGAGGGGGAGAGGGACTGAAGAGTGCAGGGAGAAAATAAAAGCAAATAAAAGAGGATGATGAAGGATTGAAAAGGAGGGAGGTACAGTGAAGAGAGGACAAGAAGAGGGGGATGCAGGAAAGGAAGGAGGGAGGGAATTAGCCCATGGTTCAAAAAGAGCTATGCCCACAGAGAGAGAGAGGGAGCACTGCTGGGTCTATGCAGGGGGTGGTGGGGCAGGTGAAAGTCTGGAGGGCTGTGTATATGTGTCTGTGTGAGTGTATGCACGCATGTGGCTGTGTTTTCTTTGTGTGCAGTATGCAAAGGTAGGTCTGCCATATTCAATATTCCCGTCAGCCAGGACTTAGAATACCAAAACAACCTGTCTGGGAGTATACAGATGCTCCTGCCTCTCTGCACCTTCCTCTCCCCACCTCTCCTCCTCTACCTCCTTTGCTTTGTTTTCTCCCTTTGCACCGCTCACGCATATGGCTCACCATTTCAGCTGCTATCCCTCTGACAAAACAGATATTTGCTTCTAATGGGAGGGGGTTTAAGATTGAATCAAACATTTGTTTCAAGAGATCATAACGTGGCGCACTAATGGATAAATAGTGCTAGTGCAACAAAGGCGACATAGATCTCAGCAGTTGCACAGATGTTGACTGTTGTAGCAGAGACAATTTACACATTTTGATCTATGTCACTGCTGGGGAGTAAAAGTAAAAGAGCGTTTGTCGCTGAAGGCACAACTTTGCGGAGATAAGAAAGCAACAAGGTTTGAGATCTCTTGTGTACAAAAGTGAAAAAACAACAAAACAGGATTTGTTTTGCACTCGCACCTACTGTGGGTTTGAATAGGGGGAAAAACAACATTGTATCATTTCTGTGGATTTCTCATTTCTGCTCCCTCTCACATTTAAAAAACCTCATAAGATATGCTTGTAGTGTTGAGAAGAAGGCATGCTCCGCAGAACAAATGGTGTTAATTTGCCGCGCCTCTCTGAAGCTGCACATTAGAGAGAAGCCTTCAGGGAGAGAGTGAGGGAGGAGGAGATATGGGGTTGAGGGTGGCGGAGGAAGGTGGGGAGAGGATGGAGGGAGGAGGAGGAGGAGGCAGCAGCTGTGCTGGAATTAATGTCTGCATGCCAAATTAGAAACACCATGCATCTCCGTCAGAGACTCGGGGAAGAAAAAAAGGAAGAAAGGGAGGGAAGGGAGAGAAAGAAGGAGAAATAGAAAGGGAGTGAGCAACAGACACAAACATGATAGATAGATAGATAGATAGATAGATAGATAGATAGATAGATAGATAGATAGATAGATAGATAGATAGATAGATAGATAGATAGATAGATAGATAGATAGATAGATAGATAGATAGATAGATAGATAGATAGATGTCTGCTGCATTGGGAGGTTGAGTCTACGTGTTTGTGTGTGTGAGTGAACTGATGTGTCGTTGATGGAACACCCTTACAACAGAGGTGCAAGGCAGGTGGGGGACACCAGTCCCAGTGGTGCCCTCTAGGGACAGAGCATGCATTTGATTATCAGGCAGGGGATCAATAATGAGAGTACAGGCTCTCTCTAATGATAGCTGCAGGCCACGGGGCCAGAGGCCTCAGGGTACAGAGCTGGCAGAACAGTCCTCATGAATACAGGATAGGACTGGAGTAAACTTTGCGTGTGTGTGTGTGTGTGTGTATGGGCCAATATGGTTGAGAAGTATGTCAGATGAAGGACACAGAGAGCAGATGGCTGGTTGGAGCAGTATGAACACCTCACCTCATCTCTGCCTGTGCATCATTCAATGTGAAATTTTTCCTCTGCAGCATGACTCAATACACCTCACTGCTCACTCCCTTCTCGACTCCACAGAACTGCTGAATCCCAGAGTAAACTCATGTTGAGCCTCTGCATTGGTGATGTGTGCACAACGCTTTCGCTACCCTAAAGTTGTCTCTAAAGTTTTAGATTTATACCTTTTTCACCGAGTGATGAATCCCTGCTATAAAAGCACAAATGCATGCCTGCTTAGCGCTTTAATGCATTATTTGAGTGCAGGTGTCTAGTCAGAACTTCACAGATCCTCACAGATACGTGCTGCAGCAGGTCACATAGCAGAGGAAGCATATAGAGAGACAAGAACAACATACTCATTAGCTCATTTCTGTTTTTTTCCCTGTTTCTCCACTGAGCTAAATTAACCATCCCATTTCTCTTCTTTGTGTGTCCTCTGCAGAAACAAAGCCATGTTGCCCCCCCTCCCCACACACACACACGCCCCTCCTCCCATCACCCTTCCCTCCCACCCTGCCTCGCTTTCCCTCTTTACTCCCCACCCATCCTGTCATTGTGAGGTGTGCGTCTCCTGTCTGACCGTGTACTCCCCCTCTCCTTACCCCCAACATCACACCCCCCTCTACACCCCCACCCCACGCCTCCAACTATTGCATTTCTACCTTACCCCAACCCCCTTTGCTCCCCAAGCACCCCCCCCCTCTCTCATCCTCTCTCTCTCTCCCCACCCTGCCTTCCAATCACCCCCCGGGAGGTGACATCTGCCGGGATGCGCTCGGCTGGTTCCAGATGCACCGCTGCCTCTTCCACCACCGCCGCAGCCACCGCCACCCGAGCGAGTGAGTGAGCGAACGACACCCCAGCACTCATTTCAATTCCATCACCCTCTCCCAATCATCTTGCCTCTCCCCAGTGCAACATTAACGAGCCTCTTTCATTTGAATACATAATTAGCCGCCCGAGCACTCTGCTTCACTAATTTTGAGACAAAAGGATGGAGGAGACGAGGGGGTGGGGGGGTTGGGTGGGATTTGAGGGCGAAAGGGTGGGGGTGGCATGTGGGATGAAGAGGATGAGGCAAATAATGATAACAAAAAAAAAAAAAAAAAAAAAAAGAAAAACATTTGCATTTTAATTTGAAAGCAGAGGGGGGACTGATTTTTTTTCTTTGTCTTTGTCTCCTTTCTTTTGCCCTTGCTCTCTTTATTATATCTGCTTTTGGGATTTTAAAATCTGTTTTCTTCTGCATACTATTTCACACTATTTTAATGTGACTACACACGCCTTTAAGTTGTTCCTAGTGCTCTCTGTATGTATCTGTAAATGACAATACATGCGTGTGTGTGGGTTTGTGTGTGTCTGAATCCATCACCAGCCCTTAGGGCATGCAGCACTCCCAAGCCAAAATAAACCTCACTTACTCCTGCACAATAAATCATTCTTCTCAATGAGCTGAATCCAGCTGAGACACCCCTTAGTGCATTACAATATCATCTAGCTACATTCAATAAACATTGCTCCTATTGCCCTCACTGTGGGTGATTTCTGTTTGCTAGAAATAGGGGCCTTGAGGCTTTTCCAGTAGACTGACGGCACATTCAAATACAGAGGAACATGCGTCAGGGCTATATCGTAGTAATCCTGACTTACAATTGAGTTACAATTATGAACTGGAGCTCCATTAGCTCTTTTGTATACTGGCATATGTTTATGTAGAGAGAGTATATTAGACGTGCCTATAAAGGAGATCGAAGGGAGGAGATAAAGAAATGCAAGAATTTGAGTTAAAAGCAAAAAATACAGGGGGTGGGGCATAGAAAGAGACAGCAAATAGAGAAGATGATCAGTTTTACTCTGTGTAGATGTGTCCTGTGTTGTCGTCTCGCTCTTCCTTCTTGGTGGTGTGCCAGGGTTGGCCTCCTGTCAGCCATCGGGAGAGCCAAATGACAGCTTTGATCCTATTAGGATCAGCGCCAAATCAACACTTTGCTCATTAAGAGGCTGCACACGCCAGCTAGCAACGCACCCGCCTTCAATGTGGCTCTGTAGCCGACCCTCTGTGCCAACCATCCATGCCCCGTGAGTGCCAGACTCACCTGTCATCACTGGGTGAACCCGACAGCATGGAGGGAAACACTTTGCTGAATCAGTGCTGATTCAGCAGACTTTAAATTACACAATCTGCCTCCTTTCTTTGTGTGTTCTGTGTAGAAAATGTGAGGCCAGTAAGCTTTACTTTAATAACATTAAGATTATATTGTGAAACAAATAATAACAATAAAAACCTTTTCTTGTTCCCCATTTCTCAGTGTATGTAGTATATTTCTCATTTCTCCATTCCTGCTCCTTTTCCCCTACAACAGAAATGTGTTCCTAGCTGTACAAACCTCACCCATCCCAAGCTTTTCCCAACACTCCCCAAGTCTTGTAATGTGTATATGTCCAAAGTACAGTGGTGAGTTCAAATGGACTGCATCTTAAGAAAACACCAGTAAATACAAAAAAAAAAAAATGCTGCAAAAGGACACAAGTCAAGATCAAAATAGAAAAAAAAATTCAAAATTTTTTAAAAAGTCATGAAACAAAATGGAAGTGTTTTTGTGGAGACAGTAATGTGACAGAAGAGCAGCTGAGAGCTTACACAGATCTACAGCATTATATGAATCATGTGATTAAAAGACATTACCTTGTATCTTTTTCTCCCTGACAACACCAATAAACCCTCTGCTCCTTTTAAGTGTGTCTCATTATAATCCTTTGTATGTTTTCCTCTCTGCCACACACACAGCTGTCATAGTCCGTCATGTTATTGTGTCCCCAGAAACACTTCCGCTGTGTTTTCTGAGATTTTCTTTCTTCTTTTATTGTTTTTTATCCTTTTCCTGCTGTGTTTTATTCAACTGATATGTTTTTTTCTGTGCTTTCGCAGACGTTTTTCTATTTGCTGGTGTTTTCATTTGTACTCCATTTGACCTTTCAGGGCCACTGTAGTAAAGCTGCTACTCCCGTGTGAAAATAGAGCAGATTTTTGGTTATTTGAGATCACACTGACACAGCTACAAACAGTGGTGAAAGAGCTAAATCTCTTCTTTGTCCTGTTTTGATTTGAAAGGAACAGACCCATCGCAACAAACGCTTTAGTGTTAATTAGCGATCAGCACAGATTAAAAGCAAGAAGGGATCTATCGCTCGTTACGCCATTTTATCTAGTAAAGGCTCGAATCAGTTTACAATCGCTGCACTCTTTGACTCATCCATATCGGTGCTCACAGATGTTTGCACAAGCTTCCCTATGACTCATCAACCAATCTGTCCGCTAATGGAAAACTGCAGGTGACTGTGCCTTTTTATTGATCAGTATTGGCTATTGACAGGCTGAAGGCTAGATCAAGAAGGTCAGGGCACGGAGTTCCCGTTAAGATGAGAGACAAACAAGTGTAGAAGAAATGAAAGCTCAGCTCCACCTTGTTCACTTCCCGACCCCAATCTTTATTTGACACACCTGACCTCTACCTGGGCAATATACAAATAGATTGTTGCTATTTCACTGCCTGACTGAGCGTTAAACACTGCTGTCACATAGACCAAAAAAAGAAAAAAGTATATAGACACCTAGCGCAGTGATTCAGATTCAGACTGAAAAATGTTTTTAAAAAGAATCCAGCACAGACTTTATATGTGAGACCGGGTTCTGCTATTTTTTAGCAATTCATACTGTGCTGCCTTGTCAGTATTACTGAGGTAACCATCCATCTATCCTAATTTATGTTTTTATACATAAAAAACACACTCTGTCACTCTATCTCTGTTATTCACTGTCAGGTTAGCTATGTTTTGGAGTTGTCTTTGTTAATAATTTTCACTTAAGGATTCCCCATATTGTTATGAAAGGGTTAAGTCCATTTTCAGTGTGTTGTCTGCTCCGCATCAATGTACATTATGTACTCCTAATTTGCATACTGCAGCGTGAGCTCAATTAAAATGAACTTTTAATTTCTTACAAGTAAATTAGTTTTGCATGCGATGCGTGCAAATGTCGGGATAATGGGTGCTTTTTAATGAGCTCACAAGCTGAGTGCACCCGATCAACTCCCGGGGTGGAGGAGAATGACGCGAGGGACACAGCACCCAACCACCTTACCTCACTGTCACCCACCCTTCCTCCCCCCCCCTTTTTTTTAGCATCACCAACTATGTTACAGACCTAGCTTTTGTGTTGCTCCCTGTCTTCAGCCTGTTCTTACAGACTTTTCTCCCGCTTTCTGGCACATCATACCTCTGTCTCCGTGTGTTTCTCACCGAGGCTTTCAACTTCTCTCCACGAACTCTCGCTCTTTCTTACCTCTCATCACTGGATGCACTTTCCCTCCCTCTAGTCCGCTCCTCCCAAAGCCCTAATTCATTTTCCCCTCCTGCTGCTCCCCTCTAGGGTGCAGAGGTGGTCTTTGTGTGCTGAGTGCTGCTGATGTCAGGACTGCTGAACAGGTGCGCAGACAGAAAGAGTCCCGTTGTTGTGGCACGATGGCTGGGTAAACAAACGCACCAGAGGTCCATGCCACATTGTCCTGACACACACACACACACACACACACACACACACACACACACACACACACACACACACACACACACACACACACAGATTCAACAGAATCACACCCTCAGATATCTAACATCTCAGTTCAGAGGAGAAGTGCAGAATTGAGTTTAAGATGGCTTGGAGCGGGACACACAAATCTGCTTCACAATGATGAAGCCACACGCACGCACAATCACTGGCGACACACAATGATGAAGCGACTCACACATCCACCTGCAAGCACACACGCTATTAGAGCAGAAAGTGTGTCGCCACGGTGTGACCCTCGCTGTGCTGCAGGTGCTCTCTGTATGAACAGCCACAGGCCAAGAAGCTGCTGAAGGATTATCTGAGAGCCACTGCCCTCACCACACACACACACACACACACACACTGCTATGAAAACTTTGCGATCAACTCCTTCATTCACTTTTCCATTCTCACTTTCTCTGCCCTCCTCTTCTTTGTTATTTCTCTTTCATCCTCTCTCCTATCGTCTGTTTCTTCTCTCAAAGTCTTCTCTTTGTCTCACTAACATCCTCTCTTCTTATCACCCTCTGGCTCTCCCTCTTACCCTCCTTCCCTCCCCTCCATCTTTTTCTCCATCCCTTTCAGCCCTTCTCCATCATCCCATTCTGCCCTTACTCTCATGCTTGTTTTCCTCCCTTCCCTCCTCCACTGTGCTGCACAGCTGTGCAGAGGCAGATTAGTGTGTTAGTACCTGTGAGGCAGAGGCACGGCAAGCTGCATGCTAAAACCCAATCAGCTAATGTTGATAAAGGAGGCGGGGTACGGACATCTGTTCACACAAAACACAAAACTCATTTGAATCACAAGATGAAATGACTCACATCTGCTGAATTGGAAAATATCTTTTTTCCCTCCTTGTTTTAATTTGGGTGGAGGCGGGTGTACTCCAGATGCCAGGGTGACATGCTGAGTGACAGGCGTCCAGCACACAAGAGGAATATATCTGTGTGTTTATGTCTGTGTAAAAGTATGTTTGTGATTTTCATGAACATATTTGTATGTTATTCTCGAGATTTTTTTTTTTTTATAGAACTGGTGCAGCTACTCACAACAAGACGAACATATTTTCACGTTGAGGAATGTTTTGTATCATAAGCGTCCCATCATGTGTAGCCTGTGTGGGTTTATGTCAATGCTGAGTGCAAATCAAACAGTGATGGTAAAAAAAAAAAAAACGAAATATTAAATTAATCTTTTCCTGGAGTTGAAGGCTACAGCACTTTTGGACTTATGTGGACACTTTCTAAGAATTGATGCAGGAAATCACAGATATCACCTGTTATAGCTTTTAAAATCATAATAATAATACAAAAACAAGAACCTCAACGCATGTCACGGTTTGACTCGACTGGATTTGGGTGTGGTAAGGTACAAGCAGCTAATGTAGCCTCACGACTACTCCAGAGATGACGGGAAGGCTACAAGAGGCTGAAAGATGAGACTGGCTCCAAAAGCGAGCCAATCCCCATAGATCCCCATTCATGTGACAGCTGCTTAGTTCTATTATGAGAGCAATAAATCATAAGAGCATGAAATATGAATTAAAAAATAAAAGAACCTGTCAAAAAATAGATGACCCTTTAGATATGCAGTGTGATGTTTCTGTCCTTTGATTTATCTGATTGTAAAACATCAGCGCTTTTGTCAAATCAAAGGTCTTCCCAGAGTATTTTTGTGAATGTTTTCCAACCATAAAAATGATCAACAGTTGTCATAACAGTTGTGAGGAATGCTTTTTTAATACTATCGTCTAAACAAGGATGATTTTGTTTGATGTGTGCAATGAGTCGGACCTGCTCAAGACGGCAGAGTCTGCGAGTTGGTGGGTGTTTCACTGCAGTCCTAGCAGATGTTAGCATAAAGTGCGTCTGCAGATGTTTTGAAAATATTTCAAAGACATTTTTCATTAGACGTTTTTATTGGCATTTTATTGTCAATTAAATCAAACACTTAAAAATAAAGACCAGAGGGAACAACAAGAACTAAGAAACTTCTGAAATTAAACTTTCAGTTTTTGTGTAATTAACTATTAAAGATCTGCAGCATACTTATTATTTTGTGTTGTACTCTTTGGATTATGGATAAATATCTGCACAAAGACAGCCAATTATTAAGCGAACGATAAATAATGACGACAGAGTCACCCGAAGGAGCAAAGCAAATATTAAATAACAACCCTGCAAAAACATCTCTGAGCAGCTAAACAACACACAGATCATGAAAAGGGGATTTAATGTAATTACAAGTTGCCTTTTATTTGTAGTATACAAATGCATCATTAATGAAAATGTAGCCTCACACAGCTTTATTAATACAAATAAAGTTATAACCATTGAAAATATTATGTGTTCAAAAAGGTCCTTATATCTGCGACTACTTGCTGCAGTATGGCTGTCAGATTTTTTCCTCTTGCTCAAGGTCTTCTTGTTTGTTCATGCATTTTGCATTCATGTCTGTATCTGATGGTTTTCTGATGGCTTATATGAGCCGTTCCCAAGGCACGCACGCGAGCTCGAAGCACGCATATTTCCTTCGTACATGAATGGCAATTGCCGCAGCTCTTCCAATCACTATAATTTACATTAAATTTGAAATTAGTTTTGCAAATTTTTTTCCCTTTCTGTAATTATGTCAGCAGTTGGTGCGAAGTCAAGCTGCACACATTAATTTTAAAAGCTTTTTTCTTTTAAATCCGTCTGAACTTTATTGCAGTTTTTCTGTTGTTAAGTGTACATGAATTTATTGCCCCAGAGGGAAAAAAAAGACACTGACCGTGATGTGCTACAGTGTCAAAAAGCAATGACTGGTCTCTCAACCCATCTGTTTATCCAACAGCAGTCTTTTTCATGAACTTAAAGATTTTCATGGCAGTGTGTTTTTGGCACCAATAGACGTTTTGATGCATCTTCTACAATCCAGGTAAGAAAATCCCAGAAAGATCATTCAGTTCATTTAGATTCACCGTTTTCAGTGGAAGAAACGTTTCATCACTCATCCAAGTGACGACAAATCTACGCCATAACTTATGGTGTGACCCCTTTTATGCCTTAGCCTTTCATGCCATTCAATCATTGCAGGCTGTATCGAACCGACGTGTAGAAAAGTTTCATAGGAGGTGCACGTCAGGTTACGTGGAATTTTTTGGTGTAAAGTTAAAAGGCGTTTCTGGTTAAATCATAATTTAATAACACCCAAGTCTAAATTAGGGATTAACCTGTGGCTTGATCTAACCTAACTTGCATCACCCTAGAAATGCAACTACATGTCACGTCCACATTACTACTGCAGCTGGGCTGGTCAATACCATCCACTCCCCTTGTTAATTTCAAGCAAATTTCAGTTTCAGTGACATAATACAAGGAATAATAATCAGTGTAATGAATAATAATCATAGCATCAAGAACTGAAAAATGTCCTAGAAGGCGATTGCTGAAACTGTTGGAATAGAAATGAAGGAATGTACAAAGAACCTGGAAAAACTAGAGGGACAAATTTGTTTGCCTCCCAAAAAACTGACCACAACCTATTAGGGAAACAATTTTCCAGCCTGTTACTTGTTTCTATTTTTGTGCAAAGCTAACTGAAGCTTGTGCTATATTAACATAGTGATAAAATAATATCAGTAGATATTATTCTCTACTACAAACTGTAGTTTAACATTTTCTTAAAACATGATTATACACAGCTTGAATCTGAAGAAAAATAAGAAAAATTAAAAAACAAAAATCTCTATTTTCTGTTGTCTACATTTTAGAGGGCGACTTTGCCTCTAAACAGGTAAATGTGTACAGTTGGGGGTTAAAGTGGATTCAGCAGGTGGGGAAACCCTTAAAATTGGTTGTAATGGCTCAGGGTGGGGAAAAGAATCATAAGTCAAAACAATTTCTATTGAGAGCTCCAATAGATTTTCTTAGCGTACAGGCTGTGATCAGCTGACCTGCTGCTCTTTGTGGATTTACACAACTTAATTAAACCAGATGGCAGCAGATGTTTCATGAATTGTCCTGGCCGGTTTCCATCCTCTACACTGACAATACATTGTTTCTACTGTCTTTTTTCTAGTACAAAGTTAAAATTTACTGAACGGATCTCAGCATCATCAGCTACAATTCATGAGTCTCAGCTACACTTGATGTAATCTAATTCTGATCATGAAACCACAGCCACTCTGCATGAGTCACGCACACCGTTCTTTACTTTAAATCCATCACAGTACAGCAAACTAACCTGTTTATCTTGCACTAACATGCAACCTTTAAATAACAGTTGGCCTACCTCAGTTTGCTTTGGTGCTTATTTCACAATATGAAAAAACATAATGTTTTATGTACAGACCCAATGTCTGATTTAAAAACATGAGGACTTACCTGTAAGCTTTAAATTTCCAGTTTATTAAATACCACTGAGCAGTTCTTACCTTTAAATCTAACCTCTCTTCTTCCTCTCCAATTCTGTGTTTCTTATCTTTCTCCATCTCTGAGTGAAGTTAGCTCTCTTTCTTTTCTCTCCCTGTGAAATACAGCAGCTGGACCTTTAGCTAGCAACACACTGTGAGACAAAATGCACACAAACAGTTTGTGTTTGCTGATGTTTGTTGAGCTGACAGAAACGCTGCATTTCAAATAATCTGCTACTTTAAAAAGTCACTCCCTTTATGCTCGCTCCTCTTCAGTAGGGCTAGCTAGATGCAGAAGTACTGCAGCTGCAATTTATGGAGACCTGCGGTCATTCCACTGTTGTGCCAAAAAAACAAAACAAAACCCCACCACTGTCCCACTTTTAACCCCTGACTTCGGCAAACGTCATCTCTATTTATGTGATATTCTCTGGTGATTAATACACGAACCGTGTTACTGTTTAGGCTCAAATCGGTTTGATGTTTGGAGGTGTAATAATACTTTCCTCAAATGCATTAGTGCAAAAGTAATGAGTAAGTAGTCAGAAAATAATACTCAAGTACAGATACCTGAAAACTCTACTTAAGTACAGTAAGAAAGTATTGTACTTTGTTACTTCCCACCTCTGCACAGGGTCATACACATTTAAATACCGGCAACGGCATCCACCACTTTTGTAGATTATGTCATAAGCTCTACAAAGATTCATTGCAGATGTTTATCAATCATAATGGTCATATGTACTACACACATATGATACAATTACAAGATTTTTTTTTTTGAGGGGGGGGGATGACATCTTCATCATTGAAGGAATGGCTGCAGGCCTGTAGGTGTAAATAGACTGCAGAGTCTGGGACTGATGAGGTAGCTCTTCTGTGTTGTGCCATCCATTTAGCCAGAGGTGCTTTGGTTTCCTCAATGTATAATTCATTGCAATCCTCTTGGCACTTAACATACAACATACACTATATTGCCCTGTTTCTGCCAGGGGACTCTGCTTGTGTTGGGAGGACCAATTTTTGGCATAGCTAATTTTTGTTGTTTGAAAGCCAAGTGGGCATGGTGTTTTGAAAATATGCATCTCAGCTGTACTTACACTTAAGCAGCGGTTGTCCGTCCTCCCTTTTGGGTTTATTTGTGCCACTCCAAAAAAAGAATTTGTGTCCACTATAAAGGAGAACATCACAGCCTGATACCTGCAGGTCTGACAGCAGCAGGTGTGTCACTCCTTTTGCTACCAGCAGTCACCTCATTGTTCTGACACACAACACAAAACTATCCACAACACTACACACTAACTACACAAGACAACACGTTAACTACACACCCCAAACACGCTAAACGTCACAAATCTCTCACATCTCAAAACTCTCTCTCTCTCTTTTTCTGCTCTCTCTCTCTCTCTCTCTGTCACTCCTAAAACTTCCCGTTTGTTGTTGTTTTTTGTTTTTTTTGGGGGGGGGGGTTGCTCATAACTAGAGAGTGCTTGCTAGCACTGTCCTTAGACAGTAAACGTGACGTTTTTTGAGGAAAAAACGGCACGTATATATTGTTTATCATGACTCTGGTTTTACGTCACCTATCAACACAATTTAAAAACTGGTATATATCACCTTGTTGCTTTGTCTTTAAGTGGTCATGTGATTGGCTTACCACGACTACTTTATTCTTCCTCAGCCAAACAGCAGCACTCATGCGATTGTTTTGCCCCCTTAGCTCGAGGTGTTGTACCAAAAACAGCTTTAAGCGCGCAGCTGCTTAAAGCTGTAGCGCCCAGATTACTTACAGGTACTTCCGTGCAACTGATATACGATGCGGTAAGCTGAACACAGCTTCAACTGTCTGTTTGTTGAAAAATAGTAACCGCATTTTCTTGTTAGTAACTGCAACGGCGTTGTAACGATAGGAATAGTAATTAGTTAGATTACTCGTTACTGAAAAAAGTAACGCCGTTACTTGTAACGCCGTTATTCCCATCACTGCAGAGAACCCAGAATAACCTTTAAGCATGTTGTAACTTTAGTGGGAACTAGACTCTTGCACTTCCTCCGGAGCCTCTGGTAGAAGACGTAGTAGATTCAGTCTTTCATAGAAAGCAGTGCAGAGCTTTCAGGTGGGAGTTTGGAGTTTAGATCTTGCATGAAACTTGAGGTTAATGTAATCGTTTTGTTGTTTGCACAACGCTTGTGCTAGTTCATAGTTCATAAATGTATGATGTTATATTCATTAAAAGTGTATAAAGAAAATATAAATTTGTTAGAAATAGAGGTTTAAATGTCAAATATGCCAGTTAAACCCAAAATACACTTTTTTTAATAACACAAAGCCATTGGATCTTTCACAATATAATAATACAATACAACAATACAATAATAAACACAATAATATTTACTAATGGATGATCCCCATGCAGTCTGCTATCTGCGTTTCTCCTTATCTCGGTCTCACTGTTTTAAAGGCTTTAAAAATTGCACCTGGTAGGCCTCCAAACCCCTGTGCACTAACAAACCTCCCTGACCAGCAGCAGCCCTGCATGGGTTCATCTCCCTGCTGTGCTGAACATTTGACTATTTACCACAGACAGAAATGTATCTGTGTGGTCATTGTGCTTGTTTCACTGTGTTTGTGTGTAAGAGAGACACAAGGAGAATGGCAGAGAGAAAGGGACGAATTAAGAGGCAAGAGCCAGAAAAAGCTGGGGAGCGAGTGAAAAAGATGGAAAGAGAGGCGGGATCACGGGGTCAGGATTGAAGTAGTCAAGCTCTCATCTCCACACAGCAGGGGGTCCATGACCAGCAGCCCTGCAATTACATAGTCATTTGGGACAAACACAGAGGGGGGGGCAGCCCTTAAAACTCTCAAACCAGAGGCTTCAGCTTTGCAGCACATAGCTTAAACCAAGAGCCCTCCTCAGAACACATGTTAGAGGACCAGAGAAGGGCTTACATCATGTTTACACTAATGCATGTAAGTCTGAGAACTTGTTTGGGTTTTGGCCCTTTAGGTTTCACTAATGCAAATATTTTCTATCACCTAATTCAGAGACTGTTGACAGCCATCACAAAAATAGATCAGTTTTGACATACTGGTCTCACATTGTAGTGTGAATATGGAAAATTACTTAATGTATAGTGGATGGATCCATTAATGTATTCAGCTTAAATGTATTAAAATGCAATTTTTAACCCCATGCCTGCCTGGTTGTATTAAATCACATCACATCTGCACACAGGTGCATTATGATCACATTATAATATGTATATTAAACAGGTGAAGCAGGTGGGCATGCCTTTCATTTACAAAGGAAGGGAACATTATCGGCTTTCTTGAACCGTCCAGGCAGCTTTTATACCTGATGACTGATATCAGTCATTGAAATTCAAAGTTGCCTACTGTTTTCCTTCCATCTGCTTCCATGTTGTGGGGTTTACAGCATGTGTCCCTAAGATCATCACTTCTTTCCTCATTGATTTAAAAAAAACATTTCCTGTGTTTTTTTTTCCCTTTGGTACTTTTTGCATCTGTTTCTTCACGTTTTCCCCTTTTGACTGTATTTTCTTAGCTTTTGTCTTCTGTTTGTCTGCATGTTCGTTATTTGTCACTATCACTTGTCTATTCCTGTTTTGGTTTGTTCAGTTCTTACATTGTGTGCCATTTAATCTTACTTCCAGTCTTTCTTTTTTCTCTTTTTGTCAGGAAAGAATTACTTAGTTTTGTATTCAATCACTCAGTGATCCCTCTGTGTATTCACAGTCCTCTCCTCCTTCTTGTCAGCTTGCTTTCTAACCTCTTTGGCCTATATTTGTGTTTCTTTCCATGATTCTCATCAGTTCCAATTGTGACATGTAGTTTTTGCTCCCTTTACTTTATTATTATTATTATTGGTGAACCTGTCTCTTAGTTGATCTTCTCATTGCACTTTGACTGACAGCTTTTTATTAAGGCCTCAGTCACACCGGCCTAGATACCAGTTGGGAACCCTCTGG
This sequence comes from Perissodus microlepis, assembly GCF_051167445.1. Taxonomy (NCBI): domain Eukaryota; kingdom Metazoa; phylum Chordata; class Actinopteri; order Cichliformes; family Cichlidae; genus Perissodus; species Perissodus microlepis. Next base: position 23,113,001 of record NC_140461.1, read on the forward strand.
AAACGCCTGGTTGATAGCGAAAAATGAGTTTTCCCTGGTTGGGTGATGCAAACCAGAAATTAACTGTAAGATATTCCTTCACTACTGAAACAAACACGTTTCAAAACAACAAAAAAACTTTTACTTTGAAAGTGAACAGTCTCCATTTTGTAGTTTCATTACAACTTACCAAATTCTTGTAGTTGGCAAGTGTTTGCAAACATTATAGGTAATACAAACTGTAACTTGCTAGTGCAAAACAGGTTTTCAGTGCACCACTGTATACCCCATTGGAGTAAATTTCACCTAGTTACAACAATCTCCTGAAACCACTCACCGAGTGACCAGTGGTCACCAGGTGGGTCACTAAAGCCATTTTTCCACCAGTACCTACTTGACTTGGTTTTTAGGGTTTTCCATTAGGTGGAGGAACCTGGTACCAGGTACATTTTTAGTACTTGCTCAGCCAGGTTTCCAAGCCATCTGAGGTACTCCGCAAGTATGACGTCAATAGACCGCATGCCACTCATTGGCCAGTCAGCGGTAACTCCATCACGAAAATCAAAACCACCATTTTTGAAATGGCTGCACAGAAAAACAACACCATGGTCCCCAAGTTTGACTAAAAGACATAGACTGAGGAGAGGGGATACCATCGCCTCGACGTTCCCCATTGTTGTATTGTACAAATGATGTCATAGGACGCTTGCCGGCATTGCTGTAACAACCCCATCTCACACTGAGGTGCTACTCAATTGTAATGGAAAACAACCAAAATCTGACTCAAATTGAGGCAAAACTGTTCTCTAAACCCGCCTGACTGGGCCTTTAGGCAGGGATTATATTGTCCACACTATCTGTGCGGGCATCTGTGTGCCTGCCTGTTTTTTGTGACCAATACACCAATTATCAGGCAGCGGATTTGTCACACCAGGCCAGGAAATATTTTTCCTTATTACACATTTAGTTACTTTAGTTGTTATCTATTGTCCTGCATTTGGGTCCTCATTTTCATCATGCCCTTCTGGAAACATTTTAGAAATATATGATTTGTTGATGGTATAAAGTTTTACTTATGTGGGAATTTGATTGACCTGATTGAAGTTTGAAGTGTCCGGTTGGCGGTTTTATAGACTGTCTTCTGTGACATAGTCCGATTGTGGGGGCTTGTGCCTTTAGGGTTGCAGTGATGTTTATTTCTTACACGGACTCATTTGGAGAATACACAGTACAGCCTGTATGACTGTCAAGTTTAGTTTTTACTTCTCTTTCAAAAAGAGAGATTCAGAATCATCCAAATACTTTATTAATCCTTAAGGAAAGATGTTAAAGATTAACACACTGAATTTTATTTCATCTCAAAATATCTAAATCATCTTTTCTATTTTCCTTTTTTTCTGCTTCCTACTCTACTCAACATCCATTAGATCTTTGTGTGTTCATGTATATGAGAGTGCCACAGCGCAGGTTGATGAAGGAAGGCGATCCTCTACTTCTTCTTCACAGGTGACTGGTCAGAAGGCTCAGTCGTAACCACTCAAACTGAAGATCTATTGATTAAAAGGGTAAGAAAATGAGATTCTGGTGGTGAGTAGTGTGCGGAGGGAAGTCTCACAGAAATAAAGCCCAGGTGATAATGACTGTGGCCTTTTCTGCCCTCTCTGTTTGTCTTGGGTCTTCTTGATTCCATTGTCTCTAAGCATCTTCTCCAGGCCTCCTGCTGCTTTCACACTCTGTCTGTCTCAGATAAACACCCACTCATTCACGGATACACACCAGCCACCCTTTGCATGTCCCTCAAAATTAGTCACAGTTACTTTAACAGAAATAAAGCAGCAGGAAAAATGCTGTTCTTTCCTATTATCACCAGATTGCTGTGTTTTCATATCATACAATGATTTTAACCTCAAATTCAGTCATTAAAATGAATGCAGAAATGAGCAACTGAAGCTAAATTTCACATATAAATCCTGTGTCATACATGCAGTGGGACTGCTGCATTAAACATTAACCCACATCCAGGAACATTATCAACATTTTGACATTTTGGCTTCTGTTCCTTACATCACCCACATAACGGTCCTTTTGCAGGAAGAGCATTTCCTACAATCTGTCACTGCATAACACATGAGTTTGCATTAAAGAAAAAATAAAACAAGATGAACTGAAGAAACTGAACCTGTACTATTGCTCTACAATTCCTAAAGTTCCTAATTACAGTGCCTCGTAAAAATATTATGAAATATTTAAAAACAATCTCTTCTACCTGATGGGAAAAAAAACAACCCACCTATGCATGAAGTTTTGTGGAACAAAGGAGACGCTGACCAAAAAAGATTTCATTTTTGATTCAAATAACTCATCAGTTGTCATCAATTAGTTGGCCGTTTTTATTCTGCTGGAAAGTAGGATACAGTTTAATATTTGTATTTTATGACATTAAGCACCAATTACGAATAAGAACAATATTCATAGACTTTATTTAATCTTTATTTATTTAACTTATTTAATAAATAAGAAACTTGTCTACATATAAAGGCATTATACTATAAAAGGTACAAATACTATATATTTTAAAACACACTGACTTTTTTTATGTGTACATAAAGTGCAGTGTTTATTCTGTCAGGTTACTCTGACACAGGCTGTCTGGTATTACCATTCGGGACTCAAGACGTGTCAGTTGAGTTGGTTTTTGCATTAAATCAGGACGTTTTGTTTCATTCTTGGTGCTGAGATGTTTTGAACCAACCATGTCCAACTTGGTGGAGACCCAGATGCTGAGGCAGAGAGCACTAGAAGGATTATCTTTGGCATGACATGTTTTGGATCCCAGAGAAGGATAGTGTGCTTATTAAGTGATGATACAGGTGTGGATAAGCCTTTTTTTTCTGGGACATCAGTTTGAAAAGAAGGTAGCAGTGCTCTGAATTATTTTCAGCTGAATCCTTTGGCCTTTTACCTCCTACCCTGTGTCAGGTTGTCTTGCTGAGACTACAGTCCTCAGGTGAAACGATACCTACACACTCCTGGAAACATTTCGTGCTGTGCCGTGCGTAACATGCATTGAAGTTTTTGTGTGTGTGCCTGTCTGTGCGTATGATTGTGTGTTTTGTTTTGCGGTCTCCCAGATGATGCTCAGCACACCAATGGATCCTAAAGGAGTCAGCTCTTTGTTACAGACAATTAAACTCAGCACTGGTCTGTCTCCCTTGCCAAAGAAGCAAGCGTAGTTGCAAAGACACACACAGACACACACATACAGACACAGTGGATAGACATTGGAACCACAGAAGTGAGGTTCAAATACCACTCAACCTCACAGGGGAGACTGGTGGCCTTTACCACAGCAGCACATTATGTCCCTTCCCTTCTGTCACACTATAGCGCTTTCCTTCTCTCTTCTCATCCACATACTGTACACCTTATCAGGCTTCCTCATAGCTCCCTCTCCCCTGAGAGCTCTGCACCTCCCTCCATCCCATCACTGACATCCCTTCACCTTCACATCTCCCTTTTATACCTTGAACCTCCCTGACAGCAAGGGCACATTTTCCTTTAGCCATCCACCCATCGTACAGTATCTGTCACCATCATTTTACACCCTCTACACAACTGCTGAGAAAAGAGGCAGAAACCAAGTGACTAACCATCTTGCTTGCAACAAAGTCAAGAGGACAACATGAGAGAGGAAAAATGAGTTAGCTTTGAAACTGAACATGATTGTGATGCAAATACATTTTTGTTGTTGTCTGATCCTTGAATGATAAGGACAACATGGATTACACAAAGTAAGACCTCTCAACCCTTGTTATCATCCCTCCACAGCACCCCCATCATCCCAATTAATCTGTAGCTGATGCACAAGACAGCACTTTTGGGTAAACATAACTGAGACAAGAATTAATAAGACACAGTATATTCAATCTGCTGGTTCACCTCAGCCAAGGAAGATTATGAATTTGGAAAATGATTTTTGTACTGAAACGTCATTTTAAGATATCTGCTGCAAGAATCAAGATTTGTAGGAGTGACTGTGCCCTAAGACTGAGACACACTGCTTTTGTAGCCGTCACAAAGAGCAGTGTGTCAAAGTGTTGAAGACACGAGTGTGTGATCATGCTACCGTTTGTATGAGCGAGCTATCCAGGGTCGTCTTCAGCCTCAGCATCCCATAATCCCCTCTGTTTTTTTTCTAGGCAAGTTATCCTCATTGACAATACCCAGACACTTATTATTAGCTTTAACCATTGCAAAAACCAAAACAAACAAACAAAAAACACACTTTTACTTAACTGTAAAGACAGAGCAGAAATAACAGTAAATCAGTGGTTATCTGATCCTGACAATTTTGACTTCAACTTTAAAGCAGATTATGGTGATATTTGAAGTTCCGTGGTACCAATTCTTCATTACATACATACTTTTGTCCAGTGTATTGACCATTTTCCCACAGCCATCATTTCGGTGTTTACTTGACACTTATCTGTGTCCAAACAGAATATAATTACATTGGTGATTTCAGTGGGTCTTTGTGAGTTGGATGCACAGTACATGCTGCCTTCCATGGGCATCTCAGTTGAAGTTGGACGATACGTGTTAGCATTGGGCTGTTTGTCTTGACCTTCATGCATTAATGATGCTGCGTTTTCTGATGTATGGTGTTCAGGCTATTGAATAAACTACTTGTATGATTTGTTCTGGGTACCATATTTTTCCTTAAACTAGAAGTTTTTCCAAACAGTGGGTAATGATCACTTTGAGAGACAATCTCTTCACCTGCTGCTGTGCCAGACATTTGGTTTTTGTTGTACATCTGTCTTTTAACATAGTGTTACTCATCCAGACTAGTCCAGGAAACATCAAGCTGCGCGGTGCAGGGAACAGTTGTGATTGGCACATCGGGCGGTAATTTAGTGAGTGGTTGATTTGCTTTTGTTTTGGGTTCTGTTGTTGGAGGATGCATTTGCAATATCGCTTGATCTTGTTCATTTAATTGTGGGTAGCTGAAATCGTGATTGAGATTAAAACTCGATTACTTGTGCAGCCCTAGTTCGTACCACACCCTGCTCGTGAGAATCTGAGGAAAGGTGAGGACAGTCGAAGAGAGATGGAAGAGGCTATGAGCAAAACTGCAAAACAGGCTGGGAGAGGATGACAAGGACTCAGAGAGATGGGAAGAGAGACGGGGTGCAATGAGGAGGAAATGGTGGGGAGGAAGGAGGAGGAGTTGATAGTTTGAGGGGTCGAGCACCACCTGGTATTCCTTTACAACCAAGGAAAATGCCTAGAGAAATGATAATAAAATAGAGAGAAGTCGCAGAGCCTTCTGTTGCTGACAGGAGCTGTGTACGTGCCCTGTGAGAGGCATGTGTGAGTGTGTGTGTGCATGTGTGTGTGATGAATAATTCATGGCTGTTCATTAAGGAGAGAAAGTGTGAGTGACTGATTGTGTACGGGTGTGCGTACATGTGCACCCTTCCTCGCTCTGTGCCACATCGCCTGCCTTGTGGCTGCCATCTGGCTTCACGCCATCAGAGTGCCACCCTCCAAAGCCCTCGCTCTTGCAAACATGGCAGGAGAGGAGGGGTGGAAGGAGGTGGAGGGGTGGAAGGAGGAGGTGGTGGTGGTGGGGGGGCTGGTGCTGAAGAAACAAGGGGGTTCGGAGAAGCAGCGTATGTAAGGAGGAGGGATGGGGAAGGAGCCGCAAGTTAACTTCTCCGTTTCACTGATATCATGTGACGTCCACAGTCTGGTAAAGAGAGCCGTGCAGTTGGATGTGAACCATAATGACAGTCCGTCACATATGATGCGAAGTGATGCACTGTCAAGTCAGTTAACGTAGACCTCTCCCTTTTCTCCCTTGCTTCATCTTACATAGGCTCCTTTGATAGAAATCTGCTGCTTTGTCTAGAGCTGGCGGAAACATTTATGCCGATATCTCTTTTATGTGGTACTTTTTAATTACTGTGATAACAGATCATTATAGGGAACTAAACGTCCCCAGGTGGGCAAAAACTGATATTTTTGAGCCTCGGTGTCTCATTATTCTCATACATGCATATTGATATACATGTTTCAGAAGCTGTATCTTGACACAAGGATTATTGAACTTGCTTTGTAGTCATGCTGACGATTACATCAGCACACACCTGTTTGCAATGTCTTGCTGTCCTAATTTGCTTATTCTATATATATTTTATAGATTTGATCTCTTAGCCACAGAGCTTACGATGTTGCTCAAAAATGTATTTGAAACATTTAAAAATAGTTTTAGACTTCAGGTTTGAGCTATATTACCTTTTTCTAGGTTTGATCATCCTTTCAATCAGCAATAACATTCACTTCCCTTGCTCCCTTGTTCCCTAGAAGCTACTTCCTGAGTGGCCATGATGGGTGATTGAGAATTTGTAAATGAGGTATACTCAGTTTGTGGAGTCAACACCACCAGTTAAAGCTGTAAGAAGTATTCTACATGAAGATGGCAGGTGCTTTTGTAGGTGCGTGTGTGGATGTGTGTATTTGTGTGTGTGCACATCCATCTTGAGGGTTCCTTGGGGTCACAGTAATCTGGTACAGCAATCTTGCACTGTAATCATCTCAGTGGTCAGCAGGTGGTCCCGTAGAAGGATGGGGAGCAAGGTTTTTGTGCATTTTCTCTTCTCTTAGCCACCAAAGGCTATTCCGCTCCACCCAACTCTATGATCGGTTAACGCTGCGCATGCGGTGTAAGTATGCCATGTATGACTACTACCACAAAATTAAATTTGTGCGCAAAGATAGATAAAGTTCAATATTAACCAGGTTACACTGGACAGAATTATGCAAATCTAAATGTAGGGGAGTATTTTTCCTATCTCATTACTATCTGCAGCGGTCAGGTGGCTGTGTTGACAGTGCCATCCCCCGTTTTAGTGCACTTGACACTTTCCCATGGCGGGTGCACGTGTGGAAGTGCAAGGTGCCAGAAGTGGCACAGGAATGGTTCAGTCAGCTCAGGAAGTACAGCAGGAGGTCGATGTAAGCAGGAACAACAGCCATTGTTGTAGCACAAAGTACGAGAGTGTGTCCTGACTGCATCAGAAAACATATTTCCTGATAGCTGTTTGCCTCCGGGACAAAACCACCTTATTCTCCTGTAATGGAAAGGTGACAGATAACAGAGCAGAGAGGATAATGATATATATTCCACTCTGGGTTCCTTTTTTTTTCTATTCCACAGTGGAAGGTCTTAGCTCAATAGCAAAGCTATTTCAGGAGATCCGGGCCTTATCAAGCCACCACACACAGGGATAATGAACTTGTTCAACCCTGGTACATTAAATACATGTGAGTGTGTGGGTGCATATGTGTGTGTTCTGTTTTAACTCAAGAGGACAGCATGTGTGTGGTTACATAGTGATGAAGGGGGCTTGTTTATCTCTACCTGGTACTCTTATCACATCTGCACATGTGACACCTTTCAATAAGCCTCAGTCTGCACCTTTCACTGCACTCTAAAATGGGGGCCGGAGAGATAAAGAGCGAGTGTATGTATGTGTGCGAAGTAGTTAGAAGAACAGAAATGAGGAAAAAAAGCATTATAGATACTTACATTATGTGGTTCTTAATACTTCTATTCCACTAAGAAAAAAACACTCTCCATTCATAAGATAGTCTCTTGGTTAAAAGAGCTCTGGATGATACAGTTACACTTAAATGACTGGATGGTGTGTAGCAGCTAATATACTGACAAACTGCGTGACTTCATTAGAGTACAAGGAGGCTGGAAAGTAATTTAAACTGCCTGAGTAACAACTAATGTCTGAACGGTTAAGAGATGACTGATGGATGTTATAAGGAAGAAAAAACAATTCTGCTATTATTGTTATTTTGTTTTTTGGCCTTTTTTCTTTCTTGCTGGATAACATCACCTCTCTGGGTCTTGTTTTTTTTTTAATTGCACAGAATTGTTTAATTCAGTGCAATTAAAGCCATCTGGAAAAGTCCAAAACACTCCAGCAACTATTAGATATCTAAAGCACAGGTCAAAATATGTACTTTATGGAGCTTTACTTAAATAATAGACATGACCGCTTGAGACAGGTGAATAGAGCAGAAGGGGATGGCAAAAAAAAAATGTAGAGCAGGAAGTTGGAGGCCTAGCTCTACAGAGTGTGAATGGGCAGAGTGTTTGGAGCAGAGAGCTAGGCCTGTTGGCCAGTATCCAGTGGGGATAGTGGGTGTCCCTGTGCCAGCTGGCAGCCTGTCTCTCCCATCTGTGGAGCCTAGGAGAGTGTGCAGTAATCTCCTGGAGACAGCGGCTCAGCTCAGGCCAGATTTAAAGGGATACGGCCAGCTGGCCAGGCATGGACAGGTCTGCACCACAGAGAGAAAGGAAGGGCAGGAGAAGGCCACAGAGAAGGGGATGAGTAAATGAGCAGTGATGAAGCAGGTCAGGCGTAGTGGGGAGGATGATATGGGAGCTGAGGATTGGTGGTCAGGGAGCAATAAAGAGCACTGGTAAGAATGATTGTAGTCCAGCTGCCAGCAAATTATGGAACTGTAATGTAATGTTCATGCCAGTAACCGTAAATACTACAGCGGGCCTGTGCCAGCTGCAGTAATGTGACATGTACCTGTGTCAATCCTGGCTCACGTACTTCACTGCTCTGCTTCCTTTTTCTCACCGCTCTGTGTCACAAAATTAATGACGCTAATTGAAGAGAGGCTTTGTGCTCAGTCCAGAAAAAGAAATAAAACAAGCTGTAGGCCAAGTAGCTCTGCTTAGCTCTTGGTTTACTCGTCTCTGTGATTGTTGCATATGGTAATCAGACCCCAGCTGGCTTGTTGGCTGCGGTTTGGGCCAGCGTTTCAAAATAAAATCAGACTTAGCAAGTGATTTAATCCAGTATTTAACCTTATTTTTGGTGGGAAAATTTCCAGGGGTGTGAGATCATTTTACTTAAGAATTTCCATCATTTTTCTTTTTGTTCTGTAGAAATTCTTAGTGAGCATTCTTTCAAAGTAAAGCTCTACAAGAACTAGTTGAACATTTGTGATTGATCCTGTGTTTTAGGAAAATGCAGGTTTCGTGACTGAACACGAGGCTTGACAACCTGTCAGAGTGGCTTTTTTTTTTTTACGCCAGTACAGGTGCCAGGTGAGGAAATGCGAAGGATAAGATGAAGACACTGAGTGATTCAAGCATACAGCTGGGGTCTGACTCCGTACACACAAAATCACTGCAGGCAAACATGTCTCAAAACATAAAGACGCTCTCACGCACCTATTGCAGCAATCAGAAACTGGTCATACAGGTACATATCAGAAATATATTTGAAAAGGATGTTGTGTACACATGCAAGCACAGGTGTCATCAGCTCGTACACACAGAGACCTGCACACACACACACACACATGCCTGAGGCAATCTGAGAAGAATAAGCGAAGCCATGCAAATCCCCAGATGTGCAGGAAGACGGGGGGAAGACAGGGAAGAGAGGATTGGGAGAAGTGGAGTGCCTGGAAGGAGGGGAGAGAGAGGGATTCTGATGGTGAGAAGGGAGCGAGGGGGAGAGAGGGAGGGGACGAGGCGAGGAGGGCTGGGTGTTTACTACTATTTAAAAGGCAGTGGGTGCTGTGTGCAGATTAATAAACAGGAGGTAATAGCAGAAGGACTCTATATTTATTTTTTATCTTAAATGTTGCTTGTTTGTCGGGCTGGATGAATATTGACTGTGAAATTGGGATCAGGGGCGACACATGCCAGCGCTCGGCCTTATCTCTGGGATGCAGGCAGGCCTGGGGCCGTTATCGCTGTGCCACAGTGGCGTGCCGGCACTCCAGCGCTCTCAAAGCCGCCACATTCCCTTTGTATCTGCCTGGAGAAGCCTGTTTACCTTTCACTGGCTTGATATTCCTATTAGAGCCGCTGACTATTTACTCACTGCCTCCTCCTCTCCCTCCAGCGGGCATCGCGCTGTCTCTCATCTCCTCCTCTTTCTTTTTCTCTCTCTCTGTTTGGCTATGCCTATCTTTCTCTTTTTTTTACTGTTTGTCTCTTTGCAGTATACCTTTTTGTCCTGCCTCTTCTTATGACCTTCACCATGACATAAAGTTCTGGACATGGCTTTGCCTGCTAATAAGCAAGCGGCTATGAACTACAGGGACCACTTTTATAAAGATAATATAGACAAAATGAGGCACATTACATGACAACATGCACAACTGGCCCAAACACTTTAAACCATGAAAACATCAGAGTCCAAAGTGGACGTTTGTTTCGTTTAACCGTGACGTTCAAACTGTCTTTGCTGCCATGATACTCAAGAAAACATGAATAGTCTCATTCTTCCCTTCTACACAAATAGCAGTGATTTGTGTCGCTGTCTGAGCGCTGCCATAATGCAAGGGAAAACACCTTCTATAGAGGCACAAGGGACTAAAGCTGCTGCTGCTTTTCTGTTCCTTTTTCTATCTGGCTCGTGCAGACATGCTATTAGTAGAACTAACAACAATATTAATAAACGTAATAATAATAGGCATTATAATAATTATGGTAATGTGGCGAGGGAGGTGCTGTAGATATAAGTGTAGTTTTCTTCTTCTTATCCTCTTCATCCCATAGTGGGACATAAGGCCACAGCAACTTCCTTTCATTTAACCCTCTTTCCACATGCTGGTGTAGCCTATCTCCTGTTGCTCTGCCACGACACTTCTCCTCCAGGTAGTGCAGGGTGTGTCGGGCTTTCTTACGCGTGTTGTAGTCATAAAGAAATGCCACTTTATATGCCTATCGTGAATTAATATAACTGGATGCTGTGATATATTTGAACTGCTGCGGATGTAAGAATGAAGCATCTCATGCACACAGGATTTCAGAGTTATCTGACCTTGTTATCATTTAAATGAATTAATAGCGTCATTTTGGATGTCTTTATCCACGCACACACAAAAGTACAAATAACTCAAATTTATTTGTACACCACAAATGGTCCTGCGACAAGTAGAGCAGTTTATCAGTTAAAGGATTGCATCTTTGAGGAGAAGTGTTTTAACAATAAAATCCAACATAAGGCACGGAAGAATTTAAGAGACATCCGAGTTTTAAAAAATGTGTCTGCCAAGAGGCACCAGATGCGGTGAAAGCCCCAAAGGGATGATTCCTTTAAAGAACTCGCCCTACTATCACCAGGCAGCTGTGTGCACCAGCTTTCATTGCATCACAACCTGCAGGCAAGTACAAGTAAAGCTGAGAGGAATTGAGTTTGGCAGCCAATCAGTTACTTAAAGCTCTCAGAGATTTAACTGGCACACCTACTGATGAGTGAAAAATTAAAGAAACTGCAGTGAGGTGATCTGCCGCTGCTGTTTTGATGTGGGGGACATGTTTGGTTTTGGGTCTCAGAAGAAAGGGTCACGGAAATCAGAGCAAAGTTGTTTCACGCTTTAGCCTGTGATAAAACATTCAAATTCTGATGGGAACAACACCCCAATCCATAAAAGATGAGAGATCACTAACTGGTTTGATGACTATTAAAGTTTTGTGACTCGTGTACTGTTGTCTTTGCGGTCACCAGATCTTTATCCAACTAAACACCTATGGGAGATTTTTGTCACAGTCATCTTCAAAACACAGACTAAGTGAATATTTGTTTCAAGAGGCTTTTTCAATGAATGCAAAGGTGCTCTATAGCTGTTCTTGCAGCACATGATGGACCAGCACCTCACTAATACCTTTTAATGTCCTTTAATCTGTCACTTATCCGTACGTCAAGAACATCAACGAAAGGCTTGAATTAAGTGACATTGAAATATCCACCATTCTCCTCTCTTCTGCTCTCTTATTCTCTCTTCTCCTCTCCAAAGGGAAGGACATTAAGATTCTCAGAGTGATGACTGCCTCTTCTACAACTGCAATCTTCATGGCAGTTTTTTTTTTTGTTTTGTTTTATCTCTCGCCTGCATGCAGGATATGCTGAGGGGCTTGAGGCGCACTATGCCGCTTGCCATGCCACGAGGTGGGATAAGGAGCAAACAAACACATGGGCAGCACAGAGCAACCCTGATCAGAGTGTCTGCCAGGGTCCTGATAAGCTGACGGGCAGGAGAGGACAGCAAGAGGTGGAAGGATTGGGTTGTGTTGTGGGGACGTAAGGCTGTTGACAATGGAGAGTACTTTCGGTGTCTGAGCACTAATGTCCGTGACTATCATGACGGCCACGTAGACTTTCTTTTTGGAAAGCGCTGCTGCACAGAGTAAGAAAATACTTCCTGAAGACCAAACTGATCTAAATCTGCAGCAAACAATCCAAACTGTACAACTGTTGTTAAAACATGCAATTATTTAACTTATATTAGCAATATTTATTCAAATATACAGTTAGCCCTGGGACTGGAGTAATCACATTACTGTACAGTGTTACCGAACAGTGCACTCAGAAATGCTGGCTCGTTCTAAGAAAAAAATGACACAATTCAAGAGTACAGGTCTAAAACCACAAATTGGTCATTCATATTTTTACCCTTATTACGTAATGGGCATCACTGCATGCTTCAAGTTGTGTCCGTTTTACCTTTTGTGGGGTTTAATCCTGTCTAATCCTGTTTAATCACTTTTTGGACACAGAATTTCACAGGACCAGATGATATTACCTTTTTCCCTTCTTTGCAGAATTCAAAATTAAAACAGAGCCTTACGGTTCGAGAGTCATAAAGATTAAGTAGTGCACCCTCTTGGGGTATTACAGGATGTGTTTGGTTTGTGTGTGTGTTTTGGGTCCTCAACAACCAAAAAAGTGATTTTTTAAGTTTAACTATCTGAATATCTGCCTGCCTTTTTGATGGTTGGTCAATCCATCTGTCTGCTGATTAGCGCACAGCTGTCTGTCTATCCATCTGCCAGTTTTTGGAGCCAAGGTGTAGGGGACATGAGCAACATTAGGGTACCGCCCTGTTATCCTGCAGTTGGAGAGAAGGATGACGTATAGTGGAGTAAATAAAAACACCTGTTTGTCTGCTTTAATAAAAGAAGACTGACGACAAACCCTCTACGCACTCCCAGACACACATTATAATTTGCTGTTACCTGAGAAAACAGTGATTCCACCTTTGGAGATAGCGTGAGGAGCTCAGAGTAAAGATCCTACTCCTTTGCTTTGAAACGAGTCAATTTAGGAGCTTTGGGCATCTGACCAGGATGCCTCATGAGCTTTTCCTAGATGAGGTGTTTGGGGCATGTACTGCTGGAATGAGACACCCTGCAAAAATAACATCTCTCTGCTTGCTTGGAAAATCCAACTTCTCCAAGTGGATAAGTGTTATCCAGGCAGAGTAAATTTTCAAGGTGCATAGACAACAAAATAAAGTCTAAATAATAAAGTGTGAAGATCTCCAGCAACCTTTGCAGTAAATAGAAGAATTTATTTATTGACTGATGCATTTTGGCTCATGGCCTTCTTCAGGGTCAGCATAAAAAACATTCTGGATAATATTTTAAATGGGATCAACATACAAACCATGTAAAACAGCCAGTCATATACATCCGCATAGATTTCCACTGGGATATTACTATGTGGTTCTTGAAAATCTCTCTAACGGTGATACAGTAATAAAGTATTTGCATGCAAGCCTGTATCTGTTTTAAATGTTAGATAATCATCTTTATCTGTTTCAAAATAAATAAAAATGTCCTAATCATGAAACTAGATTGAAATAATAATCCTTCTTCTTTTCAAATGCAGTATTTCTGACTACATATATTAGAAATTTTACACAGGGCCAGACAGTGTAAGGCTTTTATGGCTTTATTGCTCAGAGACAGTTCCTGTTTGCTTCTATTTATCCTGCTTCCAGTTTCTGTGATGCAAAACAAAATAACTGTTGCTCGACGCTTCATGTTTGCCCCACAGACACGAAGGTGGAGTCAGTCTTTTAACTCTTGGCAAGAAAGCAATGTTTTATAATCTCAAAATGTCCCTTCAAAAACAGAAGACATGCAGTGCTCTCTAACACCTCCTCATTATTCATCATCAGTAGATAGATTGCCATGGGTAGGTAATGTGGGTAATGCTATCTCCCATCTCCACTGAAAAGTTTCACAAAAGTAAATATAAAAGGATAAAAGTAAAACACCTTGGACATGTGTTTATTCTGCTACGCTAACCATGTGGTGGTGAAGAAGAATAAACAAAGCAGAGAAAGTCTTTGCAAATATTATTTGACCCAACTCTGTTTACAGATCACTGAGCCTTAATTGAAATTGTCAGGCCACACTCACTTTCATGGTACTTATTTCAATACTGAGACAATAACAACATCATGGAGTTCAATGGCTCGCGTTCCTATGTGGCAGTAATATCTGGATCCCTCCTTCTCTCAGTGCAAATCAATGGAGCGAGATGGCCTTTGGCTTCATTTTTCATCTTTAATATTGATTGCTGCTCTACTTTGGAGTGCACTGTCAGTCCAATTACAGAGAATTTAATTGATTTTTCTTCACAAGCTAGGTTAGATTGGATTGGTTTATGTAAAGCAGATCAAACAAAAGTACTCCCTGGACTCACTTCTACTGGTAAAATACAACTCTAATGAGCGGGAGCACCCCGACACTCCACCCCACACCCCCTCTTCCCTCAACAAAAAAACAACAACAGCTCAGTGTAACAACAGCAGCAGTAATTATTGTAAGAAAACCATTTTGATGATGGCAACAGTGTCACATGACTCATTTTCTACAGTAAAAATGTAATTGCCGAGAATTGTTTTGCTCACTAGAATGGATGGGAGAGGGAGCTGAAACTTGGGCAAAGAGTTGATAATACATACAATTATATGTGATGAATAAAGCAGGTGTCTCTTCATTTGAAAATTCCACAATGACCTTTACAGGAAGCCTCCTCTCATGAAATATACATGACCCTGAACACAATATGTCAAGACAGCTAGACAAGGCTAATTAGCTTCAGGTAAATTCTGAAGGCCTTGCACACACACACGTGCAAGCGTGCACACAAACCTTTTTCAGAGTGCTTGGATTTCTGTGCCACATGATGCTGCCTCACAGCTCTGGTAGTGTTGACCTCACTACATTTTTAAATAGTCTTAGTTGCTGGTAGGCTGAAACTACTGTGGTTGGGATCATCCACTTCACCTCCTCCACCTCATGAACTCAGAATTTTTGGATCTTCTGATTAAAGCTAACAGGGTTACAGTCTTATTTTTGCTCTGCTGTGACTGAACCATTAGTGGTTATTATCCAAAAAAATAACCTGAAGTTCAAAGTCCTGACTCCAAAGATGGAAAAGATGGCACAAAACACAAGCTGAAGGTCAAGCCAAAAAGGTCAGGTCCTTTTTTTTACAACCTCCATCACCTCCATCACCATCCCAAGTAATTCAAAATTCTATCACCTTATGATTACTTCTAATTTAAAGAAAATAATATTGTATGCTTTCTTATACACAATTACAAAATCAGTCTTCATTTCCGATAAAAAGACTCTGCAGCAGCAGCAATGCAATAAACGTCAGTACATCTTTTATTACTGAGAGTTAAATATTTAATTTTTTATCTTATGTTTCAAAACTTTTTTTGATGATGGACTAAATCCTCCCCAGAGAAGACCTTCTCAGCTGCTCTTTGCTGGTTCTCTTGTATTCAAGCCAGACAGCATACCCTACCTTTCACTTTTTTTCTTCTGTCGAGACTCATAATTTAGCCGTGCACTTTAATTCATTATCATACTGGAATATTCACCTTGTGCAAAGCTTCTGGAGACTGGGAGTCAATTATCAGCCACTACTCTTGCATATCCACAGGCGTTTACGGTGCCAGTCATTGTCATCACCGAACACCTTTTGCACTCACACAGCCCCAGATCATCAAACTCCCACCTCCCAGGAATATGCATTAATACTGGTAGTCCTCGACAGCGTCAGACCCAGCATGGTTGATTCCACTTAAATCTGATATGTTTACTGTATTTACAGTATAGAAGCTGCTTCTATGCAATGTCTGAGTGTTGCAGAAACTCAAGCTCAAAGTGCTTGAGATAAATTGCCCAAGTAGAGCTCTCTCCATGGTGTAATTTGTGTGGTACTATGGCTCATTAGATACCTCCTGATTACTTCCACAACTGTGTTACCACCGATTTTTAAATGGTTATAGATCTTCGTGTGTCTCAGTGAAGCGTTCAGATATTTCTGCTCCTCTGGCAGCGTTTTTCCTTGTGTGGCCATCATGCTGACAGGCAGACAAAGTGTATAGATCAAAACTGAGAATGTTCTGGCATTAACAGCTCACTTTATAACCGCAGCCAAGAAACAGGCGTAACAGGAATACTGAAGGTGTGCTTAATTCTGTTTTAGTAATCACAGGGGCTTTCTAACTTCTCTATCTGTGAGGTATAGTCATTGTGTTTTCCAACTTTCAGACCTTTAGTCTTTTTTAATGATTCATGAAAATGCAATTATTGAGAGGTGATACAATGTTGATGTTACAAAGAGGTATTACTCACTTCTGGTGCCTACTTTTGGCAGTGTGCTTTGACTAAACTCTCCCAGACTTCTACGTAAACAAGAAATTTGTGTGATATTTAGCTATGAAGACTCAATATTTGGACTCTGAATTGTTCTCAGCATGGTTTAAAAAAAAAAAACTGCCACAAAGTGGTACTTAAAAAAATGGACTCTTTGGTAGGTGTTTGAATACATACAGTAAATGAAGCCTTAATGATAAATAGTTCTTGATTTATGCTTATTTTCAGACTTCAGTAATTACACAAACAAAATGTAGTGTGTTTCTACATCACCATTCGTGACTGAAGGACTGGCCAGCCTACTATCTCATATAACTCTTGGCAATATTATTACCTGAACAGTTGAATGTTAAACAGATAAATTTATAAAAAATTATTTATTTATTTAATATCAAACAGAAGATAGAAGTGGAGCATTTTAACAACCTTATTATCTTGGAAAGTCCAGAATGGAAACACTTTCTCTTACAACAATCATATAAATGCTTTACACTCAGAGCCAACACTACACACTTCCCTTTACTTCCCTTTCATTATCATTTACTGGAAATTATTACGCTAATATTTAATGTATGAGTCTTTAAGCATGAGTTAGTGTGTCTGTTTGTTTGGTTGCCATAGAGCAGTGGAAATGTGTTGTGTTATAGCTGTCTATCGCTTGTCTCCTCACTTAAATCTCCACTTTCACATTCCTGGAGGCTAGTACTGGAGCTCACACCCCTCCTCTTTGCACCTTTGCACAGCCCGTGTGAGTACGTGTGTGTGTGTGTGTGTGTGAGTGTGGTGATGGGTGCGTGGGTGAGACGGAGATGGTCCTGTCTTCTATTTCTCCGGGTGCCCCTTGCTGAGCTGTCATCACTCCCTGGCACCGGGTACACTGCACAGCTGCAGGGGAACCACTCTGCGGGGAACCTTCGTTTCCATCTGTCTCCAATTCACAGTGGCACCTATTTAGAGCAGCTCAGCGGCTGTGCATGCCACGAGCCACAAGAAGAGAGAAGGAAGAGACTGGGTTTAGTGGGGTCAAGAGAGGTGGGCATCAATAGATTACATATTTGTGTGTACAGCAATAAAAAAAATGGGGTTATATGTAGCTGGGACACAATAGACTTGTTATATACGACTAATTATAGTAACATATTGCACTTTTCAAAAGCAAATTTCCTGATGTAACACATCTGTCAAAACAAACTGACCAAAGGTAAAACACAGTTAGTTAAACAGGCCGTTGAAGATAATCTAAAACACCGCATGCAGCCATATCATAATATATTCAGATCAGCTTTCTTCATATAACGCCAATTCACAACAACAGTCACCTCAAGGTGTCCATATATCAGCATCCACATGTGAGCGCACTTGGTGATGTGCGTCCAGCTGCACATGTGTCTGCTGTGTGTATTCCTGAACTCGTGCCTCTGTGTCTGTGCGAGTATGAGGCCCGGCTTAATTTAGCAGGTGTGCTTTGACAGTTCTTGAATGAGTGCCAAGTCTGCTGTAAGAAGGATAAAAAAAAGAGGAGGCGCTCAGTGTGCATCTGTGTGGAGCTCGACTGTGACAGATGGGGACGGTTTAACTTATAGAGTTCTGTTAAGATCTGGAGGTTTTTCTGAAGCTGTCTCTGCCAAACAGGTGTGTATTCTAAAAACACCACCGAGAGAAAAGGCGAACAAGCCTCGACTGACGTATTTGTCTGGTAGTGGTGGTGGTGTTTCCACTGATGGTTGTCGGCGTATACTGTGTTTTTTCTCTCTTCCTTACGCTGGTCCAAGATCATTGTAGTTAGTCTCTTTTGGAAGACACGCCAGCCTTGAGTGTTCTCATTCATCCTTTTGTCACTGCTTGCAAGTGGAAACAAATTCCCATGAGCTGTGTTTACTGTGGGTTCAGTGGGTATCACTAATGCTGTCAGTTCCGGTACTTTATGAATTTAGATCATTGAAGTATAAACACATGAAGCATTTTATGTTCAAGTTGCTATAAAAAGTAGCTTCATAGCAGTGTAACAAACCCAAATTTCTTAGAAGGTTTAATCTTCAGTTAGTGGTGTCAAATTAAAGTTGTGTGTTTCTGCATCTGCGCACAGTCACTCCATTAGAAGAACCTTGTTCGGTCAAAGTGTGATAAGGACGGCTGCAGAGTTGAAAAGTTCAGCCAGTTAGTGGTGGCCAGGTGTCTCACAGGCAGGCGAGCCGCTTCACCATATGGCTGCTTCTCGCCACCAGACGCCAGACGTCCCAACCACTGACTTTCACAAGCTTCACTTTTGCTGCACAAGGTGAAAAGTTGCACTTCATCTAAACCCTGACCAACATGCTGAAAGACCTCTGTGTGTGTTTGCGTTCTTAAGGCAGGGGAACTGGAGCTGCTGTTGCGACGAGACAATTAATAACCTGGCTAGAAAACAACAATTGCAGTTTTTGTGCGTTTCCTCTGGATTTCTGATACGGCAACAAAGTTAGAGATTATTTTGCTTCTCTCTCTGAATGCTGATTGGAGTTTTAAAGAGGTAATGAAGTCCTGGTGTGTCCTCCTGCTGGGGTTGTATTTGGCGAGGGGTGCCTGCGTGTTGCTGATAGAGGGATCTCTCTGACACGGCTGCTCTGGCCCGCCGCATCTGGGAGCCAGCAGTGGCAGCCGCTGGGGGGAGATAAGGCGAGGCTAGCCGCTCGTCTGTAACTCACGTTTTGCCCCCCTCTGCCCTGTTCTCTTCTCCTTTTCTGCTCCTCCCTTCCAACCATCCTCCCTCGCATCATCCCCCTGACCTTATCTCAGGGGAGAAGGCACCACTGGGTCGCTACTGTGATAGCACCTGCCAGAACCAGACCTGGCCTCTGGTGATTATGGGGGAATCATTATCTCGCTCTCCCCCAAAACTCATTTTATACCTGCCAACATCTGAGGGGAGGGGGGCAGGCAAGAGAGGAAAGGCTTCTCTAACAGGTAACAGAGAAAACTGTGTGTGTGTGTGTGTGTGTGTGTGTGTGTGTGTGTGTGTGTGTGTGTGTGTGTGTGTGTGTGTGTGTGTGTGTGTGTGGAAGGAAGACATTTAGCGTTTTTTGACATAGGATAGGATATAAATAGGATAGGATAGAGATTACATTTAACAGATACTCATCTGTTTTCTGCCCATTACTGCTTCATGCTTATGTATATATAATCAAGCATATAGGCACACAAAAGGATTACAATCAAGAAGATTCAACAGTTCAGTCAGAGTTAAGGAACTTAATAATTTAGATGTTGTTTGATGTTAAGTGAATAAAGGTCTTTTTGTAGGTTTTGCACCTAAATCACTTTCTTTTATTCCACTTGGTCTTATTTGATCCTGTTCATTTCTTCATCTTATTTCTATTTGGATAAAAACTATGAATCACAGCACAAAACAATCCAAAGAGAAATCTCTTTTGTCACACATCAAAACTTCCCTACGAGAGCTAACGTAGGGCCAATTTCTGCTCTTTTTTTTAAACTTACCCCATCTTCTGGCCCAGTAGCTGTTTGTAATGTGTTTCCAAACATATGATCAGCGTCCCCTCCTCATATGTTCTCAGAAGCCGTCATATCCTCCAACAAACATATGCTTTCATTTTAATTTTACTGACGGGGCTCTTTTTATTTAACCCCCCTAAAAATCCATGCCAAAATGCAATCATGTCGTCAGAGAATCAACTCCTAAATGAAATGTAACAGCAGTTTGATTGTTGCTATTATTCAGAATTATATCAGCTTTAAAACAGAGTGCAGATGTTCCGTGTTTGAATACCTGTGACTGGGAAATCACCAATGGTTGTTCTAATAAAAATACATTAAAAAACACCTAAATTTCATCTTCTTCACACACTGTTGGTTTATAGAGAAATCAGGTCTCTCTCTCCCTCTCTCTCTCTCTCTCTCTCTCTCTCTCTTTCACACTGTTTGTTCCCCACGCCCAAAGTCAGAGAAAGCAACATGGGTTTCTCTCACTTCCTCTCTGCTGATGACCATCTGTGTGTTAGTTTCAACCAGGCACTTGGCACATCTGTGTACTCACATCCCCTCTCACTTCTCTCATCAGTAAACGACATACACAAACATAAATTGTGTGGAAATGTGTGTGTGTGTGTGTGTGTGTGTAGCAGCAGTGAGGGTTAATGCTGGGACTCTGTGTTATGGTTATTGTTCAATGAGCCCCCAGGTCAGAGGCCAGAGTAGGTAAAAGTTGATGTCTTTGGTTCCTGTGTGTGAGAGCATGTGTCACAGCCCTGTTTCAGCATGTTCTTTCCCACTGCAGCAGTAGTCCTACTTACTTTCTTTCTACTTTGCAGCAACAGCTTCATGTTGCTCACACGTAGTAGGAATGAATAAAAAAGTTAAAAATATTAGTGACAAAACAATTATCATGTCACGATCTTTAATTTGGCTGATGTCAACGACACCAGAAAGCCATTGAGGAAGTATGAAGTGTATACAGACAGTCAGTAATCACAGAGGACATGAGTTATAAGCTTTTTATTATTTTGGACTAATATGAGGCAGACATATGCATGTGTCTTTTGGATAAAGACACACCACCATTTGTGGTGGGAAAAATAACTTCCACAGGGAAACCCTTCATTTAGTGAAAAAAAAAAAAAGAGAAGTAAAACGTGGATTTGGTCGGTTGGCCTATCCACTCAACTTCTGGTGAAATGGTTAGTGAAAAAAAGAGAATATTGAAGTTGTTAACTGCATTTTTATATTTCTATTATGACCTATTATGGTGCTATAATGGTAAATATGAGTTTTGACAATTAGTATGCTTCTTTAATATTTATATTTAACCTGAAATCAAAGTATTTATTTATTAATTAATTGAAATAAACACATTTATTACAATTAATATTATCACTGGTCAGGAGAATTGATGGCCAACTTCTAGCTTATTAGTCCTATGATGTATATTAAAAAATAACAAAATAGGTAGCTGTGTCCCATAACTACTTTGACTAAATATCTGTCTACCATGAACCAAGCCAGGACTAAAAAATCCAGAGCATCTACTTTTTAGGAGTTAAAAAAGAAAAACTAAATAAAAACATGGATTAATATTATAAACTTTTGAGATACATCTGTGTGTATAAGAGCAGATTATTATAGGAAAGTCAGCTAGTTAATTGATTTGCTGTGTTCCAGTTCTGTGTACAATTTGATAAACAGTTACTTTGGCTTTTGTTGTATTTCCTGTTGTCCTGTTCTGTAAACTTCCATGAAATATACAAAAACGAAACATCCAAAGTTTTTTAGTCTGTTGTTTTGCAGCGAGGCAGAAGAAAAATCCCGATGATGAAGTAACTGGTTTGAATTAAAACCCAAAAATTAAACAGGAGGAATAACAACAAGGAAGGATTTTGAACAAGGGAGCACAGACGGCATCATTAAAGCCGCCGGGCAAGGTGCACAGAAGCAAAGGAGGGCACCTCTGAAGGGAGGATGCAGTAAGGGAAGGAGCGGCTTCTGGCCGACACAGCTGGTTCCTGACAGAGGAAGCCCAGACTGAGGCCCAGGTCCTGCTGCGTGCTGCTGTCTGCAGCTATCACCGCAAGCAGCACTGCTGCCTGGCCTCCCCAGGGGTGTTAGCCTCAAGACAGAAAAAATAACCACACACACAGATAGTGTGACATCCAAGCACTCACTTCTTTTTTGAGCTGTTGTGGCAGGCAGGAGGAGGAGGGTTCAGATGAGAGCACAACCCCTCAGCCAGAGCCACAAGACAAGCTGACCTGCCTTTGACACTCACACACACACTCTTGATTAACTCCCACACACTCTGCTGGGGAGAAGAGAAGAGCGACTGAGAGGATCGGGTGAACCAAGAAGAAGAAAGAAATGGGGATTTACATTCAAGATGTGCCATGTTAAAGGGAACAGCGGTTAAGGACAAAGACTTACTTGTGAAAAAACAGAATACAACTACAATCTATTTCTCTTTCCTGCACGCAGGCAAGAGGCAAAGAAAAAAACACCAGAAGATTCCAGGAATACTTCAACCAGGATAAACTTATTCACTGAAGGAATGAAAGGAATATAAGGAAAGGCTGGCTGTTACTATCTATTTCAATTTTTGGAGCCTTAAGTGAAGCTAAGTCCGTGTATGTGTACAACAGCTCAGCGGGTCACAGAATGATCCACTGGGCCCTCAAAGGTAAAACTAGAAATTGTAAAGAAACACATGGAAATCCTCAAGTGAAACTGAACAAGAACATTCAGCAGGAAAGCCTTTGGAGGTAATACTAACTTTTAGTGTTAAGTGTGCTGTTGCTGCTTCCACGGTTGAACCTGCAAGCTGCCAGTGTGCGCCAGAGAGTTTCAAAGAGCATGTCCCTCATGCTCCAAGCCTCTCACCTCTCAAATAAACAGGAAAGTCCGAACATGTCTGCTGAGGTCCATTTGGAGCGCCAGAAGAGGGCTGACCTGAGAGCTGTTCCAGCGTTTGCTCCACGTGTCCCTACCGTCACACTTATCAGCCACCGCGAGCTGAGGGATAAATTCGCTGCCCACATACTCCAGCCCGGAAGCCTCGATCACAACCTGGTGGCCAGCAGCCGTTACAGATATAGCGAAGGTATGAGCTTGTCATCTTACAGGACCTTTTTTATGAAGGTCTTTTGGCATCGTGTTAATCGCGATGAGTGACGGAGGGTCCCGCAGCGGTCTGATCTGCTCATTAAGTTCAAGTGATTGACGTATAATCAGTTTGTGTTGACTTTGTGCTACATGCTATGTGGGGTTATGTGAGGTTTCTTCATCTTGCTATTTGATGACTGAAGCAAAAGGATTCAAGGTTAGAAGGGCATCAAAACATGGCCTTTTTTGGCCTGTTATATAACAAATAAAACTGGTATTAAATTGCTCTCTTAACGCTTTGTTTTTTGTCTGCGTGCCCCCCCCCCTTCCCCCCCATTTCTTCATATTACCAGTCTAGATTGAATAAACTTGTCCTTGTTGTTACCAAGCCCAGTGGAGCACATTTATCCTGTGGGCGCTGGAAAGGAAAAGGAAAGAGGTTTTTAGAGCTTTTGGTGGTTGGGTGGGTGAGCCGGGGGTGTCTTCCTCTGGGCTTCCCCAAGCAGCTAAAAGGAACAGAACCAGATTCTGGAGTTTCACTGTTGAGCTTTAATGGTTTCATAATACACATGAAGGTCAAAAATGGTGAATGACAGATGGACAGGTTTAAGAGAGCAGACAGCCGAGGAATACATGAAAAGACATGTGAGGTTAAAAAAAAAAGTAAAAAGAGAAAAAAATGTAATTGATTCATAAAGAAGTGAAAACACTGCCTTTAGGTATAAAAATGAAAACCTTCACTTAAATCAGCGAAGGGTTTGAAGAGAGAGATGCATTAAGAATCAGACATTAAAAGCCTAATTTTATAGACTCTAAATATGTAGAAACGGTAAGCTAGTGTGAGGACTAATACCCAACGTGGTGAATTACCTGCAGCGCATACCGTCTCTTGGCAGTAATGAGCTTTGTGAACGTTGCAGCGATAAGGCCTCTATAATTAGGCTTAGTCATAAGCATCCCCCCCTGTAATTCAGTGATAAAAACCCAGTAGAACTCCAGCGTTGGTGCTCCAGCCCATTCATCACACACACACATGCACACATGTATAGACTGAGAAAAACAAAATGTGCCATTGAGAACTATAAACACAGCTCTTTGTCTCATGTAGTTTACCTGATGTAACTGTGTGTGCGTGTGTGTGTGGTGGTGGGGGGGTACAGTCCGGTAATATGTTCTCACTGTATGGAGAAGCGGGAGTAAAGTATGTGTTCATGCATGTACATATGTGCGTGTGTGTGTGTGTGTGTGAGGGAGAGGTGTTGTGAGCCACAGCATAGGCTTCCTGTGAGGGAGCAGATGTCGCAGAGCTCAGGCACAGCTGCGACAGGCGATAACCGCGGTGGCAAGAATATGTCGGCATGCTGGCTCTTCTCCCTGGGTCTTATCAGTCGCACACAGCATACAGACTCACACATACACACAGACGCACACTCATATAGACACTGTACAATAAGGAACTGCCACCCAGCGCTCGCACAACCTCGCAGCAGGCCCAGATAGAGCCAGTAAGGCAGTGAGAGAGATGGAGAGAGGAAGAAGAAAAGCAGCAAGGACTAAATCAAGGGTCTTTGATGGAAAAGGTGCAGAGAATCCCTAACAAAGCCTTGGCTCATGTCTGCTGTATCATAGACTTTGTAATTTTGTGCCAACTCTAATCCTCTATAGCTATGAAGAGGCTATTCTTTACAATTTTCTTTGACAAAAACAGGCATCTCACCAGTAATAAGTTTCATATAAATACATAAGCACATAACTTTGATGCTTTCTTTGTTATCCGGCTTGCCAAAGACCTGTTTGCACAATTAGTCATCTAACATAGACTCTAAATAAAGCTTTTTGATTACGCTTCATAATAGTCATTTTAAATAGTTAATTAAAACGTTTTACTGTCACTGTCAACACTGAAATACTCGTTAATAGAATTTACTAATAACTGTATTATAAATCATGTGTGAGCCGCCACGTGTTTGTTAAGTTGCAGCTGATGTTTATAAAACTTTTTACACGGTAATAAATACTATGTGTACACCCACCGGCTATTTCATTAGTTACACCTGTTCTGCTTCTCTGTAAAGTGTAAATATAATCAGTCAATCATATGGTAGAAACTCAGTGCATCTAGGTTTGTGGAAATGGTCTAGATAACCTGCTGAAGTTCAAACCGAGCATCATAATAGGGAAAGAAAAATGATTTAAATGACTTGGAACAGGGAATGGTTGTTTCTGCCAGATGGGCTGGTCTGAGGATTTCACAAATTCTTGTTCTCCTGGGAATTAACCTCGGTTTTGATTCCAGAGAAAGACAACAGTAGTTCAAATAACTACTCGTTACAGCAAAGGCATGCAGAGCATCTCTGCATACCTTGATTCAAATCTTTAAGCAGACGCAGAACGCCACAGTGATCCCAACCTGTCATCTGAGAACGGGAAACTGATGCTACAGTTTACACTGACCCCCTTAATATCAAATGACCACTATTAAACTCAGCTTCACAGCTTAAATGAATACTGCTGCTGGCCATGTCTAACCTTTTATGACCACAGTGTACCCATCTTTTGACGGCTGCTTCCAGCGGGATAATCCACTGGGTTACAAAACTCAAATCATCTCAAACTAGTTTCTTGAACATGAGTTCACTGTACTCAACTGGCCTCCACAGTCACCAGATCTCAGTCCAACAGAGCACTGTTGGGGTGTAGTGGAGCGGGAGACTCATCGTGTATGTCAAGCTGATAAATCTGCAGCAACCGTGTTATAACAATCTGGACCAAAATCTCTGAGGACTGCACGAGGCTACGGGTGACTAGAGGCATTAATAATAATCTTATTGATTGTCAAAAGCAAACTAGGTATTGACTAAAGCTTAATTAACTATCCATTTACAGTTTTGACTTTAGGATTGGAAAATCAACCATATGTGCTTTTGTTTAGTTTTAAGTCTGTGGATCAGTTTATCTTTTGTCCTCCTTCTTTGTAAATGCTTGGTCTTGCGGTTTCGCCATGTCACTCTTTCTTAGAAGTCCAGCTTACATAATTGTTATCGCATCTAGAACTACGGGACATATTTTGTAATAGTATTTTGAAATTTCATCTACATAAAAATATACCATCGGCTGTGTGCACTTATCCGTTGCTTAATGATTACATCACTGGATTTCCAGCAGAGATATGAGCAAATAAATGTGGAATGGATGATCAAAAATGTTGGAAAAACATGGATGCTGATAGTGATGCAAGAAGAGGTAAAAGTACTGAGTAAACAAGGAGTGGAAAAAAGTGAGATGAGTGTGTGTTTGTGTGTGTGTGTGTGTGAAAGAGAGAGAGAGAGAGCAGTAGAGCAGTTATCCTCTTTATTTCCTCAGTACCAGCTTTGTGGTTTCTATGAGGAACAGATGTTCACAACTTGATACAGCGCCTCATCCCCCTCTACTCACTATCTCCAGTGCCAGCACCACCAACTGTCTGCTTCCACACAAACACACACACACACACATATTGTCTCTTGGGAAACACAGACATACTTAGCACTGACTTTTTCATGTGAACGTATGGGACGCGTTCACCTGCCTGCGGACATTTTACTGGCCGTTGTCCGTCCCCCCTCGCCTCGCTCAGGCTGCATATCCTGCTCTTGAGTCAACACTTGATTTGATCAGATGTCACTTCCTCTTTTGTAAGTTTGCACTTCTCTTGGTCAGATATGACCACGTGTACACATAGCCTAGCACTCTGGTTAAAGAAAACTTCATGCCAGCGTGTAAGTCCTCTGAAGCCATATTTGGTTGTAACACTATGAATGAAAGACATCCCTGCGATTCTCGTGCCAAATTTCACCATCTGAAATACAGAATTTAACCAAAGCACATAGAGTGGGTAATTAATCAGCTTTATTGCACATGCTGGAGCATCTACAACAATGCAGTAATAGATAGTACTCTTATTAGTTGAAGATGACAAAACTGGAAAGTACTTGGTCCAAGAGCATGGATTGAATTTACGATTCCCATCATGTCTGGATGATTCAAACAGGCGATACTTTCCTGCTTGATTGCAAACAAAATGTCAGGGGGTCTATGGGTGCAATTTGTGAAAGCAGCATTCCGCCGTGTGTGCTTGAGTGGGTGGGTCAATGATCCGTTACACCACGCCATATTACAGGAAGACTCTCTCTTTCATAATATGATGGAGCAGCTGGAGGACATGCACACATTTAAGATGCTGGAATACAAAGTGAGAGATAAACATCCTGTTAAGTGCTTTATCAAAGAAAATAGAGTTTAAAGTACACGAGTCATATTCACAAACGATGCATGTGACTCAGAGGAGGGGAGGCTCGGTATGATTCTAATCGTTTCTATCAAACAGCATAACTCAGTGCAGTTAACTCCCCCCCCCCCCCCCCCCCCCCCCTTCTTCTTTTGATCAAAATGTGCTCTTTCCTCCTTCACGTCTGCCTGGAGCCTACACTGGTGATATTAATGGTAGCTCCACGAACGTGTGGTCTGTTGAACGCGCACGACAGAGGAAAGGATAGCAGAAGGGAGAAGAGCGCAGGGATACAATGGGTCTAGCGTTCCTTTCAGCCGGCTCAGGGCCTTATCTCCTTTCAACACACTAGCCTGTGACTGCCACTATAGGAAAGGATTTACAATGTGCAAGAGGAGGAAATGCTGCAAAACTTCTCTCTTTCTTTCTTGCTTTTAGTCTGACACACACAAACAGAAATAGTCATTTCCAAAGCAGCACAATGACCGAACTGAGTTCTTCTGTCTCAGTTTGTGCTCAACTACCCAGAAGATGCTGCCAACATAATAGAATCCAAAGCAATGGTTGGAAGGAGGTGGAGGGTGGGGGTGTTTGTGGTGTGACAGGGAGAGAGAGAGTGAAAAGGCGGGGAAGACAAAGCTGTTTTTGTCATTAATGCCATCAAAGGGACTTCCAGTCGCAGTATTATGCCACAGAGAGTTCATCGAGGCGAGTTCCCACCTTGCGTGAGTGTGTTTCATTGTGCAGTTTATCGGGCTGGCCACATGGAGTGTCAGAGCTAACCCAGTGACCGCTCAACAAAAGGCCAAATTAAGAGGAGTGAGAGGCTGTCGTACAGGGAGGCTGACAGGTTGACTGACGCTGTTCCCGAAGAGAATAGCATCCTGTCAATCTCTGAGCTGTCACCTTGACAGGAATCCTTTCTTTGGATGCAACCCCCATCGCCTACCTTTCTGTCACTCAGGGCCACACAGAGACACACATATCTCTTCCTTTCTCAGTATTCTGCACAGAGAGCAAATAAGTCACCAATGGTGCGCACACACACTGCAACATGCATGTAGGGCCAAAACTCTGAAGTTTAGCGCTAGCTACCCAGTCTGTGGGAGATTCACCCTTGTAATGTCCCGTGCATCAGTTTATGTGTGTAATGTTGCGGTGTATTTCTCCTGCTTTTGTTTGTTTGATCACATTTGCAGCAACAGCTTGATCAGATATTGTGGCTTGAAGAAAAAAAAGAACATTGGCACCTGGTGCTGACGTTACCTGAAGTTATTGCCTCTCATCAGCCATGCAGGGAACTGTTCCAGTCAGAGAGGAACGGGGCTTCCCCCCCTGCACACTTGCTCACATTATTTAATCAGTAGTGGAGGGCTTTTTCAGAAGTCTCCATACGACGGCAGCATTTGCGTTCAGTGCTGGCGAAGGCTGGTGAGACTGGAGTCAGGGCACAGCAGCTGTCTGTGTGTACTTTACAAGCTGGTTCTGTTTGTTCTGTCGACGCAGAAGGGGTCAGAAGGGTGTCAGCTTTGTCTTCTGTCCCCTTCCATGGCTATGTGTGTCTGTTGGAGGGAGAGAGGGCAGGTGGGTGGGGCAAAGGCACTAACAGACCAGTGTGGACAGGTGGAGGATTCTCACTATAGAGGAGGCAGATGTACTGTACCTGCCTTTTTCGCTGTCGCTCTTTGTGTATCTCTGTCTGCCTATCCAGTGTATTTGTTTATCTATTTAGGACAATGCATTCATATTACTTTATATATTTATGGGTAATTAATATTATTGTTTTCAGATTTAAAAGAAACCTAAAAATAAAACTGCGTTTTCTAAATAAATAAATGAAAAAGTTTGGGATTGCTGATCCGGAGAGCAGAACATCTTCCTGCTTCTGGAAACTTCCGATGGACATTTTTCACCGTTTAAACTGCTGAAATTTTATTGACGTGCTAATGAATTGATTAATAAATTTAAAAAAAAAAAAAGACAGATTAATCCATTTAAAATAATTGCTATTATTTGAATTGTCATTCGTCATCCTCGGACAGATGTTACATCAAATGAGAAGGATTAAAGGTTGAAGCAGTCATCAATCGTGAATCCATTGCAAAGTGGGAATACTAATGTTGCCACGTGTGATCTTAGATGATCGCAGTCGAAACAAGTATATGGGTGGGAAGATATGGGGCACATTTATAGAGCTCTTTTACAAGACGAATCGTCCTGCTATCCTTCTTTACAACAGTCCACTGACTTGACTATTAAGGACAACACTTGAACATAAAGGGAAACTGTCACTTTTACGAAACGCGTTGCGTTTATTGGCGTATGGTCACATGCCGACAGACGCATTCTTTTGCATTCATTCAGCTCGCAGAAAGCTTGTGGTTTCCCCCCCCAAGTGTTAAAGTAAATATAGTCTGCCTTCCTTGTCGTCCCCGTCGTCCTGATATGAGGAAACAGCGGCCCCCACGGGCAGACAGCGGGACGGTAAAAGAGTTGTATTTCACTCAGTCTCAGTGCTTTTGGATTCGAGCTGTTTAGCTTCTAAAAAAAAAAAAACTTCTAAAAAAAATATATAGGTAGGAAAGGATAGGCTATATATTACAAACCATACAGCCATATAATGTCATTACGATACATCTTCATCCAGCTCATTATTATTAATTTTGCCTGCATTTTATTGGAGAACTGCAGATGTGTTTTTTTAAGCAAGGTTTTACTGGTTAAATCGCATAATTTTAATAACTTTGGACAAATGCGGGGTTTACAATGTGCAATTTTGGATCTTTTTCAATTTAGAAAGGATTCCTGCACAATAGCTGCCAGCTCTCGCCTATGATGGTACCCGAGAGAGAGAGGGAGAGAGAGAGAGAGAGGGAGGGAGAGAGAGAGGTTAGGAGCTCCAGATGGTGTTTAAACGCAGACAGAAGGCTACAGCGAGGACAGAGAGAGAGAGGAGGAGGAGGAGAGAGCCGCGGTTACTGCGCACAGTGGCCCCGCCAGCTCCACTCATCAGTGAAGAAGACAAAACAAGTCTGCAAATCCCAAATTGTGAATCCACAGGAAAATAAACCGTCAGATCTGCTCAGCCGAATGTGATTTTCTTTTTTGGAAGTGAAGCTTTTTTTTTTTTTTTTTTTGCGTTCCTCTTTTTTTTTTTCTTTAAAGACCACAACACTGAAAGACAGCGCGTCGGAGGAGAAGTGCCGTACTGAGAAGCGTGGTGGTGGAGCAGCCTGTCCACGGGCTGTAGGGTGACTGTGTGCTTAAACATTTTTAAAAGAGACAGAAAAAGAAGAAGGTCACTTCGTTTCGTCGGATGTACAAGGAGTCGCTCCTGACACCACGGACTGTGGCTTAACTGTGAAGTTAAAAAAGGAGGGTTTTAAAGTTGTAACAGGAGGAATAATAGACGCACCCTGCCGAACAGAGGATCCGCATCTTTATAATTTCGTTTTTTTTGCCTGGGGGATGCGATGATTTCTGCAGTAGCGACAGGTTAATAGTTTTGTTTGGTTTAAAAAATAGATAGATAGATAGATAGATATATTTGGGGTTTTTTGCAGATGAAACTCGGCTGTGTTTTTCCTTCTTCGATCTGGGATCGTTAAAATGAGCAAGAGTGCGGATTTACATGCCTGGGACAAGTTCTGATTTTTGCTTTAAAAGAAAAAAAACAAAAACAACAACTCAGACTGCAAAAACCAAAGACATCAATCTGCTTAAAGATCCAAGAGCTCTGGCTTTGATTTTATTTATACGTTTTTCGATATAACTGAGAAGTGAAATACCTCATAATTTATTAAACCTGGAAAGTCAAGACCCCCTACTGAACACCCAAAGGAAAGTTAAACCGTCTGTTTTTTCCTGCTAGACTCTCGCTCTTTCCTCTCAATATTTCAAAGACAGAAAAATAAGGAATAAGACCGCGACAAAGCTTTATTATTATTATTATTTTCAAATGATGAGGATTGAGATGACATATAAAAATCGGTTTTAGAAACTATTTGGTGTGGATTATCTCCGCTACTGTTACCTCAGCTTGACCTCGACCTTCATAAAGTAAGTACAACCTGCAAAAGTCAGTTTTGAGTGAAACTACGGCAAAACGCCTTTAAAAAAATATGTCTATTACTATTTTTATTGGCATGCATTATTTTTAATTCCCCTTTCGATGTTTTAAATGGAAAAGCTTTAAATACTAAAATATTTCAAGTGTAAACTTTCACATTATTGTAAGCATTCAATGTTTTATTGATCTGTGAAGGTGAAGATCAGGATACTGGATAACTTTTGCTTTTGCCTTTTTTTGTCGCTTTGCGTGTTATGATGTCTTTAGATGGTTACTGCTGGGCCACTGTAGGATGTTGCCTTGTAAATATAATTGAATTGAATAACACTGGTAACAAGAGACAGTTACAGGGGCAAGAAAAAGTGACTCTGTTAATATTATTGTTGCTATTAATATCAGTAGTGCTATATGAACTTTTCTCTTTTCCTGTACTTTTAATTCTTTAGAGCTGAGATTAGACATAAAAAGACAGAGACACTGAAAGACAGAGCAAGGGGAGGTCATGAGTTGTTCGCCACATGAGTCTGTGCTACACATCAAAGTGATGCTGAGACAAAGTGGTGACACAAAATCTTTGGTCTCTGTGATTTTGGTCTGGATGAAGGCAATGGGTGTGAAGGGATACATTTAGGCATTTACCCTTAACTGAACTGCTCGGTGCCCCAAAACAGTGTAGTGCAAGGTATGGTGTCACGAGTGTTTGTTTATGTTAAGATTTGAACAGCTTTGAGGGATAACCTTTTACGTGTCACTGCGGTGATACCATTCTGTGGAGGCACTAGAGAAGTGGGTTATAAAGGACTGGACGGCTCATAATAACTCTTGTGAGTGTGGAGACACTCCCAGCGAAGAAAACAAGTCCAGCCAAAGGTTTCTGAGCCCCACTTGAACAGCCTCAGCAGCGCACTCTTCCGCATGCAAGCGCAACAGTAAAACACTCCGGCCATTTTCTCTGCAGGATGTGGCCCCGTGTAATTGGCCCTGGTAAATATCATCTGAATAATTGAACAGTTGATAATAGTCTTGAACAATAGATGGGAGGTTGCAGAGGTGAAACCACAGTGCAGACACCCTGCCTCACCGCACATTATACTTCCATCACCACCAAGTGAGCATCTCGTCCTCTCTCCTTCCCAGTGCCGGCCGCCCAATCGCTCAGACCAGGAGGGCCTGCTGCCTGCTAGGGCAGATGTCCCCACTTCATCATTAAGTAGCTCTCTTAAAAGGCTGGCCATTCATTATGACCCGAGCCTGCAGAGTGTTTGTTCAGTTCCCATCTACTACAGGTGCACGGATAGGATGTCTGCTGTTTTATATATACAGAGGGAAACAACCACAGGTTTTGAGTAATAGGACCACTTTTCCTCAGAAGAAAAGGCATCAAGCGAAACCACAGGCCAGTGTACTTCACTTCCATTCACTTCAAGATGGCTTTCTCTTTTGTTTGTTATACCTCATTAGTTTATCAGTGAGTTACATATCAGGCATTCAACAGCAGAAATGGAGATGATAGAAGCCTTCAGTGTCTAACAGAGAAAAGGCTGTCGCTTATACTTTGACTTGATGCCTCAGCTTATGTGTTTGTTATACGGGTGTGTGGGCTTGTTGAGTATGTGTCTGTGTGTGTTTGTGTGTGTTAATTATTGGGATCTAAATGCAGGCAGTGCAGGTGAAACTGGCTGCCTCCTAATTAATGAGTGGAGCAGATGGCCCTGGGTGGGCGGGAGCTGCAAGCACACAGCGAGCCGGTCAGGTGGTCAGCACAACACAGACACCTGGGCCATCACAAACAAGACAAGTCAAGCGGCTGACACAGGCCAAAGATATAAAACCTGTGTTTGCGTGTGTTTACATATCTTTCTCTAGTCAACAAACATTTATAGAAACCCTCTTCTTCATGCTGTAGATGTATTAGCTGGGAAATTTCAAACACAGTGTGTTGAAAAGGAAAATCGCTATTCAGCAAAGAGAAGAAGAAATAAACAAGACGAGGCGGTTTGAGAAGATAATCTTTCATTTCTTCTTCTCTTTTCTGCAAAGTTTAGTCAGTGGTACAAAAAGAAAAAAAATCGCAATCCCAGTTTTGAAGATGTTTTGATGGGTTTATGTGTGAGTGATTTCCTCATTAAACGGAGGAGCTGTGTGTACTATATCTAATTAATTAAGAAGCAAACCTTATATGAATAACACACTATTCTTAATCAAACACTATAGCAGCAAAGTTTGTGGTGAAAATAAGTTGAAGTAGTTCATATTTGTGTTGTTTGACATATGTACACTCCCCTGATTGTCTTCTTCTTTGTCATACAAGTTGTCGCTCACCAGTTGCTCTGATTAGCTGACTGTAGGAAGTCACATGGCCTTGCCTTTAATTTGAGAAGATTATGCCTTAATAGATAAAGAGAAAAAAACACAGCACTTATGGTTTCAGTAACTCTAAAACTGCAAATTGTACAGAAGCCAGTCATTAGTTGTTGGTTCCAGTTGTTGCAGCCCTCAGTGTATATTTGCGTGTGTTCAGACTAACAGGGGAGTTAAACTGTACATCTGTGATGTAGAGAAACATCCAGCTTAGTTGACTTTTGCTCTCTGGCAGTTCTTTGCAGAACTGTTGCTCACAGCAGAGGAACAGTGTGCTTATTACACACTCACTTCAAGATCAGTGAGAGCAATATGAAAATTTGTGCTTTTTGTGTAAATTTATGAGAGCAAATGATGATGTGCAGCATCTCTATAGTTTTGGTGCTGTTTATCCTGACGCACACTGGGGTAAACCAGCGTGGTTCTGGATGCCTGCTGCTCAGTCCTCTGTCTTTTGTGTGTGTGTGTGTGTGTGTGTTTTTGGTCGGCCGTTCTCTGGTCTGCTCCACATGTGTTTGACATTACTGTGACAAGGCTGCCCAGCCTCTCTGGGGAGATGGAGAATGTCAGAGACTAGAGTCAAGAAGCGAGCAGCTTCCCAACATCTGATGGAATGAGAAACACACTCGCTGGATGGCTGGCCTGCTGACGCCACAGCGTGGGAGCAGAGCGGTGGGTGGAGGCCAAGTAAAACCCCAATTGTGTGTTTGAAATATCACTCTTTCTCTCTTTTCCTTTTGCTTTCTCCCAAATGTGCGCATATCCACTCATATTCTTAAGCGCCACAGCACACACACAGGCATATCTAGTAACAACACTGTTTTCACTGGAATTATCAGGTGTCTTTTCTCCAGCTTTCTCACAGCAGGTGAGATGCTTGAATTACTTTATCTGGAACATTCACGGTTGAAAACTCACCCTTTATAGCTAAGCATTTCTGAAAATTATTTGTTGAATTGACTCTTCAAAAATTCATCAACATATAAAGCATTCACAAATTGCACCCTCAATTATGCATTTTTCAAACGAGGCGCATTTGTAGCTCACATAAACACCCGGTTGTGAATGCAGGTTCAAACCAGTGTCACCACAGTATGTAGCTGAAATGCTGACAGCTACAGCCAAGAAGAACAACCTTCCTCCTCCTCCCTTCCTTATCTTGTGCCTATTTCACCTCCCGCTATCCCTCCTCACCTTTTTTTACTTCCTCGCCTGGTCACTCACCTCTGACCTTCTTTTGACCCCTTTCTTTTCCTCGTCCCATTCCCACTGCTACATCTTGTCACCTCCCACCCTTTCTACTTCATTGTAGGAAATGTGCTCAGATCAGACTCTGACACAGGATACAGCTGGGCTAATCTACAGTAGCACCGAGCTGGGTTTTAATCACGCCAAGCGAACAGGCCGGCAGAGAAAATGGGAAGTGCAAATCGCCACCGCTACATGATATAATGAATCCCTCCCTTTCCTTCTGCCCCACATCGAGCCCTTTATCACAGGCGTGGGATAAACAAGCGCAAAGGAACACAGACTGAAGTTATTAAGGCCTCCACTCGAAAACACGTCCTCTCTGGACGTCTGGGGAAGTGCTGCAACGGGGCGACCGTGCAGACAGAGATTGGGAAGGAAGGCATGTCTCTCACATTTGCGCTCTCTCTCTCCCCTTACAGTATTTGTGAAATTAAAAATGCCGTTATCTCCTGGAAACAGATCCTGTGCCACACAGATGGTTCCGTCCCTCTTCAAATAGGAGGCTGAGCCACTGAGTGTGTTACCAGCTAGTTGTACAGACCTTAATCTCGACTTCAGCCTTCCTTCCTGTGCATGTCTGTCTCTCCACACACGCACACACAGGAATAGAGAAACTGTGTCCCTTCAGATAAAAGTGTTGCCCATGTAAAGTTCTCATTTCACTTGGAAATTGATATTTCAACCTTTTAGAAAACAGATATATTTGAAGTGTAGAGAGAGGAAGGTTAGAGATTTCCTTGATATGTCAAAGAGTAGTGGTGACTTTGAGGAGCGGCGCAGTCACGTCTGCAGGGTGTAGAGGTTGTGTTTGATATTTCAATTATTGCTTCCAACAGAAATCAGCCGATCTGTAAGATTTCTGAAAACTATGTTATGTCTTTGTGGAGAAATCTATAAGTTCCTCCAGAGACCTTCAGGTAAAGAAATAAATGTGATATGCGAAAACATAAAGATGCTTTGTAGGACCAAAAAGTTTGTGATATGGTGAGCTGGACCTGGTGAAAAGATCTTTAAAAGGTTTAAAGATTATTTTTGAGTCTGTGGCAGAATTTCATCTCATGAAACATAATGCTATGCATTAAATGAACTGATAATCACCTGGTAATGTTTTCACTCATATCACTTTCTCCCCTGAAACTATGATTGATTCCACAGCGTCTCTCTTTTTATGTGATATGAACGAGTTGCACTTGTAATAACAGAGAAGAACAAAGCATAAGGAGACATATGAGTGGATAATTTTGTGACATATACAAGACTGAGATTATCTTCCCTGGATTAGGCTTTATTTTTTCCTAAAAAACTGTAACTTAGTAAGCATGCACTAATATAAACTATATAGATTTTTTTTTCCTGTCATCTCTCCCTAGGAAGATTATACCAGTGTAAGAGTGCAGATGTTTTGTTTAAATTTACATAAATTTACACAGTTCCCTTACAGTGGCAGTTTTCCCTCCACCTTGACCATCGCGCGGCATCAGGTCATCTTAATTTCCCAATTAGCTCACATAATCACCATGTTATTGGCACAGCGGGCGCGCTCTCCTTCTTTAGCCACTCGCTCTGTTTTTGTGGCGGCGTCCTGTAGTCGGCCTGCGTCCCAGAGGACTTGCTGGTATTTATTTCTGCAGCTTCCAGCGTGAGCTGGCTGTAGGCTAAATGGAGAAACTGTCAAAGCTTCCCTCTAACCTGTCACATGAATGCCCCCCCCCCGCCCCCGCCTCCTCTGCTACATTCTTGTTTCTTGCGTGTCTGTGTGTGAAACCTATGGGGTCCTCCAGGATAATACAGAACACCCTCCCCATGCCTGGCTAATGTCAGGAGCTTTTGTTACTGTGCCTGCGGGGCAAATGAAGAGGTATGAGAGCGCTGGCAGGCTGGAGAGCAGTTCAGGCTACAGACAGTTTTGTCAGCGCTGACAGCTCCATAGTGACAGAGCAGACATTTAACACAGAATGAAATGAAATACAAGACATCAAGCAGGAGAATGACTAATCTGCTGTTTGTTTTCCTATCTTAGCTGTAAGTGACAGCTCAGTGTCAGGTTTTTAACGGTGCACAAAGCATAAGAAAGAGGGGAGACACGGGGAGAAAAATAGGCAGCCGTAGTTCACGCGCTCTGTTAACACACACTCACGCAAAGAGTTTATGGCAAAGGATACACAGCGATGCTGCATTTGCTGTGGTGTGTGCATGTTGCCAGGGTCAATTCTAAGTCTTTTGTGCTCCATAAATCAGCAGGCAGCAGCAGTGACGTAAGAACAAACAGAACTGCTCTCTGCTGCAGCTGGCTGGAAAGAGGGAGATACAGGAGAGAGGAATACAGAGAGGGAAAGAGAGAGCAGGACAGCAGCTGTCAGGCCTCCATCGCACACCTGTCACACAGGAAGTGAGCGCTGGCCACTGTTTCCTGGATACACCTCCTCAAACACTGCTCCTGGAAGAAATGGAAGGGGGGACATCTGCTGTGAGGGAGAGGCACGAAGGCGGCCTCTCTGATACGGTAAAACACGGATGAAGAGTAAATGCCAACCACTGTAGCAGCAGGAGAAAACAGATACAGAACTCCTCCCCCGCTGCTCCGACTGTTTTCATATCAGCTGCCTTGTAGTCATATTTGCATGTGAATGTGTGTGTCCAGTTTGCACAGTTTAGAGGATGTTTGTGTTATTGCAGAGCTCTGTGACAGACGGGTCACTGTGGAGACTCCAGCCCAACTCTCCCACAAATACACTAAGCCTGCATGCCCGAAACTTAACAGTGGGACATTCCCACGCTAGCCCCTCTCACCCGCCCCTCCAGCACCAACCCACCCCAGCCCTTCGCTCTCTCTCTCTCTCTCTCTCTCTCTCCTGTGACCATCATGAACTAATCCAGATGTGGTGTGGCTGCTTACAGATGTCCACATAACTCTTTGTACAAGGTGCTGCTCCTTTCTTCCTTCAGATTCTTCTCTTTCTCTGCATCTCAGCTTGCCCCAGCCTTTCACATCACCCAGATCACGGTATCAGCCTCTGATCCGTACAGGAAGTGACATCACATTGCTGATAATAAGGCACTTGCAGCTATTTTTCTCCCGTTTCACTTCTCCTCCTAGGCTCCAGAGTAGTTCTGTTGTGGCTGCTGTTGGTAGAAAATTTCCTCTTTGTTTGTCAGGCTTGTCAGGCTGGGTCCTCAGGAGGCCCCCTTGCCCTATTCCCAGGCTGCCCTTCACGCTGCCTGTATGCAATTAACAGAGTAATTAAAAGCCTGATGAGCTAATTGGTGCTGGGTGAGGCTGCAGGTGTTTGGATCGGGGAAGTGCGCTCACCGTGAACATATTCTTTTCAAATATGTTTTGTCTTTTGGTTTTATTCCCATTGAAGTTGAAATATGAAGCTGATATCGGTCGGCCATTAAAGAAATCGGTACTAGATGCTCAAGATGATCGATAAGGCGGTAACGTGATTTCTCAATAGAATTTATTTACTGAATCCTGTTACCTAAAACAAAATCAGATGCCTAGGTAGATGCTGTGTTTACGCTTCCACTTTACTGTGATACCAATCATGACTCCATACATTCCACAAAAAATGTTTTATGCTTCAGCAAAACTGGATTTTACACGAGTGCACTCGTTGCAAGGATGAATTATGTCACTTTTGAGGAAGCCCAATAACTGGGCTCATCAGAAAGTGAAGACAACAGAAAGTCTTATCCGATGATGTTGGCTGCCTGGGGCTGAGCTCTCCGCTGGCAAAATTAGGTGCATGGCTGACAGGATGAGGGGAAGAAAAGATGTAGATGAGCAAAAACAAACGAGAGTTTTCATGCACGGCAGAAGCTACATGTAAATTTTTCTGCTTTTGTTTGTCTGCCTGCCTGCTTTGCTGGTCCATTCCTAGATGTACATGCACAGTCACTTCCTCATATCTGTGACTCTGTCTTGTCTCCCACTTCCTCCCCCACATCTCTGCTCTCAGTCCTTCTCTCTTTCTCTCCATCTCTCTCTCTCTCTCTCTTTCTATAACCCCATCCCCTCCCCTCTCTGTGGCAGCTGTGCTGGTGATGGCTGTGTGCCCATGGTGCAAGCTGGCTGTGGGGTCCCAGGTGGCTCACATGACAGTTATTGATGTTCAGGTGTTCAGCTCCTCTCACACAGGGACCCTGGAGCCACACAAGCACGCACACAGGCAAACCCACACACATTTGCACACATGCAGAAGCACAAAACACATGCGTGCACTCCGATGCTGTTTACATACCTACACAGAACGCATGCGTGTAGTCATGTACTTGCATAATTATCCATAAAAACCTGTGTATTTCCCTGTTGCTTCTGAGGAAGTGTAAGCAATACAATAACAAGTACAACTGAGAATTTGTGCCTGCAGCTTCTGGCATGTAAGGAGAGCAATTTTTATGGTTTTTTGGTGATCTTATATGTGGGACTATTTTCTGTGTGTGTGTGTGTGTGTGCGTGTGTGTGTGTGTGTGTGTGTGTGTGTGTGTGTGTGTGTGTGTGTGTGTGTGTGTGTGTGTGGTGGGATAGCCAGTGTCAGTACCAGTGCCCAGTGCAGTCCTAACACACTCCAGATGTGTCTGGCTAGCCAGGGAGTTGTTCTTGGCACAGCCTGCCTCGGCCAAATGTCACAAATACTTTCCTTTATTTAGGAATGGCTCTGAGTTAGTGGCTGGAGAAAAGAAGGAGGTGAGGATGGACGGTTGGTGAGGGAATGAAGAACAGGGCAAAGGGAGGACAGGTAGATTTAAAAAAAAAAGAAAAGCAAAAAAATGATTAGCAATGTAGGAAGACAGGATAGCTCAGGGTGGGGGAGAGGTTCGGGGGGGGGGGGGGGGGGGACTAAAAGAGGAGATGTAGAAGGACAGAAGATAGAGAGGGAGGAGTGAGGGAAGCGGGAGTGAGGCAGAAACAGTCTAGCATCTGGATTTTATTAGCAGCCGTTGGGAAATCCTGAAAAGGAAGTTTTTTCTCTGCAAGCACGTCGGCAGCAGTGATATGCTGCACATAACCACTTCACTGCCGACGAGAGGAGCCAGGCCCTCCCAAAGGAGAACAGATGGTCGCTAGAACTTCAATACAATTACATCAACAGCTTTCACAGATATAAGCAGTGTATGACAGCATCCCTGCAGCTTTGAGAGGCAGAAATACGGCTTTTCTAACCTTAGCACCTCTGGTCCTGGATAAATTGTCTTTGATCTGTCCTCACCTTCTGCTTGTCCTGTAGTTATTCTTACTCTTCCCTCCACAGTTTGATCATTTAAAAGGAAATGGAGACTTTTTCGACTTTGAAAAGCTAGGGAATTGTCAATGATCTGCTTGTTGTAATCTGATCAAAGACAGCCCGGCTGTTGTCAGTGCTTGAAGACAACCAGTCCTCCCCCATCCTCCCTTTCTTATTCCCCTGTTTGTTATCGGTCACCGTGTTTATTATGCCATATGCTGCACATGTGTAATATCACAGCGATTCTTAAGTAACAAAGGGCAAAATGTCCATGTTTGTGTCCACAGCATGAGCATACGTATTTTGAAAACTTGTAAGCACGTGTGAAACCATCTGTGCATCTGTTTATAGTGTGTGTGTGTGTGTTTGAGAGTGTTCTTGAGCAACTGTAATCTGAACCGTAGGAGTGAGGACATTGCTATGAAGTTACCTTCAACAGGCAGCTTCAGAGTTAAGACTTAAGGTTAGAAATTGGTTTAGATTAGGCTTAGTGCGATGGGGACAGGGAATACACTACTTTAAC
This sequence comes from Perissodus microlepis, assembly GCF_051167445.1. Lineage (NCBI taxonomy): Eukaryota > Metazoa > Chordata > Actinopteri > Cichliformes > Cichlidae > Perissodus > Perissodus microlepis. The sequence continues at coordinate 23,153,783 of NC_140461.1, forward strand.
GTGAGTCCTCATAAAGATAGATGTACAAGCGCGTTTGTGTGCACACATACAAACACACGCACACACTGCACCGGCCTGCCTCCTACCCTGTCATTAGTGAGGGCTTTAAAGCCTCTGAACTCTAAATCAGCTCAAGATGAAGCGGAGTCTGGGATCTGTCTGCAGGAGCAGCCTCGGTGCAGACTCACAAATATTTATGCACACACACACACACACATTCCTATCTTACCTGTGGCGCGGTGCACCCTGATAACAAGGTAAATGTCAAAATGGAGAAGCAGGCACACAGACAGAAACAAATACATTGACTTGCTCTAGGTTTTGGGAAGATGACATTAATTGTGTGCTAATGATGTTCACACTCCTTTTTATTTGAAGGATATTTGTGCTGGTACTATAATAATGGATTGTACTGTAGGTGCTGTAGCCCTTAGTCCCAGGTCCAAAAAGCAAGGCCTGCAATCCCCAGTGTTTTGATTCTAAGGCCTGGTGGGGGTCTGGGGGCCAGGGGCTTAGGCTCTGTTTGTGTGGACTCCACAGCGGCGTGATAGGGAACAGATGTGGAAAGCCAGGCGGCTGGGCAGCCAGCCAGAGCAGCTGGGAGAAATTAAAAACAACAGCATTCCTGGAGACTAGGGGAATTACAGTGGGAGGGAGGGAGCGAGAGACAGAGAGAGAATTTTAGGGCTATGTGGTCACTGACAAGAGTCTCTGTGGAGTATGAGAGACTGAATAGACAGGGGGGATTTAAGGGGACTGTTCTGCAGTGGTTAGCTAAAGCTAATAAGTTTCAGCCGCATTTCCAGTGGAAGAACAAATGCCTAGATACACATACAGTCAACACGCGGGCATATGCATACGTAAAATGAGACCACGCTGCACAACCAGCATCTGAATGACCTTCTAATATCGTATCATTACATGGTGGTCGTCATATCTCTATCTGCGCTCGTCTTAAGGAACTAAAATGAAAACATGTGTCTCTGAATCTATAATGAGACCCTCAAATGACTTAGACAAACCACTGCACTGTGCACATGCCCGCGTACAGTATGTTATCTGTGGTTTTGTGTGCCTTGCAGTGAATTGTTTTTCATCTCGTTTCATCATGGCACAAGGAGAGAACAGGAGACAGAGAACATTTTTAGAACTCAGACTGAGGACTGTTTCTTTGGTGAGCAATCTTTTAACCCTGATTACGTCAAACATAGAGAGATACAGCTGTTCAGAGAGTCTGAGAAACAGAGGCAAACAGCCTCAGAGAGGAAGGTAACGGTTGTATTGTGCCGTCTAATTTTCAGCACAATATTCAGAGATATTTTGGACCAAAAAAAAGATGTATTTGTCTCTAAAGTGGCCTTCTTAGTAGATTCAGATGTGTGCAAGTGAGGGTCCAAACCTGAATCTTAACCACAGGTCCACTTCACCTGCCATACCCAGCTCTCTTTTTATACTTCTTTTGGTATAAATATTTTGTCCTTCAACACGAAGCACAATTGGAGCACAGATGGCCACAGATGGGGATGCAGACCTTGCAGACTTCCTAATGTATTAAAAGTAAAATCCAGAGCATGGTGTGTACATGTGCGCCCTGTCTCTGTAGCTGGTCAGATTAAACAGCTGTCTATAATCCCACGGTGGGAGCAGACAGACTGAATGGTCCCCTTATCCTCGTCCTCTCCTCTCCTCCTCGCCTCTCATCTCCTCTCCTCTCAAAAACCAACCGTACACACTAGAAAAGATCTTGTACAGAGAGTGACATAATAAATTTGCTCAAACACGAGGTTTACTGAAACATATGGCTGCTTCTATAAATGAATAAGACCACCAATTCAACAGCATGTAATGTGTTTTTACGTGTTTAGTGCTGTATAGAGGAGCATCTATTTATACAAACCAGCCGCGTTTGCCTCTATCCACAACCTTGTGTGTTTATGTTTAGAGCGTCTGGCATCGGGCAAACAGCAGAGTGCCCCTCGTGTTCTTGAGGATCAGTGTGTCAATGGCTCTCACACTGCACACTCCAGTGTGGCACTCTTTAAATACAGACACCAGCTGTTGAACGGAGCTCTCAGAAATAGGCTAACACCAAGGACCGAGGCCGACTGAGGCAGGGGTTGTGTGTAGGAAAACATTTCGCAGGAGTGAAATGAAAAACACATTATGTGGTAGTGATTTGATATATTAGCTGATTACTATACTCCAGCTACACACCAGGGTAAAGATACAAAAAGCCCAGTGAGTGTTAAACATTATGCTTCAGTAGCGATGCTGGTAGAGTTTTTATTAGCTCTTTTTGATTAGCAGAAATGCATTACCAGACATTATCTCTAACTGGTTATGTTTGGCTCAGGATGACATTAATTTATAAATCAAAAATACGCATTTGTAATGGCGTTCGCCACACTTTTCTTACATCAACAACATCCTCAAAGCACACAGACAAGATTCAAACATAGGCGAACAAGGAAAAAACAGCACGCAATGTCAGAGAGACAAAGGAGAAACTTCCAGACTCTCTTAAAAATTCAAAATGTGTGTGTTTTTACGGCAAGGGAAAGTTCGTAAACTTAGACAGTGAATCATACGCCTAATCATTTGTCCATTCTTGTGAAACTGGCAAAGTGATGTGTAATTTTTTTCCTTTGTTTGAAAAAATATTGTCTCGGCATGTTGCTGTAACATGGTGCAGGCTCCTCTGTGCCTCTAGTGCATTTTACCAGCCAAGACAAGCAGCAGATATGTGTGAACACACTGTTTAAACAGATTTCATCTGTTGCGCTATTTTGTGTCATGTTTAATGATGGTAAAATCCGATATTTCAAAACCATCTGCTAAGGTAAAAGCCCCTAGACTACCTTAAAGAAGCTGACTGTGAGTTATTGAGGGACACTTTATTGACTTTGCAAAAATGCTGTCTGTGGCAAATAATTATTTGTCTCCTCTTCTAAATTTGGCAAATATCTTCCAACTTTTGGTCGCTGTCTTCTCAGAGATACTTATTGTCACAAATAAGTTAGTCTCACTTACTGTGCTTGCATTAAAATGCAGTTAACATCCATGATGTGCACATGAATGTGACATCAGCTCTGATATTGGCAGCAGGAACGCTTTAAACCAGTGGTATTATTTAACCAGATCATAAATGTGGTCTGATATTGTATTTTGGATGGTAACAGTAGAAAACAAAATACATCAACTGAGCCAAGAAAATTAAGGAAAGAGAGGAAAAGAAAGGTTTCTGTTGGCCCCTAAGTTGGTTTGCTTATACTATTCTGCCAACTATATGAAGATCTATGAAAGCTACTGTGATCACTTGTTTGGGTTCTCTATGTTAGTGAGGAAGGACAGAATTATTATTACTTTTTTTTTAAATCCAGTGATGACAAAAATAAAGAAAAAGAGAGAAGGTGAGGGATGGGGTAGGAAGCATTGAATGCCACATAAAGTCTACAGTGTGCTGCTTTGCTAGAGTAGAGAAGACGGGCCTCTGTCTTAGGCTTTGTTCATGAATAGATGGGTTTACTTGAGTAATAGAGTTTTAGTACTCAACCGTATGCATAAACTGAGTGTTAATAGTGATTTTATTGTTTCTTATGACATGGTGCGCATTCATTGCACTTTGCCAGTCACACACATCATTATAAAATATCTTCTCAAGCTGAAAAAGTCATCACACTCTCAGCTCAAGTTTACATTGCAGAAGGATCCAGCAGCTGCACTGACAGTCAGACAGAAAGACAACGCTCTATAGATAGCTAGATAAATAGATACATCGACTTAGTGTTTGCAGTTTTTCACATGACCGTGTTTTTGTGTAAGATTTTTTGTACTACGTGAGGCCCTTTGCCACTAGTGTACAACGTAGCGCATCTGTCCACGCACATGCGTGTGGCCATGTCACATAAACCACGTGTTGTGTTTTCTTCTCATGTCCGTTGATGTACCATCCATTCCCTTCACACTACAGAGCTTGGCCTTGCCTTGTTTGGTCCTGGCAGGCTGTCTGGCAGAGGACAGTGAAGCCTCTGGTAGCAGGACAGAGCCCCGCTGAAAGCCAGTCCACAGTGATGGACAGCAGCAGATCCAGCTGCACTTGTCACTGGCTATCAAGCCGGCTGTCTGAACTGGGGAACGAGAAGGGACAGGCGGGGGGAAGTGTGTGGGTGTTGGAGGTTACAGTGGAGGGGGTCTGATTGGGATGTCACAGCTACATGGATTGTGCATGTGTGAAGGAGAGAGAGCAAGAGGGAAGCGAAAGGGGGCTCTCAGTCAGCAGCAGCTGAGCTAGTGAGCAGGTGTTTTATGTCTCCCAGGCCCATGAATTTCCATCGGGAAAGACAAAAGAAGTTTGGATTCATTTCCACTTGCTGCATTGATTTGTTTTTGTTCTGTATATGTGGGGCTTCTGGCTTAAGAAAACATCTAATGGCTCCCGGGTGAAGATGTCAGTGCTCTCTTTTAAACCACCAGTCTCCACTTTGAAGTTTTAGGTATACACTTTTTTTGTTTTTGTAAAGCTGGAGTTCGTTCTTGACAAACTGTGTCTGTCTTCTCCTTTCATATTGTAGGTAGCAGAGTGCAGAAGGTTGGAACAATGCCAGATTCACCTGCGGATGTGAAAACCCAGCCCAGGTCCACCCCACCCACCATGCCTCCTCCACCCCCGTCTGTCAGCCAATCAACCAATCGCAATGCTTCGTTCACCCCTACCACCAGTAAATCAAGTAAGGATCCTTTCTATCTATTCCATCCTATTTTTAAGTAGGAAAAACAACACGTCCACTTTATACTTTAGCATCTTTAGTCCGTGATTTATTTACTATGAGCGTCATCTAGAGTCCAAACTTTTTGGAATAAATTGTTCATAACCCACTGAGTGCTTACACGCTGTGAGACGGGTGTAAGAAAAACACTGACTGGTGTGCTGCTTTGGTGACTTTTGAATGGAGTCGCTCTAAACCTTTATCTCATAGTAAACAGGATGTGGCTGTGTGCGCTGGTGTCCAAGGCATTGTAAATGCTTCTTTACAGCATAGATTATGTAGTTGGTATTGGGGTAAAAGCTACTGTACACCAAACTGGACCAGTTTGTGGTTTAGCTGTTAATAGAGATGTCATATTTTAATCACAATGTCTATGATTTGTTGTGACTTTGGCCTTATTGTGTCTTTGCTAGGACTTACAACTCTTCCTTCCTTCCCCTAAATTTGCCATGAAAATGGAAGTAGGGCTATTCCAGTAAGAATAAGAAAAATTCATTCGTTAAGACCTACCACATGCCGATCAGACTCTTCACAAATGCATACATTTTTGCAATACCTTAGCAGCCGTCTGCGATGAACTTCGCAGCCATTTGTTCTGCTTTTGTCATGTGTCACTCTATACGCTTGTGTAAAGGAAGAGAAATTCCAAATATGTGTTTCTTCTCTGCTCTGATGAACAAGTGTTGAAGTCACTTGTGCGTCAGGTGTGTTTCCCTGCAGGCGTCCGTGTGTGCTTGTGTCTTTTGGAGTGCATAACGCCCTTGCTGGTGGGACAAGTGTCTTTGAGTGTCTATGTAAGTGTATGGCATTGTGTATGCGTGTGTGCCTGTGTTGTTTACCAGCTGGTCAGGCGGCAGTCGATACAGGGTACATCGGCCAGGATGGTGTTTCGGTGTGTAGAGTGCTTTCTTCCCTATATAGCAATGGCAGACTATGTTGTTTCACCTGTTGTGGCGGGTGGTCAGGAGTGTAGATCTCTCCTTGCACCTCTCCCTCGCTCTCTAAAACCAGAACACAAGTGCAGCCTATTAGAATCACATGGGTTAGTCCATATGTGTTCAGGCCCTCGTTCTGTGGATTAGAGCAACAAGCATGCCTGAGAGGAACCAAAGCAGCTACACACCAGTGGACATTTGAACTGCCTATAGTCTTTGCTTTATCAAAATATGATGGAAAAGTATCATACCCGACAGTAGCTCACTACAGAGCCCTAAAAATACACACTGAAAAGATTACGCAGCTGGTTGGATGCTGTGCTCACTGTAAGTGCTGTCATATGCTGTTATCGTGAAGTTTAAGCTATATACAGCTTTAGGAAAAAATGCCACGTTGTGTCATCATTAGGTATTCCAGCAAACACGCAGCATTCATACACAGACGCAAATATATTTATTTAGATTTGGTGAGACACGGGACTGACTGGAGAAGAGCATTTCAGGGGAGAGGTCATACGTGTTTTTGTTTTTCTCTGTTTGTTTGTGCCTGCATTAAGAAAAATACGCGAGTGAGTATAAATGTGTATGAATGCTGTGCCTATTCTGAACCTCAAAGCTGCAAATGTACTTTCAGCTGGTGGACATGTGCGGGCCCAGATTTAGCTACACACCTGCTACTGGAATAAAAGTAACACAGGCCATAGGACTATTTTTGGCATCTCTTTAACAAGTTCCTCATATAGTTGTGTCCTAGTGAGTGAGTGAGTGAGAAGCAGGGCGAAATAGACTGATACAGAGGCAGATGGATGGGTCGGGGTGGGAGTCAAATGGTACCACTTGTGAGACAGCTGAAGTTACTGCAAACACACACTCACGACATCTAGCAGAAAATTGCATCACTACAGTTGTCATTTACTGGAGGCGTGGTATCGACTTTAAACCTGTTGTGTGCTTTATTTAATTCATCTCAGCCAAACACTCTTCTGTCAGCAGGATTTAAAAGCTTCTGCCCTTGTCATGCCCCTAGATCTGTCAGATGCCCCTCAGGCCCCTCCGAAACTACTGACCCAGTTCACGCCGCCTCCTCCTCCTGTCTGTTTATCTGCAGTGCTGAATGGGAGCAGCCACTCTCCTACATCGCTAAACGGTGCTCCGTCCACTCCTAACGGCTTCAGCAACGGGCCGGCCATGTCCTCGACAGCCTCGTTGTCCAACCAGCAGCTCCCGCCGGCCTGCGGCGCCCGGCAGCTCTGCAAACTGAAGCGCTTCCTGACCACGCTGCAGCAATTTGGCAACGACATATCGCCTGAGATTGGAGAGAGAGTGCGCAGCCTCGTCCTGGGACTGGTGGTAAGTTGTAATTATGCTCGTGTAGAATTTGCCTGATGAATCTTTTCAGTAACAACGTTTTGTATAAATATCTGAAGCTACATTAAGCTAATACGTGGAACTTATTGTGTTATTTGCTCATTGAGAATCAAGAATGTGTGCACATAATACAAACAGATATAAGCATGTGGAGAAGACAATAAGGAAATGGGATGTGTTGGAATGATTGTGCGAGCGATCTATAAAGCATTAAAAGCACTTTTTTCTTCTTGTTGTCTTGGATAGAATTCCACTCTCACCATTGAAGAATTTCACTCTAAACTTCACGAGGCCACCAACTTCCCTCTGAGGCCGTTCGTCATTCCTTTCTTAAAGGTAAATGTCTGCACATTTCAACAAATCAAGCCTGATGTCCTCTAGTTAAATGCACAAACTTTACTTCTCACTGTGGTCAGCGCTCAGGACAGCGTTTCAGTGAAAGTATTCAAAGAGTAGTAAAAAGGGGAATCTATATGTGTACAGTGTGTACATGCGGTAGCCATCATACTGTATATAAACAGTGGTAAGACGTGCATGGTAATGTCTGACAAAAAGGGTGTGTGTGAGTTTGTGTGTGTGAGTGTCAGACCTCCTGGCGTGCGATGATCCTCCACATCTGGGACATCGCAGCAATAGCTGTGTTATATCAACCAGACAGGTCTGAGAGAGCTATTTGACAGCACTGTTACACACACATTCACACGTACACACACAGATAAAAGACACACAACAGCACACCCCGGAGAAAGAGAGGGAGACACATGGTAGAGGAATGTGTCAAGGGACCTGTCTTATCTCATCCTGTCTCTTCATCTATCACGTTCTTTTTCCTCACCCTAATCTGGCATTATTTCACTCTCACCCCATCTATCTGCGATTCCACCGTGAGTTTCTAGCTCTTTTCCTGTCCACTCAACAATCTATGTTCCTACAGGTTCAGTAAATCTACAGCATGTCCTTCCTATAACAACTTACATACTGTCTTCCTCTTTTTTCCACTGAAGGCAAACCTGCCCTTGCTGCAGAGAGAACTGCTTCACTGTGCCAGGTTGGCCAAGCAGACCCCAGCTCAGTATCTGGCCCAACACGAGCAGCTACTCCTGGACGCAAACGCCAGCTCACCACTCGACTCCTCCGAGATAATGCTGGAGATGAATGAGCATGGCAAGAGAAGGACCCCTGACAGGTAACATCTCTCTGTTTAAAAGCAAGAAAGCACAGACTTCAGAAATGAACATGCATTGGCAGAGTCTTACACAGACTGTTGTAAATGAATTATTTTAGGGTATTTCAGAATGCCAAGCGACAAGGGGAGGCTATAAATCCTCTGTGCGGGAGGCGGAAGTCTGGACAGCCCTGATGCCAGACTGCCTCTGCCAGCTGTCTGGGAGGGAGGAGAGAGATAAATGCAGCAAAGGAAAAGAAAAAAGAGAGACTGAGAGGCGAAAGAAAACGAAATCCAAAGGGGAGCGCAGGGAGCGAAGTACAGTACATGTCCTGAACATTATCCAAAGACAGACAGGTCTACCAGAGCTATTGTCCCACATTTCTCCCCGGCACTCTGATTTATTCGCTCAGCTAAGAGGATAACACACGAGAGAATTAACTGACGTTTCCCTTTTTCATTTCTTCCTTCTTCTCTTACTGGCACTGCCCTTCTTTTCTGATGACTTCTTCACCCCGCTCTCTCGCTCCCCTTCTTACATCGCCTGACCTGCGGGCTCCCAGCCGCTGTCCATATGTCAGAGATGTGTCCAGATGGCGATGTGCTGGCCACAATGCTGAGCACATCCTAGGCAGGGTGTGGGGAGACAGGTGGTGGCTATGGTTTTGAATGGGACTAGAGGTTGGAGCTGGACATGCAATCCCACTGTAATCCCCACACATCCTCTTCACAACCTCTGGCTTATACGCAGCAGGCAGGACTCAGAGGACGGGAGGTGGGGGTGTACAGCTGGGCCAAGGCCTACGTCATGCCAGCTATACCTCTGATTTGCTAGACAGTACAACCAGGGATGTATACGATTATAGCTGACATGCACAATAATATAGACACGGATAACTGAGAACGAGTACGCACACACATAAACACACACACCATCATCAGTGTTGCATTTATTCGCCTTTGATCCCCAGGATAATAAAGAGTGATTTCCATCTGAATGCCTAGCTATTGCCATCCAGCTAAACAGATTAATATCAACACTCCCATTTAAACTGTCCAGATGGCTTGAAAACACAACCTCTCGCGCACACACACACTTAAAGTACACAGACACAAATGAGTGTCACTAAACATCTGCCAAACACACAGCATTCAGCCCATATTGCCCCTTAAGCCCAAGAGCAGGGTGGGAGAAATACTTGCAATCTAAGAGTAGGCTGAGGGATATTCAGATTAAGAGCTTGAGATGCAGGGTGTATGCTTGGACTTGGTTTTGTTTGGTACATATGGCGTACAGCTGTGCAAAAGCTTTGGAGAGGCGCTGACTTACCGCAGTTGAACAACAAGCACCTCTCAGCAGGGATACGCAAGATGTGTGCGTGAGGATGTATGTGCGCTGGCATACACCATATGGGAGTTGCTCAACTTTAAAAAAAGACAGATTTGTGTTCCTTCCTGAAGCCTCTTCAAACAGGTTTAACTTGCAATACTGGAGTCTTCATTTAATAATCATCCATCAGACTCTGCTGTTACCATTTGATATTTAACCGTACACCAAATACAAAGATACATTAGAAGACAGACAACAGATAGGTATCATAAAAGGAATCACATCTACATGTTTAGAGCTAGTCTTTTCTCCTAAAAGGAGATTCTGGCTTTCACTTTATTGTGCCCTCCTGAACTCTGACATAATACATTGGCATTGGATATCGATGCTTGCAAAGCCATCCCACAGTTTCCATATTAGTCACTGTGGTCTGGCAAGGCCAAGGATGGAATAACAAGAGAAACATGTAGTCTGTATAGAGGTTGATTTTATTCTTGCAGACATGCCAAAGTGAGATGATATATATACATATATATATATATATATATATATATATATATATATATATATATATATATATATATATATATATAAGATGAATAATAATGAGTTTTGTGTATTTTTAAGTATTATGACACTTGAGATAACATTGGAATAAAGTTTTAAAGGTTTGCTCTCTAAACTTAACTTTAAATAGGATACATTTGCAATTACTTTACCACTGATGACATCCAAAAAAGGAAAAAAGCAAAATTATTTGTGGCTATGCCGCTAAATCACCCTTTCCAGGCCATCTGGGCTCAGAAACACTGAATTAATCCACCACCCTGTCCTCTTTCACAGGACCAAAGACAGCTCTGAGAGAGATGGGTTGCACCCGGAGCACCTGGCTAAGAGGCCCTGCACCATCAGCCCCAGCCAACGCTTCAGCCCCAGCACAGGTCTTCCTGCTCACCCTCCTCTCAATGGACTCCCCACACACCCTCCCAATGGCATCCCCCACCCGCCAAACCCCCAAGTGGGACCCCAGCACTATCGTTTAGAAGACATGGCTCTGGCACACCAATACAGAGATGCTTACAGGCATAACGAACACCGTGAAGCCCGTGACAGGCACCGGCAGACAGGTAGAACAGCTGCAAAGCATTCATTTGGTTAGATAAGTCAATAATACCACAGTGACACTACACACAGTTTCACGGTCAAGACCGAGTGAGCTTCAGTGTATATAAATGGGGTGTATGTAGAGAACAAAGGCCACCTGTCAGTCCAGTGTGATAATCCTTGTGGCACTGTGGCTATATAAAGACCACAGCCATACATGCCCATGTGGTCACCTGCAGCAACCATACATGCCTTCCTTCTGGTTCTTATACAAATAATCTCACTGATTAGATATGAGCATGTGTTTTTATTATAAACAATGTATAGACAATGTTAGCGTGTGTTTCAGTGACTCTTCTAATTTGATTTGTGCTAAATTTGTATAATTCAGCGTCTTTATATGCTTTATTATGTGACTTACATTAAAATGCATACAGCAGGAGTTGTACAGGAAATACAAAAAATCAAAAAACAAGAAAATTAAAGCAGTGCGCTCAGCTAATGGACAAAGCTAACAACCACTGCCATACTGACATAGCTAGTAAGGCCTAAGAAATAAGTCAGGGAGTTTATTTCATTATGTCGACACAGTTATTAAAAAAAATGAGTTGATGATGTGTGAAGTCTACATGACAATAATGTGGCACAAACTTCTCTGTGTTTGTGGGTTTCTTTTTTTTATAGCAGTCCACGGAGCTCGCCAAGAGGAAGTGATTGATCACCGTCTTACAGATCGAGAGTGGGCAGAGGAATGGAAGCACCTCGATAATGTACGAATCTGCAAAGCAGCTGTGTTTAATGACAACCACCTCTTTACTTCATTCAAATTAAAACAATGGGGGGGGGGGAGAAGGAGCTAAGAGGTCAGCGGGTGATGAAAGTTTGTTTTAGTGCAATTGACAGCATGCAGATGACAGGGACAGGAGCTGCTGACAGACAGTTGACCTTACGAGGTCTGCGTCAGTGCGGTGAATTAACAACAGACACACACCTATCTGGATTCCTAGCACTCAACTCTATGAGAAACCATGTAGGCTAGAAACACATACACGCACACACAATGCAAGAGTGAGAAACACAGAGAGAGAGAGAAACAGGGCCCCAGATGGAGCTCAGGACCCAGCAGAGAGCAGCTCCAGCTGGGGTGAGCAGCTGAGACAAGAGCTGCAGTCATGGAAGGAACCGGCCAGGCCTGGACCCCTGCCAAATTAGAAACACTTCACTGAAATAAATATAGCTAACTCAGAGGGGAGGGAGGTGGTGGAGAGGCAGGGGAAAGAAGTCAGAGACAGAGAGAGGGAAAGACGAATGGGAATAATGATATAGATTGAATGTCAACCATGCTAAACCCATTTAGCAGATCTTTCTATGTCTGGAAAGACAGGGCACTTTGGAAAACAGTTACACTGGTTACAATAAAGGGGGAGGTGGAGGGGGAAGGAAATCTGTTGAGCTGGCAAGGAGCAGAGCAGAAGGGTAGAAGGAATCGGTTCAACACTGTCATCAGCAGCCCAGCTGTTAAATTATCATCGTTGCATCATCGTAATGCTGTCAGACGTTCACCAACAAGCATGGAATTCATGAACAAATAGGTCGAGACACTAACACACACTGCTCGCAAGCACACGTCTGGTTTTGGGACAGGAAAAGTGGCTCGAAAAGTGGCTCTTACGTTTTGGAGAGGTTTTGTTCTCATGAGCTATTAGGAAAAACAATCTATTTAAAAATCTGGTCCCTTTCAAAACCTTTCATTTGAAAGTTTAACTTCCCTCCCGTTAGTTTACTTTTTTTTTCTGGGGCGGAAGGGACCAGTAAACTTCTCCTCTTGTTCATTAATCACTTTAAGTAAATATAATTTGCCTTTGCAGCTCCTCAACTGCATCATGGACATGGTAGAGAAGACAAGGCGCTCTTTGACAGTGCTGCGCCGCTGCCAGGAGGCCGACCGGGAGGAGATGAATCACTGGATCCGGCGCTACAGTGACGTGGAGGAGATGAAAAAAGGTGGGAGCAACGGACAGCACTGCCTTCCTCCTCCTCCTCTTCCTCCTCCTCACCACAACTCCTCCTCCAACACAGCTAGCAGCAGCGAGTCACTGCCCGTAGGAACTTCCTCGGCTGCTGAAAGGCAGACAGGCAGACAGACAGGTAGACAAACACACGCAGGGTATGTTTGGCAAAGCAAAACACTCACGGCAAGGTAGGGCTTACTTAAAATGCTGGAAACGCCGTAATATATCAATTTAGACACAGAGAGTCAGTCAGATGATGATATTTACAGCAGATTTACAAATTTTAGCTCAAACTGTGAGGCATACAAAACATCTCCTTGCAATATCCTGGATTTTTAACCAGCTGATTGCACCCTTATGTCGACAGCATGCTCATTCGTAATTAAGATTTGTATTCACTTCTAGCTCCCATATTCCACTTCCTTCCCACAAATAGTTGGAGAAAGTCTATGGCAGCCTGTTTACTGCACTGATGTTGCCACATATATATATATACATTTTACCTTTTTATACCTTTTTATCGATTCCAAAAATAGAACTGGAAACTGTAGGGCAGTCATGGATGAATGTGTGTTCGAGCAGATCAACAGTTTGTCGCCGTGTGCATGCAATCGACACTGAGTGTGAGCCTGCGTGTGTGTTTCAGAGATCCATCGAGACTTCTTACACAGGCCTCCTTCAGGATACCTCCCGGAGGAAATCTGGAGGAAAGCTGGTAAGAGTCAAGCGTCTTCCTTCTTCTTCTTCTTTCTATTGTCTCCGTGATTGACCTCACACAGACTAACAAAACACACACACACACAAACACTGTCGTCATTCTTCATGGCCCTCACCCCGGCTGCAGACAGACAGAGCAGAGGCCTTACAGCTGTAGGTCCATCAGGCCAGAGGATTGGACGTCCTCTGTGTCATTAGGATAAATGCCCTCCATCTGTCACCACCATGAAAGGCCACTGCAGTTAAAGCTGCAGTGAAAATGCAGTCAGTGGGCCTACGGTAGGCCGCGGCAGCACAGCACAGCACAAGGTGGAGTTTTAACTGGTCTCCATCATCGGGAGCACTTGAATTTTTATCCCACTTTTTCCACTCACATTTCATACACAGACCTTTGACTGAAGGGAAGAAGAAACAAACTGCTGAGATATAGAGACAAAAGAAGAAGAAATCCAAAAAAAGCTTTATTTTTGGCTAATTTTGCCAAAAGGAAGCAGGTGGGAGCGTTGCACTGCATGGGACCTGCATGTTAGATAGAGCCTGTCCCGGGAGCGGTCTGGTTCAGCCCTTGTTCCACCTCAGGCCCAGCACCATTATGCTGCACTCATACTCCAATACCCTGCGGAGGAATAGATGCTGCTGCTGTCTGCAAAATACTGTGCTGCATTTTCACCAGCAGCAAAAGGCTCTTTTAATTGCAGTTGTTTTTCATACAGGTACTACAAGCATCCCGCTCTCCCCAGCACTAAAGCACCTCCAAAACAAGCAGGGTGAGTAACATATCTCACTCCCAGCATCTCACCTCCAATGTTTGTGTGCGTGTATGTGCATATGTGTCAGCTCTATCTCAGCACCCAGGTAGTCTGTGCTGATGTAGCTGCGGTACCTCTCGCTTTTTTTAATTAAAACCAGACACGTGTTCTCTGGTCTGGTTCACATTGAGAGACTGCATTGCTTTTGAAAAATAAGATCTGAAGTGTGAAAAAGCGGACAGAAATAACACATCTCAGGGACTTGCCAAATCCCTGCAGAATTAAAATGTTAATATTGCTGCCCCCGTGTTTTCCATTAAGTGCTAATTGCCCCAGCATCTGCTATGCAGTCTCCTTGATAAGAATTAATTAAATTTGCAAACTAATCTTAGTGGTGCATGCATTAGGCCAGATAATTGAGAAGCTTGGAATAATGCAGATAGTGTTTGCAAGGTAGAGAAGAAAGAAGAGGAGGAGAAGGAGGGGTGTAAGGGGGGGGGGGGGGGGGGGGGAGTAGGAATAAAATGAAGGTAGTGAGGGAATGACAGGATGTGGGACAGCATAGACATGTGTGCCTTAAGTGTAACTATATGTGTACAGCGTTGACAGAATGCAAACTTTTTTTAGCACAAGAGCGCTGAATTCACACAAGCTCACATAGAGCTCCATGCACACGCTGCCATGCGCATGTACACAGCAGCAAAGTGTGGATAAGGCTCCCCCTCACTCCCTATCTTTCTGCACAGTAGTTTGAAACAACTGGAGTGGAGCAGCGAGGAAAAGTGACAGTTATTTATGAGTTCCCCTTCAAACAAACACTGACTGGAGGAAATGTTGAGCAGGGGAGAGAACTGCGTCGTCTAACCCGCCTAGCAATCCACTTTAGGGTGTCATTTGTGTCTTTATGCGTGTGCGCACGTTGCTATAATTGGCTCATGTGGGTTATCTGGAGAAATATTATTCAATGTATGAAAATATTGCTGTCTTTGCTGGTAGAAAATATGTTAGAGGAATTCACATCTTGTCATCGCAACATACCACATTAGCATTTGAATGCTAAACAGTGTGTTTTTGGCAAAGTATTTCCAAGGCGAATGAAGTCCTACGGGAAAACATGTTGTGTGCTGCGAGGCCAGTAATGAAAGACCACAAAATGTAATCACTTCTGCTTCTTACTGAGAAGGAACTACAGGAAGTTTCTATTTTCGACTGCCATCTGGAAAGGAGTCTACCCACCTGCCTGTTATAAAAACAAAGCCTCCTTACTCATATGGTGGACTCCTGCTGGAAAAACAAAAGACCATGTGATGAAGCCTACATTGTAGGAAGTCAGCCGGTGGAGATATGTGTGCCGGCTGCGGGGGAAAATTATTCGCCCTTTACTGTAAACTCTTGTCAGTTTCTGGTAAAACTGTTCTTGTGATAGGATGACAATTCATTCAGGGTGCTTGATGAACAACCGAGTTGGTGACATCTGCTGTTGTCAGCTCTGAAAATGATTGTGACCAGACGTGTTTGAATAAATTATTGAAGTCTGGTTTCTTTTCTTTTTTTCACACTTCTCCTGGCATAAAGTTTTAAATCTTGGATGATGTACATCTGTTTGCCGCGTTACAACAAGACGGCAGCTTAAAGAGCCTTAATAAAGGATGACAGACAGAGCAGGCTGGATGGGACGATGGCCATAAGCACTAACACTCTCTCTCTTTCTCTCTCTCAGAGGAGGCAGTGAATGAGGTGAAGCGACAGGCGATGTCGGAGCTGCAGAAAGCAGTGTCAGATGCTGAGAGGAAGGCTCATGAGATGATTTCTGCTGAGCGCTCTAAAATGGAGAGGGCACTGGCCGAAGCCAAGAGGCAAGCCTCCGAGGATGCATTAACAGTCATCAACCAGCAGGAAGACTCCAGTGAAGTGAGTATCATAGACCCCCTACCGACATATTGCCTCATCCTCCTCTCATTGGAACTTTAAATTCCTTAATCACTCATCAGGCCCTTTGTTTCAAGGCTTTCTTGATCCATTACCCTTTGCTCCACTCCCCTTACCTGTCACGTCCGCAGTGGCAGACGAGTGGAGGTTGCACGTAGGACCCAAGATGCAAGCACTGACTTTGATGAGAGTGAGCTTTATTGTGACGGAGATAGAACAAACAGCAAAGGAGGTGGCAAGTGCTGAACCTAAGATTAACTAAACTGGGAAAAACTAACACAAGCAGACCTGAAATGGAGACGCAGGGAGACTCGGGGAACCAACATAGGGTGATGCAGGGAAATAACTGCAACAGGCAGGAGAACACACAGGGCTTAAATACACACAGCAATAATCAAGAGATGAGAGACAGGAGGGGAACACACCTGGGAGAAATCAGAGCTGACGAGACAGGGGAAACGTAAACTGAACACACTCACATACACAGAGAACCAGACAAGACACTGAACTTAACAGACAGACTCACGGGCATACAGTGTGACACCATGGACAGAGAGGGAACACAGAGAAGTGGGAGCAGGCAGGCATAGAACAAAACCCTAACAAATGGCAAACCTTAACAAAAGATATAACAGAATAAACAAGAACATAGAATAATATAAAGAAACACAAAACACTGAGTCGACAGACTCAGGACCATGACATTACCTTGCATTGTGTAATCCATGCAGCTGGCTTCTCTCGGTTTGGTGCAGCAGCAGCATGTTGTCATCATTACTGCAGAAGCAGTCCAGTTGTCTGTGTAAATAAAAGCAGACAGACCCAGATGGTTGGAGCAGAGTGCCAGGCTGAGGCCATTAGTGAGCAGTTGACCACCACCTGCTAGTAACACAAACCAGTGGCCTTGGACCAAGAATTAAATCCATAACATCGAATCCCCATGCAAAGAGGAGCAGACAAATTGTGGATGACACACACAAACTGGCTTGTAAATGCTACTTAGTTTAGGTTTTAACATGTACAATGTGAGAAATTGTTTTAAAAATACAGTACATTCTGAACGGTAATGCATTGTTTTTGATGAATAAAGTTAAAAAATGTAAAAGCTGATGCCTTTGAGGAACATACCTACTGTGCAGTCTTGTGGTATAATATCGTTGTTGTTTTATTTTCATATCACCCGAACGGCACACTGTGTTACATCGTAACGATACTGTAATATTTTTGGGAAAAATAAGCTGCATATTAAAGTAATGCAGTGGAGAAAAAACATATTTCCTGCTGGCAAATCTAGACTCTTGTTGCAGCGTTAGGAAGTGTAAACTCTGTTTGGTTGAGTACAAAATAGACTTATTTTTATCGACCCACTCTCTCCCTACTGTCTCAACAGAGCTGCTGGAATTGTGGGAGGAAAGCCAGCGAGACGTGCAGCGGCTGCAACACAGCTCGCTACTGCGGCTCCTTCTGCCAACACAAAGACTGGGAGAAGCACCACCACGTCTGTGGTCAAGGCCTTCAGGGGCTGCCAGGGGGCAGCAGTGTCCCTCTAGGAACCCCCTCCTCCAGCTCCTCCAGCTCCTCCGCCTCCTCCAGCGCGCCCCCAACTCACTCCGAGCGCACTCCTCCAGGACCCCTGTCACTCGCAGCCCAGAGCAGTATTGCGGGAGGGGCTGGCAGCGGCAGCGGAAGTGTTTCTGCCAGCCCCAAAGAGAGCAGTTCCAGCAGTGCCTCTCGCTCCACAACTCCAGCCACCCCCGCACTACTGGATGCCACCTCTCGCTGACGTCTGAACTTCGTCCCTTCCCTGCATACCGAAGTGACAGCGCTCACACTCCACACAAAACCAAACTGAGGAATCTTCATCGCAAACTGCTCCAGTCCCCTCCTTTACCTCTTATTTCCCTTATATCCCGATCTTTAACATCTTCTCTTTAACCTGATGATGGACTTGTTTCCTCACCTTCCTCCAGAATACTTTCTCTTTCACAGCCACAGATACAAAGATTGTGGTCTGGGGTTCAATGTAGTGTAAAGCATGACGAGTGCAGTGTCTCCTTTCTCTGTTGAAGAAACATATCAGACGTGTTTGCTGAGAACATGAGCTTTGACTTGAAGATTTGCCCTCAGTAACGTAAGCATGGTAAATAATGTCCACTATAAGGGCTGTGAGGAGGCAGCATCAATGGGGGATGACTAGGCCGATTAGCACCTGGATAGGATTTCCCTTTAATTTAGCACCAATGAGATGAGCCCTGAGATGTGCACTAACAGTCCAAACAGTTCCCAGATGTGGGACTTTTTCTAGTATCCCATTGGAGAAAGGCAAGGAGCATAATACCTTTTTTGTTATTTTTGAGGGAAGGGGTAAAAGTTGGGATGCGATTAATTCCTCAGAAACACAGCTTAGTATTTATTAAAAGTTGCTTTCTGGCTTTAAGGGAAAACAAAGAGAAGTCCAAATATTCTAAATAAAGAATAATAGCAATGATGCTGACGTTGATTATGATAACAATAATGATATGAAAAAAATAACTTCATTTTGAACTGCTAACTACCTTGCTAGCGAGCCAAGAAAATCTACACCGGACTCACCTCTCTGCACCATTATGAACCCAAATGATTTCAAAGATGAAAAATAACATGATCCAAACCTTTGTATTACACTGCCAAAGTGAGTAAGTAAGCGATAAAGAGAAGCACTCATCTTGTAACCAAACACAAAGCAACATCACCTCCTCAGCAGATAAGCCAGCCCTGAGACGACCGGGCTGCAGAGGAGCTGCAAAACGGGACCCAGAGACAGCAAACTGTGACCTGCTTTGATGTGCAGCTGCCTCCTGCAGTCTGGGTAAAAGTACAGCGATTCCTCAGAGACGGCCCAGACTAGTGAATATGGACAATGCTCTGAACTTACCTACAAGAAAGACTTAATGAAATAGATGGAAACCCTGCAACAGTGTGTTTTTGTTTAAATGGTAGAGAGGACAAAGAGGAACGAAAAAAGCTACACAGCCTCAAAGGAGACGATGGTGTGTACATGGCAAAGGAGCTGCCGAAACAGAAAAAAAAAACCTCAACACAAGCTTGAAAACATTGTCCAAGATGGCATTACAAACTATGGAGATACGTGGAAGGATTGTTTGTAAGTTTTTGTTGTTTTTTGTTTTGTTTTTAATTTACGCTCCACAGCGAGGAGATCTTTGAAGGAATTACCTTTACATTCACTCCCTCCTTTTCCAAAGCATGACAAACACAAGACAGAGCCTAAAAAAGGGTGGTGTAGACTTTGTTCTCCTCTCTCTTTCTACCTCCCCTCACCCCTCTCCTCCCTTCCATGTTCTTCCCCAACTACTTGACTCACGTGTGCCCTACCCCTCCGCTGGCTTTGGACAGAGAGCCACAAAGCAAGTCCCACGGGTAGGGCTGAACCCGCTTGTAGATATCGTTCCTCTTTTCATTTTTCAATAATGTCTCTTGTTGCTGATGTCCACACGTGCTGCCCTTGTGTATATCCGGAGAGACTGACTTTTGTTTTTGTTTTGCTACCTTTCACTTTCCTCCTTTGAGTTCGGGTTGAGCAGTGAAGACAGAGCAAGGACGCTTATGTTTATGAGAGGAAGGCCTGCATTGTACTTATTGTTTGATTTGTTGAATCTATATCAATGAGATGGAAACCCCTCTTGTAGAATATTTTGTATTGCTCGCATTGTAAGACAGTGAGAGGACGGAGGTGCAATATGAAGAGAATTCAGCTACTGAATGGAACCTCAGCAACTGCCCATAGGGTGTCATATAATATAGATACATATAAATATATTTAAAGTAACATCAGTAACTTAATGTGAATGTACATAGTATTTAAAGAGGTCCAAAAATGTGTTTGCCAAATAACAGAAACCTTTAAAGTTTAATGTCCAGATTTTTTTTCACAGTACATTTGTTTTTAAAATTGATCAAATTTTTTTTTCTCTCATACAAGTTAAACACTTTTTCAATTTTCACTCAAATCAAAGTGTCATGTGACTCTGAGTGGAGGAAACTGTTGGCAACAGTGGCAAAACACCTCTGCATCCTGCAGTAGGTGACTCAACAGTGTGTATTAATAGAAAGGCTCAGTGGTAACTCAATTAGTTTGTTTTTTTCTTCTCATTTACACCAATCTTTGGAAATGTCATACTTGACACATCACGTCAAGCACTCAGTTTCTTACCAGCCGTTTAGCTCCAGCGCCCCTGTAGTGATCCTCTCTCTCTTGGTCCTCATCAGTCTGCGTGCATGTGGTTAACAGTGTTTGTTTCTCCCATGGTGCAGGATTAAGCGATACGCCAGTGTTAAGCTACAGTACATGACAAATCTAATTTGATACCCAATCTTTAAAATGTTGTTCTTTACTCCTCGCTGCTTATTGTTCATTTGTAAAGACACAATTTGAGTATAAGCTGCTGACTTGGGGGTGGGAGGTGGGGTGGGGGGCAGGTCTTTAGTTTCAGGCCAAGAGAGTAGCACGACTTCTTTCGCTCTGTTTTTTCTTTTCCAGGCTTTCCCACACGCCTCAGCAATAAGGTTAACACGAGAATACTAAACAGTCAAAAAGCCTTGAAAAACTGTGTGTGCATATTTTATATTGATTATTGTATAGCTTACATGCTTGGCGTCCTTTGCTTGGACCAAAAGGGGAAAAAAGAGTAACTTTGTTTTTGCAGTTGGGGCATGGGAAAACAAAAACTCTTTGTTACTTTTTAGTTTTTGTTGGATTGATTTTTTTTTTTTTGACTATCTGAGACCATATTTCAAATGACATAAGCTGCAAGGTACCCCTTCATTCATGTGTAGCATTTATGTATGTGTGTTAGAATTACCATGTTAAGGCGCTGACCTCAGCCTATTTTCTTTTTCTGTGACTTGTTCCTTTTACCCTGATGTCGAATTCCTCCACTACTACCACAAACCACTGCTCACAACCCTCCCTTCACACTAGCTACCTCCTGTGACCATACAGCTAACCACCAGGAGAGGTTGACCTGGACTTTGAAAAGCTGGGTTGAGAGCAGACATGGACACACACACACACATGCCCGCTCAAAAGTCGTCATAAAAGGAAATAGCGTTGTAGAGAACTGTCTTTACTCATAATGTTTAAATCCATTTATTCCTCTCAGACCCTAGTGTCTCTCATTTTCATTTTTTTAAAACACATCCCACTAAAAAACTGATACTGCTAGAATTTAGTAACAGGCACACATGCAGTCAGACCTCCGTATTACCAAACCAATCAGAGAATTGACCATGACATGCCATTTGTTGTCCAAAACCAATAAAAGCACAGACCAAAGTACTCCTGTATTGCCATAGTAGGTTCTGAAATGGTGTGAATCAGCAGACCAGAAGTAATAAAGGTTAGAGCTCAGCTACACCAGTTAACCAAAGTGTCTGAAATACACACGCTCAGAGCCCAGGAGTGAAGACCGCCCTCAATGAACTGGCTGAGTTTCAGAAGTGTAGAATTATTATTCAAGCAATCAAAGCGCTTGTTGTCTACATACTGAAAAGTGCTTCTGTAAAAATAATAGAAGCCTCTCCTTTCAAACAGCCTACTGATTGCGTGTTCTTACAGTCACAAAGCCTTGCAGAGATAAAAATGAATGCATGGTGTGTGTGCATGTGTGTGCATATGGTTGTGTGTGTGTGTTTTTGTAAGTCTTTTTTTCTTTATGTCTCTGTACAAACTACTTGAAACCTTCAGAGCTTTAATGAAACATCCCAGGCCGTGTACAGTGGCACTTTGATTCACAGTATGTAGCAGCAGCTTTTTGCAGTACGGTGACACGTTTTTCTATAACATCCACATCCACGCAACATTGTGGCGGCAGTTCCGCTCATCTTTCGAGCGCGCTGCTTGTGTGTGTGCCTCCATGTCTGTGAGTAAGCCCTCAGATAAACGAAACAAAGCCAAACCCAACAGACCATTATAAATGACCAAAACACAACCAAAAGCTACAACCATCTCAGTTCAATTTCGCTTTGGTTCTAATTTTTGTGTTATGTCCCAGCAGTAGAGAACGTCAGCTGTGATTGATTGCGTGAGATATGAGACTGCAGTTCGAATCTGCACAGGAAAGAGCAAAATTGTCCTTCACTCCTCCTGGGTTCAGTGGACAGTAGGATACAGAAGATCAGCTGGGGTAATGAAACAAATGCAATTAGTGCATTAGTGCTGTGGTGTCATTTACTTTTCTCTGTGAAGATATTATATATGGCAAACACATAAGGGCTCTGCTGTTGTGAATACCATCCAAGGGTCTCCAAACACTTTGCATTGGCCATGTGTCTTATTTGTTTAACTATGTACATGATATGGGCAAAACACATGTTTAGAGAAGACAGATATTAGCAGGTTGGTGTTTGTTCCTCCCAACTCCAACCAGAGAAGCTTCAAAGCTCATCAGATGTGACGCTGACTTGTCCTTCCTGTGAAACAGGCTCCAATATATAGCTACAGTAGAAAGCTAAGGTGGCAAACAGTGGATACAGAACTTGTTTTCCCAAAAGCCATGGCTCAGGATGGTCTTGTTTTTATCTTTACATAAACTGAATAAAGGTTTATGGCTTTTTATGTGTAGGGAAGCATTCTATACTGTAATGTGCAATACATTATTACAGAAAAACATGTTTCTGTAGGAAAGGATGGCGCTTTGAAGATCTTTTCCCTTTTGTTTAATTTCCCTCTTCAAACGGTCCTGTTGCCATTTTTAGATGAAGTAAACTGTGCCAGAAGAATTCAATTCTTATTTGTATTTATTTCTTGCATGCTTTCCTCCCTGTTGCTAATACCGCTCTTTAACTGTTCGCTCTGTTGGATGTGTGAAGCTGTAAAACATTCTAATTCAGGTTATTGTCTGTGTTGAACAATGTAACTGTGTAATTAAAACATGAAATGAAGTATTCATTGCTGTTCTCTCTTGTCTTTTTCAAATGTGGGAATATTCTAAGATTACATGCCCAGAAAATGAAACTGATCCATTGTTATTAAATAATTATTAACACAGAGCCATTATCCCAAATGTTGACATATCACCAAAAAATCTAGACATACCATGAAGATTATGCAAGTATATTACAACAGTGACACACAAAAACATTACTAAACAACTCTGGCCTCATGTTAAAGTCACCTCTTCTACTAATTCTTCTTCTTTCAGCTGCATCACTCCATCTCCATCTTTACACCTGCCTCCATTGACCCTATTAATAGCATTTCCCTCTGTCACACCAACCCTCTCCATGTCCTCCTTCACTGCATCCATGAATCTCCTCTGTGGTCTTTTCCTCCTGCCTGGCAGCTCCATCTTCAACATCCTTTGTCTGATCTTCCTGTTTATTATTTCATCTGCACATGTCCAAATCATCTCAGCCTTGCCTCAATAACTCTCTCCAGACTGCTCAACCTGAGCTGTCCCTTTCCATCCTACCAGCTGGGTTTTTTTTTTTTTGGTCTTTTGTGCACTGTCCGTTGCTCTGGATTTTATACTAAAGTAAATGTAATAGTCTGATTAAATCTTATTATACTTTTAGCCTCTTCTGAATCACCTGCTAGGTTTTTAAAAAAAAAATCAATTTCTTCCCTTCTTATAATGAGGCACACGGTGGACAGGTCTGTCAACAAATCTAATATTTGCCCAGGTTCAACAACACAAGTGACCAATCAAAACGTGGAAACACCATAACACCACATACCAAACATAAGCCTAATCCGATAGAATCTTACTATAAACCCATTCATGATCACATCCCAACCCCCATCCATAACCTTGACCTTAACTGACCCCGTTTTTGGATTTTTTTTTTTTCCCTCAGTGGGCATCGGCAGTTTTTTTCCAAGTTGCAAAGCTATGACACCTTAACAAAGTGATTGGTCAGATGCAATGTTGATCCTGGACTTGCCTCCCTACATCTAAACCGCAGAACTTTATTTTACATTTTTTAAGGTTATCCAAACCTTCCCAGGGCTCCTATAGAAATGTCATTAATGACACTCCATGTATGAGTTTTTTCTTCCTCCCATCACCCCCAACCGGGCACGGCATATAGCCACCCCTCCCTGAGCCTGGTTCTGCTGGAGGTTTCTTCCTGTTAAAAGCGAGTTTTTCCTCTCCACTTTCACCAAAAGCTTGCTCATCAGGGGTCGTCTCATTGTTGCAGTTTGCTCTGTATTATTGTAGAGTTTTTATCTTACGATATAAAGCAACTAGAGCCAACTTTTGTGTGTGTGTGTTTTAGCGCTACATAAATAAAGCTGAACTGAATTAAACAGCTGGAGCAGGTTATGCAGTCTGGCAGTGTGACTTAAAAGAAGAGGACTGAGAAAAGGGAAGAGAAAAGGTCAATGTATGTTAATGGAAAAACCAAACAACAGACACCTTTTTACTGCAGTTTCTTTCTAAAAAAATAAAATAATACATAAAATAAAATAATTATATATTGTTGTTATTAGAGACACCAATAGAAGCTACAGTTAGGTCCACAGTTACACATTTTTCCCTGTATTTTTGCTTCTGTACAGCACCACAGTCAAGATATGGTTTAAGTGCACATTTTCAGTTTTATTTTTCAAGGGGTTTTGCAAGAAATATTGCATTATCTGTTTAGGAATGACAGCTTTTTTTTATACACAGTCCCACATTTTCAAATTGTTAAAAGTAACTGGCTGGCAGGCTGTTTCACTGGTGAAGTCTGTTCCCTTGTTAATTTATGAGAAATTAAGCAAACACAAGATTTGGAGTTAATACCAAGTGTTGAACCTATTTGGTAACTTGTCAAGGGAATTTTCCATGTGAGATGTTGTTGCAAGTGAAGGAAGCCATCAAGCTGAAAAATAGACAGAGAGATATGAAAAACATTAGTGGCCAAAGGTGGGAAACTTTATTGTCTGGTACAGTCTTTAAAAGGTGCACTACTTAGCACTGCTTAGACGCCTGGGAGACCACAGAGTACAACCAAAGCAAATGATCGCAAAATTCTGTCAAGAACACTCTCAAGGAGGCAGGTGTATCATTGCCACGGTCTACAAACAAGAAGTGCCATTATGAATGGAAATACAGAGGGTTTATACTAAGGTCCAAACCACTGAAGAACAAGAGGGTCAGAAAACATCTAACAGAGCCTGAACATTTCTGGAGAGATGCAACCAAGATGAACTTGTAAAAGAATGATAAAAACAGAAAAGTATGGAGAAGGAGAGAAACAGCTCATGATCCGATGACATTACCTGTCCAATATGGTCATGGTAATGTTATGGCATGAGTATGTGTGGCTGCCAGTGGAACTAGCAGCAATAGTTTTTACTGATGATGTGACTCCTGACAGAAGTAGCAGGAAAAATTGTAAAGTGTACAGGGCTATACTCTCAGCTCAGATTCAGTCCAGTGCTGCAAAATCGATTGGACAGCACTTCACGGTGCAAATGATAATGACTAGAATCATATTGCAAAAGCAACCCAAGAATTTCACAAGGTAAATAAATAAGATATTCTTCAATGACAAGTCAGTTGCCAAATATTAAACAAGTAGAGTATGCTTTGCAATTACTGAAGACAAAACTGAATGCAGAAAAACCCGCAAACAAGCAGCAACTAGATGTATCTGCAGTAAAGGCTTTAGAGAGCATCTCAAGGGAGGAAACACAGCATTTAGTGATGTCCATAAATTCTAGACTTCAGGCAAACGCTGTTTGCATTAAAAACAATCCTTATATTTAAAACTAGGTCAGTTTTTATAATTACGTTTGGATGGCAGATTATGTATAAAAATTGCTGTAATTCCTTTACTTTTGTGAAAACCTTTGAATTAAATCTAAAAGTCTGCACTTCAATCACATCTTGATTTCTTGATTTAAAATCCACTTTAGTGGTGTACAGAAAACTGTCAAACCTACCTAACTGTATATAAAAGATGTGACATAACCCATAGGTTTGGGCGCACAGTTTTGATGCCTCTAACGGTCATCACCACATCTAAATATATTTGGACATATATGTTATCAGCTAACACTAACTAGCTTAGTAAGGGTCACCTGAGCTGATTGTACCCAGTCCAGATAATACTCCACCAAATGCAGTGGAGTATTTTGAAGCTTTTTTTGAAGCTTCCTAGAAGTAGCTCTCTGTTCTGTAAAATTTTATTATTTTTATTATTTTTTAATCTGTCCTGTCCTGCAGTTTTAGCAAGCAGACATAAATGCATTGTTATGCCAAATACATTTGCTTTGCCAAGAGGGGCACTATAGAGTCTCTTAAGGCTCATCTTTTTAGTCTTTTTCTTTTCATTCTTTCTTTTCTTATTCGCGTTATTTGTATAGTTATACAGTGGTGGAGCAGATAGGGAGTGAGGGTGTGATTTGAAGCAATGCGAAGGATGGAACAAAACTGGATTGGAGATGTGATTCACAGACACAAACCTGGTGTGTTCCTGGGGTTGGACTTTATATTATCACGTAGGCATACCTGCTAATCAGTGAAAACTTATGAATAAAAGATTGTTAGAACTTCACTCACTGAAAAAAAAACAAACCCTGAGGACAGATTTCAGACTTCTGAAACAGATAGGTTAAAAATAACATTTAAAAGAGGAAAGCTTTGTCGGTTAGCACTCTTGCCTCACAGCAAAAAGGTCCCAGGTTTGAATCCACTATGTGGATGGGTGCTTTCTGTGTGGCGTTTACATGAGCTCCCCGATTCTCTCTGGGTACTCTCACAGTCCAAAGACATGCAGTTCTTCAGGCTTAGTTAACTGGTTACTCTAAATTGTCCATAGGTGTGAATCTGAGTCTGAGTTGTTGTCTGTCTGTCTGTCTGACCTGTCCAGGGTGCACCCCGCCTCTCAAACTATGGCAGCTGGGATAGGCTCCAGCCCCCTGTGACCCTGAATTGGATAAGCTTAAGAGGATGGATGGAAAGCTTTGACAGATAATCACAGTTATAATAATCCAAAAGCCACCAACAACACAGAGGTCAGGAGGTTCACTTCAGATCAGTAACTAAAATTAACTAAAATTATAGTTATAAGACAGATATAGAGACACCCAAGTGTTGCTCAAAGGGCCCCCCGTACATAAAGTTGAATTGGGTGGTTTATACATACAGTTATTATCAGGGAAAAATAAACTATAGAGAGCTTTATTTTTTAAAACCAAGCAGTAAACATGCCCATTTCTGCTAAAAAAAAAAAAAAGTAAAATGGGAGTCTAGCGGCCTGTGTAGCTCATTATTAGAAACTTCTAATGATTTCAAACGTATAAAATAAATCAAATTTTACAATGAAGAATGGGATGCGCAAATATCATTTTACAGGCTTTTTGTAGTTATAGTTGTACTAGTTCACTCATGTGGGTAAACTGTGGTGAGGTATGCGTGTTTGTAGTGTAGGGGGCAGCCATGGCCCCCACGTACAGTAGGTACGCCACTGAGAGGAAGAGCCTCCACACAAAAGAAAAACCGCGCTCACGTGCGCTCGTCTGTCAATCAGTCCCGCGCGCCATGCGCCTCACTCACAGGTGATATCTATTAGGTTACCTCAAATTGTGCAGTCGCGTTTGTTTGCGGACCGTCCACCGGGTTCCTCCCTGTCAGGGATATTTTTCTGAGGCGGTTTTGGCAAGCTGCAGTCAGCTTTGCAGATGCTATGTGTGAGCAGTAAGCATGGCGGAAAATCATCTGGAGTACGGCTACCTCGAGGGCGAGTCCATCGGAGAGCTATTCACGGAGGACCCGGTGAGCATGGGCTATTATTGTGCTGGCGGTGGGCAAAAAGCAGGTTTGACACGGGTTATTTGTTTGCTTGTGTGCTATATGTCGACGCGGTGCAATAAACCAAGCTCGTCACGCTAAGCAAACGAGCGCAAACGCAGTGTCGTATTGTATATCCCCGACAAACGTTGTGTGATAAGAACACCACTGAGCCACATCTAAGATGCAGAGTGAAAAGCTGGGCCACTCGGCGCATTGTAGGTCCGGGTTAAGTGCGGTTATAGCTACGTTTTGTGCTGCACTTCAGGCGTGATTAGATTACGTTGCTGCCCAGAAATATCAGGACAGCTCAATTTGAACATGTTTGTTTTTTTTAAGGGAGATTAGCTCATGTATATGTAAATATGCAGTAGATATTGGGAACATAGGAGGGACAAAAAAAATCAGTATCTTTTTATCACAAGTCGGACAACAAGCCTAGTTTCAGATCAGTGAATCTGGGAAGGTTCCCAACTAATGTTAACCCAGTAGGAATAAGCAATGCCCTCTAGCCTCCAGAAGATGCCAATGTACCTTTTGACAAAATCTGTCCAGCCTCTAACCTCAAACTGCAAATGAACATAAAAAAAAATGTCTAATTTTGTTTTAATGGCGCTGTTGGAGAGCACTAATTGTACTACTACCCATAAGATTCAAATGTTTCTGCATCTGTTTTAAAGTTTTTCTTTAATTTGCCATCATTGCTGAGCGTCTTACTTTAGTCCAAAGTTTCTTCAAGTTTACTTTTTTGGTTGTGTCACAGGAGCTGCTGGCCATCAAGGCCAGGGTACAGGAGCTGGAGATGGAAGAAGAGTCGGAAAGACTGAAGGAGGAGGAGAGGTGTGATGCAGTGGACATGCAGCTCCTGACCAGCAGCCCTCAGTCTGGTGAGACAGCTTGCATCTCATCTGTGGAGCGGTGCTTTGTTGTACCACATTGTATAGCTGCATAGCTAAATGCATGCAAGAAGCCTCAACAGTGTATTTTTAGCCAGGTGTGTGTAGCATTACAGCCTCCAGGAAGGTGAGATAACCACATTCTTCTCCATCTGGCCAACACCTGGGACGCTTCACAGTGGTTGCGAGTGTTGTGCCTCATCACTGCCCAATGAGACGAAGCAGTGAGCCCCAGAGAACCAGAAGTGTCCTTCTCGCTGCCTGTGGCTATTTTCTGCCCCTGTGCGTCTCCCTCCCCCCCATCCTCCTCTTTGGTTCCTGCTCTGAGCAGAGATGCAGTCAGAGAAGAGCCAGACTGAGATGTGTATTGTCAAAGAGATAATATTGGTGAATGTAATCATTGTTAGTTTCACCTAGCATGACTCATGTAGACTGCACGTTCCCTGTGTTGCATGTGCAAAAGCAGTGGATAAAGTCTGTTTCCTTCACAGGACCTTTCTACAACATGACTCCCGAGGAGAGGATAGACGCAGACAACAGGTCGATCTATGTTGGAAATGTAAGGAACATTCATTTCTACACTTGGATATTTTTGGGGGGTGTCACAGTTTTGGTCTAACACACTGAATAAATCTCAGGTAGACTATGGAGCCACTGCAGATGAGTTGGAGATCCACTTCAATGGCTGTGGTCCTGTCAACAGAGTAACCATTCTGTGTGACAGGTTCTCCGGCCATCCTAAGGGGTAGGTTCAGTCTGTATTTATACATCTATATATTTTTATTTTTTTGCAGTCTAACATTGTTTGATCATAGCATACACCTACATGAATGTTGGCTCCATATCTAATTGGTGCATTTTATCTTTTCTGATCTTCACAGCTTTGCTTACATTGAGTTCTCCGATCGAGATTCTGTACAGAGTGCCATTGGACTGCATGAGACTCTGTTCAGAGGAAGAGTCTTAAAGGTGAGGGGGTACTATGCTTTTTTTTTTTTTTTTTTTTTTTCTCCCCCCCCCCCTCCACTTCTTGAAGACGTGCAGATTTCAGGTGCACAATAATACCAGTCAAATCTCAGTACATTTGTTGTACATGCACAGCTTGCCGCACCATAAGAGGGAAAAGATCTCAGGTGGCATCAGATTCTACCAAAATAACCTTCTTGCTTGGGAAGAAACAAGTTTGTACTCTTTGTACTGTTCTTGGTTGGAACAAAGTTAAAGTTGTTTTGCTTAGCACAAAGGAATAGACTGGGAAAATGATATTTTGCCGTGTGTACTGGACATAACCCCACTTCCTGTTTGGAAGTGAAAATAGAACACCAAAGGGTCTTGGGTGTGTTCAGTGTTTGTCTTTTTAACCAAATTAGTCCTAACCAGTAAAGAGCCTCCTTTGTCTTGCAGGTAATGCCCAAGAGGACTAACATGCCAGGCATCAGCACCACTGATAGAGGAGGGCACAGAGGCGCCCACTCCAGAGGCAGAGGTCGTGGCTACCGTCCACCCCGATACCATAACAGCTCTCGAGGCAGGTTCCGTTACCAGTCGAACAGGCCACAACATCAAACACCCCACCCTTACTACGGAGGAGCCCCAGTGGGGAAAAGACAGTGGGGACACATGGACTACCATGAGCAGACATCTAAACGTTACCCATGTCTGCTGCTTATCACGCCACCATCAGAGGAGTTAGGGGCAGGGTCGAGTGGACAGCACTACCCCCAGCAGCGCTAGGTCTACCCGCAGCATAAAGTTGGAGGATAGAAGTGACACAAGTCATTTTAAACATTCTTCCATCCATTATCAAGTTGGCAATTATGAGAGGTGCATAAATGACCACAGTGATGAAGGTGAGATGTGCATAATTCAGAGATGTCGCTTTATTAGCTTATGTTGCTGTGAATGCATGGGACAATCCTCGAAATGTTATGCAGTTGCATCTCTGTTTTTACAAATTGACGAATGTTTTGTGTTGCTGCCTGCAATGTAATCTACAAATTTTCCCCTTATGTATAACTTAAGTTCTTTGCTATGTATGTGAATAAATAAAAATGATCTGGTGTTCCACTTGTAGTAAAATAACACACAGTGATGTCTAACAGTTCAGTTTTATTACAGTTGTATTTCATAATTAAAGAAACAAGTAAATAAAATAAAGGGTGTTTATGTACAGTGGAGGATCAGCAGACTGGGTAAAAGATGCATCAGGCAGTTTGTACCATCATTCCAGAAACAATCCCATCGAAGGCCCTGGAGGAGGATCGATTATTGGTTAAACATCACTGTATAAATGGGGGACATCAAATGCAACATCAGCGTATACTCACTTGGATTGAATGGTGTCTCCAGGATTGTGGAACGGGTTACACATAACGTCAGTAAATGAGTTGTGCAACTTCCTGAACATCTGAAAATGAAACCAGGGTCAGTTGTGAAGATAAATGTTCCAATCGAGTCCCAAAAAGTTGATTATGTTCATCTCGACAAGACGTAATCAAGTATTGTGTTCTAGTTGTGCACAGTGCATCCTAAACTTTGAAATGTAAGGTTAATTGTCATCAGGATTTTATTTAATCCAGCTCTGTTGGAAAATGTGTAGATGCTTAGCAAACTCAACTTACACTTCTTATTTCATTATCCCGCAAAGATGTATTTGATGAGTCGACAACAATTACAAATTTCACCTTGGAGTTGGTCACATACCCATATCTATTTTACAAGTCAAGGATACTTGTGTTTTCTTCAGGAAACATTGAGACCAAACATTCCAGCTAAGACAACTTCTGGTTTTGTAGAATGATAAGAGACGAATCTGCAAGTCTGGTTTATAAGGATTTCAGCATGGATCCACCCATTATTTGCCACACGGTCATCTGAAATGGTTTTGGTGGAAAAGTGTGTTTAAAGATGATTACAAGAAAGGTTGTCTAAGAGTTCAGGCTCTGATGAATAAACGTGGTCATACAAAATACTGACTTATTATTAATAGCTTGTTAGGATTTTCCCAGCAAAATATAAAGAAATGGGCGTGGCCAAATACTTCTGCACACTATTTTGAAGAGTAATGGTTTATTTATATTTTATGTAATAAGATAATTAGTCTAAGGTGAGATCACTCTATCCTTAGTGAAAGAAACGTGATGTAAGTACACGGATAGCTCCCACCAAAACAAGCAGTAAAATTACTTAAAAATAAAGGATACACTTTATAGTCTTCTGTTGGGTAAAGCAGACCCAGGTACAGCTCTCTCTGGTCTCCCAAGGCTTTGCCCACAGCTGAGATCTTTTCTTCCACCACATCCAGAGAGGTGTGTACTGTGTAGTGAAACTTCAGCTCATTTTGAGTGGGAACACTGCGGATATATAGCGGGTAATTCTGCCAAAAACACATACAAATGTAGAGAAGAACAAGAAAAAAAACATTAAAGGAATCGTCTTTGGAGCACTTGCTCGGGAAAGATTCAGAAAACTGTAACAGCAGGTAATCTAGCTAATGCTAGGCGATAGCCATGTTGGTGCATTTAAACTTTCCGACCTTACAGCGTTCAGACAAAGCTAACATGTGCTTAGATACGTCTATCAATATAAGGTTAACCTATGGCCACAACACGGAAATAAAACCTGTGATATATAACAACAATCATTACCTCTTTTGCGATCACAGCTATGCACACCGCCATATTAGTGTTCATCTTGTGAGCTGGCAGATGCGGTCACGTGATACGTTGCATTCAGTTATAACCCGTAAAGCAGGAGTAGAAAGCAGCCCCCTTTTGAATGCCAGTTTTTCCTGTATGATGTATATACCGTGTGCTTAAATAGTTGACTTATAATCTTTATATAGTAATATTTCCATTTTTAAGCTAAATTATATTTTATGAGATTAGTTTTTTTGTTATTTATCCGAATATTTTGAAATTTAATTTCGTGACAGTCAGATTTATCAGCAGTCATTGAATGCAGCATACTCCAAAAAGCAATTTTTTGTTTATTTAATAACACAATATGAAGCTACCGTAGTCATATATAAGAGAAATTAAACTAGAAAAAGATGAAGCGATTTCAGTGAACTGTAAATAAATCCTAGCAAACATCTTAAGAGTGGCTGTTTCCTGTATGCGCAAATATTGCGCTGAAAACTTGCACGAAGACAAACAAAACACTTCCTTGTAGCGGAGGCTCATATGACTTCTGCACAGCCATGGGAAGAATGGTTGCTCTATCTCTGATAACTTTTTTTGGAGCAATAATATGTTGTTCCTGGACAAAAAACCTACCAAACGCTCCAACTCCAAACATTATCATCATGCTCATGGATGACGTGAGTTTTTCTCTTCTTCTTTCTTCTATTGGTTTGTATGTTTAGTTACAATTTTACCTCAGATTGCAGTACTGTAAGTGACAGGCTGAGCTGCATATTTCTCGTTAAACCTGTGAGGTTTTATTCGGGTCGTTCTGTGCTGGCTGCAGCTGTTATTCAAGTAACTTATTCACCTTTACTTCATGTAAACAGCAGGCTGTAAACTCTAATCTAAATGTGACTGCATATGTATGGAGTGAGTAATAAACTTCCCTCTACTGTTCAGATGGGCTGGGGGGACTTGGGGGTGTTTGGCCAGCCTTCTAAAGAAACCCCTAATCTGGATGCCATGGCAGCTGAAGGGATGCTCCTACCAAACTTCTACACTGCCAACCCACTCTGCTCCCCCTGTAAGTCAGCAGATGATGTAACACTGACATAAAACGGCATTTCTTGTTTTAGTGGATAATATAATTTCTTTCCTTCCAGTCTTCCTCCCTTTAACCCCCAACCAGTCATGCCAGATGGCTGCGCCTCCCTGAGCCTGATTCTGCTGGAGGTTTCTTCCTGTTAGAAGGGAGTTTTTCCTTCCCACTGTCACCAAGTGCTTACAATAAAAATCACCTTGAGGTGATTGTGATTTGGGTCTATATAAATACAACTGAACTGAATTGATCAGTTGTGCATTTTTAACATTTTGAAAGACCAACTGATTTACAGATTGAAAGTATACATTTATCACAGAACATTTATTTTTTAAATATTATAAAATATAAAATATGTTGTGCAAAACAGAGTATACAGAAAATCATAAATGTTACTGCAACATCACCAGTTTGGTAATTTTAATGACAATGCGCTTGCATTTCTCAAGAAACGTTTTTTCAAATGTCCACACAATATTAACTAAAAGAGGACGTCAGTAGTTGCACAAAACAAATTCGCAATAAGCTAATGTACACATCACGCTGGAGGCACCATTTTATAATGGCAACTGTATTTGTTTATTGCATTTAAGAGTTTATCCAAAATACTAGCTAGACAGTAAACCATTTATAATCTCAATGTGTGCCATTTCCATTGGAGCACATTTCACTCTATCTGCGTGTCAGAAAAGTAAAATGCATACTCAACTTGTCTAATGACATCATTATTTTTCCACAGCTCGAGCTGCACTTCTCACCGGGAGGCTGCCCATCAGAAATGGTTTCTACACTACTAATGCCCATGCCAGAAACGGTAATGTGTCTGTACAGGGTTCATAAGCACTGTGCAATATTATGGATTTTCATTTTTAGCAATGTCAAAGTCTGGATAAGTGTGGAAAATAAATGAGCATGAAAACTTGTCTCGATCATGCAAGCAACATTTTTTTTTTCTTAACTGTGTTTAGAGCAGGAAGCCAACATGTCCAAAATGTTTGCAACTGTGTGGCAGAGGCCATGACAGAGCAAGCTTGATGTGATTAAGCAAGCCATAAATGTGGTAAAAGACTGAATGCACATTGTTACTCACCAGTACCTCACACAGGGTTAAAAAAAGGCTCTGCTGCTAATGCCTTATAACTATTATATATGTTTGCGTCCAGATAAGATGAAAGAAAAAAGCCTCAGCATTGGTATATTTACATAGCATATCAAATAAACACATAATAGGTTTGTCTGATGTGTAGACTGTAAATAAAACATGGCTATAGTCTCTGAATATTAAAAAACTTTAAACTCGGGCTGCATCTTTTGATAGTTTGAATTGATTATTGACTGTTCCATGGATTCATCAGATAATAAGATGATAACTAGTTTTGTCTTATTAATGCGAAATAACAAATATTCCAAAAAATTCAGTGTATTTACACGCTATATTAAAATAAAATTATTTTTAAAGAAAATATTTTATTAAATACCCAATGAGCAAACTTTGTACCTGCTACATCCACTGCCGTTTTTTTTCACAACGAAAAATCAGCAGTAAGCCTCCAGAATTTGTATTAAAATATGCAGATGAACTGTTAACTTAGCCTGATACCAGACTGTTTAAATTATACAGCTTCCTGTTGGCTGACTGCAGCCGTCCTATTTTCCATGCACTGATACCTGCAGCAGACAGGGGTGAGTCTAAAGGGGGGCATCAGGTGACCTAGACCATATTAATTACAAAACTTTTGTGACATTTTTCAGATTGATAGTGAAATAATATTAAATTAATATTAATACATTAATATTTAAAATTATACCATCATGCACCATCATAACATCTGTTATGAGAAGCACAAAAAACTAGCCTCCAGCCCCTCCAATTTATTATTGCTCATTAACAAAGCAAAAGTATTTCTTATCCGATTACTCGATTAATCGATACAATAATCAATAGATTACTCGATTACTAAAATAAAATGATAGCTTCAGTTCTAATCACAAATACACTAATAACAAAAAAGGTACACACACAACCTAAACTGAAACTTCTTCTTGGACAGCTTTCTTACATTAGTAGGAGGTAAAAAGATTTCAGATAGTATTGTATTTTCTGGATGCGATAGATAAGGTGTGTGTTCAAGTGTATGTGTATTTGTGCATGTGTGTGTCTGCATGTTTAAGTGGTGAATGACTGAGCATGTGGTGGTTGCAATGAAGAAAAGCGAACATATCAACATTCTCAGAACTAAGACTTGACCTGCACTTTGATGCAACGTTTCCTGCTGCTGAAAACAGATGTTCTGAAGATGTTAATAATTAATGTTAATAATTAAAGTTAATTATAGCCTAAAGTCCCACTTACATCAGTTACGTCACCTGGTTTTTCAGTCAGAGCCACGGAGCCACCCCAATGCCCACTGCATTAGTTTAAATAGCCAATAGCTTGGAGGCTTCAAATCAGGAGTCCAAAAATGGACAGATGTCATAGGGGGTAGAGCTATCTTTTAAATACAGTCCGATATGAAAATATTATTAATAATAAAAAAAAGGCTTACTTTTTAGTGAGTTTCTTAGTTACAATATAAAATAGACTAAAAGATATGCGACGGGTGGGGTTGTTAATATAATATTTTAGTTTTTAAGCATAGATTATACAGTAAGACAGCACTTGTACTTCACTTCCTCTTGCTGTTCGTCCTTGTTGCTCACTGGTTTAGTTCTGCAGCTTGGTGTTAAACCCAGACCAGCTCACTGCAGCCACCCTATCTTGAGCTGCAGTCCTTAGATAATTATTTCACAACATAACAGCATGTTTGGACAAAATGTAATAATAATGAGACAAAGAGGAAGAAGAAATAATTTATTCATCCCAAAAGAAAAACAACAGCTCAATAAAATAAATACAAACAAAGTCGAGGGCGAAAAAGTATACGAAAGAAATAGCTTATTTACACAGATATTACAAAAAACCTGAAGTAATTAAATAATAATGAAGTAATAATTATTAACTAACAATAATAATTAAGTCATTATTTCAAAATCTACAATAAAAAGCTTCTATCTAAAATGGACACAGGCATTGTGGGATGAGACTTTCCACATTCATGTGCCAGTGGAGCCCAAATATGCTAAAGAAAGTGCTCCGGGACATTTTTCTAAATGTCTTATACCCATGTTGGGACTTGGGTTGTAGAACCATTTAGTTACATATATTGAAAGGTAGTTGTTTTGTTTTGTTTTTGTCTAAAAAGTCTCCCTAGAAGTTTGGAAAGTGGAATAGTGAGTGCATTTGCATTGTGCAAATAATTTCTTGCTGATTTCTCACTGCATTATCTATACTGTGCAGTTTACAGTATAGTTGCAGCAAAGGAAAGTTCAGTACCTTAAATTTGGATCTATTTTTTGCAGCATACACACCACAGGACATAGTAGGAGGTATATCCAAGGATGAGATTTTGTTACCCCAGCTGCTGAAGACAAAGGGCTATGTCAGCAAGATAGTTGGGAAGTGGTGAGCTCTTTATCTTTTCTCAGGTTTTAAAGTCTCTGAAGGTTTAGAGAGCAGCGATCAGTTGTGGAAGGAGTGCTGGTGGAAGTATATGGTGCAGTATATTTGCAAATATACAAAAAAAAGTGTTAATTTTCTTATTTCTTCTTCTTTTCTTTAAGTAAGATTACATAGACTTTCTGTGCAGCTAAGATGAGAACAAAGTCTTCCTGATGCCACCATCATATTTTGTTAGTCAGTAAAGCAGATGCACAGTGTCAAGTTTTAAGCCTCTAAAATTTGAAAATTTGTCTACATAGTATACTGTGAAGAACTGTAAGTATTTGCATCCAAACAGAAAAAAAAACTGCATTCAGCCTTTATAAAAAAAATATCAGGGCAAGAATATCTGACTTTATAGCTAGGGCCTAAGA
The DNA here is from genome assembly GCF_051167445.1 of Perissodus microlepis. Classification (NCBI taxonomy): domain Eukaryota; kingdom Metazoa; phylum Chordata; class Actinopteri; order Cichliformes; family Cichlidae; genus Perissodus; species Perissodus microlepis. The sequence goes on from NC_140461.1 coordinate 23,191,171, forward strand.
GTAAATATACAAAAACATATGGGTTGATCTTCAGCTACACTGATCTTAGTGTGTGAATGCACTTTATTTGTCGCTATAGGCACCTGGGCCACAGACCACAGTATCTTCCTCTGAAGAACGGTTTTGATGAATGGTTTGGTTCATCAAACTGCCACTTTGGCCCTTATAACAACCAGTCGATACCAAACATCCCTGTCTACAACAACTCTGAGATGCTCGGCAGGTAATATCACACACAAACACACAGCAAGGCTGAAAATCTATATACAAATCTCCTTCCCCATGACTCAGTGGAATAGTTTGGCTGTCTGCTCCTCAGGATGAGTTGAGTGTCTCTTCCCCCCCGCCCTTCTTCCTTCTTTGTACCAGCTGTGCTTGTGTATTCCATTTTCCGCCCATTTGTTTTCCCCAAAACAGCCATATGTGTATTCAGGGTCATTGGAACTGGCAGCCGGGCGTGTTTTTCGCTTAGCCATGGGTTTAATCAGCACCGCATACCTGGGCCCTGGACAGAAGCACACACACACGTAGGCACATATACAGGGAGACACACACATGCCCTCAAGAGACGGCAGGTTGCGTTGGCTGTGTGCGAGGACACCTGGAGGAAGTGAAGCGTAAGAAAGAGATGCCTGTCACTGCTTCTCTGTTTGCCGCGCCACGCTTCAGCATCGCCTCATAACAGTTCCCTCTGCTCAGCTTCGCTGACACTTCCCAAATATGGCTTTCACCAAAATTTCCTGCAAACACCCTCAACAGGGGGGAAATTTACTTCCTTTCTCCTAATCACATAGTCCACAGTAGTTTCAGTCGGTTTGGAGGCAGACTGATGACACAATCAGGTTACTGCTAAATCTTTTTTTAACACAGACGATAAATAGGCCAGCTTGACCTTAGCTATTATTCAGATGGGACTAAGGTGTTGTCAATGAAATGTATACATTTGTTATTTTTTTCAGATTCTATGAGGACTTTAAGATTGACAGAAAGACTGGAGAGTCAAACCTCACACAGATCTACCTGATGGTAAGCGAAGGATCACCTGTTGTTGCTGTCTCAAGGTACATCACATTTTGATGCAATGTTTTGTAAAGCAGTTGACAGAACGGTCCTGCCTGTGTTAAACTAGCAACTTGTTAACTCGCCTTCTGGGAGCCTATCCCAGCTCTCATAGGGCGGGGACAAAATGTTACTGCCTGCCAGAATACAGAATTTTACCTTGGCTCGCCCAAATATGAAAAAATTAAAAACATATAATTGAAAATAAATAATGAATGCAGGTAAAGCCTAATTCTGGCCTTTAATAATTACTGTAATTTAACCAGAGGAAGTGCACTGATTATCTCTGCTGCGGCAGTCCTTCCCATTCAGTTTGGAACATGATCAAAACCAGCATGCAGAGACACACTGCATGCTGGAATGGTGTGTCATCACTGGAAGAGGGCGGTCCTGTGAAAGGCAGCATGTCTTAAAACTTGGTGAACATTAAGCAAAAATCAGATTTCTTTTTGTAACTGTTAAGTTTTGTTTGGATAACTGGCAAATTTGCAGTCATCTACTGTAAAATATTTATCTGTGTGCAAAATGATTGTCTCTTTTTGTAATAAAGAACAATTGGTGCAAATGTAAGTGTCTGAAATGTAGTTAGCAAAGCATTTTAGATTAATTGTAACCATCCTTTTCCTGGGTTACAAGCTCAGTTTTCAGTGTTTCAGTGTTAATAAACTGCTAAAACTATAATACAGTATTCTGCCTACATGACAGTTAGAATGTGTGTTTTTGTTGAAACTGTTTTGCATTGTATCGAGAGATGTTCCTCAGTTTGCTTTTATTGATTTCAACAGGCTAGACAACACGTTGGAGACTCCTTAGTACAACAATACCTAAGAAGGCTGATGAGTCTCTCTCTAAAACAGTTTAAACAAAAACTGAACTCCATGCTCTCTTCTTGGAGGAGGTTTTATTGAAGGCTTGTCTGACTCACTGCTTTACTTGAAAACACTGTTTGAGTGTTTAGTGAGTGAGAAAGAGAATTCTTGTTACCTTAACTGCAATGCTGTGAAAGAGGCTGCAGTAAGTCTCCTGGCTTTTGTATTCCCAGTGTAATGACGTTTTCTTCCACCTGTGCAGGAAGGTCTTGACTTCATACTTCGCCAAACTAAAGCTCAGCAGCCCTTCTTCCTCTACTGGGCAGTCGATGCCACTCACGCCCCCGTCTATGCCTCCAAACGCTTCTTAGGGAAGAGCCAGCGAGGCCGGTACATTTTATCCTGCTGACTCTCCTATTGACGCAAAGACAATGTCATGCAAGTGGTTATAAATGATCGTATCGAGGTGAAAAATGTGATCTGCCTTTGTGCTGCAGCTATGGCGATGCGGTGATGGAGCTGGACTACAGCATCGGTCAGATTTTGAAGTGGCTGCGAACTCTTGGTATTGACAATAATACCTTTGTCTTCTTCACCTCAGACAACGGTGCAGCTGTTATGTCTGGCCCCAATGAAAGTAGGCAATTATTTCATAAACAAAGTGTTTTTTTTTTTTTATCTAATTCTGACTCGCTTTTGTGTCCCGTGTGATTGATGCAGGTGTTTTTGTGGTTTTTGACACCTCAGGTGGCAGCAACGGACCCTTCCTCTGTGGGAAGGAGACCACCTTTGAGGGAGGCATGAGGGAGCCTGCCATTGCTTGGTGGCCTGGGCACATCAAAGAAGGCTCAGTAAGAATGCCCCAGTCATTAGAGCTTTTACCAAATAAAGCATGAAAAAACCCCACAATAAAATACAACACGTGCTCTCGAGAGGCTAGTCTAATCTTAGTCCAGGCACCCAGAGGACAGCTTATTATTCTATGCTTTGTTGTTCCCTGACTTTCTGCCAATCAGATTGTACCAGGAGCTGAAAATGTGAAGCAAGTTATGTATAAAGGAAAAATTATTTTACTCGTTCTCTCTTTCAAACAATCATTGCTTTTTTGTTTATGTATCAATTAGCTATTTACACATACACAATTTGATCCACTGGCGTCAGTTAATCCCGACTGTGTCCAGCTTCTGTCAAACAGAGCCGAACTCCAGAAAGCCAGACTGTGATTTTGGCCACAAAGCAAGTGGGAGCCTTTTTCTACTGTTTCCTAAAATATTTCTGGAATTAATGCCCCAACTCCCCCCCCTCCTCACATTCCCCAATTTAACCCCCCACCCACACTGTGATCCCCTAAGCCTGTGCGTTCTGCAAATGACTTTTAATTGTATTAGGGGCAGCTGTGACACGGGGCTGTGACGCAGAGGGATTTTGTGGAGGAGCAAGCGGAGGCTGCAGTCTGCAGTAAGCCTTGCCCCTGGCTCATCTCACAGGGTTGTGCTGGGGCCTGATAGCACAGCAGAGTAGCGAGGGAGAGGGGGATTGGGAGCGTCTTAAGCGGCTAATCTGTTTGTGTGTTTGCTGAGGTTGGATTGAGCCGTAATGAGGACTTCAGTATCTGAATATGCCAGGCGCTCAGGATAAAGGAACGGGAGGGGGGTGGGGGGGTTGGAGGGAAAGAGGCAAGGAAGAAGTAAAAGAGGTGGCTGGTGTAGAAAAGAGAAAAGGAGGAAGAGTGCTAAAGATTGCAGCACTGCCACACTGCCAGGATGGTTTTAGCGTTTGTAAGGCTTTGCCTACACCTGTGCCATGTTATAATTGACCAGTGTGCCTCTATATGCACATGCAAGGGTGCAGAACATGTCGGTGTAATTTTTGTTAGCTCCCACACAACTATATGTGCACGTTTGTTTGAATGAGAGAGAGCTTTCTAACCTTAAAACACCTGTGTGTGTGTGTGTGTGTGTGTGTGCGTGTGTGTGTGTGTGTGTGTGTGTGTGTGTGTGTGTGTGTGTGTGTGTGTGTGCGTGTGTGTGTGTGTGTGTGTGTGTGTTCGGTAGTTGTAATGACTTGACTCGAGTTTTAGTAGAAAGGGGACTGTAGATCCTAAAATATCCAGGGATGTGATGACAAGGCTATTGTTCTGGAGTTACTGTGCTCTATAGCTCTGGATTTATCACTTTGTGTCGCTTGGGAGGGAGGATAACAGATACAAGATTGTCCCCCTGTCTTTATTTTGTAGTCTTTTCAAATCTCTGTTGATGGGTGCTTTGAAAAGTCTGTAAACCCTCTGAACAAAATGCTGGAGACAAATTACCAAGCTTTTCTTAAATGGGGGATTTCATCAGGTTTATTGTAGTGACCCAACACAGAAATCAGGAGAAAGTTTTTGGAGCATTTGGGAATTGGAGACAAAAATACTATTTCAACAGTTAGCATTGGTCATCTTGGTTTATTTATTTATTATTATTTATAAAGAACATGCGATACCAGAATTTTAATTTAGTTTAATTCATTTTTATTTATAGAGCGCCAAATCACAACAACAGTTACCTTAAGGGGATTTATATTGTAAGGTAAAGACCCTTCATTACTAGAGAGAAAACCCCAACAATCAAACAACCTCCTTTGAGCAAGCATTTGGTTACAGTGGGAAAGAAAAACTCCCTTTTAACAGGAAGAAGCCTTAAGCAGAACTAGGCAAAAGACACACTGTAGCACATCAAAAGTGTAGCACAGGCATCTTGGAAGGGGTGTTAGAACAGTAGCATAGCAGCCCATATTATTATTCTTATAACCACATTAAAAACTCCAGAAGGCACAAACGCTAAAACAGTCAAGAGATCCAGTTCAGTGAGTTGAACTGGTGGAGGTTAAACCCAGCAGATAGACAGCAGACTGGTTGGCTGTAGATAGAGCATAGCTTTAGGCCTTGATACAGTTCAAACAGGCGAGTTCAGACACATCCTGCATACAGTTATCAGCCTGTTCACATATTTAATTTTGCTAGAAAGTTAGAGATGTTAATATGGCAGTCCACAGGGATTGACTCAGAACTGCAGGTTTTGTAGGGTTTCTCCATTGGCTTCATTTACATGAGCTTGGTATTTCCATGCCTATTAATAGAAAATAAAGCCTGTTATCAGTGAATGAATATGAGTGATGACTCAATTAAACTGACACGAGTCTGAGTGCAGGTGAATGTTTCTGATTAGTCATTCACTTACTGTATATTTTGGAGGATGGAAGGAGCAGATCTGAGATGAGGGCACACGGGTGCTCTGAAGCATTATCCCTGTGCCTGAGGGCAGGTGAGGGGCTGCATGGTGGCTACAAAACAGAGATTGGGAGGTGGGTGGGCTGACAGTGCCACAACATTGTTGAGCATCGCAATCCCCTTCGGTGGGTTATCAGGCTGCAGACACACTGGCAGAGTGGCAGAGATGGGGATAGAAGCACTGCCTCCTCAGATAAACAACATCACTGCTTACAATGGAGAAACAGGAGAATGTGACATTAATAGGGAGCAAAGAGTGGGACAAAAGAGAAAAGAACAAAGGGTGATTTGAAAAAAAAAAACAGCTTAGACTGCAAAAGAGAGCAGAGCTAATAAGGGAGGAAATAAAAGATGGCAACTCGTGAGATAAACTCCTCTGTCAGACCAGTCCGAGTTTTAAACTTTCAGTCTTTGGAGACGCAAGTTATTCCCAACTAAATGTCAGTGCTGCTTCTCCTCTTGTCCTTTTGTCCTGTCTTCTTTAACAGTCTGTGTGTGTCTGTGTTAGAGGGACTTAAAAAAAAAAAGAAAAATGAAATAAAGGACCAAATCTCTCCATGTTTGTGTACGCGTGCACGAAAGAGAGAAAGAGCGTCTGGATGTGCAGATAGATCATGGAGTGCATTGCAGAGCCCTTTCTGTGGCTAGTTCTGTGGATACAGAAGAAAAGGGGAATTCATTTCAGTGCTTAGGAGCTTGTGTGTACGCCTGTATGTGTGCTGGCTGCCGATAGGAGCACAGCGGCACATGGCGGTGCAGCTGCAGAGGGCTGATAGCGCTATCTGATTGTGAGTGTGCCGTCTCCCTCTAAGGCTCGCTCAGGAGAGAATGGAACGGAAGATCAAGGATGACAGCGAAAAAATGGCATTTTATCTCAAAATAGTTCAAAGTTTATAAATAAAATAACACTTTTCACTGGGACTGGGAGAAGGAGATAAAACGCCAGCTCGCTCTAGCTTCAGCCACCTTCTCGCCAATGTCTTGTCCTCTCTCTACTTCCTCTCCTCTCCTTTCCTCTTTTTTTTTGCTCCTCCTTTTTTCCCCTTTATCCCCTCCCAAAACTCATTTAGAAAGAGAAGCATTTTGGAGTTTTAATAATAAACCTGCATGCAGAGGTTAGAGTGGAGGCTGTTGAAATGCATCTCTTTTCCTGCGTGTGTACACACAACCACACATGGAACGAATGCTTATCATGACTGTGCATTGTTAGCATGTTGCCACAGCTCATTCTTGATTTCAAGGACTTCAGTCATCAAGGAGGACATTTCAGAACCCGTGAAAGATGTGAACAAGCGATCAAAAGGCAAAACTCTAGTAGTGTGTTTCTCTGTGGATGGTCCTCAAACAAACATGCTTTTCTGTGTGTGTGTGTGTGTGTGGAACATCTTATTTTACTAGACCCGTTTATTTTCTTCTCTTGTCTATAGGTGAACTTCCAGTTGGCCAATGTCATGGACCTGTTCACCACTAGTCTGGTTCTCGCTGGCATCAACCCTCCTGATGATCGAATCCTAGACGGACTGGACCTAACACCTGTTTTGCTCAACTGCTCCCAGCCACTCAAAAACAGGTGCGCACACACACACACACTTTTGGTCTTCCTTAACTCTTCAAGAAAATATCCCCTACAACATTACACCAACACCAGTCTAAATTGTTGGATAAATCAATGCTTTCTTTTTATTTATGCCAAATTCTGACCCTTGCATCTGAATGTTGCACCAGAAATTGAGACTCACAAGACCAGGCAGCGTATTTGAAATCTTCTATTGTTCAGTTTCCTTTTTTTAGCAGACCATCTGCTTCAAGGTCTGTTGCAGATTTAGTGATAACAAGTGGTTATTTGAATTACTTATGTTTCAATTCTGAGATGGTTGTGTTGGAAAATCCCAGTTGATCAGCAGGTTCTGATCTACTGGTGACCATCTGACCCCAACAACCATGCCAAATATATAGTCACTTAAATCACCTTTCTTCCCCATTCTGATCCCCGGTTTGAACTTGAACAGGTCGTCTTGCCCACGTCTACGTGCCTAAAGACACTGAATTGCTGCCAATTGATTGGCTGATTAGATATTTGCGTTAGCAGGTGCGCCTAATAAAGTGGCTGACGAGTGTAATTGCCTCTACAATGAATCTTAATGTCTTTTTGCTATATGCTACGAAAATGTTGACATTTGAGGGTTTCATACAAATGCATAAAAACACTGTACAAAGGTTCATGTGTCCATCAGGATGATATTTTTTGAAAACTGTGTGGCTCCCACAACTTTTGCTTTCTGTGCCATTATTCACTCCTTTTCTAGTGACACTCTTAATTTTGACCAAAAACGGACATTCACAACAGTCTGAGTGATTTTTAGGGAGTTCACGTTCCTCCTCTGATGTATAAAAAAAAGTGCAAGAATGCAAGATTGGACATTTTCTAAGGCAATTTGATGTTAATATATGCAAGTTGAAGTAAATCTGAGCTTCATTTCTGCCTCTTCTCGCCATCTTCAGGCCAATATTTTATTACCGTGGGAATGAACTGATGGCTGTGAGGCTTGGACAATACAAGGCACACTACTGGACCTGGAGCAACTCATGGGAGGAGTTTAGACAGGTGAGATTCCCTCTGAACAGTTCAACTCTGTTCCTCAGTTCTTCATTTGCACTGCCACATCCTCCTCCTTTGTCTCTCCTAATCGCACTCAAACACACAAACACTTTGGCTGTTGCTGGTGTTATCTTGAGAGCGGCTCATCAGTTGACTGCTGTGTACATCAGTGTAATGAATATTAATGAAGAGCCCCCACATAAGCGAATGTACATCATTCATCAACCAGATGACTTGTTTGTTCAAACTCCAGTGGAAATACCCCCCCCAAATTTACATATCGTCATTACCTGCTTGTTCTTTTGGCATCATAGCGCTCAGGCGTAATTACATCAACTCAGTGCGGATTAAAGATATCAATAGAAATGTGAAATCTGCCACCTGAGAAGCTAAAGTATAGTGCGTTTTCTTTTTTTTTTCTTTTTTCCCTGGCTACCCCGAGCCCATCTATAAAAACATGTCCTTCTGTCCTCCCTCCATGGCTATGCCTTTCCTGTGATCCAGTTTGTTTTATGCCCCATCGGTTGCTTAAATTGCTCTCTCCTTCAGGGCCGCTGAATCAATAGTAGCCTCCTTTATCAACTCATGTGAACTGAAGTGGAACTTCACAAATAATGGCGTCTGATTGCCTGTGAGTTGCCTATCGATTGGTATGTGTGTGTGTGTGTGTGCGTGTGTGTGTGCACATGGGAGAGAGAAAAGACAGAATGAAAAAAAACATGCACATACATGTTCGGGCTTCTTTGTACAGACGTGCGTGTCTAGTGTGTTTCGCTGACCGACGGTTGAGCTCCTACAAGACAAATCCCCGATGTCATTATGAACTCCTAGACTGTTTCTTCTTGTGTTGCCCACATTCACTTTTCATACATCTGCTTTAAAGGTAATGCTCTACTTTCTTTGGAATTGATCATTCCTACTAAACTCATGTTAAAGATAACCCACCCCATATACACTGAGGATTAACCCGTCTCATGATAGTGATACACAATGAAATCCACTCCTCACTGAAATGAAACGTGTATTGCTGCTTTGTAAGTAATGTGCTGCAGTACAATTTGGCTTTTTTTGTGCTCCTTGCTGAAAAATAAACAAGAAAGGAAGATGTGTGTCTCTAAAGAAGAATGAAATTACAGGTTAATGGCTGGGAGACGTGTTGCTCTGTCCTGGCTGAGTCTGTGCTGCTCAGCCATGAGGAAAATGAGAAATTTCACAGGCTTAAATGCCTCTCATCAAATTCTTTTGAGGCAGCGTATTGATGTTAATATTGTGAAACATAGTTTGTCGTGACTGTGTCTCCCTTTTATCTGGATTGCTGAGTAACCTATGCAACTGTGAGCAGCCTTGCTGAATGCTTCATATGACGAAAACTGAAAAAGTACGTTTTTTTGAGACAACTGTACTGGGAATACCTCTTTCTTGGCATCACTGAAACTGAAGAAATTGACAAGAATTAGGCTGTGCCATAGCTGATGTACTTTAAACTTGAATTATAACTTTTAGAATTTGTTTTTTTTTTACATTAACACACTTTAATGCACACTGGTGAAAAAAACAGAATTTAGTAAAAGTACTAATTCATAAATGAAAGAATGAAAGCACATATGATGATGTCCAAATATTTCCAACAATGTTCAAAGAAAACTGTAATCCTCTTCAACAAATGGTGAACCTGTCACATCCATTTTACACTCTCTGGTTACTCTCACACTGTAAACACTTGATAATAATGGTGACAATAAGCTTAAAGTAATTCAAATATTCACTAAGTTATTCTGAGCATCGGATATAACATTAGCTCAAGTAACGGCTTAAGCAGTCAACTCATCTGATGCTAGGTTAGCAGTTAATGTTACTGCAGCTAATGCTACTTGTTGCCTTTTGATCTATATTAAATAAAAGCTTTATTAGAATAAAAAATAGTGTGAATAAAACTGTAATAAACTCAGCTCAAGTCACATCATTTCATCAGAAATGTTGAAAAAGACAATAACTCCCGTGATTCCTCATAGCATCATGTTATTGTATTGACTGACAAACCCCAGGCAGCAGAAATTATTGTTCATTCAAGTAAAAGCACAAATAAATTATCATACTTGGAGCTTCCCTCCAGTCAGTAACGTGTTTTGGTTGGAGTTGTTTCTTTTAGATGTTTTGCCTTCATTCTGCAGAATGAGAAAAGTAAAGCACACCCTCTTTAAATTCAAAGGTTTTACAAATCAGGACATAATAAAAATAATCTGGTCCTTGGCAAGTCTTAAAGCAAGGCAACCACATATGAAAAATAACACATAGCATATTACACTTTTGCCAGTTTTGCCAGTTTGCACGTCTTGAGCATTCTGGTGAGTGTTAACACAATGCCAAGGAGGAAAGATATCAGCAATAGAGAAGCAATTATTGCTGCCAATCAATCTGGGAAGGGTTAAAAGGACATTTCCAAACAATTTGAAGTCCATCAATCTGCACTGAGAAAGATTATTCACAGGTGGAAAACATTTAAGACAGCTGCCAATCTTCCCAGCAGTGGACGTCCCAGCAGATTCACCCCAAGGTCAGGCCATGCAATGCTCAAAGACAAAAAAATCTGCAACCTACATCTGAGACTCTACAGGTCTTAGTTAGCATCTTAAATGTTCATAACAGTACAATTACAAAAAGGCTGAACAAGTATGGTTTGTTTGGAAAGCCTGCCATGGAGAGAAAGTCTCTTCTCTCTAAAAAGAACATGGGAACACAGCTTAGATGTTAAACCTGAACAAACCACAAGATGTTTGGAATAATGTCAATTAAACAGACAGCGCCAAAGTGGAGATGTTTGCCCATAATGCACTGCACCACATTTGGTGAAAACCAATCACGCCATTACCATTACAAATACCTCATACCAACTGTCAAGCACGGTGGTGGAGGGGGTGAGGATTTGGGTTTGTTTTGCAGCCACTGGACCTGGACACCTTGCAGTCACTCCTTTGTATACCGAAGTACTCTGGAGTCAAATGTGATCTATCTGAAACAAAAGCTTGGTTGAAATTGGGCCATACAGCAGGACAGTAATATCAAACAGAAAATAAAGAACCAGACAAAATTCAAACCTCAACCTGATTAAAATGTATAAATTCACATAAATGAATTTTAATAAATCAATGAATGAATGGCTGCAAACTTCAATGAATGGAAGCAATCTTGTAAATAAGAGTGGACCAAAATTCCTCCACAACAATGTGAAAACAAAATGTTATTGAGAAGGTGTAAAACCACCTATAGCAGCAAAACTAAGCTGCTTCTTGCAAGAGGATGGATTTCCTTTAAACAGGGATTGTATTAATTTTGTGACAGTAAAACTAGGATTTTGTTGTAGTCAATCATTTATTTACATGAATCCAGCATAGAAATTCTCCTGTTGTGTTAGTTGAAGCTCTCTTAATCACTCACACAACTGATATACATGCAAAAATGTCCTGTTTTAGCTCAGTTTCGATGCTTGTTAAGATAGAGCAAATGCAAATACTCCAGTCAACTTAAAGTTAAGTTGTTTAATATCACCAACTACAATGGCCATAACACAGAACTGAGGGTTCATGGGAGGCTTGATTGGTATGAAGGAAAAAAAATATTTTTTAACAGTTTTTAAATGTTTTTTTTTGTCAAATACATTTTACTATCTTTACCTGTTTCTGTTCTTTAAATTGCTGTTCAGGTTAGTCAAATATTCAGTATGTGAAAGAAAGAATATATTTAAACATTGTCCAGTCTACATAAAACGATCCAGCCAAATCAAATACTTTTTCCTCATTCCCATCCCCAAAATCCACGCTCCCACCCATGGATGCTCATGCACCTTATCTTGTAATGATGACCACTGTGCTCCAGTTTAAAAGCAGCCTTGCTGTATCCATAGCATTAATGTCATGTGAGATATGGAGTTCTTGCTCTAATATCTTGGCTACAAGAGAAAAAGTCAGACAGATACACACAGCAGGCCTTTCTTGCTGCTCCTCTGGGATGTTTTTTTTTGCCCCCCTGATTCTTTTCTGCATTTCTAAGCAGTTGACTTTAAAAGGCAGGACAAGTCTGGATCAGTGGAAGCTCTGCAGGGCGGGGGGTATCTATCTTCACTCTCACTCTTTCTCTCTCTTCTATATGTATTTTGAGGTGCTCCGTTGAGTGATCTCAGAGGGGGGGCAGCAACAGTGTCTTACAGATGAATGCTTTTTCAATATTAGTTGTGCTCATCAAAAAAAAAAAACAAAAGTGTGAGTTTGTTTGTGCGTGCGTGTGCTTATGTGTGTATTAAAGGAGGAGGCAGATCTCCAGGGGGTTCTGGAGGAGTGAGTGTGACTCAATCAGGCTGCGATCACTGCCAGGCTCCTGAGAAATAGAGTCAGGGAGCAGGAGCGAAGGCGTGGAGAGATGAAGAGGAGGCAGCAAAATTTCTCTGTTTTGCAAGAAAGCCTTCACGGTGTACCAACAGGAGCACAAATAACACAGCAGATTGGAAGACAATATGCATATAACCAATACTACAATGAGATTAAGCATTCAGCTCTTGGCAGCAGGTGGCTGCAAGCCTAAACCTAAACACTCACATCTCTCCTGCCGAGCTTAGTGCAGTGTTTTTTGTTTTTTTTAATTGGACATTATGAAGCGCATAAAAACCTTCAGCTTAAACATCTTTAACCATCAAACTTAAAGACAAATTGTAATCACATTACTGAGATCCTTATTTTCACGATGTCTTAAGTGTCATTTATGTGGTGCAATACGAGCCAAAGCAAATATTCTATTTCTTCCTTTCTTGCTGCACTGACTTCAGATATTATGTTTCATGTTTAATTTAGGATAGCATTTCAGGCAGGTCTGCTTTTTGTGTCATAGATTAGTCTTCTACAAGAATAAGCACAGAAGGCAGCTGCCACACAAGTATCGATTTGTGTTTGGTGAACTGATGCTTCAGCAGGCATATAAACTGGAAAATATAGACAGAAGAAAGGTTCCACTTCTTTAAAATGTTGATTTTAATACAAATTGAATCAATTGTAGAATACTTATTCTGGGGTAGATTAAAGTACAGGCAGTCTAGGTGAAGGACTTTACCTGCAGCTCAGATCAGTGTGCTTAATAACACGTGTCATATGTTTTACAGGGCATAAACTTCTGTCCGGGTGAAGAGGTGCCAAATGTGACTACTCACGAGCAGAAGGAGCACACACTCCAGCCACTCATTTTCCACCTGGGGCGGGATCCTGGAGAAAAGTTCCCTCTCAGGTCAGTACCTTAAAAAAGTTAGCGTCTGACACTGAAGTTGATCTAAGAATATGTCCTGTTCTTCTGAGGTTTGAGCACATTCTGATTTATACAATTTTTCATAAAATTCTCTAAAGCTGTCATTAATTTCCAATGGATCTACTGTTACATTCCCTGAAGAGGTCTTTATACTATTAATTGCTCTTTCACTCTGCATTTTCTTAATTCTCCATGCCAAAAGTCTACCTGCTTTCTCTCCTTGGTCATAATAAGATTGCTTCAGCCACATTAGACTTTTTGCTGCTGCATCAGATGATAATTTATTATATTCAGTTCTCAGACGTAGCAACTCACTGTGTTTTGTTGAGTCGTCGCTAACGTTTAAGTCTAATTCCAAAGATTTAATCTGTTTATCCAGGGTTTCCATTCGCTTTCTTTGCTGTTTATTCTTTGTACTCATAAAGCTAAGAATTTCACCTCTAATATATGCTTTGAATCCTTCCCATCTCACTGAGGCACAAGTTTGATCTGCATTTAACTCAAAGTAATTTTCTATTTTCTCCTCTATAAATTTAACAAATTCAGGATTCTGCAGCCATTTTGTTTGAAGCGGCCAGTGAGGGGGGTTATGGATAAACTTTCCTAGATGGATACTCAGTGAGATAGCTGCATGATCACTGATCACTATGCTATCATACGGACACTGTTTGATCCTTGATAAAAGTTCTCTTGAGACAAGAAAGTAATCTATACGTGAGCGGGATTTATGTATACTTGAATGACAGGAGAATTCTATTTTATCAGGATTTTGTTCTCTCCACACTTCTACCAAGTTGATATCTGATATAAATTGATTTATTAGTCGTCTAGTTTGTGCTTTATATGTATCTGAACCTGTTGAGCGATCTATACTCGGATTGAGAGTACAGTTAAAGTCTCCTCCAATTATATACAGTCCTTGCAAAGCAGATACAGTAAGAAACAGATCTTCAAAAAATTTGGGCTTATTTTCATTTGGGCCATAGAGACTCACCAAGTTTAAAGTAATAGAAAGGATGGTACCCTGAGTGATTACGTACCTACCAGCAGGGTCTTTTATTATTTTCGTCATTTGGAATGGTATGCTTCTATGAATCAAAATAATTACACCTCTCGCATAGTTATTGTATGATGCGTGGATCACCCGGTCAGGCCATCTGTTCCTCACAGACTTTAGTTCACAGTCTGTCAGATGTGTTTCTTGAAGAAAAACTATTTTTGATTTCAATTGCTTGATCCTGCTTATAACCTGTTTCAGTTTGATTAGTTTCCTGAGACCCCGGACATTCCAACTAGTGACTTTTATGTCAGAGATATTGCGGGTGTTTAGTTGGTCCATACTTGGAGTTTTCATTCTGTAATATTAAGATAACAACACGTGATGCTGATGTTGAGTAAACAAAAGTGACAAGTAAACTTTGAATAAAATAAAATAGAGAAATAAATAGAGAAAAAAAACCCTGGCATTGACCCATAACACTTAAAGTCCCCCCCCCCCCCTTACTCAGAGTAGTAAACTAGGGGCTGTGCTATTCCACTACAAAGGGGAATAGCTGAACTATATGAACCCAACCCAACTAAAGCAACAGTGGTGTCCGTCAACCATGCACACACCATATTACCTTAAAAAAGTTCAAATTTGCTTTTAGCTGATCTCCAGGAAAGGGACAGAGAGGATCAGGGGTGAGGTGTGGAGAAGAGGGGAGTCAAGCAGGCTAACAGGGAAAAAGCTGTGGGGGAAAAAAAGGAAGAAAGCAGGGATAAGAATAAGAAGGTTGTTTGCCCGTGGTACTGAATGTGTGCAAGATCAATGAAGATTTAGCGGCATGAAAAAAAAAAAAGGCGGCGGATTGATCCACTCAGCCAGAGCACGCCTGATTACACCCTTCTCTTTGTGATTGCAAACAGCTCCTTAAAGATCACTATCGGGCCCTCAACCCTTTGGTACATCGCTGCAGGTTAAAATTGCAAGATAAATTGTTCAGGTCTAAATTGAGAGCTAGTTCTGTTTAATGTGTTTTGTGTGGGTCTGCCTCCTCTGCAAGGAGAGTTAAGAATCATGGAGAGAGGATACAAACGGCCGAGGTTGAACTATTACTAAATAAGGGTGAAAAGATGAATGAGCACCGTCTTCTGCTGTGCCTGGACAGCGCGAGATGTTCAATGTGACCATGTAGACTTTTTTTTTAAATGACAGAGTGACTAATACATTAAGATAATCTCAAAATGCTTTCAGGAGAGAATTTTCTGTGGCTCCTCCTGTCATAAACCCTCTTAGACTGACCTTTCTTTTCTGCCTTCTGCAGCTTAGCCGTTCATACTTTTTTTTGCTCTAGCCTCATCTCCTCATTTGCTTCCTGCTTGTGCTCCTCTCTGTTCTGGAGCGAGATTGGATGATAAAACATTAATGCTGTTTTTCGTTTGCCCACCTTTTAGCCTTGCTATTCACTCGGAGGAATAAAAAAAAAGGCAGAAACCAATCAATATGCAGCCATGTGTTGTGCTGAGTGCTAGATGTGCACACACACATTCACACAAACCAAAACTGCCCATTTATCTTATTTTTTTACTTCTGCACAGAGGGGTTAGTGAGTTTGTCTCCAAGGTCACGCCCCCGCCAACGCCAAGCTGCCTGACCTCTTCACTGTTCACGCGCCGTTCTTCTTCGATCCGTTTTAATCTTCACTATAAATTCTCCTTCTTCGCCAAACTTGTTTTCCCTTCTCGCACCTTCTCCCTCCACCTACTGCTATGCATCTCATCTCACTTGTCGCCTCTCAGCTGCTGTCCCTCTGCATCTGCCGGGACTGTGCTCCTCCATCCACACGTGTGTGTGTGTGTTTGTCTGCACATGTGCATGCGTGTGTTTTGTCCGTGTGCTCTCAGGTCCCCCAGCTGGACCGGCTGCCTGGCCATCATTAATCTTAGTCAGCACCTAAAGAGCCACTTAAGATGATGTAGGGCCTGTCTGTGCACATACCTTCACTACTGTCGCAGGCTGTGATGTAGCAAAGAGCGCACACATGTACACTGTTTCTGTTCCTGCACAGTTCCATGTCATTATGGAGATTTTTGAATTATTTCCTTTTTTTAAGTTCTAGTTGTTTCCATTTTGCTTTGTGAGAGCAAAAAAAAAAATGTCTTGCTGCTATTGTAAATGAATGTGGGCCTGGGGAGGATGACAGGGTCTGTGTTGGTGGTCCTTCTGTCCAGGATGAAACACAGACCCATCCAGGTTTGCATCAGCCTAACTCGATGATGGCTACACTGGACTTTCAAAGCCTCTCTCTGCCTCCCACATTACCCTTCGTCCCTGTGACCTAATGCCCTGAGATTAACACATCCTACTTCCTCACCACCTACCTCGGCTTTTGTCCCCAGAGCCCCCGGGTCATGTGTGGTGTAAGCCCCAGCCCTAACACTGCAGGCAGCCTTGCTCAAGTCTGGCCTCATCTGCTGCCTGCCACCATGCTCTTCTGTCCCCAATCAATAGTCCCTCACTGAAGTGCTCAATTTCCACCGGGGTGGAGAAGATGGTGGAGGGGAGGGGCAGGCAGGACAGATGTATTTGATTGTCTCCTCAATTCCCCCACCTTCTGCTACTGTGTGGTTGTTTGTGTGTATGTGTTCCAGCAATAGTGTTATGAATCAGTAATCAGAGCGGTGACACACCTGAGCTATGCCCCCATCCCCCTTGGGTGCCATACATTATAAATCAAAAGACTCCATTTGCATACAGCCTGCTTATTATTCCAGATTTTGCCTCTACACTAGTAAGCTAAGGGTTATAATCATGATAATGAGCTGTGCTGACTGTGGGCTTTTCATTATTTGTTTGCAGAGGGGGTATAAACAAATGATATTATTAGTTTTTGATTTAGAGCTTCTGCACTGTAAGATTTTTGGCGCATAGACAAAACAATGGAAAACTTTGCGTCTCGTGCAACTTTCTCGCGCTTTGCTTTACTTTGCTTTGCACACTTGCACGGAGAAATTGAATACTTACAGTAGCCTGATAAATCTCCCTTACATTTACTTCTGTTAAGCTGCTTCATCACTTATCGCAAAATGAATCGCAACAATCAGGAGCCGGCACAGATAGGAGGGGAATGAAATATCCCTCTTGCTGATCGAGATCGAGCAAAAAGCAGAATTTGTGATTTCAGATAGCTGAAGCAATTTAATCTGAATGCTGGATGTTTAACGCAGCGGAGCAATCTGGTTTTTCCCTATCAGCTAGGGTCACAATGCATAGATAGTTAGCTTATGACAAACGCAGCGCACAAGGAGAGAGACTAATTGCAGCAAGCGCTACCAGTCAAGTAATTGCAGGAGGAAGTAAAGAGTGAGTATCAAGGAAAGGAGCAGGTGCTGGTTGATGGAGGAAGCCTTGCTGCCCTGTGGGAGATCTAAGAGGGAGGGTAGGTGTGAGCTGGACAGGGCCTGGGGTTATTACTCTAATTGACACTTCACCTCACACACATGCACATGTTCCCCAGGGGCCAATCAGAGCATTGCGTTTGCAGTGGAGGGAGGATGGAAGGCTGGCACAGGTGCTGCCTGCGAGTGTATCAGGGGTGTAATTGCACTGCTGATATTTGTCTATCCCTGTGTCACGCCACCAGACGCTCACTCCCCCAACAGACACACACACACACAGAGCCCATTAACCCTACAGGTCCTATTGAGAGCAGCGTTCCTTTGAAAGCCTTCAGGGCCCCTGTGTTTTACACTCTGAATATAATAATGCACAGAGGTGCCCGGGCTCACTGGTGTCCAACAACAGTAATTGAGAGACAGGGGATGTGATAGGGGTTACATAGTTCATCCTGCTGAGCGTGCCTTCCCAAAGGGTACAAGAGTGGACAGCCTGTGTGTGTGTTTATGTGTTTAGGTTTCTGTTTTTGTCATCGAAAGCTGCGGCTCGTCCCCCCACCAATATAATGAGTAACGCTCGTGGGCTGCAGTCATGTTTTGTCACTAGATACATGAACAGAAAGGCAGAAAAATGGGTGATCTTTATTCCGTGTGTTTCAAACACAAAAGCAGCCTTGCCTTTCTCATATGTACTAATATATGTCCAGAACATAAAACACCTGGTTCCATTCAGGATTAACTGTTCAGATTGCTGTTAAAGAAAATTTGGTATTAAATATATTAAAATCTGATTTTATTCTTTGTAACATTACTACAAGATGATGTCATCAATTAGTCAAATATACTTTGCATCTCTGTTGACAATCATTCAATTTAAAGCACAAAATGTTCTCACATGTTAGTTTTTATCATGTTTCCTTGTCATGCATCAGTATAAATGAATAATGTTTGGAGTTTTGGAGCTTTGGTTAACTAAAATGATAATCATTCACTTGAAAGTGCTCTGCCGATAATACCCAGCTGTTTATTGTGTTGGCAGTGTTCTTTCTAAGGAGTACCAGGACGCTCTGAGCGGGATATCTGCAGTTGTGCAGCAGCATAAAGACACTCTGGTGCCCGGCATTCCCCAGCTCAACATGTGTGACAGTGCAGTGATGGTGAGACACAATATAACTAAATATATCTCTTACAGTCATGTTTAAGATCAGTTGTCATGTTGTAAATCCGACTACTAGATCAGGTGCTCTTCTCAGCTGTATACATCAGATAAATTGATATGTAAGTGACAATGATAAACCCTTTAAGGGCCAGAAAGAATTAAAAGTCTATGGGAGAACAAGCTAAAATAGAGAAGGCTCCTGGCCTTGCTTTGAATCAATCGTAGCTTTTATTTTGTTGTTTGTGTGCTAACTTTACATATCAGTGTGTACCGATTTGATGACATCCTCCCCTTCTGTCTGGAACTTTCTCTTTCAGTGTTATTGTAACGGTATTATTTAAAAAGCAGCCTGGCTTTGTCTCCCCAAGCGCCCACCTTATTTGTGGCATGGCACTGCCCCCTGGTGGTCATTCAAATAAACATGCTATGTTGCATCCAATTCCTGTCTTTGATAGAAGTGTGATAATTTAAATGCTTAAAAGCCTGAATTATTGCATCTTTTTATTCTGCATTTTTCATAAGGAAAAGTAAAAATTTCTTTATCTTTTTAACATGGTTTTGTCATGAGGACTTACTTTTAGAGTAATGGTGCACAAGAAAATGTGCACAACCTAGTAGGTAATACGACCGCTCAAGGTCAAACTGGTAAATTTGAAGTAAGAAGACATTAAAATTTCATGGCACCACTTCAGTATTTGAAAAATACACTTTATGCATGGTATGTATTGGGAAAGAATAATCAGTTTTTCAATCAGTTAAGTTTTTTGATGAAAAATGTTACACAGGGATAATATGTATTCATAGTTTAACATTTAAAAAAGAAAAAGACTTGATACGAACCAGAACACAGGACAGGAAACAAATATTATCTGCTGCTTTCAGCCTAGTGAAGATCAGTTACGACTTTAAAAATCAGCAATGCATTGTACTGCAGAGCAATCATATATTTGATACTTTCATTTTGCTGTACTTACTGTGTGGACCTCTCTGTTTTATAGAACTGGGCCCCCGCTGGCTGTGAGAAGTTGGGAAAGTGTCTGAAACCGCCCGAATCTAACCCCTGGAAGTGCAACTGGCCACACTGAGAGCAAAAGTACTGGACGCCAACATGAGGAACTAAAACCTGAAGATGTGCCAAGCCATAGAATAGGACACAGCCTCTGTGTGTAAAGGAATGTATTTTTAAACTCTTTGTGTTTTTGTACAATGTTTGAAGAAAAGAGCATTCGGTCAAATCAGGGAAACGTGTTTGCAAACTATGATTGCAGTTATTTTTATATCTGTGTGTTTTAATCTGCCAATTCTATTTCAACTTGCTATGGAATGGATAAAACAGATTTTATTGGTGTAGATCAAGGATGCCAAACTCATTTTACATTGTGAGCCACATACATCCCACTTTAATTTGAAGTGGGTCATACCAGTGAAACTTCCCTTTCTGTCTTTAATTACACATTTAATCCTTGAGATATCTTAATATGAGCAATAGAAGTGCAATTTCAGCAGCATTTATCAGGTTTTTTTCTACATGGTAAAGAAATGCTGCTCAAGTTAATGAAACAAGTCTGTCAGCACTCTTACACTGTAAGAAATAAATTGTATGGGCTTAAATTGTGAGAAATAAAGATGTAAAATTGGGTGTAAAAAGAAAAGGTGTATTTATGTGTACAGTGCATAGGTTTAGTGGATACACAGGGTATCTTGTGAATCCACTGTAAAACACACACACAAAGAAATTCCTATACTAAATATTAAAAAAGGACTGAAATTTTTTTTTCATTATTTCATTTTTTATGTATGTTTAACTTATGTGTCAGGTCATTATCAGTCAAAATAAAGCTGTAACACCTATAAACATATAGTTAAAAGGGCAACAATTGCACCTTCCTTCACATTTTTAAATGCTTTTCAGTTAGGCTGGATTAGAGTCTATGCCGGGGTGATTCTGGCCCCCGGGCCTTGTGTTTGACACCTTTGCTGTAGATGGTGGGTCATTGTCATTATTGTATACTACTCAAACACAGGAATCCAAATTGAACACAGCGTCATCTTGCTGGGTGACCTTTTTGTTCAGGTATAATACATACCACGCCCTGATGGGCTGGTCTCCCTAATCGGTCCAGCCACATACATGCAGTGGGATCCACCAGAGCAAACCTAGTGCACTTCACAACATGCAGAATCCAAAGGTAGTGTCACAGCATGGGGGGGTCCAGAGTCCGTGTCCCAGTAGAACTGTTTTGGTGGCATAAGGGGAAAGGGCTTCATACACTATGTGCTCATAAAGGATTTGTTCCTGTAGCCAAAAATATCTGATGGTAATTTCAAGAGTCAAGATTAGCTGTATTTCTCACATACATAATTATACAAGTAAAATCTGCAGTGAAATGCTTATGCACCAATTCTAAGGAGCTTGGAAAGAAAAGCGTCTGGACTTCTTTAAGTTTCCTTGAAGACGTTTCACCTCTCATCCCCTCTACCTAATCCCACAAGCCAAGGTGTAGGTCACAGTCAGCCGAGGTTTTGGGTGAACCCACTGTGAAGCCCAGCTTCACCCTATCATGTGATTTACTGACGTCAAATTGTCCAGGATGTGAGTGGGTGTTAAGGCATCTGGGAAGGGATCTCAAAACAGGATTACAGATGACAGACAGTTGGTGTTGTAAGCCACCACCTCTGTTCAAAGATGGTTGTTCACAGTGGACATAGATGTCTTCTTTCACTCCTCTTTCAAACCATCTGTCTTCTCTGTCCAAAATGTAAACATTAGCATCCTCGGAAGAGTGACCTTTGTCCTTTAGATGCAGATGGACAGCCGAGTCTTGTCCCGTCAAGGTGGCTCTTCTATGTTGTGCCATATGTTTATGAAGTGCCTGTACAGCCACTTCATAAACATATGGCAGCTTGCGGACAGCTTGGGGACACTCCCATAAGACTTAAAATCCGGGATTCTCCACCAGTTGCTCTTAGAACTGAAGAAGCTTCTCAGATGAGAGGTGAAACATCTTTAGACTAGGATGACCTGGATGACTGAGAAGCTTCACAGACACTTATGCACCAATCTGACTGAGAATAAATAAGAGGAAGACATAGCTTTTTAAAATGTAGCCACGATTAGCCAACTGGTAGCACAACCATAGTCCAAGTATGAGTATCAGAGTAGTCAGGGTGTAGGCTTATTAGGTCATGGTTTGACTCTGCATTTAACTGCTGAAACAGAAATCTTCAGTTATTTCCTGTTGATGTTCAACATTTACTGAAGTTGATGAAGATGTTAATTATGATCTTATCCATCCTAAAAGAAAATATGATGTGTTACCCACAGTGTCTCTGCAGTGTCTGCCCTCAGTGGTGGTTAAGCTCTGGCTCTAGGTAAGGTTTCTGTTGGAGCCAGAGCTCATTTTTACTTGTGTTTTTTCCCCCTGAGCAGTGATAAGTAGCAGTAAGTGTGAAAATACAGTGTCTATTCTTGTGATCAGTCATTTTCTATTTCTATCAAAGGAAATTGCATGTTTCAGGAAACAGACTGAGCGAGTTCTCTGTTGAAATCAGATCATCATGCTGTAGAATGACAACAAAACAGACAACCATGGAAGTGGACACTGCTTTTCTCAAATCCAGGAGGGGGATTGTGAAGGTGACAGAGATGGTGAGATATCTGCTTATATCCTAACTTTGGACATTTGGCGTAATGTGGTGTAAAACAGCTGATACATGCCGTTTTGCTGCCTTGTGCCTGTTAAAAAAGGGGAACAGAAACAGAACATGGCACAATAGCTTCACAATGCTATATGCTTTAGCTGGTAAATGTTAGTATGTGATTTAAAGGCTGTGGCTGAAGTGGATCATGACCTGTTTAATCTTTTTAAATGTCATGAGGAAAGCTTCTCAAAATGACAGTTCCTGTTTTTCTCTCTAAACTGAGAGGTGCAACACGTTGCAAAAAAACCTGCGACGCAACCAGTGGACGAGAAGGAAGGAGACCTCACAGTACACAATGCAGTTTTAAAATATGCTGTTATCAAACATCACAGTATTTTTTTCTTGGCTCTGTTATCTCAGTGACAGTTTCTCTTTGCAATCTCCCCCTCTCTGCTTTAGGTGACTCTGTTTGTGGCTTTTGTGTGTTTCGCTGTAGCCTCGACACCCAAGTACATCGCAGCCACAGCGTTGGAGTTTTTCATCACCTCTCTTCTGCTGGTGCTCTACCTGCTCAAACTCAACAAGAGGCTGACCTTCTTCTTTTGGCCTCTAGTTGTAAGTGATGTGTTACAGCTTTGGACATAGTGAGAGAGAGTGAAAAAAAGTGTGACTGCCTGTTGCATGTTCAAGCTCTTGTTCTTTTCTTTTTGTTCTCCTTCTTCAGGATGTATTGAATTCAGTCTTTGCAAGCGTTTACTTCATCACCTTGAGCTTGATGGCTATGACTTCTTACATTAACACAGGCATGCTGATTGGAGGGGTGAGATGTATTTAAGTGTATATACAGTATGCTCAGTAACATTAAACCTTCATGCATTGGCATAGAGTCACTTCTGGAGCACTACTCTAAGTTTAAACAAGCCTTTACCCCTGAATGACTTGTTTTCTTGTTTCTCAAAGAGAGGCAAGTCCTTAAAGTTTGACTGTGTAAAAAACGTAAAAACACTCCCAATATGAGTAGCCTACATACACACGAACACACACATGTGGAATGCAATGGATGTATGCTGAGATGTACCCTCTTTTTGCAGATCATGTGTTTCCTCTTAGCTGTGCTGCTGTGCGTTGAGAGCTACATTCTGTTCAGTATCATCACATTCAACAGGCCGAGGACTGAAACGCAGAATACATAAAACAGACGAACTGCAGCAAACTAATGACAACGTGTGCGCATGAATGACCCCAACCCGCTAACTGCTTTTGCATTCTGTGCGTAGTTTAAAGGTTTAGCTGTAGAAGTGTTTGTTAGTTTATCCACAGGCATATTTGATTCTGTAACTAAGCATGGTGTGGCTGTTTAAGATTTCTAAATTGTAAAGGGAAAGAGAAAAAAACAAACAAATATCAATAAAGATTTTTTTTCTTTGTGACATCATGAGTTGTATATTTCCGCCGTTGTGTGCAGCTGGGGGCATCGCATTTCACATCTGGAGAAAGCAGATGTTGCGCTTCTTTTTTTTCTGGCGCTCGCGCTGCATTTCCGAGCTTGTCATTGTTTCCGCTTCCACCTCAGAGAAGCCTCACGCCTCCTCATATCTCATTTGAGTGTGTGTGTGTGCGTGTGTTTATTTTGCACTAAAATCGCTGCAGTACTTGTAGTTTGAGCAGCCCGGAGCTCGAGGAGAGTTTTTCTTTTCATAACAATGGGGGACATCGAGGCTCCCAGCTCGAACCGGCCGCCCCAGGCTGTCCTGAAGTCTATTCTTCCCAGCAAAGAGTTCGTCACATCCAGGAAAGGAATGCTGCTTATTGCTGAAGTGGTAAGAAATGACCCGATGAGCCAGGCCAGCAAATTTGAGCGCCAGTGGACCGTTGTTTCACCAAAGGCGCAGAGTTGTGGGTAGTTTCTGGCGGTTGTTGCAGACACTGGACTGTGTTGCTTTCAGCGCACATTCAGAAATAACTTTAAAAGCTTGGTTAACTGTCATTTTGGGTTCACTCGGTTTCCGTTAGGTCTCCTTTAGAAACGGGAAGAACAGTAAGTTTAAAGCAGTCGTGAGACAAGCTTAGGAAACTCTGACTGACTTTATACTGGATCATACTGGTTTGGATGGACACGCGGTGAAAAGCCTGAGGTAACCACTGTTGCGCTGTCAGTGATCCAAGTAAACCACGGTGTAATTCCAGGCTCTCTTTTGTGCACAATTCATTTCAAGTTCAAATCCACGTGTATTGAGAAGAACTTGGGTTTTTATTGTCGATTTCAACAAACCAAATACTGAAAAGCTGTCTGCGCCATGGTGTTAGTGTGAGATTACCAGCATCGCGAGTTATTTGTGGGAAGGGTCTTCTCGCTGCAAACCATCAAACTGTGTCATGTGACATTGGGCTCATGCTGGGCTGTGAGTGAGCAGTTATCTTCCCCGCAGTCACATCCTTTACTGTATGTCGCCTGGAGCACAGCTCTACACAACCACACAAAGCGCAGTCTCTTTACTGCTGCTTCACAGCGTGGAATGGCCTATAACCCACGTTAAACAAGACCCAGATAGTAGTGTGCAAAAGTCTTTAGCCAACCCTAATATCTTTATATTTCCTATATTCTTGAAGGAGCCAGAATTTGTTGTGACCAGTAGTGCCAGGCTTGTTAAAGGTCTTTTAAAGTTTTTCTTTGGACAGCCCCAGTAGTTGAACATTTTCAGATAATTTATTTTACTTAAGCCACATAATACTCAGCCAAGAACCAGTTGTATCTTTAGCATCTTTGTTATTAGCAGCCTGTTGCAAAAATACATTTGTTTCGATTTCTGTGGTCGAATCTTTAATAATGCCAACGATAAGACAGCTTGATAGAGATAAAATTATACTTTTTTGCACAAACAAGGTGATTCTCACAGAACTATTGGCTGAAAGCTTGGCATGATGTGCAGTGTGTCCTTAAAAAAATCTCAGAAAACTGGACAAGTGGTGGACAAATGAAAAGAGCGAGGTATGGCAAATCATGCAAGAGGTGGACTGAAAATCAGTGGCAACAGGTCTGATGTAGTGTTATTACCAAACTTGACATTTATGGTTGTATATATGGAGGAGGGGAGGAGAGAGGTACAACAGTGAGTGTCTGTGAAACAAAGTGGAGGCTCTGTCATGGTTTGGGGCTGATGTTGGAGAACCTGACCAAATTGGTGGAATTATGAACAGAGAAAAGTACCATTAGATTTTGATCCACCATCTGCAAAGCTTGTGATTGGCAACACCTTCATAGTTCAGCATGACGATCACCCCAAAACACACTGCCAGTGCATTAAAATCATACCTGGATAGGAAAACAGACAATGAGACACTATCAGTCCTGGATTGGCCTCGCAGAGCCTGGATCTCAACATTATTGAAGCCGTGTGGGATCATCTTCACAGAGAACAGAAAAAAAGCCAGCCAACATCCAAAGACTTAAAGAAATGACAAGAAAGCTTGCCTAAGAGAGTTCAGCCTGTTCTTAGAGTAAAGGTGGCCATATCAAATATTAACCTTCAGGCTTGTTAGAATTGCACAAACTCTGTTTTTGCCTTACATACTGTATTTCCATCTAAATCACATTTTCCTAGCAAAATATAAAGAAATCAAGGGCAACACAAGACTTTTGTCAACAGTAGAAGTCAGAAGTGTGTCCTACTTGGACTGTAGGTGAGATACCACGCCTGGTTTCTATCTCTGGGAGATATCTGGGACTCTCCACCATTTGACCTTAGAACTGAAGAAGCTACTCGGATGAGAGGTGAAACGTCTTCAAGTAACTTAAAGAAGTCCAGACGCTTTTCTTTGCAAGCTCCTTTGACTACGATGACCTGGATGACTGAGAACCTTCACAGACACGCCTGGTTTAGGCTTATTTTAGGAAATTTGTGATATACTATGCAGCACTTCTGTTCAGTGAGTCCATCTAACATTCCTAAACTTTTCATAAGTGAAGCGTGTCAGTGCATCTCGCTGTATGTGAGTGGTATGCTTTGCAGGATTTTCAAGATTTTGAAATCTGTTTCTTATACTTTCCAACTCTTTGCTTATTTGATTTTTTGAAGCATCTGTTTAAATGCCAAACAGTTAAAAATGTTTTCTCCTTCACCTCAGCACCATAAACAATAATCCACCGGTATAAAAATGAGGGACAAGTCTGAATGAAGGGTGGCCTTTTCAAATGTTACGTTTTTATCTCAGTGTTAAAGGTATGATACGAGGTATGAAGCTAAATTAATTTGCTTTAAGTTGCTGTGTAAGCTAAACGTCCTTGCAGTAGTTGGGAAACCTTTGAATGAACTCGCACATCTGTGTGCGATTGTCTTTCTGATTAAAAAGATTTCAAATAATACGACACAAGTCCCCAGTCGCTGAACTCAAATGTTACACATGAGGCTTCTAAAGAAAATAGATCATACCATAATACCACTGTTGCGCTGCTTGGACGTATTAGGCAGGCTCATATATGCATCTGCTGAGCATGCAATACCGTACATAGTGTGTCAGACCACTGTGTCTTTCTGTGTAACCACAGGGTCTACATTTAATGTGCAGTAAAAGACAGGACTGTGTAGTGTTTGACATGTTTCCAAAATGCAAACAAGCTGTTAATAAGAGGCACGTGTTGAGGCAAAGTGTGCCACCTTAAAGTGAGGTGATAGACTAAACTAAAAATCTAAAGATTGTGAGGCTTCTCAGCTCGGTACGTAATGCATGATGGATGTTTTTGAGAGGTTACAAGCCCAGATTCACACTCACAGGAAATAAATGTCTTCCATAAATATCTCATGGCATATTTGAATAATTCTTCTTCTTGAATGTTGTCAGTGTTTAGAATGAAACTGGCCAGTATAGGTTGGAAAAGATTTGTTAATTGATAATCTATTAATCAGTGTCTTTTTCCCAGTGATTCTTTTTAATTTAACTGTAACGTTTCTTTTTAATTAGTTTTACATAATTATAATCGAAACAATAATTTTTTTTCTTTTTTACTGACACGAGTCCAGCCACACTGTAACAGAATATATTCAAAACTTCACTGTTAAGTGTTGCCTTACAGGAAAGTTTTACATCGCTCGGTAGCAGCGTTTTTATAGAACGGCAGCTGCAGGAGTTTGGGTTTAGTCAGACAGAGTTCCTATGATCAGGCTAGTGTGGGATAACTGACTGAGACAAAGACAAGATGGCCGTGGCTGTTTGAGATTACAGCGTCTGGGCTCGCCTTCATTTGTGCTGATGTGGTGTGTCCAGCTCTTTCAGTGGGGAGCTTCAAAGACAAGGCGGGCTCGGCCGTCTCGTCTTTGTGATTAATAAAACCAATAAAACATTTTCCTTTATTTTAGCTGCGTTTGTTTTGTGGATGTTTGCACAAGCATACATGTGTGAGGCTTACAGAGAAGGGTGACGGAGGAGAAGCCTGTGTGAATAGCTTTTAACAGCTGTATCTCCTTACAGGAAGTGGGCCTGAAGCTGTAATTCACACAGACTAACAGCTTCGGGGCACTGCTACAGTTCATTATTTAGATCTGACTTGCAGAATCCTACTTAGAAATAACTCCACACCATCTGCTGTCTTAAACTTTTTATTTCAAATGCCAAAGAGTTGTCTTATTTTCTATTTCTCTTTGTTTTGTCTTGCTCTTTTTAGGGTCTGTCCTTTATATCATTCGTGTGCTTCGCTGGATCCTCGGCAGCAGCATTTGTGACCGTCCCCCTGCTGGCATTCCTGGCTTCTCTCTTCTTGCTGTTTGGTTACTCCACCAAATTCAACGAGAGGTTTAAAGGTTTCTGCTGGCCTCTAACGGTGAGAGCAGCTGTTTCAGAAAGAACCTTGAAACTTTGCCCCGCATGATCTTGCGGCGCTAAATGGAGAAATTAGTCGTGTAGTGTTTGATTGTGTCTCTGAATCAGCTCCGGTGTTTTTCTCTCAAAGGATTTCATTAGATGCGTGACTGCCTCCATTATCTTTTTCATCATCTCAATAATGGCAGTGTCCAGATACTCAGACGGTTCCTCAAAGGCTGCTGGGGTAACGCTGTCATCATCATCAGCATAGTCCATAACTGAATACATTTGTCATTGTATTCACATTGTATTTGCCTCTTTTTGCAGATATTTGGGTTCATCGCCACCATTGTTTTTGCCGTAGATTTTTATTTCATTTTTAATGAGCTGGCCAGTTTCTTGAAACAAGGAGGGGAGTCCAACGAGGAACCGTCAAGACAGCAAGGTAACAAAGTCACCTCATGTACATATAAGTATATGTTTAATGTAGTTTCATAACAGGAGAGAAATAGGTAAAAATAAAATTAGTTTTTATGCAGGCTCTGAGTACAGGTCCATTCACCGGCCACTTTATTAGTTACACCTTGGTAGTTGTGTTTTGGACCCTCTTCTTTCTTCTTTGTGGCAAATGCTTGAAGCATCCATCAGAAGATGGACACTGTGGTTATAAAGGGATGGAAATGATCAGCAATAATACTTGATAATATTTGTAATTCTAAGTAGAGTTATTATAGTTCCATTTTCTAGTTAGTCTTTATTTCATTTCATTTTGACTTTTTGCTTTTAATTCAGTCTCAATCCAGTTACTTTCCAGAGTTGAACTTCTTGTTTCAGTTTAGCTTTTATTGTTATAAAATAATGAAAACACTTAACGGTTTGAAAGCAGTTGACTCACAGTCTTGTAGACAACCTGAATCTCAGTGAACATATCCATCATCGCCTCATCAGTCAAGTTTATTTTTAGTTTTTTCACATCTAGTTTTAGTTTTTAGTTTAGTTTTAGTAAACTATAATGAACTTGCTGCTAATTGTGCCAAGAAAATATCTCCCACACCATTACAGATCCAGCACCAGCCTAAATCGTTGATTCCAGGCAGGATGAGTCCATGCTTTCATGTTGTGTAGAGACTTATGAGACCAGGCAGCATTTTTCTAATCTTATATTGTACAATTTTGGTGGTCCAGTGTCAACTGTAGCATCAGTTTCCAGTTCTTAGCTGACAGGAGTGATACCCAGTGTGGTCACCTGACCTTTGGCATCAATCAGAATCAGAATCAGAATACTTTATTGATCCCTGGGGGAAATTATTTTTTGTTACAGTGCTCCATTATAAACAAACATTAACAAGACAGACAATACGCTAACAACAAGGCATTTTCAGCCAAAGGATATTTTCTCTTTTTTTGAACCATTTTCTGTAAAACCTAGGGATGATCTAAATAAATACCAACAACCATAGCACATTCAGAGTCACTTAAATCAACTTCCACCTCACTGTGAAGGTTAGCAGGTCACCTTGACAGTGGGTTGCCCCCATGTGATTGAACAGGTGTACCTAATAAAGTGGCCAGTGAGAGTATGTGCCTTGGAGTGATTATTGTTGCGACTGTTTGCCACTAAATAAATAAAACTGAATTGAACTGAACTGAATGACACACCTGGACCTGTAAACTGTTCAGGTAAACATGCTTTTAATTGCATGATTAAAAATGCCACTTTTCATGCTTTCAATGCCATAACTGAAGTATTTTGTTTCCACACTGAGGTGGCGGCACACATTCAGAGATGGATCATTTATAAACTTCACTTTGATGTCTGATCCCACTGTGCAAAGCATTTTGTGCAAAGCATGAACCAACCCTTTCAACAAAAAAGTTTCATTTCATTCCTCAAAGCGTGCACTCTGTTAATGAAAACAAAACTGGCACCCTTAGACAGTTCTCTATGTTCAAAAGATAAAAAATGCCTTTCTCCAAGTGCACCACGTTTTGTGCGCTTGTTATTTTCTTCCTTATTGATGTAGTTCGTCCACAGAAAGTGCACCCAGAGAAGTGACACTCCGTCTGACGCAGGGTTTTCTTCTCTTTTTTTGTTTTGTAGATGAATTTTCAGACTCTGACTCAGACTGAAACTGTGGGGATCTTTGGCAGAAGATGTGTGATCATGCAGTCTAAACCTTTGTAGTAAAAATCAACACTGCCGAGCAGATATTTGCAAACACCTGCCTGGTTTTTGTGCAACAGAGTTACAGAAGGACACTGTGTATCAAGGTCAGACTCATTGTTGGTCAGTTTCAAGTCGTCGAACACGAACAAAGAAGGTTTTAGTGCAATTCACACATTAGAAAAAATACTTTTTAAACTGACGCATCAAACACGCCAGCCTTCTGTTTTATTGGTTGTTACACAAAGTTTATAAAACATGTTCTTTTCTTTTTTCACGTTCAAGTTTACTTCCAGTGTCTTAGATCATTTGACAAAAATGTAAGAGCTACTATCACTCCAACACTTTCCTGAAGCTGTGAAACTGTTTCTGCTCATGTTATGAAGAAGCAGTTATTAACATCAAAATGTGCGTGCATTATGTCTAAATCAGGGGAAAATGCTCTAGCCCTGTTTACATGTTTGCACACTAGAACACTGCAAAATGCCTTATTGAACAAATGTTTACCAATGTACTAATAATGTAATGATGCTGTAACAGGAATTCAGACCAGGAGGCCTGCTTAATTATCCTTTATTAAATTGACAGCATTATGTTTATAACCCTGTTTCCTATAAAGTTTGCACACTGTGTAAAATGCAAAGATATACAAATCATTTAAACCCTATATTTAATTTTAAGCATCAGATGCTGCTTTCAGAATTCTTCTTATTTACTCAAAAGCTGTAGGTTTATTTAGAGATTGATTACAGCAAAGCTTTTCCTAAAAAAACTGTAAAGGGGGCGTGTTTACAACTCAGCTGCGTTGCATCTGCTCTGTAGTCTGTTAAAAGGGACCTAAGGAGTCAACTTGCTATGCTTTTGGAGATAAATTGCTTTCCCTTTGTTACTTTCCCTTTGTTACTTTCCCTTTGTTACTTTCAGAAGCTTAACAACTCCTTTGTTGTATTTTTGTTTTCTAGTGCTCCAAATGTTTTTAATAGATGTCAGATCTGGTTTACAAGCAGGCCAGCTCACCAACCAGAATCTTTTAATAATGGATTGCATTTATATAGCGCTTTTCAAGGCACCCAAAGCGCTTTACAATTCCACTATTCATTCACTCTCACATTCACACACTGGTGGAGGCAAGCTACAGTTGTAGACTGACAGAGGCAAGGCTGCCATATCGCGCCATCCTCCCCTCTGGCCCAAGGACACAACGACCAGGACAGAGAGCCCGGGGAATGAACCGGCGACTTTCCGGTTACAGACGCTTCCCAACCCCCTGAGCCACAGTCACCCCTATTTTAATATGTATGTACAGAATGTGTTTTGGCCTAGTCTCGCTTAGTAATGCACGGCAATACCTGACACAGCTGGATGGAAGAATGTGTTGCTCCAAAACCTGATTTATTGTTCAGCATAAATGATGCCTTCACAGATGTGCAACTATACCACTAGGGGAGCCCATAGGCCTGCCCCAGGCTCCCTTTTGACTTTATTTTTCCGATTGACTTGAGTCTATATTAAATGAACTATGCTTATAGAATGCAGAAACATTTTTTGCCGCTTGTTTGAATGTTTTTTTCTTACTTTGTGTGCTAAATTTTTGATTATTAGTGTCTACCCAAAGCCCATGCATCGATTTCCATTATAGAACTAAGGATCACAAACATTCGGTACTGGTTTCCAGCCTTGTCCAGATTTCTCTCTATCAGGTGAACCCCTTCCTAACTTTACTTCTGAAAGACTCAGTTTCTCTGGGATGCTCTTTTCATATATCATGTTACTAATTAACCTAATGTGTTGAGCACCAAATTTCTTTCTGGATTGCACAAATTTACAACATTTTGCCGTCTATTGTTGCCCCTGTAATGACAGCTTTGTAACATTTTACTGGCATCAAACTCAAAATGAGCTCACGTAAAAAAAAGTTGTTTTTACCCTTCTAAATTAAATAAAGCTAATTTTGGCTCGTGCCTTATTTAAGAGTGGTTGCCAGAGCACGTAGCAACGCATGCTTGATTTGGTAGGTCTCTTTTTGTTTTTTTTCTTGTTGTAACCTCGAAGGGTTTGTGTCTCCTCCTTTTCAGAGTTTGAATGAGCTACAATCAGTTTCATTCTAATTTTATTCACATTTTTCACAGTGTTTTGACATTTTAGGAAACAAAGTTATAAAAAATTTTGTAGCCTATATTACAAGAAGAGAATGGTTGGCTGGTTACAACCTCTGTCCAACTGTGGTAGATTTATAAAAGCCTATTTTACAATCTGAGGATAACCTTTGTTTATCTTATGTTTATTTCCTCATATGAGTTTCTGTGATGTGCTTGAAGACATTAGAAATCATGCTACTTTGACACACTTACTAAGGTAACACACTTTGTCAAGTTCCTGCTCTTTTTTTGTTTGTGTGCTATTTCTTCATATGTGCATATGTGTGTGCAGTTCATTAAAACCATTTAATGCAGTATTACTTTGAGAAATTCTAAATATCTGCTATATAAATCATTGCATGTTTGTTTTTTTTATTTGCATGTGTGATGTATGATTTCTCTCCATCCACTGCCACTACTGACAAATTAGATGCACTAGAACGCCACAGTGACTGTTAACGAGTGCTACAACAGCACTGAATTAAAAACAAATGACTGGGAATTGGCCACCATGGCATTTCCCGCATTTTTCAGTGCATCGAGTACGGTAAAAACTTTTATGGATCTGTTACAGCTGTAGCTTCATGTTTTAAAGTTGAGTGGAAATAAATGAACAAAATGAGAAAAAGACCTTGCAGGTCTATGCAAAATAAGAGCTACGATTTAATGAACCCACCTGCAATGATGTTATAGATTATGCCCTGTGAAAAGCAAGAATGTCAAACTCATTTTATATTGTGGGCCACATAGAGTTCACTTTGATCTTATGTGGGTTGGATCAGTGAAATTCCAGTTTCTCTGAGTAAAAAGTGTAACTGTGGATTCATTGAAATATCAACACAAACATAAGCAATTTAAAAATTATGTCTCAGTTTTTCTACATGGTAAAGAAATGCTGTTGTAGTAAATAAAAGAAGTCGTTCAGCACGACTCTTCAAGCTTAAATTGTAAGAAATAAGGTGTAAAATTACAGAAATCTGTAATTTAATTACTTTGGTGTAATGTGACTGGCCATGGGTTGGAAAAACTGTAAACTGTGTTCTTCTTCACATTGTCCAAAGTCATCCAGCGGGCCTGACTGGGGTCTTTGCTGGGCAAATTCCGGCCACCAGACCTTATGTTTGACACCCTTAGCATAAACCTTAACTTTAAACATGCTTAAAAGGTAACACGGGTACAGACATTGTGAAAGTGTACATTTCAAACATTCCCAAATGGTTTTAAATGATTTATTCTTTCCAAGAAGTAGGAGAACCTTCAGTTTATTTGAAACATTCAAACAACATCCCCACACAGTACCATTTTATAAACGGGTACCTTTGCAAAACCAGTGTAGATGTATGTTGCCTGCTTGTTTATTTTTTGTTTGGTTTTGGATTTTTTTTTGCAAAAAAAAAGTTTGAATAAAAACCTGTCTTCATTTCAATAAATGTCAATATAAACCAGTGTGAAGTCTCCACACTTCTTCGTGATCGGATCATTGTTTGCCGTTTATGTCACGACCTGCAAACCAGCAGAAAACCTTTTCTTTCTCATAAATACAAATTTCGTAACATATTGCAGCACAGTCGTACACAGAGAGAGCTGCAGCTTGATAAGCGTTTGACAAATATGGTCGGTTTATATGACCAAATAGCATAATGCAATAGCGTGATTTTGTTGCTGTACAAATTCTTAAGTGAACATGGTAATAGTATTACTCAAAAACAAATCCATCAAAGTAAGTTACACACACATAAATACGAACAAGATTGTCTTCTCATACGTCTATGTCAATCACCAAACCAAGAGAAACAGCATTAAAACATAAGTTACTTAAAATCTAAGAAATGCCTGGTTAATCAAGCATCTTCAGGGCATTTATTAGTCTTAATTTAAAAAAAAAAAATCCACAGTCAAATACATTTCTGGTCCTTCACTTATAAACACACTAATGTAAAATCATCTGACTATGCACCCGATCCACTGACTCAACAAAAAGATACATTTCATATAAAGACCAGAAGAGGGGGCCATAGTCAACTTGCCCGAAGAAGGTTCAGGTCTTAACTATAGTGTACATTAAAAGAAGATCAGATGCTAAATAAGTAGACAAAGGTTTAACTTCCTGTTTACTTCAGGTGCACTGACCAACTGAAAAATATTAAAGAGAAATCAGTATTGGATGGATGGGCTTTGCGGAGGCTGCTATAAGGGTAATGAAGGATAGGGATATCATAATACATGAAATGTGGGATAATATCATTGTAGATACATATACAAACATTTCAATCAACCACAGATTTGCTAAATGTACCATGTTTCCACCCCACAGACTCATCAAGTCTAATATTTAGAAAGGCATTAGGAAACACAGTGTTTAGGTCGAGGCACCCTGTGATTTTTTTTTTGTAATATAGGAGGGTCAGTACCTGAGAAGCAGTGTATAGGCTAATGACATTGGTCTCAACCACGCCATCTACTGATGTTTGCTTTAAAATTAATCTCACTGATGTACTTTTAAGATTTGTGTTACCTGAAGTGTTGGATGTGTGCAAAATTAAGATACGGATTACCTTATCATTGCTTGATATAACCTCCTCCAGGCTCACAGTGTAGGCCTAACACACATCTATAAGGAAAACTTTTTAAGCTCTGCTAAAAATTATGTTCCTGTTATTGTGTCAAACCAACTGGATGCATTAACTGCAAGTTATTTTTTCCCCATTTTAAGTGTTGTGGACTAATGTAGTGCATGTAATCTGCACTTACTCCATAAATGCTGACAGCAAATGCAGTATGGCAATAGTGGCTAAAAGTAAGATTTGTAAGATTAGCCAAGACAAGGACAAGGAGACTTTCATGAGAGCATGTATAATTAAAAAATTAAATGTCAGGCTTGCTCAAAGGTAGAAGGTAAAAGCTGTGAGAAAGAACAATGAAGTCATGGTTGGACTGCAGGTTAGGGTTTGTTGCTGGTCCACTGGTTTCCTCATTTCATGATCACATTTATTACCACAGACTTCAGCGGCATGACATAAGCAGACTGTACAAAAGCTGACCTTGTTTTACTGGACTTCATTCACAGTGAAAGACAAAGCGTGCTCAAAAGTCAACACATATACCGGAGCCAGAGTAGGTGCACAGCTGGGGAGAAGTCAGGCTTTCTTTTTGTAGCCTTTCAGGGGAAGTTATCCTTCAAAATGCTTTAGAAAAACATGTAGATGAAGGGTTTTACAAAGCACACCGTCAAATGTGACCCGGGTTTTCTACTTAAGTGTTTATGTGTCAGCAGGAGCAGCCAGGACGGCTGCTGAACAAAGCCACGGAGCCTCATTCACAGCTGAAGTGTTGTGATGAGAAGTCAAAAGCGTGCGGTGAGCCGAAGGTGGCTGTCTCACTGGAGTGGAAATACTGTTCTGAAGGCAGAGCTGTTTCCATTAGAGTCAGCTGCTGGTAGCATGGCTTTCTCTTAGTCTTCCTGATTGTCTGCCAGCACTCATGCAAGCTCAGGTCGTGGCTCCACCTCGCCACGCGATGCCGTGCGTGCCCGAATGTAATCGCTGGCCTGAGCCACCCCCTGACACCCAGCGCCACGGCGCCACTTCCGCACTGCCAGGAAGGTGTTTATTCCGTACACGACAGTCACCAGGAAGCCAAAAATCTGCACACAGGTGGAAACGGGAAGCAGAACCATTTACGTGTCAACAAATGTCAAAGCTATGTGATTACAGCTCAATAAGCTGATGAGGTTGTCTGATATATCAAAACTTCTACAAGTGCATAAATTAGTGTAATTAAACACATATACAGAACTGTGCAGTGGTAGGAAATTTAGCAGGCTTATTTAGCAGCCTGGTCAGTAAGAAACAAAATCTATGGACATCATCAGTCAGTGATGCTGCAGTAAAGTAAGGCACAAAAATAGCATCCATATCTACACACGTTTATGCTTCCTTTGTTATAGATCTAGGCAGGATGCCACTGGATGAAGTTCAAAGAGTCAGTACTCACCACTGCTGCTATTTCAGCTCCAGTGTTGTGATTGATGCAAGCAAGCACGAGAGATGACAAGAAGAAAAACAGGGTGCTGGCACCTGTGTTAACGAGGTCCTACAGGAAGACAAAAACAAAGATCACAGCTCTGAATTAGTGATGTTATATAAGACTGGGATCACCTGTGATTTAAATCAACAACAATGAAATGTTGAACACAGGATGTTTTCAGTACCTGGCAGTTTTGGGCAATGCTAAAATAACATATGAAGTAAATGTATATTTTGATAAAGTACATTTTAACATGGTATGTTCCCCAGTGTTTGAATTTATTGGAATGCATTCACGTGTCGTCTACGGCTCCACAGGTCCTCTTTGGTTTTCTCTGTTACGAACTTTGAATTCTTGTTGTTTTTTAGCGTTCTGTTGGTTCTCAGATTATTCATTACTGTTTATTTTTGAGTACTAGTTCCTTGTTTCAGTTTATAAGTATTTTCATGAGTATTCTGCATTAGTCTAAGGAGCTTGGAAAGAAAAGCGTCTGGACTTCTTTAAGTTTCCTTGAAGACGTTTCACCTCTCATCCGAGAAGCTTCTTCAGTTCTAAGAGCAACTGGTGGAGAGTCCCAGATTTTAAGTCCCCAAGAGATGGACCCCCTATTGATCCTCTACCTAATCACATGAGCCAAGGTGTGAAAAAGGGTGTAAGTCACAATCAACCAGGGTTTCGGGTGAACCCATTGTGAAACCTAGCTCCACCCTATCATGTGATTTCCTGAGGTCAGATGGCCCAGGATGTGAGTGGGCGTTAAGGCGTCTGGGAAGGAATCTCAAAACTGGATTATAGATGACAGACAGTTGGTGTCGTAAACCACCACCTCTGTTCAAAGATGGTCGCTCACAGTGGACATAAATGGCTTCTTTCACTCCTCTTTCAAACCATCTGTCTTCTCTGTCCAAAATGTAAACATTAGCATCCTCAAAAGAGTGACCTTTATCCTTTAGATGCAGATGGACCGCCGAGTATTGTCCCGTCAAGGTGGCTCTTCTATGTTGTGCCATGCGTTTATGAAGTGGCTGTTTGGTCTCTCCAATGTAGAAGTCTGAGCATTTCCCGCTACACTGTACATCATACACTAAGTTGTTAAGTTTGTGTTTAGGAGTTTTATCTTTGAGATGAACCAGGTTTTGTCTGAGTGTGTGGCTGGGCCTAAAGTACACTGGGATGTCATGCTTGGAGAACTCGCCCGAGTTTCAAGCTCCTTAGACTACGATGACCTGGATGACCGAGAACCTTCACAGACATATTCTGCATTAGCTTTTTGTTCTGTTAATCCTTCCCTTGTGGCCCTTTATGTCAAGTCGGTCATCTCTGTGTAGTTACTTCCCGTTTTTCTTTGGTAGTCTTTTGTAACCTGTGCTTTTACATTGAGTTCTACTTCCCTTGTCTCATCATCCTGATTTGTTCCTCCTGTGTTCCCCATCTATTTTCCCTTCACTGACAGATGACAGGCTCAGTTCTACAAATTTGACACAGAGAGGCACAAGGGCAAGACTAATAAAAGAATAGACTATACAAAATAAACCTAAAACAGAATAATCATGAAAATAACCAGAAACTAAAAGAAAAGAATTAGGACTCAAGATATTTAGAAACATGGACAACAAGAATAAACAACAATGAACAACCTGCGAACCAACAGAACGTTAAATAATAACAAGAATTCAAAGTTCGTGACAGAAAACCATTGATCCAAAACTCCCTTGTTTTTCCAAGAGTA
This sequence comes from Perissodus microlepis, assembly GCF_051167445.1. Classification (NCBI taxonomy): domain Eukaryota; kingdom Metazoa; phylum Chordata; class Actinopteri; order Cichliformes; family Cichlidae; genus Perissodus; species Perissodus microlepis. The sequence goes on from NC_140461.1 coordinate 23,229,226, forward strand.
GTTGATGATTCATTTGGAGTTATTCTTTGGTGCTCCTTGTCTTCTTGTCTGTTTTTTAACCTCATGTTGGGAAGAATTGTACGGTCATGGTAAAAAGAAAGTACACCCCCTATCAGTTCTAAGGTTTTACATATCAGGACATATTTCTTTCTTTCCATGTCTTGAATACAACCTGAGCTGAATGACAGCACATGACACACGACATCATCATGTCATTATTTATTTAGCAGAAACCAAGCCAAAACGGGAAATCGGTGCAAGCAAGTCGCCATGATTCAGTAGCTTGTAGAACCAGTTTTAGCAGCAATAACTTGAAGTAATCATTTTCTGCATGACTTCATCAGTCTCTCACATCGTTGTGGAAGAATTCTGGCCTGCTCTCCTTTGCTTCAGTTCATTGAGGTTTGTGGGCATTTGTTTATGCGACGGCTCTGTTATGGTCCAGCCACAGCATTTCAGTCTTGACTTTCTTTTTGCAATTTCTCTGAGAATGGCACAGTCTGACTTTGGGATGAATTTGCCTGGATGTCCACTTCTGGGAAGACCATCGGCTGTCTTACCTGTTACCACTTATGAATAATCTTTGTCATTGTGAATGATGGACTTTAAATTTGTTGGATTATTTGGCCTTTCCAGATTGCTGGGCAGCTTCTCTGAGATCATTGCTGATCTCTTTCCCCCTGAACGCTCCAGGCCAGCAAACTGCCAAAACCACTGCTTTCATAGACCCTCTTAATCCCCATGGAAAGGGTGTGCCTAGTTTTTTTTTGTTTTGTTTTAGTTTGTTTACATGCTGCTTCTGCATTTGGCTCAGTTTTTTTGTTTAATAAATAATGACTCAGTGTAATCTTGATAGATAAAACCTTAGAATTAAAAGAGTGTGTTCTTTCTTTCACCATAATTGTACCTGCTATTTATTTCTACACAACATCATTAGGATACTTGTTATTTTGGCTATTTCTAGACTTGGTAATAAGAAGGCAGAATTCCTGAACTTCCCTCTTGACATCCTTCCTCTTAGACCAACCTTGGGTTATAATAACAAATAAAAAATATCCACTCCTGGTGTTTTAACATAAAACTTCAATTTAATCCACTTAAAGCACTCACGGCAACAAATATCCTACAGCTGCCTCTTGCTTTTACATTTAAATAACTTTTAAAACAACAAAAATACATTTTAAATCACAGCACAACATGTTTGTTACCCCAAAGCACACCACTGAAATAACAAACTAATGTAATGTGAGCTCAAGATAAAACTGAGCTGTCTGAAAGCTGCTGCCAGTGATGTGCATTAGTTAAACCCCACAAGACTAATTAAAAAAAAACTGGCACAATGTAGCCTCCTATTAGTCTAAGGACTGAGCACATTGTGGCTGATGTTGTATACTGAACAAACAGAGCTTGTTTGCACTCTTCTAACCAGTCAGACTGCATCCTGGTGCTCCATATCTAAAAACCGCAGGAGAGCAAAGAAGCCAACAGCACATATTTTTTTAAAAGCCACCTAGCACCTCATTCATTCAATTCAAACAAACACTCAGTCCACACATATAACTAACTCCATCCCCCACGTTTTTACACATAGGAAGTAATGTGAAAGAGACAGTTGCTTTTCAAGTACCGCTCTCCTGTTCTTGGCACGCCAAACTGTGGGGAGGGGGTTAATATTGAAGGGCTCAGCGTGGCTGGGGCACGGCCCTCGTGATCAGAGGCGTGATTATAATCATTGCAGACATGGTCTCTCATATGACACGCATGGACCATACAATAGCAAAGTTAAAAAGGCTAGGTGGTCGCAGACTTACACACATGTGCATGCACATACCTCAGCAGGGCATAAAAAGTGAGATAATGTGCCACTGATCTCGTGGTTTAATCAGTAACATAAATACAGAACCATATCTCTACATGTTAACTGGGAAAGTCAATGAACACCACAGTTATGATCTTAACCTTCGACCGTAATCTTAAACCCACTTCAAAGGTGCACACTCAGCGTACTGCAAACACTGCTCACATTACTCACGCACTCCCATCCAGCTTGTCAAACTGGTTAAACGAGACACAACCAACCAGATATTCCTGTTCCATTGTGCTCTTTCGTGTGCACAAACGATTTTGCACGTTTTCATGATGCCAGTTCAATCCCACAGTCAGTTCAGTTGTTTCTCAGCCTCTCTGCTTTACCTTCGCCCAAAAGTCACAAATCACACATGTGATTATATTCTTTCCTGAATTTTCCCATATAGGTCCAATAGAAAAATGCGCATGTAAACAACTAGCATGGAATTTCACAGCCTATGAAAAATTTAAAGTCTCCATCTCGAAAGTTGCGCTCTATCTGACCAGCAATAATGGTAATCGCCTGAATGCAAACATTTTACCAGGAAAAGAAAAGAATAAAGTGGGATTCCAAGTGACTGTTGTCTCTACAGTGCTGTTTGGAAATGCTGTGTAACAGCTTACTGTAGTGGAACAACTCAGCATCCAGTTGTGGGCTTCCACCCTGAACTACTTACTTCATTCATGCTGTGATGAGATACTCTCTGTTCTCAGAACAAAACAACCAGAAAATACTGGGCGTACTGGCAGGGCAATCGAACGGCCGCTCTCCCTCCAACGAGAGAATAACAACACTATTATCTGTCTCTCCCTTTGTGTCTTTAGTTTTGCCTCATTTCTGTCCCAGAATCCCCCTAGTATGACCCACAGCTATTTGGCTGTAAATGAGGAAAACAATGGACCGAATTATCTGCCTTCAAAAACTAAATCCTCGAGTTTAATTTAATCACCTAAAGTTACAGAGTAGCTTTACAAAAGAGTCCTAGGACTGCATTCATTTCCATTTGGAAGAAGGGTAATGGGGTCAAGGCCTGTGTTTCCCCCTCTGTGCTGCCAAAGTCATCACAGAGGGGGAAGTGGAGGAGATGGGATCGTATAGCACGTAATTGTTAGATTAAGAACCCTTCTACTGAGAGTTTGTAGTTGGGAAACAGAAAAGTCAGCAGAAGGTTTAACAGTTGGTTAACACTGTGAAATGCTCACTCGTGGTAAAATTCCCAGGGGACCAATGTGACCGGAGCAGCTTTGACTACGATAGACATAAACAGCGTGTGGCTGAGCCCACACCGTGGAGTGCGTCCAAGGAACGTGGGCTCGTTAGCTAAGCAGTTTGGAGTGAGAGCAAACACTGTTAAATCTGCAAAGTAACACATTCGGTAAACCTTTGTTTGCAACATTTTGCTAACCAAAAAAGTCCTTCATATTTGACAAATTCACCTTTATTCTTTTGCATAACAGCATAAAGCCCAGCAACACCAGTGTGCCAAACCACAGGCCATCAAACTCCAACCTCTTTGCGTGAACCCAATGCCAACTCCTGAGCTCAGGCTTAAGCACACAAACACACAGTGTACATGCTAATTAAACATTTCATTATTTAACCATTAATCTCCTAAATGGAATAATAATAACCAGGCAGAAGTGACAGGAGAAACGCCAACAGGCTTAAGACGAAAAAGAACAGGCAGTCTTGAAAAGAGCAAACAGAAGGATTTTGGATTATATGGACAGTAATGGTTACAGGTATCTGGTAAAAGTTCCTAAATCAGCACTCTTAAATTAGCCCTGGCCTCTATGGGACTGTAAAAAGCTTTCGTTCGGTGTTACTCTGCCAAAAGCAGACGCCAAAGGCACACCCTCTCTTCATGTTTGAGGTGGAATACTGTACTAAGGATACCGTAGAGCAATCTGATAGCTGTGGTTAGATCTGAACATCTGGCTTAGCATCCACATCTTTACTACAGTATGTACTGTAAGCTGGAAGTATGGTCAAAGAAGTTTCTTCTACACGTGTCTGTAAAAGACACTTGGCTGCAGATCAGAACTCACCACCAACTGCTTGTCAGGCAAACAGTGAGAGGCAGCCAGTATCTCCTGGAGAATACCCACAAGCTCATTTGCTTACAGCTGACAGTGCACATCCTGGTAGTAACATGGAAAATGTAATGACTTTGTGCTAGATTTTATTCTAGTGCTAAATACAGAACAATATTCAACAAATAGAAGTTCAAGAAAAGCTTGTTTCAATTTCTTACTTTAGAAAGAAACTAAGTTTAAATGCTTTGTTTAAATAATAAGCTTAAATCTCCTTGCATAAAAGCTAAAACAGAACAATCATCAAGAAGATTTAAAAAAAGTAAATCCGTTGGGCATCTTTCTTTGCCTTTAGACAACGATTCTGATGGCAAAAGAACCAAACGGGACAGGCAAAAAAAAAAAGGCAAAAAGGAAAATCACTGCCTGGCTAATATTAGCTAACCTGGCTGATATTAGCTAACCTGGCTGATATTAGCTAACCTGGCTAATATTAGCTAACCTGGCTGATATTAGCTATTGGTAGAGCCTGACTGATGTAAGGTTTTTTAAACTGATATTGATGGCAGACAGCCACCATGCGTTTGTGTATTTTTATTATTATGAATGTTTATTTTCAGTCAAGCAAAAAAATGTGATTTATCAGCTGATATTTTTTTCTCTTAGGAAACAAAACAAACAGATTTCACTAATATTTGCTATGTGTATCTATTTGTGAGTCCTTACTAAGATTACACAACAATCCTGTTTAAAAACGAATCTTGTTTTAATAGTATGATTTGCTCTGTATAGTTTTTATTATCATTTATTGGCTGAGCAGGCTGAGTAAATCAGCTGATACCCACTATTTACCAATATACTGGAATGTGCATTTCTAAATAACATTTCTAATTAAAAAAGTAGAGATGGGAGAAATACCCTCCAACGATGGTGTGAGTGTTACTGTTGTTGTAGTTTGTCCACCAGAGGGAACTCTGGTGGCAAGTCATGTTTGGATTAACAGAAACACGACAACCATCTGATCCTAGCATCTAAACCAGTAATCCACGACTTGTCGTTATAATAAAACAGGATCATTTTTAACCCACACTGCCATATCACTGTAGTAAAGACTCATAAATAACTGCACTTAAACAACTTTTAAGAAATGTTTGTGTTTTGTGTCTGAAAGAAAGAAATATCAGCTGCTATATCAGACTTTTAAAAACAAATATCAGTATTGGTGAATCATATATCTGTCAGGTTCTAGTGAAAGTAAACATAATAACAAGAGACACATCAAGCCATGCCAGCCTCTCTGTATTTTACTGCTGCTTAACAGCTAAACTGAGTTAAATGCTAACAAGTCTATTATAGCCTCTTAAAATGATAACAGCTCCTTAAATAGAGCTAAAAAAAAACAAAACGTACAGGGAGTCTTTACTGCTGCTAATGTAGATAAAATTAATAACTGTACTGGTCACTGGTCTCAAGAAGAGTAAAAAAACAAAGCTTATAAATTTAATGCCATGTAAACTTTTACCTGGACCACTGCATTATTATCATAAGGTGAGCATATCGATAGATTTACACGTGCAGCTAAGCATTAAATTGTAAGCCAGACTGTCACTAAATATGACGAGAATAATGCAAAATTACTGCTGTGTAAACCAGTAAGGTTTCAGAGGGCAAATTTAAACCCTGCTCTTCTAAAATGTCACGCTGCCTGATTTTAAATTGATTTTTTTTTTAGGATTAACTTCTATATTTGGGAAGGCCTGAAAATGCACAAGCCTCAGGGAAGCCTTCAGGAGTACGATGACCTCTGATGCTGAGGAGTGTTTTGACTCTGCTATCAGCCACAAGGACATGACAACCGATTGTAGATAGTGAACAGACATAACATCTTTCCATATCTGGAGAGTAAGGGGGTTCATGTGTGAGATTAGAACTTTAAAACCGGATGCCGATGCCGGCTGTAATGCGTGCATGAAGATGAAATTTCATAGTGAATTTATCTAAATGCTGTACTATTCATCTGTATCTCCTGAGGAATTATCTCTCCTCAACGGCAATCCTAGTATCATCATAAACTGCATTAACATTAGTCATCCTGTTCTTTTATTTAGAGGTTCAGCAATACATTAGTATACATGAGTTATGTTAACACTCTGTAGTGTGGACGTACCGTGAGGCTCCAGTTTACGTGGGGCACCTTGGTGTGGATGTTGAGGCAGAAGATCAGGAGGAGGACTCCTGTCACCACAAGAGCACTGCAGCTGACAAACTCAAAGAAGTAGACCCCTCCGCAGGGGGAACACATCATGATAGTTTCTATGCAGATGAAGCCGATGAGTGAAAGGACCTGAAGTGAGAGGGAAGACGACAGGAGAGACAAGAGTTAAGATAAGATACAAATAAGATACACTTTGTTTATTCCACAGGTTGGGAACAGCTTATCTCAATAAAACAAATACAATATCACAAAATCAAATAGCCTGGAAAGATAAAGAATGGAAAAACTTAACAGAAAACTGAAAAAGTGCAGTGTTCAAATGAGCTTAATAAGAGACATCTAACAGAGAAATGCAGGTATCGTGGTGTGAGATGGTAAAGATTTTCTGTATATGTCCTTGTGGCAGCAAAGCTGAACCAGATGTTAGAGGAGGTCTTTAGCTGGTGCAGAGGGTGGTCAGGGTCTATCAACATCTGTTCACCACAGCCACAGTCATGCTGATGACCTCTGCATTGTTAACTGGGGAATCCAAATACTGTATTGATTCAAACTGGATCCAAACAAGAACTGTAACGATGGGAGAAAATTCCCCCGACAAGCGATATGGACACAATCCCACAGCTAAAAGTTCAGTATTCAGGCCATAGACAAACTCCTTTACAGTACTGCACAGGACTACGCCGTCTTTACTTATAACTAGTGCACTGATTGCACATTTTATCTTATTATGTGCAGCAAGGAGGTGCTTTGGTTAGCATTGTCACCTTATTGCAAGAAAGCTTCTAATTCAAAGCACGGCTGGGGACTATGTGTAATTTGCAAGTTCTTTACCAAAATACCAGCATTTATATGTTAAGACTTCACTTTATAATCCATCGTTTCTGCACGCCAAAGACAACTGCTGGTTCTAAATTTGGCTATGGATGACAGGTAGATAAAGTGCTCATATATCATAAAGCACTGCACAAATTTATGTTTAAAGGTAGTCTCAAGCACTTTGAGTGCTACTATATCACATTTACCACTCTGAAAAAAATCCTGCAGCCAGGTACAGTCACACTGTCCAGGAAGCATGAGTGTGGTGGTAATAGTGCAGGGATATATTGAGTATATTATGCCAACAACAGGTTAGATAATTCACTGGCTGATTAGTGAATCATCTCTAAAAACTAAAAACTAGGTCAGCATGAGCAGTCTGCATGCATTATCCTAGAATGGAGTTCATTATTCAGTCTCTTTTCTGAATAACTGTGGGATCCGTCAGACCTTTGACAAAATATGTCTGACCTTCATTTCTGAAGCTTGGACAAATCTGACAGTGAGTCTTACCAGCGACGCCAGTTAACAAATGATACGCCAGCACATTAAATACAAAGTATATAAAAACTTAAAATATATACATGCTTAGTCAGTATATTGAATATAAGCATAAAGAATACTGTAAGTTATTTCTGTAAGATTATGGGATTGAAATGTCAAACTTTCCAGTTCATAAAGCGATTGTCCTATGAATAGACCAGAGTCTGTGATCCCATGAGTTCTGGTCCTGGCAGTTTGTGAAGATGCCCGCTTCCAGCCAACAGCCATCAACAAACCACAGTATGGGAAGAATTCTGCTACTTAGGTGTTCTTCTGCCATCTAGACCCCGACAAAACCACACACAGATTGCCGACTGCCTAGGAGCAGTCCAAAACCAAGAGGCATAGCAGAACCATGAAAATGCAACATAACACCGACCTGAAGTAGCTAAGAATCAGTTTTCTAATTTTATGCAAACTGCAAAGGCCAGTTTTGCATGAGCAGATGTGAAGGATGTGATAAGAGACTCCAGTTTTCCTTTCTCTTTCATTTACAAATGTTACCCCTGAAAGTCTACGCAATGTTAGTGAAACTTCACTCAAGGTCATTTAATGCAAAACAACAGCAATCACATATCAGACATTTGCAATTTACAGATCGAACACAATCTGTTTGACTAATAATTCACACACAGTCATCTCATCCACACTCAACAAAATGCACTCAAAAAAACAAAAACTTTGCCAAGAAACAGCTTCCCACTCCTCAGTGTTACTTGGAAGATATCCTTTGAGCTGATAAAACATCAGCTTGCAAGCATCAGCAAAGCGCAGCGGCATAGCTGAGTATCATTAGTTGGTGCTGCTTTACTGCCTTTTGGCCTGGACGGTTTTCCATCATTGAAGCAAAAATGAATTTTGATGTATTGAGATATAATAAGAGCCGTCGCCTACTGTTTGCATCTGTGTTTTAGCAAACAAGGCCTATTCATAAAAGATCTAAGAAGGCTTGCACAATGGCTTGCAGGATCTGTGCTTCATTTACTGTATGCGGGTTGGTTGTGAATCACAAAGCCCATATTTGAACATGGAAAAATAAATATTAACTTTCGTGCTAAACAGTTTCTGTTAAGATGATTTCGGATTATTGTAATATTCCATGCAGAAATGGCTTTTTGTCCAAGTTGTTAAAACATTAAACACGGAGCTGCGCTCAAGTAGCAAAGCTTGAAAGGTAAGATCATTTTTTGCTTTTCAAAGAAAGTTACTGAAGAAACTGGGTCAAGTTTGAGGCAGGTATTTTTTTTATTTCACTACTTGTCATTACTAACAAATCTAAGCAGTTTAAGCACAAACAGCATCCCCTTTTCTTTGGCTCTGGCTTATTTTAGCTACTCACCTGTCTCTGTGTCTGCTGTTGCAAAAGAAAAATGATCACTTTAACAGCAGATATTTGTCCTTTAACTACATTTTACATTAAAACAAAACATTTATCAAAATTACATCATGTACAGTAGTTTATACGAGTATTGAGCTAACTCTTATTTCTTTTTCTTCCAAGGAGCCAGGCTCTTGGGATTTCCATTTTTGGAGGAATTTTGTTGTTGTTGTTTGTTTGTTTACCTACTCCAGCTGATGAACCAGTGCTGTGTCTACACATAACAGACCACTTAGCAAAGAACCTATTTTAAATTGTATTTTTAGCCACTTTTGTGATAGCCTGTCAATTTGGTATCTCTCAGTATCTCAGTATGATGTGGAGTGTATCAGTATCAGTATTAGTATCTGAACGTTACATCCTTAGGAAACACACAACAGAAAAAATCCAACAGAGACCTGAGAGATGCCCCTGTCCCGGTCTGGGGAAGGATGGGTGTCAAAAGGCCATTCTTAAAGAAGGGACGCAGGAGGGAAAGGCTGAGGAAAGCCAAATCAAACAGGATCTGACCTGAACATCCGGTCTTATAAAGTGACGAGTGCACGGGTCAGAAAAGGGGTACAACAGTGAGTGTCTGCAGCCATCTGTAAGACACAGTGGAGGCTCTATCGTGGTTTGGGGTTGGATTTTAGATCTTTAAAAAGATCTAAAAGATCTTTAAAAACTTTAAAAAGATCTTTAAAAACTGATGGACAAATGAACGCAGAAAAGCACCATCAGAGTTTCATTCACCATGCAATACCATCTTGAAAATGTCTCATTGGAAATGGCCTAATTTTCCAGCTTGACAGTGATCAAACACACTCTTCTAATGCAGTAAAAATATATCAGGATACAATAAAGGTGGTCATACCAAATATTGACTTTCAAGCTCATTAGAATTGCACCAACTGTTTTTCTCCTTATATACCTGTACTTCCACGTATGTTATGCATCTATTTCCCATTTTGCTGGCAAAATATAAAAGAAGGAGGGATTGCTCAAGACTTTTGCAAAGTACTGTAATCTCTGAGTCACAATTGCAGCTTCACAGTGTTGTGCGGGTCACATGAATAGCTTATTAAATCCCACAACATTTAATAAATTTACCCACATAAATGCTTGTGCTGGCACACCCAGTCAGTTCAGGCACATTAATTTAAACAGCCATCCATTTTATTTTAACTGCTTATCCATCGCAGGGTCACAGGGAGTCTACTCCAGTATCCTGCTAATGCAAAGACCATTTAAACTTTAGAACCGTCATCTAACCTGACATGCACGGCGCTTGTAGCACAAAGCTAGAGCTTAGCTAACTTGTGGGACTAATTAAGTAAGGTCTATGGTAAATATGTGCATGTAGGATACTGAGCATTCAAAGAACTTCATTCATTTAGACAGCATTTTATTCTCGACTATCCCACACTGGGTGCAATATGGGGTCAATTCGGACTCAGTATCTTCCCCCATGTGGGCTGGAGGAGCAGAGGGTCAAACTACCGAACACGCGATTAGCGGACAATCTACTCTCCCTTCTGACACAGCCAGTTTCTTGGACTCTCGCATGTAGATAAGTGTTGGTTAATCAGTGAGATGAAGCTGAAATAAAAGAACTATCTCTACCACTACACTCCTACACCTTGTTGGCCACCCATCCCTCCATCCATCCATCCATCCATCCATCCTCTTAACTGCTTATCTAATTCAGTGTCACGGGCAGGCCTGGTGGGTGGGTGTTATGTTACAAAGAAGCAAAGAATAAACTTCTAAATGCTCAAACATGTATATTTCTACACTAGCATAACTAACAAAGAGCAAGTCTAGCAGATTTTATCTCAGAAAACGATCATTTATTCAACCCTGTTTATCCTGTTCAGTGAGCAGAGCTGTTGGATGACTGGCACTGGTAAAGCATAAGGGGAAAACCCTCCACAGTTTATGTCAAACTCCAGTCTGATCGTTTAAATCTCTGTCTGTGACGTTACCTCACAGGAAACCGAAAGGAAGAGAAAATAAGTCGACTGGGCAGACTATCGTTAGGACAACAGTTGAATTGTGTGCAGTTGCCGAAGCCTCATTAGAGTGTGTAGCTGGATAGCAGCCTGTCTTTGACTGAAATACAACTGAAAGGGTCACACCCAAACAGGAATGAAGTGCAGTGCACTGGGAGATGATGTAATGTCTCTCAAAGAAAGCATATTACTTCCTCCATGCCCCTGAGTAGCAGGTGTCAGGCAGTCACAGGGGAGGAGGCGGAGAATTGCAAGCACCACACTGGATAATTTTGTAAGTATTGATTATACGTCAACCTTCTCTCTTGTTCAGTCTATTCATCATGGATCGTATGTGCAGGAACAAATGTGTCAGCTTTCTTTCCCTTCTTTCTCCTACATGCAAACAAGTCCTTATCTCAGGGATTTAGCACATTATTAGTTGCCTTAAGGACATCTTGGATGCCGATCCCCTTCTTATACGCCATCTGTTGTGAACAGATAATTAAAGGAGGAGAATGGGAGGCTTTATTGTTGAAACTTTGCAACACTATGTGCAGGACTTCCACACTGTACTACTTCATGCAAAAAAAAAAAAAAAAAACACCTTAAAAATGACCCAAAAGATTGAATGTGCTTTAGCAGGAGCTCACAGTCGGGTATGAGATGGAACATTTACCCTGAATGCTGGTTAAATTTCACCCCAGAGGAAAAATGTGTTGCTGCACATATGCAACAGCATACATGTCTCCCCTCGTGCCTGCACAACATTCCTGTTGTCTTTATGCCATCCTGCAAGATCCAAATAAGTCGTGTTTCAACCACACGAGAGTAAAGCACATGCCGTCTCTCTCGGTTAAGGAAGCGTGTGCTGACATTTGGGAGCATATGGTAACTTCATTACACAAGATTTGGAGAAAGAACACCTCTCCTTAATATTTAACCTCCACTTGTTAGAATATTACTTTAAAAAAAGGGCAGGATGCACTCCATAACAGAAAAGCTGTTATTTATCATGAAGGCATGAGCCCTGCTGGGAAACAGTGTGATTGATAGGTGTACTATAAGGCCCAACAAGGTATCAAATTCCTGTCACTATGTCTACGTGCATGATGTGAATATCAGCTGGACTTTGTTGACCCGGTCACAAAGAGACAAAGACAAACCTGCTGTCAGGATGGGTGCACCTCGATCAGGTTACATGCCACTGAGAGTTTGTACTGCTCAGTGCAGGGCCAACAGCAGCAGCATCACATGTATCAATTCACCCAAGATATGACAGGTTGACTGGCCCACTTAAAGCCTTTCCAAATGCATATTTGTAGAAAAAAAGGAAGTATGAAAAAAGGAAGGTTTGAGGGGATTAAACCCAACTACTTTAGTGTCTTTCAGCCATTTATTCAACTGTTTAACACAGAATTCAGTCAAACAAATTTATAAAACAGGATTCCACTTATAAAGCCCTTTAGGTTGATTGGACATAACATATAAAGGCTGCCATCAGCAAATCTATTCTTACTTGCCAATAAACAGATGGCAGATAACGAATGAATACCTAGTCGATACAGACGTCCCAACCATAAACTGGAGCATCGAGTGTACTGCTGACAGTAGACTGCTGCCATTTGCTACATGATGCCCTTTTGCAGTGCATCTCCTCCACATTGTTTTGCTTGTTTTTCCAGCTCTGAAAGATCATCACTGCTCCTTGGCTGGCACAGAGTGAAACAATTAGAGGAGAGAGCAGTAAAAATGAAAGCCGATGAAGCCATTAATGCTTGGCAGGATGCCTTTAAAGGCCTCCTCTCTCAAGTCCTCCTCTAAGGTACTGAATATAAACTTGGATGACTTTGACTGGTCCTCTCCTTGTTCACAGAGGAGAAACGCGGCTATCTGAAACTGCAAAAGTACTCCCACGCTTCTGAAGTCTAAAGTACAAACTGAAGATTATTAATAGATATGAGATGACGCTTGTTCTCTTGTACCCACAATGACTGTAATACAGATTCTACTTCAAATACCTCAACGTATTTTTTTAATGGGTTATTTATGCGCTATTCATGACTTGGCCTATTTTGGGGTATCACAACTAAGTACTTTTTCTGGTATAGAGCAAAATGAGACTTTGAAGTATCACAGATATTTTTGTAAACAAATCTAGAATTTTTTTTAGGGCAAAGTCTTTGCACAGATGCTCGTGTTTAGACAAAACTTAAGACATAAGGAGTTTGGCTTAAATTGTTAAATGAGAAAGAAACTGCTATTCAGGTAATCTACAGGCACACCTCCCAAAAAACATACATAGCATTTTTCACTTTGCAGGAGCAGAATCATATATATATATATATATATATATATATATGCAATTACATTAAAACCACAAAACCAAGCACCTGGATGTTTGCACAGGTGGAGAATGTAATTTTATGGTGTCTTATGTCTGGGCAGAGGATGTGGCTCTGTGGCTAAAAGTAAAAAAACCCAAAAGAAATTAATTAACCAGCAAAGTCTAAGGCAATACTCAAACATTTCCGGTTTGCTATGAAATGCGTGAAGATTATAAATCTAATACTTTTAAGTTACCGCCTGCTCCAAACTTCTCCCACGCTGATGACAGAAGGATTCCTAGCCTTCCTTCCCACATACAGGTAAACATCACAGGTGTGCAACAGACTGTGAGCTTCTCTCAGACCACTGGGACACTCAGCCACCCACAAGCTAAAAAAAAACAACCTTAAAACTTTTTCTGCGTAAGTTTTTAAAGTATTGCAGAGAAACTGCCTCCCACATACATTGTTCTCCTCCGTGTTGTTGGGGATACACTCCAACATGTGTATAAGTGCAGCCCAGTAGTGAATTTTTCTTGGCAGAGGAAGAAGAGAAATGGTCCCAGTTTGATAGATGTTTCCTCCTCTGGTGAGTTATCAGATCTTTGGGACCCTTTCATTGTGCTTTGTTGTTGCCTCTTATCCCAGTTCAGACATCTGGTTTGGGTGAACTGATTCAAAAATTCCATCAGAAATGTGTCTTCCACTGACTATAGCGTGAAAAGAAATGGTGATAACACTTTTTATCCTCAACAGCAACTGAATGGGTAACACATACAGGTTTTCCCAGGTGCCTCACCGAGTACAGCCGTATTTGCACACGTGTTTAAGTGGTCTGGAGCAGCAAACAGCCACACAGTGAAAAAATATGCAAGTAGTAACTAAAAGTTATCAAGGAGTGCAAGCGAATCGCAAATGGCAGACATTATTAAACACTATAAATCCCTCTGGAATAGTACCCTATTATGTAGGAGCCACTATCCATTCAAAAACAAGCTCGCCTCTATACATTCACTAGTCATGGGGTAGGCATACTGTTGAAGTGACCTCTAGTAGGGATGCAGTGAAGGTTAAGCCAGGACCGGTGTGGCTAACTTTAGAATGAAACCTCGGGGTTATTATTACACATAAATAATAAGTAAGGTATTAATGCTTAGCATACAGCGAATTTAACTATAGCTGCACTTTATCGTGTTTTGCCCCCTGGAAGTTGAGTTTTCCTCCGCATGTTAGTTGCTGATCAGTAGAAGTTATGCACCAACGGTGCGTCACAGCTTGGCCACTTAAAGGAAGGCTGTACATCTCTGAGTATTACTGCAACGATGTCGCCATGCTTTGACTTACCACTTCAACCACCTTTAAAATCCCCAAGTATGACTTGAGGTACTCCATGTCGCAAACTATCCCCCAAAAAACGTTCCGCGAATGGACGGGCTCGGTGGTGGGCTGGTAGGGACTGCTGGCCCCGGAGATCATGGAAGTGTTGGAGGCCTCGCCGTCAAAGCCCTCCGTCTCTTCGGTGGTCCTCATGATTTCTGGAGAAGCTGAACTCTTTTTTTTAAGAGAGAGAGAGACAAATGGAAACCGACGCTGCCAGTCCTCCTGGATCTACCTCACTGCGCGGCTTATGTGACAGAGAGCACACTTTGTTCCACGCAAGCTGGGAGCAGATGGGGAAAACAAACCGGACAGTCCACTTCTCGTAGCCACCCCGAGGTGAAACCGCAACGGTAGTTGCTCTTTAACATCGCGTGCAGGACTGGTATAGGATCAGTGCAGCCACCCCCTCCACCTCCAGGCGGGTCCTCCCGGTTCCAGTGTTGCGCCTCTCCAAAACAGCCGCACTTAGAACTATGTTAGGCGGGTCACTTGTTCGAGTCCTTGTGCCACTCACTTTAACACGGACGACTCCGGTTAGTTCGGCAGATCGGGAGGAAATGCCTGCCGTGCTGTGAGACCGAAAAACATTCACCCATTGTGGCCCAGAAGAAGCGAGAGAGATCCGCGCTGTCTCCTGTTGTAAACTTAATTATGCAGCCTCCACGGCAGCAGCAGCAGCGCGCAGTACGGCTGCGTACGGACGCCGCTGTCCCTCGCTGTGGATGGAAAGCAGGCTTGTCTCCGCCCTCCTGAAAACTGCACATTCTTCAGAGTAGGCTCTGCGCCCGATTTAAGTGCTCCCAAACAGCCTGCAAAACGAATCCAGCCGGAACCACGCCGACAGTACCGAGCTCTTCTCACACACTCACATTCGTCGGTGTGACCGTGCAGCATTTGAACACCAGCCAGGCCTGGTGACACGATTTCTATTTTCCCAAGGGGATTACAGTGTATGGCTGCTTGTCTTTATATGGAGTTTAAAACCCACTGAATATCACCATCATGATCCACATAGCTTTTTTTCCTCTTACGTTTTATATGTGAAAATGTCTAATACAAAATACAGACATATTTCAAATGACACGTTGCCAATTCTCTGCGTATAAAGCGGGTTGGTTTCACCGAGTTTTTAAAGAAGTCAGTGCAGGTTAGAAATCGTACTATATATGTAAAGTTAGTCTAACTTCAACAAATGAAAGGGTAGGCCTAATTTTCTTTCAGGGGCATAAGCTGTGCTCCCCCCCGCCGTACTTTACTGCTCTCTCGTGGCGCTAAGCAGCATTAAAGGTTACCTAGGTAATTGCAGAGGTCCAAAGATGCTGGAAATAACCTCTGGAATAAAACGTAAAAAAAAAAAACCGACACTCTATGGATGTGACTGGTGAGAGACATTGGATTACAACTACAGTATAAATGTGTTGTAACCCTGAACATGGTGAGAAGTTATCACAATGTTTCAGAGATAAATGAAGCACTTAAAAAAATGAGTGAAATAAAATCTAAAATATTGATTTATTTTTGTCCCCTTATTGTCGAGGATCAAGAAAGCAATTTTTCCAATGCCAAAATAAATAAATAAATAAAAATAGAAAAAAAAAATCACATTCTTATAATATAGGGTTAGGATTAGGGGTATGTAGACCTCACAGATTGATGTGTGTGACTTAAAGTTGTAACAGTTGCTTTCTCATCACACACAACTCTAATCAAATGTTGTACAAACACACACACACACACACACACACACACACACACACACACACACACACACACACGCCAACAAAAGTTTGGATTCTTGGTTTTATTGAAGCCAGGGGTCTGATAAACATTTTCCTTATCTTTGTCGGCATAATAAGCTAGAATCCGCATGGCAGCTTGAAGGCTACAGAATTTGTGTTACAGACATACAATCAAGCTTCTGAATTATCCCAGGGCACAAAAGTGCAGCCAGCCATGTGCTTACAATGTTTTGATATCCTGAATACAAAAGGACTGGAAGCAGAAGCTCATAGTCTCGTATAGATGTAGACTGTCGATAGTGGTCGAAGGCAATTCAGTTAGGATGAGAAGAGGAAGTTGCTTTCCACTGAATTTGTGTACCAGAAGAAAACAAAAATCCATCTTGGGAGCAAAAAGTAATCCAAGTCCAACTTTCAAGCACAAGCAGCAAGATAGCACTTCATTCCACTCAGCTAAATGCCAAATTTAACAAGTGTGGCCATATTGTTGACAAATTACAGTTCAAACTTCTTTTAAACATAAGTGTGATATGACGAATCTCTGTATTCTGAAACAAAATGACAAATCATGACCAAAAATGCCAAATGTGCAAACAAATGGGGGTTTATCTGCTGTAGTTTATCTACAGTGAAAGCTGTACTGGCAGCAGTTGTTAGAGGATTTGTATTAGTTACAATATTGCCAGCAGAAATGTGTTATTCCATAGTTAACCACAAGGGGCCCATTTAACAACTTCAGCAGCAAAATGGCATTTTCTCTGTGCATGTTAACATCTTGTTTCATTCCTAAATGAGGCAAGGCAAAAAGAAAAAGATGCACTGCGCATCTGCAGCTGTAGCAACAGTGTCCAAAGAAAAGTGCTTATTCCAAAATGCGGCCGTGCTGCTCCTGGCTGTCCCGAAATTGTGCTTCATCCACGTCGGCAACGGGCCCTCGAGTGTACGTTTCCCCCCAACCAGTCACAAAAACAAAGCAAAGTAAAAACAATAAGAGCTTCATTTTGTTCAAAGTAAACCCAGAACTGCTGTGTTGAATCACTGTGACAATGCACGAAGCAGACGGTACACTGCTATTCCCTTACAGAGTGAATGTTTGAACAAAAAAAAACCTGCTGACAGTGTGTTCAAAGTCAGTTTCAACAGCCAAAACACAATTATGGTACGCCCCCCTTCTGTCTGCTGAAACTCCAGACATGGCTTAATAGAGAAAGACATTTCTACCATTTTACAGGGTGTTACATAAAAAAAAAAAGTTATAGGCCAGTCTGAGGTTTGGAATGCAAGGGCTCTATGCAAGAGTTGGACAAAAGAAACAAACAAAAAAAGGCCGCTGGTTAATCTTATGGATGACTACAAATGCAGATAATATGCATCTTTGGTTCTGTTCCAATTCACTCCAGTTTTCATTTTTCTTTTTTTGGCTATTTGTAGCAAATAGCTGCTCTCCTATCACTTGCCATTCATTCTGCAAAAGTTACTGAAATACACCATCCATGGGATTAAGTAGGGCCTTGTATAGAGATTTAAGAATGAAAATGTACATTTCATTTTGATTATGGTATCATGAAACCATAAATATTATACAGACAATTTGATATGGTACAGTATAATTTTTGAGAGAAAAAAAAAAGAAGCATAGAAATGACACAAGACATTTAAGCAACCCTTTAAGGACACACAAATTAATTAGGAGCTTTCCCGTGAAGGCAGGGTGCCTGTTGTGATAAACTGTTAGCTGTACATTGAAGGCAAAGGTTGTCATTTTAAATGGGCACTAAAAAGGGCCGGAAAAAACAAAAGACCTGATCTGAAAAACAAAACAAAACAAAAACCCCGAACCAAAACAACAACAGGTTTTCTACAGGGATGAGTTTCTACAGCTACTTCACGTAGAAACTGGGAATGTTTAAACTGACATGCAAAACACAGCGAGAGCAAAACATGTGAGACCAGAGGACGACAGTGGTGTCTAACACTGAATGTTAGAAAATCTCATTTTGTTCAAACCACAGCAGATAATTTTGTGTGTGTGCCTGTGTGCTTTGGCTGCAAATGAGTGGTTTCAACCACAGTAAGTCTGGGGGACCCAAAGGTTCCATCGTGTGGTTCCTTCTCAGTATCGGCAGCCTTACAGTTTTTATGAAGGCATTCAATCTATAAACATTATGAACTAGGCCACAGAAATCGTATTTCTGAAGAATAGAAGTGACCACAGGCTTGTTGTACATTTAAAAAAAAAAAAAAAAAGTAAAACAAAATAAATTATTTGGATGACGAGAAATTGATAAAAACCTTTGAACCGATGGTGCTACAAGTGCGTTTCCTCCTGCGCAGACAAGCACCTCTACTATGACACAAACAGCTAACTGTGCGAGGCACTTAGGAGTTATAGTAGGAAAGATGCTGCCCCATCCCCTCCCCCAAATATACACACCTGTAGCTAAAGAAGCAATTCTGCTGCGACCTCTAACTTCTTGTCAAATCCCAACCATTTTATTCAAAGAAGCTATCTTAAGAATTTGGACAAAAAAGCGCTTTATACAAAATCAAGTTAACCTGAATAATTTTTTGTATTCATATTTACAGAATCCTTCGAGATGACTAGGGCGACTGATATGCTATCCGCTAACTGAACATGTCATATTAGTGTCATGGTGTCAGTGGCATTTTTACATGTTACGATGAGCCTTTTCTTTAAACCGATAAATGGTGCACAACATGAAATAAAAAGGAGGTGGTTTGTATAAATACATCAGTATCATATCCAACATTTTTTTGTAAATATTACATATGCTTGCAAGTATTTGAATTTATTAATGAATATATTTAAATACTTTTCCAAATGCAACCAAATTCCTTCAGTATGACAAGCGAAACCAGAGGAACCAGTATATTGCCACTCTTAAACCTATGAGTAGAGTGTATGAGCCCAGAATCTGGGGGGCCTTCAGCCCAGCAGGTCAGGCTGACTGCCAGGGAGTGTGCACACATTTCCCTAAACTTACAAAATAACATTTACAGTGGAAGAGAGGATAGAAAAAGCCAAGCCTTCAGCACTTATTTCATTAACACCTCCATTTATGTTCTCTTTCTCTTCTCATCTCCACTCCCTCTCCAACCTTCTGATAGCCTTTGAATCTCATTCAGTGAAACCACTGTGTGCTGACTGATACAGGCGTTAGGAATTTGGTCAATTTTTTTTGTTTTGTTTTTTTATGCTCACATGTACATATATTTTTCCAGAGTATTAAGTGGACGATGCAGCTGTTTTTGTTGCCTTCACGCTTCGTTCTCTGTCTGCGGTGGTATGTTGTTAGCTGAAACCATGGAGTCTTGCTTGCGAGTCATCCGGTCCAACTCAGCCTGGACATCAGTCAAACCCGGCTTCTGCCCTTGGAAAAAAAGACAGGAGACAAAGCCCAAAAGTAATCTCCTGTAGCTTCTGCGCCTGCCCATAAAAACAGCTTTCTATGGCAAGCAGATGGATGGATGGATGGATGGATGGGGTTTGAATAGTGATGCGTTCCCATGCTGGAGGTTGGTGGCTTGCTGCCACAGTTAACACGCACACATGCAAAACTAATCATCAGACAAAAGGAACATGCATTATCCTGTTGCAGAGATGTTAACACTGCTCAGCGCTGGAACAAAGAGTACATGTTAGTGTTCTCAGGCAGAGATGAGTTATGCAATCATTTCTCTCATGTTTCACAGGGTACAATCAAGCTATCGCACAGCCAATATTTGACTTTGTTACATTTAATATAACAAAGAAAAAAATGTTACTTAAGTTAAAAAAAAAAAAAAAAGATTAATTAATAGAGCTCAAAAGCGGCAGGGCAAGGTATGGTGTGAGTGAGATGCAGTTATGATGGGTGGGATGATAAATACAGGCCTGCCACAAGTTTCCTCAGCTGTCAGAAGTTCAGTCTGAGAGGACAACTTTTTTTCTCCTGCTTTAACCTTCTCACTCAGGCTGTAGAGATAAATCTCCAGACAGCAAAATGGTCCACAGTCTCTAACAAGTGTTTGTAATTTAGAGTGCACGCACTCTGTAACACACAGCATCCTATAATCCTTACTGCTTTGGTAAGAGATCAACTGCTAACCTATGAGAGAGAAGGGGTTAAATAATTGGCAACTTCTGTTTTTCACTGAGATTAGAGGTGAAAGCACTGGAATTAGAGGTTGTACCTGTTTTCTTGGCAGAGCCTTGCACTCCAGCTCCCACTGCTCCAGCTCCTGGGCTCCCAGGGGCTCCAGTCTTTTTACTCAACAGACTGTTGAAGAAGTTAGCCAGCACTCCCTCATTGGCAGCTCCCGCTGTGGGAGAAATGAGAGAGGGGGTGGTGGTGGGGGGTGGCAAGGGAACTTGTTTATAAATATACACATATAATCCACTTTGTTTTCCCCCCCAAAATAAGTCTTTCTTGTGTAATTGAAGAAAAAAGCTCCTCACTGCCCATCACTGAGTGGTGTTTGGCACCAATATGGGAACTATTTATCTTTCTTTTCAAACAAAATATTCTACAATATTTTATTTTGAAAGAGTTATGTTCCTACAAACCAAGAAAAAAAACTATTAAATATAGTTAATAGACTGATATTAAAAAATTTGAATACACTAAACCCTGACTGTATATATAATAATGACAAATTTGTGACCTGCACAGTTCCACCATTGTGGGAATTCTTGTAGTGTTACCTCTAGAGGGCAGTACTTCACAACTTGCTCAATGTTCATACAGCAAAAACATAAGTGAAAATCTGTTCTTTTTCTTTGATTTCAAATAATATGGATGACAAAAGAGAATCTTTAATACCCTTTCTATCTCAAAAGTGAGTCCACATAACAAAACATCAGAAATTAGGGTGTACTGGAATGTAAAGTGTGATTCTCATTAATTGACATTTGAAATTGTATTCCTTTCAAACATACGTTTCATGTTAGGGTCAGGCTTCTTGACAGAGGCCATTGGTGAGCCACTGGTTACGGCTGTCGGTCCGGCACGGCCTGCGGGCCGTGGAGACCCTGAGGCTGTCCGTCCTGGAGACTCCTAAAACACAAGAACCAGAATAAAAGCGTGGCCACAAACAAAAGCAGCTCACGTTTTTTTATCCAGAGAAAAAAAAAATACGAATTAAATTTCACATTTGAGGAACCTTAAGACACTTACAGTTGCTCCTCTTGTTGGTGTGGCTGGCTGCTTTGCTAATAAAGACTAAAAAAGAAAAGAAAAGCTTGAGTTAGATGCAATTACTGTTATATTACTAGTATAACAACAGGTTTTCCCTATCCTTTATTTTCAGGTAACATATTTTGATACAACTTCTTTCATTCTGAAAATATGACAAATAAATAAAGGGGGCATTTAGTGCAGTAGAAGGAACTTAAAGCACTGTGCAATACTAACCTGCAACTTCAGTTACGTTTTTATTAAATTGTCTTCCTGGTTTATTTTTTTTCACAAAATAGGAAGTGAGGGTAATGTTTCATATCATGTGACAGTTTCAGATCAGCACGGCTGCACAGTATAAAACACTGTTTAACAGTGAAAGCAGCAGATCACCACAAATATGTTAGAAAGGACTGATCCTTTTTTTTTTTTTTACCAGTGAAAGATGTTTGACCTGATTTTGAGATCCTGCTTATATCAAGCTCACTGGCTGGTGACAGAAATCATGATAAATGGGGAGAAGGCCACATCTACCTGCTGCTTCATCAGGAAAACCTGCTCATCCTCTGCATTTATCTCTTTGTCATGAACCAGCTGTTAAGAAGAGCAAAGGAAACAAGAATGCCATTAAAAACGAGAAGAACAGAGCAAAAAGCTCTGGAATACTTCTGCATTTTTGTAACTTTTATGTTTGGTCAATATTTGCATTTTTATACCTTTCGTACTGGAGGCTTTGTGATAAAATCTTCAAATGGATCTTCTGGTCTGACTGTTGTGAAGTTTTCGTGCAAAATACCAATTTTCTTCTCGTTATCCCATCCGGATGGACTAAAAGAGAAGGAAAAGATTTTTAAATTGTTGTTCAAAAAGATCTGAAGACAGATGCCAGCACAAACTGCTTGCCAACAATATGACAAACAGGTTTTAATATTTGGGACAAGGTTGACTAGTTTTACTTACATGAACACTGCATCCTTCTCCACCACTAAGGCAGGTGTGACGAACTGAAAGTCATACAGTTTATGTACTATATATTTGTAAAGCAGATCCAGGTTCTTCTCCTCTTTGACTGAGGTATAGATCAGACCTGCTCCATCTGTTCAGTTAAGTTAAGGCAGCAGTTGTTGCGTTACTGTCATATATGGTAAATGTATGATATTAAGCCACATACAGAAATTCAAGGTATGGCAGAGCTCAATAGTAAAAAAATAAATTAATTAAATTTAAAAAAGACATGCATTAAAAACAAGGATACAATGTAAGCAAAATCGCCTGATGTGGGACTGGATGAAGTCGAAGTGCTCGTCTCTGTAGTCGTGCTCCTTCTCTAGTACGCTGACTGCATCACACTTAAGAATTGAAGCAAAAATTATTGATATAAGGAAAGAAATAGAAGATTTTAGTGGCAGACAATTAAAACTAAATAACACACTGGTTTTTAAAGTTAGTCAACCATTTGGCCAGCCGTCTAATCTGCGATAACAGATATCTGAGGGACAGATAACTGAACAGAGTAGAGTGGTACACTCCTGTGAATGTAGGCGAACTTCTTGTTTCATAACCTTTTCTCTGAGAGTTGGAGATGTTGTGGGTTGGAGAAGAAAAGACATCTTGAATCTTTTGAA
Source organism: Perissodus microlepis (assembly GCF_051167445.1). Classification (NCBI taxonomy): domain Eukaryota; kingdom Metazoa; phylum Chordata; class Actinopteri; order Cichliformes; family Cichlidae; genus Perissodus; species Perissodus microlepis. Next base: position 23,252,278 of record NC_140461.1, read on the forward strand.
ATATCTTTGAGATATCGAACAGACATTTTATCCAGATTTAGTAGTTCTTCCTCTGACAAGAGCTATTCAGAGGCCCCAATGATAAATTTTTTTATTAATATATAAAAAAAAAAGGCACATTCCCCATGTTCCAGCCACAGCTAGCATGTGAAGCTCTGCTGATGGCTACCTTGTGCTTTTCAGCACCCATCTTTGCCTAGAGGATTAACAGGCAAGTATAATGGTAACTTTTTATTAGTACATACTGCCTCACAAAGCACAGCATAAAAGTAAGAACACAGATAAATGCATCAGTGGGGATGGTCTCCACATGGGATTTTAGGCCAAATATGCTCACTAGTGTGGGAATTCAATCACATAGAACAGCTGGAAGAACAGATATCAGGGTGTTAAAGAAGGTTTCCTTTGCCTGTTTATGGCAGACGACTCAGTCCTAAATAGAAGGAGCTATTAATCTCCTGGCTGTGATACAAAAAGCCAGTTTAGAAAATCTGTAGATCACGAACACAGGTGGCTACAAACAAAAATCATGGCAGCAGCCAAGGACAGGATGCTTCTGGCATTATCTAGAGATTGTCCAAAATAGCTTAACCTAAAACAGGTATCCTTAGACTTTTCTGAGGACACAGTTAAATTATCAGCATGTTAAGAAGCTCCTGAATGAAATGCATCCATGCCCTCAACAGAAATCAAAGCCTCGCTGGGGAAATAGATTGTACGGTAGTTTAACTCCCAAAACTGAAACTGTAGAGGCACAGACACGCAACAAGTAGCTTTTTAGATGACCAGCAGCTGTTCCTTCTTGTGTAGTAAAAGAAACAACAATGTTGTAATACATTACCAAGATTAATTATCATTAAGATTCCAAGTTTTGGCTCTGTTACATCTCAGAAACAAGTACTTCTAAAAAGCTTTTTATAGCAACATTTGTAAACGGCTTCAAATGTGACATTCTGGTAGGTTTAAGAGGTTTTTACCTTTGTGCAAACTATTAGCACTGGAATGCCCAGGTTGTACGTGAGTGTGTTTTCCCCTAGTGGTAACACAACGTCCTCGTCCTCTCCTGCTGTTGGGGCTCGTCTCTGTGGGGAGGATGGGGTGGCATCCTCTGGTTCTGTGTACTCTTGGAAGGCTTTTATCACTAGAAGACAAAATAAAGGGGAAAAAAGGGTAAATTGAGTGTATTAGTGAACGCAAAGCTCCAGATCTATAGAAATAAAGAAAATGAGTTCAGTATTCAGTGTCTCGACCCACTGTTTTTATTTTTTCCTTTCCATTCTCCTCGCCTGGCATCTAGCACTTCAGCACTGACAAAAAAAAAGCCCTAAAATATAAACAACACTAAGGTGACAAATGTGGTCTGACCTCAGGGACTCTGTAGCACTGACAGCATTTTATAGGTGCACATTATCTTTGCTTGTAACTTTGGAAAGAGCAATGAGCCACTTGCAGCTTCTTCAGCACTATAAACTTTGTTTTATAGCACAGTTTTAATTGTTGTGCAAGGCCTCAAACTGTGTTCCTCAGATTAGATCATAGAGTCAACACAAATAAAGCTTCTTAGTGGTATATCAGGATAAGACTATGTCTGCCTAGTGACAGTCTAAATTTAAATGTTCACACAAGTAGTCACTGCTGTGTATACATTGTGTAGCATCACAGAAAGAAAATTACAATGTTACGTTTCCAGTTAAATAACATGCCTCGTTCAAAGACATCCTTTATTTTCCTGTTGTGCTGATCCCAGCTGTCCAGACATTTACAAAGCTGCAGTGTGAAGGGTGGGGTGGGGGTTTACGCAGGAAGCCATGGCCTATTTCCTCAAAAGCTAAAGCCAGATTGACTTGGTGTTTAGAGTCAAGCCCTTTACTTTCAGGCAAAGAATTTTATACAGGGGATGAGAACTGGTCTGAAAAGCTACGAGAACCCTTCTTAAGATGCACAACTGCACAAATCCAGTACGTATGCACAAAAAAAATCATAGGCCAAATGGGACTACCAAAGGATCCAAACATTCCAAAATGTAGTAAATTTATTGAAAAAGACCTGATCACACACTTGGTCAAAGCAATGATGAATGCGGTTCACATTATGCTTGAAGAAGAAGACTTTGAAAAGATAGATTCAAGCCTCAAACCCCTAATGCTTTCATATATAAAGACAATGTTTTTTTAAGTCTGAGTTTTAAAGGCATAGATAAGATAAGACAAAATAAAAGACAGCAATACTAAACATTTTGATTTTATCAGAACACAGGAAAGACAAAAAAAGACTGAATTAAGGCAGCTTCAAGTTTTATGACAACCATGCATGCAACACCCGAGATAATGTGAGCCGCGTCTCAACTTTCCTTTGTTTGCAACGCGCACACACACACACGCACACACACACACACAAAAACCCTTAAAAGTTATTTGGTACAACTGATTAAGGCTGAGAATATTCTAAGTAAATGGAAAGAAAAAATATATTACTTTGGGCAGCATGTACAGAAACATGAAATTTTGCAGTGATTTCAAAACAGCAACATTTAATGCTGAAAGGAGAGATGATTGGTGGACTGTCACTTTAAAATAAAAACATTAAAGAGACAGACTTTGCCCCACTAAGACCTACTTATCTGTTCCACAAACAAGGGTGAGGTCAAAATGCATCAGCGGTCTTCATTAAGGACTATTCAAATACTTTGTGTGTACTACATTTTAAGTAGTGCAAAAGCACCAGTCAGCATATATTCTTTCTAAAATCAAGGGTATACACTTGATGTCAGTAAAAGCCCAACTTCAGCTAAAAATAAAGTAGTCTTATGGCCAGACTAATTTCACCCAATAACATTTGGTCTTGGATGCTATTGTTAAGTCAAACTAAACTTCTACAAGGTTCAAGGTTCTTTATTCAAGGTTCTTTATTTGTCACATGCATAGTTATACAAGTATAACACACAGTGAAATGCTCTTCAACTGTTTATTAGATACAAAAACTGCCTCAAAACATAATTACTGCAACTGCAGATAAACAAGCCTATTACTAACAGAAGTCATGGACGCAAATAGTTTTCCATTCAACGAGCGGTAGAGAAGCAGTAGGTTTATCCTGTTATTTGGTTTGAGATGATTCCAGCAGCCAGCCTACTTTATTTACAGCAGAACAGAGCACGAGTCAGAACGTCCAGCCCACTGAATTTTGAGTTACGTCCCTTCCTGTCCCTGACGCTGCTATAAGAGGGGAGGAAACCATGATGCAAGATGACTGCAAGACTCCCTGGACAAAAGCCACTCACACACTTCCAGTCTGTCGGTCTGACTCTCACTCAAACACTCATGGTCACACGTTTAAAATCTGACTAGTCCTCACCATCTGCTATTTACATTATCGTTTACATGCCAGAAGATCCTTTATTTCGGTGAGAGGCCTTGGCTAAATTGGACAGGGATCAAAAAAAATTAAATGTTAAGAGAAGTCTGACAAACAGAAGTCAGTCACCCAAAACAGACCAAATAATAAACACAACACCACCAACAACAGTAGTCACAAAACAGCAATCCACACAGAGTATGAGGTCTACGTTCCAGGTAGGAAAGCTTTCTGCTACATTATATCAGCCAATTGTAATTTTATTCCAATACAACTACTCAAAGCAAAAGCAAACTTAACATGTGGGCTAACTGAAAGTCATTAAACCAATTATTAGTGGACAAAATAACAGAAAGCAATTCAGTGCGCTTTAGTCATCAGTTATTGAGCAGCTTCTCTTTTCTTTTTCACACGTTTTTCTGCAGACAAGGCTACTTGTGTTGTCATGTTACACAGTGAGAATCTCTCTGAACCTGTGCTGTCAAACTCATCTAGCATATCAGAATCAGAATACGTTATTAATCCCGAAGGAACCAGTTTTACATCTCTGTCCAATCTCTTTTGGCACTTTTAAGAGCAAAAGCAGCAGACAATGTTTGGGAGCTGACAAGAACATTGAGCAAACCCTGGAGGCTGAAATAAACTTATCTGAATACCAACAATCTTTTCAAATACAAAAGAAGCGTTCATAAGCATGAGATGCCCCAATTCTAAAATTAACAGGAGAACAACATCTGAGTGCATCACAGTCATTGATCTGCAGAACTTGCCTCCAGCAAGAGCACACAGCTGAGGATCATGGGCCTCTCTGATGATGACCTGGAATCCACCTCAGCAAAGTGTAATAACATACAGCGCTTGCCTTTGATGCTATACAGCAACCAATCAGCAAGGAGTCCAGCAGTTATTATGTAACACTCCCATTGCATCCACCAAGGGATGCTTTAGGCACATTTGTTTTTTTCCTTTACGTTTTCGCCTTAAAGAGTCAGTTCAAGTCAGATTTTTGCATTTTGATATATGAAGGAAAATGACCAGATTATAACAAATCGCCATTTCAATAAGTGGATCTGCTTCAACAAAACAGAGATCTATTTGGAGATATGCTAGTTATTGATATTTTAACAATCTGAATGTGTCTTTTGAAATGCTCAACCATGACCGATGCCAGCTACTTGACCAAAATGTACACATTTCTAACGCTGAGGTTTCAGGGGATGTTAGCTTTTCACTCTATAAGCTACGTGCATGAATGCAGGTATGAATGTAAAGCTAGATCAACAAGAGTGTGTGTGTGTGTGTGTGTGTGGGGGGGGGGGGGGGGGGGGGGGGGGTGTTCTAAATACAAGCCTTGCATTTATTATTGCTGTATATGCATTTATTATTGGTGTATATGTAACTTACTCTTCTGCTCCATTTCTCTCATGTTCTCAGGAGGAATCTTGAGCTTGTCCACATGGTCGCGCAGGACACTGGCCCACTTCTGCAGCGACTCCATAATGGTCCAAGGTCGTGACATATCCACAACAAACACAGCTAGACAGTCAGGTAGCGACTGAGCAGTAACAGCAAACTTAAGAAGGCCTTTGTGGTATAGGTCCCCATCCAGGATCCACACATTACAGCGTGTAAGGTCTGCAAGAAGAAAGTAAAATGCTAGTTAAACACAAGCACTAATAATAATCAGTTTTAAGGTGGAATTATTTTATAAAGGTTCCTGCAGATTAATGACAGAGACCACATTCAAGGTTCATCAGTGAATCTCACCATCCCTGTCCTCATCGTGGACACTTAAGTACAGATACTCCAGTCCCCTCCCCTTCTTGTTGTGCTCAGCTCCTTGAAGTTTGGCCATGAGTGTCGTCTTTCCTGAACCATCCTCACCTGCAAAATATTTTATTCATAATACAGATAAATAGATTATATTCGTGTTATTTTTAAACAACAAATTATATGACCTTTCAAGAAGGATGTCTAGACTTTCCACAATGTACACTCTCTCACACAAGCCTGCCTGATGAGAAGCAGCATTTCTCACATTTTCAGAGGGCCTGTTTGAATAAATATGACCCCACCCAAGAAGAATACCCTATATTCTTCTGTTTATTATGTCTCTTTAGTTCAAACCTCAGCCCGGGGTGGGGGTTAAGCAGCTCAAAGTGCAATTCAGAAACGTGCAATCATTAGATTTTGCAGCTGCTTTGCCCTCTTCTACCTCTCAGGGTTGACCAGGACAAATAAACTGCAGAAACTTCAATTTTCACACATGTAACCAATACTCACCAAATATCAGGATATTTTTTCCCGAAGGCAATTTTGAACTCGATCTAGTTGAAACTTCACTCAGTATTGAGGACCTACAGATAAGAAAAAGACAGGTAGATTTTAATATACAAGTCACACTGACTGTGATCAGACTGACAGCAGCTCCTCATCTCAGAGCAGTCAAACGTGGTGTCAAAAATGTTAACCGGTAACTAGTTGGACACACCTTAACTTCATTGATTACGATCACTTTTTGACTCTTTGAGCCGGTCCAGTGATGACTCCAAGACAGCACAGAAGCAGGAAATGATAATTCGTTTCCATTGACCGGTACGACAGAATTAAGTAGCTCAATCCTGAATCCATGAATTTACCGACGAGCAACTGTTATCTAAAGACGCTATCATGTTTTTTTTTTGGTTTTTTTTTGCATTTCTCTTTAAGTTAACGGGTTTCTAACGTTTACGTTACTATTAGCTTACTGTATCCTGCATCAAGACGCTAACTAGTATTTAGCTCTTATCTTGACATAAACTATCAAGGTACTAGTTATTTGAATGGCGCCCTGGAAAGTGTCTAACGTTCACTGTATTAGTAAAACTCATCTGCTAGGTAACTACAAGGCAGTGTTAGCTTAACATCAGGAGGAGCAGCAGCAAACCTGCTAGCTGATGTTAGCTGATCTGCTAACAGACTGACCGCTCAGCTTCAGTTAGTGCTAACGTTGGTGCTAGCCGGGCCGGTGTTTGATAGGGAAAAACCGGCAGTGACAAAGCAGAACCATGGCGGCTGTGCTGTTCTGAGAAGGCCCTGCGGAAGCATGAAGTCGTTAAAAGAGTAGCAGCACTTGCCAAAGAGTTTGCCCTTCTTCCTCTTCGTTGTTGTTGTCTCCTGTCCCAGCTGCGCCCGGGAGCTGTTTCTCCAAAACGGGAGCCATCTTCTCTTTCTACAACCACAAAGGCAAGGCCCTGCTGCTTGGCCACCAGTAGCACCGCCTTCATCCGAGTGGCCAAGGGTGTGTTACATTCTTCGTCTGCCGCGGCCCGCCGGAACCCCGTGTTTCTCCTCTGCTATTTCACTTATTGTAATGTGCTTTTATTAATTTATTTAATATTTATTATTGATGAGGACCGCCTTTATTGAATAAACTAAAACTTTTATTGATATATATGAGTGTAAAAAAGTTTGCACAGATCAGACTGTTTTTATGGCACTTACATGGGGTCAAAATATCTAGTTGTCCTTCTGGCCACGTTCCAGTAAGTGATGTAATGGTAGTTTTTTCTTTCTTTAAACAGCTGATGGAGAACATTGTGATATCAATAATTGACTCGGGGCAAACATTTTACTGGTTTCTGTCATTTACACTTACTATTCGGTGTTAATTTAACCTATAATTCCTCATTTTTAGCAACAAATGCATAATGAGTGTATATTTTAAAAATATAAGTATTACTGATTTTACCGAAGTTTTAAAGTGAAAATATAAGTTATACTATTTGATTGATCAGGTTTTTTATTATTATTATTATTATTATTATTATTATTATTATTGTAAATACATTTGTGTCCAACAATAGTGGTATTTAGCAGGTCTCCAGTAGATGATGCTATTGCTCAGAAATCCGTCTTCACCACGAAGGTTATTACGGTTAACCAAAATGTAAAAATAAAACTAGATGTGGAAAACGGGCATTCCAGTTAACTAAAATAAAATAAACGCTAGAATTTCAGAAAAATTAATAGATAAAATGAACTGAAACGGTTTTGCGATGTGATAAATTAACAAAATGAAATAACAATATATAGTAATAGGATTTGTTAATTTAGTAAAATTTGTTATAAAAAAAGGCTTTGATTGACATGTTTACTGAGTTTTTAAAGGTCTCCAAGGCTGTGAGTTAACTGCTTTCAAAAATATTTTTGATTCTAACACCGATACCGATTTTCCAGTGTCAGTATAGGTATTACAATAACACTGAAACTAATAAAAACTAAACTAAAACTAAACATTTTCAAACAGTTAAGCTACACTGAAACATGGAAACTCACTATGGGAACTAACTTAAACTAAAATGAATTGAAACAACAAACAAAAACTAAATGAAATAAGATCTCTGTCTCCACTAACGCTTTGTTTGATTTATATGGTTACAATTGGGTCTAAAGGCCACAGCCACAGCACAAGGAGTGATCCAACAAAGGCTTAGATTGGGAAGGTTTTGTTGATCATTATTTATCCATCTGACACCCCAAAACTTAAATCAGTGGGTAGGAGAAAATGCTGTGTACTGTGTAATGTGTACTCTCTTCCAAACTCCTGCAACTCTGAGGCACATCTTTACAAAAACCAGCCTGTTCCGAGGCTGCTACACCTGTACGCACAATCAGGTCTTGCAACAACTGGTGATCATCCTAGAAGGAAAGTGAACAACCACAAGTGTCTTCGCTCCCCCATTCCCTGGACCATCAAGCATCTGGTCATGGTCGTCTTCTCAGAAGATATTATAGTTCCTGTAAGATATAGTTGGAGAGGCAGATAAACTTAAACTATGCTTAAACAATTAGCTTACCAAGGCATCCTTGTGGAGGTTGGGTGACATCACCCTTCAAGAGGTGTTGTTGGAAATAAATCAACAAAACACTCAGGATTGGAGGGTACCTACCTGACAACCCCAATGAAGTTGTTACCACTCTTCCACTAAAAATACCAGGCAATAAACAGAGCTGATGTTGTGGTCTGTAAAGACTATTAATGACCGTGGTATTAAAAATCTTGAAATGTTGAAAGGCCCAAAGGGCTGCTCGGGCTTCCCTTTCAGTTGTATTATACTCCCACCAAGCAGGAGGAAACTGGGTGACCAGTGCCGAAGGAATCTTCCTGTAACAAAACAGCAGTAACTCCAACTCCACTAGAGTCAACAGACAGCTTGAATGGTGTGCAAAAGTCTGGAGCTGACAGAACGGGGGTGCTACAGAGGAGAGCTTTATGGTTTGACAGGCCTCAAGCCACACTACAAGATACTGGTTTGGGTAGGCAAAGGCAAAGGCTGAACACAAAGAAGGACATGACACAGGTTTAGATTCCGATTAATACCATTTATTAATAAAATGTTGAACAACAAGGCTTTCTTTGTGAAAGACTAGAGAAAGGGAGTTTAGGAAGAAGCCACATAAATCAGCTCAGCCCGCATACTTCACAGGTCACTTGTTATCAAGGGAGATAACTGGATCTATGCCTTTAAGATCTATTATCTTTAAGGCATAGAGCTCACATGCACATATGATTTAGAAAATAAAAATGCCAGAGTAACACATAACAGTATTTATCTAGAGTTCTTACATATGAGCAATTCAGGATTGCCAAATAAGAATGTTTCAGTATCAGAATAGATGATTGTTCATAAAGTGCAGTAGTAGCCTGTTTGAATTTGTCATATGAGGAATAAAGCACCCCTTTGTATTAATCTGAATGGCTGAGACATAACACTAAAACTCACTTACTCATAACTGACCCCATTTGTTGTCACGGTCCTGGGTCTGTGACCCAGCGTTTTCAGTTTACGTTTTGAGTTCTTAAGTTATTCCTTTATTATGTTGAGTAATTGGATTATCTTTTGGTTGCCTTTAGTTTATTTATATTTCACTTAGGTCTTCTGTGTTAGTCTGTCATGTTTCATTTTGTGAAGTTGTATTGTCATGTCTGCTTTCCATTCTGTTTCCTGTTTTATTTTGACGGTCTCTGTCCTATGTCAGTGTAGTCGGCTTTGCTTCCTTTGTCTCGTTATGTTTCATGTCCAGGTTTTTCATGTTGTTTGTTTACATCACCCACTTTAGGTTAATGTTAGTTTTGCTTCAGTTTGCCTTGCCCTTTGTTTGTACCCTTTTTACGAGCCTCATTAAATGGCTCGCTTTTTGTTAATACCCAAGTTTTGGTTCCACGTTCCTTTTGTGTCTGCATTTTGGGTCCTCTTTACAAATTCCTATAGTGTGCCGCCGCATACTGTGACATTTGTGTTACTGTATCACTCAAACTATACCCTTTACTTACAGGAAGAAAATTACCTGGGACAATGTTTAACCAGTAACAACAACACTGATGACATTTTCACTTGGCAGAGCACAACAACACACCTTTGAAAAAAAAAGCACAGTGTGAACATGTGCAGCACAGGTGTCACCTCACTTTGGTAAAAGAATCTAGTTCCTTATTTGTGAGACACTATAGGGTGTCATTATGTCTGTGTGCCACACCCTCTGCTCGATAGCTCTCATTACAAGGTGAACTTTCTCTCAGGTATGTTTGGAGAGTTTCAGGTTTTGAGAGTTGAAGTGCTCAACATACAAGGACACCTGACTTTTCTGAAATGAACAAATATGTTTTTTGTTTGTTTTATATGTCAGAGTATTGACTGTTAATTTATGCATAGGCATGAAAATCTAATATAATGAAAACCTGTCCAGAGTTTTCCCTCTCTTACTGAACTGTGGCTTTTTGCACATTCCTTAGCACTCTTGAGTGGAGAGCTATTGACCCGTATCATGTTGTAGCTTCCAAACACCTGTTTCTTTATTTCTCTGTGTTTCTTTCATTTTTTCAGTCTAGCTCAGCTGAAGCAGGAGTTGCAGACAGATGAGCTCTGGACATTAACACAGAAAGTCTGGGGGATTTTCCCATATGTCTTTGAGTCCTGGCTATGTGGAGTAGAGTGGTTGGCTGGGATGGTGGTTATTCTCCAGGGAGTGCATTCCAGAGCTTTTGCATCATGTGAAAGTCAGCCTTTGCTGCCCCTTTGTCACTGTTTAGCTTTGCTGCCAGGAGGAAAAACAAACAAGATTGATTTTATTTTTGTAAAGCTTGAAAGCACAACTTCGTCCTATTTGGAACAAGTAGATGGGACAGAAGCTATTTTCAACTGCTCCTGTATTCATAAGGGGTCACCACAGATAGCTCTGCGTGTTTTATTTGCCAGATTTTCTTTTTCTTTTTACAGCTGATGCCCTTCCTGACCAAACCCCAAAGAGATTTGTGTCTCCTCCCAGGATCAGTGGCAGGATATATTTTACAAATTGTTCTGTCATCTCTTTGAACAACTTGTAAAATACTCAAATGTCTGAGAAGATTGAGTACAGAACATAGATTTGCTAGGTATATTTCTGACAGTCGCATATGTTTAATTTAATTTTATAAATCTGTTGAAAGTCTATTGAATTTGTTATAAATTCTATTAAAATCTCATAAATGAGCAAATAGCTTTATAAATATCTGCATTAAATATTATTTTCATGCGCAACAATGTGTCTCTGGCTGCAGAGATGCTGCCTTGTGCTATCAGCTTTTATGCCAGGAGAGGGCGCTGTCTCCTCAATAATGTGGTCTGTCCTTTGAAAATCTACGTAAATCTATTTATTTAGAAAGCCGTTTCTGTATTGAATTAAAGGATTAAAATAAGAGTAAAAGGGCAGAAAAACATATCTGGGATACATCACATGCATCACTGAATAAATGCTGACGGATTTTCGGATGTTGTGGCAGTAGAAAAAGCCCAGTGATACATGGGTTGATGCCACGTGCATGAATTAGTTTAAATGAAGGGAAATTCAGCCTCGGTATAGCCTAAACAGGACCTACTAACCCACCTGGCTGCTTTTCAGATGATTTGTGATTAAGTAGCAGGTTGGGGACTTTTGGATGATGCAATCAACATGGCAGCCGCATTTCGCATATGAGTGGTAATCCCTTTCTTTCAGTTTCAGGGAAAGAAAAAGTAAAGAGAAACGTGTTTGTCATTAAAAAAACAAATCAAGTTTTTCTACATGTAATTCCTACTGCACCAAAAGATGAGAATGTCTGGCAATGCATGCTTAAGCAGTTTAATTTGATACAGTACTTTTTAAAACTGCTAATAGTGATTCAGTCCCCAGCTTTTGATTGATGTTGTTTTAGAAAAATTAAACTTCATTCTTAAGCCCCAATTTCACCTGACACCTGCGTCAGCATACCAGCGTGTCAGTGGCTGACAACAGGTTTATCTGAACGGCTCATTTGATGAATTTGTTAAAGTCAGTCACACCAGGCTTGTCCCATTAACACTTAGAAGAAAGATAGCTAACAGACTCAGTGCTTCAGTGTATATTACAAAGTGTGGAATGGACTTCTCGTACTCTCTATGTCCCCACATTATGGATGGATGGATTGGTGGGTGGATTTAGCCCACAGTGATATACGTGAATAATCATGTATCAACATTGCAGCACAACTCAAAAACACTGAGTTTTATAGATTCCATACTCTTGACCGTGTAGCCCTAAAAGTTGTGCTTATTTCTGTGATGTACAGTATAATTTGCTGACAAACTGGCAAAAGAAGGGCAGGGAGGATTCTTGCTGACAAAAAGACGGGGAAAAACATGAAAGAGTCCTTTTCCATGGAGTGTGTGTGTGTTGCGCTTAAGTGGTTTTACTGACACAAAGCTTTCTCATGCATAATTTATATTACACCCATACTTCTGTGAGGGGAGGTGGGCACTAACTTGATTTTTTAGAATTACTTTTTTGGCTGAGGAAAAGCAGAGGACACACGCACACTCACACACAAATGCAGTTTCTTAAAGTGTAATAAGCGATGGTCCGTTAATAATCATTCTTAACTTCCCAGATGGCTTTCTACAACAAATTCGCCAGAGTGGGTGTGCGAGGGAGGAGGGGTTAAAGACTGGGAGGGTGTAGATTGCAGACAGAGCGGTAGTGGGGTTGGCTGGATTGTGATATCGACAGATGTCTAGAAAATTGTGTGAGGGGCACTCGTCGGATAGTCTACAACACACGGACCCCAGGCTGCACCTCGGAGAGCAGGGGCGGAATCTGCAGCTGTCACTCCAAAAAGCCTTACCTCCATTACCACATCCAGCCACAGATTGCAAAAGAAGCCGAGCTGGTTACGCACTAGAAATACAGGTAAGTGTCGTCACAGTGATTTTTTAAAAAATGATTTCATTTTTTAAAATGTTTTATATTGAATTTCGAGCAGTGCGATGTTGTAAAAAAAGAAAGAAAGAAAGGTCTTCCTACCTGTGATGAATCTAGTTTATCTGCTTTTATCATTCCTGCTGTGCTGCTTTTTTCTTTATTTTTATAGACTACAGCTGAAAATGTTTTTAATAAAGGGAAGACTTTTTTGTTCTCAGTTGTTGAATCAGCGTCTTCCAGGCAAGTAGCGCTTTTTAAAAAGTAGGCCAGGCGGTTGAAATCCTTCTGCCATTATAACGAAACCGCAGAACAAAGTTGTTAGTGTGGACGCAGTCAACACATTGTTGTAGAGAATTTCGTATTTTTTTTGCACGCTTATGCGCGCGAGAGGCATTTTCAAAGCAGCTGGACACAAAAAAAGGAAGAAGGGCAGAGCAGCTGAGGAAAGCGGTGGGTGGGTGGGTGGCTTTGAAAAGGGGGGATGGATACCCCTCTATAGCCTTTATCCTTCAAATCTTCCAGCATAACGTTAAATCCACCTGGTTATAGCGACTAATTGAAGTCCGCACTAAAGTAGGTCCCGAGCCTGGGGTCGTCTTTTTTTTCCCTGTCAACTTTGTCCAAACCGTTACTTTTATCGGGATGTAACGCCTAGCGAGGAATCACAGTCCTTTGTTACCGGCCGGCACATGCTGCCGGTTACATGCACGCCTCCTTTATCTTCCCGGTGTTTTAGCGTGAAGAATTTTATCTACTTTTTGACCAACTGGAAAATTGGCTTTACACAGTAATAAACTGTTACATTGGATTATTTCAGTGGTCTGAAATATGAAGTCTTCCCACATTATAAAATTTTGCTTTGTCTGACTGGGAGGCCCCGTGACACTGGGAACATGAATGGGCGAATTAAAAAAATTAATAAATAAATATCCTCACGAACACGATCAGGCACATAATACAAGTAAGATAGAAGCGAGTGGAATAGATTTAAAAAAAAAATAAATACACTTTTTATTTTTTATTTTTTGTTGTTTTAATTGGAAGGTTTATAGAATCCAAATTGCTATATTGGGTTGGCTCTCCGGTATGTGTGGCATCCTGTTGTTAATGCCCTCCTGCAGCACTATGGACAGTTCCCGGGTTGTTCGTACCTGTGCCAACATGCTTCACTGCAGGTGAAAACTCCAGCATGTGGCAGTTTTGCAGAAAAAAAATCAATCAACCAAACAAACAAACAAGAACGCTGAACAGTATTTCTGCCGTATTAAATGAAAATGTTCCATGTAAAAAAAAATCTGTCTGTATCTTTAGTGGGAATCAGGGTGTTTAAGTACTCCACTCTTATGAATAATTTAGGCCTGTATTCAGAAAGTCTGCAAGGTTCGCTGAAAACCAATTGCAGGGATGAAGCTGAACTCCCAGTTTTGCTTTAAGGAAGTTATGTGGCAATCATTACACTTCACTTCCTCCACAGTCAAAGCATGATCACACGGAAGTACGTGTCTGTAACATATTTTCTGTACTGGCAGAATGACAGTTGTGGTTTGTGCTGAAAATCCACATTCTCAGCTAGTTTAGATGAATGGATATAACTACAAACTCTGGGAGATCGCTGCCTGCATGCTGGGAAACCTATGACACTACTGAGGGAGAAATAGTTGCGCATCTACATCATAGATGTTCAACTCAGACTTGTGGGTTCACTTGGCGCTGATCCTCACCACGCATTCCTTAAAGGGTAGTGGGTCTGCTTGGTTGCCTGATCTCACTGAGGTTCCCATGCGCTGACATTGGTTTTCCAGACAAATTGCAAATGGCAGACATCATTTCCTAACTAAACTTCTGGTTTACTTTAACATAAGACACTTCTTTACTGAAATGAAAGCGCTTCTTCATTTACTTCTCCTTATATTCCCTCTAGTCATTTAGAACATTATAGAACATTATATGCTTCTATTAGATCTAAGAAAAGCTTCAAAACTATGGCATTTCTGCTTTCCGTGTATTTAGTCTAGACATAGTAGATTATTTTCATCCATTTAGTGGAACGTTTTAGTTTGTATGGTTTCCTTGTGTATGCAAGGACTTTTGATCCACAACCCAGGGATGGGGTCACATCAGGGGTACTGGGAACATGAACATATATTAGACTCCCCCTGAACATGAACTTAACATTTGCGACTAAATAAAAAGGCCAAAAACCAATCAATTTCTTATTTTTTCCTCTAGGAAACATCATGGGAGGCAAGCTGAGCAAAAAAAGAAAAGGATATGATGTGAGCGATCCAAAAGACAAGAAGGATGAATCCCCTGCAACAGTTGCAAGTGCAGACAACTCTGCTAAAGGGGAAGGTGGAGCCCCGCCTACAGGAGAAGAGACAACAGCAGAGGCAGGCAACGTAGAAGACGAAAAGGCTGTGACAGCAGAGGCAGCGGTACCTCAAGAGTCAGAAGCACCTGAAAAATCTGAGAAGGAACCAGCAGCACAATCGGATTCCCCAGCTGTGGAAGAACCAGTAGCATCCACTGTTAAGGAACCAGTTGCAGCAGCAGCGCCAGAGGATGTAGCTCCAGTTGTAGAGGAACCAGTCGTGGCAGCAGATGAAGCCGCTACAGTAGCAAAAGAACCAGCTGCGGCAACGGATAAAGCAGCTCCAGTTGTAGAAGAACCAGTTGTGGCAGTGGAGGAAGTAGCTCCAGTGAAAGAAGAACCAAGTGCAGAATCAAAGGAGCCAGCTCCAGAAAAAGAAGAAGCAACTGTAGTATTGGAACAAAGTGCAGCAGTACAAGAGCAAGCTCCAGAAGACCTTGCAGTGGCTGCTGTAGCAGAGAAACCTTCTGCCCCAACATCAGAAGAATCTGTGCCAGTCGAAGCTGAACCCAAGTCTGAAGAGGTCCATGAAGAAGAACCTGTTGCAGTCGCTGAATCTGTGTCAGAGGCCACCAAAGAGCCAGAGCCCATCCCAGAGACAGAGCCTGAAGCTACTGTGGAGGAGACCGTGGTCTCTGCAGCTGTCCCTGAGCCTGAACTGGTGGCTGAGCCAGCAGCTGAACCAGTGCTGGAGTCAGCCACAGAACCAGAGGAAGAGCCCAAGCAAGAGCCAGAGCAAGCAGCAGAGCCAGAGGCGGAGCCAGAGAAAGAAGAAGAGCCTGAGCAAGTACTGGAGCCAGAACTAAAACAGGAACCAGAGCCAGAGATTGTGGAGACAACAGAACCTGAGCCTGAAACAGAACAAGCCCCAGAGGCAGAGCTGGAACAAACATCACAGCCAGGACCTGAGCAAGAGGCTGAGGCTTTGAAAGCTGCAACAGAGGATCAAGTGGAAGAAACTGAAGCTGAGCCGGCTGTAGCCACTTCTGACGCGAGTGAAGTGGTGACTGTGGGAGGAGACTCTTCTGATGTCACGGAGGCTACCGCAGAGGATACCCTCACTGATCAAGCTGCAAAAGAGGAATCTTTTACACCAGAAGCTCCCAGCACTGAGGTGTCAGATGAGCTCAAGGAAGCAGAACTTGTATCTGAGGTTGTCATCGCCTCTGCGTGCGAAGCTGCTGTCGAATCTGAAAAGGCAGCTGAGCCCTCCGTGGAAGCAGCGCCTCAAGCAGAGCCGGAGGTGGAAAAGAAGTTGGAAAATGGAGATTTAAAGAGCCCCTCTGTTACCGAGGATGCAATTCCATCTGTGAATGGGGAGTGTAGAGATCCTGACACTGCCATGGCCACACAGGCAGAGGAATGTGTTAATGGGGGTGAAATGCCAGAGGAGATCCCTATCAAGGAGCCGAGTGACCTTGAACTGAAAAAGGACTTGAACCTGAGTGGGGATGGTCCAGAATTTCCTGATGCAGTCTCAGACATGGTGGATGGCCTGAGCACTGAGGTCACTCAAGAAGCTTAAAAGCAGGAAGCATCATTCAAATCAAGTATAATCCCCCCCGTGGTGCAAGAAAGCCGTCGAGGTATCACAAACACAGCTACGCTTTCTGAAATGCTGTAACCACTGCAATCTCTTTAGTGGCAACTCAGGCAAAAAGGATGCTTTCTCTTGAGTAACCAAAAACGAAGCCCAACCACTTGAGGATAGAGGGACACAGGGAGATATTTATAGTGAGATGGAAGTGCCGTGAAGAGACTGAAGTTTGGAATTCGAGTACTGAAAGGCAGTGAAGCTGGACAGCTTGGCAAAAAAAAAAAAATACTGGACAGCAAAAACGACATTGTTCAGTAAAATAAAGGAATGTGTCTGTGTGTGTGAGGCCGATGAATATTACAAAGTGGCTTAATGGAAAATCTGTCATTATTAGTATATTATTTGATTTTAGAAACTCAAATATCCTTTCTATTACTATATGCAAAGACGTGATGTGTTTTGGCCTTTTATAGTAATGGTACCTGTAAGGATTGTTTAATTAAAACCAATTGTTCAGAATAGAGAATAAAAAGAGACTGTTTTAGTCTACAGTGATCTTCTTTTTCTTTCGAACGTTCTCTCAGCATCAAACGCATCTGAGGCCTTGGGTTACTAATATTAATAGTACTTTAAGCTGTGACTCAGATCATCCGTCATTCTTCTTTCTTTTACTTAAAAAAAAAAAAGTTTGATAACAAAGATTACGCTTGTGGATACGAGCCCATTTGGTTTGTGTGTCACAAAATCTACTTCGAATTCAAATCAAAGACTTTTTATGAATCATTTGCCTCAAATGGAAATGTTCTAGACATCCATTACACAATTTTATGCATTTTTTTTAAAAACATTCACTCTGGCCTGGTGGAAATGTTGTAATTTGCAGTTGATTTCTAAATTTCTTTTAGGCTTGAGCAAGGCACTGACCAAACCAGCTCTATAAAAATCTATATTTGAAATGCAGTTTTGCTGCGTTTGCAAGAGTAGCAGAGCATCAATATTTACACAACATCAAAAGGGTCCGTTCATTTAGGCTCCGCCTCTACAGGTCAGTGGGTTAGAGCTCAGTCGATTATTTATGTCCACACAGGGCAATGTCCTTTAGGTCACTAGCTGGTGGAATATTTTCAGTTATTGTATGCAACCTGCACGTCACAACTGAGCAAACAAAATGATATCACCGCACACGGTCTATCTTCTGAGTTAACTGTTGCCTCTATCTCTCTGATGTCACCATGGATTTTGCTGAGGCCATACCAGCACACCCGGCTAACATTTCACAGATCCATACCGGCAAAAGGGGAACTAAAGAAGGGGGGATGGGCAGGGATACTTGCAGGAGGCAGAGAAAGGGAAGAGGGGGAAGGGGAGGAGTGTTGTGGGATGAAAGCCATTGCTATCATGAAGGGAAAAAAATGTCATTCTCTGCTTTTTCAGTTTGTAGTTCACATATTAAAATGACCAAAACAATAAATTCAGGGCAGGGATAAATGTGCTTTGACACTTATCGGAGGCCTTCTTGTAGAAAGCTCCCCTCTCCTGCTGCTCACACTGTCACACCAGACAGTTGTTGCCGTGCAGGTGTTAACGCACATACATTAACATGAGGCAGCAAAATGAAATTAGCGCTTCTGTGCATCTGTCAGTACATGCATGGAAAGTGAGGAGGAGGGCGAGTATGTGTCCTGTGCGTGCGGAGGGGAGCATTAGTGGAGTATAGTGATCCAACCTTGAAATAACTAATGGACCGTGGGTCAGAGCATAAGAAGAGATCTGATAACAGAAGCTTCCCATAAAAGCAGCTCCTTCAAGTGTCCATCCCAGATGTCTCTAGACTGTTAGAAAACAAATCCAGTATACTCCAAGGCAGCAAATTTATGATAGGAATGCTGTGGAGTGGGTTTGGGGGTAGAAATTGGAATTTGCTGGTAGGTTTTTTGTCTTCCTTGTGGAAAAATCAGGTCAAAATACCATTTATAATATTTATAACTTTTAAAGTAATTAGTACAACTCATGACGTATTTCCTAAAAAGACAGTTTGGCAGGACCATGACTGACCCCTGCTAACCTCCATGGATAAAGGTTTGGGGGAGGCTGACAAACAAACAGAATGGTAACAGCAAAATTTAGACTTCTATTACTGCATATTAATTAGTATGACTAAGGATTTACCAGATTTCATGTTTGAAACATTATCCCAAAGCCTCATCACTTCCACATTTCCCTGCAGTTCACTTTCCTTTTCTCGTGTGTGTGTTTGTGTTGAAGAACAGGGTACTTGTCCTTTGCATGTTGATTTAAACACTGCCTTAAAGTTGCATAGCCGTGAAAGGCCAGCTGCACTGCCTAGTTACCCAAACACTATGGTCTCTATACGCAAGGTCCTGCACAAAGCTCGGACTGTGTCTCAGCTTCTTTTTTCCTGGTGTGAAGACTAGCCTCCAGGCTTTATCTATCCCCAGCTGAGATGCAAAAGGAAGAAGGAAACAAACTAACTAAAAAGGCCTAGTCCAAAGGCTATATTATAAGGATTTCCATGAAGCACCAAACTACCAGGTTTAAGTGTTGTTGCATGCACCCATATACTTTATTTTAATGGATGTTTTGTTGTTAGATATAAATCAAATTGATGGAGGAAGGCCAGCATTAATTATACAACATTTAGCATAACTTCCTCATGACTTTATTGTGGCTGTGACCCTTCAGATAAAGCGGTGTCCAGATTCTTGTTTAAAACTTGGCTACTTAGTGTTATCAGCAGGAGTTCATTAGAAGAAGACTGAAATAAATGAAGATGGCATTATTATTATATCATAAAAAACTCAAAGATGTAAAACACCTTCAAAACTAAACTCTTTCCCCAGTTCAGGGCTCATGATCCAAAAATGGCAAAAAGAATAAATACATAAAAAGACGTGTTGATTTTGACTGTTTAACCCTCATTAATATCCATACTATACGCTAAGCTTCAGAGACAAGAAGCAAGAACCAAGTCACCACTTTATCTGAAAGGCCGCAAACATGAAACCACAAGGAAGTTATGTTTAGTTCATTGTGGTAGCAACATTTGGTATTATAGGCCATTACTGCTGAGTTTTTTTTAAAGCTGGTTCCATGAACTAATGATGAATGATGAGCTCATTCCAACCTGGATGTCCTTAATGTAAAGTATTAATACATTTGTGACAGAGTCAAGTACAAATGAGTGCCATCTTGATCATTTTGGCTTAACTTGATTGAAGTCCTTTACATTATGACTGGATAAGTATGCAGTTATACTGCATTAAATTTTAGATATTTAGATAATTAATTTAATGTTAAATTAATTTTCATCATATCTTTTTTGGAAGCCTCTTAAAACGTTTTCAGATCTGTAGGATTTTCCAACTCTGGTGTCAATAATTGGACAGTCAAGAAGTATTGGCTTGCTTTACTTCAGTAAAAGTAGCAATATCAAAGTGCCAAAAATACTTATAATCACAAAAGTATTTAACTGAAGGCTAAGCACTTAAACACTGGTTTAAACAGTACAATGTGTGATCTTCTCATTTGTTTGTGTGTAACCAAAGCTACAGTGTGGTACAGTATCTCTTAAATGTAGTAAAACAGAATGAATCCTGTGAAATAATACAAAACTATACATAAGTATAGTTGAGGAAATATAATGCCGGATTCTAAGTATCTATCTAAATGTATGTTAACCTATAAATCTATGTAGCTTATATCACCTCAAACCGTGGTAATATATGGCTGTGATTAATATATTTCAGAGCCTTTACTTTGCATACAAACATGTCTGACTCTTCACAGACTGTCACTCACGACAAATTTGCCTGAGGCAATATTTAACAGTTTCCACCCCTGTTCCTATCTAGAGGGCAGTTATATTTAATGACTCCACTGTCCTGTGTGCTTCTGAGACACAATCTGTCTTTTAATTACCAAAAGGAGGACGTGAGAGTGTGACGGAAGACAACTCAGACTTCTGAAATACTTTGAGAGAGATATTCTTTTCCTCATTCCATTCACTCAGCTGGCTCAGAGATTACACAAGTCAGGTGGCCAAATTACAGCGACAGCTGATCACTATTTATTATTCAAACAACAGGGCATCAGAGCAGAAGTACAGACAGGAAAACATACACGAGACAAACAGTTCACTCTTCCCTTTTCACAATCTCTCATCCCACACACGCACACACACACACACACACACGCACGCACGCACGCACACACACACACACACAAATGCACACAAATACTGTTGTCTACTGCTTTTACAATTATGGCTGTACAGAGACTTCCTCACTTTCCCTTTATGTTCTCTAAAAACAGTCAGTCAGGAAAACATGCACTAACTGAAAATGCAGCTTGCTTCAGACTCTGCTGACATAAGCAAGCTGTGATACAGTATGTCCATTTTTCTGCTGCTCTCTTGTTCTCTCTTTTACTCTCACTGTATGTCTTGTGCAAATAATCGGCATTACTGTCTCCTCTCCTTTCTCCTCTGGACCTGCAAATCCTTTTAGCCTTCTCATCACACACTCTCTCTCTCTTGTTCTGTCTCTGGTTCATCCTCCTACCCCCAAA
This sequence comes from Perissodus microlepis, assembly GCF_051167445.1. Classification (NCBI taxonomy): domain Eukaryota; kingdom Metazoa; phylum Chordata; class Actinopteri; order Cichliformes; family Cichlidae; genus Perissodus; species Perissodus microlepis. Next base: position 23,273,361 of record NC_140461.1, read on the forward strand.
TCCATCCATCTGGACATGTGCGCTAATGCTGTCATTGTATCAGGGCGGCCAGAAGCCTATTAGACAGAGCTTGGTGGTAGTAAGGATCAATATTGATCCATGAGGTTAGTCTAATGGACACTGAGAGCACCAGTGATTCCCCTCTGTCTGCTCAGAGCTCCCATCACCCCTAACTCCTCACACATGCACACTTTCTCTTCCTCTCTCTCAACCATGCACACAGACAAAAAACGCTGCTTTCTATTCTACTCTGCTGATGCAGCTGCTGCGCTGAATGAGCACTTTACAGCTGCCCATTTCTGCCTGTGAGTGTGTGTGCATGTTTGAGGAGTAAAACTGACCATAAAGATTTATGTAAACCCTAGCTACATATACATATAAGGGCATGTGGTTTTTCAGCTGTATCTAAATTTATTTCCTTTTAACAAACATTCCAGACCTTTGAGACAATAACAACCGGAAGATTTAGAGCCCCACGTGGAAAAGCTGCTCTAGTACCACGCATAGTTTGACATGAACTAAAACCAGCACAAAAACAGAAACCTATTTAGGCTATGACATCACAAAATAAAGCAGGCATCAGCATCAATGCCATCTCAATTTTCATTTTGGCTCAACCTCTGCTGAAGTTTTTACTGCTCAGGCTGTTGAATCAGCAACTACTCAGGGCTGCAGTGCTTGCTGGACAGCACCAAAATTAAAATTTGGGTGGTATCACTCGTTCCGGTGGTAAAGTGGGTTGTCCACCAGTTGAAGGTTGGTGGACCGATCCTCGGATAATCCAGTCCGCATGTTGAGGTATTCTTTGGCAAAATACTGAACCACGAGTTGCACCTGATGCAACCATTGGAGTGTGAATGTTAGATAAAAGCCCTTAAGCATCGATAGAAGATAAAAGTGCTTCATGAATGTGTGTGTGAGTGAATGAGACTTGTAGAAGGAAGTTCTGAGTGCCCAAGTAGAAAGGTACTGTATAAGCACATATCCATTTAGCATTTAAACACCACAGCCCACCCAAGTGTTTTTGCAGACCATGTAAGAATCTTTAATACGACAGTGCCTTGCAACAGAAGATACCAGATATCAGAAGATGGTGAAGAAGATCTGAGCTTTGTGACACCTTGCCACAAAGCTCAGATCATGTCACCAAGTAATCTGAGCTGACTGTTACTTTGATTTAGAGCTATATAAATAAAATTGAATTGAACTGAATCTCAGACTGGTTTCTTCAACATGACAATGAGCTCACTGTACTCAAATGGCCTCCACAGTCACCAGATCTCCGTTCAACAGATCAGCTTTGAGATGTGCTGGAAAGGGAGATTTGCATCATGACTGTGCAGCCAGCATCGATAGCATCGTGTGTTGCTATCATGGCAGTATGGATCTCTATATTCAGGTGATAACACAAATTTTAAGATCTGCATTTATAACTCAGTTTGAATTCAGCTGCTGTAGAAGAAGCACTTCAGCATGAGGTGATCTTAATTATGTTTTAAATTTTGTGCTGTAAAACAAATCTCAATATCAACTTGCTTTTAAATAACAAAGTCATAACTTTGACGTAAGTCATGAAAATACAAATAAAAAGATAAATATGTGTTCTTATGAAAAAACAACAACAACAACAACTGTAAGCTTATTTATTTTCCATCCATTTTCTTCTGCTTTTTTAATTCAGGGTCATTGGTGGGTCGCCAAACTGTTGTAGCGGCAACACACAGAGGCAGAAGCATTCACACCACAGGTTACCGAGATGCATGTGTTTGGACTGTGGAAGAAAGCTGAGTTAAAGGAGAAAACGTGCAAACCTCAGAAACACCCCAGAATAGATTTGAACCCAGAACCTGAAACAACAGTTCTAACTATCACACGATCACATCCCTGTGCCACCCATTTAGTTTCCAGTAAGATGAAAATTAACCACCACCCAATGTAATATATATATATATATATATATATATATATATATATATATATATATATAACATTTCTGATCTTTGATACCAGTTGTTGGTAAAAAAAACAAAAAACAAAAAAGTGTTTTATGTGGTCTGTTATATTTCCCTAATTACCTTTTAACCCTTTAAAGCCGGTTGGAGCAGCACGCTCTGTTTTGCGTAACTATTTTTAAATCCCAGTAGAACCGGAACCACGTAAGCTAGGGCAATCATTTTTTTTTTCATATGAAACCAGAGGAGTTGTACTTACATCTTATGCCATCAGCTTTATCCTAGGTCACGGTTTCCTTCCACATATAGCTTTGCAAAAATTGCATAAAAAGCCCTTGCAGGAACAGAAACATAATATTCCAGAAACAGGCTTTGCTGATTCCGATCAGCTGTTCATAACACTTCCTACATTGAAATAGATGTCAGCGCGAACTATCGCATGTCTGCCATTACCTGTCCGAAACAGGAAGTGACGTCATTTTCGCGGAAAATGTAGTTTTTTACTTATAGGCCTTATAAGCCTATACTGGTGTTTTTAAAAGTCATGTTTGACTTTATGCTTTTCTGAATAGTTGCTGGAATGCTGAGAACTCAAATTGCACTGCTTTAAATAGTTTATTTTGATGCACATGCTGTTTTCTTTGTAAATTTGCATCATAGGATTGTTTTTCGTTTTTTTCTGCAGTATATAAAAATTGGTGTATCTGAAAAATAAAACTATGAAGACAAAACTATGTATTTAAAGTTTTCAGGGATAAGCCTCTTAAATTTCTCTAAGTAGAAATATATGTTAAAAAAACAAAAACAATTTTCAATTTTTTGGTAGTTTATTGCACTTTTTTGCAATTTATGTAGTTACTATGGACTTAATGCATACATATTATTAAAATTTGGGCTATAACAGTTGTATTGATGTATAGCAACTTGAAATGCTCCCAAAAATGGCACTACAGCATGTAAAAATATAAAGTAAGCTCTGGCGGATTTGGTTCTATGGTAGGTCTTAAAGGGTTAAAAGGACATAGGCCCAGCTTCAGACTTCTCTAAAGAGGGTAAATAGAGATGGCCAGTCAAACAAAGCTGGTTTAATTGGGACTCCATCTGCTGTGGGACATAGTATATGATAAATAACATCATACTGCACATACATAATTATAACCAACTTAAATACATACATGCTTTACATAAGAGTCACATGTGTTAGCCTGCCAGTCTTCTCCTGAAATCATCGTCAAAACACAGGAACAGAGCTTTAAACTGGCCACTCTTCCACCACTTATCTCTCTTAGTCATCGAAAGAGAGTTTGCATACAAGGAGTGTATAAGCACAGTGTGTGTTTTAGATTAGAGATGGAAACTTCTTCTGTGTGCATTCACCTTGATGCCTCTAGGCCCTGCAAGTTCCAAGGAAACACAAAGTGAAGAGTTCATTCCTTGTTTTTGCTTCTCTAACCTTCCCCTGGTGTAAGGTACACTTTACCCTGTTGGAAATTCTCCTCTTTACTTAAATGCTCGCATTAGTGTTCATCGTTAAATTTTGACAAGCGTATAAAAATATCGAGGTGGCAGGAAGCTTTTGCAGTTCTATTTTTATAGAAAAGTCAAGTACTAACACAGTGTTTGTGCCCTTGTAATAACATTTCAATCATAAATTGTTTCAGAACCAGCCGCCATGGCTGCAGAGGAGTGTTCGCTGGGAAGACATGACCTTCACTGTTCTTTTGGTGAAAACCATAGCAAAATCAAAGCAGCTGTTTAACACAATGAATGTGCACTGGCTCTATGGCCAGTGTACGATTGTTTATACGAATACAGCAAGGATAAATCAGAGGAGAAACGTGCAGGGGTAGGCAGAGAGAGTGAAGTGCAGGGACAAAGAAGGTTTTGCTGTATGTTCATATATATGTATATATATATATAGAAATATATATTTCTATATATGCTAAAAAAAAAAAAAGGAGAAAGAAAATAAAGAAATAAAGTGAATGCTCAGCCCTTAGGAGAAGCAAGTAAGAGTTAATGGTTAATGGAGTTATTTTCAAACCTGCTGGAGCAGCAGCTTGCTTGTGCAGGCTGTGTATGTTTGTAGGCTTGTGGATATACAACTTTGATATAAAACTTTTGCACCTGTTTTTAGAATGGCAGCATTATCCCCAGTTTTGTTTTGTTCTTTACATGAATATTTGAAGGTTAAAAGTTAGTTTTGTTTTAGATAAGTTGTAACAGTAAGAGATGAGTCCAGCAAATGTGACGGCTGAGAGTACAGAGAACTATAGTCTGTATGCCGTATATGTAAGTATACAAGTGTGTGTCTGACTGGTAAAATCTAACATACTTACACGTAGTATAGTCAACTTTAATAACATCCATCTGAATGCTTGTCAAGCAGACATGACACACACCAGCACACTCTCCTGCAGATTCCATTAGTAAAAATTAAATTATTTAGAAGTGATTAAGACTAAATGCAAGAAATGAGTCAACAGCAGTGCTGAAAGTTCAGGCTTCTCAGTAAAATTGAGCTGACAGCTCAGATCCATGGGTACGATTGCCTTTGGCTCCAGATGCCTGTGTTTTTCTCTCATACTATTAATCAGTATTGACACTTATCTGAACATGATATTCCCCTCACAATAACCTTGTGGTTTCAGACTTTGGACACGTGGTATTCATAACCATTTTAAAAATAACTGGGTGATGCAGATCACGAACACCCTAAATGTTGTTTAATAAATCTTATACACCTCCTCTTTGTCCTCTCATTTGCTTTTATATTGTTGTAGGGCTGGAAAAGCAAAGAGATCCACCCGGAACTGAATATGTTTGCTCTTTTTTTAACCCGAATATCTCAGTTTCACATGTACCTGCGGTACATTTCATAATGAATTAGGACAAATTTCCATCTTTGCAAAAATACAGATTACTTTAATTTACCAACGCTGTCAAAAGAAGTTATATTGATATTGTTCATTTAGGTATTTAAACATTTAATCAAAGGTCATTAGTTTGAATCACGGCACCATTTTCTCATGGCATTAATTTGATATTTGTGTTTTTATGGCTCCATTACTTTTTAAATAAAGCCTGAGGTCATTTTATAGAATCCTGATGGCGTACACTTATCTAAATCTGACACGTTACCTCTGTTTTGTAAGTAATCTTGTTGTTTTGCCATTTTAGTCATCGTTTCACATGTAAGTGGTTTTCCAGGTCAGATAAAGGTGAAGAACACAAAAGGCACAGAACGTAACAGGAAGGAAACATGACAAGGGGATGTAGGGCAACATTTTTACAGGGTGACTATAAGGAGACTGATTGGCATGTAGGGCAACATGACAGGCAGCATTCTTCTCCAAAACATACTTATAACTCACACATGCACACACAAATTTAAAAGGTCTCAAAAATAAGGTAACATTAATTCATTTCATTTTTTAGAAACAACCCATTTCTACATATTTCAAAATTTTTTGTGATCTTTAGTGGTTGTTGATCTATTTTGTCATTCATTTTCAGGCCAGTCCTTGTTCCTGTCCTTGTGTTAACTATTATCCAAAAACTTGGCAGATCTTAGCATGATGTGCAGTGTGACCTTCACAAGTAATCTGGACATGTGGAGGACAAAATAAGAAATGTCAGGTATACAATCTCTACACCAAACAAAAGTCACGTCTTAAAGAAATAGGAATAAAATCCAGTACCTGAGAGATTCATCTTGTACAATTACACAAGAAGTGGACTAGAAATCAGATCTTGTGGAGGGATGAATGCAAGAAATATCTATCTGTACCAAACTGATGCTCTGTGATGCTTTGGGGCTTCATTTCAGCCAATGGTGGCATCTTTTCAAAACTGGTAGAAGTATGTTACACGTACCAATAGTGATCCAGCATGCAGTATCATATGGAAAGTGCTTGACTGGCATTGGCTTTAATTTTCTGCATGACGATGATCCCAAAACACAATTATCAAAGAAGAGCTCTGAATGTCCTTCAAGAAGCCTGGAGAAATATTCCTGAAGACTATTTGAAGACATTACAAGAAAGCTTACCTGCGAGCGTTCATGCTGTGTTGAAGAATAAAGGAGGTCATACCAAATATTGACTTAGTGGCTTGTTAGAATTGCACAAACTCTGCTTTTGCTTTTAATAATGTAGTTCACTGTTCGCATGTTTCAGTAAATCACTGCACCTATTTTCCTTTCAAAATATAGACAAACTAAGGATGGCTCAAGACTTTTACACAGTACTGTATATCAACTTTACTTTATTTTTCAGCGTGAAAAAGTATAAAAGAAAACATTTCCAGTGTGTTTTTGGATATATACCAGCCTCAGTGTACTGCACCCTATGTTTTTCTCCAGTAGGTTAGTATATCGGGTACTGGGGATTGTTTGTGGCAGGTAGCTGTTAAAGCAGTCAGCTGGAAATACCAGCTTAAAACATCTATCACCTACAGCCAGTTTTCACAGTCCTAAAGCAACATGACAAAAGGTGCTAATTAAAATGTTTTGTTTTTCTTTTATTTGCAAGCTTTTTTTTTCTTTTTTACAGTTCTGGCACAATTTACAGAGGCACATTAAAACTGACTCCACTCAGTTGCACAATGGTGTTTAACCACAGTGGTTGAGAAGAGTTTGCACTATAGAGAAAGGCTCCAGAATGGCTCCATAAATGCATTCCTGAAAAGTTACAATTGAATTAGCGAAAGGCTTGCATGACTCAGTATCTTGTACACCAAATACTTGCACATCCTAAATAAGCTGAATATTGTTTTACATCAGCCATAAAGTGTTCTTTGTATTCCCTTTTGTTTTGGCCTGTCATCATGGGTTTAAGTGTGGAGAAGTCTAAAATGACATGGCAGATTATCAGCCCAGCTTTTCTCATCCAGCTCTGTCAACAAAGAGGCAAAGGAAGAATGAGACAGAGAGAAGAAAGATTCATTTCTATTCAAATAACTGAAAAGTGAGAATTTCAAACCCAGTTCCATCGGTGTTTGAGCATGAAGGCTAACAGAAACAGGAATACTACAGAGAAATGTATTTCCTGAAAAATCAAAAATAATTTCCAAAACCAATTATTACTCCAGCTCAGTAATACTCCATGGTATAATATAAAAATTATACTACATTACAGCAATTTCCTAGTATTCGTTTAGTTTTTCATTTGCTGAGAATGGGTTTTCAGTCTATTCTCATTGTGTATACACAACTAAATTCCAGCTCATCTATTTTTTCAGAGTGAGACGGATAGACTCAATAAAAAGGAATCCATCCAGCCTGGATACATGTATAAACACTCACTCCAATGTAGACAGTAAATCTGAGGTCAGAGTCTTTCAGTTCAGCCTCCCAGTGCTCACCGTTGTTATTACTCAACATTTTAAATTGTCAATTGCATGTGTACTTGCTAAAATAGGTATTTTTTCTGCCTGCAATGGAGGAAAAAAGGATCTAAGATGCAAAGAGTAGATAGGGTGGGGTTTTATTGTATTAGAGAAACAACAGCTTCGCACTGGTGCCTCCTTAACAGAGGCTCACTGGGCAAGTGTTGGGACCTCCTTTTATCACTGACCCTGTGCATGCCTCATTAAACCTCTAAACTCTGTCATAGATCCATCCCAACACACACTCACTCACTCACACACACACACACACACACACACACACACACACACACACACACACACACACACACACACACGCTACAAAAATGCCCCGTGCCTCCACCCCCCTCATGATGCCCCAGGCCCATGTAGTTGCCATATGTCCATCGACCAGGCACTGGCAGCTTTGCACTACTTTGTACTCAGCACACACATTTAAATCTAAGACCCTGCACAATGACTGCAAGGCATCCACAACACCTCAGGCTTTTGATCCCACTGTTGAGACAGTTGGTTTGGTTTGGTTTTGACATAACCTAGAGCCATCTGATGTAACAGTGTTGCCCACTAAGAATCGAAAGTGTCATGGTGGGTTTGAGAACATGAGTTTATGGATCAACTATTTCATTCTGGGGTTTCTACACATGTTTTCCAAGCAGTGTCTGTTTCCTTTAAACATTTTAGACAACACAAACAAATTGCATTGAAAACCAAGAGTCACCCTAACATTTTATTTGACAGTGCAAAGTATTCATGCCCATGTGTAAAGGAAATGACAAAACTGGATTTGTATGAGGACTGCAAATTTGATCCTAACCTTTTACCCCTCCCTGATCCAGTTAAATCTTACATGTCACAGTTGGATTCACATTGCATCCTGTGAGGCTGATATATTTGCTTGCTGTGTTATCAAACTGCACAAGTAATTAGCTGAATAAACCACATTTCTTTTTTTTTTTACCAAATAAGTGAAAAATAAACTCCCCAAAGGCCTTCCATGGTTTCCAGATGCAGTGGAAAGACAGGTAATCATTTGACGGAGCTGATTTTCTATCATGCAGGTCATAGTCAACCATTGACAGGCATTCAGTGACGTATGTTGTCATCAGCAACCCTGTCTCAGGGTCAGCTGAGGATTGATTGTTAATAGTTAGATAGTTGCACACCATGACAGCTTCGTAACTGACTGTAACACCTTTACTTGCAGAACAATTTGTGTTGCATGGCTTTTAAGAGTGACATTTATTGTTGATTAGTAAAATTTGTCAAACTAAGTGTGGAAAAGAAATATTTCATGTTGTACATTGGAGCTTTGATTTTTTTCAGATTTGGTAAAATGGTCACATTTTAACTAGATATTGATAGACAAAAAAAAAAGTTCTGAACGCCTTGAATCAGACTGACTACATTAACTTACATTAATTATTTAAAGTACTGACATATTGCAGCAGAGAACAGGTTATGAAACAGTTGGACAACTCTCAGCTTTGGTTTCTCGTTAAGAAGATTTGAACTGAGAAGCTGTGAGTATTTTGACAGATGAGCTGAAATGTTCAAGTCAAATAAAGAGACAGGCTTCAGGCATTAATCTGGTTCGATATTTGACCACTCTTCTTGGCAGAATTGGCAGAGTTAATTTAAATTGGTGTGTTGGTAGGTTTGGTTGCTACCCAGCTTTTAAGCATATCACAGAAATTTTCAACAGCCCTCGAGGTTGGGACTTTGGGAAGGTTATTCCAGAAGCTTAACGTTTGCCTTTTTTATCCACTGCAAACCCAGCTGATATATATATTTGGGATAACTGGCCTGTTGGAAAACCCAGCTGTGTCCTAGTTTCAACCACATAGTTATGCATTTAAGGTGAAGTTGAAGACTTTGGAAATATTTCTTCTTCTTCGTTATTCCAGCCAATTTGTGCAATGTATCAGTACCACTGGCAGAAAAACAACCATAGAGCATGATGCTACCACCACCATGGCTCACAGTGTTGGTACAGTGTTCTTAGGTTTGAAAGCCTCACCTTTACTCCTCCAAAACACCTCGTTTTGCTTTTTAACACAGGCAGCTGCAAATTTCAGTCGAGTTTAAAGGTGTCACTTTTGAAACAGGGGCTTCCAGTTTCCAGTTCATGGCAGGCTGGAGCCTTGGTGGTTCCTGGGTTGTACATGAACATTCAAAATAATTTCCTCTCATTCGAGGTTGACAGCTTGGACCTTGGCAGACTTTGGTAAAGTGGTGACAAATTTTGTTATTCTGCTGTTTGAACTGATGACCCTGGAATCTGCATTTGTTTAGGAACGGATAGAAGAGACTTGCCCAACTTGTGAATCTACAGTCCTCCTCCTTAGAGCTTCATTGGTTCCTGTTGATTTTTCCCATTGTTCTGAGTATTGGTTAATCCAGTGTTGTCAAATCCTTTTTATACTGCCAAAGAAAATGGACTAGTTGTTGTCAGTCATGAGAACTAATGAGAAGTTAATAGGTCTTGGTCTTGTCAAGATAAAGGACAAGGTAAAGTAGAAATTATTAAAAGATAATAATTTTAATAATAATTTTAAATGTAAATTAGAGAAAATCCAAGATAAATTAAGGCGTGTGCACCCAATGCTTGTTTTTTAATGTCATTAAAGATGTATGCTGTGTAATCATTCAACGTTGAAAAAAACCCTCAAAATTACCATAACATAACATAACATAACATAACATAACATAACATAACATAACATAACATAACATAACCATGGTTAGTGCATGTAAACTTCTGACCACAACTGTAGGTGGAAAGTCCGGATTAAATAAACAATGAAGATGGATTTATCTCCCCTTCACAGGGGCGCTCTGTCTTCTGACAAAGCCTGACCAGTCGTTGTTAGCACAGTGACTCAGCATTGGGCAATGGGACGTGACCCAGATCCAAAACTGCTGTGTATCTCTGATCGAGAAGTGTCAGGCAGTGCAGGTCAGGATCTGCCATCACTCCAAAGTATTACTGCCACTCAGAGTAAAGGAAGGAACAGCTCCCCTGGCATTATTTAACAAGAAAGCAAACTCAGCTAATGCTCAAAGGAAAGCAGAGAGGGAGTGGGGTCGAAGGAAAGCTGCGCTGCATGTGTTCAGTTCATGTAACGCTGAAGAGGTAACCTCCCACAAAAAACCCAATAACCTTCTTTCCAAAAAATAACAATGGTTTAACCTTCATATAGCAGCCGTATGGCTCCAAATGCAAGCAAATGACTTTTGTTTGACCCCGTTGCTGTGCTTATTGAGCATGCAGGCTTAGAGAGAACGATAACATTAGACAGATGCATCTGCAATAATAGATCAAATTACGAGATTATAGCTAATTTACTTTGTTAACTGTTCATAACATCTTAATGTAGACAACTAAAAAAAAACTGTTCAAAGCAGCTTCTCCAGAAAATGGAATGTAAAACTCTCCTTTGAGATGAGACTCTGTTTTTCTTCAAAGCGTTCCTAGCGGTGGATGGGAGGGGGAGGCTTGTAGTGTGACGTTAAGGGGAGACAGAGACTACAGAGTGAGCAGAGGTGGACAGAGCACCCTGGAACTGATACTTGGTGATTTGCTGTGCTGGAAACTCACAAAACAACAGAAGTCTCCCCTTTGGAGACTTTAAACTAAATTCAATCTCTTCAAATAAATAGTTCTAGTTTCAGAAATGTTCTTTTTCACGTTCTTGCCACAACTTATTTCAAAATTTCACCCCTTCAAAATGAAAATCTAAAAACCAACTGCTCGGAAAAAAAAAAAATCCCACACAGCAGAGGAAGTAGAACAAGTACAGCAAGCAAGAGCTGAGGCAGCAAAATGTCTGTAAACGATTGTGTATGTTTGCAGTGTGAAACAAGTGTTGTTTTTCAACCTCGAGATGGAAGGAGAAAGTCATATACACGGGGGGAGAAGCTTTTAAAAAAATACCAGTAGATCAGCATCCACAGCTCTCTGCCTGAGTAGTTCTGTTTTTAACTTTGAATTTTAATCAGAATTCGGTGATTAAACGTGAATTTGCGTGCACGAGTATGTCTGCTCCTGTGATTAGATAATATTCTTACAGCTGCAGACATCTTCCCCAGTGTTCTGCCAGGCCACAGACTCCCGACAAGGCTCTCCCCACTCCCTGCTTGAATCTGATTGCACCACGCACCCCCTGCTGTCTAATGAGAGGATTAGACTCTACATATTTGCTGCAATCCCCTGTTGAGGTTACCCCTTCCTCTCCCTCTTTCTGTCTCCTCCTCCTCCACCCCGCCAGGGCACACTGCTGCGTTTATGGGTCTCTGTAGTTTCTCTGCAGCTGGAGTGTATCCTGGACTGCTGACACATGCAAGGCGCAAGCATTCACGTACATAAAACGCCCCCCAAACCCCCCTACAGTCTCTAAACACCAACAAACACCCGTACACGTGGGCACAGAAGTTAATGTGTACACATACACAAGGCTGAGAGGTTTTTTTAAATTTTACAAGCTGATTATTCTCTATTGTATCTTTTGATTCTGTATATGATTGCATGTGTGTGTGTATGCGATGGAGTTTTTTTTAGGAGGATTTGAGGATGATCTAAACCATACCCCCATTTTATATAAAGCTGAATCAGGCCTGCCAGTATAATTACAGACAGGAATCTGAGTAATGCTGTGATCTGAACTGTGGATGACACCATGTACAGGCTCCCATGCAGCGTACTTACTCACTTAAAGAGCATGTCTATGTGTGTGTGTGCATCTTGGGGTATTGTACTGGGGGGATTTTTACTTTGGTGCTACTGGTACCACCTTTTGCATTCTCCTAAGCATCCTCCAACAGCAGAAGGCTACTTATTATAAAGCTGATCTTGCAATAAAGGACTTGTATGTAATCCATGCATATGGTTAGCGGTGTATACTAACCATATGCACCGCTACATGTATGCAAGAGGCTATGTCACGTATCTGAGGAATTCATCCTGAACGTGTCCTCTTCATAAACACTACCCTGTGGCAGACGCTCCTCCTTCTCGGTCTCTTGCTTTCACACACACACATCACTCTGAATTCACATGGTGTGCTACCAGTTTACTTTAGAAGTAAATGAAACCAAAATCTATGCAAGAGGCTGTGGAACAGAAACAATACCCATCATCCAAGTCATGCATGCCACCTGAGACTTCCTCACTGTAAAAACTCCTCTTCTAGCCAAGATGATCATATATCTAGCCGCGGAGCCTTGTTGATCTTGCTTTGAGTTTAATATTCTACACAACGGTGCACCGTGTAAGAAAAGTGTGTTTAATTTCTCTTGCTTACTTGATAAAGTTAAACGTTTAAACACGTCAACATGAATAACTGTGAGAGAAAGATTTTAAGCCCCTGTGGGTTACTCCCTTAAAACTGCTCTGGTTATTATTAATATTCTTTCATCTTTTTCCTGGAAATCACATTGAAAATGCGTGAAATCATTTTTATTAAAATATAACACATAAAAATTCAGGGACAAATCCAAATAAAAGCTTTGTGTAGCTGTGTCCTAAATGAACAAAACGTGATGTGTAGTTTTATTTTTTTTCTCTACTTGCAGTATTTTAGAAGTAGATGCTGGAATAGATCTTTGTTTTTCTGTTGTTAGTGTTACCGGACCTACTTTATTTATTGAAACCTACTTAAAAAGCATGAGTCACAACAAAGAATGACTTAATGTCTTTCTTTACATACCAACTCATGAGAAAGGAATAATATCTGTCGAAATTCCTTACAAAGCAGCGCTAATCTCTTTGCCCACCAAGCCACATCTCATCTCACCCCTTTTTTGGTATTCCCAGAAACCGATAAGGGTCTGTTGAGGTAAGACATTTTTTGTCTTTACCTCACTATGACAGATCCCCTTCTGATAAAACATAAAACACACATAGATATGACTGCACAGAGTAACACTGTTTTTATACCAGCGTGGAATTCGGGCTGCCTCGTTTCCGTCTGATCTCAGTGATGAGGAGAATGTCAGAGTACGACGACAGAGATAAGAATGGCTCTTGGAGAATGCACTCTGGAGCACGTTTCATGTACCTCTGAAGTAAATTGTCTGCAAACGCTGTCGTACGTTCAAGAATCTAAGATATTTACACGCAAGCCTGTCAGTAACTGTTAGGAGGACAAATGCAAAGACATCTGTGTACTTGATCAATTTAAAACAGGATGATTAACCATCCATCGTGTATAACAGTTATCAAGCTGGCTGTGTGTGTATGTGTGTGTGCCTCCCCATTTGTTTATGCATTTTAGAAGTGTAAGGTGACACCCAGGTCTTACATAGTAGGGGGGGTTGAATCTCTGACTCCATCTGGATATGCCTATTTCCAGACTCCCTGAAGTCCTACCCTCTAATGGAACATAAATCCAGATGAATAGATGGTAGATGTGGACAGACAATAAACAAACATACCCACCCTCCTATTAATCTTTACCAAAGGTAGTTGTGAGAATTGTTAGCCATGCAGTGGGCTGTCAAACTCTCCAGGCTGTATCCCGGCTCTCGCCAAGTGACAGCTGGGAAAGGCTCCAGCTGCCCAATGACCCTGAATTGGACTACCAGAAGAAAGTGGATGTATGGATGGATGGTAACTGTGACAAGTGTTTATATGTCCATCTGTTTCTCTGTGGTTATACTCACAACCTATGTCAACAAATGTGCACAGTATTCAAAAGTCTTTACAGATGTATAGTTGTTGCTTTTTCCCACTGGTCAGTGCCTTTTGCATTTGTAACTCCTTGTATGAATTATCATTATCACAGTTTTTAGGATGAGTGTGGTCTCAGAACTCATCTGCTGATGTGGTCACAAGATAGTTTCTATTATTACCATCTCCACCAAGAAGTTTATGTAATGGGTTTAGTTCTTCTGTTTCATAATTTGCCTGTTTGCTAGAAGGATAACCCAAATTTTACTAGAAGGTGCTCAGAAGAGAAGTGATTAACTTTCAAAGTAGTGGATCCACATCCTGGATTTTATCAGTTAGTTAGTTAAATATCAAAGACTATTCTATTATCCAGATATCCTTCTGAATTCAGGGGCTCAATTTAGGTATTGCGTGGAGGTCATTTTCAGTCTTGCTAGACCTGTGATTTTCTTACTATGACAAGTCAAGTTGAGTTAAAATCGCTGGTAATCTGACAGTGTTACAAATCTCAGCTCGCTAGTGAAAACTGGGGCTTCTGACCTGTACCAAGTTTATCAAGATTGTACAGCCACAACAGTCAGCTGCATATCAGATGTGTTGTAAGGTTCAGTTTGGCATATTGTAATGTTGCCCTTCTTTAACACACAGATGAACATCTTAGAAACATCAATGACCGCATGTTTAAGTTATGTGGAAGTCTCGTCAGGATGTTTGTTATGATTTCATTCCAGTGTACTAAATCATTACAGACACATCCGATGATACCGTTGATCTGTATTATACTTGAGGATGCACACTGGGAGTTTTCTCAGCTTAGCTCCTCTTAATTGATAATGTCCACCAGTCTTTAAATAATAAAAATCAAATCTAAATCAGGACATGCTGATTTCAATATTTAGATCATAATAAATATAAAAACCTCCCTTAATTAGAGTTTACCGTTTTAGATTGCAAAGCTGGGAAAGTAATACAAACATGCTGCTTGGTCTTTTTAATGTAAATAGTCAGCCAATTACATGACAGCAACTCACAGGCATGCAGACATGGCCGAGATGACCCATAAAGTTCAAATCGAATATGAGAATGAGGAATAAAGGTGATTCAAGTGTATTTGAATGTAGCATGGTTGTTGGGGCCAAACAGACACGTCTGAGTGCTTCAGACCAGAAACTGCTGATCTACTGGGATTTTCCCTCACACACATCTCTAGGGTTTACAGAGAATGGTTTGAAAAAGAAATTATCCAGTGAGCTCTACTCTTATCGCACATTTTTTCAGACTAATGCGTTTGTAACTCCCAATGTCAAATATCCTTATCTTGACATATAATATTTAATACTGGTGTTTGCTTGCACCTGTGAATTTGTGTAGCCTGTGTTTGTGTATCTTCATGGTAAAATATCGTTCTGCAAACTCCTGCAACACAAAGACAAACACACATGATTGAGTGTTTATACGTCTGCCTGTCTGTGGACTCATTTTGTGATCACAACAGTGTCACTACCGTATGAAATAAAGACAGAAAGCGTTCCTCCTGCGGTTGAGAGCAAACTAAAGGCAAAGTTTGGAAAATCTGTGTAACTCACTGGCATACCAGCTGGTGTGATCACTCACCACATGCTCTCTTAGGTTTGCATTTTAAGTTCAAAAAGTGGTCAGCAAAATCAAATTGCAGAGCTTTGGATTTCCTAGTAGGTTTTGTAGATGGCAAATGTATTCTCTAAAGATGTATTTGTGAATCTTGAAACTGTTTTGAACCCCATTCATCCACTTTCTTAACCACTTATCCAACTCAATGTTCTGGGTAGGATGAGGCCTATTAGAAGTGTCATAGGTAAGAAATGGGTACTTTGGACAGATGGTCCATCCATTACAGAGTGAACACAGGACAACCATACACACCCATACATGCTTGTCACCTCTTATTCTGATCCTGATATAATCACCAGTTGACATAACAAACATGTTTTTGGACTGTGGGAGGAACCAGAGTGCTCAAAGAGAACCTAAAGAAGACAACTTCAAAAAGAAAGGTCATGGCTGACCATGATGTTTGAACCAGGAACATTTCTGCCATTGGGAAACTGTGCTAAACGTCCTGATCACACGTCATGCAAGGAGACTTGTGAGGCAGCTTATTTCGTGCAACATCACAATAAAATAGTCTACCTTGTGAGGGACCAATCTGTGTCCTCTCAGGAACTACTGACCAATAAGGTCACAGCTACAGTGACAATAAAGTAGACATGTTGCCTGTACTGATGCCAACTTTCTATCTTTCAAACCTCCTTTTTCTCTTTCCCATTTTTCACTTTCTGTGGTTCCTTAAGTTAGCTGGTACACACAGATAGACTAACGGTTGCCCTTTTCCTAAAACCTTTGAAGGAACACACTGCAGGTGGTTCTGTGTAACAAACCAGCTGGCTGTTTCCAGGAACACAATTGCAAGCTTGCTTTACTCAAATGAACAGGCTTTACAGCTCCTTCGTCAAAAAGGAGCTGTTTACACCAGTCAAATCAACACAATACTGAAATATAAGTTAGGTACATTCTTAAGAAAGCAAAGGTGTTAAATCCAAGCATGCAGCTCCTTCTGTTTAGAGGAAGAATGGAGAGAACCCTCGGCAGACCTCTAGGAGGTTTAAAGCATGCCGGCCTCCTGCAGTCCTCCTGCAAACACATTCAACACTCCGCTCTGCACTGTTTTTAATTCAGCCCAGGTCTCACGAGGAGGTGAACAAGTTGGATATCTGCCAGGTAAATCATTCAAAGTAACAGCCCTGAACCATCAGAGAACATTATCCTCGAGTGCTGCAGGTTTTTTCTTTCACCGCCTTCACTCTTCACTCTGACTTTGTTAGTGACGTGTGTGCTAAAACCTTTTATCCAGTGACATATTATGTGACAAAGGGGACAGTGGTCCCTCGTCCATGTGGAGGATGTGCCCATAAATCTGCCACCTTTACTGTGCAGTTTTCTTCATTTCCTTACGCTGACTCGTGCAGTTCCCTCCGCCGACTCGTGCAGTTCCCTCCGCCCTTGCTCTCCATTTGTTGCTAGAAGCTTTCAGCCAGAATCCTCATTGGCAGTGCGGCCATTCTGCAGACTTTGCCACTCATTTACAGATTGATTTTAGCGTTAACGACCACCTCCTTTGACCCACGGCCCCTAACACACTCACGTCTCCAGTGTGGGGCCTCTGCTGTAGCTTCAAGATAAAGCACTTGCAAGCTGAGGTCCAGATAATCAGTGTGTGCAACAGATGTGATTAACTTCTGATCTTGTGATCACATATTTGTTTGCTACAGTGTGAGGGGTCGCTCTACCCCTGGGTTTATGTTGTGCTTAATATGTGTTTCAAGACTAATGTGCGTTTGCACTTGTTTCACTCAACCATATTTAAATAATGCAGTTTCAGTTCTTTTCAAAGCCGTCAATTTACCAAACAAATCACTGGCAACTGAAAAGCAAACATGTTAGTTTGCCTACAACCACTGCAGAAGGAGGACTGCTTGCTGTGTGTGTGTCAGTGGTAAACAATGACGCAATTACAATCTGCACCACTGTTAACAAAACTGTATAATCAACATTTTTTAGGGATCTCGAGATGAAGCAAAGGTGATATTTCTTACAGGACAAAGTACTTCGTTGACTGAAGTTGACTAATTGTGTCATTTTGTTTCTGATATTTATTTAGGTAGAAGTATTTAGTTGGATTTTAAAGCGGCTTTACATGATACCCTTCCCTTTATCAGAGCATCATGTCCTGCAATTTTTACTTGAATACTTGAATTTTTATACTCTGAATCCTTCAATAGAGAAAAAATAAGGTTTAAAAAAGACAAACGGCTGGTCTGTTGCGTCAGATAAAAAGCTCTTCTTTGCTTATTCGTTTCTGTAATCTCTTATCAGTCGACAGTCTTACATGAGTGGGGGCCTTGGGTTACAAGAAGACATGAGTTACTGTTGTCACTCTGACAGTATAAAGCAGAAACGAAGACATCCTAGTATAACCAGCGCTGAACATGAATAAACTGAATTTATTTGTATATATTTTGCATATCTTATATTTCTATTGTCTTTTATTGTACTTAGTGTAGTTTATAGCTGTTTCTATTGTTTTGAAATTATCATTTACTCTACTTATGTATTCTGCGTGGCATCTGTGGACAGCAAAGAAAGAATTTCACTGTACAGGGGACTGTTACAGCGTGGTACTCTTAGAGGCAGCGGCTGGATGGAGCTGTGATAAGCTCTAAGAGGCAACGGACAAATTCTTGATTTAGAAAATGGCCAGAGTAGTTCTTGGCAACCTGCTCTATCCTTCTCAGACAGACGGTGACGGGGGGGTATGAGTGATAGTCTCTGACAGATATCTACATGGGGAGATTTGGAGAGGAGAAGAGGTCTGCTAAGGTTAAATTTCAATCCAGCTCAAGTCTGGAAAAAGAAAAAAGCAAACCTTACCCTGTGCACCAGTTATATCACATAACCACCTCGCAAGGCTGTGCTACATATTAGATCGCTCTCAAAAGAAAGACCAGTGTGCTCCACACTGCACAGGATCTAAAAAGAGCTGCTGAGAAACAACACACTGGTTAATCGTTAACACTAAAGGTTTTTTGTTAACATCCTACCTCTGATTAAGTCAAACTCAGTCTGTATCCAAAGGTCAGCATCCAGGTACTGGTCACTGTGTAGGAATGTTAAATAAACTTGCAACTACATGATGACCAACAAATGGTAAAAAAAAAAGAAAAAAGAGGAGCGCCATCTAGTGTTGAGTAAGGATAATGTTAACAAACCCTCATAAAAATACCACGGCGGCTTCATGTGGATCTTTCCAGGGGTCACATTGCAGGCCTCTCAAGAAGCTCACGTTAGTCATCAAACATTTATTCAGGATGAAGAACTGAAATCATTGCAAAACAAATCAAAAAGTCACTTTAAGTGTTTTCCAGAGGTGAACCCATATGTGCCTTAGGTTGGTGAGTGAGCTGAAGACACAGATTTACTGATAATAAAAAACACACAAAAAAAACCCAAAACACAAATAAAATGTTTAATGTTTTATCGCAATACAAGACAGTTCAACGCTACAAGTTTTACATTGCTTGTTCCAAATACAATAAGACAGCTGTGACTAATGTATACAAAGTGCCACTACACTGTAATACATCATCCATAAATGCTGAATTTCAGATGAAAATACTACATTGAGGTTTGGAATCTGACAGTTTCATTTCTGGCTTAAAGGTCCGCTTAACAGAAAGTGTGTGATGAGTGATATCTTGATTTCCCGAACTTTGAGAAGAAGCTGAAACACTATGAACTGACAGATCAGTCTAAATGCTTCTTCTCAGTGAGAAGCCCTTCTAGGTTTAAGCATATGCATGTTTGTAAAAATCAAATCCCAATGTCCAGTTTTACAGTTTGATCTCTTACACTCCTGCTTATCCTTGTGCCATTTTTCTCTCATATTTTCCGTAAGCAGCTTCAGTAATCGTACTCACAAACGCAACGTGGCTGACGTCTGTGACATTGCATTGTAAATGAAAGTGTTGTTAAATGGCACAAACTGGTGGCTGATAATCTTTATGGCCTCCTGAGCAGCTGATCCTAAAATAAAACGTAATGAAAGATTTGAACAGATATATCTTACTTATCAGCACTGTTTCACAAAGAAATGCTGTAGGAATCAATCGAAACTTTACCTCCCAAAAATGCAGAAACTGTGTGTGGCTCTGCCGCTCCATATCGACAGCTGCAGATGTATAAACAGAAAGTAAATATTTGCTTATGTGTTTTTGAAACAATTACTCAAAACAGCACATCCAGCTTTGGCCTCGACTTACAACTCATGGATATAGTCGTCTTTGATGTTGACATTGAGGCTGTACTCCTGCAGTAGGCTGTTCACACAGGCCTTCAGTTTGCTAATGTCTTCCTCCACCTGGTAGTTATAAACGCCTAAAGAGAGTAAACACAAGGGGATAAAAAGACGTGAGAATAAAGAAATCAGTTCTGTTTCTGTATTCTGGCATCAGCAGGAAGTAAAATCAGACTGTAGCATACACTTACTGCCCACTTTGTTAGGTACAGCTGTTCAACTGCTCATTAATACAAATATCTAACCAACCAGTCACATGGCAGCAATTCAGTGCATTCAAGCATGTAGATATGGTCAAAGTGAATTGCTGAAGTCCAAACTGAGCATCAGAATGGGGAAAAACAAAGGGGCTTTAAAAGGGTGTGTCAGCTGCTGATCTACTTGGATTTTCCTGCACAATCATCATAGAGGGTTACAAACAATGGTTTTAAAAAAAGAAATATCAAGTGGGCAGTAGGCTGCTGATGTCAGCAGTCTGAGGAGAATGGCCAGACGGCTTCAAGCTGATAGAAAGGCAATGGTAACTCAAATAACCATTAGTTGCAACCGAGGTATGCAGAGAAGCATTTCTGAACACACAAAACTTCAATGCTTGCAGCAGATTGGCTACAGCAGCAGAAACCACAGCGGGTGCCACTCCTGTCAGCTTCACACGGGATCTCCAACCGGGGACAACTGAAGAGGTTCTAACATGTTTCCTGGTCTGATGAATCTTGACTTCTGTTGCACCAAATTTTGAATCTAGCAAACAACATGTAAGCATGGATCCATTCTGCCCTGTTTCAACAGTTCAGACTAGCGGTGGTAGTGTAAGCATGTGGGGGATATTTTCTTTGGCACACTTTGGGCCATCATGTCAATATGATCAAAGATATCTGAGGAAAGTTTCCAGCACCATTTTGAATCTGTGCCATGAAGAATGAAGACATTTCTGAAGGCAAAAGAATTGTCCAACCTGGTGAAAGCATGGTTTAATAAAAGACAAGAAGTATTCTCGATAAACCCTGCAAGCCTTCCCCCCCCCCTCTTTTTAAGACTGTAGCTTAGATGCTGACTGTATACAAACTGGATGAGATTCTTAATGTTGCAGCAGCTATTCTTTTCTTAATGGTCAGTGGCCACATTAGTATGTATTTACATATCCAAAGCTTCATCAATATTCCTTTCCTCTTTGAGAAAAGCTTAAAGCACTTCATACCTGGGTAGCGAGAGTGCTGCTGATAGAAACGATCAACAGCTCGAAGCATGAGGTAGAAGACCATCTCGCTATCTGGACTGTCCATGCAGGAGGCTGTGGGGAGACAGCTGATGTTAATACAAAAGTAGGCTTTGTTGCAACAAGAAGAACATGAAGTGACTCCAACATAAAAGAGTTTACTCTAAGAGAAAATGAATCCCCAACTTACTGATTTCATCTTTGTTTACTGTATCCACACTATATTCTTCAGCCAGAGACCTGCAGCACACCACCCGCAGAAAGGATGCATTCTTACCTAAACACAAATATCTACAGTTAGGAAATGACTAGCCTCACATGAAGCAGGTGTCACAAAGAGATCATACCACGGTTCACTTCCAATGAGTCCTTAGAGAGGAAAAAGTAACAGAATAACACATGCTGAAAATGGCCAGGCTCAGAGGAAATAGAAACTTAAAAAAATATCAGTAAAGCAACACATGACAGACTTTAATTTTTACAAATGAATGTATGGCACTGTGCAGCTTTGTTTCACATATGACAATGTTAATGTCATATGGATGTTAATAAAGCTCACTGGAGGGCATTAGTAAAATCAATAATAATTAAATTACCATGAATAGTCATATCTGAAAGCCATGTTATTTGAAGTTGATCAATTATAACTAACTTCCAGGTTTTACACAACACAATTAAACGGGGCCCAGCTGAACAGCAATAAAAACTGGGCCCCCTCAAAAACACACATGGTATTTATCTCTCTTTTGACACGCACGCACGCACGCACACACACACACACACACACAGAGTGAATGGTCGTTGATAAAAGAACATAGTGCTTACAGAACAGTTTGATGTCCTTCTCAGGAATGCTTTCTGCTGGCTAGTGGAAAAAACGTAAGCAGAATTAAGTACTGTAGGAATCCAGTTTTTAGTCAAATTAAATGGTGAAACTGTCATACTGAGCATGTGAGGGCAAACTCTATAGCTCAATCATATCATGACTCCCTGCCAGACTAAAGAGAAAAGACACATGATGGAGATATTAGGTTCTAGTAGAAAAAGCATTAACCAAAAACTTCATCACTCTTGGCTTTGCTGATGAATTAAACTTATTTGGATGGAGATGAAGGATCTACAAATGTACCTGTGATAAAAACATGCTGTGATATGACTTTTTTAAAAAACTGTACCATATACTTCTCCAGACTAGCATATTAGTCTGATTGCTGCACTGTTTTAAGCACACTAGATGTTAATTTCATTATGAAATTAAAATTAAAATTAATTTTTTATTTATATAGCACCTTTCAAGACAGAATCACAAAGTGCTGCACGTAAGATTACAAGTCATAAAAAGATTTTAAAAAGAGAAAATAAAACAGGCAAAAAATTAACCAAAAGCAGTTTTAAAAAGGTGAGTTTTGAGTTGTTTTTTTAAAACAGCTACTGAGTCCGCAGTTCTTAATTATGCATTAAATTTAGAAATATAAGCTTTATACTGACTCCACAGCTTTGCGCCATACCTTTCCAACAGACTGTAACAGAGATTCTACATGTTTAGAAACAGCTGCTGCATCCTGCATGGCCTTTTCCCTGTAACTGTAATAAAACACAAATAAGAAGTCAAACCACCCACAAATGGCAAGTATGTATCAATAAACGCAGAACTGTTGAGTTGATTTCTGTTGCTCTTGTTTAACTAAACAGTGAGCACCCACATATTTCCCCACTTACACATTTTGAAGGTTGATAAACTTCTGAGAATCTGCAATCATGTCAGGTATGGTTCCTCGTACGGGTAGGCTTCCATTTCCCTCGTTGTGAACAAATTCTTTGACAGCTCGCAGCATCACCCAGAAGGATGGACTCTAAACAAACACATACAAGAAATACTTCACAGATTAAAAGCAAACACCTTAAAATATGTATTTTTTTTTTATAGGAAAGATTGGGCAAAAATTACAACCTGTGCTGTGATGTTTTTACACTGCTCACTACTGAAGATGTCTTCAACAGCGCTAGGAATCTGCAGATGCAAGAGATTTCACAAGTCTTAATAGACTAAACTATGGAGGGTTGGGGGTTAAAAGTGAGATATGCTGTGTGGGACACAAGATAGCTCTTAAGGAAGCCAAGAGCTTTTAAATTTTCTCACCTTGGTAGGATTTAAAGCAGTATTGACATTCTTAATAGCTTCCTCAAAGTTTTCCTCATCCTCTGGAACACCATTCTCATTCTTCCTGATCCCTGAAAAAAACAAACAAGAAATAGTATACATAAAATGAAGAGAAAAAGTCCACAATTATCTTCACAGGTCCACAAGTACCTTCCCGAATGAGCTGTCTGAAGGCCGCCTTCTCCTTGTAGTTTTTTGGTGGCTGACCATTATGCTACAATGACAAACAGCAAAAGCAGAATTAGATTCTTCTGCACAGCAACAGAAATGCTAAAGAAGCTGTCAGACATTTTGGCACTAGAGAAGCAAAAGAAAAATGTAATACTGCACCTCACTGAGCCATTTCTCCAGGTATTTAGCAACAATGATTATCCACGGTGTGTGACTGTGATCCTACGGATTAAATAAAGAACAGAAAGGAAGATGATTAGATGTGTAACCCTGGCATCATTTGAATGATGTGCATGCACAAATGAAACACATACCTTCTTCTCCATGCTGTCAAGATCATATGACTTAATGTGGTTCTGAAATTCAGCATAGGGTTGGTCCAACCTTAGATCCTCCAAGGCATTGTCTGGGTGAGATTCAATCACTGAAGAGAGATGCAGAAAAATTCAATATTAGTGTCATGTCAGTACTCTTAAATATACTGTGTAACTTGTGAAATATTAATACATAAATAGGCTATGTTCCTACCAAGTTCACTGTTCACTGAAAAGTGAACTTATCGGGTTAGACATACCAACTGTAGAATGCCAAGACTATAAAAAGGATTTAAAGAAGAAAACTGCTGCTAAGAACAACTTACCTGTATGCTCCTGCACCACCAGTCTCATGTAGCCAATGAGGCCGTAGGTCTTACAGACTAGGAAAGGTACAGAGGCACTCCAAAGAACTGAGCCGAGCCTCAAACACGTGCTGTTGGATTGAAAAGATGTGTAAATATTTGGACAGAAAATAAAACCAGCAAGAAAATTAAGTCAGTCCTGAAACTTTCTGCAAAAAGAGTTAACATTTTACATAAAAGGAAAAAGCATATATTAAAAGCAGCCTGACAATGATGTTTAATTTGATTGGAAAATCTTGCAATAGATATGTATGAACGTTCTCTAAGAATAAATGACTTATGGACTGCCGTAGTTTTCTTCATCAGCTCTTTGTTACAGTATTACAGTACAGTGGAAAAGGCTTGAATCATTCTGCTTCCAAGGAATCAGACTTTCTTGTATCTTTCTTAAACAATTTCCAAATCATTGTAGTTGGACCTATGAAATGCCAAAGAGAACACAGTTTGACCAACATAAAAAAATGTTTTTGAACCACCAAAGTGACTTCAAAAGAGCCTAAGAGTCCTTGAAAAGTGCCGAATATGTCCAGGTGGAAGAGGGCAAGAAGTGACTGTGACAGCAGATAAACAGTATCTGAAAGTCATATCCTTAAGAAATAGGGAAAATTGGCATCAGCTTCCGTTCCTCATATTTCAGTGTGACAATGATCCCAAACACACTGAACTGTAGTAAAAGCAAAACACACAATGAAATACTATCAGTTGGGGACTGGCTTACCCCGAGCCCCGACCTCATTATTGAAGCAGTGTGGGATCATCTTCATCATTCAAAGCTCTTCATCACCATGAACAATTTTTTAATGTGCTTCTAGAAGCCTGGAGAACTATTCCTCAACTACTTAAAGAAATGACGAGAAAGCTTACTTAAGAAAGTTCAGGCTGTGGTGAAGAATAAAGGTGGTCATACCAAATGTTGACTTTCAAGCTTGTTAGAATTGCACAAACTGTTTTTTCCTTATACATTGCATTTCTGTGTATGTTTGTACATTGTTTCAAAACACTGCACTAATTTTCTATTTTCCCAGCACAGTATAAAGAAATGACAGGTGGGTCAAGATTTTAGCACAGCACTGTAAATGAATGCAAGGATTAAGATGATCTCATACCTTTCTGGTAGCTGGACACCAATGACTATGGTAAACCTGTGGAAAAATTCTGAATCGTTGTCCAAAAGCTTATCTGGACCCTGCAGGTGTGACAGAAATTACAAGAGGCTTCAGAGTGGCAAAAGTCATAAATTCACAAACCATATGTTTCATTCATCTGAATCAGAGTTAGGTTTATTGTCAAGTTTGTGGAATTTGTCTTGGTGTAATGGTGGAGAAAGATCTTCATTTCAACATCACAAACACTGCGGATGTTTTAAATTTCTACTGAAACATTATTAAGGTTTTGAAAACAGCTGGAAAAGTTAATGTGGTTAATACCGGCATGTTGTCAAATAATTTCACCATACACTTAACTATTGCTCAGACATTGACCAAGTTGGTAAATCTTGTTATGATCTCATGATCTTTAGCTGAAAACAAAATAGCTGTGCAACACATTTAAATAAAAATAGCTGGATACAGCCATAGTGATAAGTTACATGAAATTCATTTTGGTAGTTTTTTTTGTGTGTGTAATCATGCTGCCATGTGATTACAGACAGTACACGTGATTACAAACAGTCAAGACTGCCTTGGAAGGGAAGCAACACCAACCTCCTCGACAAAGTTTCCAGAGACATCACTGTTCAGCTCTTGCAGCAGTTCGGTGGCAGCCTGTGCTCTGTTCTGCAGCACAAAAAGTACGATAAGAACTCGAACAAATATGGAAATACACTGCGTACTTCAACAAAAGAACAACAGAGCTGTTGGGAGAAAATGGAAACTGCCAACAACGCATACCTTTCCAATGCTGTCTTTGCTGAGGAAAAAGCTGCAAAAGGAGATTAAGAGGTCAGCTGCAAGCAGGCAAGTAAAACTGATAGAATAAAAATACTTTTAAGCTAAACATGACCACTTACTTGTTTCCAACATCTTCACCTGTGACTGTGTGCCCATCTACTATAGTGAATGCTCCAATACCTGACACACAGAACAATTCATTCAGTCAGATGTTTTCACCATCACCTGCAGCAAGGTCACTAACACTGAGGAAAATCTGTTCACCTGGAAGTACGAGGTTCTTCAGTATCTCCGTTCCCGTCGCCGTGGCGTTGATGAGACACACGTGTGCATTTTCCAGTGTTTCCTGGCCGTGGTCACCCCACAGCCTGAAAGCACACAGCACAACACGGACATTTGTTGCCATTTATCATCACTTGCTATACAAACACAGTGAGCTACTTTTCCCAGAATGACTCGGCTGCTGGTAAGAAAGATTCACCCTCATCGACAGCCCTGTATTATTACACCTGTTAAACCATCAAGAGCTGTTCATAAATACGTTCAAACAGGGTGACACCTGAGCCCTCACAGAAACAAAGAGCATAACATCACATCAGTCACATCACTCTTACGGCTTACTAATGTATTAGCTCGCCGTAAGAGCATAACATCACATCAGTCACATCACTCTTACGGCTTACTAATGTATTAGCTCGCCGGTGCTTATTTCAACTGCAACTCTCATAGCAAGCTAACGCTAGCTAGCTTCAGCACTTTTGCCCCAACAGCGTTGCTGCTGTGACCTCTCATGTTTTCACACGCTTAGCGAGAGGGATGTTATTTCTTTGTGAAAACTACGCTGCTGTTTAAACTAACCTGAGCTGCCGGTCGTATTTTTGCTCTTTCGATGCTTTGGTGGATGCCATGATAGCTATGTGTTGAGTGACGTTAACGAACGTAAATTGACTTCCTCAGCGCCAGATTCGACACAAAAGTGCCCGCTCGAAAATCCGCTCTTGCACTTTCGACACAGATCAACAGCGTTATAATTAATATTGTGTTAGAAATAACATATTTAATGATTCTAAATCTGAATTTTATTCACTTTTATATTTGTATATTTATGTTGTGCATATTCAGCAGACCGCCTTATATCTTTTTATCTTTCTTCTCACTATTTTCTGTTTTGTTTTTTCCCCTTTGATTTCGGGTAGCTATCAGGGATTTTAATGAATTTGTCTGTTTAGATGTAGTAGTTACAGATGACACATTACACCTCGGAAGCCCTTTTTGTTTGCTATGGTGATGAGCAGGTTGACAGATGAGGTCAGGCAGGAGTCTCTGTGGACTATGCTGTTTTCAGATGACATTGTGATCTGTGGTGAGAGCAGGGAGATGGTGGATGAGAGCCTGGAGAGGTAGAGGTGTGGAGAGAAGAGGAATTAAACTCAGTAGAAGCAAGACCGAATACATGTGTGTGTGTGAATGAGAGGGAGACTTTGCACATGCAAAGAGTAGTGAAGTTACATGAGTTTAAATACCCAGAGTTTAAATACCCGGGGTCAACCAAGGTACCAAACAAGTGCGCAAGAGAGGTGAAGAAGAGAGCGCAGGCTGGGTGGAGTGGCTGGAGACGAGTGTTGGGGTGATTTATGACAGAAGGATAGCAGAAAGAGTGAAAATGAAGGTTTACAAGATGGCAGTGAGACTTGCTGTGATGTATGGTTTAGAGATGATGTTACTCACAAAAAACAGTTACAGTTTTATTACCTGAAAAGTAATGCTACAGAGGAGTTTAAACAGAATTATTTGCACAGTTAAATAGTCTTTTAGTCTTTTAACTTAAGTAAACTTATTATTAGTGCAACCTGTGTAAAAATCTAAATGTATTTTCAATACCTAATACCTCACTCATATAAAATGGCTTCTGTAAGAATCATACAGATTATATCACTGGACCATGCAGGTGTTTATGATTGTAATTACTTGGGACTTCCTGGGATCTATAACAATTATTTAAAAAAAAAAAAAAAAGTAACTAAAGCTTTAAAATAAGTGGTATAGAGTATAAAGTATTCTTCTATATAATAGATTATTACAAAATATAGTATATAGCTTAGAGTATAAAGCTGAAGCAGAAAGAAATACCTAAAGAAAAAAAGGGGGATTACAGTACATCTGTATGTTAGTAAAATACTCAAATGTGACATTAAACTTCTACGGGGCCAAGGTTTCGGATGAATAATAATACATCTAATTAAGAATTTGACTTTTTTTTTTATTTAATAAAGATCCCAAACCTACAAGCAGCAGCAATTAACAAAAAAATATTTTCCACAACCTAAATAATACTGATTTGGCATGTCTACATCATGGAAGCAGTGCGAGGAAGATTTCTCAAAGGGCACCTTTTAGTAGATCACATTCTTGATTTCGCTTATTTTTCTTTTTTTTCAACGAGGTGTCTTTTCAGCGTGCAATGATCGTGCGCGCGCCCACACGTGTGGGCGTGGCAAAAACAGGTACCTTCCCCTTTGCCAGTAAACTTGTTGAACAGCTGTACCCGCTGATGTCCCTACCTGTCCTTCACGTGCGCAACGAAGTGCCGCTTGGTCCGACTGGAACCTGCAGACAGGGACAATGACGGGACATCACTGGGGATACGGGAAGGAGGACGGTGAGATGTTCCAACATGCAAGCTCCAGGCACTGTTTTCCTGCGTGGCAATTAGCAATTTAACTGGAATAAACGGCCTGTTTGCGGTGCTTCGTGTTTTACTCAGACGTCAAAGACAGCCTTTAAATCCCGATTAGCCCTACGCTTAAAGGGATAAACGGTTTCACCTCAACCTGACAGTCCAGTCGAATTTGCCCTGAGTTACAGAGAGTGTAATATTTTTAATTTTGCTCTGTCTAATGTTCTTAAGCAGACTTATTCTGTGCTGTGCTACATTGCCTTAATGTTATTGAGAAAGTCTATCTGAATTCCCCGATACCTGTTTAGGACCAAAGTTTTAGGTTATGCCACCAGCCTTTAGTTGTGGCCTGGAGGGAGAAAGCTTCATTAGTTTAGTTGCAGGTTTATTGTTAGGTGACACACTAACAGATCTGGTGCAGATTATTGTAGTTGCAGAATTGTGTGTGTTGTAAATGTGTTTGTTTTTGATTATATTTGTTTCTCCCATAGGTCCCTCTTCATGGTATAAAAACTACCCCGTTGCGGAGGGGAACCGGCAATCACCAATTGATATCGTCCCCAATGAGGCGTCACATGACCGCGATCTAGGCCCTATAATCACAAACTATGACCACTGCACCTCCATTAACATCTCCAACAATGGACACTCCGTAGTTGTGGAGTTCAATGACTCAGATGATCGTTCAGGTGAGAAAATTGTGCTTTTGTTTTGTTTGTTTGTTTTAAATTCACTTCAACGATATTCTCATTCCACTTTACCTGTTGTAGTGGCAGGGATTATATGTGTTACAAACATGCCCATATCTGTTTTAGAAGTTTATATAACTGCCGTGTAACTATAATAGCAGCCGAAGACAAACTTGATCTTCAGTCTGACATCTGCTGCCAGTTACATGAGGGGGAAATCTGTGCTAAAAGTTTACTTCCAGTAATCCTTCCCTTGATTTCTCGAAAGCAAAAACCACGTGTAAAGCTGATTATTATCACAGTTTGCAAATAAGCCTCTTATTATGCTGCAGGAAAGTGCAAGCAGCACTTAACTGCATGACTGTCTGTCTGCTGGACAAGAAATATAATGATGTTGGATGATCTCAGTGGTTATGATGACAATATTTGTCTTTATCACTGGGTGGATCTGTGTTAACCAGCCTGACATTAGCATGAACGATAAGCTCGGAAAAGTAGGCTGTTTTGCTCTGACGGTTATCACAAAACAGCCAAATGGCTGTTTGCTGAAATATTGATAATAACGATGAAATAAAACACCCTCAAAAAAACTGCCATCAACTACAACCTTAGCACGATTTCTCTGTATTTCAAATGTTCTGCACAAATCCTCTAAACCCGTTGTTTGTTTGCCATTACACATCTTCCTCAGAACTCACTTGGATGAGTGACAAAACTTTTGTCTCACTGAAAACGCCACATCCAGGTGAACAGAATCAACATTTTGGGAATGCCAAAAACAGTTATACTGAGACAGGTGCACACTGTTAAAGTTGTTATAATAAAACAGAATTATAATAGCTAACATGATTCATAAGTGCAGGTGGTTTATGCTCTTCTTTCCTCAGACAGATATTAACAGTAGCGTTGCGAAGGTCAGGATTTACAACAACATTGCTACCTGACTCTGCACATTATTCAT
This sequence comes from Perissodus microlepis, assembly GCF_051167445.1. Taxonomy (NCBI): domain Eukaryota; kingdom Metazoa; phylum Chordata; class Actinopteri; order Cichliformes; family Cichlidae; genus Perissodus; species Perissodus microlepis. Next base: position 23,303,704 of record NC_140461.1, read on the forward strand.
TTATACATATTTATCACTACAATGTAGATGGTGTCAAATGATATCTACATATTATTAACATTAATATCATATTGTTGATCATTGTTTCACATTTTGTGCCACTCCTACACAGCTAATGTGACCTTGAATCATCTGATCCTTTTTGTCACAACGATGTCAGCAGCATCACAATGAATAACAATCATCATAACAGTGAAAAAGTCCACATCCAGCAATGCATACCACAGGCACAAAGCAGTCTGCAGGGTCTCCTGTTCTCATCGTGGCATAGATTAAAGTTACTATTTACCCTTGTTAAAACTGAAAAACAAGTTCAAAATATCCTAATCTTGATTTTGCATGAGACTGGCAATTTGCATCTGAAGCTTAAGCTGGTGCCACAGAGGTCTGTGATAGGTGACATTGGAGACTTTGCTTCTATATCAGCGTTGACTGCAAAATACGATGATTTGAAACCTCCTGGGTAGGGATGGGTACCGGTATCCGGTGCCATGATGGTACCGGTTCTGACATAAACGGTAGTAACCAGACCGAAGAGCAGCACACATTTCGCTGCTTTATTTCGGTGCCTTTTTTTCCTGAGATGTCATACACTTTGGATTCCAGCCAATCATTTTACCTTTGCAAGCGTAGTAGGTGGGCCCAGGTACATACGTTCTTTTAGAGCAGAGCTACAGATTAAAAATGCCCAAGGCGAAGCGGTCAAAAGTCTGGCTGTACTTCACAGCAAAAGATGCAAACTCAGCAGCCTGCAACAAGTGCTTTAAGGTGATGCTGTGCAAAGGAGGTAACACCTCAAATCTGATGAAACACCTGGCGACGCATAGCGTTTTTTTAAAAGCAGAGAAATGCACCGTATTTCATAGCTTGCTGCGAGACCTCACATTGAGCACATCTACTGCGGGTGTGGTGCCTGTTATCGGTCCCGGAGTTAGCAACATCCCCCAAGAACCCGAAGAGGAGAGTCCTGGCCCCTAGCCCTGCCAGTGTAGCAGAAATGATGACGGATGATGATGGCAGCAGCAGCCGTTCTTCTCTGGGTCAGTAGCTTAATGTTGTTCGTGTGTAATTTACATTGAGTAGGCTAACCACGTTATTAAATTAATGCACGTAAGGTGAACTAGCAAACACCGTCGTAGTTACATGCGGCTGTCTTCTTGTTTGATGGCAGATACTCCCTTCACCCTGGCCAAAAAGGCTAAATAAACCAAAGAAAAAGTGGGAAACAGCGAAACAAGAGAGGTTTTTGGACAAAGTTGGTGTTTTTTTTTCCCCATTGATTAAGCACTGCTTCCAGTCAAGAGTGATACTATAAATCCCCTATAGCTGCAGAAAAGGCTGACATTGTTGCCTTTTTACAAAAAAAAAGATAAACATAAGAGGTTTTTGGACAAAGTTTGTGTTCTTCATTCTTTAAGCACCGGTTCGAGCACCGTTTAAGCACCGGCACCGTTTCAAAAGTACCGGTTTGGTACTGGTATCGGATGAAACCTAAACGATACCCATCCCTACTCCTGGGTGTTGACTAATGATGTCAGATGTTTGTGTGATACTACACAAAGGATAGTTTGTGATATGTTCTCATGAAATGACATTTTCTAATGCCCTCGCAGATATTCAAATTCACTTTTATTTTTATTTATGCATGCAACAAGTCATTTTAGACATAGTGACATAGAGAAGGTTAGATGGAGCTGAACTAAGTCTACATGGTTCTAGAGAAAGCATAGAACATGTATGAGGACAACAAGGCAGCGGTGAGGCGTCTGCTAGGAGTCACAGATGGATTCAAGGTAGATGTGAGATTACATCATGGATTGTCTCCAAACCCCTTCTTGTTTTCTACACTGATGACAGGTTGACAGATGAGGTCAGACAGGAGTCTCTGTGAACTGTGATATTTGCACAGTTCGCAGATTACATTGTGATCTTTGGTGACAAAAAACAGGACTCAGAGCTGGAGGTGGCAGTACGGAAGATGTTAAGATTTTCACTGAGATTATACCATATGAGAATCAGAAATGAGTACATCAGAAGGAAAGCTCAGGTTGAGCATTTTGGAGACCAAGTTAAAGGAAGACTGAGATGGTTTGGGCATGTTAAGAGGAGGGATAGTGGTTCTATTGGACCAAGGATGTTGAATATGGGACTGCCAGGCAGGAGGAAGAGACCTTAGAGGTGGTTCATGAATGTCGTAAAAGAGGAGACAAGATGTAAGTAGAGCAGAGAGAAGCAGAGCTGTAGCGACTCCTGAAAAGAGCATGCAAAGAAGAACATTTTAGGGCTCTAAATTTTGTGAGGCAGAGACCTGCGGAGAGAAATCAAACAACAAAAGGTATGGGGAAGTGCTTGCATGTAAACACCAACACTTTTTTTTTTTTGTTTACCTCTACAGTACATCTCTCTGTATCTCCCACAGTGATCAAGGGAGGCCCACTCGATAACCCCTACAGACTGAAACAATTTCATTTCCACTGGGGTGGAAAAGGACATGAAGGCTCTGAGCACACTGTTTCAGGAAAAGGCTTTGCATCTGAGGTCTGTTTCTGTTGAGTTTAAATCCTTTATCTCAGCATCTGATGGCCAAATGCAGGTTAAGAAAACTTGTATAATTATAATAGGGTGTGTGCACTGGTAAAAATGTATATGGTAACAGGTGGTGGTGCAGACTTTCTTCTATCTTATTTAAACTACAGTGGCAGGTTTACTATAAAAAGATCTTTATACTCATAAAAGATACTGATATTCTCTTATTTTATAGCGCACAGAAAAGGCTGCAATGTGGTATGCATGACTTAATTTATTTACCTTATTTTTCTTATTCTTTTTGTTTCCTCGCTTGTAGCTTCATTTAGTTCACTGGAATGCTGTCAAGTACAAAACGTATGGAGAGGCATCCACTGCGCCCGATGGTCTTGCGGTTCTTGGTATCTTTTTAGAAGTAAGACATTTCTCTCAATCCCATCTTCTGTCCTCATGCCCGATAATGATAGTATGAAACCATCTTAGTGCGAGTTAATAATATGTGAGAAACGTGGCGCATGTAAAAATATATCTCTGTTATGTAAGACAGGTGATGACCACAGATGGCTCCACATGATAACGGATGTTCTGTACATGGTGAAGTATAAAGTGAGTAGCCTAGCTGTGATTGTTGACTTATTTTATTGCATATATAAAAAAAAAGAATGGTCTGTGAGTTGCATTTTTGCAGTGTTGCAGCTATATTGTCTTTATGTTTCAGGGCAGTATCACAGATTTCAAAGGTTTCAACCCCAAGTGCTTGCTTCCCAGCAGTCTTCACTACTGGACCTACCTCGGCTCTCTAACCACACCTCCGCTACACGAGAGCGTTATCTGGATCATCCTGAAGGAGCCAATCGAAGTGTCTGAAAAGCAGGTGAGTGCTGCAATTGTGACCACTTTACACACCCGGTTTCTAACTTAGGCAGTGCTTTTGTTTTGCATTAGAAATGTTTTCTGTTCTACAAAATGGAGGTGGAGAAGTGTGGCTATATTGTCATGACATGATTGTGTTGGGGATGAATCATTAACAGTAAATGAGTCTATACTCCACCAATAATCTTATCTGTAATAGATAATGATTATTCCACGTTCTGTTATACAGGGAGTGCAGAATTATTAGGCAAATGAGTATTTTGTCCAAATCATCCTCTTCATGCATGTTGTCTTACTCCAAGCTGTATAGGCTCGAAAGCCTACTACCAATTAAGCATATTAGGTGATGTGCATCTCTGTAATGAGAAGGGGTGTGGTCTAATGACATCAACACCCTATATCAGGTGTGCATAATTATTAGGCAACTTCCTTTCCTTTGGCAAAATGGGTCAAAAGAAGGACTTGACAGGCTCAGAAAAGTCAAAAATAGTGAGATATCTTGCAGAGGGATGCAGCAGTCTCAAAATTGCAAAGTTTCTGAAGCGTGATCATCGAACAATCAAGCGTTTCATTCAAAATAGCCAACAGGGTCGCAAGAAGCGTGTGGAAAAACCAAGGCGCAAAATAACTGCCCATGAACTGAGAAAAGTCAAGCGTGCAGCTGCCAAGATGCCACTTGCCACCAGTTTGGCCATATTTCAGAGCTGCAACATCACTGGAGTGCCCAAAAGCACAAGGTGTGCAATACTCAGAGACATGGCCAAGGTAAGAAAGGCTGAAAGACGACCACCACTGAACAAGACACACAAGCTGAAACGTCAAGACTGGGCCAAGAAATATCTCAAGACTGATTTTTCTAAGGTTTTATGGACTGATGAAATGAGAGTGAGTCTTGATGGGCCAGATGGATGGGCCCGTGGCTGGATTGGTAAAGGGCAGAGAGCTCCAGTCCGACTCAGACGCCAGCAAGGTGGAGGTGGAGTACTGGTTTGGGCTGGTATCATCAAAGATGAGCTTGTGGGGCCTTTTCGGGTTGAGGATGGAGTCAAGCTCAACTCCCAGTCCTACTGCCAGTTTCTGGAAGACACCTTCTTCAAGCAGTGGTACAGGAAGAAGTCTGCATCCTTCAAGAAAAACATGATTTTCATGCAGGACAATGCTCCATCACACGCGTCCAAGTACTCCACAGCGTGGCTGGCAAGAAAGGGTATAAAAGAAGAAAAACTAATGACATGGCCTCCTTGTTCACCTGATCTGAACCCCATTGAGAACCTGTGGTCCATCATCAAATGTGAGATTTACAAGGAGGGAAAACAGTACACCTCTCTGAACAGTGTCTGGGAGGCTGTGGTTGCTGCTGCACGCAATGTTGATGGTGAACAGATCAAAACACTGACAGAATCCAGGGATGGCAGGCTTTTGAGTGTCCTTGCAAAGAAAGGTGGCTATATTGGTCGCTGATTTGTTTTTGTTTTGTTTTTGAATGTCAGAAATGTATATTTGTGAATGTGGAGATGTTATATTGGTTTCACTGGTGAAAATAAATAATTGAAATGGGTATATATTTGTTTTTTGTTAAGTTGCCTAATAATTATGCACAGTAATAGTCACCTGCACACACAGATGTCCCCCTAAAATAGCTAAAACTAAAAACAAACTAAAAACTACTTCCAAAAACATTCAGCTTTGATATTAATGAGTTTTGTGGGTTCATTGAGAACATGGTTGTTGTTCAATAATAAAATTATTCCTCAAAAATACAACTTGCCTAATAATTCTGCACTCCCTGTACAGCCACTCAGAGACATCATTAAGTAGTACTCAGCAGTGGGTAATGACTCTGGCAAAAGCTCTGTTTTACTAAAGTAGAAGATCTACAATTGTTGCTTCAGAAGAAGAATATCAGGTGTGATCGTTTTTTCATAGCGTTTAGTTAAAAAATGAACGTATTAAACAGAACCGTGAAACTGTCAGAAATTGTGACCTACATTCATCTGTAAGCCAGTATTGCTTGAGGCATTGAAGCGCCAGTTGATCACTCAGTTGTGACATCCACGAGTCTTCGTCTGTATTATGGTTGGCTATGCTCCACTGGTCTCCAGGGAGTGTATAGAAAGAAAAAAATAGCCTTTAGTGGGAGTGGGGGAGGGGTGGTCTAGCACATAAGCACAGAGCCCACCACCCCTTCCCTTATCAGAGTCTTTGTTTTGCGGTCCTGGCAGTGTAGGGTCCGACCTGGTAACTCCAATGAGGCAGTGGATGTTTGGATGAAGCCAGGACTTACAGTCAGCAGACAACACCTCCGGACAAAGTGGTTGTAGTAAATCTGGCATTGGTAAGGAAGAGGATGGAAGCGGTGATTTGTGTTGTTTTCGCAGCTGGAGTGATAGCAAGCTCTCCATCCCTACTTTTCTCTTGCGTTTCCTCTCCCTGCGCCGTCTGCATTGCTTGCTGTTCCCGACAATAAACCACAGAGGACACAGTGGTCTTGCAATCTCAGGTGGGATACTGTTGGTCCAATCCGAAGTAAAGTCCAGGTTCAAAGCTGAGACAGATGTCTGTTAGTTCCTGAAGAATGAAAGTGATCAGTACATTGCAGGAAGACTCAACGAAAAGGTGTAAAAACATAAAAGGTGCACAATAGTTGGGAGCGCTGTGCCGCTGCATACGTCCATATGTGCTGCCATCTTTGCACCAGTCAATGTTTCCTTTGTTTTCAAACCACAGTTCAGCATCACTGGATCATGGGTCCATTCCTGAGAGCAGATATAACAAATCTCGAGTCATAACTTTAGTCTTAATCTTAGTTTCCTACAAGAGAATGTGTATGTGAGGTTTGGATGGTTGTTGGGGTGAAGGTGGGGCTTTCTTCTCTGCTGTATCATATGCATAATTGCACTGGTTTTATGATGCCGTATTTTAAATTCCAGAGCAAACATGTTCATCGTGTTTATCATTCAAGAGGCATGCCACACATGAAGTTGTTTTTTTTTTTTTTTTATCCACGCCTCTTAGCACGGAATTTAATCAGGAAGTTAAGGTCTGATAACTGCAGGATGTCAAAGTTAACTAACTGGATGCCTGCACACGCCTTCCAGGTCCCCCTGTGAGTCTCTTGTAGCCACTGCTCAGGATTATTCTATTAATTTGTTGATTTTTTTCCCTTTATTTTCTCTAGTTGTCTGTTTTGCAAATCTATAATTGTACATGAGGAACTAGAGGTTTTATTGGTGGAGGCACTGTGGGTGTTGGTCATGAACTATCTATAAACCCATATCTGTAGCATTGCTTGGAGTGAATGTAAGCCAGGCAACTGGCCCCACAGACTATAACTCCATTCCTCAAGCCTTTGATCCCCTCCAGCTGATTATCCTGATGGATGACTGGATGGGTACAGGGATTTAATTGAAAAATGCTTACATGGAGACCCAGCAGGGAAAAGCCCTTATATAATAAGGAATTACTCCTGTAGGAATTACTGTTTTTCATTTCCCTACATAATGGTAGACACAGAGTTAGAGAGGAAGTGCCAAACTCTAACTTGGTTTTGTGGGTACTTTTAAGTTTAGGAAGCTGTTTTATCTGTGCCATGGAGCTGTATTAAAACTCATCAGTGAGCCACAGCTTTGCAGTGAGAAACACTAGAAGGTCATTAGAAAGTTCTAAATTGATCTAAGCTGATCCTACGTGTGTTCTGCTGTCAGTGCAGCATCAAACCGCCTCTAAAAAATTTGCTAACCCTGCTGCTGTTTGAGTAATTATTGCAGACAACTGCCCAAATGCTGTAGGCAATTGTTTACAGAAATCTGTTTTTGAATTATGACTACAGTATAAGTGTGCTTGGAGATGGGAAGCCAGGTTTGCTTTAGAGATGAGCATATGTTGTTGATTATTGGACCTTTCATGGGATTTGTTAAGTTATACTCTGCATATTTGTCTTATTATAGCGTCTAATATGGAGAAAGGGTTGTGCAGGAAATGAATGTTTTTTCCAGAGTTCATGTTTCTGTCCCTCTGAATGCAGCTGGGGATGTTCAGAATGCTTCTGTTCACCGAAGAGGACGACAATCAGAAGATGCGGATGGAAAACAACTTCAGGCCTCCCCAGCATCTCAAAGGGAGGAGAGTGCGTTCCTCCAATTAATATGACCTCTGGATGTCTGAAGTCATAAATAACCAACGCTGTTTTTAGACAACAGTAACTGCAATAACACGAGAATACTTTCACCTCATGATAGCTTATCCTGAAGGGTTTGTGATTGTACGTAAAACAGAAGTAAAACGTTGCAATAATTGTCATCCCTGGTGGTGTACCCCCCACCCATGTGAAACTTTAATGGCAGTAGAGGGGCCCCAAAAAAAAGGATTTTGTTAAGTTTACTAGGAAGTAGAGTAAAACCAGCATTTACAGTCATTATTATCATTATCACAAACTGTAAGTTTAATAGGTTGCACCAATACTTGAACCAACGATTAAGGAAAACAAGAGGGCACAACAACAAGCACAAAGCCTTTTCACTCCTTTTATCATATATACCTGCTAATCCCATATCGTTGTAGTCTGTAGCTGTTTCCAGACTAATGCCATATCCCTTTGCTGTCTGCAGATCTAAACCCCCCTTACTGATTGCCATTGATTCCTTGTTAATCCAGCCTATTGCAGGTGGATTCCCAGTCCTTGTGGCTATAGATTCCTTCCAGTAGGGCCAGTGATGCTTTTATCTCAACTGCTCTGTGGACCATAATTGAGTGCATGAAAGTCAGGCTGTTTACAGTCCACAAATGCAATTAATCCCAAAACATGGTAACTGTTAAGGTCTTATTAAACTTCAGGAGTCCAAACAAGGCCCTATTTAAAATCTTTGATGATCTGTGATGATCAGATCATTATTAATTCTGTCGGCAGCATCACACCATGTTTATTATTGTGCAGGATGTATTATTATTATTACACCTGTGAACCAGCAACAGGGGGAAAAAAGTTATAGAGTTCTCACCTAAAATCTGTGTTCGTGTTCACCATTTGAGTTGCTGTAGCAGTTGCGTAACTGTAACCATTTACCTGTTATCCAGAATTAGGTGGAGTAATTAAAGCAAATGTTTAAACTCTATCATTGATTAGAAGAGGCAAAGGTTCAAGGTAATTAGTAGCTAGGTTGTAGAGCAGTGGGAAATCTGGGCTGTGATTGGTTAAATATTTACCACCTGTGTTGAAGATGTCTAAAAATACACTGCTTTGAACAACTGAAAATACAAAATGTTAAATACTATAATGTTAAAATGTTAAGAATCAATGTATTAGCAAATATTTTGTAAGGAGAAGGACTTAATGTCAGAATATATGTAATATATGTTTCTGTATGTATTACTACCAGACTGAAAATATAGTACAGCAATACATAAACGTGATAACCACCATACTTGGAGAAGTCCAGTAACATTTTAGAATACAGAGCCGAATTGTTTTGCTGTCGTATATTTATCGACGTATATTTATGGTCCCTAGAATTTAGCTACAATATTTGTCCAGCAGATGGCAGGTTTGGCTGTTTTATTAAAATTCTAGACTGAATTCTTATTTTTCTGCTATTCATCAAAAATATTTTCATAAAATGAAATTTATATTTACATGTCTGTTTAAACATTTAAATGGTTATTTAAAATATGTAGCTGTTCAAATACTGCTTTATTTAATTTAATGTATCATTAAATAAATGCTTATTTTTTTTCTCCTGCACCTTGTTTCTACATTCTTAAATTGTTATTTTCTTTCTCAGATTTATTTTATTCTCATTCAGATTTTAGTTACCTATTTATTTGATCTCTAGCATATTCAGCTTGTGTTTATCGTCCTGCAGGTGGCAGTGTCTGCTCTCATTTGTATCAAACCCAGTAGCTACTGATTTGTTTTACACTGAACGTGATAAAAAAATTCACAGAAAATAAATAATTTACAACAGTGCATAGAAACCAATGGTTAAGTAAATTAAGTGATGCATTACTGGCAGGAGAAATACAACATTGTCATCAATGGCATATTTCATCTTACATTGGAGAAAATAACTTCGATAACACTTGACCTTGCCATTGCTGTCCTTTTAGTCACTGTGTAGGTGTTCAAGAGGTTGCATTACCTCACCTGGTTTCATTTCCACCTGATGTCTATGGAAAAATTCTGCCTCCTGGCTAATGAATAAAAAATGAGAGTAGGCGTATGAAGTATATCTGACACATATTCTCAAGTAATCCCTCAAAAATAGCATCAGTGAGCTTTATTGGGACTGAGAATACCTGAGCGGGCACATCATCTTCAGCCACGATCGATGTGCCATGTAATAAAATACTACAGTCAGACCTCAGAAATAGTCGATCACATGTATTTTTAGCACCAGGATATCTACTTGCTTGTCATAGTGATTATTTTGCCAGACACAGCAACATCTGAGCAACACTGTGAAATACAAACCCGCGGGATAAAAAGTTGTTGTTCAGGCAAAAGAAGAAAGTTGTCTGGAGAGTGTCGTGACAGTCCATGTATTTGTGGAGTACAGAGAAATGTGCGGTGCTGGGGCCAATCATCAGTATTGTTTTATCAGTGTCAAAAGTATGTTGACACATACTTCTTTGTTAAAAAGTGGTACTAGTAATAAAATGTACATACAAAAACTAAAGGTATATGTGGTAAAAGTGGCCTTGTCGGTGTGCTTGTACTTAAGTGTATTGAATAAAGTGCTTCATGAACATATGGTTAAATGTTTTGTGCTATATACATGGAAGCACATTATGTATCTGGTTTAGTGTTTTGGCTGCTGTAACACAGGAATTTCCAGAGTTCTCAGGTAAATAAAGTATTTCTCATCTAATCTTACATCATGATTTATTATGCAACTGTTTTCAAACATGCATGAGAAACATTTTATATACACTTAAAATCTTTAACAATACACTATTTTCAAAAGCTCATAAGAGAATCTGTAAAACACTATGTTGCTTGTCCAAAAAGTGTAAAGCATAAAACCAGAGCACACAATGGAGTATTTTCTATTAAGTGAAGCATTAAAATGTAAAGACTCAAGAACAAATGAATGTGTATGTTTCACCAAAACTTAAGGGTCGCACAGCAGTTTGAGAGAAGCAGAAAGAGAGTAAGGGATAAACAGAGGATGTTATCATTTTGGACAATGGTAAGTGAAGCATCCAGCGTTTTTGGAGCCTGGCTGACATTAGAGGGTAAAGGCTTCTGCTGCTCTAGCTTGTTTTTTATACTGACTTTCTTTTAATTTATTAACCTCTTTCTAATTCTAAATTGCTATACAGCCCTTTTTAAAATGAACCAGTCTTGTTGCACTGTTACACAGCTGTGTTATGATATAAATTAATTCAGTCTGTAGCAAACCTAATATGTACCCCATCCAAACCAAACTACTACAGATCTAACCTTCTAAGCATTTTCTCTAACCTTTTTCTTATGATGCACACCGAGTCACTTTTTCTGAGCAGTAAAACTAAACCTGAGACGCTCCACTCCTAAATCACTTTAAGGACAGTGTCTCTATCTGGAAATCAGGGGACACAGTCATGGTGCAGTTTCCATGGATACAAACAGCACATGTAGCACAACACAAACGCTTGGCCAGCTTATATCTCCCCTACTTGTGTATGAGCCAGTGATCCATCGCCATCACCCTGTCAGAAAATAAAACCGTACTACAAAAATATCTAACGCTTCTTTCCCCTTATGACACCCCCCCCCCACCACCACCACCTCACTCCTGGTGACACGTGTGCGTTTCTGTATTTAGCTTTATTTAGCTGCGTGTTATCTGGGATTATTTTGTGTGGACTCTTAGTGGTTCCCCACTTATTCCAGCCATGCACAGCACCTGTCTTTCCCAGATACTAATATCTGGCCTTTACCTATTCTGGTTCACGGTCATGGTCATAGCAACTTGCCAAACAACATACACATTTAATGGGTTGTAGATACACACCAAAAACATTAAGGTTGTCGGGCAGTGGCCTTGGTTTACTGAGCGTGTTATAAATCATAGCAGGAGAAGAGATGAAGTTCCCTCTCCAGGTCAGACTGTTGGTGGTCTGTTATGATATTTAAAGAAAACAGAGTGTTGCTGTCACGGGGAGAGGTCAAGTAATGTAATTCAATACTTGGCTGTCAGCTTCTACACCACTTTCAGAAAACAGCATTATGTCTCTTCATAACTTGGTTAATCAGTATGCCTAAGTTGACTTATAAACAAATTTTTATTATGTGAGCTGGGGTGACTGAGTGGCAGTCATGCTCTGACCCTAGTCTGACATCTGATCTTGACAGTGTGGAGCTACTCAGGAGGGGGTCATGACAAATTCTCAGTGGGTGACAGACACCTAAATGCTCTTCAGGGAAATTACTTTACTCAGTAGCTCTTAGTAAAGCCCCTTTTGTCAATGTAAGACCCAGTGTTTGTCAAGAGTTTCTATAGCAACACAGAGTAACAGCTAATTCAGAGCTCAGTCAACCCTTATTCATTTCCTACACTCCTGTAGGAAATGATCAGTGTCACAGACATTTGGCTGGCCGGGTAGATATGTAAAACCAGTACACTTCAGCATCAGAGCTTTACATCCGGATATATTTTAGTCAAAGAGTTATTATAAGTTGCCACAAAATGTATTAAATATTAATAAAAAATTATCTAGAGAGGCTTTTGGTTTATGAGATGGAAATATTAATGGGCCGAGCCGTTTTCCAGGTTGGATTGTAGAGAGTGGTTAATACAGTCACCTAAGAAGTGAAAACTCCCTGGCTCTGTTTCAGGAGGAGACACAAATCCCTTTGGGGGCAGCTGGAAGGGCATCCAGTGTAAAAATCTGCCAAAACAAACATGCAGAGCTACCAGCTGTGGAAATCCTGTAATGAACAGACAGCAGCTGAAAGCAGTTTTTATTGTAAAGAGTGTTTTATGTATTTCCTTGTGCCTGGTTGCAGGTACTAAAATAACAAATATGGTAAGAGAAGCTTCTCATTTAAAAATGGCCCCAGATTTATTGTCAGACATCATGTTTTCATAATATATGCTGGGTGGTTGTGGGTGATAGAGCTGGTAGAGTGGGTCGTCCACTATTAACAGGACTGGTTGTTGGTTTCATCTGCAAAGTCTCTACAGCTTCAAATATCCGTGGAGGGTGAATTTTAGATTGCTACTCGTGGCAGGTGAGATACAAGGTCAAAATGTTTGGGTTAAGATAACTCTTTCTGACACACTAACATTCAATGTACATTTTCCTGTCACCTGTCAATCCACTGGACACACTGGAAATCTATGTAACGCCATCCTTTCGGCCTGGACGTGCTTTTATCTCAATATAATTGCACATAGATTAAAGAGAAATCTGGTAAGATTGCTTATGAATTGAATTAACTGATATTTGAATACCCCTGCTCTATTATTACCTTTAAAGATCATGGAAATATGAAGATGGTGGGTCCATTATCACTGTAAATCGATGTTACTGCGATTTGGTTTGATCCATCGATTCACAGAACTTCTTTTGCGCATCAGAAGTTTCGTGACTCAGCGCTACTATCTTCACTGATAACTTTGAGTATTACTAAGGTAATCAGTATTTTTTTAATATATCTGTGAGGCTGTACTGAATGTAATGCTTTAATAGCTATGCAAATAGTTTATGATTGATCAAAATATGGAGAAAACTATCACTTTAAACCACAAGAACACAGTTTTACTCAAGTTGTCTAAAATCTGTAGTAAATCTATGGAAACTGCTAAATACAGCAAGGAAGTTATTTGGTGCTGGGAGATAGAAGAATCCAGTGCTGTATTTGCAAAAAGTATTTGCCCCCTTCCCAATTCCTTATTATTTTGCGTTGTGAGGTAGTCTGACTGGAGCGTCGGTGAAGGTGGTAGGTAGGCAGACTCATCAGACATTTGGGTTCCCAGAGATAAGTAATTTATTTAGAGTGACCTCCATCATATGTGAAACTTTAGAAAACTCCCCCAAATTAACTTAATTAACAAAACTCAAAAGCACATGGATTTGGTAACACAACTCTACTCTCTTCCCTCATCTGAATCAGGCAAAGGTTGACTATCAATTTCCCTTCAATCAGTCTAGCGTACCACTAACTTGACATGACAGTCAGACATGACATCATCAGTACTTTAAAATCAGGAAATGCTGGGCGGGCCTTTCTCCACACCTGACCTACATGAAGACTGAAAACAAAAAACAGTGTAAGTATGCACAAATGACTTAATTCTCAACATAGTAAAATATAAAGCTACAAGAACTTGAGTATTTGCTTTGATTTGCTAAATGTTTGTTTTGCCAGCATCAGTATGCTTACACAAACAAACCCGGGATAGTATGTGCAGCAATGTTTGACAATAGCAAATCATAGCAAATAAATATAGAAAGAGAATAATGTGCAAAAAGTCAATAATTCTGGGACAAGTGGAGAGTACTGCTCATCCACTTTGGCACATGCATATTTAGTCACAGTTGTATGCTTCAGATCATCAAACAAATGTTCATAATAAACAAAGATAACCTGAGTAAATGCAAAATGCAGCTTTTAAATAATGACTTCTTTTATTAAGAAAAAATGTATCTAAACCTACAAGGCCCTGTATTTAAAAAAAATCCAATTGAAAAAGTAAAACTCACAAAGCATTTTATAAAATATCATCATACCAACAGGTGGCAGTTTGATGGCCAGCTTTGCTGCTTCAGGACCTGGATGAGTCACCATAACTGATTAAACTAGAATGCCTATAAAAAAAATATTCATAATTCTTCAATGGTTCACCCTTTTATTGCTTTAATAAAGGAAAACATGGTCAATATAATTAGTCTGTTTTTTGACAAAAAATGTGCTAAAAAGGCCTATTGCATGTCAAAGTGAAAACAGAGGTTTTCAAACTAATATCAATTATTTAAAGATATACGTAGTTGAGTGGAAAAATCTTGTTGGACATGCAACTGGCTGAGGCTGTGAAAGCTGTATGGGAGTGCAACAAAGAGAAAGGCACTGCTGAAAAAAGCTTCTATTAAATCTCACCTGGAATTCTCCCAAAGGTATGTGTGAGACTCCAACATTGATTGGAAAAAGGTTCTTTGGTCTGATGAGACAAAAACTAGACAGTATGTTTGGCAGAAACATACATGCATACATTCATTTATATTTATATATTTCCCAGGTCTGACTGGGATAGACCGATGTGATCATCCCTCTGTCATTTTCTCTGGATTGTCTCCAAAAACATCACAGGCCCTGTGCCAGTTTCATCCCTGCCGCATCTGCTATCTGCTGCGACTCCCACAAACAACAACCACTGACACGTTCAAGTCAGAGGGGTCAGTCATGCACCCAGGATCATCACAAGTTTCCAAGATTCCAACCTCCCCATGTCCACTGAGTCAAAAATAGGCTCTGTTAGCCTTTTATAAATCTGAGTGTGTCTATAAAAAGCATTTGGCTGACCAGAAACCTCGGCTGAAGCGACATAACCCTATCTTTAGCTTTATTTATGTCCTGGTGTTGACAGCGCCACTTGCAAAGCTTTCCAGTCACTGTTCAATAGGTCACATGTGTGCCGGGACCCAGGTCTGATGTTGGAAAGCACCGCCGAGGGTAATCAGAAAGCCCACGGCACTGGGCAGCCTGCATCCCTTACAGAAACAAGCTGCCTAACAGCTGCTGAGTTAACGGCTTGATGATTCTTGGCCTCAGATTCTTTCCATCTACTTAGTGTTTATGGAGCTCTCTTCTGATGACAGATAAGCCTGTCCACTATTGTGAATTGAGGATTGGCACGTTTACAACGGTCACATGACAAGAACAATTGTAAAAATAGAAAGCCTCATTAACCGTGGCTTTATTACACTGCAGTAAGTCACTTATCTTTTGCTGAACGCCTTTTGGTTATACCCGGATCTTGGCGTTTTGAAAGTCATCTGATACAGGGCCTCAAAAAGCACCCGGGATCATTACAAACATATTTATAAAAATAATGAAAAGATATAACACAGATCAAAACAGACTGCAAATTGCCAACAGGTTAGATGAGCCATTCAATGTATTTCACCATCTTTCTTCATCATGTATGCATGTTTATTGCTTTGTGTGTGTGTGTGTGTGTGTGTGTGTGTGTGTGTGTGTGTGTGTGTGTGTGTGTGTGTGTGTGTGTGTGTGCCTGCCTGTGCCTGTAGGATGTATCTGTAGGAAATATGATTATGAGTGCTTTTAGAAGTCCTTGGTCAATTCATCAAATAGTAAAAGCTATAAGAATATGGAACTCTGGGTTAAAGAAGTTAATATTTCAACTAACTTCCTGGGATAAAAACATGTCATTAAGACACATCTATATGTATGGAAATGTATAAAGTAACAGGTCAAACATCAGTGCAACACAGTATTTAAACGTAAAGGAATAAAATTGTGATCTAGCAATCTTAGCTGTGACAGGACAGTTTAGACTACATCTGCTAAAAGTCAGACTCTTTCAGGACATCGGTCAGGCCTGTGCACTTCACATTAAAAGAGAGGAACAAAGTGTCTTCAAGATTTCCAGTGGAAAAAACAGAGCATCTTACTACTCCACTCTAGTCTTTTCTCTTCTTTCTCTCCTTCTAACTCATCTCTCGTGTTTTATCAAGAATAGTTCAGAGCAAGTTTGCCCACACAAAGACAGTAGGTCTCATCCCACTCAAGCTTCAGTTCATGACTGATGGCCACATTCGCTGTGAACAAAGATGGTGTAGGTGGACAGTGTGTATGTGTGTCTGCATCCATGTCTGCATCTCCGTGCCACTGTTATGCCAGCGTCTTAGACCTTTCAAATGTTAGGGCAGCAATGTGAGTGTCTTTTGCTCTTCTTGTGTCTCTTATTAAATAATTATTTCAACCGTGGAGCAAATAAGCTGACATTATTTCTATATATAAAATGCCTTATTGCCTTGCATCTATCTATGTTGAGTCTGAGGAGAGCAATCATGTAAATGTCTGTGCCAAGAAGGAGATGTGTCAGTGCTTGTAGATGATATGTGTGGGATGAGTGAGTCTGAGAGGAATGAATGATTGGAACATTTTCATGAAATTATTTTTGCTGTTAATTGGCTGTTTTTGGCTGCTGTCACTTATTGAGAGTAAATCTCAATAAGCGAATAAGTAAATCTGTGGATGCTCAGTTACTGTTCAGATATAAAACACACAAAATGATGTGTAATTCTTTTTATGTCAGGATCACTCCCTCATTAGAGTTAACTGGAAATCTCAGATTTTACCTCAAGTTGAATGATCTGTTTTTTGTTTTTTTTTTGTATGGCAGGAATATCCAGGAGAGTAAATAAATTGTATTGATGATAAAATGTAGCAATATTTTGATGACTATTTCAATCATTTACTTGTTTATATATAAAATGTAATAATACTCTGTTGTATATATTAAATCTATAGTATACATTAAATTTTTTACTAAAGTACATCACATTTAGGAATACAAGTCAAGGGGGCTATTGAAGCAGTAATATAGTATAATTTATATTATATATTGAGTATTGCACTACAATATCTGTGTTATGCAGAATAGTGCCAGTGACTATCTATTATTGACAAAGCAAGTTCTAATATAATTAAATTACATACACTGATGTATAAATGATAAAATGCAAATAAAAGTACACATATATTTTAGATTGAGAACTTTAACTTCGTGAGTGAACATTAGGCATAAAGTTTGCAGACACATATACGTCGGAACATTGGAAAAACCAAACAACAGGCAGGACAGCACAGTGCTGCAGTGGTTAGCACTGTTACCTCACAAAAAGAAGCTCCACTGGCCAGCCGGCACCTTTCTGTGTGCACTTAGTTATTAGTCTGTGAGCATGTTCTCCCTGTGCCTCTGTAGGATCTTTTTGAGTATTCTGGCTTCCTCCCCAAAGATATGTGTGTCAGTTTAATTTGTGATTTTAAATGGTAGGTATGGGTGCGCTGTCTGTGTCCGTGTGTCAGCCTCACAAACTACCAGCAAACCTGTGCAGAGCATACCCCATCTTTCACCCTGTAGCAGGGATATGGCTCCAGCCCCTCCTCCTTGACCCTAAATTGGACAAATCATTACGACTGATGAAAAAACAAAGGCCAGATTTATGGATATTGCTGCATTTGAAAGACTTAAAAAAAGACCATGGAAAGAAAGCTATCGAGGGCTTTGCTTGATTTCTTTTTTTCAGACTCATTAACTGACCTACAATATTAAAACGATTCTTCTCAAGTTTATTCAGTCTTACTTTATTTTTGAAGAAAACTTTCACTCTTTGCTCTTTACTTGCAGAGCACATTTTATACTGTGACTCCACTTAAAAGTCTTACATACAGTAATAGCTTACAAAGAATGAATACATTATCTGTTTATCTGCTGTTATGAAGTCTGATGAGCGGTGTTTGGTTTAATTACTTAAAATAGAATCCTTCTGGTATATAATTATATTTTCTTGGTGAATAGATTATACATGATATACATTTAAAAAAAAAAAAGACTCAGTTGCTGCCCGAGTACGCACCAGTAAGCCAAACAGTTGAACTCAGTGGCATATTACCTCACTACAAAGAACACAGTGATCTCGTCCTGCTGTTGTAAACACTCACTTGTGCTTTAATCTGGGGCTGAAAATAACCCCAGCATGCACATTTTCTAAACATTTGCTAGAAAGTACCAGCTGTTTTAGGAAACTTTAGATACTCCTTAAATATGAAAACAAATATTGGGGCTTCGGGATGAAAAACACAAGAGCGTAGGGAAGTCTAAAAATATGCAGCTCACTGCTTGTGGTCTTTTTGTTTTTTGAGCTTATAGATTTGTAGAATATTAGAAGTTTTAACCTTCAGTCATTTGGATATTTATAATTCTACACACAGAATATATGTATGGAGGACATGATCACATATTTTTGTTAGTGATGTTTGTTTACCTATTTTAACACGAGTTACAATCCTGCTGCTAAATGCATAATATGCTAGTAAGCCAGCAAATGAATATACAAGTAAAAATAACAGTGACGAAATAAAGTGAAACAAATCAGACTGTTTCAACAAGCCAGGCACAACCAGCAAATCTACAGTTTCTTTACTGCAGAGCTCCTCTACAGGTTTTCAAACTCAAGCCCACAGGCAACACTTACACCGTCTGTGGTATTGATTCTGTATTGCTCATGTGTGTGTTCCAGCTGCTTCTTGAAAAAGACTGATGATTTTCAGCTTCCTGCCTTGATAAACTAAAATGTAAGAGTGATTGCAGTCTGAAATGCCATAAATAGCAGGAGTGACGCACACGCTCTGTCAAATGTCTGTTTCATGTGACAAGCAACTTAAATTATTTTCCTGTTCAGAACATCAAATTATCGTATGAATGGATAAAAGAAAACAGAGCCCAGTACTATGACCTTCCTCCTTTAGGGCCTTTTTTTTGGTAAACATTTCAATCCTCATTTAAAAGAAAAAACAAAACACTTTTATACTCTTTATTTTGAGGTTACAACACTGCCAACATTATGCTATTACGCAGTATTAAAAGACCAGGCGACCTTGCTGAAGTAAAAGTGTAAACATTTTAGTAAATGTAAGACAACAATTTAAATCTCCAGTGTCCACTTTACAGTTTACTACTCAAATACAAAGAGAGCACTTGAGCAACTATTTGATTTTTAGTGTGATTTTCAATTTACCTTCAGTAATTTCTACTGTTTCTACTGACCAACAATATATGTATCAGGAAAGGTTTTCACCTTTACTATGGTTATATTACTTATTATACATATAACTGAGTGCTGTAAAATTATAGGAGATGTTAAACAGCAATGTACTGGCTTGGCAGTGTTGTGATGGCCATTTTGGCTGTTTTGTGTCTCAGCTTTGATGATTGTTGTTGTTGCTCTGTGTGGTAAAGAGCAATGTTAAGTTTAGCTAGCAATGAGCCATCATGACCAAAAATGACCAAGAATCAGTTTCAAGCACTTCAGAATGAAAAGTTAATTTGGAGAATACAGCATCATTCCCACAAAGAAGCCCAAACACAAAAAATAGAATTCAGGACACATGCATGCAGACTGAATCAGCATTTCCCATTCATTGTGGAAATGGTGCTTTTAAAGATAGTGAGATACTGATCTACAGTAGTTAGAGTAGAATGATAAAGGGTTTAAACAGAGAAGAAGATTAAAATCAAGTTATTAAAATAACATTAATACAAAAAATGAAAAACTACTAAGAAAAAAAGCTGCTGACAACACCACTTCTTAAAAATCCCTTTTCTATGGTTAAAAAACCCTGTTTATGCGACTTAGTGTAAATAAACCATCTATTAACATCCCGAAGCTGGCAAATGTAGCTGCTGGAATTACTATAATTTAAGAGGGAAAGTGGTTATAGCAAAAATCCCGGGGGTTGAATCCTGTTAGGCAGTATCTGCATAGTGTTAATTGCTATTGACTTCACTGTAAATAAAACACACTGAACTTTTACTTTCCTAGTCCAACATTTGAGTCCAGCCTTGCTATCAGCTGTGACATCTTTGTTGTAAGGTGAATGTAATTTATCCAGTTTTATACCACTAAAGTACCACCAACATCCTATCCTTCATATCAAGTTATGACACTGTCATATACTGGGTTGCCTGTGTTGAGCGGGTGGGCGTTGCGGCTTTACGCCACCATGACATGATTTGCGGCAGGGCTGTCTATGTGCAGTTCTTCTCTTAGCTGCCACACCCGTTGTTGTGCTGTTATAACCCATGCTGGATACACGTTCAATAAAGCAGCATCATAAGAAAGCTACCGAGTGGTCATTCTACAGACACTAGACAGAAATGCATCACAAGCTCGAATGTAAAACAAAAATAGCCATAAATGGCAACAAATGTGCAAAAGGTGGGGTTACATCGCCTTTCAGTTCTGCCTTGAATTTGTAAATGGAAAATGAAGCAAGAAGTGCTCCATGTGCAAATTATAGTCTCATGGAAGACAGTCCCATTGTTTAGATACAAAGTAACCAGTTAAATATGTATCATAGAAAAAAATGCAATGTTTCCATCCAAGCTGTTGTAAAGAAAAAAAGTGACAGAAAATAAACACTGAATTCTTTCATAACTACAGTACTTAAGTAATTGTATTTATTTGCATTCCACCACTGCATGAGCAGAGCTGTAACAAACAGGATTAAGAGTTTCTCACGCTTCCCAGTGACAGTGTTATGTGAAACAACACAGCCTTGCAACCTCTTACAATCACAGGTCGTCTCCACTCACCCCAGTTTTAAAGGCGAAGGCTGGAACATGCAGTCCTGTTCGTTAAAGTGCCACAGTGAGTCCCAAAGCTCTGCCAAAGCAGCTGTTAAAGTGGGGTTACCATAAAAGTGGACAGCTGGAGCACATCGGTCACAGTGATGCGCCGTAACACACCAATGATTGTGTTGCTGTTATGCAGCACAATTCTTGTCAGTGAATCAATTCCCTGTCCAAATGGAAAACCCTAACAGCCTCTAACCTTTCTCAACTGCCCCTTAATTGCAGGCAGTTTATATTGGTCAAACATAATTAGCTGAAAGTGCACGGAGATGCTGACACAACTGGCTGCAAGTTTATTCCCACACTCTGCAGACCATTTATTGTCACATTTATTGAAGTCATTTTGCAGGGAGAAAGTCAGTGTTTTCGACATTTTGGAGTTTCCATTAGAACAGTGCCAACAGGATGCAGATGTTGAACATGCTCCTTTTTCCAGAAGTTTTTTCTATTCCAGAGGTATTTAAAAGAAAGAGTGCAATGCAGTCAGTGGTGTCAATGATTAAAAAATAAAAAAGGCAAAAGTGTTACCCTCCAGGTGAAATGCAATCATACTGCAATCAAAATTCAAATGAGCACATTATAGGAGTAGGATCTCCATACTTAAGCGGTGTGTGATGGTATCATGAATCACTCGGATAAACAATGAACTGGTCTCTTTTTCCACAGCCTCTGAGTATAGCTGCATCACAGCAAATACAAATTGGATTTCATGCCTAAATCTTCTCAAATCCACAGGAGACTGAGATGTTTAAATTGATTAAATGTGCATCAGATACAGGCATTTTAGGCTTATAATGGAAATAGATGAAAAATAGAAGATTTCTTGTTAACTGACCTTTGGCTGATCTCTGCTTAAGGGACATGTCAATAAAACAAAAGATATAAATTTGTAACTATCTAACTTTAACATCTTTCAAATTATTTTAATGGTACACTAACTTGAAATAAGATGAATGGCAGCTTTAAAAAAATGTTTATTATTATCGAAACATTATTATTTTCTTGTTATGACCATGCTATAAATATCCTAAAATTAAGAAGAGTGAAAAGCGCAAAATAAACGAAGTTGTTATTTTATCCAGCTAAAGTAAATGTAACAGTAACTAGCCTGTTGCAGCATGACGCTGTAATATTAAAAGCTGTATTGTGTTGCTTTGAATGGTTAAACCCCTTTTCAGTTATAAAAAGTGTGCACAGAAACTAAGGTGATGCATTATCTTACAGTATACAATTACACCAGGGATTACAACATCTAGTCCTTTTACTGAATATTCTGTGAAAAAAGTATCCTTTAGCATTGGTATAGCAACGCCATGCGTTTATGTTCCCGGATTTGCACGACAACTACACAAGCTCAGACATGTCTGAGAGCAAGAGCAAGATGTCAGACATGGTAATTTAGGCTACGTCCACATGTACCCAGGTATTTTTGAAAATGCAGATTTTTCTATGCGTTTGCACCTTCCGTCCACACGTAAACGGCGTTTTCGGTCACTGAAAATGGAGATTTCTAAAAACGCCTGCCAGGGTGGATATTTTTGAAAACTCTGTTTTTGCATTTACGTGTGGACGAGAAAAACTGAGAAAACGCAGAAAACGCAGCGTCAAAGGTGTGCGCCTTTTTTGACGTCACACTGTGCGCCACGTTATTGTTTCGGTGAAATGAATTTCTACAATACTGTTACTGTTAATTCTACTCTCTGCAGTGTTTAAATGCTTACATATACACACACAGTTACTGTCCCTCCACACATAAGACTCGGTTCTGCTTCTATGCCCCAGCTTTGTTTACTATTTCCCATGAGGCTTCTAGACTTCTGATTGGCCAACATTTCTACACGGTTAGGAATATATCGCCACCTGTTGCTTTGGCATGTTCCTAGCAGCGTTTTCCTTCATTTCTGCGTTTACGTGTGGACGGGATTATTTTTTAAAACGAAAACGGAAAATCTCCGTTTTCAAAAATACCCGTGTACGTGTGGACGTAGCCTTAGTAAAGGTAATAGCTCCTGGTAAATAAAGGAACTATTTCGACAACGTGCGGCCCAACAGTAAACAAAGCTCCACTGGTTAAAAAACTTGACCCAAGATACAACAACCCAGGTAGAAATAAGTTAAGTTACTTTGGTTAAAGTGTTAAGCATTGATGTTATACTATTATTTTAAATTTCTGGGGAAAACACCTAGGCTACTTTCATGCTGTGTCACTGCTATTTCACTGTAATGGTGCTGGCACCTTTTTTCAACAGATTCACACTTTGTATTAGTAAATGCCATCAGTGACAGATGCTGACTGGAAAAGAAGGATGCAAAATACTCGGGTTAGACTTATAAATGCTGCTGCCTGCAATCTGCAAGCATCAATAAAACATTGTTCAGTATTTTTTTATTCTATATTGTTAGCAATATAGTCAACCCTAATGTTTTTGAAATATGGTGATGTCATTTTTGGGGGCTATATTGCCCAAGCCTAAGAGAAATTAAAGCCAGTGCGGAAATGTGTGAAGCCTGCATTCTTTCTTAGTGTCCAGCAGAGGGCGACTGCTCTGTCTGCACATTATAAAGAAAACAACAACAGCAAAACCTTTTTAAATTATCTAGCTGATTAGACAGTTAGTTTCAGTTACTAGTTTCATGCCTTACTACAGTATCATGTTAATTTGTAAATTATTGTATTGTGCAGCATAAAATAAAGACAATAAATCAGGGTGTAATTTGAGGTTTAGCAACCTTGTGTTTGATGAGTTGCCGTTGAGCCTGCAGTGTCCTCTGTTTTTTTTCTTTTCTTTTTTTTGGCTGCAGAGCCATAATACAAAAGAAAAAAAAATGAGATGGTGAAAGCCAAATTGCCAAACTTGAAGCTTCAAAGGAAGAGTCCACAAGAACAGCTGATAGTGGTTATGCCTAGTTGTGTGTATTTGTTGCAGGAATAGTTGTACTTGGACTTGTGTTTGTCTCCTTCTCATAAAAGAAGGATCTCTCATGAGATGTTTGGCTGTGGGAAATAGAGGGCTCTTAAGCACCTAGCTCCCCCATCAGACTGTCAGAGCTAACTAAAAGCGTAAAACTGTGGCAATAACGCTAAAATAATGAGATGACAGATTTCTAATTAATTAACTAACCTTAGCCTAACTGCAGAGGTGTTTGTTTGTAGCCAATATGTGAAGCCTCTTCACAAAGACCTCTTCAGCAAGAGCACAAACATATTGCATCAAATTTATAATAATAGAAGACTGATACACACATAGCATGTCTAACAGCTACAGATGGGGAAACTGTTAAGTTTGGATCCAAAGTGAACTACAGTGATCTTAAAACAAGCTTAAAATAGCCAAAGCTGTGGGGAAACTCAGACCAGAGGGAGGAGGGATTAGGAAAAACACTCGACTGTGTCGGTAACTGAGCAATGGAAAACCGGCCAGCCACTTGGGGAAAACCGTCCAGTGCTCTGCACTCTTTCTGTGCTTTCCTGTCTGTCTGTATGCAGTGAGTTATCTCTCGTTTCCCAAGATTGCTTGAAGTAATTTGAAATCTCACCCCACATCTTTCCGTGGCCTTGTACTCCAAATCATCCAGCTGAGCCATCCCTGTCATCTGAAGATTTACGGGAACACATCAAGGCTAAAGTTGAAGGCTATTACCACCTAACGTTTGACCCCATGTCACAAGCTAATCCCTACCCCACTTCTTTCTCATCTGCCTCAGGGTGGTTGTCAGTTTTTTGTTTTCTTTTTTAACTTTGAGCTTGCTTTGATTGGAACAGTTAGCCAGAGATATAAACAGACTAATATAAACGGGCAGTGTGTGCGTAGGCCATCGTAAGCATCGTCTGTGTATCTGGTGAGTCAGTGCACATTGAAAATGTTTAGTTAGGCGAGCATTCAGTTTTTATACTCGTGTTTTGATGGAGAATATGCAAATTAGGCTATTTTTGGATTTATTATCAAGTTTTTTTTTCTATTGTTGCTGTATTGTCTTTAAATTTCATGATGCCCAGAATACTAAATGTGTGCAATTTACTTCACAATAGTCTACCAGCTAACCTGGGAAACAAATTTAAAACGAAAACAACTGCTACTGTAGAAATGTGTATTCAATTTTTATTTTCTATCTGTGATTTTTAAATTCCAATATGCACATTTCATTTAGTGAGAAAATAACTGTATTTTCAGGTATGTGTACCTAAAACATATATATTTTCCAGCTGAAAGTGACTCACAAGATGAATAAAGCAGTTCTTAATCAGTTTGATGGTATATTTGGTCACGTGTAAATAAGCAGTGCAGCATCTTTTTAAAGATGTAAAGCTTTGTTTTTTGTGAATGAAAGCTGGGTGACTTCACTGGACTCTCCTGCATGAATGTCATGCAGTGGACCTTGCTGAGCTATTCATAGCAGCACTATGGTCTGAATATAGCTTTGCTTGCCGGTTTGTTCGTCTAGGTCAGCATTTGAAAAGCCTCAATTACAGAAACTGGAGCATGCTGCTAATGCAGTTACAGTCACAGGTCAAATTTAGGCTGTCTCATGAGATGAAAAGTGGTTTGGTTTATAACTTGGAAGACAGTATGTTGCCACAGGAACTGGCTGATGATTCATTCAGGTATAAGAGGCTCGTATATGTGAATAATATAATATAATATAATATAATATAATATAATACTAATAGAGCTAAATACATACAATCCTAACTGCAAAAAACTTGGGACACTGTGGAAATTGTAAATAAAAATCTAGGAACTGATGAGGAGAGCAGTTGCTCAACTTTTTAGAGACAAATGTCTGATTTTTGTCTGATATAAGATTCTAACTGCTTAACGGTCCTGGATTTTCTTTGCTGTATTTTTCTTTTCAGTTGGTAAAAGGTCTGGACTGCAGGTGGGCCGGTTCAGCTGCTAGAGTCTTCTATTACAAAGCCCTGTTGTTTTTCGGGTTGTCTAGCGTTGTCTTGCTGTAATATAACAAGTAATGTAACAAGATTGTCTCTGAAAAAAGACGGCTTCTGGATGAGGGCACATGTTCCTCTAAAACCTGGAAATACCTTTCAGCACTGATGGTTCCTCTCCAGATGTGCAAACTTCCAGTTCCATAGTTACACCCACGCAGACTTTTGAACTAAGCACTGTTAACAAGCCAGGTGCTCCCTCTGTTCTTTAGTCTAGAGCAGGCCTCAAGGGCCGATGTCCTGCAGGTTTTAGATGTGTCTTTGATCCAACACAGCTGATTCAAATGGCTAAATTACCTGCTCAACATGTCATGAAGTTTTCTATAGGCCTGGAAATGGATGAATCATTTGATTCAGGTGTGTTGACCCAGGGTGCTACCTAAAACCTGCAGGACACCGGCCCTTGAGGCCTGGAGTCTCCCACCCCTGGTCTAGAGGATGTGGTATCCATGTTCTCAACCCAGCTGGTCGCGACACATGTCCACCCCTCCCTGAGACTGGTTCTGCTGCAGGTTTCTTCCTGTTAAAAGGGAGTTTTTCCTTTGCACTATTGCCAAAGTGCTTGATCATAGGGGTCATTTTGTCTGTATGTATTACTGTAGGGTCTGCTTTAGGTGAATGTTGTTGTGATTTGGTGCTGTATGAATAAAATTGAATTGAACTGAAAAAAGAATTTTAATTTTAGAATTCAATTAATTTAATAAATTCACTGTTCTGTCGTCAGATTCATCCGATAGCTTTCCACTCTGCTTCATCCCATTTTAAATGTGCTTTGGTTCAAAGGTGTTTATGGATCATGATCACATATGGCTTCTGCTTTGCATGATGGAGCTTCAACTGCCTTTGTGGATGGTACACTGAACTGTTGTTCCTGAGCCCATGCAGTTATTGCCATGACAGAATCACGCCTATTTTTAATGCTGTGTTGCCTAAGGGCACAAGGATAACAGGCATCCAATGCTGATTTTCAGCCTTGATGTTTGCACACAGAGAATTTTCCAGAATATTTAAATCTTTTGACAGTAGATATAATGAGATATTCAGTGTCATCACAATTTTACATTGAGGAACATTATTCTGAAATTGTTCCACAATTTGTAGATGCAGTTTTTTGCCTCTTTGAAATGCCCAATCATGTAACTGATCGCTGTGTTTGCTTTTTAGTTACGCATTTACACTCTTTTGCAGACTTTCATTGTCCTGCCCCAACATTTTTGAGACATGTTGCTGCCATCAAATTCAAAATGAGCAAATATTTTTCATGCAATAGTAAAAAGTCTCAGTTTAAAGATTTGTTATGTTTTCTTTGTGGTATTGTGAATAAAATTTGTATTTATAAGATCTGCAAATGATTGCATTCTGGATTGGGGTGTAAATAAATTATGCAGATATACAGCACTTAAAACATTTTTTATTTCTACTCATGTCAGCACTGAGAGGCACACTTTCCCCACACTTTTGTATTTCCAGCAATTTTGTTATAAGATTCAAAGAAATGGCATCATAATTTTATGATCAGATGTGTTTAACATAATGAGTAACGTGTTACAAATTACAAAAGCATAAGATCAATGTTACAAAATAATCCCTTTTAGAAAAATGTTACTCTTTCATGTAACATTATCTTTTACTTCTTATGTTTTAGAGAGATTTTCCAGCACAATTAGTAACTTTTCTTGTTACAGTAACTGGGCACCATTTTAAGAGATATTAACCGCTCTACAGCAATAACAAAAGACAGACAAACTTAGAAGATAAACTCACATCATGTGCAAGCACAGACCTAAGCATGTAACATACATTAGAGCTCTAGACTAAACTAAAACATAGTTTGCATACATATGAACTTAAAACTGCAAGTGAAGTGTACATTCATTTTAAAGACATTCACGGTCACGTAATGAATTTATTGCCCTGAAACAAGATTGTCATGTTTGTCCCATAAGTAGGACAATACAGTGTAGTTAGATTGAAATCTTAAGGGGAACTCGCTCCTGGTTAGTCTTGCTTGGCTCTTTGGGGTTCTGGTAGGACAGTCTCACAAATACAACAATGAGGATCACTCCTGGAAGGACAAAAAAATCAACACTGCATTTACATCACAGTTTTATTGCTAATTTAGATGCAACTCCAAGACCTCTCAAAGATGATTAAATCCTACTTTTCTAGATTTTATAATAAGGCATATATTACATTCCCACTTATTTTTAAATAGACTTTAATAGTAGTCAAACAGCTTTTGTCCTGCTTACCTATGACTGCAAAGGTGCCAAGCAAAATGCCGACTGCAGACTGTATAGTTGGCATGCCCTCCAGCTGCTTGGCAGCCATTTTGCAGTTTCCTCTGACATTGCAGGGGCACACAGTCACTAACAGGAGAGATAGCAAACACACAACTCACAAATCAGGGATTTTTAACACATCAAAACAGGGTTTGATTCAGGATTGATGTGTCGTCTTGTGATTCCTTGAGAAAATATAGGTTATGCATAAAGTTTTTACTATAAATACAAATACTGGATGTTATAACCAGTGGATTTAGATAGTCAAATATCAAGCAACGAATCATATTTGGTAACTACATTCATTAAAAATAGTGCAGGTGTATTAATGTAATATCTTCATAGGGATTTAAAGGCTCATTTTCAGCAACCATTACTCATGTTTCTAATCCCGACCTATCATATTTAAAGGCTGACTGGCCATTTGAAAAAGAAAATAACTATGTTAGCACATATTGAAGATGCAGTAAATTTATCTAGTTGCTTGTGAGGAGCATAAAGTTTTGGAGTCACTTGATAATTTCAAAACAACCCATTATAAACAAAATGTTCTTCTCCAGTTATATTGTGTGTGAAAAAGAAAGATTTCACAGGTCTCCATGTAGTCCTGTGAAAAAAAAAACTGATTCAACAGCTTGTAGAATCACAGCAGCAATAACTTGAAATAACCATTTTCTGTATGACTTTAACAGTCTCTCGCATTGCTACACATATTATGTTCAGCGCTGTTTAAGGTCCTGCCACAGTATTTCAGTTGAGTTACCGTCTGGACTTGGGTCACAAGACAAGTGCTTGGGATCACTGTCTTGTGACCAAGTTTTTGTCACATATGACCCTAGAATGCTTCATCTGTTGTGAATCCCCTGGTCCTCCTGTGCCAACCTGCCATTTCCTCTCTGTTGTGTCCTGTTTTTTCTCCCTCTCTCTCCTTTCTGTGTGTATTGTGTGTATGGCTTAACTCTATCAGTTTGTTTTAGAGGGGAGGCTCTGCCGTGCTTCCCTCCTCTGTATGCAACTGGCTGTTACTTTCCTGATACTCAAGGCTGAAGAAATCCCTCAGTCATTGCCAAATCATTGCGCTTACCATGGTGTTTGACTCTTTTGGTCGTCCCTTGTGCAGATGCTCCCAGTCCTGAGACTCCCTGTGATGAGCCTCGAGTGGTTTTTACCCACGAGGAGAAATCTGTGGCTGTCTTTGTTTGCCCCTCCACCAGCTCAACTCAGACATAACTACCTCGCATAAATCCCTGTTTACTTGGAAACCAGCAATAATCCTGCTGAACTTTTACCTTTCTGTTTGAGTCCAGGTCTGAGTCTGAGCCTTGACATTATCATCCCTCCACCACTTTGCTAGACAGTTGGTATGAGATGTTTGTGCTGATATGCTGTACTTGGTGTTTGCCAAATGTGGCACTGTGCATTATGGCCAAACAGCTTCACTTTGGTCTCATTTCTCCAAAGTACACAGTTCCAAAAGTCTTGGAGTTTACTCAAACGAAGTGCTGCAAACATAAGCTGAGCTATGTTCTTTTTAGAGATAAGAGGCTTTCTCCCAGCAACCTTCCAAACAAGCCATACACGTTCAGTTTATTTCGAATTGTACTGTCATGAACATCAATATTTAGAAGAGTTGTAGCTCTTGAGTTTTTTTGGAGTTTCTCATAACATTGCACAGTCTGACCATGGGGGGGATTTGCTGGTACGTCTGTGTCATTGTATTAACACACATGTAATCTCTCCAGACCAGCAAGCAGGCAAAACCTGTGCTTTTATAATGGTGCGCAGATGTGTTGATGATCAGTTAAGTGCATTTGAGTAGCAGCACTATGGAGATGTACTTAGCTTTCCACAGTACTGCATAGGCTCATGTGAAAAATTTCTTTTTTATGTGACTGTAGTTTATCCTAACCAGTGTGCAAGATGTGTGATGTTGTGTTATGAAATGTCAGAATGGTTATATTAGGCAGAACACAATCTTAAGAGAGCTGTGTAATCACGAGCCTGGAAAAATCATTTGTAAAGCACCATTGCATCATTAATAAACAAGAGCAGCGCTAGGACAAGCTGGCACACTGGGGTTGATCTCTATTGATTGTTCCAGCACTCTTGTCCCAGAACCTCTATGTACTCGCTTTAGCTTATCAGCAGAGGTGTCAGCATTACCTGGCAAGTGTATGAAGGTGCTCCTGGGAGGAGAGCTGCTGTCAGAGATGGTGAAGGGCACGATGTAGACGTCAGGGGGCAGGTATGGGATATTTAAGGACAGGTTGGTGTGAGTATCTGAAGGACAAAACACTTGTTAGTTGGTGCAGAAAAGTGATAGAGACTGTTTTATAGATTACATTTATACATCACATTTATGATGACTTAACAAAATAACAAATGAACCTGGTACTTGTCAGCTGTGAAAATCTGTTTTTAAGTTTTATTTTTCTGTTGCATCCAACAGTAGTCAACAACAACTATTTTTATGAAAAAATGATCACATACAACAAGTATACAAGTACTTTTTAAGTTCTAATAACCGAAGGAAGAAAAACCCTGGCCAAACACATCCATACAACTGTATGAATAAAGAGCAAGCAGAAAGACTCTGATGGGGCTCTGTATGGAGTGGTCTGGAGCCTGTGACTCTTTATCTTATCTCTGTAAATCAGGCTAAAACACAAGCCTGGCTGCATGACGTAAGAACCCTGTCCTGTAAAGAGAAGCATATTATCAAGCTGTTTGAACTCTTATCTGATAGTCTTAAACTGTCCGATTGCACCTTAGCATCATCCCCCTTCATGTTGCATTTGTCAGGGAGGGAAACATGACCTGTGCAGCACCTCTGCAGAGGCTGTTAATGTCGATCTATTTATCCTCTGCCTGCACTGTGTCAAATCTGACGTGACATTTTATAAGTTCGAAGTGTGACCAGCCACCTACCCCGACCAGAGCTATTCTGAAAGCTTGTGATGAAAAAGCATTTCCCCTTACAGCTATGAACAGCCATTAAGAGCGTGCGAAAAAGGAACATGAACATGCCGTTTGATTAACTGAATGTCTTCGGTGAAAAGAACTGTCACTCAGCTTCCCAAAAGACTTGAGATGAATGGCTGTACTACTCATGCACACACAGATCTGCTCTTTCATTCACTGGAGGTTGATGTAATCGTAATTTAAAAGAAAATAAAAAAAAATAGACAAGTTTGCTGCAAAATCAGACAGACAAAAGCGCACATTTATTGCTAAAACCATTACTGACTATGACCAGGTGCAAAGCATTCTGGGAAATTCCTATTTTAGGCTCCATTAGTTGGCAGGAAACCAGCGGTGACGTGAAAGAAATTACAGACAAGATATAATTACAGCTGGGCTCAATCAATACCAACAGGAACAGGGGAGTGAAAAGGCTAAAAAAAAAAAACTGAGAGGGAAGCGGTTGAGCTGTGTGAATGACTTAATGACAGACGTCATTGCAGTAAATAGTTTGTATTCAGTGAGCGCAACACAAGCAGTTACAAAAAAAGGATAATTATAATATATTATACCTAGCATCTCACATAGGACTGGAGATGTTTTGCAGGAAGAAAATAAATCAGGGCATTTTGCACATCTCTACTCTTGATGGCAATTCACTGATTTTGATTCATGTAAGAAAAATAATGCAAAACATCTGGCACACTGTGGAAAATTAGATGTCCACTGGCTGTATTTAAAATTCGATTTATCCCCTTCACAAGATCCATTTGGCTGGAAGGCAACAACTTGTCCTCTCCAACAAATTAACTTCCTTACGCTCGACATTAATCAGAGCAGATTATCAATTTACACAGACAAGAAAGACACACCATTCACGTACACCTTCACAAACTGCCTGATAGGGTCTAATTTTTCCATGTTACAGAACTCAGGTCAGCAGCTTTGGCTCACATCGTCTACTGTTACTAGATAGAGCTTTTTCAAGGCTGGTAATCTGACTTGTTACTTTTGGAAAGGGGGTTTAGTGGTGATTCATTTCACTTAGTGAAGACTCTTTTTAGTTATGATTTGTGGGCCTATTTGAGCTCATTGTTACATCCACTCTGGCTCACTTTCAGACCATGTTGGCAACTAAAATCATCTGACTTCACCTTTCTGAAAAAAAAAAAGATAACAGAACAACTTTCAGTCCAAGTTTGGAAGGTAGAAAAAAACTATTTACATTTTTTTTGAGTATTTTTGGTTACATACAATTTATCAGAAGCCACTTAGGGGAGTTTCTTCTAGCAGTAGTACATTATTTATTCCACCTGTCTTTTCACTGTGAATCACATTGTATGCTATGCGTTGACTGGACCGTTACCCAGTTTGTGTTCACCCTACCATTAATAGGTGTTAGCTTCCAGTTACGTCGAACTGTGACATCGCTGCGGAGGGAGAAATTAAGTCGTCCTCCATGCTGCGGTCCATCACTGTCCCGTGATGCAAGCACCAAAGCTTGGTCCTCTAAACGAGGTGTACACAGGTACTTCCAGGAGTAATCTCCTACCAGCACTGGACTGTTGTCATTCACATCCAGGATATAGACAGTCACCAGGGTGGACGCAGACAGGGAGGAGTTTCCTAAGATGTAAAAAGATGCTAAAAAACCAAACTATTGTACACTAGACTTTTTAACATATGAACATCAGGTTTCCCCAGACATGAAGTAAGCCTTAAAGAAAAAAATAATTGACTATATCTATGCCTTGGAAACTGAGTCTGCCTTTAATCAAACCGTTGTGTTGCATACTCAATGATGGAAATGATCTTACGTCCATCCACTGCAATGACCTCCATGGTGTACGTGCTGTTCTCCTCCCTGTCCAAGGCCTGCACAGTCTTTAGCTCACCAGAATACTTCCCAATTGAAAAGTATTTCTTGGTGTCCCCTTGAAGAGAATATCTGTACCAGGAAAACATCCATAGCTCTGTAAAATTAAAAACATGGAATTTCACACCCCTCCCAGCTTAAATTAGTTACCTTATTGGGTGAGAATCGGGGTCGTAACCTCGGATGGTGGCAATAACCCGTCCTGGTTCTTCCCCTTCTCTCACAGTCACCTCATAATGGCTTTGAGACAAGATCGGACCCTCGTTCACATCGTCAACATAAATGGAGACCGTTGCTGTGGATGCGGGGCCGTACCGGCCACGGACTAAGGCAACTGGATTCTGGGCACTGAGCACGAGGATGTACTCACTCTCGCGCTCAAAGTCCAACACCTGTGAAAAGATGCATGCACACAACAAGTTTCACAAAGTGTTATTTAAGTATTACTTAATTTAACTCACAACAGTGCATTAGACAACTACCTACACAACAGAAGAAGCAGAATTTGCAAAGTACTGCGTAAACAAAACTTCACAGAAAGAGAAAGCAATAAACACAATCACATTCAGAGTGAGCGGAAAGCCAATTTCAGATCATTAAGAAAGAAATCAAGAATATTGATTACTGGATGAAGCATGGCAGCAATACAGGTAAAGGCAAGGAGAAAGAAGAGATGGACATATTTGTGTGGTCTATCCTTTTCTGTATTGATTCACATGAAACAAATCAATGACGAGGACTCTCTGTAAAGGTGTTTGTTCACTGCAGCTGCGTCACTCAAGCCCAAGTTTCTCAGTCACTTTTATAATAACTTTTCTGTTTAATAAGCTACATGCCGTTCATCCATCCATTTTCTTCTGCTTTTCTTCAGCTTATCCAGTTCAGGGTCGCTGGGGGTGCTGGAGTCAGGCCTAAGTGTCGTACGGTGTGACGCAGGCATTGATATATTTTAAAAGTATTAAGTGGGTTTTTTTTTTCAGTTCCAGGTTGGTCCTTGAGTTAAAACAGGCACTGCTGATGCTGTGCCCTACATTACTCTTTCATATGAGCCTAAATGTGATAAAAGTAGATTTATTTTTGAAGGTTCAAGTGTAACCACACTAAACAGAGAGTCAAAAAACAGCATGTCCTTTTTGCCAGCAGGAGAGGGACACAGTACACCCCCCTTGTGTGTCTAGTCTCCTTATCTTAGGCCCAAGGAAACTGGATTTACTGGCAGTGTTACTATATTTCTAGACAGTGTAGATACAGAGGAAAAAAAACAATTGATTCAGTGAGCCACCAGTGAAAGATTTTCCATGATGCTATTTGAGCAACTAGGGCATGACAGTGGAAAAGATAGTACATTATAAACTGAACACACTGCTTTATTGTTGAAGTTAAGACTTTCATTCTCTAAATTTATGAAAGGGGATAAAATTAGTTTAATAATAATTTAAAAAAACCTAGCCATGAATATTAACAACTTTGTTTTATCCTCTGGGGTGACAGCATGTGCTATTTATAGGTCCAAATATTGGAAGTAGCAGTTTCACAGTGATAGGATTACCATAATCTGTGCACTAAAATAGTAACTCGAACCTTCTGACTCTGATTGTAGGATTTAAAAAATAGTTTCACAGTGGGATGATGAAAAGATGGAAAAAGACTGTGATTTTACAGATTTTAGAGGCAAAACAACCCAGCTGAAGGAAAAATGAATCCCATCCCTCAGTCTTTATGACAACTGGGCACAACTGATTTCATTCAGTGTAATCTTTTGAATCCTGCCCTGAAGCTTGTTTTTGTTGTCAGGATTTGCCAGCAAACATGTTTTCTTTTTTCCCCATAAAACAAGACATCGGCAAACTGGCACTGCCTGACATCATCCTGCTGAGTACACGTGTCTTTGTTACCAGGGAGAAAAAAACGCACACCTTGGAGAATAGATGAGTACTGCTGTTAACTGGAAGTGACACACCAAACTGTTCAGTGTGTGTCAGCGCATGAGAGCATGTGTATGGACCCTGGCGTTACTCACCTGATGATGCTACTCTTTTTTTTCACCCTAAAGCATGAATTAAGTGCCTTTACAGTAGCATCATGTTCTTGCTGTAAATAGTTATTAGCTTAAATTACAGTAATACACAATATTTAAACACCACCAAAATAAATATCCTCATATGTTTCACAAAAACATCAATGTCTACCACATTTGTGTATTTGTAATAATTTGATACACATATTGATATACATAAAACTGTAAATGCAACAGTACTGTATCTCTCTTCAAAACGTGAAGGGTATCACCATTTAACTACACATTTACACATCCGTTTATTTCTTCTGTCTTTACAGGCTAAACTCTTGAAGGGATAACAATGTTTACTAGAGAGTTTTGATGCTATGCAGATAGCGAGATAGATTTTTAGTCTCTCTTGGTGTAAGAAAAATAGTGAGGCTGGTCAGAATGAACTGTTTTGCACACATACATACCTATACAATGCCCGGTCACTTTACTAGGTACACCTAATAGAGACGTCTGTTCAACTGCTCATTCACAGAAATAAATCAACCAAAAACTTCGCAGCAACTCAGTGCATTTGAGCATGTAGACATAGTTAAGACGACCTGCTGAAGTTCAAACTGAGCATCGGAATGGGAAAGAAAGGTAGTTTAAGCGACTTTGAATCTGGCATGATTGTTGGTGCAAGATGGGCTGGTCTGAGTAAACCAGTAGCTGCGGATCTACTGGGATTTTCCCACGTGACCAACTGTAATGTTTACAGGGAATGGTCTGGAAAAGATAAAAATCCAGTGAGCTCTCTGAGTGAAAATGACTTGTTGATGCCAGAGGTCAGAAGAAAATGGGCAAACTGTTTTGAGCTGATAGGAAGGCAACAGTAACTCAGATACCCACTCGTTATAACCAAGGTATACAGAAGAGTATTTTGTTAAACCTTGAAGCAGATGGGCTACAGCAGCAGATCACAGTGAATGCCAACTGTGTCAGCTGAGACGAGGAAACTGAGGCTACAATCCCCACAGGCTCAACTGGATATGCTGTAGAAAATGAGAAAACATTGCCTGGTCTGATGAGTTTGGGTTTCTGCTGTACCATTCGATTGAACATGAACATGAAAGCATGGCTCCATCCTATTTTGTATCAACAGTTCAGGCTGCCGGTGGTGATGTAATGGTGTGTGGTGATATTTTCTTGGCACAATTTGGGCCCCTTAGTACTTCAGTGCTACAGCCTACCTGAGTATCGCTGCTGAAAATGTTTGCCCTTTTATGGCCACTGGTTTCTTGAACATAGCGTTGACTTCCCTTTACTCAATTGGCCCCCACAGTCACCAGATCTTACATCATGGATGCAGTACCAACAAATTTGCTGCAACTGTGTGATGCTGTCATGTCAATATGAACCAAAATCATACTTAAGGAATGCTTTCAGTGCCTTGTTGAATCTTTGTCGTGAAGAATTAAGACAATCCTGAAGGTCAAAGAAGGTCCAACCAGGTATTAGCTAATGATGTGGCCAGTGAGTGTATATATTTATGAAACCAATAACTCAAACCTCTGAAAGCCCAGTCTCACGTTAATTTCAACAGAAGTTCCAGTTTCTTTTACAGACTTTTTATGATTCATTTTTTCATTCAATGCGATGTCACCAATTTTTTCCACACTGATTTGATCCCATCACTTTTGCTTAGTTCGTTCACTCTCCAGCCTGTGTGGTAAAATGCCATTAGTATCTGCTCACATAATCTAATTATTCATTTGGCTTTGCAATTTCTAATAATGAAATCTCTCTGCTTTCTAGTGCTGACCTCACCCTGTAATCTGGTGAATTAAAGGATTTGCTTAAGTGCATTTTAATCCACTGGGGCTTTACTTGTGGAAGATTTAAGCTTTAATTTTTACTACGGTAAGCTAACTAATCTACAGTATCCTTTCTGGTGATGCAGCGTTCGCTATAGTGATATCTCACAAGGTCAACGTAAGAGCTACTCATAGAGACAGGAATTTAAACTGCATGACATCACTTTTGAAAACAAGCCATTGTCTGTTAAACTGAAATAATAGATCGAGATCCATTTTTAGCTTTTGGAAATGCTCTGCTTTATCTCAGAGGGGCCTGTGCAGCTCACAGTTCAATCACATTCATCAACTCCCACAAGAGGTTGAAAATAATAGACTGTCGCCTGCCTGGCCACTCACAGAGTGCAGACCATTAGAGTATACACACACAGACACCACATGCCTCCCTAAAATGCCCTGTAGGATTATAGGAGGCAGGCGAAGGGTGATGCACCCTGGGGACAGGAGAGATTACTCCAATGTCGTGCAGGACTCTTTTTATTTTAGGCATGCAGGACTAAAATTTTGACATTTCTGAAAATCCTTTTCCAACTGTCTTTCAATGCATAATATCTACATAGGGTGATATTAAAATCATGCATTTATAAAATGAGGTTAGTTTTCTGTGACTGTGAGTGAATAATCTCTTAGGACATGCACATGCTGCAAGGACAGATACAAGCAGCTATGCCAAAAATTGTCCTTGGCATTAATATCTGTGTCCCTAAGAGGAAATGATCTTTGTATTGTCTCTCCTCTCAAAACAGAAAAATTAAAAAAAAAAAAAGAGTTTCATTCAGACTGATGGACCTTGAATCATGTTTTTAGCTGATCTTGGTAGTCAAATGTATGAGTGTAGAGCTTCAGTGTATTTGGTGTTGTTCACCTTCGAGAGGACAAGTGTGACCTCATTGGTCTGCTTATCTGTCACTAATGAAAAGACGTCCTCTTCATCTCCAGACTCTAAACGGTAGTCCACCTGCCAGCTGTCTCCACCTCGAACATCTGCATCCCTCGCCAGCACAGCTGTCACTGTCGTACCCACCAGGGCATCCTCTGGGATGTGAAAGGGTCCGTACTGATGGGGAGAAAACACAGAGTGAATGATCACTAAGAAGAAAAAGACTATCTTTTAAAAAAGTGAAAAAGTGTATGGAAGCATTTTGCATTTTTTTAAAAAAAAGCAGATCTCAAATTTCTCAGCTCACACTTCACTGACCTGACCCTCTTTAAGGAAAACCTCCCCTGCAGGAGTGCCTCTAGAATAGTTTTATAGGGGCGGCCATATAAAAATATGGTGGCACACCAAAAACAGAACTTTGACAGGGGCGCAACGAAGGGGATGACGACGGGAAATCACGAGGGACATACAAATTGTTGGGGGTTTTTTCTCTAGTATTGAGGCACCAGTTGTTGTGAATTGGTGTTATATAAATGAATCTGGCTTTGCAATAACAGCCCCAGCGAATGCTAAATAATGATAATGATTATTTATTTCTTGTCAAGGCCACTGCAGCTTTTGCCAGCAAGCTGTTGATGTTAAGATTGTGCGGTCACCAATAAATGCCAGTGATGACCGATTGCCCAATTTTCTATTGAGACGATGGGTGACTGCATGTGACAATATACATTTGCCCCCTCTTGCCCCCCTGGTGTGAGCTGACCTTTATTTGTGAACCTCTCTGTGTTTAGACAGCCGTTTAATCTGCCACTCCTGGATGTCCTCTAGAGAAGCAACCATGCCTGTGATCTGGCTGCCCCATCCACAGGGTTGCTGAACCCAGTCTTGTCACCACTCACCTCCCACATCACCTCCTATAGGGCTGCACTGCCATGGAAAAAGCTGCACTACTCAGGCATGACCTGTTCAAGAGCATTTTCCACCTCTGTGTTTGTGTGTCTGTGGTAGCGATTATCTAAGCAAGTGTGCATTTGTTTTTAACAGCATTGTAATGATCATCCAACAATGTTTGAAAGCTGTTTGATTAAAATCCCTAAGTGTCCATTACACTGGGCGTGGATGTAAAGAATAACACGGTGTCAGGTGTTATGTCAAATCTTTGATTGATCTGGACATTGATGTCAAGGCTCTGCAGTCGATTGGTTTCTGTCCTTGACCAAAATTAAACCTTCTTTCATAGAAAACCACTGGCCAATTACACAGTGGGCCTGGAGCTGCATTATTTATGATGCCATCCTCACAGAACTTTCTGTGAGATTGTAATGGCTAAGATAACACTGCTTCTTATACAATTTCTGCCATGTTAACGACACTGGATGGAGCTGTGTAATCGTGATGTAGCCTGCTGTAGATTGACCTATAAATAAATGAGTGGAAATTTGTCTCTAAAGAAAGCTTTATCAGATTAAACTCTAAAAACACTGTCCACTTGGAGTACAGAGAGCCGAATAAAAGTCTTCCAATAACATAATGCCATCTATATAAGCCTGAGATTAGTATCATATCTAGTTCCCCGCCAGGAAAATTAGATCAGTGACCTGCGAAGCGCGTTCACAGTCCAAAATCCACAGATGATGTTTAGCCTGCTATTTTTCCAAAGCTATTGTTTATATTGCCCCAAACAGATCAATGTGTGAAAGGCGTCCTAATCTCTGTGCGCAAGTAACTGTTTGAACACGTGTTCTCGTACCTCGTGTTGGGAGAACACCGGTGGGTTGTTATTCTCATCCTGCACCGTCACAACCACAGTGCAGGAACTGTTCAGACCTGCCAGGGACAGGATCACAGCTTCTGTTAGTGACTCAGGTCAGCCCTTCTCACAAATTAAGAATGCTGAAGGAACAGCAAGTACCTCATGTTAGCCTTCGTCACACCCTGAGTCCATGAGTCATGCAGATCACATCATCTGTCACCCTAGAGGCTAACATATATACATCTCCTGGAAATCTCAAGGGAGGCTACTGACACACTTGCTCACAAAGGTAATTAACTTTTGCCTATTATAGTCATTATGAAAGATGAAATGTTTTATATATAATTATCTCTGATGCACCTGTTTGTTTCACTGCTATACTGCCTCTCTTTAACTCCCTAAAGTACAAGATAAACACCACCTTTTCATGAAAATTGCGCTATAGCTAAGGTTGTATTTTGCATTATACATAGTCACCTTTGGCATCCTCAGCAGTGATGGTTAGAGTGTACTGCGGTGCCGTGCCCTCCATACTATCCGCTTGGACCGAGATGACCCCTGAGTCACGGTCCACTCTGAAGAGGGCACGAGGACTCTCTGGAATTTGTCCGACTAAGCGGTAGAAGATTCGTACATTGTCTGTCTTAGGGTCATCATTATCAGCCGCTTGCACTGTCAGGATTTCTGTCCCTGCAGGAAAAAATATATGAATAAAGAGGAGGAGGAGGCTCTCTGATTTATCATCAGAAGATATTTTCAGTTAGCTCTATAAAAAAGGGTTTTCTACACTGTTTAAAAAATGTAAAAAAAACAAAACAAAACAAAAAAACCCATGTTTTTTTTGTTTTGTTTTTTTAACCACAAATAGAATTTGACCATTTTACCATTTAGAAAATTATCTTTACATTTTATGTTTAAAAAAATATGTATAATGCATATACAATATATACATTATTATGTACATGCTCTTTTTCTTTGGCAAATTTCAAATCTTTTTCAAGTTTGACTTCTCCTTTTCTCTCTTTTAACTCTTTTGTCAAGTAATAACAAGAGAAGCTAAAATGACAAGTCTCACAGCACACTGATTTAAAATAGGGAGAGAGTACAACAATAGCTTTCTCATATAATCCTCACTCAGTGATTCCATTTAGATTAACAGATTGCCCTGTGTAATTCATTTCCCCGAATCAGAATGTTTTAAAGCACCAACAAAAGCTTTTATGCCAAGGACCTGATATGTTACAACCCACCGTGTGCTTTTTAGGAGCACAGGAGGGGTGTTGGTGCTTCCCCTGTGTCCTGGCAAAGATCCCAATCTGCTTTCACAAAATGTATCTGGCGCTCTCCACCCTTTCATCACAACAACATTGCATCCAGGCTGTGTTTTTGCACTAAGCTGTGAAACAGTACTCTTATTATAAAATAATTCTAGAAAATGACTATTCAAATTCACTGTGTTGCTTTATTATCATCATAATTTGTAAGACGAGTTTCTTTTAAAGATGTTTTACATGCAAGATTGTATTTTGGCCAAAGAAATAGTATTGTTCTTCCTTGGATATTGGTGTGTGGTCTCAAAGCACACAGCCTGTGTGATGCAGTATCTAAATATTCCACTGTAATCTGATTAGTAGGACTTGCATGAGTGAAAAAAAACAAACAAACAAAAAAATCACCCAAAACCTATATGTTACCTCGAGCAGCCAGTTCTTTCACCACAGTATGGTACTGTGCCTGTGGAAATGTGGGCCTGTTATCATTAGCGTCACCCACCATCACCCTCAGCTCCACAGGTTTGGCAATCTCCCTACCGTCGGGACGCTCAACCACAATGCTGATATGAAACTAAGTAAGCAGCAAAGGTGAAAAAAGAAGAAAAAGCAGAGAGGGAAATATCTGGTCACATGTGGTACCCTTAACACTGTGGCTTAAGAGTCACGCAACCCACGCTCCCATTAACTTTCTAGCAGCAGACAAAAAAAAAAGGGATTACATGCCCAGTAGACTACTAACGACTGTAAAGTCTTCCTCTGTGCAGAGCATGATAGGATACATTTCTGCAATACGAGTAAACATTTACTTTTTGATCCTGGTTATACTCACGGATTTTGTTGAGAT
The DNA here is from genome assembly GCF_051167445.1 of Perissodus microlepis. Classification (NCBI taxonomy): domain Eukaryota; kingdom Metazoa; phylum Chordata; class Actinopteri; order Cichliformes; family Cichlidae; genus Perissodus; species Perissodus microlepis. The sequence continues at coordinate 23,345,145 of NC_140461.1, forward strand.
TCTGGTTTCCTAGTTTCTGTCTCATCTCATATCAGCCAATTTTTGCACATTTCCAGCTCAACCATTTCAGATTTGTGTAAAAATGTTATGGTCCAGTGAACATATACAATGAGTGCTATGAATTTTTTTTTCTTGCTTGAAGAAAGCAAAGGGAACTGGAGTCACATTCAATGTCTGTGTGCACAAATAAAAGATGATTCTGATTCTCATTCAAATAGCTTTTTGGGTTTTTTTTGAAAAATTCTTTCACTTTCAGACTGTTTTGGAAACAATGTTTGAACATGAATATCTCAAAAACTTTTAAAGACAAAAACCTGAAATTTTCACTGATCTTTCTTATCATCAAAATGAACCAGAATATGGAATTTGGGACAGATTCATTCAAAAATGTCTTAAGTATTGGCTAGATAAATATTAGATGTTCAGCATTTGTGCAAAGTCCCATATTTTAGCACACACTGATAAAAAAAAACTGCACACTGCAATTCCTGAATGGTATTTAGTATGTATAAAAGTATGTAGAATAGATTTCAACAACTTAGTGACAAAAATGAAGAAAATACTATTTACTATTAAATACTAGCGCAAAGCTGTATTCAGATTAAGAGTCTTCTGGCATTTTGTGGTTCTTAAGCACTTTTCACAACTCTTAAAATCAAATATACAAATGTATCTTTTCTAACTTATTTTACCAGTGGTAGCAGTACACCAAACAACATTTTACGTTTTTTCAAAGCCTTGTTGGTTTTCCGTAAATACTTTAATATATATAACCTTAAAAAACGTGTAAAAAAGTCTTGAATAAATATAAGGGGAAGTCATCATATCAGTTTGAGCTTCCTGTTTATGAGAGACTGTATTAAACCCATGAGACACATGAGACATGCGTTTTAACAATAATCACATCACCCAATTGTAGCTCAGTCTTTCTGTGCTTTTCTTTGGTGCATCTGTGCCAGAATATTCTGCTCACTGAGTCATTCAAAGCTCACAGGAGTTTAGGTTGTCTGCAAAGCTTCAGAGCAAAATGCAAACACATGGACTTTAATTTGTAATCCTGATACAAAGGATGATCTTTCCTTTGATCTAAAGTGAGACAGATTTGCAATGAAGACTTTCAGATTCGCGATCTTTAAAGCCATTATACAACAATCTTCTTGTCACAGGCAGAATATGTTTAATGAATAGAGCACTTTTCAGGTTTTGGTTTGTAATTAGGCTGTGACTCAGTGCTCAGCTTTGCTGAAGTAATGTGTACCAGGGTTCCTACAATAAAAAAGCCATTAAGTTGTAAGTAATAGGAGAGTTAATTAAAAACAGGGACTTTCTTCCAATGAACAACATAAGAACCCTTTTAGGGACAATAAGCCTGGCACTTCTCATTGTTCAGCTTTTGAATTAATAATTTTGTCATCAGATGGTGAAAATACTTGTGAATGAATCACATCACCCTGCTAGTTTAAATATAAATGACATGCACCTGTATGAAGAGTTTTTAAATCAGGGCAGTCTTTATAAACACATCAGCTGACAAACACACATCATCTTTGATATCAAAGTTTTCATGTACTGTGGGTTCAGAAATTGAAATAAAGGGCTCAATCTTTAATAGAGGAATTAATTCAGACATTTTTGACTCTAATCGTGAAATGTCATTTATTATGAGGTGCTGGAGATGTTTGGCTCATAGTACAGACCTGGTCTTGTGTCTCTCTGTCCAGCGGGGCATTGAGATAAATGACTCCTTCTCTGCTGATGGTGAAGAGCATCTCTGGAAACTCCCCCTCCAGACCATACTCTGCCTGACTGCCACTCCATTTGACCTAAATTAGCACAGACAAATGTATACAAACATTTTATGAGTATTCAGTTTTACATATCTGCAAGTGAATTAAACGCGAATATGGTTTCTTATCTGGGCGCAGCAGGAAAATTGAGCGAAAAACTGTAAACATAGAAAGCTTTGCGACCGAGCGTGTAAGATGTATAAATACCGAGTTAAGCTACCATTTGTTTACATGATAAGGAGCCAGTTAAATGCGCTGACACTGATGGGGAACAGAGAGCACAGCCAAAACTAACGATGAAGGATGAAGGGGATTTTCCACTCTGCTTTACAACCCCCTAACAGAGGGCTGTGCAGATGGGCTGAAAGGGCCCTAGTAGCAATCCAACAGCACCCAACAAGGACAAGAGCCCAGTTGTATCACAGCTGATGCAAACCCAGGGCATGTGCATCTCCTCAACTCACTGTCACACACTCGTCCCTTGTTTTGGATATAACTGCCCATATGCAATGCTTCTGTATACACAAAGCCACTTCACACAGCTGGCCGCCTTTCAGTGTTATTGTGTGCTTTGAGACCTTGCAACTTTAAAGACATGTGATTGATGAGCACTGACTCTTTTGTATAGAGTTATATACAAATCATCTATGAAATCATCTGTTTCGCCTCCATCCAAGTTTCAGTTTTCCAAGCACGTGCTGTCTCTGTGATAGCTTGTGTTTGAGCTTGGTCAAGAGTGGCTGTGCGCCTCTTGGCAGCACTTGGGGCATGATGCTAATCAGTACTTGAATAACGTCAAGTAAACCTCCCAAATCAGGCAATGTTATAATAATAAAGCTGAAGCTAGTTTCTCATTATTTAATAAGCTGACAGAAGATAAGTGTTGTGCAAAAGTCTTGAGACACGCCTCATTCCTTGATGTTTTATATACAAAAATGGAAAATAGTTGCAGTGATTTCTTGAAATGTGCAAACATTGAAATTCAGTAAATAATGCAAAACCAAGCTATGAATCAATATTTGGTACGGCCACCTTCCCACATAGCAACCAGGTCTGGCCCGGATCTGGTATCAAGCCGGCACTGCTGGCTGACTTCTGGCATGATAAGACGGATGTCATCCAGATATGGGCCAGGCCTGGCATAGATGGCACTGTTTATGTGATGGCATGCCATATCTGGCTCGATTGTGGTTTGGTTTATGTGGCCCAGGCCCATAGAAAACAGGTCTGGCCCGGATCTGGGCATCAAGCTGGCAGAGTGTCAACCAGATGTGCGCCAGGTCTGGCAATGATGGCACTATTTATGTTCCTATTTTCCTGTTTTAGTTAGAAGACCCAAATGCCATGTTGCAATACTATACTGCTATAGTAGCTAATGTTTCAAATGCAGGTTTGACAGGTTTGTGAGTGTACACTTTATCCAAAACCTAGTGAGGGTTCACTTATGTTTACCACTGGGTGGCTGAAGCTCAGGAGGTAGAGCAGGTCACCTACTGATTGGAAGGTTAGTGGTTCGATCCCTGGCTCCTTCAGTCTGTATGTCAAGAGTGTGAATGTGTATGAATGTAGTTAGGAAGCACTCAGTTAAGAGAAAGTGTGTGACTGGTGACTGTGGCATGTTGTATAGAGCGCTATATAAGAATCAGTCCATTCACTGTCTGAACAGAGTTATGTTACTTTTGCACTGTTTTGCATGTTCTGGCACATGTTGTTATTACATGGCTTGATTAAGGTACACATTAGGCTGACACCTGGGCCAGAGTTGAAACTGTTCTGGGCCCGCACAGGGCCAGCAGTGTGTCTACAACTGGCCCATGGCTGCACACAAATTACACGTGGCCCACATACCGCAAAGAATGACGGCCCTTTGGTGGCCCAGACCTGGTTTGCCAGGGGTGGCCCACACATGGGCCAGCACAAGGCCAGTTGGATAGACACTGGTGGTCCTGTGCTGGCCCGTGTGTGGACAATTTCTGGTAAGGCTTCAGTGAACTATAGATGGAGCAGCTGCAGAGCCAGATACCTCTTTCAGGGCCTGTGTCACATCTCTACTGATTTCTTTTTCCTATTTCTCAAGGACATGACTTCCAGAAACTGTTCATCTACTGTAGATAGTCTTTTCAGGTCTAACACCTGCATGACATTTGTTCTTCATTTGTTCAATTTCTTCACAGTTTTTCAAGATTACACAGCGTGTGGTGATATGTAAAGTTTATTGTTAATAGTTCTTTGGGAATAACTTTGCTGATGGAAAAACACCATTCTATGCCTGTAACACTGTTTTATTTTTGTTATTTTTACAACACTAAAGCCATCACTTTACAATACTGACATGGGCACCCAACCACCTTGCATTTTGCCTACTTTGAGCTAAATTTTATCATGAACACCTGAGGGAGCATGGACACTCCCCACCCTGCTGATAGCCTTCTCTGATATGTGATACTGAGGTGGTAGCAAGGTGTGCTGCAGTTCATTCAATTGTCAATTGGAGAAAAGTTATTTAAAAACTTTTCTCCATAAAATCTATTCTTAACGCAATCAGGTTTCTAATGACTAATGTTTGATGAGGCACCACAAGTACAAGTATCATCTGTAATATTACTCACTGATCATGAGGCCACGACAGAGTTTGAGTGGGGCTCAAACTAATTCCACAATAAATACTGAAATTTCATGCGAGTGTGAACGCTAACAGTTCGAAGTATTTAAGAGCTTTGATTCATTCGCAGCTACTGGGGCCCTCACTCCCACTTGAGTCTCAATAGATTGCAGTCCTGAGTTCAAGTAGTTTCAGTAGTTGCGTTACACAATCTAAGTTTTTAGGCAATGAAAAACATGCAATAGATAACAAATTAAAATGAATCCCCATAGCCCCGGTGATGCAATCGAATTGATATATGTCTGGATTGCATATTTTAATATCCAGTCGAAGCTTGGTTTGATCTGATTGCAGACTCAGAAAATTTAATCACAACACCAGTCAACACTTACTTTTATAACTGACTATTACCCAGGGAAGGACAATGGCAGAGCGCACGCTAAGCAGCAGGTTGATTTCGGCATCTGTCACACCAAGGACGGTGTCAGCATGTAAAACACAAGATTTGTCACAGTTGAGTAGATGCCGACATGACTGCTTCATTTATCTGAGACAGTAGGGGAGGTGGGATGCATAGAGTGGGTTCTTGGACACGATTCTCTATGTATGTGTCATAACAGCAGTTAGTCCCACCACCTACTGAGCACAGCAGTATTAGAACACCGCGTGGGCGAAATAAGGCTTCCCCCAACTAAACACCATGTTAACCTAATCCGGTTTTGTGTGATTTTAGTTAGTGTTCACGTAGATGATTCAGTAAAGGAACAAGAGGTCTCATTTCACACTCTACTAACACATTTTTCATTAGAAATTAAAAGAGAAACACACAGGAAATCTGCTCATTGAGAGATTTCCAGACAGCCTTGTTTACATATAGAGACACAGATGCTATGTGTTGATATTAAATAATAAAAAGGTCACCGAGCCGGAGTATTACATTATAAATAACTACTAAACCTTTAAGATAAAACTGTAGACTTTGCAGCTGATTTGAACTGGCTTTTGAAAATATGACAAAAAAGAAATCAAATCAGCCCACGCTTGTGAATCCACACGTTTTCTGTGGGTGGCAGGGGACGTTGGAACAGGAGAGAAGAGAGACTGAGGGCGAGTGTGAGGGGGAGGTGGGAGAAAACCAGAGGAGGGGGAGGTATTGCGGTGTACCTGCTGGCCAAAGCGATTCTCACAATTTGATTGAGCTTTATATTCAGCTCTGCAGGCCCCATTGTTTCCACAGTTCTCGGAAGTGAATAACTAAGATTAGTTTTTTTTTTAAATGCAGGTGTAGATTTAAAAGATTTCCTGACAAAGGGTAACTACCACCGCAAGCAGATTTTTTTTCCATGTGTTAATAGACATGTAGTAGATATGGCAACATTATAAAAAGAAAAGGGTTAGAAAAGACCAGGCTCAGACACCAACCTATAAATAGAAATTACATAGATACCACGAGATGCTTTTTGGAGTTAATCCAGTGTGAAAAAGGGACTGGCTCTGTGGGCTTGTTGGCTTTTTTTGAAGAAAAGATGGCAATCAAACATTTTCCGTGGTATTTCAAGTTTCAGATGTGAAATCATACTCATATCTTCATGCAATCATCAAAGTTTACTTTTGATTTCAACACTCCTTTGTGAGGCTGCAGCACTTAGATTTCTTTATCAATTCATCTTTCATTGCTTTTTAATTAGTATTTACTTAATTTAATCAGAAATGTCAGGAAATCACAAATGTCTCTTTACAAGCTGATGGCTTTGGATATTTTGTTGTGGACAACTAAAGGTGTTAAAACTCAAAGATATTCAATTTACAATAAGTCTCAGTTGGATAGAAATACTTACACAGTAGTTTTTAAGGTTACATCACAGCAGCAAGAAGAAGAGAAATGTGCCAAAAAATAATAGGAATGTCTTTCTATTGAACTGGACCTTTCTTTAGATTATACAAGATATTCAAATATTTGTAGTAAGCCGTACAATACGATTAAAATTGCACTCCATATGTTCTGTGTATTTGAGTTTAGATTTTGGCTTAAAGCTGTAAGATTTGTGTAATACCCCTCAGAGTGATGGTAGGTTTGTGGGCGGGCAGCAGTGAGTGAGTAAATATGGGAGTTAAAGTGACTCAGTCAGGAGGTGGCCTGAAAGGATCCATGGCATTTGAACAGCCTCAATAATTTAGTATTTGGTCACTTAGAAGGAAACACTAAAAACAGCAACAAGCAATGTGAGGCCACTTCACTCAGACCACACTACTGACAGCGTTTGCTTGATTGCAACATGATAACATCTTTTTACTGCATTAATAATGCCGCACCATTTAATTGTTTTTTTTTTTTTTTTAAATCATGTACAAGGGGCTTTACTTTAGATGGTGCATACAGTGCTAACATGGTGCATTTGTGTTGAACTGTTGCTGAGTCAATACAATTTTTTTGGTGTTTTGCTGTCTCACCTGTGAGATGGGTATGGGGTAAGGGCCCGGAAGATTTTCCTGAAGCCGTACAGGGTCAGGTGATGCCCAGGTGTTTCCTGTCACCTCAACAGTAACAATGCCAGCGGAGAAGAAGGCATCCGCCCTCCCAGCCATATCCTTCACCATCACTGAGAGCTTGTAACGACCACACATCTCTGGGTCCAGAGTAGAGGCTCCTGGTGGTGACAGAGGCATAAATTATACAAGAAAGCCTACAAGACTTTCTACAAGACAGCACTTTATTGGAACATATGTTTTACTTTCCAGAGTGCAAAAAGGCAAAAGTCCTGAAAGCTAAACAAGCAAACACACCATAATAACATAAAGACACTCCAATAATCAAAGCATTAACATGTCCTCACATGTCTGAGTGCTCCTTCTATCCCTTCTTTTGCAATTTCTTTGTTAAATGGAAGCAAAATAACATAAACAGCCGACTTGAAGTGTAATTGTGACCAGGTAGCCTAAAGAGAAGGTGCAAAAATCAAGGAGGCAATTTTCACTGCTGCTCGTCTTGTGGAAATCATCATCAGCGTGGGCCAGAAAGGACCGGCAAGTGTGAAAGTCATCCAGCTCCTGCCAAACCGTAGCAAAGGGCAATTGCAAAGCTACAGAAATAGCACTGGCACACAAGAATTTCTCGCATGTGTGTCCGCTGGACTAGAAGCGATATCACTGAATAATGTTATTGCAATACTTTTGTATCAAATATTTATACATTACTGGCTTTTTTTGTGATGTCAGGCTTTTCCAAGACTTTTCATTATGTTCACATTTTGATCCTGTTTTAACAACTTCAACTTGCGTTTCTCAGAAGTGTTTTAAAGGTTCTGTACATATGTCTGCCTCTATGATTAGAAACTGACCACTAACAGCTTTTTCAGGAAAATATCAATAATAAAAATATTTCCTGATATTCTTTGTTTTGTTTTATGGGGGAAAAGGATTACTTGGTGTGAGTATTGTGCTCTTGCAGACAACATATTTGGACAATAACAGATTTCCTTTACTTAAGCACATTCATGTGGAAATAAATGAGATATTACAGAGAATTTACTCTTTTATTTTAATATGGAATTATTTAAATCACTTATTTAAATAAAAGAATTGTGTTTTAGAAACGTTTACACACACTAGATGTTTAAAGGTTATTGGACACTTGGATGCTAAATCACTGGTGGACTGAAGTGCATCGTTTCAGTGTTGATATCTGCAGAAAAGCGCTCACAGCAGCTCATACATGGGCTACAATTTAGATTCCATTGTGACAGTGAAGAAGATAATAATGAGGCTCACTGTCAAAGAGATATAAAAATAGTTTGCCATCGTCAATATCTGGATTTTTTTTCAAGCAAAAACTATGCATGCACATGAAATCTAGACAATTGCTGGCAACATAGTAGACCAATCAGTGCAAGTCTTGTGCATGATGGTGAAGGTAAACCTGTTTATGACTGCAAATCAAGTCAAGAATGCTCGACATTGATGATGGAAAACAGTAAGGTTGTGTAATGGTTTTGTGGCCTTGTGAAATGAAGTGAAAGTAAAGAAAAGAACTGCTCATGACCCACAGCATACCAACACAGAGCTGCTTCCTTTTGTTGCTTTGGCATGCGTGACTGCTAGTGCATCTGATTTCATTGCTGAATGGAGCAACGGGATGAATGAATGAGGTAGAGGAGCATCCGGCCCATTAGAATTCACTGCATGCCATTTCATCATTCAAGAGGACAAACTGTCTACACGATAAGCTCCTAAGAAATAAGAAAGCAATTTTTAATAAATGTAAAGAGTTGGCCTCTCAAATTGCAGAAAGTCAAACCTAAATTGTAACGCTGCACTCTAGGTGACCCTCCACGCTGATTTGTTGGAAAAATATATGTTGGAGATTCCCTTTATGGATAAAAAACTCCCCACAAAATTATCTTGACTATTTCCTTTCAGCGGCCGGTTGAGACTGACCTTCCTCAGTGAGTGAAACCTCCCCAGAGACGGCATGGATGGAGAACATTTGGCTGGAGGGAATCCTGGGTGTTTGTTCCATCAGGCTGAAGCGCAGATCAGCGTGGGGACTGTTGCGGTCGTCACGATCTAGCGCTTCCACTTGCATGAATGGTATTCCTGAGAGATACGGGTGACACAGAATTAAAGAGTGGGACAAAATGTCTCAATTTCCATCCTAACTATACCAAGAAAACATGCTGATGTGAAGGCAAAAGAACAAAAACATGGGTTGTGTAACAGCAAATCTTAAAAGTTAAAAGATGAAAACTCTACAAAATGCCTAGTCTGCACAGACAGAGTAAAACAGTAACAGAATTAGCTTCAGTGAGTTGACCTTTGTGGGAAATTCAAACAGAAAGCTGATCAACACAAAGGTGTATGTACCATCATGGGTTTCTTAAATGAGAAATACATAAAAACATAATGGAGTTAATACTATGAGCTAGACCCTTCAGATGGAATACACTGGGGCCTTTGTATCAAATAAATGTGATCACCAAAACCCATGACAAAGTCTTTTTTTGTGTGTGTGATTGAAATGATGCTGTTTGCAATGTTATTAAATCTATTTATACTGATGTTAAGGTTAAACTGCCGTTTCCACGGAGATATGAGGCATGTTTTTTTCACTGTTGACAACATTCAGCATATTTCATAAATCAGGACTGACGAATGTGACCCAGCCTTAAATTGGCTGTGTAATACGTTCACATCTGAGTGGAAGGTTCTCGTACCCTTGAGAAGCCCGAGCTGCACGCTGCCTCTCATGCTCTCCTCTATGAACGTAGGCACGTTGTCATTCTTGTCGATGACACACACTTCAACATTGAAGCTCTGACGATGCACTGACGTTCTGAAGGACACCTGTGACGCGAACACAAACATGTTCTGTAAGTAACACATGCTGGAGCCCGCGTCCACCCTTTTCATGCGAATCGTTTAGCAGCCCCAAACTGCTTTGAACAACAGCGCGTGATCGTTATGAACAAGATGATGAACAAGAGTATAAAAATTTATTTTCTATGTGAACTATCTGTATGGCACATTGGAGAAAGTCATTCATTAGCCGAAACATGACTGAAAATTGCTTTTGGTGCACTATGATCAGAAAAGAAATGTTTTTATACCTGCAGAGAGTAAGATGGCTGCTTTTCCCTGTCCAGTGGTTTTAGGGCGTACAGAAACTGAGCATCGACTCCAAATATGCCCTCATCATCTCCTGTTACCACCAGGTCACTATAATTAGATGGCAGGCTTTGAAGCTGTGGGGATGAAGACAAAAAGTATGCATGAAAACAATCAGTTTGTCATCCTGGTTAATGGTTAATGAAAAAACATGCACTACAAGCAACTACACAGATGCACCTGCATTTAAACTAGATGACATTGCAACAAATACAGCATGATTAAAGTGCAAGCGATAATCAGCTCTTCACGTTTTATCCTTTTCTGGCAAGTTGGTTAACAATGAGCTTTTTTTACTCTCTGCCGTGTTCACTAAGAGACAATAATTGAGCTCCCACAAAAGCTGACCACCATTTGTTCCATATGCCTTATGAGAAAGCAGAGCTGTGGTTTGCCAACAAGCAGCAACATTCCTTTGGGCTTCTTGTGAAAAAAATAACATTCAAATACTTGAATAAAAGATAAAGGAAATTCTCAAAGTTGAATCTAAATCCGATGTCTTCATCTGGAGGCTCCGGTTTGTCTCTCTTTATTCGCTTTGTTAGTTAAAAGTGTGCTAATCTGCTTAAAATAGCCCCAAAAGAGCCACACAGTGTACTTATGTTTGAATAAGATAGAGTTTGAGTTAGACTGAGTAGGACATCTTTACTTCTTCTTCGCCTTCTTTAGACACCTCCCTTCAGGGGCCACCACAACAGATCATCTGCCTCCATCTCACCCCGTCCCAGCTCTCACGTCATCCTTCACTGCATTTATGATTTATTTTGAGGTCTTCTGGGTGGGTGAAAGGGCATTACCAAAGCAGGAATGGACCAACAGGCTGATTTGTTTGAGCTTTTATAAGTGTTTTATTGGCAGTAAAATATGCTTTAGAATTTCTATTTACCAGCATCCTGCCATTCAACTTCCCCAATGACGAAATTACTTGATTACAAAAAATCCATACAATGTTGCAGTGCTTAATGAGAGGACGCTCATGGATGCTTTGAAGAAAAAATATAGCAGCGTCTGAAAAATCTACTTTAGAGCAGACGCTGAAACTGCGTATTTACAGTAATCTGCAAGTTTAGCCCTCTCTGACGAACGCAACTTCATGAAAAGGTTTTTGCCTTAAACGAATGTGACGCAATTATTATGTCTATTCCATTTATAACACAAAGTGGGGTTATTATCCTCCATTGTGGCCATTAACAGGCTATTTGTGTGTGAGTCAAAATGACACCCAGACTGACATCAAAGCCTAAATATATTCCTATGTTTCATACAAGACGTGACGACACCACAGTCCAGCCCAATAAAATGCCAACATTCATGCTGTTGCATAACCCAGAGGAGGTCTGACTGACAAGTATGAATTAAACATCCTGCCTGCCACCCAGATGGACTATATGCAGAGACTGAGGCTGACACCTGACAAGCATTGTGAACATGCCAATTACCAGGTTTATACACTTTCAGGTCTGAGTGCAGGAAAACAGACAGATCCAGCTTTGGTTTGCAGCATAATTTCCTTTTCTATCAGTTTTTTTTTTCAACATGTTACTGATTACCGAATGATGATTTTAAATGTTAAATCTTGATTAAATTTTGCATTTCTGACTTTTAAATAGTGAAAGGTCACGCTTACAACACAGAATTCTTACCAAAGTGCATTTGAAATCAAATCAGCTTGTATTTCTGCTTAGATATATAATTACCTAATCGCCATGATTAAAAAGGTTAAGTTTAGAGAAACACATATCTGCTTTCTTGGAAAATGAGCACAAGAAGTACAAGAAGTTTTAAGTGCCTTACCTTGGTTAGATACCATGGGAAAATACCATCGTAGTTTTCAGGGACACCAATTTTAACATTCGTCCCAGCACATGGTGCAGATGTATAAAGTACTGCCCACTGTGAAACAAAATATTGTCTTGGTAGAAGCTAAAGGTCAGTGTTCATGCAATAATGTTATCTTAGTATGAAAGGTTAATGTAATACAAAAAAAATCTGCTTACTATGAGAGCTGTGATGAGCATTGGTGTAGCTCCTCTCTTGGCCATGTGCCCCCTGCAAACGGGATAAATGTATAATCATAGCATTTCAGACCAACTGGTCTTAGCACAACAAACACTTTGTTAAAGAGGCACCACTTACGAGAGGATTTCACAATTTTTAAACGAGCAACTGCGTGCACTCAAATGCACAACCACCTATGAAACCACTAAATGCCACATTTGAGCCCACACAGTGGACAACAAGAAAGACACTTTTGATTGGAAAGCAAAAGTAAATTTCTTTTTAGGTTAATCTAAAAACAAAGCGTATTTCATCATTAATGCCTGACAAATATCTTGTAGCTGTGTAGCAGTACCCAATCACTCTGAATTATGGTCATGGCAATCACTTATAAACTCCTCTAGCTGCAATTAAAGCCTCCAAAGTACAAAAGATAAGCTGTGGGTATACTGTAGCTCCACAGTAATTACGATAGGAACATGCAATTAATAAAGAAAATGAATAAACAAACTCTATTCTCTAAACAAAAATGTTTCATCTTACCTTCTCCAAATGATGCGTGTGCTCCCTCTGAGAGGTGTGAGAGGAGTTTAAATTGGGTGGAAAAACTGAGCACTTGTACTCCTTTTGGTGGATTAATGGTTAACACTTTGCCAGGAACATGCTTAACTGCCTGTTTTCCTTCCTGCAAAACCAGTGACCAGTGAGGTTCCATTGCACCGATAAGATCAAATGAATATTGATGAGGATGTACGTCCACATTTACTCAATTTCTGCTGCGTTACGCTGAATGCCTCGGTGCCTTGGGATTAAAGACAGAAGGCAGTTTATGGATTGTTTTTTTATATTTTATTGAAAAAGGAACTCAACGTAAAAAGAATTTTCAAATTATGTCAAAATTCACAAGACTAATATAACTTATTGCTTTACTCAGACATTCACAACCTGAATTCAGCGTTATGGGAAAAAAACATAGAATAACAGATTTTTTGAATAGTCCTCAGTAACTCTGCCGAGGCACGAACCTGCGTACCACACTTCAAGTAAAATATGACTCCAGAATACCTATCATCATTATCCTTTGCCTTGTCTTACAATACAATGAGATGTATGTTGCCTTCAGCGTGACTCAAATATTAGTATATACATCACCCCCCACCCCCTACCCATTTAGTTAAAGGGCACAACATTAACCTAACCGCAAGGCAATTTCGCAGCACATAGAAATAACAAGCCTTTGTGGATTTTTTTTTTCATACATACTGATGACAATATGTTTAAGGCAGACAATAAAATAAATGCAGGTTATCACCATGATATAACTCAAACAACATCAGTCATTTCATTAACAATAGCTTCTTTTTGCTTTTGGTTGATGTCTAGAAAACAAAAATATATTTCAGTACAGTTCTGTTAGTCCTTTTGGGTTAGTGTTAAAACACACAGCATCTGGTCTTCAGAGGCCAAGGGGGAAAAAAAATTGTCCTTCTGTCCCATCTGTCACTCAGAGAACTGTTAGGTCATGGCAGGACTTTGACTTCTGCCTGAAAGCCATTTTCTTGTTCTTGCGTGCGACCATGCGACCCAAAAACCTTTTAGCCTTCTTGCCGATGCTCTCTCTGCGTCTGCAGTTGGCCATGCGCCGGGCGTTCTCCTCCTTGCTGTCTTTCCTCAAACGGATCTGTCTGACGATGCCCTCAAACAGGTCCTGCACATTGTGGTGAAGTGATGCGGACGTCTCGATAAACTTGCAGTCGAATACCACTGCACAGGCACTTCCTTCTGTAATGCAGAACACAGGAAAGAAGATTAAAACCCTGAGAAAGTTCACACTGAAATGGAAAACTGTAAGCTTAGAGATGACAAATTAGCCCTAAGTCATGAAAGCTGCAAATCTCTGGCAGATTGCTTGAGCTGCAGAGGAACCTGAATCAACCTGAGCAGTCAGCTGTGAAAAGTGGATTGACCCTAGCAAAATCAGTGAAGCTCAACCATCTGTCAGATTCTGTCTTGAAATGCCTCAAGCAAGGCTTTAGTCAAGTGGATTCAAATCTACCTCCCCTGACTGCACATTTTAGGATCGAGTTTATTAATCTCACTTACCATCTACGGACACCTCTCTGGACCGCACCAGGTCACTCTTGTTGCCCACAAGGATTATGGGAATGTTCTCTGACTGTCTGGCACGGCGCAGCTGAATGCGGAGCTCCGATGCCTTCTCGAAGCTTGATTTGTCTGTCACTGAATACACAATGATGTAGGCGTCTCCCATTCTCATGCACTGGTCCTTCAACCACTGGCTGTTATCCTTCAGGAAAGAAACAGAGACTAAATTTAACATCATACATGGCTGAATGCACCTTTTACAATTTCAAAATCCCCGAATCAATGCAAATGGACAAACACTTCATTAATAATATATAAGTCTCACCTGTTCCCAGATGTCATACAACACGATGGATGCCTCTTCTTCATCCACCAACATAGATCTATCGTAAGTGTTTCCTAAGGGAGGAAAAATAAATATTGTGTTACACACTGGCAGGGAGAGCAAAGTGTCTTTTATCTGAGCAATCGTGTTTGCTGTCAAAGTGTGTTGCTGCTATTTTTTTTCCACTCTGATTTTTGGCACATTTTTTTTTCTTTCTGAGTCTACTCATTAAACCAGATCACAGTTTGTGATCACGCCATCACTGGCCTTTTGTAGTTTCCCTTCACATAGTGCTATTGGGTGTGCTTCTGACAGCTGGTGCCGCACTGTATGTGGAAATAGCAATAATCAATGCATGCACAGTCCTCATATAATACTGAATTGTACAGCTTTAGTGCAGCCTTTCTGTAATTTAAAAAACTGCATCATTTGTTTTAAATCTACTGGAAATAAGTGTGGTGATGTAAATTGTAATAGTGCACTTAAAAAGTAATATTAATTTAAAATATGTCATAACCGTCCTTCTATATATTTTAGTGTTTGTTCAGTATTATATCAAATAAAATAAAGCAGCCGTTGGCATGCCCATTTATTACATATCTTCACAGACAATGAAACATCTTCATTGTGTGTGTCTGAGAGTGTGGGTTGCTATGGTTGATGACTCATCCTCAGCATCACCATTTACCTGCTTCATCGCAGTCGTGACCAGCATCCTCAACTCCTCCAAAGACGCGCGCCAGGCTGGACTTGCCGACACCGTGCTCCCCGAGGAGAACCACTTTGTACACCTGGGAGTCCGCTTCGCTGCTGGTGGAGATCACCGAGTCGGAGGAGTCCGAGGCGTAGCTGCCACGGTGCTGCTCGCTTGGGGAGTAGGACGTGCACCGCAGTAAATTGGACAGCTCGTCGATCTGTCCCGTCTGTGGCGTCGTGGCGCGCAGGTCGCGGTCGTCCACGGGCATGCTTCTCCTGTGTAGATTGGGTAAATTCATTGGGAAGGGCACGCTTCCTCTCCTCTTGTCCATGTTCCTCAATTTGTCACCCTTGTTCAAAGTCATTGTGCTTCTATCGAGGATCTGTGGATAGATGTGCCATGCGTAAATTTGCGATCATTTCAGCCACATTTAAAGAAAGGAGCGCTATCAAGGTCTGCACAGAAATACAGTGGGAGATCATTTTACAAATATGTTTACCATTGTAAGTCATATTGTAAAATAAAAAACTGTTATCCCACATTTAAAGTAAATATATATAAAAATGGTCGACCTGACCTGCCCACATGTTTATTCACAAAAAAGGTCAAAATCTAACCAAAGCTTGAAATCTCTCCCCAGCGGCCCGTTAAAGACACTTACTCGGTGCTGAAAATTAAATCCAACGAAGGCAATCCAGTAATCCTTGGTATAAAAAGTTGCTGTAGTCGAAAAGCGGTTTTTGCTCGAGTCTGATCAGAGTCGCTGCTCGGGTTATTTATACAGGAGTAGAGTGACGTAGTAGGGATTCGCCCCGGAGACTCGCGTCTCCGTTTATTGTAGTGGTGCGTAACGGTAACATCATGCTGCGGAGGGGGTGTATGATTGGAAGAGCTGAGGAATCTCCCTTCCGCATCCTCAAATAGAGCTTACTTTTGAGGGGGCGGCCAGAGATGAGACTTTGAAGAGGGGAAACCCACTTAAAGCTGGAGTATAAATATTTGATATATATCTAGGAGATGGTTCTAGGTGGGATGTTATAGCCTCACATCGTCACGATGGAAGGTGTTCAGGTTCACACACTAAATTAATTCTCTTAACGAAATGTGTTGTCTGGATCCAACTGATCTGATCTATGGCCACAGCGCGGTGGTCAATGCTATATGTATGTAATATCATGAGAATGATATGCTGTTATAATATAATATAATATAATATAATATAATATAATATAATATAATATAATATATACTTCCTATAAAAAGCTAAATATTTGTAATTAGACTAGGGCTTCATACTACCGCATTTAAATTAAATTTTCGGAGCATTTTTAAACGGTGCTATAAATGCATAAAATTTTAATACACTGTAGTGGGTAGTGGATTATACTCCATATATCCCACCACCTTGCTCTTTCCACGATGAAATAAATGATGCAATCATCAAAACCGTCCTTGAATTTGTAGGCGCCTCCTCTTAAGCAGCCAGGTCTAATCTTTACCCGTTATTCTGGTTATACTGTTTGACTGTGCAAAAGGCTTTAAATGGTGTGTGTGGAGGCTATTTCTAGTGCTAAGGAAGAGACACAAAAAGCCTTAGTTTTCTATATTTCACGTCTGGATGTATTGATATGCTAAATATGGATCCAGCATATTCTGCATAATTTTTTGGCTGAATATCAGGCCAACAGCATGAGGGCACGGCTGGTAGTGATATTGTTAAGTGTCACGTTCATGTGCATATTGTAAACTCTTAATGGTGCGTTTCTGCCCTCTTGTGGTTACGTGCAGGCATTACAGTTGAACCTTTTGAACTCGACTATAGTGTGCCAGGTGTTTAATATTATAATACTGCACAATGAGTGTGACTTAAGTACTACTTCTGCTGATGTTTGCATTTTTCCACTGTAATTTTCACTATTAAAGAAACTAAATCTTTCAACATTACATAATCAAGTATAGTTTAGTTCACACCACCCTGAAAAAACAAACCATCACTACACCACCCTGGATTTATACTCTTTTCCAGAAAATAGCTGATATTATGTAACTGAATGATGTTTAAAACACAAATGGAAAAAAAAATCACATACAGTTAGTCACAAATACTTATTTTAAAAAAATTAAGGCTAGCTTGTTCTCATCATATTTCAGCTTCTCCAACACAGTTTCCAGAATGAACAGTTCCCATGGATGCAGAGTAATTGTCATTTTTAAGTAGGACACCTTTTAGACTGGCATTTGTACAGACAAGGAACAGCCTCCACTCACTGGATGCAGTGAAACATTCAAAGATATAGAAAAATATAATATCTGGATCGTGTTTCTAATTGCCACTTGTGAAACAAAAAAATGAGAAAGAAAAACTGACATTATTTTTTAAATCAGCAACCCAAAATGTGTAAATAACAAGTATAGCAAATGTGACACATGCCTTTCTCAGATGAGACGTCATGTCGCCATCTATTGGCCATTACACAAATACAACGAATTTGTATAAAAAATAAAGCCATATAAGATGCATAGATTTAGTAACTGAATAAATAAATAAACATTAGTAAAAAAAAAAAACCCATTTTTTCAGTAAAAACAGTACAGAACTTTGGATTTGACAGAAAGTTTTTATAATGCTTCCTTCTGAAGTGATTTCTGATATTCCTGTGTTTTTCATGTCAACTTTTTGTCAGTTGCTTATATTGGTAAGTATACTGTATCCACCGCGATTTACGAAAGAGTTATAAGATACATGAATTACCAGTTTTGTTATCTTAATGACTTTGCGTTATTTTATCTACATTAGCATCAACCAAGTACTTTTGGCGACTTAAAATATATTTATAGAACTCTTATCTTACGTTTGTTGCAATTTCTGCAGCCAGATCATATTTCTCAGCCTGATCTCTCTTGAAAAAGTTTTTTTTTTTTTAATGTGAGTGACATTTACTTCAGGTCAGTACATAAAGTCACTTTGCCAAAAAGTGATTGCAGTTTCTACCATGTAACAAGAATTTTCTTCTGGACGAAAATGCATTGATATAAATCATGAGAGATATATTTGAGACATATTTGACAGATTATACACCAACAAGTCATTTACAAAAGTTTTAATGCCGGTGATCAATTTTTGGCAGATACCGGAAATCACTTTTTTCCCATGACACCGGAAACCAACCAATAAATGTGACATTGCACATGCGCAAGCCTCTCGTGCGTTCGACCTCTACTGCAAGCCGGTGAGCGCTAGCCTCCTCTGTGAGAAACCGGGTTTGAATTAAATATATGCTCTTAAGTGTTCTTTGTTGCTCCGTATTTTTGTAGTCTATTATTCACAGCGTCGTGTAGCTCGTCTGATTTTCAGCTAACTTGCCTTTAGCGGTATTGTGCGGTTTTTTTCTCCTCTTGACCTTAATTGCGTGTCTACCTGATTTTTGCAGACTTTGTACTTGGTTGTTTAGCAAAAAGGCGCAGTGTCAAATAGCTAAAGCTTTGGTTTTTTGTGTTTCATGTGTTTTTATCTGTAGACTTCGGATAAACTCCAGCTGCTGTGGGTGACCTGACCAGAACGTCCCATCGTAATGTATGCCTGCTCTAAGTTCGTCTCCACGCCCTCTCTGGTCAGTTTGATTGAATGAATGAAAACTGATAATTGCTAAACTGCGCCTGTTTACTGATTGAGTATTGTTAACTGCACTTCCGTCATTGTAAACTATTATAAAGTAGTCTGCTAACACTGGCTGCGAAGCAGTCTTTGACCCTCTGCTAAAGTTAGCTAATGCTCATACCTACAAGGACGTCCTAGCTTTTAATCAGGAGGAAGCTCACTGTGTTGGTTTTCCATCATTTCCTCCAAGTCCACAAACTTAATCTAAAGGATATAACGTATTCCATGTAAGGCTTGAAAACAGAATCAAGAGAAACATTTTAATGGGTCTCTGTTATTGACTTGTAGTTATATATATGTAAAAGCTTTGTCACTGCAGCTGATGTAGGTCTTTCTAATGCTGTCCTAGCATAAATTATGGCGAATCATGTCAAAACACTTTCCCCCCCTCTAACACAGGTCCGTGCTGGATCCAGGGCGCTGTACAGACCTCTCTCAGCAGCAGTAGTGTCAGACGGCAGGAGAGCAGAGGTGAGTTGCCTGCAGAGCACACCATTCATCAAGTGACATTTGTCATTTTCTAACATTTTCTATATTAACACTGTGCAAAAAATACAAATCTGTATTTTACCTTTTCTTTTATTTTAAGTTAAACGGTAGTAGTAGCAGTAGTTGCATATACATTTGAGATCTTCTAACAAAGAAGCACATTGATTGTTTTTATTACCAACAAATAGTGCCACCCTGCTCACATTATCCCAAAGAAACATGTCTGCAGGCTGAACTGTATATTGAATTGTTAACTGTGGAATTATGGCCACATATCGTAATCGGGTAGATTTAACATGCTGTCTGTGGTCAGAGCCAAAGCAAAAATGACTAATTCATTGTTATGAAACAACAAACAGAACGCGAGTGTATGAAACTTCTTCCATTTTGTTTTTGCAACCCCACACACTGTGCATCTGTGTATTTCTGTTATAAATATACAACTATAATAATCTTCAAATGGGGAAAACTCCATGTGGGGGGTTATTAAAGTTAAATGAGAATCTAAATAACTAGTAACTAAATTTTATAACGGTAAATCTTCATGTTCCCACAAAAAATGGTCATAATGTGATGAGGTACGATTAGGAGCTAGATGTAGTACATCTTAAAATAAGTTTTCTTTAGAGAGGTCTTATTTGATAGGTCTAAATTTTTAGCAGAAGTAATTCTTGCATTAGAAGTAAACTTTACCGTGTGGGAATTATTGTGTTTGATAGTTTGGTGGTTGTTTTTCAGACTGCTTTGCTTCTGGCACCACTGAGTGGCGGTGTCTCCCAGCAGCAAGTGGCATTGCGGGGATTCCAAACCAGCGCCGTGAGCCGTGACATCGACACTGCTGCCAAGTTCATTGGAGCAGGAGCTGCCACTGTGGGAGTCGCTGGATCTGGAGCCGGAATTGGGACAGTGTTTGGCAGCCTTATCATTGGATATGCCAGGTAAATTTAACAAGTCCCCTGTAGTAGTAATGAGGGCATTTATTTTATTTTTCACTGTCGAGAAGAGCACATTTTTAGTCTTGTTTACTTAATACCCAAGTTCTTAAAATAATGTGACCTAGTGAACAAGTAATGACAAAAGAAAGAGGATACCTGAGTAGATTTCTGCCATTTGGTGATTAATTATAAAACCAAAAGATACTTGGCATACTTTATTCTAAATGGCATCACTTAAAATCACGGGGAAAGTGAAGTTAGAGGAATAATGTCTGTTGGTGAAAATAAGATATTAAAGACTTATTTAGCACTGACTAATTATTGATTGTGCTTTAAGCCAAGTCAATCATGGAAAACTTTGGTCTAAACATGCCTCATTAGCTGTACTTTTTAGGCATCAGCACTACTTGATCTCACTGGCCCCTCTGTCTTCACAGGAACCCCTCTCTGAAGCAGCAGCTGTTTTCTTACGCCATCCTGGGCTTCGCTCTGTCTGAAGCTATGGGTCTCTTCTGTCTGATGGTTGCATTCCTCATTCTGTTCGCCATGTAAAACCAGCTGTGAAAGGATAACTCACAATGTTAACAAGAATAAGCAGTTTGAACAGCTGTGTGATTGCTGGTTATCATGTTTATCTTTGTGTTCTTGAAAGATATGAATCCATTCACGTATGAAACTCTGGCAAAACATTTCAAGGACTGTTGTGTCCTCGTTGTATATTTAATCAGCCGTTTTTGTTAACAAACATGCAACCAGTAACAGAAATAAAATGTTTAATTCCTCAAATGTTTTTGTACATTTGTGAGGGGAGGTGGGAGGGGTTTCAATAAACATAATGGGGGATACCTGGTAGGATCATGGACCTGTTCCCTTTTAAAAGAAACTCGTACTGTTGTAATGCCAAGCTGTGGAATGAAGTGATTTAAAAGCAAATGTAGCTTATTTCTTTAGATTATGCCCATGGAAATGGGTGCAGCGATTTATTGAAATGTCTAAACCTAAATGGAAATACAACACAAAGGCAAAAAATGTTGAGGTCCGATCTCTGGAGAGGCCAGTCCATGATTGACAGTGTTCAAATTCTGTTTTTTCTATCCAGGTATGCTTTTACTGTTGTGTGTGTGTGTGTGTGTGTGTCTCTCATAGTCAATCAGATGATCAAAATCTGACTCAATTCCACACATCTATGGATAAACTGAACCCCCAAACCATGGCAGAGGCTCCACCATATGTTATAGATGGTTGTAGACACTGCTATATTGCGTCTATTTGAAACTAAATAATTCGACCCTCACTGAGACTAGATAAATCCCTCAGATTATGCTGCTAACAGAGCTCCTAAAAATTCCATTTAAAATCAGTTCTTTGACATTGTACGTTATGTAGACACACAAAAGTCCTTCCTCACCTGGGTCTGCTTTTTTTTTTTTATGCTTGGATATTTTGTAGGTCAACCTGTCTCCGCCAGGTTTGAGTCCATTATTACACCCTTACCAACGACAACAGTTTTCCGGTTTAATAGGTGGAACTAAAGCACCGTTTTTGTAGTGAGGGGAAGGATTTGAGGAACGTACTCGTTAGTTTTTAGTGTTCGCCTGTGTTTTTTGTGTTAAATAGATTTGAACGTTGCCGAAAATAAATTCGGACATGTCAGCTGTGCAGTATCAATAAGACGGGCTAAATAAATGTTTTCAGTAACGCAGTTGTGCCGTATCTGGAGAAAATCTAGCTTTAAAACTAAGAAGTTAACGCCGACACGTTTGTGGCGGTGTCGCTGGCGTAACTGTCACACAGACCGCGACAATGTATCTCAGCAGCTTAATCCAGAGGATCCCCGAAATAACCAGGTAAACAAACATCAGGGAATATGATGTATCCTACTTTTCCCCCCAGTGTTTGTCATTTACTTTTTACTTTTTTCAACAAAATAGAAAATTCTTAATTTAAATTTAAAAATCTATTATTTGCATGTTTTCAGAGGGAATAAAAGCAGCGTAGTTATTATAGTTTTGTATTTAATAATTTATTTTTAATTTCGTCTTGTTTTTTTGTTTTTTTTAACCCAGCCTAGTTTCAGTTTCCAGAGTGTGCTTGCTCGTCCCGATTAAATTTTTAGTTTTTGTAAATGTTAATGTTAAATAAAATGTTTTAATAACATGTTTTTTATTCGTTGCAATGCTAGTTTTCGCGTTTTTAAATATTGTTGTATTTACTGCAATAAAAACTCATAGCTATTTAAATCAGTTGACTCAGATTCTTGTAGTTATCCAAAGTATCAATAAAGATGGACGTCAAAGCCCCATCAGGCTAGTTGGGATAATAAATTTGACCAGATCTACATGTAATACGTACAGTCAAACCTCCCAGGGTTGATTTTACACTGGATATCCACCAGGGGTAGCTGCTGTATAAGACCCTAGTTCTTCTTCTTTTTTCTTTTTTTGTAACTTCACTCTTCCACAACCTAAAGGGCACATCAGCAAAACTTGAATGTACATCAGTTATTTTTGTACATAAACTATTGAGCTGGAAAATAGAATAACAAATTAAAAATTGTACATTTATCAGTGTATGTAGTGTTTATTTAAGATGTGTTTCCTGAGATAGTGGTCTAAAAAAGTTTTTATCTGAGTGGACTTTCAACGTCTAAGCAGAAAATGTGCCTAAAGTGGATTTTAAGTTTACTTTGTATAGATTTGCCTAATTTTATTTCTGCCTGGTCTTCGTGTAATAGGTAACAAAAAGGCACAAGAAGCAAAGAACTTTGTGTCAACCAGTGCTCGATCACTTTGACCAGCAGTACAGTGAGGAACTTGGTGACTTGTGGCCATATGCAAGGTAAATTTCACCTGAAATAATCATTATGCACGTGGACAGTAATTCCACCTTTTCCAAACTGAGATTAATTCTGTCCCTCAGAAAAGTGCTGCTGGACCCTCAGTCATGGCAGTATGGCATCATGCTCAATCGCTTCACTGCAGTGACAGGCATTGCACAGATTCTTCGAGCCCAGGGCTTTTCCACATTGTTGCCACAAACAGATGTCTCAGTGCTGCATTCTAATGGTCCCTCCACGGTGTTAAATTCTAAATACCAAGAAGGAAAAGATACTCTGTCAACTCTCTGCATTTCCAAGGGCTCTCCAGGTGACCCCCATCCCCAGTCTGACAACAGCTCCTTTGCACTCGGTCAGGACTCTCAGTCAGAACCTGCCCTCAGTTTTCCTCCTCCTTCATTACAGTGCTACATCCACCCATCCCCCCTGCGATTTCCCTCTCAGGCTCACAGGCCTGGCCAGCTGAAGCAGTACTACCTCCTCAATGCTGCATCCTTGCTTCCAGTGCTGGCTTTGCAAGTCAAAGATGGCGAAAAGGTTCTGGATCTTTGCTCTGCTCCTGGGGGGAAAGCCTTAGCCATAATGCAAAGTGCGAGCCCAGGTAAAAGAGACATTTTTAGAAGACTTTATTTTGATTTTATTTATACTTAATCGGATTAAAACAACCCCAAATGAATTACTCTATTAGTAAAGGGATGTTCACAGTGTAGCCTTTTTTCCAGATTATGTGTGCTTGGTAAAAAGAACTTGGGGGAAAAAGAAACATGTTGGCTTTTATTTTGAATATTAAACACACACTTTGCATCTAAGTCGCTGCAGATGATTGTAAGGAATATTTTTGTCTGCTGCGAATAACCCATTTGCATTGAATACTATAATCAGTAATGCTGCCCTGTGCTGTGTTCCAGCGCTTCTCTGCTGTAATGAACCAGATCTTCACAGACGGGACTGGCTTGCCAAAACCCTGGAGTCATTTTTGCCTCACTCACTAAAAAGCAGAGTGATTGTGTCTGCACAGGACGGACGGTCTTTTGGGCAGAGCGAAGCGGGTTTATATGACAAGGTTGGCAAAGAAATCCTATCATGTTTATGGCAGCATGTGATTTTGTCCTGTAAAATGGGGTGACACTTATTTTCCAAGGCCACAGCTACAAATGAATGAGGACAGCAAGCCTTTGAACAGAAACTAATAAACTCAGCAGAGAGGAAAAAAAAGAAAGCTGTTTATTCAAACTAGGAGCCAAGAAGAAGCAGACAAATAGCTGGGAGGAATCAAAGAACTCAAAGTGACTCATATTGGAACACAATATTGAAAAAAGGAAAAGGGCTAAAAAGAGTTAGAGTAAGGCACCGTAGGAGGGGAAAAAAGACTTGTAGGTAATAGAGTGCAAACAAAATGCAGAGGAGCTTTTTTGAGGGATTTCCAAAATCTGAGAACAAACTTGTTGAAAGGTTCAAAGTTCAGATGTAAAAACTTCAAAGCTGTTGTCTTTTATTCAGTTTTATTTAAATGGTAATGGTTTGGTTTTTAGGGGAAATTTATCTTCCACCTCCACTGACCAAAATTGGTCTGTTGATGGCTCAGGTGCCGTGGGGAAAGTGACATTTATGTGGATTATTTTAGACACCTGCAGCATTTTTCATTTTCCTTACATTTTCTTATTCCCTTGCATTTCCTCTTTGACATGGGCACCAACTACTCGCATTCCTTTCTCTCGCTGCCGTAGGTTTTGGTTGATGCTCCATGTTCTAATGACAGGAGCTGGCTGTATTCGTGCAACAGCCAGCAGGGGGAACAAAGATTGAAGGAGAGAGCCAGGCTTCCTTCACTCCAAGCACAGCTGCTTAGGTAAGCGCCCATTCTGACATTGGAAATTCCTGCTTATGCATTAGCCTTATGGTACTATAATATCTCTACAGGTTGAGAAAAAAAACATTCACTATCCTAATGAGCACGCAATTAAAATGCACTGAAGGAATGAAGGGAAGGTACCATAGTCCAGTAGTGAATACAAATGAGAGATAAGTTCTAAACTTGTAGATCAAGAAATGAAGAGTAACTGGATTTAGCAGAACTGCTGTGGGAACATCGTTATTAAATAAGTAATTAGATAATCAAGGAAGATGAGAGGTGACAAAGGATCAGTCAGGGAGGAAGTGATCCATTACTTAACCGGTTATCCAGCTGGAGCCTGTCCCAGTTATTATAGGGCATCTACAGTCAATTTAGAATCAACACTTAACATAAGAAGCATGATTTTGGACCGTGAGAGGAAGCCGGAGAACCCGGAGAGAACACAAACTCCACACAGGAAGACCCTAGATGTCTCTTGCGTTCAAACCAAGGACCATTTTACTAAGAGGTGACTTTGCTAAACACTGCACCAACCATCAGTAAAATTACAAACCCCCTGAAAAAAAAGATTTCAGGTAGATTGGATGGTAAATAAACTTTGTTTCAGGTCTCCAACTCAAAATAGCTTGGAGAGTCAAGTGGAAGCTGTAGCAGTTGCAGTTTTAGTTGTAGTTTGCAGATCAGACTGCAGTTAAATCAGTCAAATAACACCAACAAGCACAATATAGAAACAGCATATACAGTTTTTTAAAGTGAAAATGTGTATTGGTTGGTTGAATGGTTACAGCATATTCTTTGATACAATTAAATTCTAGCTGAGGTCTAAGGTGGAATATTTGTCTGCTGATTACAGGTCTGCACTGTTGGCGGTGTGTCCAGGGGGCACTGTGGTCTATTCAACCTGCACTCTGTCCAGCTTTGAGAACTTTTCTGTGGTTGAGACGGTGCTGAAGGACTTTCCTGAGGCTAAAGCTGAAGACCTGTGGGAGGAGATTGCCATTCCTTTATCTAAATACTTTACGTTCAGCTCTAACCCCGGACATGGACAGACAACTCAGGAGGCAACCCCGAAGACACAAGACGCTTCTGTGTCCTTTTATCGCCACAGACTTGGCATTCTTGTGGTCCCTCAGCTTGGCAAGTCATGGGGACCCATGTTTTTAGCTCGGATTAGAACACGGAAATAAAATCTTACCATGCACGGGGACAAAAAGTGAAATGGCATAACTAAACTTGCACAATAACTTTGTGCAAAACACCAAATTTAAAATTTAGATTAAAAACACTGCAAATACGCACAGTGCCTACCTGTGCCAATTATGCAAGCGTAAATGTGCAGCAGCAGTAGTTTAGACACGCAGATATAAAGACATCGGTGTCAAAACAAACGTGGTTAAGAAAGTCATAAATGCTCCTGTTTTAACAGTGCAACACCAACCATCTGCTAAACTATAAGTGCTGCAGCTACAGTTTTTTTGTTGTTTGTAGCTGCTGGCTTCTCTGTGCGTGTGTGGGTGTGTTGCAGGAGATTTAAGCAAATAAAAATAGAAGGCTGCTCACATCAGTTAAACTCACCTCGAGCTATCCGCATCAAAGACAGAACTTAGACAATATTCCAGTACTTAACACATGTGAGCAGTATTTTATGGCAGTTTGTGTGAAATAAAGAGAAAATGGCGTGAAAGCAGCCACCTGATCACTCACGAGTTTCTTTTTCCCCAGGTCTGCTGCCCCCCTAGGCTTAGGAAGGCTTTATTTTTCATTTCAGCCAGTTGTTTACTTGTCCATCCTGTATCTGTATCATTTTGGTTCAGTTTCACTGTTTTCACAGCATCAGCTCTTTGTCAGTAAAATTATCTAATTGAAGCATTTAGCAGCCTCAGAGGGCGATGGTTAACTTGGAAGTGACTCAATGCACATTGAAACAAGAGTGAATACAGGACTTTTTATATTCAGTCAGCAGCAATATTGCTGCAGAAACTATATGTAAATTAGCAGCAGTCAAAAAATTCACCATATAAGCTAAACAGCTAATAAGTTGGTGCCTCCCAGTGACCGCTGCAACAATAAAAACAAACTGAGTTTTTCTATATTAAACATTAATGTATTGTTTACCTCTGAATTCACCTTCTTTCCATTCTGCGGTTAACAAGGACGACCACCTTGGTTCAGAGGACATGCGCACACATCAGAAAGCTTGTAAATCTGTAACGTCGCCGTGTTTAGAAAATATTCTCCACTCAGCTGCTGGCTAAAATGAAAATACAAACCCAAACAGTACTCACACACTCAGACAGATATTAAAAAATGAAGCAACAACACACATTTCCTGCAGGAGGAACAAAGCTGTCAGAATTGCAGAAACTGTTGGCAGGTCTGTCTGAGTCTGAACTGCTGCTGTTATTTTCTTGGAAGTGCAGGTGCGTGTCGCAAAGCGGGCTGCATGGCCATGACAACAAGGGAGGCACACACACACAAATACCAATTAAGAAAATGTTTATTTAGGAATTAGGAAATCATGATAGCTTAAACAATGGTGAGTGTAGTAAGCGAGTGAATTTGTAAAGAGATGGCAGATGCAGTTTTGTGCTGCTCAAGCGGAGAACCACATAGTAACTGAGTGGCTAAGGCTATTATAGGCCAGGTGGTCCTAGCCTCTCTGATTGTGGACAAACCCTATTAGTACGGGCAGAAAAGAAGCTGCCACCCAGTCAAGCTGAAGGAAACCAAGATGGAGAGAGCTGATGATGTAAGAGTTGTGTTAAAAACACCTGCACAGTTTAGTCTGTTTGAAGCGACTTTTTAAATTACCTTTTAATGGTAGAGAATGGGAGTTGACATTAGAAGACAAGCACCACTGTCTCCAAGCCTT
This sequence comes from Perissodus microlepis, assembly GCF_051167445.1. Lineage (NCBI taxonomy): Eukaryota > Metazoa > Chordata > Actinopteri > Cichliformes > Cichlidae > Perissodus > Perissodus microlepis. Next base: position 23,372,966 of record NC_140461.1, read on the forward strand.
ATTTGCTTTTGACATAAGTCCTCAAAGAATTTTTCAAGTTTCTGTCTAAACACCCATACTCAATGTGAATGTTGGATGTTGTCAAAGTAATGCAAAAACAAGTCCAAATGTTTGCAGACTCGACCAGAAACTAAAGTTTTTCTGTCTGAGAGATTTGTTTAATAGCCAGGAAGAGCAGTAATGATCAAATTAACACACAGTTTCTCTGTTTATTTCTGCTATTGCTCTACGGCACTGTCCAGAAATAACCTCATATGTGCTGTCATACACCCCTTTAGTGTTACTGTTGCATTTTGCAGTGATGTATTACCTGGGAGGACTTTTCTTGTGTGAAAAGTAGATATTTCATGAAAGATTTGTAGCTTCTCATCACCCTGTGATTGCTCAGATCAGAAGAAAAAGGTGTATTGGCAGTAAACACAGACAATAATATACAAAAAGTCATATATTCCAACCTTTCTGCACATAACGGAGTGACAAAATAAGCTCTTGCAAAGGCAGTTATGTGTGGAAGCATCAAATATATAAGGCCGGTGCTTCCGAGCAACCCTCCGAGACACCGTCAAAGACATGATTGCTGAAATAGCGTTGCACCGGTTTCATCCGACTACTCCGTGTGGCCATAGACACAAGCATTATTTGAGTGCATTTATATGGCTATTTATACTGGCCGCCCTACTTCTGCTCCACTTTTGAGTGTCTTCGAAAAATAGCTCCAGTCTTTGATATGAGCGAATCATTACGCTACCATAACATCAGCACAACTTAAAAGTGGTGAGATGTGGAGATGAAGTGGGGCTTCATTAGGGTTAACCATATTGCTGACCTTTGTGTGAACCCTGGTTTGTTGACGCTCCCCATATTGCAGCGTTTCCTCAAGGGGAGAATCTCTAAGCAGCTTTTCCTCCACTTCAAAGGGAGAGAATGCAGGCCTGCTTTGCATAATCAGGTGGGGAACAGCTTTTTGCCAGAGAGGCAGGAATTAATTTGTGACACCGCCAGATATAATCATTAAAACCCTAGTCATTGACAATAAGGAGAGAGGAGGAGGGAAAATTAGAGGAGGAACTGTAGAACAGTAGATAGAATGAAGGAGAGAGAGATGTGGAGCATAGGATAGTCCCGAATGCCAGAGGACACTATAGCGAAGCAGACTAATCTGGTCTGAGCTCTGTAAAGCTAGAAAGCCATTTTTTTTAGTCTAGCTACACTCAGCTCTGTCACTCTGTGTTTGGACATGGTGGCATGAAGTTAATCCTTACTTCCGTTACCCCTTTATTTTATTTTTTACAATTTTTATGTATATCATCATTTTAAAGTGATGGAAACATGATGAAAAATGGATTTGAAATTCCAGCTATAGCATGCAAATCAAGCTGAAAGCTCTTCAGCAGCACGCTGTATGTGTAAGCTATAAAGCTACAACCACAATCTATAAATTTACCTCATGTTTCAGTCTCATTGCTGCCATTAACCCAGTTTCTTGGTGCAGCAAGCAGTTTTCAGCAAACAACCTCTGAAACCCACTCAATCAAGCAAAGGAAGTCAGCAACTAATTTATTTTTTTGCTTAGAACATTATAATATGATATTCTTTATATTACAGCACCGACTTGAACAGGCCAATTCATTATTTCTGTAGCTAAAATCCAATTAGGTTGTGACCAGAAGAAACACCCTGTAAAACAAATAAATGTCTAACTTAAGGATTTGACGATGAACGTGTCGGACAGCTAACAACTGGGCCTATAGATTCAGTGCCGTTTGGGGTATCCATCATTCATTTCAAACATCATCATCTGCCGATACTCCATCAGTGGAAGGGAGAGCAGGATTGCTGCTTTTGATTGATTGTTTCGCGACTAATCTCTGAGGAGCGATGTCTGAACAGAATGAAAAATTGAGGTCAGCCACTGATTGGTTTTTGTTAATCTGCATTAAAAACACATGTTTTCTTAATCAGGCTCTATTACAGAACACAAAAAAACATGCACACATACTCCTGCCAGGAAATGAGCAAACTGGCTCCCCCCTAAAAATACAAACACTGGCAGACTTGAGCCTACAAAGTAGTACACACACACACACACACACACACACACACACACACACACACACACACACACACACACACAGACAATAAAAAAAGAAAGAAAATGTCCAAACTTCATCAACTTGTTGTGTAATCCAAATGCACTACATTTCCAAAAATGTTATGTTTTATTTGAAGACTTACTGCATATAGAGTAAAAATTGTCCTTTTGTACTTTATGGCTTGGAAAAACACAAGGTATCATCACTGTCAGCACAGACAGACAGTGCCAGAGGAAAATTAATGGGATAGAAGTGAAAGTGAAAGCAACAGAAACAACTTCCAGATAAAAGAAGGAAGCACAGATATTCCCACTCTTTTATCTACAAGCGTTTGTCATACACACAGACTCCAAAGGCAAAAGAAACTATAAGACAAACCAAAGTAAATGTGTTCTGTTCTTAGAGGCTGACCAGTGAAGGTGAGGGGGAGCCCACTGTGTTTTAACTTTTCATACAATTCTTTCTACATCTTCCTTGTTCTTCCTCTGCCACTGGGCTCTATGGCAGCCCCTAGAGCCATATCTTTAAAAGTTTTGACATTTGCACACTGCATTGGTAGAGCCCGCTGATTGTTTTTTACCATATTTTGTGTCTCTCAAATACTTAAGCGCCATCAATAGATCAAAGCTGGAAAACTTAAGGCTGGTTTTTCTAAAAATTAGGTACCATTGGATACCTTGCAAAGACTGATGAATCCTATGATGTCGTAAAAAGGTTTAAACACAGCTTTCCCTGGCATGATCTAGTCCAAACCTGACACAGATGATGCTTGCAATCACTTTCTTTAATTAAGGCCAAAGTTGGTGCAGTACATCGAGTGCCGATTTGGCTGGTGGATTTGACTGAGAAAATGAAGGATGCTGCATGCCGTAAAGCACATCCTGTTTTATCATCTTCATCAGGACTATAAAAGGTATAAAAGCCAGGGCGTTGATTTCGCTCAGTGGGTGAGCAGGTGACCACATGCCATATGGCCAGTGCAGCAGTCTAAGTTTGTCCAATCCATGGCACTTAGCTGGGTGTCTTCTGCATCTTTTTCTCCCCATTTTCACTGTTCCACAATGTAATAAAGGCAAAAAATGCCACAAAATTGTCCTGGATGTCTTGATGGACGTAAATAACTCAATATGACCCTCTGATTTGTGACTCCTATTTTTAAGCCTCATTTCTGCTGTTGGCGTTTTGGTAAGCAAACCCCCCACCCGTCCCCCCAAAAAACACAAAAAGTAATGAGGCAGGGCAGGTCTCACTGTGAAGCTGCTACTCATTGGTTGATGACATTTGACTGACAAGCCATTAGCCAATGAGTGTGCTGCTTCATATCACGCAAAATCTTCCATTTCAAAACATAATATGACAAGACTCACAAAACAGACATACATTTTTAATTCAGTATGACCTGAAATGGTAATTGAGCCTATAAACTCAGCAGGAAAGGGCTTACAGGGGTTAAGACCGAAAGCTTTTTTCCCCACAGGTGTGTAGTACTACGGAGCCCCGCAGGGGACATGGGAGAAAAAAAAAATTAAGACGGACTTTTGCGAGATCTCGCAAAACTAACTCGGGATCTCGCAAAACTTTTGCGAGATCTCGCAAAACAAACTCGGGATCTCGCAAAACTTTTGCGCAAAACAAACTCAAACTCTCGCAAAAGTTTTAGCCGCATTCTTCGGACGCCGGCTCGAAGCCGACCGGGAGGTCGAGGCACGATGTGCCGGGAAAGCGGTGTTCCTCCCGGCTGTAGTAGGTCTCGAGCTAACGGGAAGAATGCGGCTAAAACTTTTGCGAGATCCCGAGTTTGTTTTGCGAGAGCTCGCAAAAGTTTTGCGAGATCCCGAGTTTGTTTTGCGAGAGCTCGCAAAAGTTTTGCGAGATTTTAACTTTTTTTTAATTTATTTATTTATTTTATTAGTAATATTAACATACAAACAAAATGCACCATATATTACAGATTCAGAGAATAAACATTCCTTACATATTAGCAACTTTCATACATAGTGAAAAGAAAATATAAAGATGGGGTCACATAATTTAACAGATTATTAACTCACTAAATCAAAATCTTCCATAAAGGAAACAAAAAAAGCAGCCTTTTTCTTTTTAACTAAGGTCAAAGATTTAATCAACAGGTTTAAGTCGTTTTTCCAGTAAGCTAGTGTTGGTTTAGTCTTAAAAAAACAACATTTATGTATAAATTGCTTGCACAAGATTAATAACACATTAACACCATAATTAGCTTTCTTTTCTTTCAAAAATACTCCAAACATTATCATATTTAAGGTAAATGGGGTAATTTGAATCCCACTGGAATAAAGCCAGGTATGAAAATCCAATCAAAATATTTGTATGAAATTGCACAAAAAGAATAGATGGTCCAAATCCTCCTCTTCTGTTTCACAAAATACACAATTACCCGTTTTTATTTTGAATCTATCACTAAGGAGTCTATTTGTCGGGTAAATTTTATTCAAGATTTTAAATTGGACTTCTTTCCCTTTAGGAGGGATAGGGAAGGTGATATAATCAGTTCTTATTTTTTCAATTTCTTCCCTTTGGAAATCTTTTAATATGTAATTGCGTCTAAGTAAATTTGAAGAATAAAGACTCCTTAATGAAGATCTAAGAAACTTATTATTGCATTTAACATCACAAAATCGAATACCATCTATATATAATTGCCTTAACTTGGGGGAGATGTCAGAATATATTATATCATTTACAACTATGTTTTTAAGTGACAATGGAATGGATTTTATAACCCGATTAAATTTACTTTTAGAACATTGGATATTAAACTTTTGGCAAAAATCTTGATGTCCTAGAACATGTCCTTCCTCATCTACAAAATGGGCAATTGCCCAAACACCTTTTGATAACCAATCTTGAATAAAAATAGATTTTCTATTCATCAGTATATATCTATTGTTCCAAATTGGGCTATTATGTGGAGTGAAATTATGTTTAAATAACATTTTCCAATAAAGAAGGACCTGTTTATGGAATTCAGAGAGTTTAGCAGGTAGCTTAGTAATTTCAAAGTCACACTTTAGGAGAAAGTCGATACCCCCCAGTGTGTTAAAGACCTTACTTGGTATAAAAAACCAAATGGAGTGTGGATTATTTAGGAAGGATTTTAACCATTTAAGTTTCAAAACACCATTCATTATATCAAAATCAATTGCGTTTCCACCGCCTTCAATGTATGGTTTAACCAAATCATCTTTAGATATATAATGGCACTTATTCCTCCAAATAAAATTAAAATTCAAGCTATTAATTGTTTTAATAACTTTATTTGATATTGATAAAGAGTAAGCTGGATATATAAATCTAGATAAACTATCCATTTTGGTTAATAATATTCTTCCAAAAATTGTGATGTCCCTTTGTAACCACTTATTTAAGATTGTCTTACATTTGTCAACATTATCTAAAATATCTACTTTTTCTAAGACTTTGTGATCTTTTGAAATTGTGATGCCCAAATATTTTACTTCCTTCTTCACCTTTATATCGTACAGTAATTGTGAATTACACTCCTTTAATGCCAATAGTTCACATTTATTTAAATTTAACTTTAAGCCTGAAGCTTTTGAGAATGTAGTGATTATTTGTTTTACCAGGGGAATCTGATGTTCATTTTTTAAGAAAAGAGTAGTGTCATCCGCAAGTTGACTAATTATTAAAAAATTATCCATAATCTCAATTCCGGCAACGCTGCTGTTCTTAATTAGAATTGCGAGCATCTCCACAACCATTATGAATAACAACGGAGAGCTTCCACACCCTTGCCTAATTCCTCTTTTGACGCTAAATCTTTTACCAATACCATAGCCTAATGACACAGAGCTATTTATATCATTATACAGTATATCTATTATCTTCCTAAATTTATCCCCAAATCCAAATCGAGTTAGTGTTTCTAAAATAAAAGGATGTTCTACTGAATCGAAAGCTTTATAAAAGTCCAAGAAAAGAATAAAACTGTCATCACTAATTAGATCATTGTAATCCAGTAAGTCTAAAACCAATCTGATATTATTATGAATGTTCCTGTCTTTCAAAAACCCTGATTGTGTCTCACTAATTATACTTGAAACCCCTTGTTTGAGCCTTGTTGCAACTGAGCTAGAGAAAATTTTATAATCTGTATTTAATAAAGTTATGGGCCTTAAGTTATCCAATTGTCGTTTATCTTTGTTTGGTTTAGGAATTAATGTAATTAATCCTTGTTTCATGCTAGACATCAAATCTCCCTTTTCAATACTGGCCAGTATAGCTTTGAATAAAATTTCCCTTAAGTCTTCCCAAAAAAACTGGAAGAAATTAACTGTAAGCCCATCTGGACCAGGGGATTTATTAAGCGCCATTTTCTTAACAGATGCATCTAACTCTTCAATTCTAAAGTCAGATTCACAAAATTCCTTAAATGATTCATCAATTTTAGGGATCAGATTATCTATTTGATCAAAAAAGACATCACAATCTGCTTGGGAGAACTGTGAGGAGTATAAATTGGAATAGAATGTATAAGTTTCATTCTCCAAAATTTTAGGGTCGTCACATTCAATGCCATCAATTAACAGAGAAGATATAAAATTTGTTTTTTGTCTGCTCTTTTCTAAATTAAAAGTGAGATTTTAACTTGAACCGCAGTATCAGGCAAGGCTGCCCCATCTCCCCATACTTATTTCTCATTTGTGCTCAACTCCTCTCTGATTATATTAAACGCAGTCCTCTGAAAGGTATAACAATTGCGGATGAAGAAATATTCATTAGTCAACTTGCTGATGATACCACTCTCTTTTTAAAAAATGCTTCACAGGTGCAGATGGCTATTAACACAATTAATGCCTTTTCTTTAGCTTCAGGACTCCACCTAAACATTGGCAAATGTGAACTGCTTGCCCTTAGAAATTGTACCAGTCTATCTATTACTGGCATCCCAGTGAAAGAGTCTGTCACTTACCTTGGTATAGTCATTAATAAAAATCAATCCACCAGGTGCTCCCTTAATTTTACTCCAATTTTGGACAAAACACAAAAAAAGCTAAATGCTTGGCTGCAGCGGGATTTATCCATTAAAGGGAGAGTTTTACTCACGAAAGCAGAGGGTTTATCTCGTCTAACTTATGCTGCTTTGTCTCTTGATGTAAATAAAGAAACCCTGGCAGATATTGACAGACTTATTTATAATTTCATATGGAAGAATAGAATTCATTATATTAAAAGATCAGTTTTATCCAACTCATACCAACATGGTGGAGTAAACTTTCTTGACTTCTCCTCATTAAACAATGTGTTTAAAATAAACTGGATTAAACAATTTTTCAGGAACCCAACCTCAATTTGGAACTTTATTCCCAATTATATTTTCTCAAAAATTGGTGGTCTTAACTTTCTTTTTCTTTGTAATTACAATATCGATAAAATCCCTTTAAAACTATCCAACTTTCATAAACAAATGCTTCTTTCCTGGTCATTGATTTATAAACACAACTTTTCTCCACATAGATACTATATTTGGAACAATAGAGACATTTTATACAAACATAAATCTGTGTTTTTAAGTAATTGGTTTGATAATGGGATTCATCGTGTTGCACAACTTATAAATCCAGCTGGAGGTTTACTCTCTTACTCAGAATTTTTGAATACATATGGTCTTCCTGTTCCACCAAAGGAATATGCCATAGTGTTTGATGCTATCCCTGCTGGGGTCCTAATGTTGTTTAGAAATCTTGTTGTTAGTGATTTGACCCCTTTACCACTGGATCCTGCTGTTACTTATATCGGTCAGGTGTGTTTCCCCTCTGTAAAGAGGAAAAACAACCGTGAAATACGAACTCTGTTTCAAAAAGACAGAACTTGTGTACCAACGGCTGTCGCCTACTGGAATAACTTATACCAGGACCTGGAATGGGAGAAGATTTGGACCTTACCGTCGAAATTTCTATTAAATAACAAAGTAAAGGAAATATCTTTTAAAGTTATTCATCGTTTTTACCCAACTAGGTCTTTTCTTGTACGTTATAAAAAGGACATTGATGTTGACTGTACATTTTGTAATTGTGTGAAGGAAGATATTTCTCATTTATTTTGGTCATGCTTATACACGAATCTTTTCTGGCAAGAATTTTGTGTTTTTGTTGTTTCCTTTATCTTTTCTGAGTTCTCTCTTTGTTACGAGAAAATATTGTTTGGTTTCTTTAAGTACCCCATGCACAGGGCAAACGAATTTTATTTGATTAATTTATTGATATTATTGGCTAAATTTCATATACATAAGTCGAAATTTTCTAACGCAAAACCATCCTTTCGGTGCTTTTTAAATGAAACCAAACAATATTGTGGCGAGCTCAGACAAGGAGGAGACGGAGGTATCGTTTGGTCTTGCTTCCCGTGAGCTAGCCAGGGAGCACAGCCGTTTATTCACATTTGCAGAAGAACACACTGCCGCTAGCTAACTGCTCAGCGCGGCAACAACACAGCAACAACACACAGGGCGCCCTCTGACCCCGGAAGGACACACCGTCGCAGCGAGAGGGCGTCACCCGTCACCATGGCAACATACACAAAACATAACTGTACAAACAGAACCCCGAACAGCCCTGACCCGCTACATAGCCCCCACCTAAGGGGTCAGTCGTCCCCGACGACCCCATTACCCCACACAAAGTCCTGCAAATGTCCAGGTGCCTTCTTTTGGCGCACCGGCCGGTCATGGCCGGCGGGGGAAAAGTCACTCGGGTCAGAACATGGGGTGCCCCCATCATCCCCTGCCCCGGCGTCTGCCGGAGCAAGCGGTCGGTACGGTGAGAGCCTGTCCAGGTGCAACACCACCATGCGCCCCGGGCCCGGCATGCGGATACGGTACACCACGTCTGTTAGCCGCTCCACGACCTCCGCCGGCCCTTGCCAGTGACTGCAGAGTTTGGGGGACACTCCTCTCTTGCGAACCGGGCAGTACACCCAAACCTTGTCGCCAGGCATGAAAACCCCCCCTCGGCACTTGGTGTCGTAGGCTCTTTTCTGTCGTACTCCGGCGCTGGCCTGGGCCTGGCGGGTGTAGTCATGAACCACCTGCAGCCGCTCCCTCAGCCTCCTGTAGTAGTCCATCTCTGGCCCACCATCAATCTCCGGCTCGGGGGGGGACCCGAACACCAGATCCACAGGCGTCCGGAGCTCCCGTCCAAACATCAGAGCGGCAGGTGTGCACTGGCTGGACTCCTGCACCGCAGTCCGATACGACCAAAGGACCAGGGGCAGATGTCGGTCCCAATCCCGCTGGTGGCGGCTGGTGAGAATGGCGAGCTGGGTGGCCAGCGTGCGGTTGAAACACTCAACCAAGCCATCGCTTTGTGGGTGGAGCGGTGTGGTTCTCGTCTTCTCCACCCCCAGTCGCCGGCAGATCTCTCCGAAGACCTTCGATTCAAAGTTACGCCCCTGGTCACTGTGGAGCTCAGCCGGGACCCCAAAACAGGTGAACATCTCCTCCACCAGCTTCTCGGCCGTCGTTGTTGCGCTCTGGTCCGGCACCGCGTAGGCCTCTGGCCACTTCGTGAAATAGAACATAGCCACCAACACATACCGGTTCCCTGACTCTGTGACGGGGAAAGGCCCTAGGACGTCCACTCCCACTCTTTCCATTGGGGCCCCCACCAGGTACTGCTGAAGGGGGGCAGTGGAGCGTTGAGTTGGGCCCTTCTGTGCCGTGCAGGTGTCACAGCAGTGCACATGAAGTTCCACATCCCGTCGACAGCCAGGCCAGTAGAACCGTCCCCTGAGGTGGCGGAGAGTTTTGGCGTTCCCATAGTGTCCTGCCCCCACCGAACCATGGACCAGCTCAAGCACCTGCGACCGCAGCGACCGAGGCACCAACAGCTGCAGGAGATCTCTGCCCTGACCGGGGGCCCGCCATCTCCGGTACAGGAGGCCGTCGTGGGTCTCCAGATTGTTGTGCTGGGAGTAGTAGGCCTTCACCTCGGGCTCCTGTCCCGACACCCCCGTCCAGGCGGGGCGTTGCGCCGCCTCCAGCCAGGCCCCCACCTGAACCAACGTCGCGTCGGCCTCCTGCTCCCGCTTCAGCTGCTGCGTTGTCAATGGGAGCCACCCCCCTCCGCCAGCTGTGGCCTGAGCAGTAGCCACCCCCAGCACCTCCTGGGCCCGCTCTTCCTGTCGCAGGCAGTAGCGGCACTCGACGGCTACGCAGGGCCGTCTGGAGAGGGCATCAGCGTTGCCATGCTGTCGACCTGCCCGATGCTGGATCTCGGTCGAAGGAGGTTTGTCAGGCTGAGAGGCTGAGGCTGAGGCGAGTGGAGATGACCCGGAGCCACCGGCATCCGAAATCTGCTGAGCGGCAGCTGCCCGACGCCTGTCTCGTCTGGTCCCCGCTCCCTGCTTTTGGCCGCGCTGGAGAGCAAAAGTCTCTGCGCCAAGAGTGATAGCCAGCTTCGCGGTGTCGACGCAGGCCCCCCAGCGGCTCAGCAGATCCAGGCCAATGATGCACTGGTCTTGAATGTCGGCGAGCCAGAAGTCGTGCATCAGCTCTAGATCCTTCACTCGGATCCGCAACGGTTTCTTCCCCCGCATAACAGTTTTCTCCCCCGTCACTGTCATCAGCTGGGTGTCTGTGGGCAACCAACCCTTCACCAGTGGCCCGGATGTTTCAGGGAGCACGCCAGGTCGTATCAGGGAAATGGTAGACCCCGTGTCCACCAGGGCCTGGCATGGCTGGCCCTCAACACAGCAGCTCAGGTAGAGTCCCTTGAGGTGCCCAACTCGGCCCACCACTGTGCATCGTCCTTGGAGGGGGGCAGGAAGCTGGAGCGGTGGTCCCCTCGCTACACCGCTCCCTCCTCGTTTCCCTGAGGCTGTGTAGTTGGTCTTCGGGGCTGGTGCTGGGCAGTCACGCGCCACGTGGCCAGGCTCATCGCACCGGTAGCAGCGGTCGGTCAGTCGACGAGGACGCCTCCAGGGCACCGAGGGTTGCAGCTGGGACACCTCGGCGACCTCGCCCTCCCCGTCGCAGTCTGTGGCTCTGATTTGGGGGTAGTTTGGGGGGGGCACCTGCTGGTTAGGTCGCGAGGTGAGCACCGGCTCGGCCCGTTCAGCCTCAAGGAGCGCCTCACGGAGGGTCTGAGGCATGGCCAGGCGGACGTGTTGGCGTAGTCGCTCTGGGAAAAGTCCTCGTAGAAAAGCATGCAGGCTAAGCTCCTCACGGGCTGCTGCTGGAAACTCCGGGTAGCCGCGACAAGCATACAGCAACACGTCTGCTGCAAAGGTGCCCAGGCTCTCCCCTGGTCGACGGCTCCGGTTGGTTAGCTGCTCTCTGCTCTGATCAGTGGAGTGCCGCTGCCCGAATCGCCTCTCGAGTGCCGCGGTGAGGGCCTGGAGCTCATGCTGCTTTGCCGGGGCTAGGTCAAGGAGTATCTGCAGTGCATCTCCCTCTAGTGCTAGCGCTAGGTGTGTAGCAGTCTCCTCTTCGCTCCAGCCACTATGTCTGGCGGCCAGCCACACTTGCGAGAGGTAGGGCTCTAGCGGGGTTAGCCCGTTGTATTTCGGTACCTTAACTGGCGTGGTAGGCATAACTGCTCGCGGTTGGGGGCTCGGCGTGTGGGTCGACAGAGGTAGCCCATGAAGCATTGCCCTAGCATCTGTCGCGACGGGCCGCCGCCGCGGTGCGCTCGCGCCATCGGGACCCGTCGGGGGACTTACATGGCCGCTCACATCCTCTCTCTTCAATCGCCAGTTTCCCAAGCGGGGAATGTTCTCCTCGACAGCTTGCTCCAGCCTCCGAATGTCTCTCTCCATTACGGCGAGGGTGAGCTATCCCACTTCTGACACCAATGTGGCGAGCTCAGACAAGGAGGAGACGGAGGTATCGTTTGGTCTTGCTTCCCGTGAGCTAGCCAGGGAGCACAGCCGTTTATTCACATTTGCAGAAGAACACACTGCCGCTAGCTAACTGCTCAGCGCGGCAACAACACAGCAACAACACATAGGGCGCCCTCTGACCCCGGAAGGACACACCGTCGCAGCGAGAGGGCGTCACCCGTCACCATGGCAACATACACAAAACATAACTGTACAAACAGAACCCCGAACAGCCCTGACCCGCTACAATATGTTTATACCATACAACATTCTCAAAATCAAAAAGCTTTCAAAACCATAAACTTATGTTCCCTGTTCAATATCATGTGATTCTTTAATAGACTGTGTCTATTTTGCTTTTTTATACGAACCCCCTGACATTGTGTTTGCTATTTTGTATTTGTATATCTGTTTATTTGTGCTTTGTCAATAAAACGTATTCCAAAAAAAAAAAAAAAAAAGTTTTGCGAGATCCCGAGTTAGTTTTGCGAGAAACTCAAAAGTCCGTCTTAATTTTTTTTTCTCCCATGTCCCCTCCGGGGCTCCGTATAGTACTATAGTATCTAGAGTAAGTCTTTTTTTCAACCACAGCTATCGCCATCTGGTGGCCTTCAGATAGAATGCAGGTTTAAGGAACTTCTGGAATGGCTTTATATTTTTTGACACAGATGCTCCATCCAGCTTTGACATACAGTTTATGGTTCTTACAAGCACACTTTTGGATGATCCCATTGAGCTTCTACTCTCACCTGCTAAACTGCTTGGCCATTGCTACTTGCAACTTTATATGTTGTTGTTTTGGAGGAGAGATTTAGTGGAGAGTGAGACGATCCAGCTTTATTTCATATTCTAAGCAACTGTAGGTGATAATAGTGACAGGAGTGTAAAAATCAGTGTCCTAGAGCAGCGGTCCCCAACCTTTTTTGCGCGACGGACCGGTTCATGCCCGACAATATTTTCACGGACCGGCCTTTAAGGTGTCGCGGATAAATACAACAAAATAAAACTAGTACCGGTACCGAAAAAAAGAAGATTTATTCATAACACACGTGAAAAGACCAAGGAAAACCGAGTTAAGGATAAAAACGATAACAAAATAACGCTGAAAACCGATAAAAACCCTGAAAACTATACATTTCACACCTGAGCCTCAACTCTCGCGGCCCGGTACCAAACGACTCACGGACCGGTACCGGTCCGAGGCCCGGGGGTTGGGGACCGCTGTCCTAGAGGAGAGCTAAACTCTCCTGTACTCTCTAGAGGAGAGCTAAACTTGTTTATAGATACAGTAGTTTAAGTAATACTTGAACAAAATGTAAAATCTTGCAAAGCAAGATGTTTATTTCATACCTGACCTAACTTTTTAAAAACTTTTCCACAGTTTTAGTTTAACTGGAAAAGCAGAGCACCGCAACACTGACTGACTATACCAACAAGAGGAGTGTTTTGGGTTTTTTTTGTTGATCCTTGCTCAGACCTCTCATGAACCTCAGCAGCCGTGAGGAAGGAGAGACATCCATAACAGCTGTGCATGAAGACAAAGCACAGGCTTAACAGGCTGAAGGCAGGACAGATTACCCTGGCCTAGACACTCATTTATCCAAAGAAAAGACAGAATTGATCTGGAGATATAAAACGAAAGCCTTTCAGCAAAGTGGCATTTGAACTACCAAGTCTTTTCTGTTTTAAGTAATGAGTCATCACTTATCCACAAATTCTATGCAAATTGGAAAGCAGGTCAGAACTGGGCACAAATGTATGCCATTTTCAGATGTGAATTGATACTACTGACTACTTAAACATTACTAAGAATGGTTCACAATCACTTTTGAACCCTCTGTCAGGCTACAGAAACAGAATGGTGAGCAATACCAAAAAAATAAAAAAGCCACATTCCTCTAGTTTTCCTGTTTGAGCATAGGTATTAAAAGGACTGGGTCTAACACAGGTCCAAGGGAATTATCTATGCCAATTCATTAACGCATTCTAGTTTTCTAATTCAGCACTTAAGAAACATGCTCCCTGCCTTGTAGAGAAATAGTACACTTAATGGATTTATCTTAATGCCTGTCCATATTCTGAAATGCTGACTTTGTGGGACCTTTATTATACCCACAAAAAATGGTTAACTATTTAAGTGACATTAAAAAAAACATGTTAGTGTGTGCTGTTTTTATATACAAATGTTACCTAAATTTATTGTGCCCACTCAAGATGTGCTAATTAACCACACTCTTAATTCTCATGCTAATCCCATCTGTTGTTTCAATCCATCAGTATTCACCTTTGAGATCACCTTTGAGTACCCCGTCTTCCGCCTTTTGCTCTGTGTCAGCTGGGATTGGCTACAGCCCCAAGCTGGGTAAGCAGTTAAGTAAATGGATGGATGGATGAATCAGTTTTGGAACACATACCTAAGATCTGACTGTTCATCCGGTAAAGGTGTCCTAGATTGAGATGCCTCGTCGCGTTTTTACTTCACTTCTGTTCAACTTTCCAACTTCAAACCTTGTTGGAGTGGACTGAAGGAAAAGCATGAATAATAGATTCTTCACCCAAAGGGGAATTGAAGTCAGATGAGAGAAGTATGAAGCAGCTGATTAAAAACTGATATTCTTCATATCAATGATTTTAAAAGTTCATAAAGGAAAACTTTAGGGGGTGGGGGTGAGGGTATTTAAAGGATCGAATAGGTGACACTGACATAAAGAACATATTTTTGCAGAGTAGTTTGAGGTAATTCAGGAATAATGGAGCCTTCCTGGAGCCTACCTTTAAAACGCTTAGATTGGATATTCAATAGTCTATTCATCATATTTTATGTTAGCACTTAAGCACTTACACGTAATGTATTTATTATTCATATTCAGCCAGTCACACTGAAATGTGTGCTGCAGTGTGTAGTATCTCTTTAGTGTCTATTTTTCTGTCTTATTTCTATTTTGATAAAAGTTGGGCAGTTAGGAGTTACCACTTAGTGATGGGATTTCCGGCTCTTTTTAGAGAACCGGCTCTTTCGGCTCCGAACCAGCTCTTCAGGTTGTTTTGTTGCTTTAATTAATTTATTATTAACAATAATATGAAATTATGCACAAAAGGAATTACTAATATAAAAAAAGTGGTTTTATTTATATATGTTTATACATAAATATATGTGGTGGCCCCTAGAGACAAAGCACGTACAAACTCCAAAGCACATTACTAGCATGAACTGAACTTCCAAAACAGAGCTACCTTGATCACTTAAATTACACAATTGAAAGCATATGTGTATTGTTTGTGTATTTATACACAAGCACTCACATATATTCAAATAATTAAAAAAATGTTCATTTACCTGTTACTACCACACACCAAATCCGGTCGTTGGTACTTGCTGGCTTGTGTAGCCTCTAGGTAACAAACGCTGGGCCTAGCATCCTGGAGCACTTCTGTTGTGTTTGGTATGTGTTTTGAAGTTTGTACGTGCTTTGTCTCTAGGGGCCACCGTAAATATACTTTTATTTATTCACTCCACATAAAATGTAACAAATAAATCATATAATACAAAAACCAACTATTTACATTTCAACTTTTAACTATTTAAATTTTCAGCTTTTTCCTTTAAAACAAATTTAAAGTGAAACAACACAAAACAATGCAAACCACAACACAATTAAATATAAATTAAAATATGAAAACAAAAAGAAGATGCACATTCTCTGTCATATGGGCCTGCATGAATAAACTTTCTGAATCCTTTATCATCTGCAACCGAAAATAGTTGTGGATGATTACTATACCTTTCTAATGTGACGTTGTTGTCCCTGGCTCTCTTTCTCTCTCTCTCCCTCCTGCTCTGTTCCTGTGCTACTGCAAGTGTAACTACTGCTCCTCCCCCCCCCCCCCCTCTGCTCAGCACAAAGCACAAGGCTCGCATGCGAGAGAGAGAGGGTGAGAGAAGGGAAAAAAAACCCCACGGCTCGCGATAAGGAGCCAGCTCGCGTCATTCACGTCAAAGATCCGGCTCTAAGAGCCATTTCGTTCGCGACCGACACATCACTATTACCACTGATTAAATTAGTACTGGATCCCTGTGCTGCAGCAATAAATTCATTGTATTATGTCGATTTGTTTTCTTTTTCTTCTACAAAAAGATCTTTGTTTAGTTTCAAAAGTGATATTTTGACCGCTACAGACGTTTCAGACATTTAGTCTTTTACTGCTAACTGGAGTTTCCTGGTACAGTTTTGTGAAGTTAAACATTTTCGACTTGTTGTCTATATGTTGTAAGTTTTGGTTAGTCAAATTCTTTCAATTTTCTTTCCAGATGTCCTCAGTAGAGTCTATTAATTGCTTAATGGGAACTTGGTGGAACAGAAATGTTTTCAGTTTCTAATCAGGCATTATATATGTGATATGTGATTATAGAAAATACTAGTATTGTTTACAGTTAGGTCCATGTACTGGTTTGAGATCAGGTGACATTTAATAATGTTTCATTTCTTTCCTTTGAGAAACTCTTGGGCTGTTTTTGAAATATGCTTTGGATCATTATTCATTTGCACTGTGAAGCTCTGTGTGATCAGTTTTGCAGCTTTTGTCTGAATCTGAGCAGAAAGTGTGACCTCGTCACAATGTCACAATTCATCCCGCTACTTCGATCAGCAGTCAAGTCACCATTAAACTTGTACATCACACCTTCCTGTTCTTGAGTTTAACCAACTGTTTTCCACATTTCTGATTTTGCCTTTCCTGAAATCTTTGCTTTTTTCCTTATAGGTTCATATTTTTTCAGCCTAATCATGTCCTTAATTTGATCAGGAAATACTGAGGAAACAGGGCTCACCTGACAAGGAAGTGCTTGCCAGTAAAATATCCAGTTATATGTGAGCCTCTGACAGTGAGGGTCTATGTATAACTGGCTATAATGGTCAATAGTTAATGGAATAGTTTTGTTAAAGCATTTAAGTTTGAAAGTTAAGACTGTACTTTAATTGTACCTTTTTCACCTTTTTTCAGTTTTCATTGAAAAGAGGCCATGTACAATATTAACATAAATACTGACATTTCCATTGTACCAGAGCTATTTTACGTCTGCAGTCCCCTTGCCTCTTATATACAGCAGATCACAAAAATGTAATGTAAAAAGTCAAGCACAAAACACACAATACATCCACATACCTATAAGCCTCAAACAAGAAAAAACAGACATCAGTGTTTACAAGTCTGGCTCTCTTCCACACATTTTTCAGCCTGTTTTTAGAGGTGTTGATAGACCACAGTTCTTAATGATTTCAGTCAGGGCGTTGGATTCAGCTGAGGTTTTCAGAGAGAGTGCTGATCATTTTAAAGTGATTAAAAGATACAGTACACTATTTGTTTGAAAATATCCTTGTACTGTAGATTCTCATGCATGAAAGTTAATAAACTTGATTGTTTGATTTGAACACCGCAGTGGTGGAACACAGAGGCAAAACTAAAATCCAAAATCTTATGGACCTGTGTAAAACCTCGTTATGGCTTTCTATGTGTAGATTAACCATATTAGGTAGCTTGAGTGTAATTACAGTGATCTATGGCTCTTTTTGTTACTCACATCTTAACTGATGCGGGAGATGTTAAATGGACGATGCCATATATGTTTTTTCCATCCCTGTAGAAATGTAGTCCTACATCGTTCTTTGAGGAAAACATGATCACTGCAGGCTTTTTTCCCCCAATTAGCACAACTCAGTAGTCAGTGTGCTGACCAGACAAGTTCAGCGCCCGTCTTGTTTCAAGGGTTTCACAAGATTCACAACATGCAGAAGGTGACATGGAGGCCAATGCGGCGCATAAACTGAAGTCAGCAATAAGGCAGGTGGCAGAAGGGAATGTCTTCTATTTATCCTCCCTGTCGATTTTTTCTTTACCTGCCTTCCTGTCCCTTCTGTGCTTTCAGAACTCGCTATTCTCTCTGTCTCCTTGTCACTGGATGACTTTTTCCTCTCCATTCCTCTGTGTCTGTGTATTCTGGCTGTCTTTCTCTACCCCCTCCTCTCTCTCTCAGAGTCAGCCTTTGATCTTGCCAGTCCTAGCACACAGGTAGACAGTGATGCTGCATGGCTTTTCTCAGCCTATTAATGTCCTAACTCTTGCTCTGTCTTTTGCAGGGGGTCTACTGAGACATCATCTCCCCACACCACACTGCCTAATAACAGGACCTGGACACCTGTAATCACAAGTATAGTTCGTGTGTTTGTGTGTGTGTGATAGAGAGGAATAAGGTAAATGTAAATGAGGCACAAAAAGGTCTGAAATTCACATCAGCTGAAATAAATGTGGTGACAGCAATAACACTTCATATCAACGTCCATATCAGTGGCAAACAAAACAAACCATAGCCTGTTGTTTGTCTCCACAGATAATACACAGCTCACACAGCCCGATTGTAATATGAAGCTAATAATGATTTTGCTGCATATTAGAGATGGATACGATAAAAGTCTGTGAAAATATAATGACGCTGAAATGGAAAAACTGTCAGGAACGTATGAAGATTGATTTTGTAATTGTCTATCTTGTAAGCAGATGTAAATCCGGATTGAAATCAGCCTAAACTTTGAATCATCGGGGCATCATTGCATCATTCTGTTGCCTTAAATTTTAAAATTGTTACTGTTGTAAGAGAAATGTGAAGATACACACTTCTCTGCGGCAGTAAACAGGTATAATTAAGATAAATATCGATGGTTGTGGGTGCTGAGATTGCTTTCCCAGTGTCACCCCAAAAAATAAAAAACAATGCAAAGAAGTTTGGAGAGCTGCAGGTTTGGAGAACTGGCATTACAATGAAAGATGCCCAGCCAGGCTGACAGTTTTACCCTGCATATAAACAAAAAAGTTAAACCTGACCAAAACAATAATACATTTAAATATGATGCTGCATACAAATGTGCTCAAAGTAGCAAGTGTTTCCCTGTTAATTAAAAAGCAAGTACTCAATGATTCACTGTTGTGCTATGATGGGGAGCTTTTTTAAAGGATCAAATAAATTTAATACTCTGCGCACTTTTCTTTTTTGTCACAACCTGGCACCTTCCTTGCCCATTGACTGCTGGGATAAGGTGCTGCTGCTATAAGGTAAGCTGAATTCACATGTATTCAGTTTGAATCTTCTTGTCCAGTGACATGAATCGTCACAATTAATTTAGTGCACTCTTTTACTTTATGGTGTCAGAAACCGCAAGTGACACACTCAAAAATTTTGCTCATGTAAACAAACTGCCTGATGAGGTAGAGAACGCACATCTGTAAAGTGTGTCCTCAGCTGACTGCAGGTGCTATTCGTATAGGTTCAAGTTCTGCATGCATGTGTGCACATGCATCACAGGACCTGATGTAAGCTGCATATAGTTCTTCACAGCCTTGTGTGAATCTGTACCCTGTACTCTTTGATGCATTAAAAAGCAAAGCTGTTTTTGTGTGCTTCTCTTGTTTATTAAGTGGTCTCTATTTTGGTATCTTTAAGTTTGGATGGGAGAACTGTGAGTGAAGGTTATTTATATGTTAATATTATAAGCTGAGAAACTAAGATGAAAGTTCTTTTCAGTCAGTTAACTCTTTTTTTTAGTAAAAACTACGGATTAAAATCTAGAGGACAAAATAATGTGACAGAAATAAATAAATTCTGCATCTAAAATTGCTTTAAGATTGCTCAAATATGCTGAACTAAATACAGCCACATGAAAAATCAAGTACACTCTATGATTCATTCATTCGATTCAATCCATTTTTATTCATACACCACCAAATTCCTACAATAGTTGCCTCAAGGCGTTTGATATTTTAGGATAAAGACCCTACGATAGTAGAGAGAAAACCTCAACAATCAGACGACCGACTATGAGCAAGCACTTGGCCAGAGTGCCTCATTTTTAACCTGATGGGACGAGTTCATTGAGGTTTGCGTCATTCATTTATTCATACTTGTTATTAATCTCTGGCTCTCTTCCACAGCATCTTTTTTTATCCTGTCTTCCTTCTCTCACCCCAACCGTTTGCGGCAGATAGCAGCATCTCCCTGAGCCTGGTTCTGTCGGAGGTTTCTTCCTGTTAAAAGGTAGTTTTTCCTTCCCAGTGTCGCCAAAGTGCTTGCTTCAGACGTTTGCAATATAAAGCGCCTTGAGCAGACTGTTGTTGTGATTTGGCACTGTATAAATAAAATTGAATTTAATTTATACTCAGCTCTCTGAAGGTCCTGACACAATATTTAAGCCAGGTAGAGGTCTGGACTTTGACTGAACTAGTGCCACACTTTGATTCTTTTCTTTTTCAGTCACTGAGTTGTAGATTCGCTGCTGTACTTGGGATCATTGTCCTGTTGCGTGACTCAATTTAAATGTGAGTCAACCTGGCACCTTTGGTGCTAAAGTGTAACTTGAGTGTTATACTATGGGTAAGGAAGTTGTCAGACAGACGACTTCACATGTGTCTGTAGACTACTTTGATATATAGAAAAGTTCTTGGTCCACTCAATGACTGCAGGGTGCCCAGGTCTTGTGGTATTGAAACAAGTCCAGATTATCAGCCTTTGCTGTGTTTGGTATGTGTCAAATATAGCACTGTGTACTATGACCAAACACATCCATGCTCATCTGTCAAAGGGACATTGTTTTTGAAGTCTTGTTGTTTGTTTTGATGCATCATTGCAACCCTAATTTGTGCTGCCATGTTTGTTTTTGGCTGTCTCCTGGCAAACCTTCCAATTATAGTCTCTTAAAATTGAACATTTAACATGCTAACACAGGCCTGTAGAGTGAGGACCTCTGTTTTCATAAAGGTGCTCACACTTGCTGATGATCATTTAATCAAGATCATTTAATTACTTGAATTGTAGTTCTACTATTAATTCCTATGGAAGGCTGTAAGGGCGTGCTTCACTGTGAAAACTTTCTTTTACATGACTGTTATTATTCACAGCTGTATGTGAATCAGCATGAGCATATATACTGAACTCCTTGATGCATTATAATGCAAAATAGTTTTTACGTGTCTCTCTTGTTTGTAAAGCATTTTTCTTTTCTTTGTATTCTGGATTTTTATTATTGCGTCTCTTGGTTTGGAAAAGAGAGCTGCGAGTCAAGGTTATTTATATGTTAATATTATACCCTGACAAACTGTGATGAAACTTCTTTTTTATGCAGGGTTAGTCAAATATAACAGGAAACAAACAAGGCGAAGAAGTGTGGATTAACAAACAGGTTGGGAAAAACAAACATTTGAGATCTAAGTGTGGCATCAGATGACTGAACTGTGCAGCATGATAAAGATGATGCTTTTGTTCTGTTTTTAAAAACAGTTTCTGACGATTATTTTCCTATAATGGATTAACTGTTTTAGCCTAAAAATATCCATAGAATTTTGTTTATTACAGTCTCAAGGTAATGTCTTCCAACTACATGTTTTACTGCTGTATAGAAATATAAATATGACTTAAATCTATCCATCCATCCTCTCCCACTTTTCCTTACCAGGGTCACGGGAGGGCTGGGACCTATTCCAGCTACCATAGCATGAGAGGCAGAGTACACCACCACCCACTCACATTCACACCTCTGGTTAATTTAGAATCAGTCTGTGGAAGGAAGCTGGATTACCCGGAGAGAAGCCACGCACACAGGGAAAACATGCAAACTCCAAACAGAAAACTCTCAGATTTTCTGAAAATCTCGTGAAGGCAATAACTCAAAAAGTAAGTTACCTAGGATTCAAATTTATAACCTTTACTAAGCAAACAAACATCCATGTTTTCAAAATGTATCCTAAATATAATGTCCAACCCCTAAGCCTGAATTTAAGATTCTAAATAGATTAACTGACACTTTAAGATTTTTTTTAATCCAAATAATACATAACCCTAAATTTGCCACTGTTTTTTCCTCAGCTGGACAGTGTCTAATTGCCTAACCTTTGCACCACGCAAGCTTTCAAGAGAGTGAACACATAATGAAAAAAAAATCAGGTAGCGGGAAATTTGTTGCTAATTTTACAGGTTCAAATTAAGAAAATTTACAGAACATCAGTTTGATTCCTTTCATCTCACTCTGTGAGACAGTTTTACTTCATGTCACTTTTTCTCCCTTCTCGCTCTCCCTCCCTGCTGTCTATTCATCTTTCTCTCTTTCATGGAGTGATGGCTCAATTACCATTCCTCACACTCAGGCTTCAAAAGTGAACAAAATGAAGTAGGATTTCTTGACCATAAAAAAGAAAAAGAGAAAAGAGGGTAAAAAAAAGTTTTTTAATTTTCCCTTAATCCCCTTCTTTGGCTGTCAGAGTTCACTCAGCTCAGTAGTGAGTTGTGACACCAGTAATTTAAGAGGTTTCTGGGTTGGAGCTGAGCTTTGGATCGATTCAGTGAACTCAGTGCTTAATGAAGGAGGAGGGTAAAAACGTCTGAATGAATGTATGAGGGAATCAATTAGTCATAAACTCTACCTCCTATAAAAACTAATATGAAAAATGTAATATCATCTAGGCTTTGTATTAAAAGATCACCTGGTTTGAACAGTATGAAAGTCATGGTGGAAAGTCATTTGTCCAAAGCTTTTCATTCATCTATTTTCCTAAGTGCACATCCTTCTGCTTCCCTTTATATCTTCATCTCCCTGTTTCTGAAGTCCCTCCTTTACTCCAGCCTTAATCCTTTCTTTCCCTAAGTGCTAGCTCCCAGCCTCGAGCCTCGGGGATCCACACGACTTGATTGTGTTTTGATGTTCTTGTGAAACCTACAAGTGCACTCAGCACTCAAGACCTATAACATACATTTTGAAAACCGCTCACCCTGTGGAAAAGAGATGGAGGAGAATCCAAGAGTGTTTACCATTATTGTAGTGAGCACAACGTAAACACTAGCGGCTGCATAAATACTCACAAATCCCTATACATGCAAGAGGGAGAAAACATCCTGTAGTGATACCGATTCCTTTGTATCCTTCCTTTTTCATGTCATGAAATACAACCCCCACCCCTCCCCGCCTTTCTTTAATGTCAGGGAGTGATCTGCTTTAAAACCATGGAGGGGCCACGGTAACTTTAGATACACTTTTAATCATTGTAGTTAATTCAAAAGCACAATCATTTCTTAACCTTTACCAAAGAGTTCCACAAAAATGAATTTTGTCAGCTTGTCCACTGTTTGAAATCCAAGCACACGGGTGGTTTGAATTACTGAGGTGATTTTCACATTTATCCATGTTCAATTCACAGTGGAATTACTTTAAAGTTATTCTTCTTGAAAATAGTCATGAGGGCTTTAATAGTTATTATTAGATACTGGCTCGGGCATTGCTATGTGGAGTTTGCAAGTTCTCCCTGTTCTTGCGTGGGGTATCTTTGGGTTCTACTGCATGGGCCCACTCCTGAAGACCTTCTATGACTCTGTGGTGGCCTCAGCTATCTTTTATGGTGTGGTCTGCTGGGGCAGCAACATCTCTGCCGGGGACAGGAAGAGACTGAACAGGCTGATCCGAAGGGCCAGCTCTGTCCTAGGATGCCCTCTGGACTCAGTGGAGGTGGTGAGTGACAGGAGAATGGTAGCTAAGCTGTCATCCCTGTTGGACAACATCTCCCACCCCATGCAGGAGACTCTGACAGCACTGAGCAGCTCCTTCAGTGGCAGGCTGCGGCACCCACGGTGTGGGACGGAGAGATTTCGCAGGTCTTTCCTCCCCACTGCTGTCAGACTCTACAACAAAGACTTCAACTGATCAAACACACACAAACCCACACGTGTGCAATAAGACTGCTATAAGTGCAATTCTTTTTTCTGACAAAGTTGTACTTTTGTATTTTCTTACTCAGTTGTATATAGCATTTGTATTGTATTTTATTCTATTGTATATAGTATTTTATTTTATTCCATTCCAGTGTCTTCTAATTTCTGCTACATAACTTTGCACTTTTGCTGTAACAAAACAAATTTCCCACCTGTGGGACTAATAAAGGTCATCTTATCTTATCTTATCTTATCTTATCTTATCTTATCTTATCTTATCTTATCTTATCTTAAGTCATGACTCTAAATTGGCCTGGTTTGAATGTGAGAGTGTGTGATTTATTAGTCAGACTTGTAAACTTCTGCTGTGGCTGTACGCTGCCTCTTGGCCAGCAACAACTGTTGTAGGCTCTATTTTACCTACTTTTCTATGAAACTGACTAACAATAATAAAAATAAGCAAATTAGATTAGATCGTTTTAATATCACCAAACTCTATGGCAAGCCTGCTAACTGGTCTACCTCACAGATGCAAACAATAAGCACAGTGAGAATATCAGTGGACTACAGATGTATAGACCCTTCAGCTGTATTAGTTCAACTGGTAACCATAAGCAATGACAATACTTTAAATGCAACAAACAAGTTGTAGGTTGTGATTGTATCAATGTAAAATAACAAAAAAATTAAAATGATAAACTAATTTAATGTTGAGTCATAAAGGTTACTGAAACTATAGGAGTTTTGGTGGATTTTTGTCTCATTACAATCAATGTAATGTAAATGGTGCACATACCCCCTGGAGATGTTTTGACTAGTCACAGCAGAAAAGCCTCCATTAAGCTGCACCTTGTGACAGCGAGCCAGCAAAAACGCTACCAGAATAATTAAATGTAAGTAGGAAAATGGAATTTAGACATTGGTAATTGAATCATTCATAACTGTTCCTTTTGTGGCACATCAAATTAACCTCAGTGAAAAATCTCTTAGGTGACCATTTAGTAATCCCATTGCTGTAAAGCCTAATATGTTTAACCATAATATGAGTTTCCCAAGTTAATAGCAAGTACCAGTAACAAGTAGGTAGTGAAATATAAAGAATCCAAGTGATTTTCTTTTCTAATCCTCATCTAATACGCATATCCCCATGTGTAGCTCTGTCATTTGATTATTAGTCACAAAGGCATCCCTTGCTTAAAGACTGGTTGTTATATGAGGCACAAATATCACCATGTTCTGAATAACTAATATTAAGTGTAGCTGTTCTCCAAAATGTTATAATCAACTGTAACATCCAGGAAACAGTACAAAAGTGGATTTCTAAAGTTGAATGGACTTAACAATATCATAGTTTCTAATATATAAAGATTAATATGATCCATATTGTTCCATTGTTCCTGGAAACTATGGAGGCCATCTGATTGTCATAATCAATAAACCAGTTTAACATGATTTGAGCTTTGTGACTTAGTGGATTATTATGCTGCAAGCAGCCATCGGAAGATGGGTACACTGTGGTCATAAAGGGATGGACATGATCAACAACAATAGTCAGGTAGGCTGTGGTGTTTAAATGATACTTATATTGTACTGAGAGGACCACAGCCGTCAGCTGCTACCTGTACTGTTTCTACTAGCTCTGTTAATTTCTGTTTTCTTTAATACTGCCACTACTCTTCAGGTCTACGACTTCAAATCGCTGTTAAATATCCGTGCCACTGT
This sequence comes from Perissodus microlepis, assembly GCF_051167445.1. Taxonomy (NCBI): domain Eukaryota; kingdom Metazoa; phylum Chordata; class Actinopteri; order Cichliformes; family Cichlidae; genus Perissodus; species Perissodus microlepis. The sequence goes on from NC_140461.1 coordinate 23,398,397, forward strand.
TGAGGAACAGTACCGAAAGCCCCCAGGATGTGAGGATTTCCGTATTCCACCTGTGGTAGAAACCATAACTTTGTTTCTCCGCCGCTATCCACCTAGCCTTCCCCTCAGGAAGAAACACCACAGAAGGCGAGGGAAATGAGCCGGAATACTGGTCAAATTCATAAATTGCGTGGCGGCATGCATGGCGATATTTCCGGTGACTAATCCTTGTATTCTTCTTAAGAACCTTGCCCCGGACAACAAATGGTTTATCTCCTGGAGCTCCCTGGAATCGGCCCATTGGATTATAACGGTGACTCCACATTTTAATATCCAGCGCCCTCGGCATCCTTCCCCACGTCTTCGCAGAGCGGGAGTGGATTATCAAAACCCTCTCCCCCTATGCCGATCATCCCGGCCAGCGGGGCATTCCGCGCTAGCTAAACTGGCCCTGGTTAACGCTAGATCGCTAGCCAACAAAATCTTCATTTTGAATGATTTTTTCACCACTCGGAATTTGGACTTTCTCCTGGTAACCGAAACTTGGCTGAACTTGGGTGAGTTGAGCCCGTTCTCTGAACTTCTTCTTGTTCAGTCAGTCAAAGGCCCAACTCACAAACACGGTCATACCCTGGATCTTGTACTCTCTTACTCCATTGACACTGAAATCTGTAAAACATAAATTTTTCAGACCACATGCCTGTCCTATTTGAGTTTCCCTTTTTAGGTCAGCCTGGTAGATCTGTTGTGCACAAACTCCGATCTCATACGATCAATTCAGATGCAGATCGCTTCGCCCATTCCTACAAAAATCTAAATCAGGCATTACCTACTAACAGTACCACTCATTCGACCACTGATAGTCTGCTTTCCCTGTTCAACTCAGCTTGTCTGGAAATACTGGATTCCATTGCTCCTTGTACCATTAGGTATCTAAAACCTAAAACCCAACCGTGGTTAAATAATGACACCAGGGAATGCAGACGGGCATGTAGAAAAGCAGAAAGAAAGTGGAAAAATGACCGTCTCCAAGTGTCGTTTGAAGCACTTAGAGAATCCCTGTCAAGTTACCAGAAAGCTGTAAGAGCAGCTAAAACAAAATAATTTTCCAAGATCGTGTCCAACAACTGTCATAAACCTCGGATTTTATTTGGTATTACAAACTCAGTTCTTAATCCTCCCACTGCTGATCCTCATATAGCAGTGAACATAACAAGTGAGAATCTAATGAAATTCTTCATTAATAAAATTGTAGATATTAGATCCCACATTATTCCTCCCATTTCTGACCCAGGTGTTTATACTCCAACCTTGGCTGTTTTTGATCACTTCGAGCCAGTATCACTTTCATTACTTAACAAAGTAGACAGAAACTTGAGACCTTCAAAATGTACCCTGGATATCATTCCACCTAGGTACTGAAAGATGTTTTTGACACTGTTGGTACATGTCTGCTTTCTGTTGTCAATAGCAGTCTTCAGTCTGGGTCTGTTCCCTTTGATTTTAAACATGCTGTGGTGGAACCCATCCTTAAAAAGCAGAATCTGGACTCAACAGTTCTATCAAATTACCACCCAATCTCTAAATTGTCCTTTTCGTCAAAAGTTCTGGAGAAAATTGTCCTTCTGCAGCTCCAGACCTTTTTAGACCAACACAACATTGGTGTGTTTTGGTGGTTTTAAAACGCACCACAGCAATGAAACCGCTCTTTTAAAAGTTTCTAATGACCTTTTAACTTTTACCGACTTGGGAGATTCTGCTATTTTAATATTATTAGACCTCAGTGCTGCTTTTGACACAGTAGATCACAGGATTCTTATCTCTTGACTGCAACAATGTGCCAGAATTAAAGGGTTTGCTTTGGAATGGTTTAAATCCTACTTATCTAATCATACTTTCTCTAAAGACGACCCTTTTTGCGGGGTACCCCAGGGCTCTATCCTTGGCCCAATCGTTTTGTCAATTTATATGCTCCCGTTGGGATCTATTTTTAAAAAATATGGAATTTCTTTTCACTGTTACGCAGATGATTCTCAGATTTACCTTCCACTAAAATGAAAAACTGTGAATCCTCTGAAGGGACTGTTTGATTGTCTAGAAGATGTCAAGGCATGGATGGCTCTAAATTTTCTAAATCTAAATAAATAGAAAACTGGTCCTTCTGACCATTATGACCTTGGCCCCTTAGAAAATTATAAAAAAAAACCCTTTGCAAGAAATTTAGGGGTGATTTTGACAGCAATTTAACATTTGATAAACAGATAAATAATATAGTCAAAACCAGTTTCTTTCACCTTCGCCTAATTACAAAAGTTAAGCCCTTTCTCTATTTCAGAGATTTTGAGAAAGCGATCCATGCCTTCATCTCATCTCGCCTTGACTTCTGTAATAGTCTCTACTCTGGTGTCACCTCTTCATCAATTGGCCGACTGCAGCTAGTTCAAAACACTGCAGCACGGCTCCTAACTGGCACACGCAAGCAAGATCATATATCTCCTATACTTGCCTCACTATACTGGCTGCCAGTCAGCTTTCGAATTGACTTTAAGATCTTAACACATGTTTTTAAGTCGTTGCATGGACTAGCCCCTACATATCTTGCTGATCTCCTAACCTGGTATTCTCCCCCAAGATCCTTAAGGTCTGCAGACCAAATGCTTTTGGTTATCCCTAGGTCCAGATTAAAACACAGAGGAGACGGGGCATTTGCTGTGACTGCCCCCAAACTTTGGAATACATTGCCTTTGCATATCCGATCCTCCCCAACACTGGGTACTTTTAAAAGTCGTCTAAAGTCCCATTTTTATTCTCCGGCTTTTGATTCATCATGAGTTTGTTACTATTATTCTTTTTTATGATTTTATACTCTTCTAAAACACTATTCTGTTTTTTATGTTTATTGATTTGTCCATTTTATTGTACAGTACTTTGGTCAACAGCTGTTGTTTTAAAAGTGCTATATAAATAAATTTGAACTTGAACAATGTGCCAAGAAAATATCCCCTCACCATGGCAGGATGGGGCCATGCTTTTATGTAGTTTACGTTAAATTCGGACTCTGCCATCTTGATGTTACGGCCAAAATCGAGACTCATCAGACCAGACAACATTTTTCCAGTCTCCTGCCTGCATGAATCATTGCTTCACATTCATTTTCTTAGCTAACAGGAGTCACTCCAACTTTGGTCTTTTACTGGTGTAACTTATCTGTTTCAACATGATATACAGCAAAGACATCAGAATGTCATTCGGACTGAATAAGCGGATGGTAAGAAAAGAAGGGGATCGCGCTGCCAGAAGGCAGGAGTGTCTCAGGGACATGTTTACGGAGCCTGCACCTGGTGAGACAGACCCCAGCCTCTATGGATCTTGTACTTAGAGCATGTTCCTGTGCTGTCATGATTAGTGTCTCTGTGCTGTCTTTCAGTCCAGCTTTGTCCAGCCACTGGTAGGATTTCTATAACCCCCCATGCTAACCAAGCCTACCTCGGGTATGAGTGAGAGACAGAAAAATTAAGCCATACCAATTCGGACGTTGCCTGGATTAACATCAGGCGTTGAGGAACCAGGACAAACTGATGAGAAGTGGGCTACTGGAAGAAGAAGGCATAAGTGGGCAACATATATACATATACATATACACACACATATATATATAGTACTTATTTGGGAGTGATGTCAGTCCAAAATCCAAAAAGCACTGGGCAAAGCCTTGCATTAAAACCTTGAGAGTCCCAGCCAACGCAGTAAAGGCTCGAATCCAAAAACAGCCCTGATATTTCAAAGGTAACCTGCCTAGCACCACTGCTCCTTTCATATTATGCATGGGGACTGTTTCCTTGTTAAAATAAAACACCATGAGACTCTAAGTAATTGGGCCAATAATGACAATCATAGCTGAACATTAGCTGAACTGCACTGTGCACCAGAAATTAATGTTCTTGCGTACAAAGAGGTAGAGAGAGAGCGCATATCATGGACTGTGTACACCAATGTAGACGTGTTTTATTAAATTAGACATGTAACAAGTGCCTAATCAATAATCAAGAAGTTGTCACCCTTTCGAACTACGTCCTGAACTGGCACAATCAGAAATTAGATTATTTCTTAATTTATGTCAGCAGAAATGTGCCAACAAGCAACAAGAAGCGTAAGTGTGAAAGCCTTTCGGGAACTATCGGTCCAAGATTGAAAACAGACACAGACAGCCTTTTCTGTTGTTGCTGCTTTGCCACATTCATTATGCACAGCAAGTTTAAATGAATAATGCAGGTGACTAAATGGTTCTACAGAAGTAGTTCAATTATCATCATGAATAATAAATTTATTATTAAAAGGTGCTTGGAGATTTTAGTCACACTGTGAAGCAGTGTATAATCACTTTCCTAGACTTGTGTGTCAAATTAGCTCCTCTCCAGCATGACCTACACCAATTACAAACCCTCAGAATATCTCTTTTAACGCAGAGGGCAACATTTTCAAAAGTAAGATATTTACACACAAAAAAGAAAAATTACACTTTTAAAAAGGTGGCAGATGCATCACGATTGCTTTTACAGTCAGAAGCAGATTAGTTTAGCTCTGAAAGAAAAAAAATGTTACAAAATTGTGAAGCAACTACGACATCAGGATGTCTGAAGCAAAAATCAGGTTTATAGTTGTGAGAAATGGCTTTATTTCTTTTTCCTAGTTGTTCCTCTCCCAATTAAATGATAACATAAATCTTTTATCTTCTTCTACCATTTAAATTCCCTTCAATCCTTTTTCCTGGCCATGTTTTGTCCACTCCTTTGCCCATCAATAATCCGAAAATTAGAGGGATTAAATTATTAAAGAAGTTCCAGCTGTAGTTTTAATAGATACACGTTAGCGTTCCACATCACCCATTCATCATTTTTGCATACTGTACTCACTTAATGAACTTTTCAGGAATTCAGGTTTTCCCAGCATGCTTTTAGCAAGATAATGGGAAATGTGAGTTAGACCTTGTCGTATCAAGTGTCTTGGTTAGAACTTCAGCGCATTATCTTGGCTGTGTCTACTTGCCTAAATCCACTGAGCTGCAGGTATACCTAATAAAGTGTATTTTCAGTGTATATTTTTGAACCAGTATAAAGTTATTGTTTTGCTTTGCCAAAGGCAACCTAGTCCAATTATTCAAATCCAACACATTTAGTCTGATACACAAAATGTGTTGGATTTGCATTTTGCCCAATTAACACCTAATTAATGAGCATAATATAAAAATCTCAGTCTTCAACATAAAGTGAGGATGTATTGCAGTGCAGTGAAACGTTTTTTTCTCTGCTTTGTCGGATTTCCATGCATATGTTTCACGAACATTACAAAAAAGTCCAGCTGGAGAAAATAACTGGATATCACTGCAAATGTTATATTCTGAATCTTTACTCAGGCATGGTACAATGTATGACACTTGTTAAAGACAAATTGCAGACAAGTAAGGTTAATCATGTTAACTAAAAAGTAATGAGGTGGAAGATAAAGCGGAAAAGAAATAGCTGGCAGGAAGCAAAAAGAGACAGCGGGTCAAAAGAGCTGCCAACCTTTATTGCAACCAGTGAGCCAAAAGATGAATGTAAGTAAGGTGAGAGGAGGGCAAACTCTCATATGTTAGACTATACAAGAAAAACTGAACAAGTATGATGAAAATGAAGGCATTTTTTAAACAATACTAAGAGCTGCTAGCTGATCTTTATGCACAAAGTACTCAGAACCACAATCGCAAAGCTCATGTTAATGCTGCATTACACGTTAGAAGATCAATAAACCCTGTATGAGTCATCCTTCTGTGAGCCATAATTGCCCATCCATAAAGTAGATGCTGGGATTCTTCTTAGGATAAATACGAATTTGCACCGCTTACTAGAAGAGTCAGAGGTTCATTAAATTCATTAAGGTGTATGCTATAAATTATGAATATCTGTCTAAAATTTCATAGCTATACACTCAATACCTGTTAGAGATTTGAACCAAAGTGGCAGCAAACAGCAGCAAACAGCTGACATTTCTGTTAATTCAACTGCATCACTAGTAATATATCACATACAGCTGGTTGTTAACACAAATATCCAACCTGCTAAAGTTCAAATTGAACATCAAAATGGGGAAGAAATTAGATTTACGTGACTCTGAAAGTGACATGCTGTTAGTGACAGACTGGCTGGTCTGAGTATTTTAGTTCTGTTGATCTACTGATATTTTCGCACAAAACCATCTCTAGGGTTTACAGTGAATGGTCCGAAAATGAGAAAGTATCCATTGAACAGCAGTTTTCAAGGTAAAAATCCCCCGTTGATGCCAGAGGATAATGGACTGACTGCTTCAAGTTGACTGGAAGGAACCAGTAACTCAAATTAGCACTCGTTATAACAAAAGTCTGCAGACAGGTATCTCTGGTGTTGAAAAAAATTGAACCCTGAAGGATATGGATGATGGCAACAAAAGAGCACCTTTGGGATAAAATGGGAGATCCTCACGATGGATGTGCAGCTAACAAATCTGCAGCAACTGTGTGATGCTGTCCTGTCAATATGGACCAAAACCTCTGAGGAATGTTTCCAGCTCCTTGTTGAATCTGTGCCATGAGGAAGACAGCTCTAAAGGCAAAAGGGGGTCCAACCCAGGCATCATGTACCTACTAAAAATAACTGAGAACTCAGAAGAAGAGACAAAATCCATCCATCCATTTTCTAAACAGCTTATCCAGGCGCGTCATGGCGGGCCGAAGCCTTTGTGACAGTTCCCCAATCACAGAGTCGTAACATCACTCTCAAGTCCAAAAAAATTAATTAGGGAGATTTGTCATATTAGGGAGATTTGTTTTGTTTTGATGCATTGCTATCCGTGAATAGGAAAAACAGTATTGTGTGATATAAATTTAAAGGCCTTTGCTTGGGTACATGGAGGATCTGGCTTGCTGAGAGTTACTATGGTACTTTTCTCTCTGGTCAGCAAGAAGGCACAAGCCTGATGACACTTCTTTGCAGTATCCCCCTGGAGGACTGATACATGGGTCCCACTGGCTCAAAAAAGGGCCTGAGCTTAATCCTAAAGGAGAGAGAAAGAGAGAATGAGCCGGCAAAGGAGCTTTTCATAGATGTCAAGCTATTAACAATTTATCCAATAGTGCTATTTGGGCTTGAATAAACAGACTTACAGTGTTACACAGGAACATGCAAGCTGCAGGCCATCCTGGAAAATTGCTTTCAGTCTGACAATTTTAACACAGATGACTTCTGTTCAGAGTTCAGTTTTTGTGCTATCTGCTATATTGAAGAATAGTGTGTGCAAACCTGTAGCTATCAAATACTTTTGAAGGGCATGAAGCCTTTCACATCCTTTAATCACTCAGAGGATTCTGCATCCCACTGGGCCTCTTAGACACAGCTGCAATCCAATTCTTAAACCACAAATCTGGGCTTCCCCTCCTGCCACCAACATCGATCGTGTAACAACAGGTGTTCGTAGGTGCTCAAATGTGGTCAAGCATTGACTAAAAGCCTTTTTGAGCTTAAGAACAAAGGAAATTAGCTCAGTAGGCAGCGAGAGGGGGAACATTGCAGTTTATGTGATGTCCTCTAGATGTTTGATATCTCACCTTCTCTTTACTCCTGAGATGCTGAGCTGAATACGTAACACGTATTTGAAAGGAAGTTGAAAATTTTGTGAACTCTAAACCAAAGAAAGGTCTTATTTATTTTTTTAGTTGACAAATTTAAAAGTTTTCAGAGTATAAAATATAAAGATTGCATGCTGGATGCACTGTTCGAGATCTCAAAGTGGTCAAGTTAACATAGATGTTTTCATTAATTTAACTTAGTATTCATTTATCCTGTTTATTCCGTAATTCATCACTACATAAGACCTGTTGCCACTGATTTTCAGTTCAGTGCCTGTGTAATTTAGCATATCTCAGTCTTTTCTCCCTTTTCTCACCCCTCCACTAAGACCATTTCTGATGAGGCTTCAGTAAACAGTAGATGGATCGGATCTGGATTTGAAGGGACAGAATGATCTCTCAGGTCCTCTGTCAGGGCTTTGCTGAATTTTACTGTTCATCTGCTGTACATAGTTTTTAGGCCTGCCATGTCTCCTTTGCCCTGCATTTGTCCATGTTTTTTAAGGATACTGTAATTCTACCACTTCCACCCACACCTTTAATCAAAACTCTGAGCAACCCACACAAGACTAAGATGAAGCATTTCTTTTTGTTTTAACAAATTCTCTTAGATCTTTCAGATGATTTGCTTGTTGAAGTTGATTTTCATTTAAGAGCTTTATGTTCGCTACCTGATACACAGCGCTCCATTTTCAAGGTTTTTTTCCTTGCTTATGCGGAGATATAAGATCCATTTTTGTTAAAAAATTATAAAAAAGAAAACCAACAGAATTATAACAAACCAGATATCGATATTACCCCAATTAATTTGTTTTGTCCATTGTTTAACCTGACAAATAATAAAGGCTTAGAAACTCTGATTAAAAAAACAAACAAAACAAAACAAACAAAAATAGTAATTATATCCCCTCACTCAATAAAGATAAAGCCTCTGCTTCTACTGACTCTTAATGCTGTCACAGTGTTATTCAATATCTTAGAGAAGTTAAGGTCAGACTCAGTGTAGCCAACTTTATTAACACTCGTCTGCGCAAACTTTGTGATATTTCTTCTTTGGCGATGTGGCGATGGTGACTGATGTGAAGAGCGTCCTGTTTTGCATGTCTTTGAAAGGGCTGAATGTATGTTATCTGTACCGTGTCTATTTATTTTCACAGTTATAATTATTTTCCCAGGATCACACAAACATGAACAAGATGTTAATTGTGACCTTTCTGCTTTTGACTAAAATGAAACTTCCCCCTAAGGGGAAGTGAGATTTATCAAACATTACAAGCCTGCAAAAGGGCAGAATGAGCCGAGAATGGAAATTAAACTTAACGTACACATGACTTTATTTTCATAACCCCCTTTCTTTCAGCGCAGAGCTGTTTATTAGCAGCGGTAACTCGCTAAAATGTTGGTTAATAGTTATAGTTAAACAGTCCACTAAAGTGTAATGTTAAAAGTTGGATATGTCTGATGGTTTTATAACTTGTAAGTTCTTGGACTTGCAGGTGTAGATAATATTTTAAGTTTTGCAATACAGCCACTTCATAATAATTACAATTTTCGAAAGGAATAAATGTTAATGGAAAATGTAACAGAAAGGGCTGTGACTCAAAATGAAGAACATTTTGTTCCGACATAATTAAATTCATGATCTATAAAAAGACTGAGGTGCATTCAAAACAATGTGTAGAGAGGTGACACGGCCTTGGCGTGATCTGATGAAATAAAGAATAAATTTAAAAGAATAAATAAATAATAAAACAATCGATTCACTTTTTTGACATTTCGGTTTATGCACAGGTTACAGAAATGCAGAATTGAGTGATTGTTTATTTTCCATCCTGGGATTAGCTTTTTCCTCCTGGTACATGTTTTTATAATAACCTACTGGCCACCTGCCTTCAAGCGCCAACTTTAACTTTTACTAATTGACAATAAGTGGACTGAGGGCCAATAACAATCTATTACTAAATGGTCTGAGACACAGCTGTGCTACATTCAGCAGACCTGTGACCATGTTATTAGCACAACAAGGTATCAGCTGAAGCTTAATTGTAGCTGTTTGTCTGTAATGCTGTTGAATGGAAGAGTCTGGGATTAGCAAAGTTACTATACAATTCATTTTGTGGGGATCACAAATGCATGTGCAACTGTCTGTCACACAGTTGTTGAACTCTGGAATAAAGTTACTGAACATCAACGTGACAATGCATTTCCATCTATTTACTTTTTCGGGGGGAATCAGAGGCTGAAATCCGGCCTGTAGGGAACCCATGGATTACCCATGGATGACCTAACTGTATTCATTTGGATTTAATATGCCATTATTTCTTCAGTCTGCACACTGACTTCAGAGAAGTTTATGCATTGTAATTTCAGATCCAGTTAGGGGAAAATTAAATTTGTCTTTCTAAATCATATTTCCAGTACACAAAAATTGTTCATTTGTATGATGAACAAGTAAGAAACTTAACCTTTAAAGCATTTACGCACACATTCACACCTGCACCACAATCAATTTCCGTGCAACTTTTTTTTCTAATCATAGCCAATAAAAGAGTGTTGTCTCTCTGTTTCTGCGTCTGCTTCCCGTACATCAGGATAGCTTGTCATTTCTCTTTGCTGAGTGCTCCTCCTCCTTCCCCTAGCTCCACTTCTTCTTCTTCCCCTGTCCTCACTCTTCTGCATGACCAGTTCCATGTCAGCCCTTAATTGTGTTTTGATGTTCTTCCAGACCTGCAATTGAGCTCCATTCTCGCCAGCCAAAACAGAACAGACATTTGTCAATGCGCAGCTAACGTGAGATTCCCCACTCTCTAACACGTTATCTGCTGCTTTTATCCATTTCATCCTCTTTTCCTCCTTTCTCCTGTCCCAGTGTTATCCAACTTCTGTCTGTCTGTCCATCCATCCATCTATCTATCTATCTATCTATCTATCTATCTATCTATCTATCTATCTATCTATCTATCTATCTATCTATCTATCTATCTATCTATCTATCTATCTATCTATCTATCTATCTATCATCTAGCAACACTTCAGAGTTGTGCAATGAAGCAGTAAGATCAGAGAAGGATGAAACCAAAGACCTTCTTCCCCCTCTGGGGCCAATGTCACATGTAATAACTGTTACTTATAAGGCAAACTCTCTCTCTCTCTCTCACACACACACACACACACACACACTGTTAGACTGTCCTAACACTCAACTAAGCTCGGCTTGAGGAGTAAATATTTGTGCTGTGCAAGCTCTAGACATAGGAAGGCTCCTCACCTCAGCACTGTGCCACCAAATCATAAAATATTCAGAGAGAGGAAGACGGGAGGAGGGGAGAGAATGAGGGAGTGGGAGAATGAGAGGAAAAGAAGGATAGAGAAAGAGTGAGAGAGAGGGGGGGGAGAGAGGTCACACATAACAGAATGAGATGGACGGAGGGGAAGAAGTGCGGGCGTAGGTGGCTCGGTAAAACAGCACAAGATCTGAAGGGAAGGAGTGGGTTGTTTGTGGAAGGGAGGAGAAAGGGGAAAAACAGAGGACATGGTGAGGGAGGCAGAGGGAATGAACAACAAGGCTGAAGGGAGAGAGAATAAAACACAGAGAGGAAAGGTTGAAGAGTGTGACAAGACAGAACGAAGGCTAAAGGAGGAGAGTTGGAGAGGAGGAATGGGTACTCTAAAAGTAGAAGACAAACAAAAATGTAGCCTGACAGGCAGACAACATTAGGAATAATCACACAGCACAATGTGTGGTGTCCTACAGCAGAGGAGATGTGTAAGAGTAAATGGATTGCGGGAAATGATGCTCTAAAGCTCTTAATGGTCCCAGTCAGTCTGCAGCTGAAGAGTGATAATCCCTATCCAGGACTTAATGAGGGTTTATTCTTTCACAGGTCATTCTGTCCTGGGATCTTGAAAGACTTCTCACTGTTAAAGCTGCTCTATTCACAACCACTCTGCTCACTTTGTGACTTTGAGGAATCACTACACCACACTGCTATCCTTTTTGTAGTATTTGTTCTTGTGACTGAGTAATGTCTACTTTGAGTTAATCACAGTAATTTTACTAAAAAGCAAACCAAGGACTTTTAGCCATTTTCAGCCTTTATTTCATAAAATTTTATTTCCCCAACAAGGTGAGTCCCGAGGCAAAGGTGGTGTCAGTGCTGCTTGTTGTTATTGTTGACCCTCTAGTTGGCTGATATTCATGAAAATTAACACACAGGTGGAGCATTGTCAAAACAAGAACTAAAATTTCTGCAAAACTGCACCGGCCACACACTAGTGATTTACAGTTTTTAGCTATGCTGTCACAGCTATGGGTAATAAAGTCAGCCATTTAGATGGTAATACAGTATCTCAGCAACGATATGATGGATATTCATAACATTTTGCCAGTTAGATCCCCATGAATTAAAATAGCAGGTGCTTTTTCCGCTGCTGTGACCCTCAGTGGTTATGCTACGAGGGTCCGTCGGCAGTAATCAAAGAGACATGGGTTTGCTTGATTAAAGTTATCATGACTTTTACTTTTAAAAATCACCTGCTGTACAACAACAGCCAAGTAGTATTTCTTTCTATTCACACTTCTTCATTTGGCAGGTGCTTTAGTGTAAAGCCACAGCTGTGCTTTCGATTCAAGGTTGAATTGGTTGTGTGCTATTTTTAAAGTTAACACACTAAAACCATGTGCAGCAGGTAAAAGGTAAAGTTGAGAGGCGTTAATGATGCTGTTGTTACAAAAGGCAACAAGCCAACATAATTAAAACAATCACAACAGTGACATTTGCTGAGATAATTTGCCTTTGCACACATTCATTTGGTGTTTATACCATTTATGTATAATATAATAAATCTAAGAATTCCCCGTATGTGTATGAATGTTGTTTGCACTTCATTCATATGATCAATGTCAAACTTGACAGGGTTGTTGCTAGATATCATCAAATGTAAAGGTATGAACTGATAAAATAATAGTTTAAATAGTTCTGTAGGTTCATAAAGCCCCATCCTTATATAAAGCGATTCCCTCTCTGCCCATCACTTTTTAGTAGAAAACAAGTCACCAGTGGACACTCCGTCATCTGTCAGTCAACAATATCTACTCATCAACGTCACTTCAGAAGCAGTTATTTCACCTGTCGTTGCCACATGTCTCCAAATGTCATTGACATCTCAGGGTCTCTGGTGGCTACGTCAGCGCTAGTCTATTCCTGTGTGTACTCCCCTTTATGCTTGATGTCTCACTCCTCTGGTGCCTGCATACCGATGTCAGACAACATAGTTTATAGATTAAACCTCCACTCACTGTGACATCTAAATTCGCAGTCACAAACATGCCTGTAACAGTGACAACTGCTCTAGTTAGGAAATATTGAATATCTGCACCAAATTTCTGGGAAATGGATGATTTTAATGAGGACTCATTCTTTGAGAAAAAATTGTTTGTAGGAAAAATGCACTCACTCCGTTTGCTTATAGAGCAAAAATAGAATCATGAAAATATGGAAAGCAGTTACATTCAATTCCCTCTGCGGGAAGTAAATGGCTTAAAATTGACCGTTAGGATCAATAGCCACTAGTCTTTCAAACAGCAGTTCAAATGGAAGATACAAGAGAAAAACATAACGCTGAAAACAAGTGCAAATACTTTACTTTTTTTCTTTTTCTCTTTTTAAAATATATTGTAAAATATGGTCATTTTCAGGTATCACTGTCTGTGAGATTCAGGGGTGTTTCCATGATTTTTATGTGGTTGTTGTCAAGAAGGCTGACATGACTCCCAGAGACCTGCAGCAACATTATCAGAAGGCTTAAACTCTGTTGACTGGCAGTGTCCATATTATGTACATTACACTTTATAACGAACCAAGAAAGGCTGCTGTGTACAGCACCACTGTATCGTTAGTGCTGAAAGAAGCAGGCGATGTTACACTAGGTAACCACTTGAGTCATAGCCAAAGAACCAATGAGCTCTATATTTGTTATAAAAAACAAAGTTAAAGAAAGGGAGGTTAAAAAAGTTAATTTTGAAAGTTAATATTTTTTGTCTACTTAAAATTGGCTAAATTATCTAGAACTTTAATTAAAAGTAAATGCATTCTCTTAAACAAGAAGCCACTGACAGCAGATGTTCTCAATTCAGGATTCATTCTTTTGCCCTTTTTCCTGATTAACAACCTGATTTAAAAAAACTAACAAAAAAAAGCCTTGAAGTTGCTTTGGGTTATAAGAATTAGATTTACCAAAGTTAGTCTCAGTAATCATGGACAGGTTGTCAATCTATCGCAGAGCTAACATCGAGAGACAGACAACCATTCACACTCATAGTCAGTTTAGAACTGCCAGTTAATCTAACGGCATGCATGTCTTTGGACCGTGACGGGAAGGTGGAGTACCTAAAAAAATCATACAGGGAGAATATGCAAACTCCACTGAAAGGCCCCAGATTGGAGCACATTTACTCTCCCTCACCTGACCTGTAACTCTGGAGTCCATACGGTGATTATATCATCCCTCTGTCTGCAGACTCTAACAGTTGTTTCCACTATTGTGTTACAGCTTGAGGATCACAGGCCATTAATCAGGATGGGTCTTTGGAATCGAGATGAAAGTCTTCTCTACACATGTTTTATCCAGAGCTTACAGTGTAACTGTAAATCATTAATTTGGTTCATTTCTAATAAGACACCCACTGCAAGATCTATGTGTGTGTCTGTTTGAGTGCACATTCAGCCCATCATACTCTGCATTAACTTAAACCATATCTGTCTGCTTTCCTTCCTCCCTGACACCATAAATAGAAACTGCCCCAGACACATTACTATTCCAACAACATAATCCAATGCAGGTATAACCTACATCACAGCACAGAATTGATACACTAGTCTAATAATGGCTTCATATTTCCCTCTATATCCCCTAACGTCCCATGGAATCAATACCACAGCAGAAGCCGATGGAAATGACGCATTTTACATGATGTAAAGTGAGAAATGAGGTCACATATCAACAAGAACAAGTTTTATTTGCTTGCAAGGACTTGGCAGCTGAATGTCTGGTTGTGGTACAAAAAATCAGCTCCTCAGCCTGCGCCAGAGCATCCCTCCTATCCTGAGAGGAGGGAGAGGGAGCGCGAGATACACGCAGTGATACAGAAACACAACAGGGGATGCACCGGCTGCAAGTGAGGCGTTCGGGATTGTTCCCTTTTTCTTCTCTCGGTTGGGGATGAAAACACTGACTAACAAGCGCTGCCCACTGACTTTGCCACGCACACAATCGTCGGAACTTCGCTTTTGGACACTTTTGTCGTTTTGTGCGCTTGCAAACGTTACCCTGTGCGTGTTTTGAGGTTCACAGATCAATACTCATCGAATTAAGTATTGTTATCATTTAAGTTACTGCAGCTTAAGTTGTCGGGGTTTTGCGCACAATGACTGGCGGTGCACATCGCTCGTCTGCCCGTGCTCACACGGAGGTGTCCGGTATGCGTGCCTAAAAAGAGAGAGAGAGAGAGAGAGAGAGAGAGAGAGAGAGAGAGAGAAAAGGAAGAAAAAAGAACGAACTCCCGTGGATGCGACCGTGACCTCCTGAATCTGGATACTGGGTGGTGGGGGGGATTTCACTATCCTCCTTTATGATACAAACCTTACCTTTTCAGCGAGGAGATCTGTTTAGGAGTCTGTGCAACGTTTCACTTCTGAGCGCACTTGTCTGACTCAACGATGAGCTCCCGTGGGAAATACTGCGTGTTTTTGTTCTTGCTTAAAAGTATCCTGTCGGACCCGGGAACCTCAAATCAAGGTGAGTAAAGGGCGTCACAATGACCACACACTTAGAACAAGGGTGGATGCACCAAATTAGTCTCCTCAAACAAAAACACAACACGCACGCTCACACGCAAAACGCAAAGTACAGCCTTTTTCAACATTTGAGAACGTGTGCATGATGAATATTTAACGAAACAAGTTAATAATTTCTTCACCCATTAAAGCCTGACGGATTTGCTTTTTATTTGTGATTTGTGGAATTTTCTCTCTTATGCCAGCTTTCCGGCATTTGTCAAACAATAACAACAACATTAGCGTTTGACAAATGCCAGCTTCCCGGCATTTGTCAAACAATAACAACAACATTAGCGTTTGACGGATTTTAAAGTGCACTCTGCATTTGCAGCCTGAAATTTTCATTTTGTCGGCCGGACCCATAGATGTCAGTCTTGGTTTCAATACGTTTGTGTTTTGTCCTAATTAATGATCCTGTATTGCTTACAGCACACATCATCCAAAGGCAACATTAAGTCAGGAAGTTTTTCAGATCATTTGACTTAAAATTATACTATTGTTAATGTGAAATTTTCTAAACACTCAAAATACAGTCATTTCAGTGGAAAGGCACAGGTTTAAAAAGAATCAGCACTGCACATGCATTTCAGTTTCATAATACACAACACACCGAAAGTCACAGAGTTCAACTGCAAAAAACAACAACAAAAAAAAGATTCACACCATGGAGGCTGTCTGCTGCTTGGTCTACAGGCTGAAGCTCCTTGAGCCAAAATGACATCTTATTCACCTCCAAGTGCACAGAAACATCACCACAGCTATAGGAACCACTCAGTGCTACTGTAAATGGCAGCCCCTTATATTGCGAAGAGGATTCCTCTAAGGCAGGTGAATCTTATTATGCTGGGCCAGTGGTTGACAGTAGCTTCATCAGAATAGCTCTCCATATTTCAGGATTCATTTTCAAGTCATGCTGACATCAGTGTGCAGTTGCATATGTTTGAGAAAGACAGGAAATAATAGTGTTATTTCTCCTTCGTTGTGCTTGCAAGTCACATGGGTAAATGGTTGCCCTAATGCAATCTGTTCTTGACATCTTCCTCTTTGCACGTTTGCAAAGAGGTCAGTTTAATATTCCTTCCTGAATGTTTAATGTGTAGGATACACGTTTTCAAAGATGACAGGAGCTTCGGTAGCCAAATGTCAAAGTCTCCTTCACTACATTTTTCTGTCTTTTGTGGGAGTGTGTGTGTCTGTGTGTGTGTGGGCGCACACTCATTTTTCCCCACAGGATGTCTGTCTGCCTGTGGTGGTGACAGGCTTAAAGAAGAGGGGATGCACACAGGGGAAACTTGAAAAAATGACATCGTGAGGTGCTTAAAATGTAGTGTGAACAAGCTAATCTATGTTAGATGGTGCAATGTGTCTGAGTGAGTTTTCTAAATGTGAATCACATGTTTATGCCCTCATAGAAAAAAAGAAAATGAGAGTCAGAAGATAGTGTCTGTGGGGGTTTTAATTGAGTCATAAAACATATTTATTTTCTATAAAGTATATTGAAGATTGTTAAAGGGAGTGGTAAATTACCGTTTAAACTTAATTCTTCATAAATAATTTCAATCTGCTTATTTTCAAAAGAGAACCTTTTAGACGAGGCTCTCATACGGCATTTCTGTAAAGTCAGCGTTCTCACAAGAATAGGCGGTAATATGGAAGCAGCATTTTTAGCATTATAATGTATAGGAGTGGGAATTCAGCACAGACATCCACACTGTGGTGCAAAACTACACAGTTGATGTGCTGGTCAAAACAAGGCTATTTTGTAACATAATAGGTTAGGCTTGTTCTTAGCTAATGAGAGGCTCTCCAACTTGTGAGTAACCTTAAATAACTGTAGTTTGTAAGCAATTGAGCCTGACATGTTTGTGTTTCCAGTAAAGTATCTAATTCATTCCTTGGAGTCTTTCTTTTGTCAGTTTCGGTTTAGAGTCTAGAGTCTTGCTTTTATTAGATTCCTGTGGACAGCAGTTCAGCCATGGAAGTGTTGAGAAGAAGTGGATCCCAGACTCACGTGTCCCCCGCTGACTTAAATTAAAATTGCTCATCTGGTACATGAAGTAGAATCAGTCTGCAGTCTTTCAGATTGCATGACATACTCACTTTACTACATGACAAACTGCTAAACCTAAGCCCATATAGCCTGCTTATAGGCTCATTTCTACAACAAATGAATGCAGATGAACATGCAGAATCTCTAAAGGATAGGATTTTCACCAGAAGCTTTCTGTTTCTCTTTGTAGTCTCACTTCTACTGGCAAATTACATTTGTCAGGTAAACACTCCATGCAGAGAGTAAACGATTTTATTGGGAAAAATCTAGGTTTATTAATTTTTTTAACATACAACCTGTGGATGGAACAGGAACTCTTTTCCCAGGTATCCACTGGGAAGACTGGAAGCTCCAAACAGGTGTCTGTTTCCCTGAGGTCGTTTGGTTAGAATTATACTAGGAGAGTTGCACATAACACAGACAAGTTGTCATTCCTGTTATACTTCATTGAGGTCCACATGAAGGGTAGATAAATAGTTGGTGCACTGTTATGTAGTGTTATCACAGATAAGTCTGCATAGTCATGCATGCTTTAATTAAAACATGAGAATAATTATTCTAATGACAATTAACAATAAAAAAAAAAAGAAAATGTGTGTGTTCACCATCTGTGCCCTTTCCCACAAAGGGGTCCATAGAACAGATTAAAAAATGGGTAAAGTGAAAAGAACTGTAATGGTGGCTTGTGCAGATGCAGGTATTCAGCTCTCTTCTGCTGTCACCCTCACGTTTTCAGTTCTCTTAATCTATTGTTCATTAAAAAAATAGCAGCCTTCGTTACATATGCGTCAATTACCATCTTTCTACTATCTATCAGGGACTATGACATGGATCTTGTATTTGACGCAGTTTTTATCCTGCTGAAGATGTTGTGCACACCATTCTCCACAGGAATAACTGTCCCACTAATGAAGTGGCACGACCACGAAGAAAAGTGCAGGAAGTGGGCTAGGGTAACCGAGGGGTGGGAAATTAATTTTCCTCAAGGGGCCACATGAAAAACTGGGACTGTTTTGTAGGGCTGCACAAATAAGCTGAACTCAATTCTGCCTAATATTAATATTAATTTGATCTCTTTATAAACTATTACCGATGAGAATAAATATTACAATTAGCCAATTAAAATATGAACTAGGCAGAGGCAAAACACACACATTCTATTACCATTTAATCAACATGCACAACAAAAACAATTGTGCAAGTTCTTGCTGAATTTCAAATATTTTTACCTTTATACAAAGTGTTACCCTTTTAATTAATTACGTCATCTTTCTCAGTCTTATTTTCTATGTGAGACAAATTCAGTCTGTTTTGGGTATGAACAAGTGATTAAAGTCAGGTTCGATATCTGAGGTCGATATGGAAGCGCGATAACATCAAAAACTTTAGAAAGTTTTTGATGTATACCTTTCTTTTCACAAACCCGAGAATTTCAACTCTTATTAGGAATTTGCCAAGGCTGAGGAAACTGACAGCTGTGTGGTAGCCTATGTCACCATGTGCATTCTCATACTCCTCCAAATGTGAAATAAACTATATATAATTCAGTGCTTTCGCATTGGGGAAGTTAACTAATTTAGTTAAACAACATGGTTATTTTTAGCACTGATTTACACAACGTCTCCTGATGTATATTAAAATGCAATAATATGAATTAGAGCTCTGGGATAATTTCAGACACTTTTATTTTGCACTTGCTTTAACAGTGCAGCATTGTTCCCAGTCAGACTCGGGACAAACTGGCAGGTGTTAAAACTGATGGCTGTCTATTTCATAACCAGCCTAGCCAAGCGTGATGTTGCATCCATTGAGAAATCAGTCCCTGCCATATACTCTTTAAAGAGGACATAAAATGCTACATGTACAGAGGGTAATTTACACCAAGGAGCCCTGCTATCAAAAACTTACATAGATTTCAATTGTCTGTGAAGCTGAATTTAAGAAATAAATGTTGAACGTGAAAGTTTTTAGAACATATTTAGTACCATCTTGTGTCAGTACAGAACTTGACATCACTGGGTTGGTTGTTTGGCTGCAATCAATAGACTTACATTAGCTTATGTTACCTAAATAATAACAGAACTAATAATTCAGGGAAAAACAAAGGGACTAAACTAGATTGCATTGTAAGGGGATCACTTTTGTATTGGATGTAACAATGAGCTTTATGTTAAGAAACCGAGGATATACCGAGGATATCAACTTTCACTGTCTCTCTTTTAGCAGTAAGTGACTCTTTGTTGTTTGGCTAGCTGCACTGAAACACTTGTTTCCAACACCTGTTAGCTCTAATGTTTGCCTTTTCAAAGCACTTTATGAATGAAGATTGTGTGGAGGAGGGTCTGTTTGAGTTAGGTGACTCAAGTGGTTCACAGGACAAACTCAAGTCAGAAACTCTGATTTCTCCTCCTCTGGCCGGGTATACTGAGCGGCGCAATCAGCTGATGGGATCAGCACTATTTTATGAAATAAAATATTCTCTTTTTTTCCCTAAGCACATCCAAGCAGTTTATAACATAACAGGTTACTACACATCACACCACAGACATACTGTGTTTCTTACCAAAGCATGATGATGAATGGAATCAGCATATTAGCAGGAAAAATAGGTCGATGTGTGCGATGGACAAAAACATCCCCCCTAAAAACAGAGGCTCTGAGGAAGAGATACCACACTTTTTGGAGACATTTTTTTCCATGTCACATGTCACATATTAGAAGTGAGGAAAAGCAAAGTCCAAATTTAAGAAAAGGAGATTCCAATTTGGAGATTTTCTTTTTTTCCTGCAGACATGCTGATGGATGTTTGGATTGGATCAGCTGTGATTGTGTCGCACTCCAGCTTATCAGTCCAGTGACTCAAAAAGACACCGTTCTCAATTATAAAGTGCTTAACAATCCCGAACATTACGGCTAACAGCTGGATTTTCCATTCAAGTGCAGCTAGCCTAACAACAAAGAACTATTTACTGCTAAAGAGACAGAGGGTCCACTTTAACTGTGCCAGCTCCTTCATATTCTCACACTCTTTCACTATCCCAAGTACAAAGATACGTGCGTTGTGTGTCGTAGATATTCAAGGTTAACTAAAGGCCATTAGACACTATTGCATAAAAGTGATGGGCAATTTAACATTTTTCAGATGTGAACTTGTCAGATGACGTATATACACACTGAACTTATTGCATTTTTGCTGAAAATTCATCCTAAGACAAAAATTTATGAAAAAAATAAAGTCAACATCAAGCCATGATGAGCTGGTTCTGATGTTTCTAAACAAGAAAAGGGTGAAACAGAGATTTTGGGTTCACACAGTTCTCAAGAGAAGGCAGCAGCAGGAAGAATTTCATGGTTTGGTCCAGGAGTTTAAGCTGTACCCCGACTGCATTCGTACATATTTCAGTATGTCTGTGGAGCAGATTTAGCTCTTGTTAACACAGCTGGGACCACATTTGAGGAAGCAGAGAAATAATTTTGGAGAGCCGATTGACCTGGAGCAGTGTCTAGCTGTGTGTCTGAGGTAAAATAGTATTATTTTACTATTTCTATATGATTGTGTATTCAGTACTGGTGTGTCTTTGAGGTACACTTTGAGCTACACTTGTCAAATGCAGTGGTCTGATTGGTAAGATCTGTTTATTCACATGCAAAAATATTTAGCTTGGTTCAAAGAAATGAAAGGTGCATATTCATCCAGCGAAACCACGCGGTCAGAGGGAACGGCTGAATTAAGAATAGTTGAGCCTGAAAAATATTTTTAATGAAGTATTAATGGAATATTCACACGGATATTACTTATCCTGTAAGTAAAGGCCTTCAAACTCCAAAATTCCTGCAATGTCCTCTGTCCTTATGATAATTATTGTTATTATTGGTTCACCAGGAAAGAGCCAAATTCTCGAATGCATCCTTTTTCAGCATATTAGTGCATCAGAATCTAACAAACACACTTTGAGAAACTCCCTAAGAGATGTTTTTTGGGGATTTTGTAGGAAATGACAAATCTGGACTTGACTGCTCCATCCCTAGATGTGTAAAGCTTAGTAAAAAGTTCTTGTTGCTTCTGCAGATTTGCTAAAAAAGATTGAGATTCCCACTTTTCTCTTCGTGTTTAGTCTCTTAATGGTGATTCAAGTTGTAATCGTTAAACACAGCAATCTGCTGTTTACAAACTAACTAAGCACACAGCTTTACCTCTGTCTTTACAAATAAGTCCATGTCTTGTTTAAAATTCTACATTCTGTATCAATCTTTCTTCTTCTTGTTCTTCTTTTTTTTCTTTTTTTAAATGTGAGCTGACATCTTTCAGGGATTAGCAATCTCACAACTTCTATAAACATCTGTTACAATGCATTTATACTGAAGCTGCATTTGCTTGCATAAACATATGTAAATTTTTTTTAAAAAATATCGCCTTCAGAACAAAAGCAATGAAGTGAGCAATTCTGTGAGGAGTTTATCAAAGAGTATTTGATGGTTCAAATGGGACAAACTGAATGATTTATACTTATTTACATGGGAATCCTAATTTTCCATTGACCTCACATGGATGATCAGGGACAACCAAAGGGCCAGATGTGCTGTGGGGGACATATAATACCCATGATTGGGTGAACCTGTTTAAACCGGCGCTTCTGAGCCTGCTCCTTGTAGTTCCTGTTCTATTGTAAACAAGAACGAGATGCGACTGAGAATAATGATGCACAGTGTGACAGTCATTATAAAAGTGGCGCAGCCATAGAGCTAGATGCTAGTTTTGTTTACAGAGCAGACCAGATGAGGGACCTGAGGAACATTGAAAAACACAGCTGCCTGGACTGGGAGTTGTTATGTTCAGTTGCAGAACATTTTTTCTCTCGGATGAATTCATGACGGTGACAGCCATGGCAGTATTCCTCTGCATGCTAATGCTAAGCTAACACCAAAAAAGCTATATGATGGTAGTAATGATGAGCTGACAGGGACTTGAACCAGATCTTAAGCTGGTTATCCACTTAACTTTCCAACAAGAGGGAACAAGACCCAAAGTCTATTCTACTCAAATTATATTAAAATGTCTTATTTACACCTAGACCACATTTCCCTAAGTCTGACTCCAGCTTAAGTATAGTGAATCAACACCCCCCAACAAAAAAAAAAAAACAGCTATCAGGACAGTACAAGTACAGCCTGGGGAAGCCACCTCAGTGCTGCAGCACGATTTTGATAACACAGAGTGGGATTTGTTTGCAGAAGAATCAGGCCTAGAGGTACATGCTGGTTAAGTCCCTAGTTACATAAACTTTTGCACAGAAAATGTGTTAACATAAAAACACCTCTTAGGTGTTTCCTAGCCTGAGGCCATGGATAAACAGCAGTGTGAGGATACCACTCAGGGAGCGGGATGCAGATGTCAGATAAAGTGACAAACAATGAATCATGGGGAAAACTTTAAAGCGACATGAGCACATTGTGAACTATTTTTACAACAAACCATCCCACAGCATATGGAAAGGTTTTAAGTATAAACTGATGGACAAAAAGACCACCCAGTGATGACTGCAAGCTGTCTGACACTTTTCAGTTCTTTCCCCATTTGACAGACCAGACCAGCAAGTCTCCTCAACTGAATACCCCACCCTATGAGGACCCAACATTGGTCTTAATGCCAGGTGAGGAACATCTCACAAGTATTATCAATCAATCAATCAATCAATCTCTCGAGAAGCGTGCCCTGTCACAAATCAGAAGCATCTTCTACCACTAAGCTAGATACGTATAACTTTGCCTACCTCTCATCTCATCCTCAACTTAAAGATAAAACCGTTATATCAGTGGACTTCAGAGAGCTGCATCAAACACCATCATTCTTCAGAAATTGGTCAGCAAACTGCAAAAACCTGCATCATAAACTTTGTCTCTGACCAACCTCTTTCACTCTATTCTAAGTAAAGGGTACTTCACAGGGCTACATGGTGAGCCCAATGCTCTCCAAACGTTTGACCCATGACTGTAACCCCATTCGTGCCATTATAAAGTTAGTTGGAAACACAGTAGTGGTGCTTATAGGGGAGACAGCCTACTGCCCTGAGCTGAACAATCTCAGCATCACAACCATTCTACCAGCTGTGCAAATGTAGTGACGCATTTGTCCAGCTGATGATCATAAGGAATTAGACAGACAGATCATTAGGTGGTCATTCAACATGTTAAAAAAATGAAAGAACTGAATCTGTTTCCAAGGCCAGCATTAAAATAACAAATATAATAAAATGGAGTAAATAGAATAACACAACAACAATAACTGCACGGTGAAGGTGAACCAGACCCCCCAGACATAAACACAATTTGTGGCACTAAAAACATTCAACCCACTTCCTGTATGAACCTCTGCTGTGTGGTGGATGAAGGGCAACACAAACCACCTAAAAGACTGAGGAGCAGCTCATCTACAGAGCTCCATGCCTCCATCACACATGTCCTTGTGAAAGCACCGACTCCACTGTAGGCGATTACACATATGTACACACTGCACATCACACAGTACAAGTAGTAAAAACGTTCTAATATTGTCACTGCTGCTTCTTTTTAAGATTATGTATACTTCTACATTCTATTTATTTTACTGTGAGGCATGATTTTCAGTTTAGTTCAATTCAGTTACATTATATTTTTTTAATGCCAAGTCACAGCAGCAGCTGCCTCGGGGCACTTTATAAAAAATGTACAAAAACATTGAATTGTATAGAATTTCGTTGTCCGTAAACAGAGCAGATTAAAAGCTTTCAAACAAGTGTTAAACCTAACATAACAAGAAGAGGCCACAAGGTCAAGCTGCAACGGAGCCATGATTTCAGCTTGTGAAGAGATCCACAGTGTGACAGGCAAACATTGTGTTTACCTGTGTTGGTTAAACTATGATTAGACAATGAGTCCAGGAGTTTGAGTTCATTTTTTTGCCCTTTTTTTCCTCTGACCAATCAAAATAAAAATGCAAAAAACAAAGCAAATGTTCTTCCTTGATAAATGGCAAATCATTTATTGAAACTAGCATCTGGTACAATTACTGCCAATGAAATATTCACCAAATTAAAAACTCTTTTTTTCTTTATCCACTGATCTGCTTTGTACGAAGCAGGTATCTGACACGTCGTCCTTTCTATGGGATCATTTCATCTGATCAGCAGTAACATTTAGACAAACGCTGGAATGACTTTTTCAGGAACCTGCATCATCTGTGCTCAGAGTCAGATGAATTAGATGCTGCTGTCCACTTTTATTATCTCATAGAAAATAATGATTCATTTTTTTCCCAGTGGCTTTCTCTAACCACATCCAGGAAACTTTAAAAAAAAAAGCCAGGGGTCCTTATAGAACTGTCTGTCACCCTGGTGGAGCTCAGCCTTGTATCAGTATCCTTATCCTCATACCTTATATACATATCCTAAAATATTTAGGGATCCTGACTACTCAGTGTCTAGATAGTGTTAATGAACCACCTGCGAGGACACACACACACACGCACACACATATGCACGCATGCATATATGCACAGACATATTCTGCAAACTACTACTTAAAAGACAGTTTGTCTCTGCATTAGGCTTTCAAAAACAAAAAAAACCCCAAACCCATCTGGTCTGTGCACTTACTAGACAACAAGAATCAGAGGTCAAAGAAGGCTAAGCAACAGAGGTTCTTTAGTTCTTTACAACATAAAAGTGTTGGATGATATTCTTGTAAATGGAAATCTTCAAAGGAAGGTGCAGACAGTTAAGTGAGAAAATGGTAAATGGGTATTTCCTTACTTATCAAGCAATTGCAAAGCCTCTTTCAAAAATTCATGAGCTTGAAGTGTTCTTCTCCCCTGCCTTTGTCATCATTAGTCGTGTCTCGTTGCGTTACTGTCACCTGTAGATTAGTGAAAGACTGGGAAACCACTGAAAGGAATGTGCATCACATCGCCTTTTTAAAACAAGGACCGACTCTCGGAAAAACAGCCCCATGGCACTTCTGAACTCCGCAGGAAACCTCTGAGATGAAACAGCCTGCAACATAACTCCTGTAATGTGCAGACACCCAACGTGTCTCGGGTAAAGGAAGGACACAGGAGATCATTACACAGGATATTGTTTTACAGTTAGAAGCAGAAGTCCCCGATCACACTTTTGATCCCGTTCAGACCATCTGCTATGGCATAAAAAAGCGTTACAGCATACAGAAATATTAGAGCATGTTTCTGATTTCAGAAGGAGAATACTGTTGAATGTCCTGTCTGACGATGTACAGCCCTTTACCTTGGTATGAATAGCTGGTTACAGGAATGGCAGTTCCAGTTGCAAAGGTTTCATTGGCCGATGAAAGGAGATGTAACCAATCAACGTAATGCTTAAAATTACAGAACATACTCAAAACAGCCTGCCTTCAAATAGGGACAGCTCTTGTAAGCCATCAAACCCTTTCATTATGTTGCAGTGAGATTTGTCCCAAAAGCTTTGCAGAGCCACACCGTACATCTCCCAAAGTGTGCCGCTACAATAATCCGCTAAAAAAAAAAAAAACAGCTTCAGGTTATTATGCTTCTAAAGCAATGCACAGACAAAACTAATGTGATTTGGACTCCTGATAAGTGATTACCAGTGTAATTGTGCTTGCGTGAAAAACAAAAACGGTGTATCAAATTGCCTCCACTGTGGTCTTGGACCATTATTTCCTGGCTCAAAAGATAGTTGTGGAAGTTAATAGTTTCATTCCCACATTGCTATGCATGTATGTTTGTGTGTGCGCTTGGCTTTATGTATATGTGTAACAGAAGGAGAGACAGACAGAGAAGGGACTGCAGTCAGCTGAGCCTGAAGAAGTCACTTGGATGAGTGATGAAACTTTTCTCCCACTGAAAACGCTGCGTCCAGCTGAACAGAATCAACTTTTTGGGACAGAGAAGGGAGTTACTGGAAAATTTTGTGCTGCCAAACGTGCCGTGGAACATTTCTCATGATCATCAAAGACTCTTCTAATTTGGTCCAAATCAATATCTTTCTGTCTCCCTTGGTCTGTCTCACAGGCTCCCTCCCTACATCTCTCTATGTCCTCCTTTTGAACAGAGGCAAGGCCACCTTATTATAATTCAGACCTTAATTACCAGCTGGGAATCAAGGCTAAATGAAGTCTCTGTAAATACTAAAGTGGTTCATTAAGTCTCCCTCAAAGTGTATCTACTCTGGTTATCTAACTTGTTCTCAAAACAGTCACAACCCCATTAAATTAGTCCAGATTTGGCAAAGTCCGCCATACACTAGAGTGACAGGTCGTCTGAAGATGTGACTCTTTGGTCTATAATGTCGACCACTGAAGTGGGACATACTTTATTGATAGAGATTGTAATTAACTGGCTGTGTGGAGACAAAGGAAATTGCACATTCATCATATCAAATTGGCTCAGGGGGCTTAGCAAGGGCCAGATAATGGCTCTCTTCATGCCTGAGCCGTGACCAGAGTGCAGACAGCGAGGGATTGCTACATTTGTATACACAATGCAGCTGTGGATTCACACAAATAAACAGTTGTTAACATGCTCATGCAAAAACACCACCACTAACACTAATGCTGAAATCAGACTGCTCCGTGCTTTTGTCTTTTCAAATGGTCGCTGAGTCAGATTAGCTATTAGAGCATAAACTCTTGGCGTGACTCCATAATGGATGTGCAAAGGAGCAAAGGGACTGACCTGACGTCATACTGCTAATATTTTTGCATGTGATCACAGCTAAATGAACAAACACACTGTGTCGGAGGTGGGCTTTATCTCTTTCTTTTTCACTCACAATAGAGAGTGAGTGCGCCTGTGGGTAGGCGCTGTGACTATGCACTCACAGAGGTGATGTCACAGCCATAGATGGGATTTCATTGATTAATGCTCTTGACTGGAGGGGGGAACTGTTGTAAAGACTTGCAGAAATGGGATAAAATGTTGTTTCTGTTTTACCGTGCTATTTTTATAGCAAGAGCTCTCCGTGCTGCCATGGGTCACCGTCACTGAATACATTACACCTGTGAACGTTGTCAAATATTGCCCAAGAAGAAATTAATGGGCACCGCATTGGAAGTATGGAAGCACACTGTGAAGTGAATGTGAGTGCCTTTCAGCGTGAAATCATGGGGATCTCGCCACTTGCCTTATCAAGCACCAAAACTCTTCAGATTTTTAACATGTTCACAACTTATGCACAAATTCTGCGTTTTTTTTTAAACAAGGAGGTGCATGAAGAGGACACTAATCCATACACTACAATTACCACATATATCATCCCAGCTTCAACACACCAGCATTACTCTTATACTGTCAGGGGTGTTGTTCTGTCAAGCTCATGTCATAAACCGGGGGGCAAAGACAGGAATGCCATTTTAGGAAAAAACTATTTACTCGAGAATTTTTTGAAATTATTTTATTTTTTTAATTTTTTTTTTAGAATGAATCCACAGTAAAACCAACAAACCAAAAAAAGAAAAAGAAAAAAAAACAGGATGTTTACTTATGATTACAGGACAGTCTGTCCAATGAGCTAATAGAACTAATTTTACACAGTAATTTCTTATTATTTCTGCCCAAAGAGTCATGCTGACAGATGTTTTCCATTTATTACAGGAACATTTCTTTATCATGTAGACAAAGTGACATGCTGTTGAAACTGCACTTCTTTCACTCATAATAAGATATCTCAGGGAATAAATGTGTCGTTAAACATTGTTGCACTGACACAAAGGTGAGTTTCACTCGTCTCGCCCACCTAACATCAAAGTATGTGGCCCACAGTGTAAAATGTTCGACATCCCTGGTGTATGCAATGTTGTTTGGTGTACAAAACCAAACTGGAAAGCATCAAAAACGTGTCACAACAAGGAGAGCGACCCAGCAGCTGAGCTCTGAGGGCTTTTATAGACAGGGGTGCACATAAGTGGTCCGCAGGTGCGCATTCGCTGTCAAAATAAAAGACGCGCACCAGATAAGACGTTGCAATGCGCGTTTGCGTACATATAAAAGGCACTGTTTTTGTCCGCTAGAGTGGGATTTTCACGGCATATTCTGCACCACATCTGTTGTGATGTGCGTTCATCATTTGTTTGAAGCCAGCTCACCTCCTGCAACCACTTTTCTTTTGCGGTTCGGACTCCTTCTGTCATTTCTTTGGAGGTGGAGGAACACCAAAGTAATTGCTTAAAGGAGCTTGCTTCTTCGACATTTTTAAGAGTTCTAAACAAATGTCTGTCCTCCTCCAGAAAATCCGATGTAAGCAAACGCGCGTTGCAACTTCTTATCTGGTGCGCGTCTTTTATTTTGACAGCGAATGCGCACCTGCAGACCACTTATGTGCATCCCTGTTTATAGAGCCCTGGGACATTGGACCCAGCTATTGCCAGTATTGGCTGATTGCAAACAAGCCACACCACCTTCCCAATATCAGCAGATGAGGAAAGCAGGGTGGAGTAGATCATCACACTTAAAACGTAATGCAGTAGGATAATGTTATAACATGTTACTGAACAATTCATAAATGATCCCACACTGACCATATATCTCTTGAAGTAGTTTTTTAACTATTACAATTTTAATCTTAATTATTGTTTTGTTGAGTTAAATAAAGTTTGATAATACTTCCACCTGTCCCCTTTATTCTTCTTTGGCTCTGACCTCTGAGAAGGAGAGTACTAATTTTTCCAGACTTCAGCGAGGTAGAGAGCAGATTTGTGTTGGTGTTGCGCTGGACTTTCCTAAGAGCTGTTATTTCATAGGTGGTTGAATTTGATAAGGGCCTTACACTGCTGTCAGCTCCTCATTGACAGCTTGATAACTATTGTCTGCTCTCTTCCTGTTTTGTCACCTCCATTTCTCTTCTTTTTAAATTCACCATCCAACCTCTCTCACACACTCGCTCTCTTTCTCTTTTTGCTCTATCCTGTCATTCTTTGCGCCTATGCTGTTGTTCTTTCCCTTCTAACTTTTCTCCTTCATTTTACGAGACCTTTTTTTTTCCACCACTCTGCCCTATCTAGTGGTTCTGTTGGACACCACAACGGTACTGGGAGAACTGGACTGGAAGACTTATCCTGTCAATGGGGTGAGTGACCCTGGTATTTCTTGAATTAAGGCTATTAACTGTTTAAGGTTTTTACTGATCGAAAAAACTTCTGATATCCCCCCCCCCCCCCTTTTTTTTTTTTTTACATGGTAGACCAATGATGGCTACAATTTGAACCTCTCTTGTCCAAAATCGAATACTTGAGCCACAGCAGACTAGATTTTATTGCATTTGAGTCAAATGAAGACAGGAGACAAGATCTTGTGTCTTATTAAAAAAAATCCTGTGGGCATCAGGCGGCGTGTTTTATACGGCAGCCTTCCTGACAGCAGTTAGAGCAATGTGACATCCACTGAAGAATGATTTGGTGACTTGTGGGAGCACAAGGGAGCACAAAACACAGCACAGCAGGGGTTAAGAACATATGCTAAGTTTGCCCCTAGAGGAAGGTTGACTCAGAGGCAACAAGTGGATGCTGGGTTTGGAGGTGGACAGCAAGTGACAGCGTAGCTCGCAGGTCAGCCGTGTGGCAGATGTCATGCTGCAAAGGAGCGTACAGTACACTACCTATATGAGAAGGGTGTACTGGACATACACACACACACAGCTACAACATTAAAACCACTGACAGGTGAAGTGTACAACACTGATAATCTAATTAAAGTGCGATATTGTGCTGCAAACCATGGCTCTGACATTTATGCGGATGAACCCATCACACTAAAACCACCGGACTAGAGCTTTGTTAGTCCCCCAACGACATTAGATGAGAGCATGGGTAGGAGCAGTAAGAATGTAACTGAATACATTTACTTAAGTACTTGTTTAATGTACATGCTCTTTAAAAAAAAAAAAACATTCACATGTTATGCTTCCTTTTGCTTTTGTTGTTGTTGTTTTTTTAAGATTAATTGCATAGTTATAGATCAAGCTACCTACCAATCGGCAATTAAAATCATCAACAGCTGCAACATTAAGGAGATGTTCACTCTTTAACGTATTTAATCAAAAAAGCCCCAATCCACAACTATAGGATAGTTATAGTTAAACAATTAAATTAACTTAACTGAGTGTGCAATTGTCGGTCTAAAAAAAATGGGGCCACTCTTAATCCCGACAATATGATTTCCAGACTTCTGAAGGCTGTCTAACCATTATTAGTAGTAATGATAATACTAATAATAAATATTATGTGTGAATTTTGCTGCTGGTACGGAAAAATCAACACACTTTAAAGAAAATCAGTAGACATGGGAGCTTGTTTGCATCAGCATTATGGTTGATGCAAACACAGCAGCCGTTTCTGTAGGCAGCTTTTCACAACTTGCTGTGCTCGTTTTACACGTCTGAGCTGGTTTGGAGAAAGCAGAATGTGTGTACCAGTTTTCTCAAAAAGAAACAGGGATACTGTTACGCACAGAAATCTGATCCATCCTCAGGATTTCTGATTACTGTGTGGGTGTGCACATCTGCGACTTAAGTGATACAGGAATATCATTACATCGCATTCATATGCTTCTATTCAAAGAAGCTTCCACAGGGAAAAAGCAGTTTCACTCAAAACAGGAAATGTAACCCTTTAATCAGATAACTCAAAGTACCTTCAGTGCATTTAAAGAAATAAACTTAGTGAAGTTCGGTCTATATATTATTGAACGCAGGCATAATTTAAAAGTTTAAAGTGCAGACTCTCAGCTTCAGTTTGAGGGGCTAAAGAATTACAGCCATTATTAAACAGCTCCCCTATTTTCAGCTTTTGTCTTTTTGGAAAGTCTGATCTGGCTTTTCTGCTAGGGAGAGCAGTCATTAGTTTGGTGAACTTTCTATATTTTCTTTATGACAGACTTGAAAAATGGCGTACATACCATTGAAAAGATCCTGTGATCATCACTGTTTTTTTCTGTGGCTGTCTTTTTATGTTGCTCTGATCACCCATATTTTTTTCCCCTCAAAATATGCTAAATTGCTAATTTGGCCACTCCAAATTGTTCTGCTTTCTCTCTCTAATGGATTTGTGTTGTTCCTGCAGTCTAAATAGGGACAGTTTTACTTGCACTGAGGTCTCCTCTGACCACATGTTGATTAACAGAAACACCTCTCAGAACAACTAAACACACTTTGAATCATCTACAGACCTCTTAACGGCTTAATTTATGCTCAAATAATGAAGGAAGAGTCAGCACCTGTCTGAGAAACAGCTTTTGAGTCAGCTATCCAATTACACTGCCTATAAAAAAAGAGAGACTGCATATAAAAATAGCTTTATTTCCCCAACTCTTAATGCAGTTAGCAACACAACAAATACATTTAAGTTAGAGCTAAAATGCGAAACGTGTTTCAGCATCAAAAAAATATAAGGACCCTATAATTTCCCTATAGCTGTTTAGATGTCTTGTACAACATAACTTAAGAGTAGGTGCATCGTGAGCCAGTCCATCAAGAAATAAGTACAGGTCTGAAAAGTAGACGTCCATTCTCAAATACATGGTCAATGAGCAGCTCTCCTCTGACCCACTTCCACTTTGTACCAAACTCTCTGGATTTATCAAATAAATGAAAAGACAGCTGCTAAAGACTAAATACTCAAGTATTACACTATTAAAGCTTCATATATAACATTATTATTTATACCTCGTAACTATGAGTAAGTAAACATGTAGAAGTCCACTCTTCCTTTGATTTAATTTATTTATGCAATTAGATATTACGGTAATTAGGTACACCTGCTGCTCAAATGGTTTAAGCAAATATCTAATCAGCCAATCACATCGCGTTCATTAAAATTTAGGCATGTAGCGATAGTCAAGATGACGTGCTGAAGTTCAAACTGAGCATCACAATGGGGAAGAAAGGTTTAAGTGACTTTGTACATGGCATGGTTGCTGGTGCTAGACAGGCTGTCTGAGTATTTCAGAAACTGCTAATCACCTGGGATTTCCCCACACAACCATCTCCAGGGTTTACAGAGAATGGTCAGAAAAAGAGAAAATATTCAGTGAGCAGCAGTTTTCTGGCTCAGAGGTCAGAGGAGAAGCAAGACTGCTTCAAGTTGATAGGAAGGTAACAGTAACTAGAATAACCAATTGTTATATGCAGAATACCATCTCTGTTCTCTGCACAATAAAATAAACCTTAAAGAAGATGGGCTACACCAGCAGAAGACCATTTTTGGAGCCACATTCAGGTAGTTGTGTCAGAATTTGGCTTAAACATCACAAAAGCATGGAGCCACTCTGCCTTGTATCATACAATTCAGGCTGATGGCGATGTTGTAAAGCTGTGGAGGATATTTACTTGGCACACTTAGGGTCCCTTAGCACCAACTGAGCATTGTTTAAATGCCACAGGCTGCCTGAGTATTGTTTATCATTTTTCTAATAGTGGCTTCCAGCAGGATAAAACACCATGTCACAAAGCTCTAATCATCTCAGACTGGTTTTTATGAACATGACAATGAGTTCACTGCGTTCCACAGTCACCAGATCTCAATCCAGCAGAGCAGACTGGAAAATGGTAGAATGAAAGATTTGCACCATGGATGTGTTGCTGACAAATCTGCAGCAACTGTGTGATGCTGTCATGTCAACATGGACAAAAATCTCTGAGGGATGATTCCAGCACCTTGTTGAATCTGTGTCGTGAAGAATTAAAGCAGTTCTAAAGGGCAAAAGGGGATCTTACCCAATAACAGTTTGGCATATCCACTGAAGTGTCCAGGGAGTGTGAGCACTGCATTGTTCACGTTTGTTATGTGTATCTAATTCTCTCACGTATGTCGATTATTAAACCACATTTATCTAATATAAAATAATACATTTGAATTTAGTAAAATAGCACTTTGAAGCTGAGACCATTTGTGAAATGCTGAAGATGCGATTAACCAACTTCCTGAAGCCCAGAGATCTTAATTTAACAGAGTCTGGTTTTCTCGGCTTTTGTTGTTTATAGAACATATGCGACAACATTTATATGCAATGAATACAGATTCAAACAACCCATTAAAATATCTAGAGATTAAACTAATTTAATTGCAGTATATGATTCTTTTAGGTCTGAGCCTGAAGGAGAAGCGCTGCTGTAGATTTCATTCTTACAAATATTTCATTGGGGACTGAGTAACCATCAGCAGCAACAATAATTTTTTCATGACTTCGTGTCTAATTCGAGACACAAAGTGGTTGTGGGGTGGGGGCTGTTTGTGCTTTCAGGCTATTATTAAAAGTGTAATAAATCCTTTGGAGCAAAACCAATAAATAGCAGTAAAAGGCTGAGATATTTTCAGGGCCAAATACCAATATTGAAAAAGCTTCTCCTCCCTTGCACACAGCCTAAACAGCGTTTTTGCTATGGGGACCAGCAATGCCATTAATTGGTTGAACAAAAACACAGCAAAACTCCACCACCTAGATTCATATCAAATCAATAATTCATCAAAACTACAGAGATTTAATGACATTTTCATAACACCACTCTCTCCCTTCCCTTTAGTCTGACAATGACAAATTGCCTTGTTTTAATCAAAACCTCAAATCTCTTAGCCAGGTTGAGTGCCACCTCCGTTGTTTTTAATACAATGCTATCTGTCTGTGCAGTGTTGTTAGGTGTGCGCATGTGTGCACGTGTCATTTATCTTAATGTTTCAGCACCTATGAACATGAACTATTTATTCTCTGATTTTCACCTTAGGGGGAACTCCAGATTAACTTTTATTTCTGAGTTTGTGCACTAATTACATAAATTCCTGTTGATGTGTGACTAAAACATGGGTGGTTTTCCAAAAATAAAAACATTGCATGTGATAACCAAAAACTGCTGCCCCATCTTGACAATCATTAAATTAACCTTCCTTGTTAACAGCTAAGGAATACCAGCTAACCTGCTCCTTTATTTGGAGAGAATATGATGGCAGTCATCACAGCTGCCAATACCAAAATATCCTTGGAAGTGAGCTGAAGTGAAAATGGCCAAAAGTGACTCATTATTTGCACTGGCAAAAAAAAAAAGAAAGAAAAATCCTCGGGGGCATTTAGATGCTTGAGTTCAAGATACAAACCCAGCCAGAAGTTTAAATCAGTTCTGTACTTTCTTCCATGGTGAAGCCATTGCCTATGCTGGCTAAAGCTGGCATAACTGCAGGCTATGTATTATTTTTGGTTTTCATATTTGGTTAAAATCGGCTTCTTTGGATTTTTTATGATTTCATTTTTTTGTTATACTTTTTTTTTTTTTTTTTTTTTTAATAATTTACACTGTTTCTGCTAACTTTCCTTTGTCACTACATTCTGAGGCTCCCTGTCTGTCTTTAAGTTACTTTTTGTTTTATTTATTTGTGTAGTTTTTTGTTGGTTTTTTTACACTTCCTCTCCTTGTCTTATTCCCACCTCTAATTTCCTAATAGTTCCTGCCTAATAGTTCCCATATGCAGTCTTATGTCTCTCTTATCAGGTAGTTTCACAATTTGCTTCCCACTTGTCTGCCCTCGAGTTTCTCAAATTCTTCCACTACCTTTAATCTTTTTTGTCTTTCTGTTCTTTTATAAACTTTTTTTCGTTGTACCCAATTGGCTTCTTCTCTGCAGTGACTCAAATAGTTGTCCTTTATTTATTCATTATTTAGTATCCTTCTTCTGTCTTTTTAACTTTGAAACAGATATACAGAAATATTGTGGAAAAAATGAAGGAATAAATACTCACCCTAGTGGAGGCATTTCAAACACCTTTTTTGTAAAGAAAAAACAAAAGCCTACACTTTAGATACATTTTCAGTTTGTTTCTGTATTATTCTTAGTGTAGCTGTCATGGAGGAGGACCCAAATGTGGAATATTAAGGCAACAGGATAAACTGAAAAGATGCCTTTATTTAAACTGACAGAAAAGTCCAAAAACCCAACTAAAAACATCACAACATAAAAGACTCAGCAAAAACATACAGAAGTAAAATAAGACACTGTAAGAAGAACTGAGAGAAAAACACCTCTATATATACACAAGAGAGCAATTAGAAGAAGTGAACACAGCTGGGGGGAAATGAAACACAGGTGAAGAGAATCTAGGTAACGAGACAAGGAGGAAATAAAGTTCAACAAAGCACAAGAGACAAAGGAGTACCAAAATAAAGCAGGAAGTAACAAATGGGGGTGGGGGGCAAAGACTTAACAAGGGTACTGGGGGGATACACTAGACTGAAACACAAAGAATTAAATGTAAATCAATACTGAAGATGTAGACAGAACCAAGAATTCAAAAGTAACAAGAACTAAAGAATAAAACCCCAAAGGAACTGTAAACTTTATAAAACTCAAAACACAGGGACCCATGACTATGACAGAATTCTGACTAAAAGTCTGGTAAGGTGGCCAAAGATCAATAAACTTGTTCTTATCATAAAGAAAAGATGTTTAGAGCATCTGAAATACTGCTATAAATTGCATTCACATTATTACCCCTCTACAGCACAGTGTTGCCCTGGGAAAAGAGATTTTAAAGACTCGTGCTCAGTACATATGAACTTAAACTATGCCAAGAGTGTTTGAAAAAGCATCAAATTTCAGTGCAGTTGAAGTTGTGGGAGTCACTATCGAGCATCATTTGATGGTGGGGCATCCTTTTCTGACGCATGGTCACATGACCACATGGTTTGACAAGAACGTAAGAATATTTTGTAATTGACCTGCAAATAAAAAATACTGTAAATAAGTAACCGTATGAAATTTTTCTCAGGTTTTATGAAGGTTTCTGATTTTGCATTTTCGTTGCCTCAGGGCAATATGGTGCGATGAGGGATATTTCCTGTGGGAGAATGTCATGTACTTGTGCACATTTCACATGTTGCTGGAACAATTCAGTTCAATTCTGTTCTATTCTAATTTAATTATATAGCGCCGAATCACAAAAAGATCAGATGGCATTTTGAGATTTACATTGGGAAGCTTCCAGGTGTAGACGCAAGTGAAAACATGGTCCCAAATCCCAAATTGTCTGTAAAAATCCAAAAAAGAAAACAAGAAGAGAGGGCGAACCAATGGTGGTATATCTCGAAAGTATAAGAAGAAGAAGAAGAAGAAGCAGGCCCACAGCTCCCATTTCAAATCAAGATCTCCTCTTGGACAAAGCATCACTCTGGCCAACAAAATATGACAACCCAATCGGTCGGGGCAGATGGCCGCCCCTCCCTGACCCTGGTTCTGCTGGAAGTTTCTTCCTGTCAAAAGGGAGTTTTTCCTTACCTCTTCACCACATGCTTTCTCACTTGGGGCCATCTGATTCTTGGGGTTTTCTCTTTATTTTTTTAGGGTCTTTACCTTACAACATAAAGCACCTTGAGGCAATAAAGTTTGTGATTTTGCACTATATAAGTAAAATGGAGTCAAACAAGGGAAGATGTAGGGTACCTGGGTGCACAGATACACCAAAGTGTTTTTCAGATCTTTGTTTCATAATCTTTTGAGATGTTTGGAAGTTTTTCTGATGGTTTTATTGCTCTTGCACAGTTGAGTTATGATACATGAGTTAATTATTTTCTCTATTATTATGTTTTGTTTTGTTTTTTACTATTGTTGCACAACATTGCCTCTAGGTAACTAAAAATATCTTGGAGAAGGGGTGTCTGAAATATACATTTTTTTGTTTTGGCAATAAAATGGCCCAAAGTGAGTCAATAATTGATGTTGAATCATTTTCAGCATGTACCATCAAATTGTGTGCAGAATAGGGCTTTAGGTATATATCCTAGGACTGCAGAGGCTATTTGAGTACAGTGAGCTCATTGTCATGTTCAAGAAACCAGTTTGAGGTGATTTGAACTTTGTGATATGGAAGCAGCCATCAGAAGATGGACACACTGGATCTGATGATCATAAAGAGACGGTTGTCAGTTGGTACTGAGGGGTTCAAAGTGTGCCAAGAAAATATCCCACACACCATTACCCCAACAACAGTCTGAACTGTTGATATAAGGCAAGATAGATCTCTTCTTGCATATTGTTTATGCTAAATTCTAACCTTACCTTCCAAATGTTGCAGCAGAAATCAATACCTATCAGACCAGGCAACGTTTTTCCAATCTTCTGTTGTCTAAGTTTGTGAACTGCCCATACTAATTGCAGTGTCAGGTTTCTGTGTACTGCTGTAGCAAATCTGCTTTAAGATTTGACATGTTGTTCATTCAGAGATGCTTTTCTGTATACCTTGGTTGTAACATTTGGTTATCTGAGTTACCGTGGCAAAGACCTGCCACCAGTAGGTCAACCATTACTCAAACCAGTCCATCTGGCACCAACAACCATGTTCAAAGTCACTTAAATCACATTTCTTCCTCACCCTGATGTTTGATTTAAACCTCAGACACTGAGTTGCTGCTATTTGGTTCACTGATTAGATACTTGTATTAATGAGAAGCTGGAACGGTTTTACCCAAGGAAGTGGTAAAACTTCCTTGTTTGTTGTTCGTTTCTTCAGTGATTCAAGAGGTTTTGTCAGCATTAACTTCTTGTTCCACTGCTTTTATGACTTTGTACTCTCTGTTTTCTCACAAAGTGTGCCATCACTGACTTAAATAATTACATAAGTCATACGTTGGCAAGGAAAGGTCCAGATCTACTCCTAATTGAGGACATTAAATAGAAATAAATCTGCAACTAATGTTTAATTTTCCAGCTTAATTAAGTGCTTAACGACTTAGTTGGCTCTAAAAAAATATATACTTTAGATTGAGTATTAATGCTGCCAAAGGTGAGGTTCACTTCACCATTTGTAAAAAAGAAAACTTTCTTCTCATGCATGTAAGCCTGGTCTTTGTCCAGCCATCAGCTGATTTGAAAGATGATGTTTGTATCTGCAAGGCAAAAGTTCCATCTGTAGCAAGCTGTCAAATTTCTGTCAAGAGCTCAGTACATAAACTGCTGGAAGCAAAAAAAGAAAGAAAAAAAGAAAAAAAAACCAACATAGCAAGTTTTCCATTCTGAACATCTCTGCAAAATAAAATTGTTTTTCAGCTACTTCTCAAGCAGTTGCAGAGAGAGCTAAAGTGTGTCGTAATGCAGCGGTCCCCAACCTTTTTGGCGCCACGGACCGGTTTATGCCCGACAATATTTTCACGGACCGACCTTTAAGGTGTCGCGGATAAATACAACAAAATAAAACTAGTACCGGTACCGAAAAAAGGAGATTTATTCATAACACACGTGAAAAGACCCAGGAAACCCGAGTTAACGATAAAAACAATAGCAAAATGACGCTGAAAACCGATAAAAACCCTGAAAACCATACATTTCACACCTGAGCCTCAACTCTCGCGGCCCGGTACCAAACGACTCACGGACCGGTACCGGTCCGAGGCCCCGGGGTTGGGGACCGCTGTCGTAATGCATCATTGGTGTGTCAAAGCAGGAAGCGAACACTACTTAACCGAAAAAATAGGAATAGTTTGTCAGGCATCGTCCGGACAGGCTTTGGAAAAGATATATTGGGATATACACCAAGCCCCAGCCTCACCCACTGATTCATGTTGTGCACAGCAGCTCTCACAAAAACAGCTCCCAGCAGTTGGAACCCCTGGGGTGGTGCTAGTAGGTGCCTGAGACTGCATCTAACAGCAGCACATCCTGTGGGTATTTTGGATGGTGGGGTGGAGACTCCATTGTTCAGATATGGGGAGTGTGGAGGCTGGATAGAATTCTCACTTGCTGATGTTCCTTAGGCCATTCCTGAATACCATCCTGCTGGGCAGGCCAAAACCGTCGGTGAGTAACATGGAAATGGGTAGTATGCTGAGTTTGCAGTAATTTTTAGGTTGTACAAGTTAAGGTAACATCAACATGAATGCTATTACCCAGGGTTTCCTGGCTATTCACTTCACATGCCTTTGGTTTTATTGTGGCTGATCCGTGTACATGCACAAACTGTGCAGCTAAACTGACCTGCGGAGCTGTCCTCACTGAGGTGTCCTCATTCAGATAAAGTATCATCAATAAAATGTTGTGTTCAAACACCTGCACCGACAACATCCAAGTTGAACTGCTTGTTTTCTCTTTAAAAAAACATATCATCATTTAAAAACTGGATCTTTATGTGATGATATTATGAATCACTCAGGTAATCTTTGTCTAAATCTTTTTCACAGCACTGCATATGTTTATATTTGTTAATTTTAAGAGAATTGATAGCAAGAACATTTTAAAACATTATGAGCTGTTCAGCTGCACAGTCCCGATAAACATTATTAATTCCTATGGATGTAATTGAGCAGAACTATTTCTAAAGGTACATCAACCACAACCCCAAAACTCTTGAATACATTGATATGGCCACCATACTAAATTCATGTAAACTGAGCAGGTGCTATGTGCCTGTCTGTCTCAAGCCTGAACAGGT
Source organism: Perissodus microlepis (assembly GCF_051167445.1). Lineage (NCBI taxonomy): Eukaryota > Metazoa > Chordata > Actinopteri > Cichliformes > Cichlidae > Perissodus > Perissodus microlepis. Next base: position 23,438,329 of record NC_140461.1, read on the forward strand.
ACTGCGATTCTTGCTATAAATAGTGATGAAGTATTACATGGTGTTTTCCATCCTCCTCTGTCCTTCTGATAACTATCTGTATGCAGATTGAAGGCGCTGGAGTTGGAGAAGGTGTATCTGGAGGACTAAAAGTCAGCCACATGTGTAATAGTTGCAGGTCTTTTAGCATCAAGCTCGATGTGATGACAATAAATGTGATTTCAGTTGTATTTCATATTAAGCGAGAGCATTTTTAATGAAATCAAATGCCGTAGCCCCAAACTAAGTATCAGTATTTCATTGTATGGTCCGCCTCACTACTAAGCCAGCAGCAAGCATTTTTATGAGGCAATTGTCGTATTGCTCCCTCACACTGCAACATTACTATGAGTTTGGTACATTAATTAGATCTACACTTTGTACATAAAACCTACTTTCTGCATGCCACAGTCTGCTAAGCTTTGGACTAATAGGCAGAGCGATTAGTAGGTGCATATCTGATTGCCTCGGAGAGCGTGGGTTGCAGCTCATCTTTCAAACTCAGGGTTTGCATTTTTGTTTTCCCTGCACTGAACCATGCCACATCCCAAGGGTGCATTTTAGAACACTGAGGCACACAGAGTGACAAATCACCATTTTCTCTCGTTTGTATGCATAATGGAACTCCAATTACTTAATGCTGATCTTATGCAAACCAGAAAGTCTGCTTCTTGTAATAAGATACTCAGTTTCTGTTTTAAGCTTTGTAAGGAGGGCAATGTAATGAGGATATACAGAGCACCGTATATGGTGAAGAAACTTCCCCGACTTTGTCTTTACGTCTGCTCAAAATCTTTTAAGTGACTGATTCAATGGCATGTGGCATAAGTCCTGCAGAGGACTTGCAACTGGATGCAGTCGAAGCATTACTGGAAATGTGTGAATTTTGGATTTTTCCTGAGTAATCACATATTTTTTTAATTTTGTTGGTCATATTCATGCAAACGTAACAAACAGGGTATGTCTGTGAATCATTAAACATATTAATATTACCTCAGAGTCCCCTTATAAAATTACAAGCACAACATATTTGGGAGGCCAGAGGTCCAAATGAAAGAGGGAGTGAATATGATTGATTAATCGTTTGGCCCATGAGTGTCACATAGAGCTTATTTAGATGGCTTAATTAATAGAAGATTAATTGCTTCTGCACACTCCAGTCAAGGTTAAAGTGTTGTTTAATTATTTATATTTGAGAACACTTAATCTGTGACTTTCCTGTGTGTGTGGATATGTGTGAGTGTGTTTTAAAATGTATGCATATCAAATTCTCAACACAGGAGCACTGCATATTATTTCTTTTTTCTTTTTGAACACCCATTTTGTGGATGTCACAGATACAGTTTTACATAATGGCGAAGTGTGAAATCAATAACCAGCCACAGAGTGTTTTCAGTGTAGACACTTGGGCTTTCTCACGATCTCCACGCTCTGGTCTGTGACTTGGAAATAATAGTGTGCAACCATGGAGGAAGCTTCAGCCCCGCCACCCTTTGAAGAAGAGGCAGAGGAGGCTTCCAGAGTGAGGCTTATTGGATAGTGACTCCCTTGCAGTCAAAATCTGTGTAGAAGTGCTGTCCAAATTCAGGGATTTCTGCAAAGCCTGTATTTCCAATCCAGAACCATTGTATCTGGCCAACATGAAATGCCCTATTTTGTAGAATTCTTCAACTCTCGCATATACAGGGAGTGCAGAATTATTAGGCAAGTTGTATTTTTGAGGAATAATTTTATTATTGAACAACAACCATGTTCTCAATGAACCCACAAAACTCATTAATATCAAAGCTGAATGTTTTTGGAAGTAGTTTTTAGTTTGTTTTTAGTTTTAGCTATTTTAGGGGGATATCTGTGTGTGCAGGTGACTATTACTGTGCATAATTATTAGGCAACTTAACAAAAAACAAATATATACCCATTTCAATGATTTATTTTTACCTATGAAACAAATATAACATCTCCACATTCACAAATATACATTTCTGACATTCAAAAACAAAACAAAAACAAATCAGCGACCAATATAGCCACCTTTCTTTGCAAGGACACTCAAAAGCCTGCCATCCCAGGATTCTGTCAGTGTTTTGATCTGTTCACCATCAACATTGCGTGCAGCAGCAACCACAGCCTCCCAGACACTGTTCAGAGAGGTGTACTGTTTTCCCTCCTTGTAAATCTCACATTTGATGATGGACCACAGGTTCTCAATGGGGTTCAGATCAGGTGAACAAGGAGGCCATGTCATTAGTTTTTCTTCTTTTATACCCTTTCTTGCCAGCCACGCTGTGGAGTACTTGGACGCGTGTGATGGAGCATTGTCCTGCATGAAAATCATGTTTTTCTTGAAGGATGCAGACTTCTTCCTGTACCACTGCTTGAAGAAGGTGTCTTCCAGAAACTGGCAGTAGGACTGGGAGTTGAGCTTGACTCCATCCTCAACCCGAAAAGGCCCCACAAGCTCATCTTTGATGATACCAGCCCAAACCAGTACTCCACCTTGCTGGCGTCTGAGTCAGACTGGAGCTCTCTGCCCTTTACCAATCCAGCCACGGGCCCATCCATCTGGCCCATCAAGACTCACTCTCATTTCATCAGTCCATAAAACCTTAGAAAAATCAGTCTTGAGATATTTCTTGGCCCAGTCTTGACGTTTCAGCTTGTGTGTCTTGTTCAGTGGTGGTCGTCTTTCAGCCTTTCTTACCTTGGCCATGTCTCTGAGTATTGCACACCTTGTGCTTTTGGGCACTCCAGTGATGTTGCAGCTCTGAAATATGGCCAAACTGGTGGCAAGTGGCATCTTGGCAACTGCACGCTTGACTTTTCTCAGTTCATGGGCAGTTATTTTGCGCCTTGGTTTTTCCACACGCTTCTTGCGACCCTGTTGACTATTTTGAATGAAACGCTTGATTGTTCGATGATCACGCTTCAGAAGCTTTGCAATTTTGAGACTGCTGCATCCCTCTGCAAGATATCTCACTATTTTTGACTTTTCTGAGCCTGTCAAGTCCTTCTTTTGACCCATTTTGCCAAAGGAAAGGACGTTGCCTAATAATTATGCACACCTGATATACGGTGTTGATGTCATTAGACCACACCCCTTCTCATTACAGCGATGCACATCACCTAATATGCTTAATTGGTAGTAGGCTTTCGAGCCTATACAGCTTGGAGTAAGACAACATGCATGCAGAGGATGGTGTGGACAAAATACTCATTTGCCTAATAATTCTGCACTCCCTGTATATGCATTTTCTCTTATCTAGGAGATACAGTAAAGTCCCCACTATTCCATAAGGCATGCATAAAGCCACTTGTTTTTGCCTCCCTTCTGATAGGACCCACAGTAAGGTATTGTTGTCAGGAGACACTGGTCACTGTTGAGAAATTTAAAAAAATCTAAACCTTTCATGATATGACAGTATTTATTAACAGAAAGTCTTTAATACAGTGCTAAGATGAGGCTTGTCAAACGCTTCACCTTTGTATTGGTTTTTGTCTGTGCCATGAATACATTTTATGAAACAGACAAGTGTAAAAGATAGAGACAGAAAGAAGACAGAGATAATGTTCAACAGTGCAGATCTGAAATGCAGTGCAGTGCAAAAGTTTCCAGGGTTCTTAGGGTTCTGATGTTTGTATGGAGGAGTTCGGGAGAGGGCTACAACACTGAATGTGTACAATGTGCCAGTGGTTTTGGGGATGTTGTCAAAAATGATGGAATTATGAATGAGGAAATGTACCATCAGATTTTGATTTACCGTCTAGAAAAAGGTTTGTCTGCCAATGACAGACAATCAAAACAAACTGCCAAAGCAGCAAAAGAAACTGAGGACTATTCTCCCGAGAGCCCAGACCTCAACATCATTGAAGGAAAACAGAACAAAGGGCAAAATCCAAATAAAGAGCGTTGAATGTCCTTCAAGAAGCCTGGAAAACTATTCCAAATAACTGCACCTATTTTCCATTTGCTTGCAAAATATCTAGACCAGGGGTCAGCAACCTTTTACACCCAAAGAGCCACTTGGACCCGGTTTCCACGCAAAAGAAAACACTGGGAGCCGCAAATACTTTTTGAAATCTAAAATGAAGATAACACTGTATATATTGTTTTTTTTACCTTTATGCTTTGTGTGAACAACTAAAGTAAGTAAGTAAAGTTTATTTATTAAGCGCTTTTCACAGACAGGCAGTCACAAAGCGCTGTACACAAATATTAAAATAAACAATACAATCAATAGACATTATACACAATGTAAAAGATCAAATGTAAAGAATGTAAAGAATATAAAATACGTAGATCAACAAAAGGCTTGTTTGAACAGAAAAGTTTTTAACTGCTTTTTAAAAGAATCCACAGAGCAACTAAGGTGTGTTGCTTATGAAATCCATGAAGTGCTACAGAGAAAATTACATTTTATTTATGTAATTAACACATTTTGAACTCTTAAAGAAATATAACAAAAGGAAAGACACCCAGCTGAACTAAAATGATCCAGCAAACAAAAACTGTTGTGAGCCGCCACCCTTATATCGCCTTTGGGCTTTTGGAGCCTTGACCTGACTTTTAAAAAATAATTGGAAAAAAAGCACTATGCTGCTAAAAAAAATAGATATTTGCAAAATTCTGCCTAAATATGTATTTTACCTGGTTAATGTGTGTGGCGGGGCGTGGTCTGCAGCGCCGCTGCAGGGGAGTCGGACGCACCTGAGCGGCACCCGCAATCACGCCTCGCCGCCTTAACGTCTGTGCCATTTATGCTGTTGTGTTGGTATGTGTCGGGCTGTGAGCTGAAAAGCTACAGCCGGCTGTATGCGTACAGCAACCGTGTGTGAAAAGTGGTCAATAAAGAGATGCTGAAAAGCATGTTCATGGAAACATCGTCCGGTCTGCCGTGATATGTTTACAATAAGACTTCTGCTCCTGAACCTCTGCACACAGCGTCTGCAAATCGGGGCTGTACGAAGTCACTTTCATCTTTACGCAGGACTGTAAGCTGTCGTCTGTGAGGCGTGAGCGGTGTTTGTCTTTAACATAGTTCACGGTGGAGAATAGCTGCTGACATAATGTGGATCCGAAGATCCATAACTGGCCTACCTGGGTTTGAAAGTCTCGATAAACGCACAGCGTTTTGGCGGGTACACCGGCTTCCGCGAGTGTGACGCTTATTTTAAGCGATGAAAAAATAATAAGGTATAATTTTATTTTTATATTTCAAAATCACAATAATCTTCCAATTTAGAACTACAAGTTAAAAAAGAACTAAACACAAATAAAATACACTTCAGCTAAATACTTCTAATTTTTTTCCCAAACCACCCAGAGCCGCAGTATAAGGACAAAAGAGCCGCATGCTGCTCCGGAGCCGCAGGTTGCCGACCCCTGATCTAGACTATAAGAAGTAGCTACAGTACGGTACTTCTGTTACACAGTTACACATTATATTATTAGCTATACTTTTGAGTCAATCTCAGATAAATTTGGTTATGAAAATTTACAACTGATTGAATTGATGAAAATGCTATTAAGTTTGGTTTCTGTAACACTGCAGTGACATCAAGGCGCTTGGTATTTTGAGGTAGAGACCCTACAATAATACAGAGAAAGCCCCAACAATCAAATAACCTCCTATGAGCAAGCAATTGGCGACAGTGGGAAGGGGAAAAAAATTTAACAGGAAGAGACCTTCAGCAGAACTAGGCTCAGGGAAAGGCCGAGCGGTTTGGGGTGAGGGGAGAGAGACGGGGGGGAATGGAAGCATGTGCTATATACGCATGTGGAGACTGAAAAACCCGAGTGAAGAAGAAATACTGAGTGCATCATAGGAAGTTCCCAGCAGCCTAGGCCTATTGCAACATAACTAAGGGAGGATTTGGGGTACCTGATCAGTCCTAACTACATGCTTAATCAAAAAGGAAAGTTTTAAGTCTAATCTTAACAGTAAAGAAGGTGTTTGTCTCCTGAATCTGGAATCTAGAAGCTAGATCTAGAAACTAGAAACTGGTTCCACAGAAAAGGGGGCGTGAAAGCTGAAGACTGCCTCCCATTCTACTTTTAAAACTTCTAGGAACCACAAGTAAACCAGCAGTCTGAGAGCCAACTGCATCTTTGGGGTGATACAGTGCTATGAGGTCTTTAAGATAAGGTGGGGCTTGATTATTTAAGACATTGTATGTGAGGAATTTAGGAAAGAGGAACAGGAACAAACACCACCCATCTCTGTAAGCAATGCAGACTCTGCACCCGGTTGATCTTTTCTAAGTTCAGTAATCCAACATTCAGAAGCAGGTCTGAACTAAAGAGCAGCTTTATTGCTTAGTTTACAGGTCATAAAGCAATTTACTGTAAAGCAGGAACTCAGGAATGCTAAATCGGGTGACAGGGAAAACTCCAAACAGACGGCTCACACAATCAGAGGGGATAAGACGACAACAACGGGGACAAAGAATTAAGGAAACTGAGGACTTAAATACACACAAGGAAGTCAGGGAGATTAAACACACCAGGGAACACAGATGATCCAAGTCTGACTAATGACACAAGGGAAGAAAAACTGAACACGATGCACACCGCATAAGTGACTATCACAATAAAACAGGAAATCGCTAACACTGATTCACAGTGATATGACAGAGGCAAGAGAGAGCAAGAGACAGCGAAAGAGACACGGAAACATAGGGACAAGACAGAGACAGACTAGATATGAAAGGGAACTGACTCAACTAAACAAGGAGCAGAGAACTAAGCAAACTCAGAAGCATAAGGAAATACCTATCTTAAACCTCAGTCCAGAAATAACTAATAGTCTCAGGAAAACACAAATTACTGTCATGGTTGCAGACCCAGGATCATGACAATTTGACCTTTTGACTTTTAGTCACAGAAAATAAATTATTTTCTTTTAGCGGAGTCATTTACAGAATGTCTTATCACCATTCATACAATAGAAATAATGATTTACATGCTGTAAGTTTCAGACTCAAGTCAAAGCACTGCCATGTCTTCAGTGTGTCTCATGTTCTTGAGTTATAACTACATGTCCAGCTGTGCATCTGGCACAATCACAGCTGCCCATGTAATGCCACAGGAGTTGTGAGAAAGAGGATCTGTCAATAAATGTTAGGGCTTTTGAAGCTCTGATCATCACACCGTTAAAGCGGAGCAGACAAATGAGAGCCTGGCTGATGCAACAGCTTGAAAACTTTGGTGAGAGAATTTGTGTCTCTTAAATGTCTTGTTTCTATACAGATTAAGTTTCACTACAAGCAATGAAGGCTTATATACATTATACAAAGCAGCTCAGAAACTAGATCATTCATGAGTGCATTTATTATAATATCCTAATATAATCTCCATTTTAGCACATTTGATGCTAATATGTTGCTATACCAATATAGTCCATACCCATATCCATATCAGCTAATCCTCACTAATCCACAAATTACTGATGGTTTACAGTTTTTCTGATTTTGTAAAACACTAAATCCCCTCAAAACCAAATGCTCAGTGTCCTTAACCAATTTATTAAATCACTCAAAGCCTTAAACAATTTATAGTTAACAAGTTATTGACTAATTTCCCCCCAAAAAAACATCTGTAAAACACATTTAACAGTGATGTATTGCACGTATGATGCGTGATGGTAACCACAAGTGGCAATGGTAAGTCCTGATAAAAGTTAAAAGTTAAAAGTTATGGATGCCAGCTATGGATGGAAACAAATCTGAGAGGTGGGGGAGGTGAGGCAGTGGATGAGGAAAAAAGCAAGGCCAGTAATTTCAGAGGAAATTTAAATAGCCGTGACAGACCAGGTCCTAGTTGGTGGAATGACAACGAGGGAATCGGGACAAAGACTACAATCCAATCTCAGCAGATGCTCTGTGGCCACCATTATCAGGAAATACAGAGAAGATAACAGGTCCTTTAAAACAAGGCAGCGAAATACAGAAACACAGAGGTGCTAAAGACAGTTTCAGTTTTGAAGGCACCAACAAGTGTCAGCCTTTTATCTTTCAAACATGTCCTCAGCTCAGCATGGTGCACAAGAAGGAAGTGTAGGGCACTCTCTTTGAGGAGGATGACAGCAAAGTCTGCCCTGTGTCCTGGCTTTGACCTGATGCTGACCTTATCAAATAAATTGCATGTTGCCTTTGATTTTACAGTTAAATTTAGAGTCTGTAATGTCCTGTCATGTCTCAGTGTGACTGATAAAATCCAAAGACGATTGTGTCATGAATGTGTTTGTGTTTTATTTTGACTGTGTGTGTGGTATAAACAAATTGTTTTGCTTTAGGGTATCTTTTAGCTCACCGGGTTAAGCAAGCGACCCATACGACATGAGGCTAATGCAGCAGCGCGGGTTCAAGTCTGCCCTGGGCCATTTGCTGCATGTCTTCCCTCTGCTCTCACTTTCCTGTCATCTCTCCCCTCAGTTTCTGTCATAATAAAGGTGGAAAAGTACTAAAAATATGAAAGAAAGATTTTATTTGGCTTTGAGTATGAATAAAACAGGTTTAACGAGATTCTTTTGATTACCCAGAACAGACAGGTCTTATGAATGTAGCTTGAACACTTTGTTTTATGTATACACCAGAATATTAATTTTCTAACAAAAATACTAGTTTTATTTTGCAAATGATAGAGTTAAAGTGTCGTGACACATTGCACATAATAACTTTATCCTTTTTTTGTTTTAATCAGTGGGATGCTATCACAGAGATGGATGAACAGAACAGACCTATACACACCTTCCAGGTTTGCCATGTAATGGAGCCAAACCAGAACAACTGGCTGCGGTCTGGGTGGATCCAGCGACAAGCTGCACAGAGGGTCAGGACTACATCACAAAACTTGTGCAAAGACACACACTTGAATAGAAATCTTTGTTTGTGGTTGTGTCACACTCCCTGGAGGAAGTTCAGTCTTCTGTATAACCTACCGGGAAATACAGACAAATAGCTATAAAAACCTGACACTTTGCTTGGGAGAAGGACCGATTTCTATTACAGTCAACACAGAGTCTATTGTAACAAAGATATAGCAAGATGTCTTCTGTGCACATTGGCTGGTGGGAAACACAACTATGTTGCTGCACCAAGTTTCACATTTACCTCTTTTTGTAGACTGAGAATTGCCCACGTACAGACTGTTAAATCAATGCACTCGCTCGAGGGGACTGAGCCGTCTGGCATCGTGACTTGAAATAGTGGCTTCTTGATAGAAGAACGATCTGTCCACTGAGCTTCAGGGGAGGAGTAATGATTAGCCAATCAGTGCCATGGGCAAGACTAACGCCATTGTCAAGCTGTTTAAAGGCATTGTGTGCCACCACAGCGGCCTGCGCTCACTCGGCTTCTCCACCCTTGAGGCACGGCTACTGCACAACAAACGGAGAAAAATGCTGAACTGTTCTTACTTTGCTCGGTGTCGCTCATAAAAACAAGTTTGTTAGCATGGCTGTGCATCAGTATTAACTTAAAAATTATGCAAGATTTTAGTGGATATGTTGATCTAAAAAATACTTAGAGAGTAATAAAAATAGTCAAATGAAGCACAATTTGAAAGTATAAAGCAATAATCTTCGTGTTTCTTATGGGGAAGGGGATTTTTTTTTCGTATGTGCTAATAGAGTCCTATTATGTTTGCATTTTTGCTTGTACAATATCCCCTTAAAGTGTGTCCTCTCTTCTTCCCAAAACCATTTAAATTTTGTCTGTAGAAGATAAAATGAGTTTGAAGAGAGCTTGTGAAATGGGCTTCGTTTTGTTAAATAAAGGGCTAAACATAAACACACTTGTATGAAATTATTGATGGTTATTATACTGACGTAATTGTTTAATCTATGTTTTACCTCAGGTATATGTGGAGCTGCGTTTTACACTGAGAGACTGCAACTCCATCCCTTGGGTTTCTGGTACTTGTAAGGAAACCTTCAATCTCTTTTACCTGCAGACAGACGGGCCGCTCCCCGACAGCACACGCTTTCGGCCTACTGACTATGCTAAGGTTGTCATGTTTTTATTCTTGCCATGTGACAGAACTGTCATTGTGTGACTTTACGTGAGTAAAGTGTGTGTTTGGTTTAAGGTGGACACCATAGCAGCGGATGAAAGCTTTACACAGACCGATCTTGGAGATCGTGTCCTTCGACTTAACACCGAGGTCAGGGAAGTGGGCCCCATCACACAGAAGGGATTCTACCTGGCCTTCCAAGATGTGGGAGCTTGTATTGCTCTTGTGTCTGTAAAGGTCAGTGAACAGGGTTGCATGACTCAGTCTCGCATAGACTGGGCATAAACTCAGTATTACTTCTTTAACCTGAACACTGTGTTTTCCTCTTTCACATAAGGTCTTCTACAAACGGTGCCCCTCAACTTTAAGAAACTTGGCCGCGTTTCCTGAAACAGTGCCACAAATGGACTCATCCTCTTTGGTGGAAGTGAGAGGTTCGTGTGTGGAGAACGCAGAAGAGAGGGACACGCCCAAATTGTACTGTGGTGCTGATGGAGACTGGCTGGTACCACTGGGCCGCTGTGTCTGTAGTATTGGCCATGAGGAAATGGACGGCTACTGCCAAGGTGAGAAGCAGCTCGAGATGTATCTCTGAGTGTGTGTGTGCGTTTGTGTGTGTTCCTGTCTGCACTCATTTTAGAGAAGTACGGTATGCTAACAGTGTGCTAAAAAAGCAAAGAGAAGAGAAGAGGAGAGGAGAGGAGAGGAGAGGAGAGGAGAGGATGCGTCATGCTCACAGATCTCCAGGGCCTCCCAGTCATCTGCAGGAGTTTGACTTTACAGGACTGATATTCCCTCCTCTCGTTCTAAGATCCTGCATCCTTGTCTGATCCTTTCCATCCCCATTTCTCTTCATCCCTTTTCAGCCCCGCCTCCCCCTCATCATCGTCTCGTCTCTCTTGTCCACTTTGTTTACTCTTCGCTTCACTCCCCATTCTTTCTCTCTTCTTTTATTTCACCATTTCAACTCACACTCTCACTTTCCTTCGTTGCCATCCTTTTCTGCTACGTGATCACAAACAATTCAAATAGGAAGGGATTGTGTGTATCACTTCATAGTTTTCGGAATCATTACTTTGGCTCTCATGAGATCCCTCTCTGGACTCTGTCAATTATGTGGCTGAAATGGGAAAGTAATTTCTTGTAAAATGAAACCGTTTGTGGATTTCTGGTATTTAGGTCTGATTTTTTGCCCTTTGATACATAAAAATGTACAGAAGCTTCTTGTTAGTATGCTTCATTTCCAATTAGTCCAATCAAAATAACCTAAATGTGATCCACTGAACAGATTACAAAGGACTTAAAGAAACTGTTTACTTGTTTCAGATGGTCTTTGGCCTGCTTTCTCAATTAGACACTGATGGAGGGCTAGCTGGCTAATTGCCTTCATTTGTTAGTTTCACAGCTAATTTAGCTCACACCTAGTTTTTTCTAAACCTTTCTTCAACCTTCCCTTTCATTACAAGACTCAGACTTACTTGTAATTATGGCAGGAGCTAAATTGAGCCGCAGCGCATGATTACAATTGAAGAGCACTCCGTGTTCCTTACTATATTTTATAGACTTACAGCTGATTGGGGTGAAATTCATGTAGTAACCCTGTGGTGATGTAGTTACTCAGAGCATTACAGAGAGAACTCCAGCAGTCATTAGTACAGCTGATATGTAGGATAGGCTCTAATATCGCCTTTATTTGCTCCTCGGGTGTAATTTTTTTTCTTTTTATCTTCTTCTCTTTTATCTTCCTTTTATTTATCTTTTCTCTCTCGCTCGCTCTCAATCATCTCAAGTTAAACAACACAGAAGCCTGTCAAGAGAGATTCCCGATGAGACGCCAGCTTAGGAGCAGCACTCTCATGGTGTCCCTTTTATATGTTCTCCATCTCTGCCCTCCTTTTTCATCCCCTCTGGCTGTCAGTAGTTGCTTCTCTCAAATGTACTCAACCCACTTGGCAGTTGAAAAAGATGTCTGTTTTAGCGTGTTTTATCACAATGTCTGATCCTCACTCTAATAAACCTAAACTGACAAATGCTGTTTACAAATTTAACAAATCAAATTAACTATCCAGAGATATGAAAGAACTGTGAAAGAAGAATAGTGATGAAACGCACTCACCAGCCACTTTAATAGGTATACCTACTCAATTACTTCTTAATGCGAATATCTAATCAGCCAATCACTTGACAGCAAGTCAGTGCGTTAAGGCATGTAGACATGGCCAAGGCGACCTGCTGAAGTTCAAACCAAACACCAGAATGAAGAAGAAAGGTGATTTAAGGAACTTTGAACCTGGTTGCTGGTTCCAGACGGGCATTTGTGTACATCAGAATTTGCAGATCTGCTGGGATTTTTCCACAAACAGTCTTGAGGGTTTACAGGAAAGGGTTTCAAAAAGAGAAAATATCTAATGAGCAGCAGTTCTTTAGGCTGGGATGTTGAGGGATAATGGCCAGACTGCTTTGAGCTGATAGGAGTGCAACAGTAACTCAAATGACCACTTGTTAAAATCAAGGTAAGCAGAAGAGCAACTTGTTGAACCTTGAAGCAGATGGGCTCCAGCTGCAGAAGGTCTCACCAGGTGCCACTCTGGTGAACTAAGAACAGGAAACTGAGGCTACAGTTCATGCAGGTGCACCAAAATTAGACAGTAGAAGACTGGAGAAACCACACCTGGTCTCATGAGTTTTGATTTCTGCTGCAACAGTTGGAGAGCTAAATACATCAAATATCATAGATCCATGAATGCATGGATGTATCCTGTCTTGTATCCTGCCCATCTGAGCATAGTTTAAACACCACAGTCAATCGGACAGTGTCCATCCCTTTATGACCACAGTGTACCCATCTTCTGATAGCTGACTCCAGAAGGATTATGTGCCATGTCACACAGAACAAATGCATGTTATTGAGTTGACTCAGTAACATGCATTGGCCTCCACAGTTACCAGATCTAAATTTAATAGAACACATTTGGGATATGGTATAAAGAGAGATTTGCATCTGCCAAATCTGCAGCAACTGTGTGATGCTATCATGTTACTATAGACACTGATCTCTGAGGACTGTTTCCAGTACCTTGTTGAATCTGTGCTGTGAAGAACTAGTTCTGAAGGCAAAACGTTGCAACCATGGACTAGCAAGCTGTAACTAATGAAGTGTTTTTCCTGTGATTTCTTTAGCAGCAACATCAGCTTTAGCATGCACGGCTGCATGCACATAATACTTAAGCAACAACCATGGTGACGTTAAGGTTAATTAATGCGAGTGCAGATGAAGGCTATGATGCAGTCACTGAATTCTCATATGTGGTACATCCTGCAATCAAAAGCATCGTAGGCATAAGAAAAAAGCTTCAACATATAACAACAACATCTTAAAAATTAATTAAATGATTAATAAAATAACTAATTAAATTTCAGTTGTTAATAACTTTTGTGGGCTGTAACTGTGGAATATTTCAAAATTTAACTTCAATTAGTAAAATCAATTAGTAAAATATTTGATCAGGTTTTTTTGTGATCAGCTAATCGAGTAAGTACTACCTCTATAAATCAAACAAAAAGAAAGAGGCAGGCTGAGCATTTACCAAAAGCAGTACCCTCCTGTGTGTTGTCTTTGCTTCGACTGGGCCTTTTCCCATCTCTGCAGCGGATGCATGAACATGAAACGAATATTGATCTTATTATCAGATTGTCTGAAGGAAAACAAGTGCATTTCCCAAAATGGGTGTTCCTCTTAGACTCACGCATCTACTGTATGGTCCCTAGTGAAGGAAACCAGTGTTGTTTTTTTCTTTGCTGCGGTTGTTGCTGTGGTCAGAAATGTCAGGTTATTTCTATCAGGGATGGTCTACTGTGGAAATCTGAAACAGCAAGAGCGTCAGCGAACTTACCGTTAGGGTTTAAAGTGGTGATGAGTAGAAACAACGCATAATGGCATGATAATTAATGATTTATGACCAATCACCCCTCCAACCCCCCCATCAATAATTTCCATAGGTCCGTCAGAGCATATGCAGTAATGAAGATGTGCACTTTGCTTGGAGTTGCAGGAAGTTTAGGCATGAACTTGCGATGACTTCTGCTTTCTCCTCGTTTTCATTTTGGAACACTGCTTCAAAGGGTACTGTGATCAAAGCTGTCTGAGAGGCAGCATGGGGAAAGAGCAAAAGAGGGAGAGAGAGGGGGAGAGAGAGAGAGAGAGCGAGGGCGAGAGATAGAGAGAGAGAGAGAGAATAGGGAAAGCCCCAGCCTCCCAAATATAAGCAGAGCGCTGCACTAACACGTCCATCTTTCCCTCCCAGCTGCCTAAACAAAGGCATCAGCGCTTATCAAAAGCTTCTTTCCACCCCAATAGCATTCTGCCAGACTGTTCTGACATCTCAATCGAGTGTTTTATTATTCTATTCCTTTCATTCGTTGTCAGCCACAAGAGGATTACTCAGAGATAGGCTGGTTATATCATGACCTAGATAAGGCAACATCATAGTGCTAATGCTATTTGTTCCACATCCTTTCGTCACAGCAGCATATTCATAAAGAGGCAGTGAATTGTGGGTGAAGCTAATAGAGATGTCTTTTCAGATTTCATGTGAATCAGAGTCGATATGCAGACGAAACCAGAAACCCACCAGTAGGATAAGTGATTAGTCTCAGAAGCTGAGAAATGAAAATATTATGGTTTCAGCAAAATCTTAATTTTCTTAAAAATGCATTGCATTTTTAAATTAAACTCCACCTAATCCAGCACAGTTTTCCTCTTTTTGAATAAAGTTAATGGTAAAAATGCAAATGAAGCAATTTAGGAGCAACATGCTGAAGTTGCTTAGTCTCTATTTTTGTTGCTTTCTGTCTTTTGCCCCTTACCCTGACCATGCCACAGAGCTACAGGCTTTGACAGTAGGTTGCTCACTGATGACTTCCAGCTTGAAGTTGTGACCTTTAAATTTGAGTAAAATGGAATAGGAAATGAGGAATCGATACATCTCTTAGGTGTGTCTGAGTGTTTGTGCCCCTCTTCTGTCCATTAAGGACTGTGTTTACTCTGGCCTGTAACGCAGCGCAGACGAGAGCATCACTCATTCTCTGTGAACTTCCTATCTGCATATCAAAGCTGAGAGTCCAGGGTAAACATACTCTTCAGCTCCATCTGTTTCTGACAACGTAAAGCCAAGAGAAAACTTCCAACCCCACACATCCAAACAACTCAAAATCTCTTGGTTGGTACGTCATTACATTCCTGCAAGTGTGCAGATGTTGCACTTCACCAAGCTACAGTAGGTTACCTGCTGAAACTTCAACAGTTGATGTGTTTTGAATAACTGTGGATAGCTTCTCTTATTAATATTTTATGGAACGAATCAAGATGTATAATTCATTGTAGCAATGAAACCACAGAGAGCTATCACCTAATGGTTGAATTTCACCTTATCTTAAATTTGTATGTCAGCAGCTTCCAGCTCAATGTTTGGTTTTACTTACTGTCCTTATTAGCAGTAATTTCAGCAGGCCAGCAGCAAAACGAATGGCACTTTAGGATCCTCAGCTATCATCTGATGATAGCCTGTGGGGACAGCGGCCATTATTTTGGGAATTTCTGTGGAGCCAGTTGTCAAGGTTTCACCCAAAGGACTCAAATGCAGGACACAGTCGAAACAGTTTTAATGAAAAGAAGTCAGGATAACAACAGTGAATGATCAGAGGTCAGTCTTCAAGCTGGGATTCTGATCAGGGAAGTATTTTCAGGTAAGTTGTTACTCTGGAATTTAACATTCAGACGCAGATTTTCCAAGTGGAATAATACTCAGGTACTGTAAGTTTCTTCAGGTAAGTGCAAATAGGAATTGGCGATCCTCTCATCTTTCTTCAGAGTTAGGGTTGCAGTACTTGGAGCTCCACTGCTAGCAAGCTTTCAACAGCAGTTGGCGTAAGAGCAGGTCAAGCAGGTATTCAGGTAAGTATTAGAGACCAGTCGGTGACCTCTTGGCAACCACCTGTTGCTAAAATGTATTTTCCCCAGCTGGCAAAAAACTGGTACAAAAAACAAGGCTTTGTCATTGCTGTGGTCGCTAGCATATTGGTGCGGTCATAGTTTGAATTGAAGTGACGGACATGTCTACAAACACGGCCCAGCTGCTCTCCAAACTGTGAAAAGTGCAACTCAAACAGGAAACAGGGATAGTTTCCCTTCAGCGTAAAATTTGTGCACTTTGAAACATGTTGGCTACAGCAGTGAGGCACAAGTTTTACTTTGAACCTTGCCTGTTTCCAATTTGTGAGCACTTTCTCAAATTTACAGACAAAAATAAAAACATGAAACTACAGGTAACCATGGAAATCTGCTACCAACAAAAGTAACTTTCTTTGCAACCTATTTGATCCAGTAAAGCCAGCATCCTCCAGGAACCATTGTCAACCAGTTGGGGAATACACATCTCCCTAGTAACCAGTAGCTGTATCATATCCAAAATGGCTGACAACTTTTGACTAAGTTGTGCATGATGTAATGTGAGAAACCTCAGTAGCCTAATATCACCCATGCTTATTCTCTACAGGAGAGGACCATCACAGTCCGTGCTTTGGTCACTTATTACAGATGAAGATAAATAAAATTATCATCAGTTTATTTACCTACATGCAACAAAGCCTGCTCCACAGTGATTGGCCAGTACTTCTCAGGCTGCCAGTGGACTTTAAAAAGCACATTATGCGTATGTCTTGATGTGCTGCCACTAGGGGGCAGGAGAATGCCAATCTGTTTTCTTTTTTTTACTTAAAACTGAATATATTGGGATTTTTTTTCAGCTATTGAACAACTTTTAAATACAAAATCCAGTAACAGTGTTGTGGAAATGACAGTCTTCACTAGTAGGGATAGTTACAAAGCTTTCTTCGTTATGAATTAGTGATGCATGTTTTTATTGAACATTTGAAGATAAAAAAAAAACAGAAACTCTTGCAGAGGACATAAAGTCAGAGATAGAAACGACAAGGAGCAGGTGCATCTAGTACTGGTAGAGCTGCTGCAAAACCCCACAGAGCTCAGCAGCCAGCGCAACAAATTCTGGATCCTTTGCTTTTAGTTAGCAGTTAGCATTAGCAGCACATCCTGCGTCAGATGTGAAAGGACCTTTATGCTGCGCACTGTGACTCACAGCCATGGTCCCGGGTCAGCCCTGACTTTGTGTTAAACTAATCCTAAAGTAATAATGGTATTTCTAACCACTGATATACCACAACTTTATCCTTTCAGCAGCTGCTGAAAGTTAGGGGACCTAGCTTCTATCGGATATTTATATAGAGATCCTCCAGCTTCAAACTGTATTACCCTTCAAGGACCTGCAGTTCAAAAAAGCGCCCCTCCGACAGCCAAACCCATCTGTTCTCTGATTGGATAGTTAAATTTGTGATTGACATGACATTGGCCAATCAGATGAAAGGAAGAAAAATGGGGTCAAATTCGTACTTGTAACTTGAAACTTGAGTTTAACATGTATTTTTTGGCTGAGTCCACACACAAATCTTTTTACAGACACACAAATTCTTTTTACACATACAAATCCTGATTTACAAGTACAAAATATTTATGACCACAATTTGAGCCCATAGTCTCCCTTCAGTGTAATTTTTGATTGTGCAGGATAGTCCCGTAGAGAGTGTAGCCAAATGTTCTTTTGGGCAAAGCTTTTTTCCCCTGTGGGTTCCCGCTCTTTGTTTTGGCCAGTTTTTTATTTTGGGGTTATTTTTTGTTGTTCTTCTTCTGTCTCTCTAGTTTTTACACTTCTTTGTACCTTCCCTCGTGTCCATTGCAATAGTTTCAACAATCTCCCTCTGAAATGCTAACATTTCTGAGTCTTTCTGTTGATGTGTTATTATTATTCTTTATACTGACCTGATGATTGTTATTCTCTCTGATCTGAAGAGGCCAATCACAACGCTTGTGTGCTGCGTTGATCCAACATTATTACATTTCTCTGGAGGTGCACGTCAGGCTACCATGTGGGGCTCAGAGGGGTTTGCTATTACTTTGTAGGTTACGACATAGATTTCCTGCTGAAGCATAAAGTGGCCAATAAATGTGAGAATGTACTGTTAAATGGGGAAAAAAGAAGCATATTATTCCTTTTAATAAAAAATACATGACATGAAGGAAGATTACACGACAAAATCCCCCCAAAAAGTGGTAGCAAACAAATAGCATTACTTTATATGTGTGTGTGTGTGTGTGTGTGTGCGTGTGTTTGGAATGTTTTTTTCTGACTTTTGGACAGAAATATCAGTATGAGTATTGTAATTGCTTTTTGGTGGTGATCTTCCTAGCTTATACTAGAAAGCAGGGAGCAGCTGGAATTTCAAATGAATCAGTGTGTTTGTTGCCTTTGGCAGGACCTCTGCATGGAAAGAAGGTAATATCCAGATGAAGGTGCCTCAAAAATTGAAGCTGGGTGACAAATTACTCTTCTCATTAGGACCTAAGCAGCAATGTGATTTTGGCAAGGATTTCCGTCTGGATGTCAATCTTTCATCTCATCCTCTTTACATCCAAATTTATGCTCATTTCTTTCCACCTATTTATCCATAGAGTTTTTTCCCGCCTCTTCCTTTGTTACATAGTATTTTTGCTTAACTATGCATCACCTGTCATTCAAAGTTTAGTTAAAAGCAAGAATTCAGTTATTGAGTTGCAAGGTATTTTTCTTGGAATTTGCTTGAAGTCATAGAGGGAAAAAATAGCAACAAAATAGCAGGACTCAGTAGCCCTGCAGTGTCATATATATATAATATGTATGCAGAATGGGGAGAAAGTAGCAGATCCTCACTCTCGGCAGCTCTATGCCTGTTAGAGGCAGGTTATATAGCAGCTTATGTAACTAAAGTTCAAGCTATGTGATCTTACTCAAATGCACCTTGGTAGTTGTGCTTACCATCTCATGTTTTTTATGTCCACATAGTGACTGATCTTTTTGTTACCTGGTGATTCAAATGGGAAAATTATAAGTTGATTTAAAAACTGTCCTTCACAGAATCACAATCAAATTTATTTTAACCAAGGGTGTTACACATACAAGGACACTTCAGTTGATGGTGTCTCCACTATATACAGTCCTGTGAAAAACTAAATATGCCCTAATTGAATAGAACCAGCAATAACTTTAATAATGTTCTGTATGTGTCAGTCTTTCACATCATTGTAGAGGAATTCTGGACCACTCTTCTTCACAATGTTGCTTCACTTCTTTGAGATTAGTGGATGTTTGTTTATGCACAGCTTTCTTATATTTTGTAATATAGCCAAACATCTCCACTCCCAAAGGACATTGTACCAGAGGTCTTGCAGTTTGCAAACCTAAGCCATGTTCTTTGTAGATAGAAGATGCTTTGTCTTGGCAGCTCTAACAAACAGGCCTTACTTGTTTAGTCTTTTTTTTTTTCATTGAACTTTAACATGCTAACTGAGGCATTCAGAGTCTTAAATGTAGCTCTTCTTGGTAGTTTCTCTAAGAATTGCATGGTCTAACCTTGTGGCTAAATTCTCATCCACTCCTGGGAAGCTTGTGGCATTGTGTTAATACACACCTGAATGCTCCAAGTCAGCAAACTTTCAAAGCTTTCTAGAGTTGCTCACACTCGCCGTTGGTCAATTAATCGAGTTCATCTGATTACCAGCAACTGGGTGTTTAGAAAAGTCTAAACAATATATGTTATATATGGATTTATTATACACAGAGTAGGCTTACTGCCAACCACAAACAGATAAAATATAAGACAAACACATGCGTAAAGAAGTAGACTGGTGCAGCACAACGATTATGCATTATGTGTGGAATGTAATGTTGTGTACATGTAGAACACAGTCATTGTAGATTCAGAGCAGAATGCAATAACTACCTAGACTACCTAATAATAAATACTTGGCATAGGTACAACTTAGTTGTTTATGAGGATAATGGCTGTGGGAAGGAAGCTGTTTCTGAGTCTGGTTGTTCTGGTGTAGGTGGATCTGTCACACCTGCCGGAGGGGAAGAGTTGAAAAAGTTGTGTCCAGAGTGTGAGGAATCTCTGATCATGTTTGCTGCCTGCTCGCTGGTTCTTGAGGAGTTCTGGAGGCTGGACAAGGGGACGCCAGTTATTTTCTCTACATTCTTTAGAGTTTATAGTAGCGCTAGTAGTACTAGGTAGTCATACTAACCTGTTTTGTGTCTGAAGCAGACTGCGCATGACAGACTTGATGACCGCAGTGTAGAACTTGATCAGTAGCTCCTATGATAGGCCATCCCTCGTCACCTGAAAGGACGTCAACTGTTGGGACTTTTTGAATAGAGTTGGTGTTGGGCTCCCACTTCCGGACCTGAGAGATAATAGTGAACAGGAACTTGAAAGACTCCACACTTGGCACAGGGTTGTTTGAGCAGAAAATGTCAAGTTGTAGTGTGTCTGGGGTGTTTTGATAAACATTTATGTGATATACTCATAAAAGTGGCTATTTTCTATGCTAGTTCTACTATTTTACATGCCAGACTTGGCAGAGGTACCAACTCTGGCATGGTATCCCTGCCAGGCTTACACTGGCAGGGATACTATGATACAATTTCAGTTTTCTTTGGAAGAAGAAATGGATTTTATCCCACACTCACAAAAAAATACCACTCTGAAGATCAGTGTTTAGTTAGATCAGTTTCTCCGTTTGGTGAATGGACGGGGGAGGTGTATTTAAAAGAGTCCAAGTTATCTTCTCTTTACATTAATTTTCCAAGATTATGTGACAGACTGCAGTTTTTCTTGTCTTATCTAGTGTAATAATATCAGTGACAAAGTTTCTAGCACTAGGTTGACTAAAGTAGCAGCAATCTAGCTTGAGGGAGGAAGTTTCTTTCTCAGTCACGCAGTACTCTCTTGAGTATTGAAAAGCTGATGTATGTAGATCCTGGAGAAACTGCACGAACAGATTTGGTGTCACTGCAAAAATGACTTTCATAAAACATTATATCTTACCATTACTATATACACACACAAAAATAATTGAATATAATTGATTTCAAACAGTAATAATCCTCCATCAGTCATCCTGTGTACAGCGCTGAGGACTGTGTCACAGCAGGACATCATTTATCACGCTTATGATAAAAAAAGGCTAGCGTCAATAGAGAATTTAAAGTGGTAGTGTATTTCAATGGAGGCATTAATGCATTAGACAATATATGAAGATGATGTGATTACAGAAAAATAAAGTCAGTTAACTACTATGTATTTTTGCTTACTTACAGAAAATATATAAAGATATTAAAATGAAGCTGAAATTATATAAACCTTCTGGCTTGATTGAATTTCTCAGTGTATATATACAGTATTTGCTATTTCTTTAATTATTATTCCACCCACAAGTATATATATTCTCACGAAAGAAAGAAAAAATCACTCAACTCAACTGCAATAAAATGGCAATAAAATCATCCACAAATTCCCAGAATATTAAATAACTGCACTATTAATGCTTTATTCTTCTGTGCCAAGATAAGTCTGGGGAAAAGGAGGCAATCTGCAATGGTTTTTCCATCTTCTGATAAGCCTCGAGGGAAAAGAGCGACGAAGAAGACGAGAGATGGGAAAAGAAAAAAATACATTGGAATAAAGATGAAAAACAAGAATAGGTGAAAATTGTTGCAGAGCATAACAGTTCGGGGGGGGGGAGAAAAATTTAAAAGATAAGGAAAGGAGAGTTGTGTGAGTTGATGGAAAGAAAGAAATGGGCAAGTAACACTGGAGGTAAAGTGAAACAGTGTAAGGATGGAAAACTGCAAATACCCGGTCAGCAGAATGGACTGTGTAAGTGGATTGAGATTTCAGCAGGAAGCAGGTTGTATTAACATTTTAATAATGAATTATTCGTATGTTAATCGTTCCTCTTTTACCTACTTGTAAGACTACAAAGTAACCTTAAACTGGGTTAAACCTGCTGATTAAAACAAATTGCTGCCAAAAATCGTTATTTAGACTTTAGCTACTACTCTTTTTTTGTCAATTTGAAGGACTTAAGCAAAAAATATGGTCACTGGCCACTTTGTTAGGTACACCTGTTCCAGAGTTAAGGAAAATATCATCTCAGGAAGTCAGTGCATTTAAGTATATAAACATGGTCATGACAGTGTGGAAGAATTATTATTTAAGTGACTTTGAGTGTGACATGATTGTTGGTGCCAAATCAGTTTCAAAAGCTACTAATCTACTGGGATTTTCCCAGTCTCTAGAGTTTTCATAGGGAATAGTTTAAAAAAGAGAAAATAGTGAGCAGTAGCTGATGAAAAAGCCTTGCTTAACTCAAATAACCTCTCAGTATAACTGAGGTGTGCAGAAAAGCATCTCTGACCACACGACACGTCAAATTTGAAGCAGATGGTCGGCAGCAGCAGAAGTCCACACTGGATGTCACTGCTGTTACCTAAGAACAGAAAACTGAGGCTACAATTCACACTGACAACATGATGACAACAGTAGATTGAAAAAAATGTTGCCTAGTCTAATGAGTCTCAGTTTGAGTTGTAACATTCAGATGGTGGAGTCAGAATTCAGTGTAAATAGCACAGTGAGTGCATGGTGTTCTTGCATTGTTTAGTTTTGAAATATTTCTCTGATATCGAGTCATCTAACAAACGTCTACCTACAGTAACTCTCATCTTCATTTGCCAGGAGTACTGTTCACCATCAGCCACTGTGTTGCATGAAAAACATTCAGAATAATATCTGGATTAATGTGCTAAGCTTAATCACGGATAGGAAATGTTTCTGGATGTTTCTGTGTCTTCTCACAGTCTGAAGACATAATTACGACTCACCTTTAGCCCATTTTCCGCTGGGATAAGCTCCAGCCTCTTGTAACATTGTGATTAAGAAAATAGATGAATGGACTGTATCAGCATGTGTTCTACTTTGTGTGCTAATGTGTTTTTAAACAACATATTGTCATATACAGTGCTTAACAAATTTATTAGACCACTGCCCAATGTAAGGTTTGTCACAGCTGCCCTAAATTAACAGTACTGGCAATTACCAAATATATCTAGATTTATAAAAATGTATTAAACATTATTATTATTATTATTATTATTATTATTGTTGTTGTTGTTGTTGTTGTTGCTGCTGCTGCTGCTGCTGTTATTTACTTGAAGTACTGATTCAATTGAATCGTGACATGAATTCAGTTTATTTGCCTGATAAATAATAACATATTTATTTGGTTAGTTTCGTACAAGTTTTTGACAGATTTCTAGAAAGCTTGCGTTTTCTTGTTTTTATGACAGGTGGCCTAATAAACCTTGTAAGCTCAGCATGTGGGTTGTGTGATTTTGTGATTCTCTATTCTGTAAAAAAGAAATGGCTTTACAGGTGTGTGCCATTTCTTAGAAGGGCCACTTTACGGGGCATGTGGCTTAGTGAGCTAATAAGAAGGTGACAGATAGTACCTCGGGAAATAAGGTCAGACCACAGGTGAGGAGCGAAGCAGCTGGAGTTTCGATTAAGAGTATGTGCGCTGATGGAAATGCAGTTGCATAAGGAGCACTCACCCTTTGCATCTCTTTTTTCTTCAGCTTGCAAGCCTGGCTTCTTCAAGGCGTATGCTGGAAACACTAAATGCTCCAAGTGTCCTCTACACAGCTCTAGCCATGACCAGGCGGCCACCATCTGTCACTGTGATAAAGGCTTCTACAGGGCTCTCAAAGACCCCACTACTATGGCTTGTACAAGTTAGTAGAAAGCTACAAAACCTTTCGTCTCTTTCCTGCTTGCAGAAATCCAATTTTGTGACTGCTGTGCCAACATTCACCCCATCGTTTCTGTTTTTTTTTTTGTTTTTTTTTAGTTTCGTTTTGCTGTTTAAGTTTTAACAGTGTGATTGAGTCACATTTAAATTTATGCTCACCAAGTTTGGACATTTCTGAGCGGTGTATCGATGAAACTGACAAGTAGCATGCTGGAATGAAACACTCTTACACTCTGAGAGCTATCCTCTCACACGCCTACATGCAGATATTTGAAGATACACTCAAACAGCTCAGATTTTTTTATTGTACAGGTGTGAAAACTGAAAAAAACCCTGAAGTTTTAGCCGGGAAATTGACACAAGTTGCTGGATAGAAGCCGGAAATTTTGAAAGCCAACCACCCACACACTTGCTGTACCTACACACTGAACACACATGCTAAGGAATAAAAATATGCTCAGCGTGCTAACTTGTCAGATTATGGTGATCATGTGCCAACCATTGCTTCATATTCAAGGTCGCATAAGTGTCCTGGAGAATATCCATCTCAAAAAGTGGCAAGTGCAGTCGCCAAAAAAAAAAAATTAAAAAATGTCTGTCTCTAAATACTTTTCTTCTCTCTTTCAGGGCCTCCATCAGCTCCCAGGAACCTGGTCTCACTCATCAATGACACAGCTCTCTTCTTGCAGTGGATGCCTCCCAGTGATACAGGAGGCAGAAAGGACATCACTTACAACATACTGTGCCAGCGCTGTGGTGGGAGTGACAGCAGCAGTGCTGTGACACAGTGTGAGCCGTGCGAGCCTGACCTGCACTTTATCCCACGGCCACTCGGCATTACTGGCACCTCTGTAGCAATACTGGACTTTGCAATGCACGCTAACTACACCTTCCACGTTGAGGCTGTGAACGGGGTCTCTGGGCTGGGTATGACTGCACGCTCGCTGGCAAATGTGACCGTCACGACACACCAAGCTGGTAAGTCCTGTTCACTCAGGCGGTCTTTCGTTTTGTTTTCCAGTTCTGGTTGTTTTGCTTTTTTCCAATGGTGGTGGTAAAAATAGTAAGCAGATGTAACCCTACCTGCAAATAGGATCTGTATTAATACAGTTTATTTATCGAGAAAGCATATTGATGAATTTATTAATATTTTCATAAGAGATTAAACAGAATTGATGATGGATTATAATCACCTTATCTTAAAGACCTCATACTACCGTATCACTCCAATAGAGCCCTTCACTCCCAGACTGCAGGCTTACTCGTGATTCTTGAGTGTATTTAAAAGTAGAATGGGAGGCAGAGCCTTCAGCTTTCATGCCCTTCTCAGGGGTAAAAGGCAGAGTACGCTTTGGACTGGCCACCAGTCTGTCGCAGGGCTAACACAGAGAGATGGACACCCATTCACACTCAGATTCACAACTATCGTCAATTTAGAATCACCAGTTAACCTAACAATGTCTCTGTACAGTGAGAGAAAGCTAGGGTACCGGAAAAAAACCCACACAGGCACAGGAAGAAGATTTAAACCAGGCCTCAGGATGACCAGTGTATTCAAACCCAGGACCTTCTTGCTGTGAAGCAGCAGTGCTAACCCCTGCTGCTCACTGTAATTTTCGCATTTTTTGAGTTATATATAAATAAATATCAATCCCCATTACATTTACATAATTGTAATTATGCTTGACCTATAGATACACTGTGGTTAGACAGGAACTAATTCATACTTCATGAATATTGTTTTTTGCATTGCAGTTTAGGTTATTCATTACAGTAATGAGGAAGGGGATTTACTTTCCTCTTTCCTGGGGACCCTAAGACCTCTTAAGTCTCCATCTCTCCCTCCAGCTTAATGCATCAATAAATGGAACGCACTCCTGACCTTTGAATTGCTGACAGAGTCAGTGTGACCTGAACCTATTCCTAATTAGTGAAACCCAGCAGACCCGGGGTCAACTAGATCTACAAGTTCACAAAGGAACATCGTCTCAGGCTTGAATTAGTAAAAAATAAGAGACCTGAAATTCAGCTTTAACCTTAAACTTCAAGGTCGGGAATAGTGGTGAAATAATAAATGGAGAAGGTTGAGATGAAGGAAGGGAAGCAGGTGGATTAATAAATTATGCTGGGATGTATGTGCACGTTTCCTCCCCTTTCAGTATGCGTATGAAGTTTGTATTGAGATTAAATCCTGATGAGAACTAGAGTCGTACTCAGTGATCTCAGTTATCAGCAGCTCAAACGAGACAATGAGGAGCTGTGAGTGTCTGTGCTAAATCATAGTTGTCATTGTTGTAATACTGCTTTGACATTTATTTAAGTATTTAAACCATGAGGAGTGAATGATGAAGATATTTGAAGCTTGGGAAATGTAAACAACACATAACTGGATGTAAGAATCTTTTGAAGGCTGATCCCTTTCCCGTGGTCGCTCACATTGACACACAATATTTGCCCGAATGTTGATTAAATGTATTTAATGTTTACCCAAATGTTGATTAAATATGTATCTAATGAACTCAAGTAAACGCTAAAGCCCTCTAAATATTTCACAACTCATTATTCATGAGCTGCTTGATCAAAATACTGATGACTTTGCACCAAAACTATCAAACTGATGAGCTTAAATAAATGATAAGTTATGAAAATGGAAGAGTGTGACTCCTTAAACTAAAGCGATGCAATCAAGAGTTGATGACACCGTTGCTTCTGAGAAAGAAGAAATACTCTTGGTTGCACAGCGGTGGTGCAAAGAGAAGCTTTTATTTCATAAACTCTTGTCTGCAAAGAACAGACTGCAAAAACCAACAGTAGGCCCGTCGTGTTTAGTCTCTCATTACTCTTTGAACTGATAATTAGTGACAGCTGGTTTGACCTGTCGCAGCCTCTGCTGGGTTAAACATCACCATCACTGCTGGCCGAACCATGTCCTTAACGTTCTGAACTCTGATCTTTTTTTAATGACAAAGAGTCCGAACAGACGTAATCACTGGTGTGGGCATGTAACTTTTCAGATTCACACGCTGTAATTTTTACTCTAGTGAAATGCTTGCAGCTCAGGGTCACCTCTAAGAACACTTATTCATATTCGGCTGTGAAAAATAACCTAGAACTGCAATGGTTGGAAATCTGAAAGACAAAAGGGATAAAATTTTAAAATAAAATAAAAAAAATAGGTGTTTTCAGTCCCATCACCACATATAAAGCGAAGCATCCAGCCATGCAGTCTGTCTTTGCAAACATTTGTCCTAACTCAGTGTCCTATAATAGGTTGCCATTAGTTCGGTTCCTTCTAGGTATTCCACCGTCAGCTGTAAGTGGTATTATTTCAAAGTGGAAGCCTTTAGGAGCCACAGCAGCTCAACTACTAAGCAGCAGATCACGTAAAGTTACTGAGCAGGGTCACTGAGTGCTGAGTCTTATAGAGCGTAAAAGTCACCAACGCTCTGCTGACTCAATAACTGCAGAGCTCCAAACCTCCTCTGGTGCTGGGCGCTTCATGGCATGGGTTTCCATGGCCAAGCGGGTCCTGTATTTGTGATACGTAGGCAGCCTGGTGCATGAATGGAAGTAGAATTCAGCAATTGTGTAAAATAGTACATTTAAACATTCATTGATAAAAACACTAATTAAATTTTAGCATTAAAAAAATGTTTTGATTAAAGAGCTTGCACATAGTGGTGGATTAACCATTACAGAACATAAATAAATTGGTAATTAACAATACTGTTAATTTAGGGCAGCTGAATGAAAATGAGTGAATATGATTCAGACTACTTGAATATGCTGAAAGGTTATTATGAATTATTTTTTTTTGGCCTATGGACCCCAAATCACTCTTTAACCATTTAAATGATTCATGAAGTGTCAAAATCTTGACCAATAATGTTCTTTTAATTGATAAATTGGCTAATCTTTATATTATATAATAGTGATCATGCGCATCATGATTTCAATTTAATAAAACAGAAAGTAAAGTAGTAATTTAATTAATTCTCCTCATTTTTCATTTTTTAAAAGTAGGCTTAGGAAAAAATCTAAACCTGTTAAAAAAATTATGCATCATTATTTTAACATCTCAAGTCCAATTATCACCAAAGTCAGGAGGATTCATTTCCTGGGAAATGCCTGTACCAAATTCCACATTTCACAGTAGTCTGTTCAATACTTGTTGAGCCTGTTCAGTCTGGACCAAAGTGGCGAGCCGGCCAATCAACCAGCTCATTAGGGTGACTCTTCAAACTGTGATCCAGATTAAAATTCTAAAACCTGTGCCCATGTGTAGAATTCGCTGGCTTCCTGTGTCAAAAGCAGTGAGACGCAGTGAGAATGAAGCAGCATTAATGATGAAGTGACAACAAGGAGTCCAGACAGTTATAAGATCATATTTATGCTCCTGATCATTAATACTTCGCAGTCATTCCTCATAATTCTCTTTAGTATACAGGGAGAAATAATGTGTCGAGGTTTTTATTTTTACAAACTGAAATGTGTGCTGATGGGCTGTCATCATACCATGCAAACCAGATGTCAGGTGTGTATGTGTCATGCCTGGCACCCATCTCTCTGGCAAAGGTAGCAAGCCCAGTGGGAGGAAGTTGGAATGCAAAAATAATCTCCATAGCAGAAGAGAAGCAGCCTGTGGGGATGTTCCCATTAGGATGTTTAGAGTGGATTAACTTGTCAAACTGCCTTTCCTCAGTAGACATACTGTACACACACACACAGAGAGAGCCAGGAACACACACACAAACAAGCAGGCAAGCAAATTCATACAAATAAGACATTTGCACACATGTATCACCCACACTTTTACATGGTGTGCTGGTCATTTCCTCAGCTCGTTCCTGTTATTTCATCTGCATTTTCTTATATTACTCCTCTGAAAAGAAACCAGAAATGCTCACTTTTCTTTGATTGTTGATTGATACAACACATATGCCATAGCTCTGTTACGGAGATTACAGCAGTTTCTTTGTTGTGGTTTGGATAAATAAAAGTGATCCTGTTCTGCATATTTTACATAACAAATGGGCAAAGTTTTAAAAATAAGAAATATATTCACTAAAAGATTGAATTATTGAATCTGTGCAATGACACGTTTGCTTGAGTCAGCAGCTGATTCACAGCATCACATGGAGTTTTTTATGCAAATTTAAATGAACATGTGACATTTAATATAAGCCACTTTAGTAGGGTCCCCTTAATAATAGTGTGTTGGAAGTGCTTTTGCCTTCAGAAGTGCCTTAATTCTTCATGGTTTATATTCAATAAGGTGCTGGAAGGTGATCCTCTGGGCTTTTTGGTCTATTTTTAGCTTGAGATTGGTCAGCTGTGTATTCATGATGAGGACACGGTCAGCAACATTACTCGGTACGCCAAGAAAATATCCCCCACACCATTACACCACCAACAACCTAAGCTTCTGATACAAGGCAGGATGTATTTATGTTTTGTTTATACCAAATCCTTACTGTACCATCTAATTGTCACAGCAGAAATGGACACACCAGGCCAGGCAACAGTTTTCCTGTCTTCTAATTTTTGGTGAGCCGGTGTGAATTGAAGCCTCGGTTTCATGTTCGTAATTGACAGGAGTGGCATACTGCGTGGTCTTCTGCTGCTGTAGCCCATCTGCCTCAAGATTCAGTGTCTTTTCCATTCAGACATGGCCGTATGCTTATAACAACTGGTTATTTGGTTTCTGTTGCATGTTACTGTTACTGTTACTGTTTCCTATCAGTTCAAAGCAGTCCGATGAGTCTCATCTGACCTCTGGCATCAGCAAGTCATTTTGGTCCAGATAACTGCTGCTCACTGGATGTTTTCTCTTTAAATGGTTCTTCTCTGTGTGGGAAAATCCCATCATATCAGCAGTTTCTGAAACACTCATGCAGCCCATCTGGCACCAACAACCATGCCAAAGATAAAAGATACTTTACCGCCTTTCTTCATTCTGATGCTCAGTTTGAACTTCAAAAGGTCGTCATGACCATGTCTTCACACCTAAATGTGCTGAGTTGCTGCCATGTTGTTTACTTTGTAACTAACAAAGGGGCTGTCGGTGTATGTATGAGTTAGCTATACATTAAGGAAAAATATTCCAGGAAGCTCTTTTATGGTGATGTTTAAAAGAAAAATTGAAAATCATGTTAAACTCTTCAAACCACTGTATAGGTTTAAAATAAATTCAACTAAGGTGGGATGTTCATGAAAAATGCTGCACAGATGCTGCAAGGTGATTCGTATAATTGATTGTGATATTATGGCAATTATGGAATAATAGACAATTAAAAGCAGAATGAAAAAATTAACTGGATTATTAAGTGAGAGGAAAGTAGCAATATATTTTCTGTTACCCTTCTATCATTGGTAAATTGTTTATTAATGACTCATTATGCTGCTAATATGTTAAAGCTATTAATCAGAATTAGTAATCGTTTCTCTTCTCAGTTCCTAGGGTGCTTATTTAACCTTGAAAAGTTAAATGCCTGGTTAAGGTGCCACTTTATCTTTAAATAGAATAGTTTTCATTGACTCAGATGAGATATTGTGGAGATATTTGGTTAATTAATTGTCATGCTGTTGTTCTGAGGGGTATTTTTTCAATTTCATGGTGTCTCAGTTGCTCATCTCAATGACTATTTTTGCATTCTCTGCTCCATAGTTGGTTTCACTGCACAGGTCAAAGTCATCAGCTGTTGTCCTCTCACCTCTAAAGGCAGCAATGCGTTGCAGAGCGAGCACGATGATCTCTGTATTTATGTAGAGTGAACTGCACTCTGCTCTGAGCTTGGTGTAGTTGATGCTCAGCAGAGGATTTCTCACTGAAGATGCCTCCCACAAAGTTCACTGCAGTATTCTGCGAGGAGGCACACAGAAAGTCACTGCATATTTGTGTAAGGTGTTCGGTGCACAGATTAAAAATGTCCACCTACAATATTTGTGGACAGCCACAAATATAGACCCACTCTGGGTTAATAGTAAACCGTACATAAAAAAAGAAAGCCCAGCAGAGGCAGAACATGTTATCTGTTAAGCCTGTCAAAATTTAGACTGCAGAATCACAGCACAGAAGAATCACTTGTATTGAATTATATATCAAATTGAATCAAACCGTTATCAGAATGCGAGATTGAATGATGCACTGAACCTTTGCTGAAATAATTGAAATCAAATAACTTCTGGTTTAAATTATGAAGTCACCTAAGATTTTTGCACATTGTTGTTTAGTTCATTCCAGACTGAATGACTTGTCTTCATCATAGTAGTTTTTAAATCCCGAAGATTACTTATTAATAAGAAATCACTAACAGCTTTCAGTGGTGGTTAAAACAATTCTATCTGACTATAGCTGACAAATTTTCCAAAGGGCACAATGTCAATAAAAATGTTATAAATTCATTCAAAATTTGATTTCAGTGGAGCTTTTCACCAAGAATGAGACTGTTTCACCAAATTTTACAGCACCTATATCAGAGGTGTTAAAACGCTAATATCAATCAATAGTTTAATTGACCTTTTTTTAAGGAGCGCGGAAAGAATGTTGAAGACATGAAAAATGAATTTTTCATAGGATTTTATGCAGTCCTGTGAAAAACTAATCACACCCCATCATTCAGTACCTTGTAGATCCACCTTTAGCACCAATAACTAAAAGTAATCATTTTCTGTGTGACTCTATCAGTCTTTCACATCAATGTGGAGGAGGGTAGGTCCACTTTTCACTTCAACATTTATGCACAGCTCTCTTGGGTTTCCACCGCAGCACTTCAGTCAGGTTAACGTTTGACTGGGCCATTGCACCGCCTTGATTCACTATTCAATTCTCTTCTATTTCAGTCATTCTGTTGTAGTTTTGCTGCTGTGCTTGGGTTCATTGTCCTGTTACATCACCCAGTCTGGGCTAAACTTGAGCTGTCAGACAGATTCACATTTGACTCTAGAGTACTTGGGCATACAAAGGAGTTCATGGTCAAATGACCTCAAGGTGCCCAGGTTCTGTTGCTGCAAAACAAGCCAAATCATCACTTCTCCACCCCCGTGCTTGACAATTGGCATTAGTAGTTTGTGCTGATATGTTGTGATTGGCTCAAATGCACCAGTGTGCATTACTGCCAAACATCTCCACTTTGGTCTCATCTGTAAAAATAATATTTTTCCAGAAGTCTTGTGGTTTGATCAGATGCAACTTTGCAAACCTTGCAGTCCTTCCAAACAGAGCAAGCTTATTCTTTTGTGGGATTTTTTTTTTATTGTAGTCTCATGAAATTTAACAATTAACATGCTAACAAAGGCCTGTAGAGTCTAAGATGTATCTCTTGGGTTTCTTTGCAGTTTCTCTGAGCATTGCACAGTCTGAACTTGGAATGAATTTGCTTGGACATTCCCTCCTGGGATTGTGTTAACACAATGAAATGCTCCAAACCAGAGACTGCTAAAATGTCTGCTGCTATAGAGGTGCTCACATTAGCTACTTACCCTGTGAATTCTTATGGAAGCAGTAAGGGTGCTCTTAGTTTTGCACAGGACTGCACAGAGTCCTGTGCAAAGCTTTGCAAAGCTTCGAATTACTGTACATTAGAAGTCCTGTCTGTTCCATGCTCTTTTCTCTGGCAGTCGATTTTTGATTTTACTCCATACCGCAGATGTCTTACTGTTGATCCGCCTGAAACAAGAAACAGACAAAAAAACAAAGATTTAGCTCTGTTACTGCCTTCATCATAATGATTTATTTTTGTAAGACAAAAACAACAGGTCACACAAAGTTCTCACATGCTGAATCCATGCATGTTGTGTCCTGATTCAGAAGATTCTTTCTCTCTTACTTTGCTGTTTCTCCTTTTTCCTCCAGTGGATTCTCTTCAGTTTTCATCCTCCTTTGCTCTGGGAATAAGACTGACTTCTATTTATATGCTCAGATGCTGGGGAGATGCAACCCCATGGGTTTTCTTTACAGCTTTTCCTGCTCACTTGCTCTCCCTCTCCCTCTTCTTCCCCCATGTCCTTTCTTTATTTCTTTGAGCATTTGAAGTTGAGGGTTAACCTATTTTTACATGTTGCCAATAAACCAACTAGAGCTTATAGAGTAAGCTCAATCGTCAATTATCGTTTGCCTTGTGACTTGTGATTAAACTGTAATGACCATAATTGTTCTCTTTGAGTCACTCATCCATAGCAGAAGGTGTCTGAGCAGCAGACTGATTTGTGCTGAACCTAAAATAACTTCTTCCATAAGTGCGCAGAAGGTTTCTAGAGATTTAGAGAAAATAAAAAAAAATAAAAAATCGAGCTCAAGTTCTCTCACACAGTAAAGGCATAAATTTATACAGTACAGTATGCTGCAAACAGAAATCCCTTCTAGTAACACGATGCTCACAAAGTTTTATCCCCTAAGTGGGTTATGCATATAGTAAAGATCTGCTCAATTACACTAAAGCCAACTGAAAAACATCTTTCTCAATTGCAACCTCGACATTTACGCAGACAACTCTCGTTTAAATGCATTTTTACAGTCACACATTTACCTCATTAAAATGTCACAGAAAAGATTCCACCAGCTGGCAGGTGATTTTTTTGTGTGGACCCCCATTTCTTTAGTTTTATGATAGTTTTAGCTTTATGGCGTCTTTATAACAAGATTATATTATAACAACATTATATTTTAAAAATTTATGACATGGATATATTTTTGAGTATCTGTATCACAGAAGAATACAGTCATCTGAAGTTACAGTCTCACACAGAAATACATTTTTAAACCACTTTGAGTCTGAAGGTGTGTGCATATTGCATATTTGTCACCCAGAGTGTGCATTTTTGCAGGAGTCAGCATCAAACACCATGTTTCACATGTGCACCATTTTTCTTTTTGCAAAAAAAAATACAAGTGGTTGAGCCGCTGGACTGTGAAGCGTTGTGTCTGGGCTGAGCTCCTGCTAGAACGTTTTGGCTTCTTAACAAGATGTAAGAGTCGCCTCTGCACCCCAATGCATCCGACTCGCTATAGGGACATGTCACCTTTTTGTGAAGTGCCGCATCCAGTCTGTGGACTTCGGTATAGAATAGGTTATCTGCTTCTCTGAGCATGAGGACAATTTATGACATCAATCTGCTCCTGAATTTGTATTCCAACAATGATCTCTTAAACAGCACGCACAGCAACAGGGGGGACTGGATCTGTTAGTTTGCCAAATCATATTGTGTTGAAGCAGAGGCTTTATGAATAATTGATGGTAAATATTTGACTCTCTGCTAGGTGATTTTATGATGTCCTCAGCAGCCTTGTGTAAAATATTCCCCCAAAACTCAGCAATAATGACAAACATGATAAACAGTTGGTGTAGGTCTAGTGGTTTCTGTGACAAAAATGTCTCTCTGAGACTGAACATTACACAGTAGCTGGACAATAAAAATGTTTCACAATCAATGTTTTTTCCCTGTCTTACTTTTATCTTGGGTATTCCTGTGATGCCGAATGCATTTCTCTGCCCTACTTGTGATATTTCACAACAGCTATTTTACCTGAGATTGTCTACTACAAACTGCAGAGCGAGGATGTACATAAGTTCAGCTTCAGATGTTTATTTAGCTTTTCTTTTGCAATTGCAGCCGTATAACTGGTTCTTTGATGCTTACATCTTTTCTCTGATGACTGAAGACACTTTTGAAATCCCTTTTGCAGTACCGACTCTAAATTCAGTGAATATACTTCAGAGTTCACCACAGAGGCTAGAGCAGGAAATAGCCTGGATCACTTGTTTCCTCAGTCTACTGGGCTTCTTGGCCAGGCGACTCTCGGTCCCCCAGATGTGCTAGAAACATATTGTTTATTGTGGGTTTTTTTCCTTGCTTATGCTTCCCAAAGTGTTAATGTGTTTACAGGTTCACCCTTTTGATAAAGACACTTTTCAATAAGCCAACCAATTGGAAGAAAGTCAGTCAAATAAGTCAAGTATTTTTTGTTGATTGTAGAAACACGGAGATGGATACAGACACTTCTTATCAAGAAATGCCAGTCATGTAAAAATGCATAATTTTCAAGCTTTGAAGCGCTGTTGTTCTCACAGCTTTCTTATCACAGCTGACTCAAAACCCTGCACTCTTTCACTTTACCCTCAGGTCCTGCTCTGGTGGGTGTAGTCAGGAAGGACTGGGCCTCTCAAAACAGCGTCGCCCTCTCCTGGTCAGAAGTGGAAAAGCCACCCTCAGACATAGTGGATTATGAAGTGAAATATTATGAGAAGGTAAACCCTTTTTGTCATATTGAATGACGTTCTTCTTCTTCTCTCAGACTATGTTTATGTACAATGTGTAATTCTCTTTGTGGCAAAAGCGTTTTTTATTGCCGTTGCTCTAGAATGCACCACAGTGAATAATTGAGAAAGCCAAACATAAGTGTAGAGCATCCATAATGTGTCATTATCCCTGCTTTGTTCACCATCTGCTCTGATAGTTAATAGGACAGAAATGATGTCTTCTGTTAAGACATTGCTGTGATAATGGGTTTATGCAAAAACACGTTTATCTCTTGTGCCATAATGTGGCTTTGTTTATCATGTTTGGCAATCTGTTTCTGCTTTTCTAGGAGCAAGAGCAGCTGAGCTACTCATCTACACGGACCAA
Source organism: Perissodus microlepis (assembly GCF_051167445.1). NCBI lineage: Eukaryota > Metazoa > Chordata > Actinopteri > Cichliformes > Cichlidae > Perissodus > Perissodus microlepis. The sequence continues at coordinate 23,473,737 of NC_140461.1, forward strand.
AGCCCCCAGTGTTGTGGTGACGGGCCTCAGACCCTCGACTGTTTATGTTTTCCATGTGCGCGCTCGCACTGCTGCTGGCTACACAGCATACAGCCCCAACTTTGAGTTTACAACAGCAGCTGAGGGTATGATTGCAAGGGATGGGGCACTTGGGAGTTGTGGTTTGTATGTGCTAGGGAGGAACGGCACTGATAATCAGGCAGATTTGTTGTTCCAGATGGATTTGGAGTATGTTTTAAAACAATGCACAAGAGAGAAAGGGAGTTGGAAAGCCACAGATGTTGAGCCATCACTGTCGATTACCAACTCTATATAATCCTTGGAGACGTTTTATGATCATTCTTTGCTACGAGTCACTGAAACTCATCAGGGCTTATTGAGGCATGAGCCATTTATTTAAGTGCTTATAAGCTTCCATAAGTTCCCAGTTCTGATGGTCTGTTTAAGCATGTATGGCACCCTTTAGATGATGAATGTGTATATATTCACTTGAATATTCTCACATTTCACTATAAGAGTGAATTTGATATAAGTCTGTTGACATTATATAGTGCACCTCATAAGTCGCACAGTTCACGTTTACTTTAATTTTACAATAACTGTTGGAGAAATGTAAGAAAAGTTATCCACAAGTAAATGTTTAATATATGTGAAATGAAACATTTACATGTCAGTAAAGGAAATGTCCCTGTCTCCTGCTACTTCTTATTATTAACCAAATATATATCACCAAGCTGATACTGACAATGGATGCAAGACAAACACCGGAAAAAAAGGATGTTATTTTGCAGTGGAAGAGAAATTTTGTTTAAAGGCAGATGTGATTAAACAGTTTTTTGTTTCCTGTGCAGTCCTGTGAAAAAATAAGTACTCGTCATGATTCAGTAGCTTGTAGAACCACCTATAGCACCAGTAACTTGAACTAATTGTTTTCTGTGTGATTTTATCAGTCTCTCATATTTTTGTGGAGTAATTTTCTGCACACTCTTCTTTGCAGTGTTGTTTTAGTTCATTGAGGTTTGCAAGCATTCATTTTTGCACAGCTCTGTTAAGGCCCCAGATTTGCTGATGTGCTTGAGATCATTGCCCTGTTGCAAGAATATGATGTTATACAGAGGAATTTGTATGATGACTGCTAGATGGCCAGGTTATGTTGCTTTGCAACTAGCCCAAATCATCACCCCTCCACCACCATGCCATGGTCTGTTGGATTGTCTTCAAACATGATGCTGTGCATTATGGCCAGACATCTCCACCCTGGTCTTGTCTGTCAAAAGGACTTTGTTCCAGAAGCCTTGTAGTATGTATGTTTGGATGCAGCTTTGCAAACCTATTAGGGAGAAGAAACTTTTTCTTGTCATCCCTTTCAAACACGATACACTTGTTCAGTCTTTTTCTGATTGTAATGTCCTAAACTTTAACATCTAACATGACAACTGAGACCTGTAGCATCTGAGATGTAGCCCTTAGGTTTTCACAATTCCTTTGACACTGCACACTCTGACCTTGGGCTGACTGTCTGGGACGTTCACTCTTTGGAAGATTGTGACATTATGTTAACTCACCTGAATGCTCCAAACCTGCAAAATGCCTAAACTTCTCCTTTTATGGAGGTGACTACTCCTCCTGGTGACCCCTAGTTAAAGTGCATTTTCTTAGCAGCATCTGACAGCTGCTTACCCTCTTAATTCCTAAGAAAGAGTGTACTTAGTTTTTTCACAGGACCGCATTGAGTCCTGGAAAGTGCATTTAAGACATTCATGGAGAAATAAATATCAATGACTGTCACTCACATGCAATTGATAAAAAATAAATAAATAATAGTTCCAATGTACAGGAAAGCGTCTGGACTTCTTTAAGTTACTTGAAGACGTTTCACCTCTCATCCGAGAAGCTTCTTCAGTTCTAAGGTCAAATGGTGGAGAGTCCCAGATATAAACCTAGTGGGAGTATCCCCCCACAGAGGGACAAAAGGACCCCCTGATGATCCTCTAATCGCCTGAGCCAAGGTGTGAAACTGGGTGTGGGTCCCAATCAGCCAGAGTTTCGGGTGTGTTCATTGTGAAACCTGGCCCCACCTTATCATGCGAATTCCTGAGGTCAGATGGCCCAGGATGTGAGTGGGCGTTAAGGCGTCTGGGAAGGGATCTCAAAACTGGATTATAGATGGCAGAGAGTTGGTGTCGTAAACCCCCGCCTCTGTTCAAAGATGGTCGCTCACAGTGGACATAGATGGCGTCTTTCACTCCTCTTTCAAACCATCTGTCCTCTCTGTCCAAAATGTGAACATTGGCATCCTCGAAAGAGTGTCCTTTATCCTTAAGATGCAGATGGACTGCTGAGTCTTGTCCCGTGGAGGTACCTCCACGGGACAAGACTCAGCAGTCCATCTGCACCATTTGACTCTCCACCATTTGACCTTAGAACTGAAGAAGCTTCTCGGATGAGAGGTGAAACGTCTTCAAGTAACTTAAAGAAGTCCAGACGCTTTTCTTTGCAAGCTCCTTTGACTACGATGACCTGGATGACTGAGAACCTTCACAGACTTTCAATGTACAGCTGAATTTTCCATACAATATGATGAATTCCTTGCAATCCAGCCGCATCATGCACATCTCACTCTTTTAGATTAAGATTATAATAACCTAGTCAAAACAAATCAAATGTCAAAACAGAAGCCAATCAATTCAAATCACAACAATAATATTAAATAGGATTTTTCATTTCAGGAGAGACAACTAATCTTTTACAGAGGAAACTTACAAAATGCCTGGATCGTTTCTTTTCATTGGGTATAAACATTGATACTGTTTTAAATTAGTAACAAAGAAACCACAGTCGGTCTGTTCAGTACATTTTGTGTCGCAAAGCAGTTTGTCCTTCCTCTGGTATCAAGTCTGGGAGGGAGAGTTCGTAATATTCAGATGAATGATCTTTCCGCCGTTTTCACCGTCACTTTGTTCTCACTTTCCTCAGATCCTGATATTGCTGATCAGGGTCAAGTTCTGGTGGTTGTCACAGCATCTGTAGGAGGTTTTTCCCTTTTGGTCATCCTTACCCTCTTCCTTTTAATCACTGGACGGTAAGACATCCCCTGTTTTTTTGTGTGCACACGCACACAGACACACAGACACACACACACACACACACAGACACACACACACACACACACACACACACACACACACACACACACACACACACACACACACACCTTTTTCTCTCATAATCTCCAGAGTGAGGCCACAACCAGAAGTCTGTTAATGGACTCCTTTTTTGCCACCAAGCAGACACCCTTATTTTACAAATGGCTGAACCAATTTTCTGCCTAATTACTCAGCATGTAATGCATGTACCAGCAGTTTTCTTCATTCCATTAACCTCCCCAGGTTGGCTCACAAAGTTGTCTTCAGTCTGCCTCTGGTTCACAGCGTTTTTACCATTAGTGGCACTTATTAATAAACAATGAAAAATGGCCAGAAAGTGTGGATACTCTGTCTGGATTCTGACTTAATTGTGATACAAACCGAATGATAATCTTTGATTACACAATTTGCAAACATTACATTAAGCTGAACATATCTAAACTCCAGTCTACAAAAAAGCTGAAAAAAGGATGACATCACTATCTATGTTAAAATGACTCTGTATGGGAAATGAGCCACCAACATTGTTACTTTGTTTACTTTTATCTTTGTTTGCACCTGAAATGTAGTTAAGATATATACAGTAAATACAGTATTTCTTTTTTGCCAAGAATCCAGACTGGTTTGTAATTTTTTAAAGTGCTGGTGAGCAATAGTTCTCCAGACATCCTGAAAGTCTCTTATCTCTTTGGACACTCGCTGCTTTTTTACTCATTTTCAATCCATTCCTTGTACCTGAGCATTTCCAGAGTAATGTTTGGAAATTATTGTTGTTTCAAATTGACACTATAGGTGCATCTAATAATAGTAGGTTTAATGGTCAGAGGGTCATAGGTCAAGTTCTCTGAAGATCTTGTGAATGCAATAACTCAAGAACAAGATGATGTAATATTTTCAAATTGATGCTATAGGTCAGGGGTGGGGAACTCCAGGCCTCGAGGGCTGGTGTCCTGCAGGTTTTAGATGTGTCCGTGATCCAACAAAGCTGATTCAAATGCCTACATTACCTCCTCAACATGACTTGAAGTTCTCCAGAGGGCTGGTAATGAACTGATCAGGTGTGTTGACCCAGGATGTTACTTGCATCCGGCCCTTGAGGCCTGGAGTTCCCCAGCCCTGCTATAGGTGTATGTACTAGGAGATTGAGGGATAGGCCACTTAACACTGACCTATGAGATGAATCATCAAGAGATGAACCATGGTTGTCTCTACATATAACAGAAAACTTAGCAAAGAACCAATCTTAGATTTTTTTTTTAACTACTTTTGTTATTCTGTCACAAAAACTCATTATTTGTTCTCATTTTTACCCTTCAGCTGTAAAACACTGATGCATCATTGTCATCACCCGACTGGGCAGGCTGGTGGGTGAGAACAAGGAAACAGGTTTTTTAAATTCATACCATGGGTCCATCTACTAGACTCAGACGAGTTTGAATTTCAGTGACCTCAAGACCAAGGTCAGAGGTCAAGTTTTCTGAAAATTTTCTGAATGCAATAACTCAAGAGGAAGGTAAACTAGGATTTTTATACTTAGACATCATGTGCATTGACTAGGAGGCCAAGAGGTTAGCAGTGGCAGCTGCCAGTATCTTTTTATTTTATTGAATCTTTGAAGAATGTCAACGTTAACACAGTTTGAAAGGCATAACAATGTATTTTTGCAAAGACTGTTAGTTGAAAACTTGGCATTTCTTGGCACTTCCTCAAAACCCTTTAATAGAAAACTATAGCAGATCAATAATATCTGAAAGTCCTTAAGAAATATGAAAAATAAAATCCGGCACAGACCTGACACGTGACCATAGAGATGCATCTGGCCCTTCGGTTGATCCATCTACTGTTAACTGAAGCACACAGAATGAAACATTATCAATCATGGATTTACCTTTCCAGAGTCCAGACCTCAACAGTACTGAACATTTTGAACAGAACAAAAGACAGCCAGCATCCAAAGTAGAGCTTTCAATGTCCTTCCAGATGCCCAAAGAGCTACTCCTGAAGACTACTTAAAGAAATTACAAGAAAGTTCAGGCTGTGTTGAAGAATAAAGATGGTCATACCAAATATTCATTTTCAAGCTTTTTAGAATCATGAAATCTAAGATTTCTTATTATAGACTGTATTCCTACATATTTGTCAGTAAACTGATCCACCTATTCCCCATTTTTCTGGACAATTTGCAGAACTGTAACTGGCAATAAACATTTTGCAGAGGTAACCAGGTGTCTGCTTTAAACCTGTTATACTGTTCTGCAGAGATGATTTTCATATATAGTTGCAGCTTTTTTTATGTGTGAGGTGTGAACAATACCAATCCAGAAGAGTCGCAGTGTGTGAATTCATTATCTCATTGTCTTTGAACCAGGTTTACCTGCACCCAAATATCAATAAAGTATTATCTTGTGTAAGTGACTTGTAAAGTGTGTAAATAAAGTGCAACATTTCAGAAAAATGCAATCCTATGATGACATTTTTAAAGAGCAGTCTTCTTCTTGGATAGTTTTTGCAAAGAGGATCTAAATTGTTCTTTTTGCTGAATACAAGTGCTTGATTGTCAATTGAGTCAGAATCTGTGGAGCCTTGAAAGTTTGAACATGTGGGGATCTGAATACTAAAATGGAAGAAAAGAAGAAGAAGAAAAGATCTAAATCAAGGAAAGAGCAAAAATTGCTCTTAAAACGAGTGGTAGAAAAGAACATAATGGCATAATGTCGGTTTTCAAATAGAATTTTTTTGTAAACCAAAAGGCAGATTATGTGGGATCACAGAGAGAAGCCAAATGGCAAAAAAAAAATAGTCATGCTTCATGTTGATAATGTAAACTAATTTACCTTCATTTAGCATTTTCATTCAGATCTTTAACTGTTGTGTTAATCTGGCTTACATGTGCAGGTGTCAGGGGTACATCAAAGCCCGGATGAAATCAGAGGAGAAGAGGAGGACACGCTTTCACAGTGGACACGGTGGGTGTCTGTGTGTGTCTGTATTTAATGTGGGATTTCACACAGGTAAGATGAGTGCGGCAACATTTGTTGTAATTCCCAGGACTTTAGTTTTGCAAGAAGTTATACAAAGCGCGGTCACTGTTTGCCTTAGAGCAACAATTCTTATGCATTATGCATTTTTTATATTGTCATGAGCAGAATTTATGGACTCTCTTATTTTCTGTTGAATGAAACTCAGTTATTACAGTTCAATTCTTTGTAATTCCTGTTATGGCTCAAAAACAAAATAAGCCCAAAAGGATGCATTTAAAGACACTGGTTCATTACAGTCCATCCACGTGCTGGTAGATAGGGTGGATTGATTTGGATTTGGAGCTTGTTCAAACTAACATTAGGCGAATGTTAGTGTGCAATGAAAAAAGATCAAAGCCAAATAGCCTTTTAAAAGAACTGATTAAGGCAAAAAAATGAAAACTGCAAGTAATCTTAAAAAGCAATGTTATTTTTAAATTTATATTCAGGTAAGAGTCAGATATCCAGCCAATATAGGGCAAATATTAGGTTAACTGTACTTATTAAAAGAAGTTTTTTACAGTTAAAATGTCCTGCACCAATAACTACAAATCCAGGTATACACATATGTGGACTCTAAAATATATTTTTAAAACTCTAATGTCAGTCAGTAATCCAGAAAGCAGAAGATTAACCTGCAGCGCCAATGTTCCCTGTTTTTGTCGTTTTAATACTTTGAGTAAACACACACATTGCATCGTCTTACAAAATACAAAAAGAAATCCCTCTGTCTGGCTCACCATTGGTGAGATTTTGACTCTTAAAAAAATCCATTTCAAGTCCCCTCTCACTATGTTTGGGCTTTTGTCACACAGATTGGGCCTATTTTCTGTGCTAAATCACTCACAGTTTGCCAGAAACCCACTATTGGTTTTTTGACAAAACTTGCTGTTCCAGTTAATAATTACAGTGGTGCTACAATTACAGATAAAAACAGGGTTATAGATTGCCCCATAGGGAGGACGTATTATTGTGCCCTGTGTTTTACTTAGGCAATTCAGTGAGAGCTCTTGTAGGATCCGATTTGAGGCCTGCAGAGAAACAAGTTTGGCTCTCGACACAAATCTAACAATTTTACCTGTGTGTGTTTGATTGGGGATTTTTTTTTATTGATCGAGAAGAGCATTAAAGACTGTGAGGAAAATATTGTAACATGCTGACATACCATTTCCTTGTCCTTTGGACACAAGGCCCATCTCTAAGTGTGCACTGCTACTGTTTGTGTGCAGGTAACTAATCTGGTTCTTCTCTATAGTGCAGCAGGTAAATGACATTACAGGGAAATTGTTTACAGGTGATATGAGAACTAAAGTTGGTACATATACTCTTTTATGATCACTTACTTACTGTGATTAATACTGCGTGTTTGTTCTGAATCCTCTGAAGCATCCATCTAGGTTTGCATGTTAATGTTAAAAATGCATTTATGGATGGAGCTCATGCCGTACTTTGAGTGTTAGGTGAGAGTAATAAAGCACTCTAATAATTGCAGTCAGTTTACCATAGACTAAACTGGGAAAGGATAAAACACTAATGAACTTACGACAGTCAGATTAGTTACAGGACTTACTCAGTACAACACCGCAGTGGTGCCGCCAGTCACCTCACAGCATGAGGGTTCCAGGCCTGAACCAGTCCAAGGACATGCTTGTCAGGTTATCGGGTGATTCTAAAGTGTCTGCTGGTGGGGCGGTACATGATTATCTCTCTGTGTTAGCCGGTGAAAAAATAAGCCGTTAAAAACGTTGATGACAGAGTGCGCCAGTGTGAGAGAGCTGAGCCAAGGGTAAAGAAGCCTTCATGCACTGAATTCATAAAATTCACTCATTGGCACCAGATGAATGTTAAATATCTGAATCTAGTTGTATGTATGAGTAAAAGGATAATCCCTCAAGCTGGACAGCACTGTTACTGGACCACTGGAGCAGCATGTAACATATTATGTGTATCTGCAGTTATCTTGTTTTACTTCAAACAAACCAGCTCTGAGGAAGTTTTCAAGTAACACATCTGACTTGTTAAAATAATTCAAAATTAAGTGTAAAAATTACAAAATTGATCAGGTGTATGACATTCTGTAGTGAAAAATGTTGTTTCATAAAATGCAAAGGATGGCCAAATTGGAACATTTTGAAAATTTAAGTGGCTAATGGGATTTTGCAGAGGAACAAACACTCATATTTTGGTGCTTGTGTCCACATTTGATAATTATTTCAGTTATCTGCTGTGCTAATACTGCTCTCTGAGTCTTTTCCTTGATGGTGCTGGAAGTTGGACAGAGATTTTTTTCAGCAGCTTATTTAAGAATGAGTCTAATTTTACTTTATGCCAAACAGTAACAATGGCCTTGCTGATACAAATGTACTTTTATGAGTCATTTCTTTCTATCCAGTAGAATGAAATCTATATGAGTCGCACCAGTTTTTTCTGTGCTATTTGTTCTTTGCTCGTGTGTGCTTGGGAGCCATCACCCAGGTGGGGGGATGCCACCAGGCTCAACAAACTGGTAGAAAAGGCTTGTTCTATTATAGAGCTGAGCTTAGACACCCTGGAGACAGAGGTGGGTAGACGAAGCCTTCAAGCTTCCACAACACAAGCTGACGTAGCTATAAAGTACATTTAGTCCCAAGCTCATCTGCTTGAGGTGTACCACGGACAACTTCCAGTTATTATTCGTGCCAGTCATAATGCACACCACTGCAGCAGCATCCCCAGCCTCAGCCAGAGAGGACGATGCAGAATTCTAACTGTCTGCAATGTCTTTTTATACTGCTCTGGGGATTTTTTTTTTCAGCTCTTTCTTTCTCTTTTTCTGCCCCCTTTTCCATCCCTTGACAAAATAACAGAAAAACCTCGCAATATAAGAGAAGCAAATAGTCGACCAATTATGGACTAACACAGTTGAATAAAGAATCACCTTCTCTTGCACAGTCTGGCTTCAGTATAACAGAATATCCTGCAGGCTTAGAGAAGCCAGATAATGACTTTATGCTTGCAAATGCTTCAGGTTTTGAATAGATTAAGAAAATATGCACTGTGGTTGATAAAACTAATATCTGTTTGGGAAGAAAGTTTTCTCATGCAAGTCATGCAGGACGGGAATTTCATAATCAAATAACCTATCATTCAACGTCTCAGTCTGAGACAAAGTTAAGAGATCTTTTATACCCTCCTGGACCTGATTAGATAATGTTAGATATGAGAATTTCCATACCTTATGTGTAAAAATCAATCATTCACTCAATCAATAAAAATTATCATTTTTTTCCCTGGGCAGAATTCATCTTTAGTTCAGTTTGTGTTTAAAAACCCTTTAACAATCTAACACTGTTCTCTCTGTCTGGTTGTGTGTCCTTGTTGTGGAGAAATGTGTAAGAACTTTATCCTACTTGTACTCATGTATCAAAGCAGTTCAACCTCATTTCTAACTTTTATGTGCTACTCCACAATATACATAAAATAATACATTATATTGTCTGTTTCTCTTCTAGTCCCATTTTCTGGAATAAAGACCTATGTGGATCCAGATACATATGAAGACCCCACTCAGGCTGTGGAGGAATTTGCCAAAGAGATAAACCCCTCTTACATATGCATCGAGAGGGTGATAGGTGCAGGTAAAACAACTAATACAAATCAGTAAGTCGTGATAATTCATCGGATGAAACGGAGGAAATCGGACTTCAACCTGGGTGTTTTTTCCAAGAAAGTGATTAGTAGGCATTTGCAAAACTTGCCAGTAATGTTTGTCTGCTATATAAAAAGAAATGCTGAAGCATATTAGTATTGGACCTTAGAGATGCTAACACTGCAGGCTTTGAATAATGGAGTTTGATGGTTCATTAATTTGAACAGATTGTGTCGGCTTATAAACCCCTGAGTAATTATGAAGGTGCCCCCTTTCAGGGGTTTCTGTAATATGAGCTCCATCTGGTGGAACCCATGTGCATTTGCACAGTTTTAAATATGTCAGACAACTAACTGTACAGTAGGCCTAGTGGTAATGAATTTCATATATCTCCTCCAGTGATTAGGCTGCATGTCTATCTGAGTCATGTTCATTTTTATTTTGTCTGTCGTTTTCACTTTAGAGTAAGGATTCAGGAACAATACCCAGCATTTAATCTGTTTTCTAGTTTTTATTTTGAATATGTTTTTTGTGTAAGTGAAAGGAAATCTACTGTGTTTTGTAGGTGAATTTGGAGAAGTCTGCAGTGGCCGTTTGCGTGTACCAGGCAGGATGGACATCTCTGTGGCAATAAAGACCCTTAAGGGTGGTTATATGGACCAACAGAGACGAGACTTTTTGCGTGAGGCCTCGATCATGGGGCAGTTTAACAACCCCAACATCATCAGGCTGGAGGGAGTGGTCACTAAGAGTAAGCTCTTTACACAGCTTGACTTCCGTTTCTTTTTTTTTTTGGGGGGGGGGGGGGGGGGGGGGGGGGGTTGCATTTTTGCAGTTTGGTCTCTTTTCTTTCCGTTGAGCTGTCAAATCAAGTCCTTCTCCTTTTCCTCAGGCAGACCAATAATGATAGTGGTGGAGTACATGGAAAATGGAGCACTGGACTCTTTCCTCCGGGTAAGGGGAATGCATGTTCACACTGGTATGGTGCATTCCTGAAGATTGTCTTCTTCACACGCTGTTTGTACCCTCCGTGTCTTAATACCACCTCAGGCACGTGATGGTCAGTTCACAGTGCTCCAGCTGGTTGGCATGCTGCGGGGCATCGCAGTTGGTATGACCTACCTTTCAGAAATGGGTTATGTTCACCGAGACCTAGCTGCTCGCAACATCTTGGTTGATGAAAACTTGGTGTGTAAGGTCTCCGATTTTGGCATGTCCAGAGTTCTTGAAGATGACACTGAAGCAGCCTACACAGCTACAGTGAGTGCAACTCCTGGAAGATTTTACAGCATCAATAATGATAATGAAGTCTGAATATCGCCCTAACAAGAGGATCCTGTGTTTCTATTTTGCGTTAGGGAGGAAAGATACCAATACGCTGGACAGCACCAGAGGCAATTGCTTATGGAAAGTTTTCCTCAGCTAGTGATGTATGGAGCTATGGCATTGTCATGTGGGAAGTGATGTCATATGGAGAGAGGCCCTACTGGGAGATGTCCAATCAAGACGTAAGTTGCTTTTCGCTCTAAACTCCTCAGTATAGTCAACACTTCATTCAATTTCTTGCAATTCTGTCTCTTGTATGAGGAGTGTAACTCTTTAAACAAATCAATGAATCATTGTTTTATTTGAGATTCAACTGTATGTTTACTGACATTCATCTCAGGTCATTTTATCTATTGAAGAAGGCTATCGTCTACCAGCACCAATGAGCTGTCCTGTGACGCTGCATCAGCTCATGCTACACTGCTGGCAAAAGGAATACAGCCAGCGCCCACACTTCAGTGATGTGCTGTCGTTCCTCGACAAACTCATAATTAATCCCAGTGGGCTGCTGAATCTAGCCAATGATGTTCAGAGGTAAGTATCGGATAACGCAGAGACTGTTTCCATTGTTTATATACAGTATATACAGACACTAAGATAGTGTAGAATCTGGAAAATATGGAGCTGTTCTGCACTGAAAATAAGGCAAATTGATTTTTCCTGGTCTTGAGTACAATTACGACTATAGCATGTTGCTTTACATAAAAAACATCGAAAAAAAATACATGCAATCATGATGGCATATATGACTATGCATGCATTTAAAAAAACATACACAAAAATATGAGGACACATAACCACGGTTAAAAGCATTTCAGCATAAACATTCAGGATGCAGAATGGGTGCATTTAACTACACAGAAAGGAATGTCTAAGAATTATAGCTACATAATTACACTACTAAAATTATGAGGTTTGACATGTATGTACTGCATATTACTGTAGCGTCCCAGTGCATCACATCATAAACCAATAAAATGTTGAACCTGAAGGAAACTATCAGAAAAGAATAGGTAGGTAAAGGTATAATTTTGATTGACTGGTAATTCTTATGCATCTAAACTGTTTATTCAAAGAATATTTCCTGTGTTTTTCTCTTTGCCATGTCAGTTTCGCTGACTCCCCAGACGACATGCCAGATTACCCTCTTTTCATCTCTATCGGCGACTGGCTCGACTCCATCAAAATGAGCCAGTATAAGAACAACTTTCTTGCAGCAGGATACACGACGCTGGATTCTATTTCAATCATGAGCATAGAGTGAGCAGAGCCAAATTATACAGAGAGTAGCTACAGTATCAAAACGTACACTAAAAGGAAACTAAGTTGCATAAAACGAGCAGGAAATATTGACACTGTAAAAAACACGATTCAACTATTGAGTTTTGTCCAGCGCTGTGCAGTTGTTTTTTAAATATCCTATTTTTTATGCTGTGTGTGCCTGCTGGTTTAACCACAGCACGATCAAGAAACTTGAACTACAATACTGTGCTAAAAGTCTTAAATTTGCTAGGAAAACAGGAAATCGGTATAGGGAATTATTGGAATATGTAGTATGTAAAGTTTTTTAAAAAAACTTGGAAGTCATATTGGTATGACTACCTTACCTATTCTTCAACACAACCTGAACTCTCTTAGGTAAGCTTACTTGTAAGTTCTTTAAGTAGTCTTCAGGAACAGTTCTCCAGGTTTTTTTAAGGACTTTCAAAGCTCGTCTTTAGATGTTGGCTGCCTTTTGTTCTGTTCTCTATAGAGACGATCCCACACTGCTTCAATAATGTTAAAGTCTGGTCTCTGGGGAGGCCAATCCATGACTGGTAGTGCTCCATTATGTGTTTTTCTTTCCAGGAATGCTTTTACTTCATTGGCAGTGTGATTGGAATCATTGCCATGCGGAAAATTAAACTGTTGTCAATCGGATATTTTCTGGATGGCATTTTCTGTTTTCATGATTTCATTTGAAAACATCCCCAACACCACTGACTGAAATGCACCCAGAAACCATGACACAGGCTCCACCGTGTTTTACACAGGGTTGTACACACTTACTGTTGTGCCTCTCTGACCTCCTCCATAGATACTGATGCTGGTTCGACCAAAAACTTCAAATGTGGATTCATCACTCAATCAGATCTACTGACACTGATACCTCAGGCTTTTCTCCTCCTTCCCCTTTGTTAAGAATGCTTCTTGACAGGCATCCTCAATTGAGACCACTTCTTTGCTTGTCTTTGCTGAATTTCTTTTTGCTGATTCTTAAGAAATTTACTTTCAGATAGTGTTCATCTACTGTGTAGAGGGTTTTTTTAAGCCCTTTACTTCTTCTTTTGTACTCCACTTATCCAGTTTCCTCTAATTTGTTAAGAACACACTGCATATTATGCAAAGATATGCCAGGTTTTCAGCTAATAGCACTTTGGGAATCATCTTTTTGGTACAAAAAAAGCTCATGTTTGACAAACTGTGTTGTCATTGACATTTTTTAGACTGAACTAAAGAAACTGTAACAAATTATTTGTTTTTGCGACATACAGGTAGTAACACAACACTAATTCAGGTGCTTTTTTATGTTTGTACAATTTGTCAGTGTAAACCACCTTAAAAAATAAAGGACTTCACTGAAAATGAGTGATAAAGCAGCCAGTCCAAAGATGAGCTTTGGAGAACTATTGCTCAAGACCACTTTAAAAATTACAATGAAGTTTGCCTCCTTGGATGTAAATTATTAAGAAATGTTGGCTCAAGACTTTTACACAGTACTGTATGTCAAGTTTAATTCACATACGCTGACTGTGTAACATAAACTACAACACTGCCACTATTGTGCTTTCACGTTAAACGTGGTCATTGTTAACACCGTCAACTTTTTGCTTGTTACAGTTTTGTGTTTTCCTTGTTGTAGAAAGTAGGTTTGCTGTTCTTATCTCTTCTCTCCTCTTTCTTCAGTGACATCAGACGTATTGGAGTCTGTTTGATTGGCCATCAGAGGAGAATCATAAGCAGCATACAGTCCCTTCGCCTGCAGCTTCACCACATCCAGCAGAGTGGCTTTCAAGTGTGAGCCCATTGCACAGAGTCAGACTGTGTGTACAAACTGAGCTGGAAACAAGTTCCTTGGCATCGTCATTCAACTAATTGCACAAAACACCAGACTCTTAGGTGTAGCAGGTACCACATGCTGCTCGTATGAGAGCGGTCTGCTTATAGACCACATGTGGTCTAGTAAGCACACACATCATCATCTGGATCATTATCAATACAGCCTCCACAACAACCAACCTCTGGCGTTGGCCAAATGCGGTCTCTTTATTATCTCAGCAAATACTAGCATTCACTTGAATTTAGGACTTCTTTTCTCTAGTGTCTATTCAAGTGTTCACCAATACCTCTTCTCTTTCCAAGTGACAATCCAATGGTTTGTATTGACTTTGAATGGTCTAAAGTTTGTTACCTCATGATCAGAGAAGATGAGGACAGGAAAAATCATTTGGTGATGTGTGGTACAGTGCGTGACTTTAATAACTACCTTTCCAGCTGGTTTATGAAACACTTCACTTAAAAGAATAAAGATTGACCGGATGGTAAAATACAATCATGTTTTTTGAACTGAAGACCGCTGAATGTCAAAAGATTTTATAGAAATGTATGTTCTCTCTTCATGATGATGCAGTATGTCTTGTACAAAAAGTCTTGTGAAAATTGTATGTTTTATCCAGTATGTTGGTTCCTGAATAAACAACCCTATTTTAATACTTAGTTTTCTCTCAGACTTTAACCACCCCTGGCCTCAATCTCTACATGCGCCACACATTTCATTAGGTACACTTTGCCAGTACAGGATTACACCTTAAGTCAACAAGGTGTTGGAAACATTTTGATATATGGAATAGAAGTTTTCTGAATAGCTGATGCAAAACAGGATGCTATTTACATCAATTTGGACTCTATCATACTGCAACAGAAATCAAGACTAATCAATCCAGGTAACATCTATAAAAACTTTCTGCTTTTGGTGAACTGTAGTCTCAGTGGTGCTTTTCTGAACTGTAGCCTCCGTTTTCTGCTCTCAGCTGACAGGAGTAACAAAAGGTATGGTCTTGTGCTGCTGTAGCCCATCTGCTTCAAAGTTTTGATGTTTTGTGTTTTCAGAAATGCTCATCTACATACCTTGGTTGCAATGAGTGGTTATCTGAGTTACTATTGCCTTCCTAGCTGGTCAAAACATTGTGCCCATTCTCTTCTGGCATCAGGAAGGCATTTCAGCCCGAAGAACTGTCTGGATCGCTGGGTGTTTTCTGTTTTATTGACTGTTCTTTGTAAACTCTAGAGATGGCTGGGCAGGAAAATCAACAGTTTCTGAAATACACAGGCCAGCATGTCTGGCACCAAAAACCATGCCAAATCATGCTTCATTTAAATCATCTTTTTTCCTGATGCTCAGTGTGAACCTCAGCAGGTCTTATTGACCTGCACTGAGTTCCTGCTCTGCGACTAGCTGAGAAGATATTTGCCTTAACAAGCAGGTGAACAGGTATACCTAATGAAGTGGCAAGGGAGCCAATTTCAGACACTCACGCGCGTGCACACACACACACACACACACAGATGTCCATAGATGCCATCTCTCACTCAAAAACAAGTTATCTTAATTGTCACTCAGAAGACTGACACATTTTCTGTGTCACTGTCAGGTGAGTTTGTCACATGGGTGCTTATCGAAGGTGCTAGGTGAAAGCCATGTCTGGCCAAAGTAGGTGTTCAGTATGTACACATTTTTAGATTCTGTGAGAAATGTTGCTTTTTTATGGCTTAGAGTCATTATTTTATATCAGAACTGTCTATAGGGATTTGCACTTAACAGTGAAAATATGTAGTTACACAATAATTTAGACAGTGAAGGTTAACATAAAAGTAGTTTGGTTCTCAGTATGTTAGCAATGTCTTGCCTATAAGGCATCAGTAGATTAATTAAGACAATCAAACAGACTATTACTTCACTTTTAAAAAATGTTTCTTGTTTATGATAATTTCAGATTAATTATGATAATTTCAGATTAATTGTTTCATGGTTGTATTTTCTTTAATTGTGTTTTTGGTGTGTTTCCTTGCGTTCCCTTATTCTAGATAATAGAATAACTTGTTTTGGAAAGTGGATACTGTCAGTAAAGATCAGTATGAACATGCCATTGCTTGTGCCATAATGTCACCTAGAGCAGGGGTGTCAAACACCTTTTTCATCGTGGGTCACATACAGCCCACTTTGATCTTTAAGTGGGCTGGCCCAATGAAACTCCCCTTTCTGTCCATGTAAAGACAGTCAACTAAACATTTAATCCCTGAAATATTTAAACAGAAGAAAAAGAAGTACATTTCCAGCAGTATTAGTTTTCTTTACATGATAAATGTGTAAAAATACAGAAAATGTTCCGGCAGCTCATTCCCCAGACGGTTCTGTATTTACAATAGCCATAATGTATAATATAGTTATAAATAAAGGTATTTTTAAGCATTTGATAGTTATTTATTTTTTTTGTCTTTTTGGAATTTTATCGATTACTTCACTACTTTAGTGTAGTGTGAATGGCAGTGGGGGAGGTCCATATCAATAGAGAAAGCTGTAAAACATATATACAGTAAAATACAGTTCAAAAATCTTCACATTTTCCAAAGCCTTCCAGTGGGCCTGATTTCAGTCTTCGCCGGGGTGAATCTGCCTTCTGGGCCTTATGTTTGACACACCTTGCGTGCCTAAAACCTGGCTGCTAAAGGTATCAGATTGGAAGTAAGTTTATTTCTGCCCTGTAGGGGTCAGACTAGAGTCAATTCGGTGGTCTCCCAGCAACACAGTGTAAATAACTCAGTGGGTTTTTCAGCAGGTCATGGAGCTTAAGAGGCAAGCAGAGAAATGAATGCAAAAACGATTTAATATTAAGTGAAGTGAAGTAAAGGGAAGGGAAGTGCGACTCGAACGTAGGTACTCAAGCGAAAATTACAGGTAAAGTACATCTTCAAGATACACTTTACCACAGGATAATACAAGCTAACCATAGCTAAAGCATCACTAGCTGTCGTGGTAACGCAACGATGAACTATATTGCCTTGATGGCTGAGACTGTTCATTTAAATATCGAGTACCGCACAAGGCTTTAAAAGCCTACCGCGTTAAGAGGGCTCGCTGATGTAAAGCTTGTGAAAAGAGGTTGGCTAAGGCTAACTAGCTTCAGTAACAACAAGAGATTAACGAAGTAGCAGTAGCGACTGTTAATTATATTGTAGAGCCCACTAAGCACGTTAGCTGAGGCTAACGATAACAAGGTTAAATGTTGTTGGGTTTGGCGAGGCATAAACACAAACGCTGTGTATGAATGCTAATTATGCAGCAGAAATGTGAACTTGTTCAGTTTTCGCTGTCCCTTTGGTGATCTCAGAGCTAACGATGAGTACTGTAACTATGCTAGCAATGAAATATGAAACGTTTCCCACACAGGACACGTTCCCATTCCCATAAAGTCTAGATTACTCATTATTTTTGTAGAAGTGGCTTAATGTTATCGAACAACAACAGATTATGTCGCACAGCCCAGTTACCGTGTGATTACATTCGGGGTCACCAGGCTAAAGTATAACATTTAAAAATGTAGTTCCTAGGACTGACTTGTTTGTTTCTGATAGCCATTGCATGTGATTAGCAACAGGTGGGTGATCAGTGGGTGACCACAGCTTCTTTAGGGTTACAGGTGCTCATGTTGTGAATTTTCCAGGACACGTGAAGTACCCTGTATAATCTCCAGCACTTGCTGTAAAGTATTGCTGTATTCTAAATGTTTCTGTGTTTATGTTATGTTACTTGAAGGTCATAAAGACAGCTGATGGTTGCTGAGTAGCCAATGGGGTTGTTTGACAAGTTGGCGGGATGGCTGGGCTTAAAGAAGGAGGTGAACGTGCTGTGTCTCGGTCTGGACAACAGTGGAAAAACCACCATCATCAACAGACTGAAGCCCTCGAATGTAAGTCTTTCTAATACAAGAGATGTTGCATCACTCATCTTTATGTTGATAACGCTGATGAGAAAGGTGAAGGTGGGGTGTAAGGGGTGGAGATGGGTGTCGAGGGTGATTTATGACAGAAGGATACCAGCAATAGTAAAACGAAAGGTTTAGAAGATGGTAAATGGCCTGTATTTGTATAGCGCTTTACTAGTCCCTAAGGACCCCAAAGCGCTTTACACAACCAGTCATCCACCCATTCACACACACATTCACACACTGGTAGTCAGACTTGCTATGATGTATGGTTTGGAGACGGGGGCACTGACAAAAAGACAGGAGGCACAGCTAAAGATGGCAGAGTTGAAAATGCTCAGATTTTGTTTGCACTCACCAGAATGGACAAGAATAGAAATGACTACATCAGAGGGACAGTTCAGGTCAAGCGGTTCGGAGACAAAGTTAGGAAGGCAAGTCTGACATGCTTTGGACTGCTTTGGTGCAGAAGAGGGATAGTGGATATACTGGAAAGAGGATGTTGAATGTGGAGTTGCCAGGCAGGAGGAAAAGTGAAAAACCACAGAGAAGATTTGTAGATGTAGTGAAGGGGGGCATGCAGGGGGTTGGTATGACAGAGGAGGATGTCGAGGATAGGGTGAGATGTAGCCAATACAATGAGAAAAAGACAGTACTGTAGAGGGAATGTTGCTACTACTAAATACTGTGTTTTTCCCACCTGAAGCTGCTAATGAGAACATGGTGCCCTTCTTTTTCAGGCCCAGGTACAAGATATTGTCCCAACAATTGGCTTCAGCATAGAGAAGTTCAAGACATCCAGGTAGCTGCTGTGGTTTAATATTGAATTGAAACCCAGTAATAAAGTATTGTCATCCTTTACATTATTGAACATCTGTTACAGATTAATATATTTTGTTGCTTGTCTCGTTATTTACATAAACTTCATACACATGTGATTTTCTTCTCTTCTTCTAGTCTTTCTTTCACAGTGTTTGACATGTCAGGTCAAGGCAGATACAGAAACCTTTGGGAACATTACTACAAGTGAGTGTGATCCCAAAACAGCCTTTGCAAGATTTTTGTTTTGATATACGTTAATTAATATCTCTCATCTCTTCCCAGGGAGGGCCAGGCTATCATATTTGTCATTGATAGCGCAGACAAACTGAGGATGGTAGTGGCCAAAGAAGAACTGGACACATTACTGAATCATCCTGGTAAGGATTTTTTTTTAGCCACTTGTTCACATATTTATTTTGTGTAAAATTAAATCAGGTTTAAAGGTTTCTTTTTTAATTGCCTTTTTAAATTTAGTTTCAAAATATTGTTCATTTATTTGAAGCTAATAACATTTCTAACTCTGAAACTTTAATCTCTCTCTCCTTGCAGATATTAAACACCGGAGGATCCCCATTCTGTTCTTTGCTAATAAGATGGATATGAGGGATGCTCTGACTTCAGTTAAGGTCTCACAGCTGCTGTGTTTGGAGAACATCAAAGACAAACCCTGGCACATCTGGTATGAGCTTTTACTTTTATGTCATTGCCATTGAAGCAGTGTAGTTATTATAGACATAACAGCTACACTGCAGTCTGATGTGAGCATACCAGCACCATTCGCGGTTTTCCTGATGCATCACATCATACGAAAGTCAATTTCAAGGGCAGAACAAGTTTTATTACACAGCATGCAAGTTTGTTTTTTTGTTATTGTCTGTACGATCATATTGGACTAAGATTCCCAAACTGTACTGATCACTTCCTCTCGGCAGAAGTCCAGGATATTAATACTGGCACATTGATATTGTATAATTGGAAATAGTTTTGATGAACATCTATTTTTCAGTTCAGTTTTATTTATACAGCACTAAATCACAACAACACTCGCCTCAAGGCGCTTTGTATTGTAAGGTAAAACCTACAATAATACATACAGAGAAAAACCCAACAATCAGATGACCCCCTATCAGCAAGCACTTTGGCGACAGTGGGAAAGAAAAACTCCCCTTTAACAGGAAGTAACCAGTTGGGATGATGGGAGGAAGACAGGATAAATCTGCCATCTGCCACAAGATGTCATATTAACTCAGCAAAAATATTTCTATCTCTTCACTGTTACACTAGAACATTTACTTCAGTGACCTGAGACTAAATTACCCTATTGATTGACACAAGCTCGTTAACACTTGACAATGAAAATTAATATTTTTTTATCCTTCACCAGAACAAAAAACACACGAAAACTTCTGCGATTTTATATCTTTTTTTATCCTGGTTGCAGATAAGATATATTATATATCTTATTATATGTCTTATCTTCATATATTATGAATTATACAGTGTCACTTGGTGCACATTGTTAAATCTAAACATGGAAGAAAGAAATTAATTCCATGTTCTGTGCATGATTTTTGTGGAAAGGTCATTATATCTTTATTTGGGCAAGTGACACCACACACAGCTAAGCGTACTAAGAGTATCCCATGTTAAATCACAAGACTGACAAAAAACCCTAAATAGAGATTTGTTACACGGTGGTTAATGGATTTCTTTCGATTTGCCTTTGCACCCTCAGTATTAAGGATGTGGATTTGGCAAAGCGGTCACTTGAAGGTTTTCTGCTTTGTGCTTTTATCAGTGTGTATTTTGATATTTTTCAGTGCCACCAATGCTCTGACAGGAGACGGTTTACAGGAGGGAGTCGACTGGTTACAAGGTATAGTAGGAATGAATATACATGAAAATGGGGAAAGTGGACATCCACTAGTGAGTTCATCTCACAGTGTAGTTCACTGTTAACCATTAGAGTACATATTCCATATATTTTAAATGACTTTCAAGATTTATACAGTTAGTTTTTTGTTTTTTGGGGGGGGGTTTTTTGGTTTTTTTGGGGGGGGGTTCATATGACTGTATGCTGTACTGTGAAACTAACAAGCGTGTTTTTCTGTCTATAAGGCGCACTTAAAATCCTTTAATTTTCTCAAAAACCAACAGTACAGTACAGTACTGAAGTCGGGAGCCTCGCGGAGTAACGTGGGTCCGAACTCCGCTTCAGGTCCCCAAAGTCAAACGATCACTGCGGCATCACTGAGCATTAAAAACTGTCTAAATTCTTTCATCTTTAATAAAATGATCAGTGTTACTGCTTTACCAGGTGTAACAATTAAGTTTAACATCTAGGCATCCATGAAAACAGAATTTATTACATTTTAATGGAGTTGGAAGTTAACAGGAAGTTAACAGGAAGTTAGCTTGCTAGTTTCCACCTAAACATGATATAGCATGTTCTGACTGAGAGATTTCTGAAAAGAATTAAAACGTACAGCTCTGCTATCACTTCCAACATAAATGAAGACAGAAAACTAAACAGCAGTGACTTCTGTAGTTGTTACTAAAGTTGAACTAGCTGGTATATAATGATGTGCTACGTGATCGCTAGCGACACAGCTAGGTTTGCATAACATAAACACAGTGAAGCTGGAGGATGAATGCTAACTTTTTTCCACTCGATAAAAGTTAACAAGAACATTCCTGATGGTTAGAGACAAATGCAGTCGCATGGCAGGATGCTGTAAACGGACCGAACTTCAGTCAGGAGAACAACTGAGATAATCCATCCACAATATAAAGTTGGTCATTAATATACTGCAACAACATGGGAATAGAGCAGCTGCAAGAGAATTCAACATTAATAAATCACTGGTACTGAAGTGGAGGAAGCAAGAAGAATGAGTTGAGTAAAGTTTGACTTATCAGACTGTTTTGTTTCACTTAATGCATCTTATAATCCGGTGCACCTTATGGTCTGAAAAATATGGTAACCCCATAATTCAGCCACGTGTAAAACTACGCTTAGCAGGAGTAACTTGAAGTAAACCTTTTCTTTATGACTTTATCGGCCTTTCACATGAAGGAGGAAATTCCAGTCCACTTTTGGTTCACTCTTCTTTACAGTGTTGTTTTAGTTCATTGAGGTTTGCTTGCGTTTGTTTATGCACAGCTCTCTTAAGGTCCCAATAGATTCTTTTCTTTTTCAGCCGTTCTGTTATAGATTTGCTGCTATGCTTGGGATTATTGTCTTGCTGCATGATGCAATTTCAGCCAAGCTTTAGTTTTTGTACAGATGGTTTCCTCTGTAAACTTTGATATAGAGAGGAGTTCATGGTCAACTCAGTGACTGCCAGGTGCCAAGGTATTGTGGCTGCAAAACCAGCCTAAATCATCATCACCCCACCACCGTGCTTGAAAGTTGGTATGAGGTTTTTGTGCTAATATGCTGTGTTTGGTTTTCAGCAAACATTGCGCTGTGCATTATTGCCAAGCACCTCCATTCTGGACTGATATGTCCAAAGGACATTGTTCCAGAAGTTTGCAATTTTCTATTTAGACAGAATAGGCTTTTTCCTGGGAGCCCTTCTAAGGAATCCATTGTACTGTTGAACTTTAACATTTAGTATACTAAGGCCTGTAGCATCTCAGATGTAACTCTGACCTTTGTGTGAATTTACTGGGAGATCCACTGCTGTTAACACACAACAACTGCCAAAAACTTCTGTGTTTATAGTGGTGCTCGCACTTGCTGATCATCAATTAATCAAGTGTATTCGATTAGCAGCACCAGGCTGCCTCTTATCCTCTTAATTCTAACGGAAGCAGTAAGGGTGCACTTAGGCTACGTTCACACTGCAGGCGAAGGCGCATCAAATCTGACTTTTTTGACCCTATGCGACCCATATCCGATCATGGTATGACAGTGTGAACAGCACAAATCCGATATTTTCAAATCCGATCTGGGTCACTTTCGTATGTGTTACTGAATCCGATACATGTCTGATGTTTCAGAAAGCGACTGCTGTTTGAACGGTCATGTCGCATTAAATCCGTCTTTTACGTCACTGACACAAGACAGACGCCAATTATCAGCGCCCGAGAAGACACCACGAACGCTTCCTGGCCATCCAGTGTAGATGTCAGTGAAACTGTTGGGAAGACAACGTTGGAGAAACGTGAACATTTTATTTGTACTGTATAATCTGCAGATTCTTACAGAAATCTGCAACTATCCTTTGAAGCACCGCTCCTCTCTAAAACAACAATAAGGATAATTATTAGACCATATCTAAATAACAAAATAACCTTATAATTTAAAGCAAAATTGGGAAACATAAAGTCTGAAACAGTCAAACAATACTGTTTGGTCTGGGTCTAAGCAGAGTGCGTTTTGTGTGACGTCTTCTTTAGCGCATGCGGGCCGCTTTGAGGGTTCACACTAAAGTGCGTTTGCTGTCACATTTTATTTGTAGTGTGAAGAAGCAGACAAAAAAATCGGATTTGATCAAAAAATCGGAATTGAGCATTAAGACCTGCAGTGTGAACGTAGCCTTAGTTCTTCACATGACTGCATACAGTCCTACGAAAACTGTCTTGTTCACACGACTAGTTGATAATCTTATTTTTTCATGCCTTTTTTGGAAAATTTTCAAATATCTTTTTGTTCAGCATATCAGAATGGTCATGTGTTTTATGTCATTGAGCAAAGCACAGTGTGTTCTGCATCATCATATTATTTTTCTTTTTATAACATTTAATGCTCTCACTAAAATCCTGCCATAGATCAAATTATGCAGTGAGTACTAAATGCTGTGTTGTCTTATTGTTTTGCTGTCTTGTAGATTTTATTCAAAATTAGTTCTACCTTACTGGTTTACTGTCAGTGTGCCTTGGTTAGTGGAGAATAGGATTATTTGGGTGTAACAGTGAACCATGCCTAGATGTGTACCCTTTCCTATATCCTTAATAATGATGTCAGATTCATAAAGGAATGCTCTGCTCTGACGGTTATCGCTTAATTATCGAATCGTCAGTTTAACGTGGAGTCAGAACGTTCATAGAATCAATGTGTTACTGCAGCATATGCCATTTTCTCCACAGACGACTTGGTCAGTATTCTGGTTTCCTGCATCATAGGTGATAGCAGAGCATAAATGAAACCTGTGCTGTATATTCCTTCTTAACCATACTTCTCACTTTTTTCCAGATCAAATCAAAACAATGCGAACATGAGGGCGTGAAGGGGCATCGGCCAGAAGTCGCAGTCTAGTCTTTTATTAGTACCAAAATTCAATGTTCGTAATGGGTTTTTGTTTTTTTCATTAATGTATTTTTGTCAGTCGGAAAAACTTGGTATCAGTAAAAAAATGTAAAGAATGAATTGACTGTGAGGAAAAGGTCAGTGAGAAATCTGTGACTGAAGACATGACAAAGTGCTCATGTTTAAAATTCCTAATGGACGTTTTGAAAGGAAAAATAATATTTAAAACATTCTCTCACTGAAGAAGTCTGTTTCCATTTATATCATCCCTTATTGTGTCCTTTTCCCCACTGACTCACGATTCATTTCCACTGCGCCATCACAGCACGAGATAAATGCTGTGCTCTGAAATTTTATGGACCCTTTTTGAGAGCCTCCATATATCACACAAATTTCTAAAAGACAAACAATTTTGGGAAATTAGTGAAAGATTTTTTTCCCACCTCTGACATATGCCAAATGCTCTCTTATTTTCATTTTTTTGTGTTTCTCAGGGCCACCGCGGATACATTTCAATCTATTGCTCGCATATATATCTTCAGCATAGGCAAATCTTCTGCTGTTTGTGTCATTAATACCAAATATTTTCACGTATTCCAGTGCGTCGCCTTTTTTCAAGTTTGCATAGAGGGCCATTTCACTGCAGCATTAAAAAAAAACAGCAACAGCTGTTACCTTATTGAAGCTAACATCACATGCAGCTCTGCTTTGTGTTTGATAACCATTGTTCCAGTTGTAGTCGAAGTGACAAAATTGTAAAATAAGTCGTGTGTATTTTTGTTCATGGGTAACAGTAACTGTAGGGTCTAGAGATCAGTTACCGAGCTGTAAAATGATTTTCATACACGATTGTAATGCTAGCCTGTAATGTTTGTTTGAAAGTATTTTAACGTTTTCCTT
This sequence comes from Perissodus microlepis, assembly GCF_051167445.1. Lineage (NCBI taxonomy): Eukaryota > Metazoa > Chordata > Actinopteri > Cichliformes > Cichlidae > Perissodus > Perissodus microlepis. The sequence continues at coordinate 23,498,855 of NC_140461.1, forward strand.
TTTTTTTGCCTTATTTCATTGCTGAAAGGAAAATGTATCAAACATTGTGCTTCTTAGAATTGACTGATGGTACTTGTGATCAGAAGGCAGACCAGCTAAACAAAACATCTGCTCAGTCTGCACCAAGTCAAGAACGCAAGCCTTTTGTCCTGTGCTTTAGCTGACTGAAAGCTTGCATTAAAAACAAGTACAGATCTGACTGTGTGGTTGCATTTTTGGGGGTGTGTGGGTGTGTTTGTCAGGTTCCATCCCCTAATTGAGCTTTAAATTAAGAATGAATCCTTTTCAGTGTTTTGGGTGCTTTCAGGGTACAAATCTCAAATATTGTTTTGTTCACTGCACAGTCTGGAGTTCTGCTTCATACATTTTCCTCTATAAATTGTAATTATACAGGTGTTACATACTGCAGAAGATATTCTTTGTATTATCCAATGAAAGAAATGAAAGGAATTGTAAGCTTTCTGTGGTTGACAATATCGAACAACTGCGAATGTCAATGCAAATTTAATCCTGTGAGTTGTAAATAAATAACAGAAAACATCACAGACAGATTTGATATGAAGCAAGCAGAACAGACCTCATTTGATCACTTTAGCTTACAGAAAAGGACAACAAGCTTGTTGACATCAGGAGCTTAATAATCTATGACCAGTGATGTTTTTCACTGCACAGAGTTGGTGTATGTGTAACTTTCAGCCCACTTAGTCTCCACAGACACTGAGTACTGGTTCATATTAGCTTTAAGGACATCACATTGAATTGCTACCTTATAGTGATGGTTAAAAAAAAAAAAAGTGCACTACCTTCAATTTTAAGGTTTTATGTATCGGCACATAAAATTAAAAATAATTACAATATAATTATTTAAATACAACTTTAGATGACTTATAAAACATGACTTTTTACACCATCTAATTTTTTAATTTGGCATAAATGAAGCAAAAGCAGCGTGTCAACAACTAAATACACACTGACAGCTTGTAGAACCACGTTTAGCAGAATAACTTGATGTAATCGTTTTCTGTGCAACTTTATTGCGACTTTACAGACTTGCAAACCTCTGCTTGCATACAGGCGCGCACACTTAATAAATAATAATATGTAATATGTCATGTTCATCTCAGGTTCTATTAATCTTGTTTCAAGACCTGGTTAAGGACAGGATTTTGTCAAGTTCTGATAAACCTTAGAAATGAAAGAGAGAATACTTACTTTTTTACCTTGACTGTTTATTTTTATAAGTTTGGTCAACTCTTCAAATTCTCCGAAGGCCTGCATATTTTCTAAACAAGCAGATGTTCCCTGAGAGATCAAGTTTCTTATTCACCAGACTGTGATTCAAACTCAGACTTTTTAGATCCTCCCAACAAGCTGTGTGTCTCACAGAAGCTCTGTTTATTTATTTTTTTATTATCTTTTTTTATCTATGTGCTAACTTTCAAAGAATGCATTTTGTGGAGAAAAAAATTGTTTCATGTTTTGGAAATTGATGGATGTTTCATATGGAAAATCCTCTCTACACGTCTCTGTGAATCTCTGACTTCCTTAGCGCTCGATTTTCCTCTCAGACATCTTGAACTCTGCCAGCAACAGCTGCTCATTAAACCTCCACTCCTTGGGCCCTGACCAATTTACTTTCTTTAAACATAAACATTCATTCATGACAATTATTAGGCTTGCTCTTATTATGCTGTATATCACACCTGATCTGTTTTAGGTAACAATATTATTAGGAATGTGTATGTAATGAGACTTCAACCATTAAACAAAATGTAGAGGCTTAGCTTCAGTGTTTAGCTTGAAAATGTATCGGGGTTGTGTCCCAGCCATCTGTGAAACATGTCGTTAGAAAGCTTTCCAGTTGTCTGCCGGATGTTTTAGTTTTTGGCATCAATATTGATTAGAATCAAGTTAGATGTCAACAAAAAAACATACTTTTAATTCAGTCATCATACAAGTACTCAGCTTTTCACATGCTCCTGTGATATATTGTCGCCGTAATTTGGCCTTTAAACAAACAGTATTTGATTGTGTTTTGCAGAATTAACCGTATATTGAAAAGACATGTTAGACTCCCTTGTTACTCTTAGACTGGGTAAGTTCCAAAGTCATATTACTAATGTCTAACTCTGTTTTGTTGACCGTATGATTTAATCAAATGAAATAAAAGAGCTCAAAGAGAAATCATGGAATAACAGCTGATATAAATATTAACTTTATGATAATTAAAAGGAAGTAGCAATCATACATATCAGATTCTCACGCAGCCTGAGCGGTTAGAACATTGTCCACTGTCCTTGGTGCTGAAACGAGAATGTTGTCTTTCCCAAAGAGGGCGCTGTACATGGGTAGCAGTTAAAACAAGCTTTTGTCTTGCGTAAAAACCACAGCCCTCTATCAGATATCAGTTGTACTTATACGCGCGCGTGTGTGTGTGCTCGCCAGTCAGAGCGTATCGTTAAATCTCTCCGCTGCTCTCCAGGATCCATCCTAATTGGATGCCTCAGTTTTGGCAAGAGGTCCAGATTGAACGAGTTCGTGCAGAGGAAGCCATTAAGTGGTCACAGCTCAAGTATATCCTGAAGGGGAAGTGGCAGACACACTTAAACGAGTTCTAATAGGTCCAAGATGGGAGTATCTTCAAGAAGGTTTTAGGAATTAAAAATTTGAGTGATATATATATAGTAATTTTTTAGTTGCAGATATTTGTCTCTTTATATTTTTTCGCCTGCAAGGACATTCGGACAAGCTTTCTACGTCCTCGACGCTCAAAACTTGCGCGGAGCAAAGCTGTTTGCGATTGTGAGACGAGGAGATGACGTCGGACAAAAGGCCGTGAAGTGTGGCTGCGCAGTCAACTGACTATCAATCACTTGAGTTTGGAAGAGCAGGAGCCACTGGAAGCTTGAAACTCCCCCACAACATATTGATTATTTGGTGCGTAAAAACGCCACATTCAAATTCATGTCAGGCTATTCAGCTTCTTTAAAAAGTGAACGATGTCCGTCCATCCTCCTTATGGCGTAAAGGAATCTCTTCCGCCCTCCCACCACTCACATCAGCCATTACACTGAGACGCGTTTCAATACAAGGTGCTCATTAAGAGGGACGTTTGGTTTCTCTGACGTAGGTTTCAGTTCTCTAACGGCACCTGCCCCCTTTTATAAGCCTCAGTAAGTCACCCGGGAGACCTCCACCAACAGTTCAATTTGACTGTTCCTCACTGTGCGGCGGACGGTCGAGGGTCTTCAGAAAAAGCCTGTTACGCGCTCCGTTACCCTTAAGTGCCCCAGCACATGACTCTAAAAATACTTCAGGTAAGTTCTGCATGTTTTTCAAGTTTTCCTACATTTTTAGAAGCATTTAGCAAATAGCTTTTTGCACAGGACGCTTTCTTGTTTTTTTAACGTGTCAAAAATGGGTAATGATTTTTTTTTTTCATGCGCTCTGTGCGTAAATTGAATTTTACGTACATGATTCATTACAGGAGACAGACAAAGAAAAGGACAGACCAAAGTCTATTACCATAGGACCGCTGACCATTTTTTATGTTTAAAATGAATTCTGAACCATTTGTTTGGTTTATTTTTTATTTAAAGAATCGTTACTTTGTTTTTTCCCCAACAAGGCAACATGCATCTAGGGCTGTATCATGTTATTTTGATAAACCGTACCAAGAAAACATGGTATTTATTTTCAATACATTTTCATCTTACGCGATAACGTGGAGATGATTTTACCCCAAAACAGCCAAAAACCATATTTTTATAAAGAGCTTTTTGTGGTTAATCTTTACCTCGATTTTTTTTTCTTTTGTTTGTTTGCTTGTAAAGGTAGAAAAGCACGTGAAATTTGCTTCTGTATCGGCAACAGGGAATAAAAAGTAATTTACCATTTTAAAAGTTAAAGTAGTCATTACATCAAATCGAGCAGCAAACAAGAAAGATGTTTATTTTTTTTATACATTTATTTCAAACCAACCTAACAATTCAACATGTTGCTTCTGTCACTTTCTTGTCCAAAATCGGAAATAAAAGCCAAAGCAAATAATAATTTTTTTTTTTTTTTTTTTACTTTGACTCCACACAGGTCTTGATGCCTTCCCGTTCCTAGCGGAAGACCGCTGCGACGATGACCATCCATGTAGAGGGGCTTGTGGCTATCGCGGTCTTTTATCTGCTGATCCTGTTCGTCGGCATCTGGGCGGCATGGAAGAACAAGCACTCCGGAGAGGCGGAGGGCACCGACCGCAGCGAAACCATCATGGTCGGAGGGAGAGATATTGGATTATTTGTGGGTGGATTCACCATGACAGGTGAGGTTTTAACTTGTTATAACTAAGTGACACAAAGGAGATTGGTGTCTTTTTTTAAAGACACTTTCTTCTTTTAATAAGTGGAATGAGCTTAAATTAATATTTTCTGATAGTTTTAATTAGTTCTGTAAATGTATTTCACTTTGGCCAAGTTTGTGTTGAGATTTTTGCTCGTTATAATTCATATTGGAAGCTTTAATCTGATGCGTGTATGTGCAAAATTTCCAGCGACCTGGGTTGGAGGAGGGTACATCAATGGCACTGCTGAGTATGTGTATCTTCCAGATTATGGCTTGGCTTGGGCTCAAGCTCCATTTGGATATGCACTCAGTCTAGTTCTGGGTGAGTGTTTCTTTGTGTTTAAAATAATGCAAATTGCTGATTTTATATTGCTTCTGAGATATTATATTGCTTGAGAAAGGATTTGGGGCAATTTGGACACAGATCTGATATCTTTCTACTCATTTACATTTAAACAAAGCAGCACTTTAATGCTCTTACTTACTGGGTGCTAATCAGACCTCTACAAGTATTATTCTGCTAAAGAGTCTGAGGGGGACTCTTTAGGTTTGTTTTTTTTGTTTGTTTGTTTGTTTGTTGTTTTTTTCTGCCAGGGGCTGTGGACATAATATGTAATGTGTGCACCCTTTGTACCAGGTGGTCTCTTTTTTGCTAAGCCCATGCGCTCACGAGGTTACGTCACTATGTTGGACCCGTTCCAGCAGCTGTACGGGAAACGAATGGGAGGCCTTCTCTTCATACCTGCTCTCATGGGCGAGATTTTCTGGTCTGCCGCCATCTTATCAGCCCTCGGTAAATTTTACTGTTGTAATCAGTACAAGATAAGCGATCGGTGTGGTCAGTGAAGTCAAGCTTCATCATTTGACTTCATGATGCTGCAGTGATCATAACATCCTTTCAATCTGTTCATCTCTTCACGATCTCAGGTGCCACTCTGAGTGTCATCGTGGACATCAACATTAAGATGTCCGTGGTCATCTCTGCGCTTATTGCAATCTTTTACACCCTGGTTGGAGGACTTTACTCTGTGGCCTACACAGATGTTGTGCAGCTGTTTTGTATCTTTGTCGGTCTGGTAGGTTCACACCAATCTGAAAATTAAATCACCCTCATTAATATAAGGTAGTGTAACAAAAAACATGCAAATATATACTGCTTCACCTCTATATATTTTTTTAAGAACCCTCTTTTATTTGGATTTTCTTGTATGCAGCGTCTCTCTTCTCATCTCCTTTTCCATCGATACTTGTTTTTCTTGTCTGCAGTGGATCAGTGTCCCTTTTGCTTTGATCAACCCTGCGGTGTCAGACATCACTGTTACTGCCGTGAAGCACTTGTACCAGTCACCCTGGATAGGCAGCGTCCAGAAGGGGGACACTTGGGTCTGGATTGACAACTTCTGCCTCCTGGTACTGTAACCACGAGCTGTTGATCTCATGTTTTATCTCACTGCTTTATTACCCTGGAAAAATACTGACACTAATTAGATGGATAAATTAAATTGTGAGACGATTTGTTGATCAAATATTCCAAAATGACTGAAATGAGCTGAAAATAGTGAATGCTGCCAATCAGAGGCTTTTAAAATCTGTGAACTATAGTAACCACTGATTTACATTTGTATTAGTTTCTTCTTTTATTTTGGAGACAAATTCTGCCAGCTGATTACTCTGATAAATCATCTAAAAGTGAATTTGCCATAGTAATAACTGCTTGTTGCAGCGATAAAATGTATTAGACTCTCAAAATGAATCTTCCGCTTACCAGCAGCTGCTGTGAAGCTGTAATAGTTGACTGTAATGTGGTTTTACTTTATAGCACAGTTTGGTTTTTTTTTAAATGTTTTTATGCAAACTCAAATTAAATGCAAATGATTAAAAGTATTTTTCTCCTTCAATCATGACCTCATCTTGTGCTTTTAATAACTTTCTTATCCCCCCCAGTTAAAAATCTTTTTGATTAGAGGATTTTGCTTGTTGTACAGATTTGTGATTTGGGGTTATAATAAATGAGATTATATTGACCATGAGTGCTATTCACTTGATTTGAACTGTGCTGCAGATGTTAGGAGGAATACCCTGGCAAGTGTATTTCCAGAGAGTCCTGTCAGCCTCTTCGGCTACGTACGCCCAGGTCCTTTCCTTTCTGGCTGCTTTCGGGTGCCTCGTCATGGCTGTGCCCTCCGTTCTCATCGGGGCCATCGGGGCCTCCACAGGTTAGAGACAATAATGTATGGTGTATTTATATATGTATGTATGATGAGGGTCAGCAGATCTGTCTTCTGTCATCATGGTAAAGTGGAAGTGCTGTCCTGAATACTGTGGCAGGTGTTGATACTTCACAATAGTGTCACATCTATACAAGAACCTTCAGATGAAAAACGAAGGTTGGATTCAACAATGAGTGTATTTCAGCCAAAGAGTGCCATGGGTTTGCCTCCCAGTACTTAGCCATAGATGCCAAGTACCTGATGCTGCTATCTTATATTCTTTTCATGTCTTTTGTGAAGTATTTCTATGTTGTGTATAAAGCCAGAAGAAGGTGTCATTCTATGTCTGTTTGTGTGTGTGTGTTTGTTTGTTTGGGACTGCTCTGGATGGATCTATGTTGCCCTTAGATCTGAGAGAACCTGGTAAATAGCAGCTGGTTCACCTCATCCATAATGAAACAGCAATCAGTTTAATACCCATGCTGGTTGTGTAAATATTACATTAGAGGGAGGCAAGGGACCGAATTAGTAGTTTGATCTTCAGATTTTTTCTGGCTTCAGATTCCTCAGTGAACAAGTGATGTTGCTCTGTTTTGTCCTGTACTAAAATATATATTATTTATATCTATTATTTGCAGAAGCAAGAAATTTAAAAGAACAAATGTGATTCTCCAGTGCAAATATATTTAATATTTAAAACGTTGTGCATGTCCAGCTATGGCTTTAATGTTTCTCTGTTTATTTGGTTGAATCTTGTTGGTGCAGAATTGTGAATTTCTCTGCATGAATGTGCTTGTATAGATTTATAGATATTAGTGGGTGTATTTTGCACTTCTGTTCATCACGGATGTCTTTTAAAATGTTTATTTTGCCGTCCTCAGACTGGAACCAGACATCCTACGGTGCCATTCCCCCTAAAAACAAAACTGAAGCAGACATGATATTACCCATTGTCCTCCAACACCTTTGCCCTCCATTTGTCTCCTTTTTTGGCCTGGGAGCAGTTTCTGCAGCTGTCATGTCGTCTGCAGACTCCTCCATCCTTTCAGCAAGCTCCATGTTTGCAAGGAACATCTACCAGCTTGCCTTCAGACAGTCAGTAAGTGCATGTCTGGTCCTTGGACACATGTAATTATGCACTAACAGTTTTCTCTTTAAGTTTAAATAAAATTCATCTTGACGTGTATTTTTCGCTTCTATCTTTCTGCTTAGGCATCTGACCGTGAAATTGTGTGGGTGATGCGTATCACTATCTTTGTATTCGGCGGTCTTGCCACCTTGATGGCACTGGTAACCGGCACGGTTTACGGCCTCTGGTACCTGAGCTCAGATCTGGTTTACGTCATCATCTTCCCCCAGCTGCTCAGTGTGCTCTTTGTCAAAGGAACCAACACTTACGGCTCAGTAGCTGCATATCTGTTCGGTATGGTGCTGCGTATAGGCGGAGGTGAGCCCTACCTGCAGCTTCCTCCCTTCATTTACTACCCTGGCTGGATGACTGAGCAGCGGAAGCACCATATAACCGGAGAACTGGAAGAAATCGTTGTCCAAAAGTTCCCCTTCAAGACCGTATCGATGCTGGCCTCCTTTCTGGGTAACGTTGCCGTCTCATACCTGGCAAAGTACCTGTTTGAGAGTGGCAAGATTTCACACAAATACGACTTTCTTGATGCCGTGGTGTCCAAGCACAGTGGAGAGATCATGGATAAAACTACGCTTGTGACTCGTGGCAATGCCATCGGGCTGTCGGAGATGGCGCCCATGAAACCGCGGCTGAGTGTGACCTTGGCGGCTGCCTTTACACGCCGTGATACGTTGCCAACAGAAACAGTAGAGGAGGAAGAGGAAGAGTCCAGCCCTGACTCCTCCCACCACGAGGAAGAATGACGCAGTAAAATGAAGAAAATTAAATAAACAAAAAGTGAGCAATTGACTGAACTGACAGAGAATCAAAAGACAGCAAAGAAACATCCTCTTACAGGACTACAAAGTACAGCACCCCGCCTGACTGGATAACAGCTACGTGCCAGGATATATAGTGTAGCAGCTTGCTGATTGTCAAGACATGAAGCGGTCTTTCTGTGAAGTAAAACAAACACGCCTACATACATACATACACTCAGAGTATTTATCAATAGCTGTTTCTACTATATATTCATTCTTTTTTTTAACTGGTTTGGAGAAAACTGTGTTTAGAGACTTTTTAATTGATTATTAATTTTCCATCGATAATGAGAAAGGCGCTGCTGTTCACACAGAGCAAAAGAGGGTGAAATATTCAATCAGAAGTACAACACAGACTGACAGCACAACCATTGTTTAGACTCAATGTACAAATCAGATGAAAGCAATAACACACACACACACACACACACCTTAACAGCTGTACGGAAATGATTACAGAGCTCCGCCTGTGAGAGTGTAACTGAAACAGATCAGCAAAAGGAGATGATGGATATGATTTTCTCTTTTATTAAACTGGGTTTTCATATATAAATTAGTTCTCACACAATTCCACATAAAGACAGACAGGAAGTCACGTCTCTCATGTTCGTTATAGATCAATGAACCTATACTCATAATTACTGTGAATCAAGAAAGGCACGAATCATGTGCCACGCCGTGTAGAAAATATACAAGCAGTAGTGATGGTAGCCGACTTGAAGCATTAGCTAATATTCTCTTTAATGTCAGGTGTAGACACTGTTTTAAAGTATGTAAACTAGTGTTTAAAATTATCTTGTAATCAGCTGCCTTAATGAAGCTCGGTAAAACAGATGCTCTCGTTTCCACAGCTCTGATGCCGGTCAGACTGCAGTGAACTAAGACTTGAATATGAATGTAACCTCTACCAAAAAAGAAAAAAACATAAAAAAAAAATCAGATTATATCCGATAGTGTACTTCTAGCTTTTATTCATGATTTGCAAAGTGTTGCAGAACAATGTGGCGGCAGGTTCAGACGGATCTGTTGTTTGCTTGTTGTCAGCAGTGTACAGATTATTTTCTCTGTGATGTGTATCTTTATGTACATACAAGAGTGGAGAAAAAAAATCAAGGATGACAAATAATGCTGGTTAAAATTATTCATATACGATAGGAAGGATGTTTATTTATTTTTGATGTCATAAAAAATTGAAACAATAAAAAAAGCAAATTCTAAAAATATATAAAAATAATTTTTATAAGAAGAGAAAATTGTCACTTCACTTCTTTCTTGTCTGTTTTTTTAATGATCTTTAATACTGAAAATTTGAAGTTGTCATATTTCCATTAAGCACGTCCATTTCTATATTTCTTTCTATATTTCTTTTAGCTGCTTTCTCTGTTTTATTCAGTCGGGAACGAAACGCACAGAGAACCGTGAGCTTTCAGGGATGAGGTCTTGTTGTGGGGGTTTTATGGTAGTGGTTTCCGACCTTAATGGCATGTGATTGCTGTGACTCATATTGCAGGGGTTCAACCAAAAGGGTTATTATTCACTCACACTAAATTAGAAAAAAATAACCTATAATTTACAAAAAGAAGGAACAAAGACCAGAAAAAGCCTCAGATATCTATTTCTTCTGTTATTTTAGAGTATTACAGCCAATTTTAATCATTTCCTTATATTCTGGCGAGCTAACCACTTGCGACCCCCCTGCTGTCAGTTATTTTGATATGTAGACTTTCTTTCATGCAGGGACAGGCTGAACATGAATTTGCTTCTCCAGACGTGTTGTTGTTTGTTAGGCCCTTCAGCTAGCTGGATGGCAGACTGAGGAAAAAGAAAACGTCCAAAAACGTGACTGAAATTACAATCGCTTGGCTTGCATCTTTGTTCCCCTCCTTGTCCACAGTGAAAGATGGCATCTTAAAATAGCTCTCCTCTCTGGTTATTTACATTACTTTAAGTGCTGGACTCTCTCTCATCTGGACTCAGGGAGGAGCCATCCGAGGGTGGGCAGACTTGCTCATGATCAGGCGGGGCAGATAAGACTTGGGTGGTGTACCTTAATGGCGTCCGATGCCATAAAATTCACCAGCTCCGGAATAGCGCAGGAATGACGCAGGTGCCCCACCCATCCGCCGCACCGCCTCCCTACATTATCAGTGTCCTTTCTTGACGTCCTTGAGGACTTGGAGCAATCCCATAAAGAGAACAGAGGGTGGAGAAAGAGAGCGAGTTCCATCTCCATTCATAGAAAGTACCTCAGAGAGCACTCATGATAATTAACAATTATGGGGGGGGAACTGTCACTTGTCCAAAAGTCAATCCATTTATCCAGGCCTTTACGGGAGGAGGAGATTGTTGGGGGAGGGTTTTCTGCAGAGGACTGTCATCTGGAGAGAATTTGGACACAAACCAAAACAGATTTGTTCATTCATAAGCACTAGATATATTTAGAGTGTCCTGGGATGTCTTTGTAGGCGTCATTGATAGTTTGGTCTTTGTTTCCATCATGAAATTCTAATGTTTTTTTTTAATTGTTTCTTTTCATCTGTTCTTCTACGAAGGGATGTTGTTAAAATATGCACTTAGATCTCAAAAGGAGACCAGCAAACAAAGAATTCCCTAAACTGGATCAATAATTTTTGGGGGAGTAAAAAGGTATTTTCTTTTTTCTTTTTTTTTTTAATTAGAGGTTTTCAAATCTCACTGCAGTCTAGTGATGTGACTTTTTATTAAATTTCTCCCAAGTAACACTTACTGTACTGAGACCCCAACATTCTTTATATCGGTCTTACCAACAGCAGCCGGTGGAAATTTCTTTCATTTATAAAAGTCTTAAGACACTTTTCCTTCACTGCACTTTATCTGCTTCAGCTGTCTTCTCTGATTTCTTTGTGAGCTCATTTTCCCAGACCAACCTGAAGAGATAAGCAGGAATTCTTGGAATCAAGGTCCCGCTTTCCCTGAATGTGGACACAAGGAGATGAGATTACAGACGGCACATTCAGATACACATCTCACGTGCTGCAGTCGGGCATAACTTTAAAGAGCAGACTCGAGGTAAGGTAGCTGTTCAGGTATCAAACCATTTGCTGGAAAATGCCATTTGCTGTGAGGATTGGTTATTATTTTTTTTTTTTAAAGCTCTGAAAGAGACTGAGCTTCCAGCAACCAACAACAATACTGTGACACCAAAACAGCTCACAACAAAGCGCATCAACACATGTAAAGCCACGGCGTCACAAGGATAACGTACAGTAAAAATATAAACATTACAACATTAACATTAAACAAACACTATCTGGCAGAGTATTTCTAACAGTAATGCAGCAAATAATCAAGCCAAAGGAATTTTCACTTTAAGACTTTTAGATTTTTAAAACTATGTTATGGCAAAGAAGGAAGTGAATTGCATTTTAGGATACCCACTTTTGAAGACAAATTCAAATAACCCTGAAGTGATTAAATCACATTTTAAACTATTTTTACAAGTTAATAAAAACTGAATACAAGCTAGCCTCATCATCTGGAGCCGTGGCACTGTGAAGGCAATCTCAAAAGCCCTTTGCTCATTTATTAAGACTCTAATAAGGAGAAATCTTACTTTAGTAAAGCTCCTAGCCCCAATCACTTAACCCTGTCTTGGTGCTGAAACACAGACTAGAAAGCAGCTAAAATGCTTGATACCTCAAAGAAATGTGTTTCTTATTATCTGGTATTATAAAAACATTTTTTATTTTTTTTTATTTTTTTTGGGGGGGGGGTCCCTGTGCATCATCCTGCTCAGTGATGGTCAAATACACCGATATACAAAGTGAAGTAATAATATAAAATGCACACTGTGGAGGAAACCTTTGATGAAATCTGGACATGCATTCTCTATCTCCTCTGCACACAATGTGACACAAGCTCATATCTCATCTAAGGCTCATGCACCATTATCATGTCTGCTATTTATGTCCTTCTTAAGTAATGTCCCCTAATTTAATCACAAGGGAGCTAATTGAAACATGGGAGGAGGGGATAAGACAAACAAGCGATGTCCATTTGAGGACAAATGTGGTGCTGTGTGTGTGATGTAGTAATGCAAATTGAAATAAAGAAATAAAAATAATGCTTTTTCTGCTTGTAGGTACAAACATGATGCTTTTTTTCCAATGCATGAACAGATGTGTACACACATACACACCGTACAATAATGCCACGTCTAGTTGTTTCCCATATATCTGTCCATCTCCTCCATTAGTCTCTCCAAGCAGCTGAGGAACATCTGCAGCAAAATGAATGCAACGGCTGCTCTAATCGAATCAGCCAGGAGAACTTAATTATACAAGCAGCTTTGTTCCACTCGCGCTGGCTGCAGGTAGACTGTCTAGAGCTCACCGCAGGAATGAGACAACTGCTCTGCAATCAGCAAACCTACTAATTCTTAATGAGTCAGAGCCATGAATCAGCTTCAGCTATATGGAATTATAGCTGTGGCTGACAGACTTGCTCAAATCCAGATTTTACAAGTGGGGGAGAGCCATCAGCTCTACTCGATCAATGAGAATCAAATTGTTCCGATGCACCATGGTCAGTGTGTAGAGACAAAAAAACAAAGAAAGAAAAAAAAACAAGTGCAACATGATGATTAGTTTTACATTTTTGCTTGTTTTGGTTGAATATACTGCTAAGTTTACATATGGTTTGACTACATTTGACAACATTTTGCTGGTAGGTAACCCAAAACTGGCTGAAATATTCCACTTTTCTTCTCTTAATCAAAGACATCTTTGTCGATCCTGGTGAACAGGTGCCTTCAAAATGAACATTTGTCTCAAATTCTTGGCAGTACTTTCAAATTTGCAGTCATCTATTTTCTTGTATTGATAACCATGATACTCATTAACCCAATCACACACATTCAGCTTATTATTATTTTTTTAATGTCTATACCTAATGTATCTTCCCCAGGGATACATCAATATGCAGACTGGAGAAGTTGGGGATCGACAGCCACCCTCATATGAAGCATACAATGTATGTACAATGTATATTTTAATATTGTGTCCTGAGAAAAATGTGAGTTGGACCTTTTTTTTTGAGAAAGTCAGTTTGGAAAATTGAGCAAGCTGTACAATGCTGATGCGTCTGTAGTATCTTTATTTCTCTACGTGTCTTGTTGATCTCCTGAGGGCTGCTCTGCTTCACAGCAGGTTCGCCTTCAACCCATCTCTTTTCTAAAGACAGGAAGGAACGGGTGTGCTGGCTGGACCGTCATTTTTTCCTCCCATAGAAAGTCAGTGATGAGAATAATGTCATGGCCATAGACTCCACACACACACACACAAACATTAAAAAAACACATTAGCCCCAAGGGATGTGTGCACTCTTTGAATGAAGACGCAGAGGGTGGAAAGGACTGATGTGCACCTTTCATATACACACTTAAACACAAGAGCCTGAGTGGGGATGGGGGTGGGTGACCCAGGACTAAAGACGCCACATTTTAGATAAAAATTCAGTTCAGCTGTCCTGTAATTTTAACTACAGCTATGATTTAGCGGTATTTTAAGTAGCTGAACAAGATGAACTATTGTTTTATTAGATAATTATTGGGATTGTATTTGATTAAATTCAATACAAAACAGTAAAGTAACACTGTGGTTCAGAAATGGTGCAGCATAGGAGACGAAACAAAGGACAAAGAAAGAAGGAAAATGTAAGAAGGGTCATCCTACCTCTGAGCTCATCGTGACGTATATCTGCCCGCAGCTCCGCCCTGGCCTACGTGTGCTTTATGCGTGCGTATTGGAGTGTCTTTAGTATCACAATCAGTGCTCGAGCTGAATCTGAGCCAGAAGATCCATTAGAGCTGATTGAGGAGCATCAGGGTGCAGAAGTAAGCCTGAGAGAAGGTGAGACGGAGAAAAGACACAACCAACATGAGCACGAGGACAACTGGAGCCACACACAACTTTATACAAGTAAAGACACACATACATGTACAGTAGTGCAAAGAATATTATGTAAAGCCGCTCGACAATAGTGGAAAGAATACCAATAAAGTGTATCAATATGAGTCAAAGTGTGCGTCTGCAGTTCAGCATCAACAAATGAAGTTAATAGGAGTTCATGTGACTAGTTCACATGACATAGAAATCAGCTTTTAAACAGAGTGCAGTTATGGGTTTCTTCAAATATTAACTAGGTGACAATAAATGTCCTAAAACCAAAATTATTTTGCAGGTGACAGACTAACAATTTAAAGACTGAGCTGGCACGTTGAAGCTCCAAAGACACAACCACAGATCCACCAATTAAACTGTAACCAAGACATGATCATTTTTTTTAAAGAAAAAAACTTAAATGAAATTAAACATGAATTGTTTTTGAAGTTTTTCAAAAAAATAAAATCCATGTTATGCAAAAACATGCAGGCAGAAAATGCATTACTTCAAAGATCAATGAGGAGAGAAGCAGAGGCCCAGACTTCTGAATCAAAACAACAACACATGCAGATGTTTGACATCAACCCCAACTACAGAAGTGACTTAACAGCAGTGAATCTTTGCACTCTGATGTAGTAAATAACCGGATGCTTGGATGTGATCACTAATCTTACCACACATTCACAGATGATTAAATACACAACTTCCTAACCACAGAAATCTGTGTGAGGTGGCATACATGAGATAGTGGCTTCACTCTTACTTGCTGTTTTTGTTACAGTGAAGGAGACACAGGGATGATGCCTTTGTTGTTTTGTCATAGATGATGTGAAGGTAATCATTTTCATCAAGGCCTCATTCTTAGAACAGATTACAAATGGTAAAGATGAATTACACTGGACTCACTGTTTCTTATACGAAGTAATTTTGATTATTAATTACATTATTGATTAACAACTGACTGAAAAGCAGTATCAGATAATTAAAGGTATTTACAGGTTTATCTGACTTTTATACATCACATACACAGCTTCAGCCAAAGTGCCCACTAGAGGGCACACTTGTTCAAAAGTCTACAAATATTCTAAATCACAAAACTAATGAGTCATAATTCTGGTTTGTTTTTGTCAGATGTCAAACAAATCCAGATGCAGCCTGAGAAGGGAACATGAAAGAGCCTGTGCATCAATCATCCAGGGATGAGGGAAATCTCAGATGGTTGATTCTGTTCATCGTTACATTTATCACTGAGGCACAACTTTCAGCATACTGGTTACTTAACAGCCTTTTGGAAATGATTTTCATACTTTCATGCAACAGTAAAAAAGAAATAATCCCCCTTTTGTTGTAGATGCGTAGTATTAGATGGTGGGCTCAAGCCTGAAGCCATCAAATTGAAGAGGTGGAGGTGGAAGGACGTCTGGTTGGTGTACTACAACCCTCCTAGCTGGCTGTGGATGCTGGGAGGAGACAGGACTGTCTTATGAAGCCAAGTCAACCAGTGATGCATGCAAACTTGTATCCTGGTGATAATTGGAGAGATGTCTGCCAATAAGTCTTTTGTGCAATATGAGGACATCTGAATAAGCAGCTCCCCCTACAGCCTCCTGTAAGGTATACAGATTTATTTGCTTCTCTTTTCTATCACTATGTCGATCACCTGTTTCCCTATCCATCCACAAACGACACTGTCTATTTCTTCATGCTTACTCTGCACGATCACGCACACACATGCGTTTAAAGGCAACACATTTACAACAGCCACACAGCGCACACAGATATAGGACACATGCACACATTTGCTCATATTAGTTATTATGCACACACATAGTCAGACCTATGGAGCTTCTTGCCGCGCATTTTCTTCTCTTTACTTACCAAAAAAAAAAAAAAAAAATGATGTGTTTGCCTGTCACAGGTTTGAATAAACTTAAAACACCTGAGTTTCCTAATGTGTTCTCAGCCTGTTATAATTCTAGACAAAGAGGAGTAGCAATTCTAATACATAAAAATATTAATTTCACAGTACTCGATACAGTTATAGATCCAGAGGGCAGATTCCTAATCGTCAAACTATCTATACTTAACCAAAAGCTAGGTATTGTAAGTATATATGGTCCAAATGTTGATGACCCCTCATTCTTCCACGGTTTTTTTAGTACACTCTCCAAACACCTAGACTGCACAATTGTTCTGGGGGGAGACCTCAACCTGGGACTAAATGAAGAAATGGATAGGCTCAATACAGCAGGAACTCAGCGTAACTGGCAGTCCACAAATATAATCAAACAGTATATGAGCGACTTTGGTCTTTGCGATGCATGGCGCTCCCTTCACCCCAACAGTAAGGAATATTCTTTCTTCTCACATGTCCATCACTCCTACTCTCGTCTGGATTATTTTCTGGTCAGCATCTCACTGCTGAGTAACATTACAGACACTGAGATTCATCCTATAGCTGTCAGCGATCATGCTCCTGTATCTTTAACACTAATACAGATGAATAATACTACACCAAGAAAAAACTGGAGATTTAATACATCACTGCTCAAAGACGAAGAGTTTATCAAATACTTTAAAAAAGAATGGACTCTATATTTAGGCTTTAATGACATTCCTGGAACATCAGCATCTGTCCTCTGGGAAGCAGGGAAAGCCGTGATGAGAGGTAAAATAATCTCTTTCTCATCACATAAGAAGAAAGAAGAAAACAAAAAAATTCAGGAACTAGAGAAAAACATCAAATCCTTAGAAAAAGCCTATGTGTCACACCAAGATCAAGAAATATTAAACAAAATACGCAAGACAAAACTAGAATTAAATGAAATTATTAATAAAAAGACTAAATTCTTAGTACAAAGACTTCGCCTGCAAAATTATGAACACGGTAACAAATCCGGACAATTTCTTGCTAACCAGTTAAAAATCAATAAAGAAAAAACAACTATATGTGCTGTTAAAGATTTATCTGGGAATACAATATATGATCCTAAAAAAATAAATAAAATTTTTAGGGATTTCTATGAAACTTTATATACACCACAAATAAACCCATCTAAAAACGAAATTGATCAATTTCTCGACAACATAACTCTTCCAAAATTATTAGACACCCAAGCAATGGCACTGGATTCGCCACTGACGCCAGGTGAACTCCAGGAAGCTCTGATAAGTATGCCCAATAATAAGGCTCCAGGTCCAGACGGTTTTCCAACAGATTTTTACAAAGAATTCTGGACAATTCTGGCACCAGTTTTTCACAGGATGTTGCAGGAAATCAAAGAAAATGGTAGACTACCACCAAATATGAACTCTGCAAATATCAGTCTCTTACAAAAACCAGGCAAAGACCCTGTATATCCCTCAAGCTATCGTCCAATATCCCTTATTAATGTAGACCTTAAAATAATCTGCAAAGATCTCTCAAAGAGATTAGAGAAAATAACCCCCCTTTTAATTCATCCTGACCAAACTGGTTTTATAAAAGGTAGGCACTCATCAACAAATACACGTAGATTACTTAATTTAATAGACTACTCATGCAGTAAAAACACTGAAACCATAATATTTTCTTTAGATGCAGAAAAAGCATTTGACAGAGTTAACTGGAAATTTCTATTTGCAACTTTACATAAATTTGGTTTTGGACCCTCTTTCATAAACTGGTTAAAAATATTATATAACTCCCCAACAGCTTGTGTCAGAACAAATGACCAAACATCCTCCCGCTTCTCTCTTCTGAGGGGCACCAGACAGGGATGCCCACTCTCCCCTTCACTGTTTGCAATTTTTATTGAGCCATTAGCAGCAGCAATTAGACAGGCTACAACAATTAAGGGCATAAAATGTAAGAATATAGAACATAAAATCAGCCTTTATGCAGATGATGTGTTACTTTTTCTCCAAAACTCACAAACCAATATCTCTGGGGTAATTGCATTGATAAATTCCTTCTCAAGTGTCTCAGATTATTCAATTAACTGGTCGAAATCAACAGTTCTTCCGATTAATTGCTCCTTCCATAATTCTTCTCCTTCCCCACTGCAATGTGGAAATATAAAATATTTAGGTATTAATGTCTCTCCTAAACTTTCAGAATTAACTAAATTAAACCACATCCCACTTTTAAAGACAGTAGAAGGCGACCTGGCTAGATGGAAATCTTTACCCATATCACTCATGGGAAGGGTCGCCGCTATAAAAATGATGATCTTGCCAAAAATAAACTATTTATTTTCAATGATCCCAAATAAGCCATCACAAGATTGGTTCAGATCTCTAGACTCGTACATTTCTAAATTCCTTTGGAAAGATAAACCCCCACGTATCAGCTTAAAAACACTACAAAGGACCAAGGATAAAGGAGGATTAGATCTGCCTAACTTTAATCACTATTTTTTAGCCAACAGGCTTCAGTTCATCTCTAGATGGTTTAAACACACCCTCTTAGATGAACCTTGGATAGATGTAGAACAGGCACTATGTAATAACCTAGAAATTTCAGACCTACCATTTATCAGCTCAAACATCAAACGACATGAATGCTTTAAAAGCATCAATATTAGCTCTTCTCTGACAGCATGGTGGGAGTTTCTAAAAATGACAGAGTCTTCATTAATCCCATGCAAACGTACACCTATCTGGAACAACCCGGACATATTACAAAACAATAATATGATAAACTTTTCAGATTGGAGTTGCAAAGGAATTAAATACTTGAAACATATATTGGAAGGAACAGACTTTATTTCGTTTGACAGACTAGTTATACAATGTGGGATCAACAAGAAACGATTTTTGGAATATCAACAAATTAAATCCATAGTAAAAAAGAAATTTAATCCCAGTGAAGCTGAATTACAAACACCACCAAGTGTGGTACAATTTTTTTTAGTCTAAAACCCCCCAAATTATTGTCTAAAATATACAGAACACTTTCTAAAATAGATGAATCAATATCCCTTCCTATTGCAAAATGGGAAGCAGATTTATCAATCAACTTAGACCCAAACCTTTGGTCTCAGATATGCTTAAAAACCTTTCAATGGATCAGAAATCCCAGTTTGCAATTAATACAATACAAAATATTACACAGAGTGCACTATACTGGTCATAGGATGTTCAAGATGGGCTATACGCCTTCCAACAACTGCTCACACTGCACAGCAAATACACCGGACAATTACATCCACGCTCTTTGGTTCTGTCCACCAGTTCAGAAATTTTGGCGTGAGATATGTGAAGATTTATCAAAGTGTCTGAAATGTAACATTCCAGCCTCCCCTTTAGTATGCTTGCTGGGCAACTTGGATGAGGTCACTGCAGAAATAAACACAGCCCACGTTGTTTTTACGGCCCTATGCATTGCCAAGAAAATGGTCCTCATTAACTGGAAAAATAAAAATAATCTTAATTCTAACCAATATAAAAACCATCTAATAGATCACATTAGTCTTGATACAACCTCTGCCATCACATTTGATCAATCCCTTTGGGCTCCTTTGATCGGCTTCATCACCTAGTGGGGGTGGGGGGTCATGGTTTGGTCCTGCCTTCGCTATTGTGGTTGATATGGGGGTAGGGACGGCCTTAGGGCGTCTGGGGAGTCCCTAGGGACGTTTCCCTGGAGGGCCTAACCTGGGGGATGTGGCCATGACCTGGTTAGAAGCTCTGGGGCTCTTGGATGGTGTTTTCCTTGTGGCTGCGTACAGCGGAGATGGGGGAGGGTCTGTGCTGGCGGACGTTGGTTACTGGCCTGGTAGCCTGGCTGCCCCTGGGAGGGTCCGGGACGGGCGTGGAGGCTTAGGGGTCTGGGGGTGCTCCGCCCACCGGTCTGGGGTGCTGGCCGGGCCTTGGGGGCTTGGGTCCTGGCTGTTGTGTCGCCGGAGCAGTGGGCGGGTGGGTGCAGGGGAGCTCAGCCCCAGTGCAGGGGACCTCTGGTGCATCGGCCCAACTAGGGGGCTCTCTAACTGGTGGGGAGGTTGTTATATCTTTGCAGGTGGTCTCCTCACTACAGGAGCTCACTCTGCAGGTGGGGGGAGAGATATAGGAGAGGGGGAGAATGAACTCAACCTGGGTGTCTATTGTCTTGTGTAGTTTGGGAGATGATTGGATGATGGGGTGGGTGCAGTTTTCTCTGGGGTGGGGTCGGGTGGGCTGCCCCGACCCCCCGGTGGGCTGGGCGGTGCTGCTGCTGCGGGCCCCGGTCCGGATGGGCCTGGGCCCCCTTGCCCTGGTGGGTTCCAGAGCGTGGGGGTGCCTACTGGGGTCAGCGGGGGAGCTGGCCCCAGGGAGGGGCCGCTTGCCCCTCCCTTTCTTCCCTCCCCATCCTCAGTTGCCTCCCTATTCCCGCTCTACCACACCCACCCACACACGCAGGGCTTGGGGTGCAGGTATGTCACCAGGGTGCAGGGGAGGCACTCCCCCTCTGTCCCCTTCTGGCCGCCTGTGCCTCAATTTTATTCTGCAACCTAGACATCCACATTACTCACACTCTCACATAACACATACATATAGGGCCTTGGGGGTGGGCACGTTTTACTGCATCCAGAGGATGGTCGTTGTACTCCAACCCACCTCTGGCACTGGTGCCCTACCCTCAATTTTAAATGCATTTGGACACTAAGGGTTTTCGGGAGGAGCCGTGCTGCTCTCTGAGAGGAAGCTAGTACCATGCTCTCCTGAGTTTTAAATGCACTTTAGAACAGCACACAGCAACACTACATATGAGCGGGCGTAGGGAGGTTTGAGGTCTTCACTCACCCCAGTTCTGTTAGCCGTCAGGGCTGGGGGGCTGGGAGGAGGTGCTGGCCGTCAGACTGGGGTCTGGGATGCGGGGCCTCCCTGCTACTGCAGATAAGGAGGTGGTCCGCTTGCCTCCACCCCAGAGAGAAGGGTTACATCTCCTGGGTCTAGGTGCGGCTTGCCCCTCTGGGGGCGGGGGTACCTGGACCTGGGATATAGTGTATGTTTGGGGAGTGCGACTGTCTGTGCAGTGTCTATTTGTGTCTGTCTACACGTTGGGTGAGTGCCGAGTATTTGGTTGTGCATATGGGGATGGGAATGCACGTCTGTGTCCGCGTGTGCCTGTTTGTCTGTGTCTATATGTCAGGTTGGGTCTTAGACTCAACCTCTCTGGGTACATCTCAGGCCCTCTGAAGTACGGAGGCCTATCTCCCCTCACCACACTCCCTGCCGGTGGCTGATGCCCTCAGACGTTGGTGTGTTGGTGGTCCTTGTCGTCTGGGGCTGGGCGCTCATGCATGTACCGGCTCACTCCTGGTGGCCGATTGGCGGGGCCGGGCGCCTGTGGCCCGGCTGGGCTCCTTCCAGGGGGTGGGATGCCCTCAGGCCTCTGGCCTCTGGGCCTGAAGCTTGGTCCTCTCTGGCACAGCTGGCTGCCGGCAGAGCCCGCGGGCACGCCACTGCAACCCCCTCTGGCCTCTGCTCCGTAGCTGCGGGGTGACCTCTCCTTTGGGGCTCTACTCAGCTCTTCCCAGGAGGGTGGCACGGTTCCCCCCCCTTTGGTGGTCCTCCTCGGGTCCTTGTACTCTGGGGCCTCTGGATATCTGGGGCCTGGATCTCCTCCATACCTGCTTCATACCCTGGTGGACGGGGCTATGGCTCCCCACACTCCCTAGCAGATCGTTACATGGAGAAACCTTTGGAATACAAGCATGCTGATCCACACAGGTATGCACACAGGTGTACACACGGGTGTTCACAGACGCGGACTACACCTTTCTTGGCTGCTGCCTCAAAGCACATTGTGCGCTGTCTATCTTGCGTGCTGCACAATATCGTTTATTATTTAGTATCTACTGTTATCTACTGCTAGCTAGTTTATTGTGATGGTGCTGTTTTTATTATGTTGCTCTTTGTTGTTTGCTTTCTCTTCTGTTTTTTTTCTCCATACAGGTGATCCAGGTGTTTTGTTTGTTTGTTTGTTTGTTTGTTTGTTTGTTTGTTTTTTCCTTTCTTCCTCCCCTTCTCACCGTCTCTTCTCCCCTTTGGTTTTCTTTCTCTCCCTCTCTTTCTTTCATTCTTTCTCCCTGTCCTATCCCCCAGTCATGTCTGTCTCGTTTGTAGCAACCGAAAATAAAATAAATTCATAATTATAATAAAGGTCAACCAAATGGACCAATATGGCAAGGCCATGATGATCCACTTGGTAAAATAAATCCGCTTGGCATCTTTCTTGGCCTTAAGACAACAATTCTGATGGCTAAAGATCCAAACGGGACACAAAAAAAGAAAAAAAACAACAAAACAAAACAAAAAAAAACAGTGAAGTAGAACAAAGGAAGCTTTTATCACAAAAAAGTACATTTGGGATGTGTCCACTAATAAAAGGCACTTTTTTCTTGTTTAAAAACAAAAGTGAGAAATAAACTAATAATGCAGGTAAAACAGAAATATTTCCTGGATTTTTTCTTCTATGGTAGTGAGGTGCAGCAGGGTGTGTACTGATGAGGGCAGCCTGGCTCCTTCATTTAAATTTGGTCAGACTTTGACGTCATATTGTGAGTTGCTAACCTCTGGATTAGCTCGCATGTCATCACACAGAAGATCTCAGAAACTGTAACGTCAATGTCAATGTTTTCATCCTGAATTGACTGAATAAAAATGGCAGTTTTATAAAAGTTACACCTCCCTATTTTTGCCGTTTCCTGTCTTGGCTGCTTCATTCATGTTGGAAATATCATATCCACTAGCAAGCTGACTCTGAGGGAGACCATCAGCCTCAGCAGTGAAGGACAGAAAGGTGCACGTGGAATACACATAACGGTATTCTACCAATTATGTAAGTGTTAAGAAAGAAATGATATCTCTATGTTTTGATAATAGTTTTTCAACATCTAATATTTGAGATAATTCTGATCTTTTTGTCATTAATCTCTTGGATGAGCCCCCAACTGTGCATGGCCCCCTGGGCAAGTGTCCAGCATGCCCTTTGGGTGATCCAGCCCAGCCTGGATAGCAAAATGACTCTGGACCAGTGTTGTACCAAAAAGTGATTGTCTGTTCATATTTATTCTACTGTAAATGCCTTTTTGGTATAGAATATATGAAACATATGTCAAATGTCTCCTCATGAATGATATCATCCCTTCTATCCCTTTGAAGAAGTGAGGCTCCATAAATGCTAAAGAGGTAAGTATTATTTCTCAGTTGCAATGAATAGAAAATAAACTGTAGAAAAATAAACAGAAGAAAGAAGAAGAGAAATAACAATTTAACATAAACCAGTGACACACTCCAGGGTAGGGCTGGGCTATATCATACCGTTCTCGATAATACCAGTGTAATGTTGGGCAATGATAAGAAAATGAAATATCGCGATAAAATATGGGTAAAACACGCATGCACAGTGCCTTTTTTACATACGCACATGGCGGCGACGCGGAATGAGAAGAGCGAAAGTAGATCGTTGAATGAAACGGATGAACCAGAATTGGTTCGTAAAAATGCTGCAACTTCAGTGGTGTGGAACTGGTTTAGCTTTCGCCCGTCAGATAAACAACAAACATACACAACAAAGCACTATTTTTGGTAGCGCATGCTAGCGGGCTGTCGTTATTACCGTGTTTTTTGGAAAATACGGCACACTTAAAATCAATCCTTTGATTTTCGTGAAAATCGACAGTGCCTCTTATAATCCCGTGTGCCCTATGTATGAATTCTGGTTGTGTTTACTGACCTCGAAACGATTTTATCTGGTACACGGCGCTCGAAAATCTGTCAAATGTTTCAGTACAACTTTGCTAAGCTAGGAAGCCACACCGCTTGATGGATTGTCGGAGCATTACGGCTATCGTAGGCAGGAGCCTCGCGGAGGCTGAAAATGGCCGAAACGCCCGATGAATCCAAGGTCCACTACTGACGATATGATAATCTAGATCAGATCTCTAATCCCTAAACCTAACCAAGGAAGAAAAAATGACAGATTAGCCTGGGTAAAAGACTGAAAGTTGAGGCACACAACGATGTGTGCTGCTGGGAAAGTTTCTGGGCTACCTTTCCTCATAACAGCCATCCCTCAAGAGTCTCTCCATTTAAATCGATGCATTATCAGGGACTGTAACATCTAATCCTTTTTACTGAATCAGCAAACATAATTCCTGTCACAAGGCAGAAGCTGCAATCACCTTTTGCCAAAGTTACATATCTTATATTCATCCAGTTAAAAAGTGTAATTGACATTAAAAAGTGTTTTTTAAGAGTGATCTGGCCAAGAGCAGGGCTCTAGTACGGTGTACATTTTAGGACATCGTCAGGTCTCAGGAAAAAAGTTGTCAGGTATCAGTCTCAGACGAAAAAATGTCAGGTCTCAGAACACGAGCTATCAGACAGAGAGAAAATCTTCCTGCAGGTGGCGCTGTTGTCATGTCCCACCAATGACTGTAGCGACAGCTGCAGTCACGGAGAAACTTGCGTATCTCTGTTCGGGAATAATAATAATGGATTGGATTTATATAGCGCTTTTCAAGGCACCCAAAGCGCTTTACAATGCCACTATTCATTCACTCTCGCATTCACACACTGGTGGAGGCAAGCTACGGTTGTAGCCACAGCTGCCCTGGGGCAGACTGACAGAAGCGAGGCTGCCATATCGCGCCATCGGCCCCTCTGGCCAACACCAGTAGGCGGTAGGGTAAAGTGTCTTGCCCAAAGACACAACGACCAGGACAGAGAGCCCGGGGATCGAACCGGCGATCTTCCGGTTACAGATACGCTTCCCAACCCCCTGAGCCACGGTCGCCCCAATAGCAGATAGAGCGTAGGCTCTGAGAGGAGGGCCAGTGTTTACGCTTCAAAAACACGACTGAGTGTTTTAACCTGACAGCCTGAGGTGTTCTTCAGTAAACTGGACTACCCGACAGAAGGACCCGAGGCCCCGCTGCACTGTTTCGGTAAGTTAAATATGTTTGTAAGCTACTCCGTAACTACCGTCCTTAGCTAGGTCCTGAGACCTAGCTAGCTAAGATGTCAGGGTTCGTTTAGCTAATCTGTGCAGGTGAATGCATTTACTAAAGAAATCAAGAGAAACGCCCCGGGCTACTCAGTCACTAATTACTGTTACTGTACTTTTATTACAAGTATTATACTGTAAAAGCAACAGGCTGCACCCTGCTTCAGAGCTGAATATTAAAGATGTGCAAACAGCATGTTTTCAGTCTCTTGCCATATCTGTAAAGACAGTAACATTTTTTTTAAAAGCTTGTACTTCAGTAACTCCTCATTAATCAGGAACTATGGATTAAAGTACTATAGTGTACTGTAATACTGAAAAAAATGTAAGAGAAGAACTTAAGATCCTGAGTGTGTGAGGACAGAAGAATCAGCTTTATTTCAATTTTGAGGGATAAAATTTATATCTGAGTTTGATGGTTCTGTTCTCTTTGTGATTACAGGAGCTGCCCTCAGATTCAGACCTCAGCCCCATCGAGTGACAGCAGACAGATCATCCAACATGTTCACATGTTAACTGCAAAATGAACTGATGAAAACAGTACAAAGGTTAGAGTACCACGTGCTGTAGTGAAGGCTGCAGCTTTATTGATAAAGTTAAAGACAAAAAAACAAAAGGATTAATCGCTCATGAAACTGTGTCACTATATATCAGCATTAACAGGACCTCAGTTTGTATCTCAGACCTGCACACCTTCCGTTTAAACACTTGATGTACTCAGCTGCATGAAGAGCATATGAGAGTTTGTCTAACACAATTAAATAAAACCTGATGAAGGTCAAAGGTCATCACTTGTATGTTGAACTACAAACTTGTCATCTGGAATTCTTTCACAGTTTTTTGCAGATAGTGTGTTATTTACCATAAAGTGATTCAGAGTTATTCATACCAGAGTAACCAGAGAGGATCGTATAACTTTCTACAGGACTAAATATCATATCTTTATATAAAAGTCTGGAGCCTTTGGGGAGTATCCGAGTATTTATAACATTACACAAAGCAAAGGTCTCATCACAGTGTTCATGAAATGCTGGGTTTATCGATTGCCTGGGGTGGGCCTACAGAGGAATGCTGAAGATATCCCTGTGAGGGAGCTGCTGGTGAAGATCATGAGTCCTGCTTGATCAATGCGATGAGCTTCAGTGTTCCTGGTGTTTCTTAAATGATGCCTTTTTGAGTGGGTCAACAGAACTTCTGGCACAGGACAGCTGTGATGAAAGAAAGGGAAGAAGTTTCTCCAAACCTCTGGACCCAGGAAACCCAGCTTGGTCCTGATGGTCTCCCTCACTAGTTTCTCTCCAGGGTGAATGTAGCTGTTGATATAATATGGACTCTATTATTAAATGAAAAGAACAAATTAGACTACACTACTGAAACGTTCTGCTGATGTTTTTAAAGTTTCCATGTTACCAGGATGTAGAGGGCTCTGAAGATTTAAACAGTTTTAGATCCATGACACTCACAGTCTTATGTTAAAATCTCAAAGGACAGCTTTATATTTTTGATATTAACAATAACTCTGGGTCTCTGTAGAGTGTGCAGATGATCTCATCGCTGTCTAAAAATGGATAAAAAAAACATAAGAAGTGCTGAATCCTTCAATAACACAGACTATTAGAGTAGCAGGTGTGTAGCATCGCTAACTAGCTAGCAACAAGCCTCCAACACAGTGCGTATGCTAGCGGCTAATCTAGCAAACGAATTAACAACAGAGTGATTTTAGAACTATAAGATGATAAACTGTGTGTCTTTTTTTATAACAGTGACATGGTTGTATTTGCCTTAATTAAACGACTCGTCAGTCTCGGGTGTGTGGGCGGGAGCGTTACACAGTCGCTCCACCTCAAGTCGCTACTCCAAATTTGCAAGATGGCAGCCTCCATCTGAGACTGAGACCTGACATTTTTTCGTCTGAGACTGATACCTGACAACTTTTTTCCTGAGACCTGAAGATGTCCTAAAATGTACACCGTAGCGGTGACGCTAATCAGAAGGCTGAACCGTCCAATTTCCCCAGCCGTTTACTTCCGGCCTACCCGACCTTCTGAGGACCCGGCCCACGCAGATCGCGAAGGCCGGGTCCTCAAGAGGATGCAGCCCATGAATTTGGACACGACCATAGTTTCTTTCCACTGTGTTCCTGTTAGAGATGGACCGATCCGATATTACGTATCGGTCCGATACTGACCTAAATTACTGGAGCGGATATCGGAGAGAAATAAAAAATGTAATCCGATCCATTAAATATCAAAAAAGCACCTCACAAAACTTGCGACACGGCGTAACTCGGCTCATAACCTTAGCACTCGGAGCAGTGTGCTCACGTGATAGAGCGGCTGTGTGTATTTGGAGCCTTGCTACCAAACTCTGAGGAAGTTATCCCAGAGAGAAGTTAAGCAAGTGTGTAAGTTCATCTCTAAATGTTTGTAAAGCATTCCCACGTTAAGTTTATATGGAGCGACTGCCTCTTCTCTCTCCCTCCCTCTTCTGCTGCTACTTCAATCATGAAACTGCTTAATGATCAGCTGATCGGCTTTTCTGTCGGGACTCCCGTTTCTCTTGTTTGTTTTTGGCCCACTTTGCACCAGAAAGAGGAAACCAGCGACTGAATAACAGCAGCACGTTTAACCTCGATAAGCTGTTGTTAGAATTTATTTAATATTACTTTCTAGACCAGGATCCTTTTCTACGTAGCTGACGGCTGGTAACTGTGCAGGGGCGGATCTAGCAAAGTTTAGCCAGGGGGGGCGATAGGGCATTAACAGGGAAAATGGGGCACAAAGACATACTTTTCTTTCTTATTCTCATTTAAAATGTCTAGCTTTTAATAAATAATTATCCGAATCTTACACCCAAAGTTTTAATCTGATGTAAAATGTATAGAAGTCCATTACTGTATATAGTAACTGTTAAGTCTAATATACCCTAGTAAGCTATAGTACTTTTTCCTTTGGGAAGGTACGATCTGTGCAGTCTGTAATTCTGTAGAAGAAAGATGTTGACTCTATTTAATTATTCTTGAAAAACAATTGATTTCTGTGCATTTTCTTTTCACACTGCATCAAATTAAAGTTGATTACTTCAATTAAGCATCATGAGGTGGAGGGTGGGGGGTGGTTCCCATACTTTTTTTTTTTGCTGGGAGTTTGCAAGTTAGGTTGCTTAATATTTCTGCTAAGTACTCTTTAAAATACCAGAATAGGGAGGATGGAGTAGGTTTAAGTTTATTAGATTGATCAGTTTTGCTGAACTATGAAATATTTTGGGTGCAGTGTATTTTTTATATACAGGTATAACAGAATAGCTTTAGTGTTGTTGTTTATTTAAACTTGAGTATGAACTTATACAAAATGCAGCAAGATATTAAAAAACAGTTTTATTGATTAAAAAACACACTATATCGGCTTCATATCGGTATCGGCAGATATCCAAATTTATGATATCGGTATCGGACATAAAAAAGTGGTATCGTGCCATCTCTAGTTCCTGTTAATGATAAACTACAAATTTACTCTAAATTACTAAAATATCGATATTTTAATGTGAGAATCGATTCTAGAACATAAATGATTGGTATCGGAGGAATCAATATTTCAGGATCGATCCGCACATCACTAGTTGGGAGCCGAAAGATCTAAAAGGAGCCGGATCTTTCGGCTCCTTTTAGATCTTTCGGCTCCCATCATTAGCATCACTAGCAGCATGGCCCTTTCTCAATTCTAAGTACGCAAGGACATACTCGCGTTCTCGGTGAGACTGGACTTGCCGAGACCGCACGGGAGTACCGACTTGCCGAGAACACGAGCACGGCCTTGCGATTTGATGATGCGTACTTGATGATGTCACACATCCGGAGTTTTTACTGCCGTACCCTTTTAATTTAACTGTGAGTAATATGTTATGAAGCTTAACTTTCATCACAGCCAAACCGAAATACTCAGGAACAAATAAAACACTGAAATAAACCAAACTTAACATTTAGAAGTTATCTAATTTACTTATATATCATGTTTAACCTCAGTAGCGAAATATCTATTAATAAAAATAGTGTACATGTATGCCTTAATAAAAACAAGCAAGTGAGATGTTAGAACGCTTTTATTTTAATTTTAGTGGACACTCAATACAATAGACAGCTGCTGGGGTTTGGGGTTTGTTTAACCTGAGTAGCAAAAAGACCGTGGGGGGTTGAAAACGATGTGCCAGGAGTCCGCTGTTCTCGCCGGCTTTAGTGATCCTCGACCTCGCTGTCTGCTATGGAGCTGGCGGGTCACAGACATCTCCGAAAACATCGGAACACGTTTGGAAATTAGGGCTGCCACGATTAGTCGACTAGTCACGATTACGTCGACTATTAAAATCGTCGACGCGTCGTTTGAAGCTTTGTAAGATCACAAAAGACGCAGGAATAAGTAGTAGGATTTAAGAGTGTAATAACGGACTGAAACAGAAGATGGCAGCACTGCATGTACAAGGATGCCAGCTGCCGTTAAACCCCGAAGAAGAAGAAGTAACTCTGTCCCAGAATTCATAGCGCAGTTTCCAACAATGGCGGCAGCTAGTTGATTTTAATATTACTCTTATTATTCACAAAATAAAAGTTTAACATATTTTCAGGCGAGAATGTAGCTGTGTAAACCTCAAATATCTGTTCAGTTTATCAAGACACCACATATTTTCAAAAGCGCATTAAAAACGTTTTCGGAGACGTCTGTTACCCACTAGCTCGATAGCTAGCCGGGGGCAAGGCTCACTAGAGCCCGTGAGAACACCGGACTCCCGGCAAATCGTTTTCAAACCCACCGCCGTCTTTCGCTACTCAGGTTAAACATATATAAGTCACTTAGATAACTTAAAAATGTTATTGTTTGGCTTTTTTTTTTAGTATTTGATTTGTTCCTGAGTAAATCGGTTTGGTTGAGATTAAAGTTATAGTTTTTACACAGCTGAATAAACGTCAAGCAGACAACTGATTATCAGAAGTGTGAGATGCTCGAGAATATACTCCGGTGTCCCGTTATATTTTAGATAGCAAGGAGTTTATTAAACTTCACCGAAACAATCTGGAAATTTCATTAAAATTTAATAAACTATCATCTTGTCTTTATTTTTAGTTAGCACATACCTTAAACACTTAAAGCTGTAAGCTAATGATAGTTATATAAGAGCAGATGCATGCTGGTGCAATAAGCTGTACGTTTTACGTTTTACAAAATTCCAGAATCTCAGGTGAAACGTCACAAAATTTTGACAACCACCAAACATTTAAAACAGTAAATGAGAGCAGGTACACGGATTCTGCACAGAGACGTAAACACAAAGCGCTGACCCGCGGATCAGAATCAGCCTTTCTCACCCGATGGCACGGACACGGTTGGGGCTGAAAGCCGACAGCTCGCTGATTCTAATGTTTCAGCGGGTCCACGCTTTGTGTTTACGCCCTTTTTGTGCTGATTCTAAAGCTGTTAGTTTGATCTCTCTCCAAACAATATTGACTGAACCAGCAGCAAAAGAAGATCCAAACTAAGCTTCACATAAACATCGTCATGAATTCCCTCTTACTTTTGCTGTTTTGCTTCCACCACAATAAAATCACACTTCATGCACAGCTCTCTCTCTCTCTTTCTCAGTGTATTTCAAGAACAGTTTCCCGTCTATCCCTGAAATCTGTTTTCTTCATTATTCGCTTGCTTGTTACGCACAAGACTACCGTTGTTTACAGCGCTGTCGGCCGATGTTTTTTTTTTCCTTTTACTTACTTCTGAAAAGAAAACGTAATTTCTGCCGTTCAATAGGCTTCTGAACAAATTTAAACTTTTTAAAATTATACAAAATGCAAAACGCTTAGCCGTGTCTCTAATAAAACCGCTGTAACTTCAGAGTTAATGTTCATAAGTTGATTAATGGTTTTCTTTTGTTTTTGATGTACTGCAGAATATTTTTATAAAATCCCAGGCCAGGAAAATCACCTTCATGTTTTTCTGTGTTTTATCTTCAGCTACGTTGACACAAAGGCATCTGCTGTGATGCTCACACCTTTGATAAAGTCTGGAAAGTGTCAGCTTCCTTTTTATAGATACAAAAATATGTAAATGTACTGATCTGAATTATAATATTTCTGACTGTCTGAGGCAAAATTTCCCAGATTCAAATCAAATTGAATCGAATGGAATCGTGGATCAAATCGATTCAGGACCTTGTGAATCTGAATCGAATCGATTCTAGAAATCAGTGACGATACCCAGCCTTAACGAGAACGCAAGTACGCATATTGAGAAAGGGGCCCTTTCTCAATTCTAAGTACGCGAGTACGTACTCTCGATTTTTACAATTGGAACACCAGCGTACTGGATAATGTCACAGGTCCGGAGTTTTTACTGCTGCTTTAGTGGACACTCAATACAATAGACAGCTGCTGGGGTTTGGGGTTTGTTTAACCTGAGTAGCGAAAAGACCACGGGGGGGTTGAAAACGATGTGCCAGGAGTCCGCTGTTCTTGCCGGCTCTAACTCCTCGACCTCGCTTTCTGCTATGGAGCTGGCGGGTCACAGACGTCTCCGAAAACGTCGGAGCGCGTTTGGAAATATATGATATCTTGATAAATCGAGCAGATATTTGAAGTTTACACAGCTACTTTCGCGCTTGAAAATAACTTAAAAGTTTATTTTGTGACCCAGAAAGAGTAATATTTAAACGTTTTTAGCCCCACTCGTCCGCCATTGCCGCGTTTGAGTTTTGGACGAAATGCATTCTGGGATATTTAGCTGTACCAAGTCCACACGAGTCACCACCGATGCATGCTCGATTAAACGGGCGGAGCGAGAACACATCCGGGACTTTTTTGCGTTCTCGGCTTGATGCGTACTTCGAATTGGAACAGTACTTGGTCTCCGACTGATGACGTATCACGAGTACACGAGAACGCAAGTACACACAAGTACGCATATTGAGACAGGGCCTTGGCCCCAGTCTACATGCGGTGTCTCACTGAATAAAGCCCCACTACAACAGTGACATGTGGAACCTTATTATTACAAAAAAAAAATAAATAAATTCACATAATAATAAAAAAAAACTATATACAATGCATTTTTGAGAATGTTCACTGTGACTCACTCAGTACATTATTTCTGAGCTACAGAAGCACAGACCCTATTTACTAACAGCTTACATTAAATCCTTCTGTCAGGTTGCACTGGCCAAGCAGAGTCTTAAATAAGAAAGGAGGGTATGAGCAGCGCTGGACTGCACCCAGGACCAAACCGAAGTTGCTGGCTGCAATTCTCCTCTTGTGATATACTGAACTTTTATAAACAAAGACAAATTAAGAGACACAGTTAACTAAAATTTCTTGCTTAACACCTAACAGACTTAATTTCAAGGTACTTTCTTACTTCAATGCATTCTTCGTTTGCCCAACTGTTGCTTCCTTGACCTGTTTCTCCTCTTCCTTAGACACAGCCAGTGATGCCAGTAAATAATTAGCCTTGTCTTCTGCTTGGGCAAATCGCAGGTTCCTTAGCACTCCATCAAATGTCTTTGTTGGTAGAGTCAAGATTTAAAGCAAAAAGGATTTTAAAGGTTTTAATGGGACCAAGCAAACTTGACCACAGAGTAGACAAAGTCGAGTGTAGAGTACACAAAATACATATAAAATTAAAGTGGGGACAGTGGAGGCAAACACTATGATCTGTAGTTTACAGGAGTTTACATAAATGTATAATTTATACCATGTGTTAAAGTAAATATCAAATTCCCTGAGGGCCTTCTGGACTCAAAATCCACCCCATCCCTGTAAAACGCTGAAGTTTTGAGAGAGATGCCATTGCCCATTCTTTGTCCTCCTGGGTGACAGGTCTTTTGATTCCAGCTGAAATAAAACAAAAAATACTTTTAATAAGTGGTAATTTTAAGATCAGATACTATCGAGCATTTATATAGGACTCTTCACTTAAAGAACATTTTTAATTTTTTGATGTACACTACATGTGTGTCTCAATATTAAACACAATGCTTTAAGTAAAATTAAGAGAATAATTAGAACAAAGAGTGAATTTTAAATGAATAACTGACCTTGTGTTGTTGATGGTGTCATGTCAGACACTCTCTTGGCAGTAATTTCTTCTGCTTTGGATAATTTCACGCTCTTCTATACTGAACTCCACATCAGTGCAATACACATTCTTCTCCACCCAAATCAACAATGCAGCCATATGATGGCACTTATCTTTGCCAATCGGGCACTCACAGGCACTCAGAATCAGCTTTGTCTTTCTCGGCTTTCTCACCCGACGGCCCGTAGACGGACACGCTGTCGGAGCTCACTGATTCTGATGCGTCGGGTCCGCTCTGTGTTTACGTCTTTTTGCGCTGATTCTGAGCTGCAGGTTTTGTCTCTCTCCAACCAAAAT
The DNA here is from genome assembly GCF_051167445.1 of Perissodus microlepis. Lineage (NCBI taxonomy): Eukaryota > Metazoa > Chordata > Actinopteri > Cichliformes > Cichlidae > Perissodus > Perissodus microlepis. The sequence continues at coordinate 23,532,648 of NC_140461.1, forward strand.
TTGCCGAGCCAGCAGCAAAACAAGCAGCAAACTACGCTTCACATTTGATAAACATCGTCATGAATTCCCTCTGACTTTTGCTGTTTTGCTTCCACCACGATAAAAATCACACCTAATGCACAGCTCTCTCTCTCTCTCTCTGTACTTCAAGAACAGTTTCCCGTCTCAAATCTCTGTTTTCTGCATTATTCATTCGCTTATTACCCACCAGTCTACCGTTGTTTACAGCACTGTCTTTTTCTTTTTTCACTTAAATGACCTCGGACAAGAAAGCCTAATTTCTGCTGTTCAACACTGAAGAGATTTAAACTTTTTAAAATTATGCAAAATTACAGAATATTGCAGAATATTTTTAAGGTTATCTGCTATAAAAAGCCAGGCCAGAAAAATCTCCTTCATGTTTTTCTGTTTTATTCTCAGTTACTTTCACACAAAGGCATCTGCTGTGATGTTCACAATTCTGATGAAGTCGCACATGTATCAGTACTGATAAATGATCAGAATTATAATATTTCTGAGTGTCTGAGGCTAAATTGAATCGAATGGATTATAGAAATCAGTGATGATACCCAGCCCTAGTGAGTAGCCTAGGCCCGACAGAAGTGGATGTAGCTGTGGGTAATAAGAAAAGATGAAAAGAACTATTGATAACTTTTTTGTTAAGTTAAGGCCTGATCCGTCTGAAATTCATAGCCAGTGCTCTGACACGGTGCCATCAGTCTTTCAATGCTGAAAAAGCACAGTGTATCCAGAAAACACATTATATGCTGCAATAAATGCACTGCCCAAGTGTCCCCTCTCCCCACTGCCTTTCAGCAGCATGCAACAGCAAACAGGTCGTCAGAGGAAGCCGAGATGATGATTAAGTTTAACATTTTCTACAATATTGACAAAGCACTTTAAGCACAAGATTGTTAGTTAATAATTTAGAAATGAATATTGTCTGTATGGACTGCAACTTCCCCCCCCAAAAAAGTGCACATGTAAAACTGCGGTTTTAAGCAATGCGGTTGAAAAATTTGAGTGCGCCTAACTTTTGTGCCGGTGCGCCCCATGGAGAAAAGTTAGTCTAGAGCCCTGCTCTTAGCCAGATCACTCTTAAAAAACACTTTAATGTCAATGACACTTTTTAACTGGATGAATATAAGATATGTAACTTTGGTAAAAGGTAATTGCAGCTTCTGCCTTGTGACAGGAATGATGTTTGCTGATTCAGTAAAAAGGACTAGATGTTACAGTCCCTGATAATGCATCGATTTAAATGGAGAGACTCTTGAGGGATGGCTGTTATGAGGAAAGGTAGCCCAGAAACTTTCCCAGCAGCACACATCGTTGTGTGCCTCAACTTTCGGTCTTTTACCCAGGCTAATCTGTCATTTTTTCTTCCTTGGTTAGGTTTAGGGATTAGAGATCTGATCTAGATGATCATATTAAAATTTGGGACACATCGTCAGTAGTGGACCTTGGATTCATCGGGTGTTTTGACCATTTTCAGCCTCCGCGAGGCTCCTGCCTACGATAGCCGTAATGCTCCGACAATCCATCAAGCGGTGCGGCTTCGTAGCTTAGCAAAGTCGTACTGAAACATTTGACAGATTTTCGAGCGCCGTGTACCAGATAAAATCGTTTCGAGGTCAGTAAACACAACCAGAATTCATACATAAGGCACACGGGATTATAAGGGGCACTGTCGATTTTCAGAAAAATCAAAGGATTGATTTTAAGTGTGCCGTATTTTCCAAAAAACACGGTAATAACGACAGCCCGCTAGCATGCGCTACCAAAAGTAGTGCTTTGTTGTGTATCTGACGGGCGAAAGCTAAACCAGTTCCACACCACTGAAGTTGCAGCATTTTTACGAACCAATTCTGGTTCATCCATTTCATTCAACGATCTACTTTCGCTCTTCTCATTCCGCGTCGCCGCCATGTGCGTATGTAAACAAAGGCACTGTGCATGCGCGTTTTACCCATATTCTATCGCGATATTTCATTTTCTTATCATTGCCCAACATTACACCGGTATTATCGTGAACGGTATGATATAGCCCAGCCCTACCCTGGAGTGTGTCACTGGTTTATGTTAAATTGTTATTTCTCTTCTTCTTTCTTCTGTTTATTTTTCTACAGTTTATTTTCTATTCATTGCAACTGAGAAATAATACTTACCTCTTTAGCATTTATGGAGCCTCACTTCTTCAATGGGATAGAAGGGATGATATCATTCATGAGGAGACATTTGACATATGTTTCATATATTCTATACCAAAAAGGCATTTACAGTAGAATAAATATGAACAGACAATCACTTTTTGGTACAACACCGGTCCAGAGTCATTTTGCTATCCAGGCTGGGCTGGATCACCCAAAGGGCATGCTGGACACTTGCCCAGGGGGCCATGCACAGTTGGGGGCTCATCCAAGAGATTAATGACAAAAAGATCAGAATTATCTCAAATATTAGATGTTGAAAAACTATTATCAAAACATAGAGATATCATTTCTTTCTTAACACTTACATAATTGGTAGAATACCGTTATGTGTATTCCACGTGCACCTTTCTGTCCTTCACTGCTGAGGCTGATGGTCTCCCTCAGAGTCAGCTTGCTAGTGGATATGATATTTCCAACATGAATGAAGCAGCCAAGACAGGAAACGGCAAAAATAGGGAGGTGTAACTTTTATAAAACTGCCATTTTTATTCAGTCAATTCAGGATGAAAACATTGACATTGACGTTACAGTTTCTGAGATCTTCTGTGTGATGACATGCGAGCTAATCCAGAGGTTAGTAACTCACAATATGACTTCAAAGTCTGACCAAATTTAAATGAAGGAGCCAGGCTGCCCTCATCAGTACACACCCTGCTGCACCTCACTACCATAGAAGCAAAAATCCAGGAAATATTTCTGTTTTACCTGCATTATTAGTTTATTTCTCACTTTTGTTTTTAAACAAGAAAAAAGTGCCTTTTATTAGTGGACACATCCCAAATGTACTTTTTTGTGATAAAAGCTTCCTTTGTTCTACTTCACTGTTGTTTAAGCTCTCATCCAAGAGTGGGACTGTGGTACTGTCGGGAGCTGCTGAAATAAGGAAAAAGAGGAGGAAATCGTCAGGAGAGAAGACAGAGAGAGAATGAGAGAGGAAGAAGACGACAACGGCCATGTTCATGTACGAATGTGTGCTAAAACTGACATTAAACATTATTTTCAATTTAAAGTACATGAAGAACACAGCGTTAATATTATTTAATATAGGGTACTTTAGAAGTTTTAGTTAAATACTACTGTTATGGTTTCATTTCATTCAAGCTATTCTGTGTACATGTATGCACACATTGCAGTATGATATGTCTGATTACTGAAGAAAAAAGCAAAAACAAAAAAGTCTGATCCTCCAAACATGGTGGTTAGGGTTTCCTGTGTTTCTTCCTCTCTATGTGTTTGATTATTGTTTGGTTGAAATTGTTCTTAAACTCTGAAATATGAGAGTATATTCTTTAAAGGTGTATACCTTACAGGAGGCTGTAGGGGGAGCTGCTTATTCAGATGTCCTCATATTGCACAAAAGACTTATTGGCAGACATCTCTCCAATTATCACCAGGATACAAGTTTGCATGCATCACTGGTTGACTTGGCTTCATAAGACAGTGCTGTCTACTCCCAGCATCCACAGGTGGCTAGGAGGGTTGTAGTACACCAACCAGACGTCCTTCCACCTCCACCTCTTCAATTTGATGGCTTCAGGCTTGAGCCCACCATCTAATACTACGCATCTACAACAAAAGGGGGATTATTTCTTTTTTACTGTTACATGAAAGTATGAAAATCATTTCCAAAAGGCTGTTAAGTAACCAGTATGCTGAAAGTTATGCCTCAGTGATAAATGTAACGATGAACAGAATCAACCATCTGAGATTTCCCTCATCCCTGGATGATTGATGCACAGGCTCTTTCATGTTCCCTTCTCAGGCTGCATCTGGATTTGTTTGACATCTGACAAAAACAAACCAGAATTATGACTCATTAGTTTTGTGATTTAGAATATTTGTAGACTTTTGAACAAGTGTGCCCTCTAGTGGGCACTTTGGCTGAAGCTGTGTATGTGATGTATAAAAGTCAGATAAACCTGTAAATACCTTTAATTATCTGATACTGCTTTTCAGTCAGTTGTTAATCAATAATGTAATTAATAATCAAAATTACTTCGTATAAGAAACAGTGAGTCCAGTGTAATTCATCTTTACCATTTGTAATCTGTTCTAAGAATGAGGCCTTGATGAAAATGATTACCTTCACATCATCTATGACAAAACAACAAAGGCATCATCCCTGTGTCTCCTTCACTGTAACAAAAACAGCAAGTAAGAGTGAAGCCACTATCTCATGTATGCCACCTCACACAGATTTCTGTGGTTAGGAAGTTGTGTATTTAATCATCTGTAAATGTGTGGTAAGATTAGTGATCACATCCAAGCATCCGGTTATTTACTACATCAGAGTGCAAAGATTCACTGCTGTTAAGTCACTTCTGTAGTTGGGGTTGATGTCAAACATCTGCATGTGTTGTTGTTTTGATTCAGAAGTCTGGGCCTCTGCTTCTCTCCTCATTGATCATTGAAGTAATGCATTTTCTGCCTGCATGTTTTTGCATAACGTGGACTTTTTTTTTTGAAAAACTTCAAAAACAATTCATGTTTAATTTCATTTAAGTTTTTTTCTTTAAAGAAATGTTACAAAAACACACCTGCCGTCCTTTTTTCAGGTAGAGTGCTCTGATGTGGCAGATTGAATGAAGCAATTACTACTGTGAGTCACACTGTTAGTAATAGTTGTGACCATTTTTGTTCTTCCTTCCTGTTGTATTAGATTTAAACTTTGGTGTAAACAACTTTAACAACAGCTTCAAAAACATCTGTGTCACTGACATGTTATAACAAGGACTTTATTTTCTTTTGAAACAGTGAACAATTAACGCTGATCATGTCTTGTTTACAGTTTAATTGGTGGATCTGTGGGTGACATTTATTGTCACCTAGTTAATATTTGAAGAAACCCATAACTGCACTCTGTTTAAAAGCTGATTTCTATGTCATGTGAACTAGTCACATGAACTCCTGTTAACTTCATTTGTTGATGCTGAACTGCAGACGCACACTTTGACTCATATTGATACACTTTATTGGTATTCTTTCCACTATTGTCGAGCGGCTTTACATAATATTCTTTGCACTACTGTACATGTATGTGTGTCTTTACTTGTATAAAGTTGTGTGTGGCCCCAGTTTGTCCTTGTGCTCATGTTGGTTGTGTCTTTTCTCCTTCTCACCTTCTCTCAAGCTTACTTCTGCACCCTGATGCTCCTCAATCAGCTCTAATGGATCTTCTGGGTGAATGAGGCAAGTTGTGTAAAGCACTTTAAGTGTTTTTAGTAGAAGAGCACATGAAAGTTTACACAGCTGTGAGGTTGAGCTCTCCAACCACTTCCTAGAGAACATGACGGATACCATTAAAAAAGAATTTTCAGTGCCATGATTCGACTGTTACTGAGCCCCAAAAACAGAGCCGGATGGTGGGATTTGTGTTTTCAGTATTTGTTTTCAAAGTGCTGCTGGGAAGAGGGGGAGCTGGGTGGGTCTTCTTCGAGACGGGAGAGGTAAGATTTCCAGATGAGTTATATAGTAGCATGTGTGTAGTTCTACAGAGAAGATGATATACAAAAGTTACTAAAGAGTAAATGCAGAGAAATGAAGACAAGAGACAGAGCCCATTTACTACCATGGCAGGAATACAAACTGGTGGAGATCTAGCACCACAGCTCCTAAATGCACAGCCTCTTGATTTCAAACTACCTGCAGATGTGAGTGGATGAGCTCAAGGAAGCAACTCCACACAGAGGTGGAGACCAGAACAAAGCTGCCTCAGACCGTCCGATCTGGCCCAGTCCCTGACTTTCACTCATTTAGAATTTATACATATCATGACTCAAAAGTCATGACGACTTACAGGAGGTGACACCATTAGTCAAGAAAAAGGAAAAGAAGCTTTGTTTTGAAATTAACAGAACTAAATAAAATGAGTGTAGAAGCTTGTTTCTGTTATCAATAAGTCCAAATTTGGGGTTATTAAATAAAATTTCCAGTGAAATCTGCAAAATTGATTAAGTTTAAATGCAGATGAAATATGGTTAATGGTCTATCTGGTGTCCCAACTACAAACACGTGATTAAACCTGAAGTTACCTCACTAAACCTCAAAGCCTGCATCACAGTGAAGGCTTCTTATATCACAGCACATGCAACATGGACTTTACTTTCTTTACTTTTGGGAGTTTAAATGTTCATTTTCAAAATTTAAATCCTCTGGCCATAGTGTTATCACGCTTGTTTAATATACACTGATAATTAAGAATACCAAAAGACGTGAAAAATTTCTTCTTCTTAAAATTTTATTCTTGTTGTTTTAAAAATATCTCTAAATTTCCAGTGGAGACAATTTAGAGAATTTTTATGTTTTACAAGAAATTTAATTCAGTCCAAATGAGTTCCAATTGAGGGCCAATTCCCAATAACACAGTGCTTAACAAAGTTAGTCGAACATCACCTAATGTAAGAATTTGGGGTGTTCTTATTTCTATGACAGGTGATGTAATAAATTTGTTAAGCACTGTATATGTAGAGTAAAAACCCTACAATATAAGAGAAGAAAAACCCCAACAATCAGATGATCCCCTCTGAGCAAGCACTTGGCAACAGTGGAGAGGAAAAACTCCCTTTTAACAGGAAGAAACCTCTGGCAGAGCCAGGCTCAGGGAGGGGCAAGCCCTCTGCCACGGCTGGTTGGGGGTGAGGTGAATCAGACTGCAAACATCTTAATCAGACATGTCTTACCTGGTAGGATGGACGTTCGCTGGAGAAAAAAAATGGTTTAAATGGACATTTTTTTTCAAATACAATATTTAAATATGTGTTGCAATCTGATTCACTTTCACATTTTTCCTCTCTTTTCTTTTAAAGATGGTTTCATGGGAATTTGGTTGTGCCAGCTTTCTTTGAACTCGAAAGCTGCGTAGACAGGAATCCTCGCAATTGCACCACTTGTTCAGTAGATGCAGCGTGACGTAGCGGATGAAATCTACACTGTGGTCCTGAGAGACAAAAACAAGACGAGTTGGTCAGACAAAAGTTTTTTGACTTTTGACAGGATGGTAAATTTAGGAATACTGTGATTATTATGAGGGAGGATATACAGATAGCAAAGTAAGAAAAGTCTATGTGCATGTGTCTAATGGTAGAGTGTACTCACGGGTATCCTGAATGTCTTGTACCTGCCTGTCCACCCGTTCATGTCCGCTCACCGAGTACTACAATTGAGAAGAGACCATTTACGTTTATGTAACAGCTTTATGACAATATTAAACTGGCATTATCTAAATAAATTTTTAGCAAAAAAGTACATTTCATATTATGAGCCACATATGTTTTTCATACCTCACTCATGAACGGGGTGGAAAAGTCCACTTTTAGCCCTCCAATACTGAAAATCAATCCTGGTGGATGAAGAGAAACACAGAATAAGAAGAGAAGCTTAATCCAGAAGAAAAGCACATAGTACTAGAAAGACTGTAATTGTTTGTGGAAGGAGATCATTTACCAAAACACAAGGCCAGCATGAGGACCAAAAGTCCCAATGCCTTGATGGCTCTAAAGAGACCTCTGCTGCTGCCACTACTGTAGTCAACAAAATCATCAGTGGTGTAGTCCACAGTGTCACGGTCATCGTAGTTGTAGTCCACAGTGTCACAGTCATCGTAGTTGTAGTCCACAGTGTCACAGTCATCAGTGTTATATTCAACTGTGTCTTGGTCGTTATTGTCAGGGACTGGACGGGGACGGGGCTGACGCCTTTTAAAAATTCAGAATAGAAAAAACAAAATCATGTAAGAAAAAATGTACATGGAAGAACAAATGGATTATGATTACAAAACATGCATCTATGTCAGTGGATGACAACAAAGAACATGTAGACCAGCACTAACCTGTATAAAGTGTCCTTGTAGGAGATTAAGGGCTCTCCTTGGCTGCCGTAATAGCCGTTAGACTGAAGTCTTTGGCTTCTTCTCAACATGGCTGTAAAATGAAAGGGAAACATGGGGTTAAGTGAGTCTCTAACACAAAGCTTATCAGACTTCATAACTATGATTTGAGCATGTTTCCATCAGAAGCAACTCTGTACAAATCAGTGCAAATTCTCTTATATATAAACTTCACGGTGCCAGCTTGTTTTGTTTTTAATGAACAGAATAATATTTGAATCACACCCATTTATGAAATCCGCTCTTAATAAAGAACTTTTTTTTCCCAGTGTCTTCAAAAACAAAAGCGTCATATTGTTATGATTCATATCATAGCAACAGATCACAACATTTTCTTGCTTTTCTTGCAAAAAAATCTCTTTCACTTGTCAGTTTGTTTGTTTACAATGTAGTTTTTAAAATTCAGAAAAAGAGGAAATCACCACAGCGGTAAAGAAAAGCTCAAAGCAACTAAATGAATTTGGCCCAAAATCCTGTCAAAAAGTCTTTAGAGACATTCACACTAGAACTAAAAACTCATTGTTTATATCTATATCTATAGATAGATAGATAGATAGATATTATAGTTAATATAGAATTTGGCCTAAAATCGTATAAAAAGGTCTTTAAGAATTAAAAACTCTTTGTTTTTATAGTTAATATACAAAAGGAAATCAATATTTATCAGGCAAGCTGCGTCTAACAGGTAAGCAGTAAAATCACCTTTACAGTAGAATGCACTAAAAGTGCTTTTCTGACGATATCATTTTTAAAATGTTCAGATTTGAAACACATACATTAAATGTAAGATGTGAAGCCAAAACATACTCTGTTTTTGTACTTGTCGATTTTTAGTCGAAAGATTGCACTTACCTTCACTTAAAACGAAAGTTTAAGAAACTGAATCACTTGTGCTTTTCCGTAAATTTGCACGTTTAGCGCTTCTCACTGAACTCATCTGAACCAGAAAATTTAGGTGCAGAAGAAAAATTTCAAACCGCAGCTTTTTCCAAACTGATACATGCACAAATCGAATATGACGCACGCGCGTTCCATAAGAGCAGCACTTCGTGTGCGCACGCGCAAAGGTGTGAGTGTAGATCTGTTTTTTTTAATGAAATTTGCTCTCAATTAAATACCTTTTCCTTCTCAGTCCCTTTATAAACACCGCATCATATTGTCCAAATTCATAAAGCACAACACATGCGCTCACGAGCCCATGTGCAAAGATGTGTTGCAGTGAATGAAGAAAACTTTTCCATATTCACTGTCACTAATTTGTTTGATTTTGCTGTGAGAAAATTGTGACGTATGAGAATGAGGGAAGACCACGGTCATTTAAATGCGGTATTAAAGTGTAATGAAACTGTTTCTCAGAGGGAAAGTGTGATTTTAGGACACTCGAGCCAAACATTAGCGGGCATCATTCTAGCTTATAATCAACAGCAGACCCAATGCGGATCCGGGTCGGATGAACTGGGAAACGACCGATCCAAATCGGGTCCAGTCATGATCTGTTCCAAACTCGCTGTGCAAGTGGACTCCGATCCGGACCCGGTTCGCGGATCCGTTACAGAGCCTGTAATGTCTTATTTATTTTGGTAAAACCCGTTACTTCTTTTAGGCCAACTAAAACATCTTTATTGTTGGAATTTCTGCTATCCTGTTTGCCAGATTACTCTTGAAAAACACTTTTTTTTCATGGTTCTCCCTGTTTAGTTATAAGATTTTATGTTTCAAATTACTATAAAATCACAGGAGACAAAGGGTGAAAAAACAACATCTAAGCAGAGAGAAAGACTGCTTAGTCAGTCCAAATCAAAAGTTCAAGAGAAATGCTAGTCTGAAGAAAATAATCTTCTGTGTGAAGTTAGACAGGGAGTTCACTGAGCCCAGAAGATATGGGGAACAAGTCCAGGAAGGAATCAGTATCCGGCAGAGGTGTAGTTTCACATAAACACAAAGTGCAGTCAAATGGGTTACAGATTATGTTCAATCACTGTTAATATGATTGAGGAAAGGGTCAGAGATTTCAACAAATTCAAAAGTGTCAGCCAGATGATAGCAAACCTCTTCAATACACAAACGTGCAATCCTGTCACATAGCCAAACCCTAAACAAGGGGAGAGATGGTGATTTCCAGGCTCTTTTAGCTACAATCATGCTGGCTTTCTGAAGGGGATGATGTTGTTATGTTTTAAAGAAATTTAATTCAGCCCAATTGAGTTCATTTTATGTAGGGGCAATTCACAATAACACCGTGCTTAACAAAATTAGCTTCATATGTTTTTCATACCTCACTCATGAACGGGGTGGGAAAGTCCATTTTCAGCCCTCCAATACTGAAAATCAATCCTGGTGAGAAACACAGAATAAGAGATGAATAAGAGAATATGAGATGCTTAATCCAGAAGAAAGTGTTGTAGTCAACTGTGTCGGGGCCAGAAAGGGGCCAGAGATGTCACCTTTTGAAAATATACATGTGTATTGCAGTTGTTGAAGAAAACTTTTCTACAATCATTCCTGTGTCCCAAGTTAAGTGTGTTTCAAATATTAATAAATATTGTTCTTTTCATAAAATGTGGTTATATTTGTTCAAATATTTAGGGTACTTATATTAAAGACGATTACCCTACCACCCAGTCACCAGTAAAGCATGGTGTTTAGCATTATTACCTCACAGCAAGAACGTCCTGGGTCAAATCCACCATCTAGCCAGAGCATTTCCGTGTGGTAAGCATATTCTTTGTACTCCAGGGTCCACAGTCCAAAGACATGCAGTTACTGGAATTAAGGTTAATTTTTGATTTTAAAATTAGTGTGAATGGTTCTGTGTTGGCCCTGAATTGCAATAGCAGAAGAAAATGGAAGAATGGATCGCGTCATCTAATTAGGCACATTCCTCAATCCTCCTTTATGGTGTTAGAATAAAAATCTGATTTTGGACACGTGGGTCTAACAGGACAAAGATGCTAGAAAGACGTAATAACTGCTGATGTAACTGCATCTAAACACCTTGAACCCATTTTGCTTAACCCCACAGCTACAGTAAGCAAGAAAATAAAGATGAACCGCTTCTTCTCTAACTGTCCACTAGATGTCACTCTAGTCCAGAGTTTGAAACTGGCTTTAGAGAAAGTAGGGTGACAAAATGAAGCTTTTCCTGTAAAATCAAGAACTTTAAGAGCCAGGAAAGCTCATGTGCTCTCAGCAGCAAGAGCCAGACACTTAGAGAGCTGTATTCAAAAGCAGTAGTTTGTTTAGAAAGCTGATGGTAGAATTTCATGTTTTCATGTATGAAATTTGAAACATGAAAGCACAATGTCTTAGTCTCCTTTTTTGCTGAGTGAGTTTTTGTAAATTCTATAATTTCTTGCAGCTGTATCAAAAACAAAATTTAGTGCAACATTATCTCAACTGGTCTTGATACTGTACATTATGTGCATCATATTTCTGAATCTTTGTGCTCTCTCTCAGATGTTGCTTATTCCCAAGAAACTTTATGACAACGGTTCTTTTCAGCAGCACAGGTTGATCTGAATCAGCAGTCTCTCCTATGAACAGTTTGTGTGTCAAACAAAATTCATTATCTGAGATAACAGACCAATTACATCTTCTTCTAAGACTACGTGCAATAGTGTCAGTGGTCGTCCTCTGAAATAATAATGGAGCGTGGACTGAAATATGGATACAGCCTTCGGCATGCTTCGAGACTACATCAAAGAGGTCTTTGGTCCTAAGCTGAAATCAGTGCAGCGTTTGGGCTTATGTAGGTTTTAAGCAAAGTATGACCTCCTTTCAAGGGATTTTGGAAACACCACTGATCAGTCCAATCAGCTTCATCTTACCCTTAAAACGGAGAATGTTGGTACATCATTTATATTGAATTCCTGCTTAATTCTACTTTTAGTCTGGTAGTGAACACACCAAGACCCCAGGCACAAATAAACTGTCTCATTTTGGAACCAATTCAAGGATCGTTCATCAATGTAGACCTTTCCTGTTTTGCTTCAATTTCTTAACTGGAGCACGGGGAGGGCTGTAGATAACTTTAAATTCTGCAGAGTCCAGAGGAGAAAGTTCTTCTTTGACAAGAAATCTACAAACTACAGCCACAAGCACCACTCATTTGAACAATGCTTTTAATGAAATCATATTTTTTTAAACATCAAGTTTACATATAATAAGAATTACAAGACATATTTAAATATATTAAAGTTACATTACATAGGCTTCCTGCAGATGAATCCAGCTCTTATGAAACTACAAAAGCTGTTGAACTTATTTTGTGAGTGCAGCTTTGGAGCCAACATCAACAAGAGGCCATTAATAAGCAGAAAACAGAAAAAAAAAAGTGCTTGGGCAGAATCCTCGGGTCAAACTACTGTTTACAGTTATCGTAGCTGTTTGTAATCATGCCACTTACTTTATGTGACAGATTAAATAAAGTGTTATTAATACTGTTGAGCTCCATGTAAACATAATGGAGTCAGAGGGCTGTTATAGATGTCATAATAACTTGTTCATAAAAACAACTTGTCTGCTGCTGGTTCTCAATGATGGGGTATTAAAACCACTGGAGCATGCGGTCCCAGCTAAGCATACTGCTTGCACATATAAAAATAAGTTTTATCCTGGCCTTTCTGAATGTTGTCAGAGATATCAAAACATTTTTAACTTATAATACTTAAAACAGTGTGTGAGCTGCAAAGGCATCAGAGCAGGTGATCACAACATTCACCATTCATTCACCTGCACGATGCCTAAGGCAAATCTTGTAAGACACAATATTTTGTTTGCGTAGCGTTAATAAAATAAAAGGGTTTTTAAAAAAATATTGCTTCTCTTTTATGTTTGAAAGACGATTAGCGTACACTGTTTTACAGGTCTACTAGAAGTTAAACAAGCATTTAAATATGCTGCTTTCTCTGCTTGGGATCAGTTGTAAAATCAGCGATACAAGCTGAAGGCAGGGGTGCTTCCAGACTTTTTTAAATTGGGCGGCGTGGAAGAAGCAACAGAAATGGGGGTGAGGGAGTAGCAAATCAGAATATTTCATAAGAAATAAGATGGATTATTATTTTGCAAAGTGGAAATAGTATTTAGACTTGTACTTGAAACATAAAATGTACAATTCTACTTAAGTAGCTTAATAATGCACAAGTTGTACATTCAAAATAGATTTAAAGTACTTAATGTAAACACACTCATTATACAGAATGACACTTTTTATCTTATATGGTGCTATATGCGATTGATTGATCTGTAATCATGCAATTAATGTGCAAAAAGAATAAGTGACTAAAGCTTTAAAATAAATAAGGGGGGCATAAGGGTGTAAAAGCAGAAAGTAGCATAACAGAAATAATTAAACTATGCACAAAGTACTGCTGAGTTGATGTACTCATTTACATTCATACTGGCCCTACCCATGCCCTCATCCAATGGTGTTGGGCATCGTGAGATTAACAGTGTTATAGTCCAATCACACTGACAGGGTGGGGGTGGAAGGGTGTAGAGTTTTTCCTGATTATCACTACCCCTTCAAGGGTTAAAAAAATAACCGCAGCCATTGTGAAAGCGCCAAAAACTCAGATTTTTTTTTTATAAAGCACTTTGTGATCTTTGTCTTGAAAGTTGCTATATAAATAAAACTTACTTACTTACTTTAAAAAAAACTCAAAAAAGTCAGTCCCTGCAGACTTTTATGTTAAAACAGCAAACTTTAGAGCCAAATACACATGTTTACAGCCTGGTACAAATTGGACTTTTAAGTCTCTGTGCCAAATTCTCTACCTCAGATAACAGCATCAAGGTCTGAGTTGCATTAAGGCTTAAAATTTGCATTATTGGAGCCCTTGCCACTGACAAGTGCTGGACTCAACTGGACTGCTTCACTGTGTTTTTCATTTTGCTGCCTTTGGACTTGTTATTATTATTTATTTTTTATGTATTGTAACTAAATATGTCAAATATTCTAATTTGTGCTAACAGACTGTCTAAGAAGTCTGTACTGCAGCTTTGGTGTTCCTTTGCAACAACTGGCAAGTCTGAGCCTGTGCCATGCACACTTGCAGCAAATCAAGCCTTCCAATGTTAACTGTTAGTATGCTTTACGCTTTCTTTCAAATACAGCCAGGCCTGGCTTCAACAAATCGAATCTGCCTCGGTGCTAAAATCGAGGCTTCAGAATGCAAGCCTACAGGCCAGTGGGGGGTTTAAAAGATGACTATACTGATCTTTATACACTCTAGGAGTTTTCTGTATTTTACTCTGCCTCTTGACTTGTTGTTGCTTATCTTGGGTGGAAAACACTTGCAAAAAGGGTTTATCTCAAGTCATTCGCTCCCATTTAAACAAAGAACAAGTAGAAAATAGAAAAAAAAAAACTTGTTGCTTCAGAGATTAAGATCGGTGCTAAACAAATAAACGGTGTCACTTTGCACCCCTGCTAGAATGTCACAGATAGATATGAATCTAGGAAGTCGAGGCTTACATGCAGACCTTAAAAGCAGCATTCTGTTTTTTCAGAGCTTTCCGCCGAACAGTTAATGTCTCTGTTGGCCATCCTTTTCCTTCTCCTCCCACACAGCCAAACCAATATAAACATTTCTGTACAGTGAGGATACTCCCCAACTATCCTTCCTTGTTAGGTCGCCTAAAAGGGACACAGACAGACTGAGAGAGACAGAGGGGGGAGAGAGTAAGAGAGAGATGGCACTAACCGACAGCCAAAGTTCAACTTTTCCTGAGATAGTGGAGCTAAACGTGGGCGGCCAGGTGTATGTGACCCGTCTTGAAACTCTCACTGCGGTGCCCAACTCTCTCTTGTGGACCAAGTTCACTCAGAGCTCTCCGGCCGCCCTGCCGAAAGACAGCAAGGGCCGCTTCTTCTTCGACCGGGACGGCTTTCTCTTCCGGTACATTTTGGATTATCTACGGGACTCCGAGCTTTCCCTGCCGGAGTTTTTCAAAGAGAGGCGGAGGCTGCAGAAAGAAGCGGACTTTTTCCAGCTGCCCGAGCTGTCGAGGCGCCTGGCGACGGTGAGCAAAGACAGCTCGTACACGGAGGACAGCGGGGAGCCGGAGGAGGCTGAGCTCTGCAGCCCGGTCACCTCTTCTTCCTCGGACCGAACCCTGCGGTCTCCCGGAGCCACTTCCGGCTACATAACCATCGGCTACAGAGGCAGCTACACCATCGGGAGAGACATCCAGGCGGACGCCAAGTTCCGCAGGGTGGCCAGAATAACCGTGTGCAGCAAGATTTCGCTGGCTAAGGAGGTGTTTGGGGAAACCCTGAACGAAAGCCGCGACCCGGACAGACCACCTGACAAGTACACCTCCAGGTATTACCTCAAGTACAACTTTCTGGAGCAGGCGTTTGACCGGCTGGCCGAGGCTGGTTTCCACATGGTGGCCTGTAACTCCACCGGGACCTGCTCGTACGGCAGTAATGACCCCGGAGAGGACAAGCTGTGGACCAGCTACACCGAGTATATCTTCTCCCGGTGAACTGGCAGGAGTGCGCACGGTTGACCCGGAGAGAAATGAATAGGTTACAGTAGTTGCATTTCCATCCAAAAACTGTCGATTTGTCAACTTCGGTTTCTGTGTTCTCTGTTTTTGTGGCTCTCTGCTCTGTACAGTTGGGTCAGGGTGCAGCTAGAATGAACTTTCTGCTATTTTCTTTGCTGGCTGCTTAATAAACAAAGACAGCGACCTTTCTGATGGCCCTGGGTCTTGGTTAGGCTATTTTTATGCTCCAGTTTGGCCTTCCTGATTTTCACAAAGCCTGCGTTGTTCTTAAGTAAATGGCTCCATGGGACTGCAGAAATGTTAGGAGCTCCTGTTTTTTCTCATCTTTAGTGATCTGGGCTGACATATTCTTGCTACTAGGCTATACTGCTGAACACCTTAACCATGCACATGCGCTGTAAATATTCTAATGCACCTCTTCTTGTGTTCTTCCTGTAACTCTCATGTATATTTCGTTCATTGACAGTGAATTCCTTTCATGGGGTTTTTGTTTTTACTGGTTATGTTGAATTCCTTCAGACTGACTGTGCATAGGTAGCATTGCTGTAAAGGCTGGGATTTTTGGGTTGGGGGGGGGTTGCTGTAAATGTTTTCTCTGGTGCATCCAATAAAGTGTGACAGTGTAACAAGATTGAACTCATCATCCTGTTAACTTAAGTGTATTACGTCTTCCAACCAAGGTTTCTTTCTCATCAGATCCACAGTATCAAAATAAATTGATAATTTTATCCAGCATCCTAATCATCTATGACATTACTTGTGAATACTCTTACAAGTATGGGCACATCAAAGACCAAAACACACCTCCCCTGCTGAGCGGGTGCTGACCTCGGTAGCCTTATACAAGAGGTTTGATGAAAACCGGACCCGAATAAGGTTGCAGCAGTATTGTTATTAAC
This sequence comes from Perissodus microlepis, assembly GCF_051167445.1. Lineage (NCBI taxonomy): Eukaryota > Metazoa > Chordata > Actinopteri > Cichliformes > Cichlidae > Perissodus > Perissodus microlepis. The sequence continues at coordinate 23,549,159 of NC_140461.1, forward strand.
ATTAAATGTGACGTGAACAAAGCACACTTTCAAAGGTCACTAAATGGAGAAGAGAGCGATGAGCTGTTGCACACTGCAGAATATCAGACGCAATCTCCCTCCGAGTCGTGTTTCCTGGAAAAGGCTGACATCACCGAACACACGAGATATGCTAAAATACAGAGATGGTGTCTTGATTTCAAACCCATTATGAGTTATCTGATTTATGCAAACGAAACGCAATTTCAGCCCAATCGAATGATGCCACATTCTCATTTTTAAAGAGGTCCGTCAAGCACACCTCTATAAATAATTTACTCTACGTTTAAGATTTCAGCTCCCTGGCTTCCCCTTTAGTGTTTAGTTTTGCTAAATGTGAATGAACCAGAACGAGAGCTTGTTCGCTGATCAGGCAGACCACAGCGTCCTTTCCTACACAGATGAGGTCTGTTATCTCCCCTAGGCAGGATGGGGGGAGGTGGGGGGGTGGTTCTGTTTGGCTGACAAGTACAGTAATCAAATGTCTGTTCCCTTGTGGGATCCTGAGGCACAAATCCAAGCTATCCCAGGATCCAGTCTAATACAAAAAAACCATTGTGTGGGCTGTATGAGAGTGTACTTGAATACAAATGTACCAAAAAAGGAAAAAAACAGCAAAGCGAATCATCTGTCAGATGCCCACAAACATCGGAAACGGTTTACTGTAAAATACCTTACAGTGGGTTTGTTCCTTAAATCTCCCTAAGCAAATATACATTAACACAAATACGCACAAATTCTCTCTCTCTTTCATAAACACACACTCTCGCTTCTCCAACCTCCCACGCACTATTCTGCAACCAAGAAGCTTCATAAGAGCTCTAAGGATTGACAAGAAAGCTCGTATCTGTCGTCAGCTGATGCTGCCATCTGGACAGGAAAAGGGAAGGATAGACCGCGACTCTTCCTCTGGTGCTATCCCCAGAAACAGGACGTAGGACTCACTGTCCTCAAGCAAAATGAAACAAACACACAGCTTAGGATAATCAGACCCACATGTCTGCCCTTAAATTTGTTATTATGCAGAAACAATATGCTTGAAAAATGCTCTGAGAGGCAAATTACATCCTCTGCTTTGGACTGAAATCATAAGAAAGAGTGAAAGCACGTACGCACACACAGACATTTAAAAGACTTGAATTTAAGCCATCTTTTTATGTTCTGAGACAATGGCGAGTTTCTTTGCCTAACAATTATTTCTGTTACTGAACTCTCGTTCTGTGTGTGTGTGTGTGTGTGGTCTGTGTCCTTGGTGATAAAACACCTCCAAAACACATTTCCCTCGACGCACACTAGTTTGTCTCAGTAAGAAAACTTGGTCACCACACGCTAAAAATGTGCACGCACACTTATGAATACACACGGCGCAGGAGGGAGACGGATAAAGCCAAATTAGCCAATTTGAGGAGCTGGAGATACAACAGGCATGCTGGCTTTTTTTCATATCAGCCTCTATGTGCTAAATCTTTCACACTTTATCACAGTGTCTACTTCTAGCTCGCTGTGACCTGCTCGTCTTTAATACTGCTTTCACCTCCTCTGATATAGACACATCACACTGCTCGCACAGAGAGAACAACACATAAATTATTAATTCAAGCTGTGTTTGTCTTTGTTTAGATATGGTGTGAGAACTTGTATAAAAAATTATCGCCCTCAGGTGCATGTAAGACTATTTTCCTTTCATTCTCGGTGTTATCTGAAATGTTTATTTTAGAGCTCCTTTGCTGCTAGTTTTCACATTAACGGCTGCTCTGTTGCTTTTATATATATCAATACTGTGACATATACTATAGGCGCTTAAGCTCATGCTAAAGTAATACCTAAATGAGAAATGTAACATTAAACCTAAATGATTTTTAATTTAACAATAACAAAAGAAGACCCCATTAAACAACAGAAAGAAGTAATCATATAATTCTTCTGCATTATATTTTCTGAAGGGTGAAACTCTTTAATATTCAGATAATAAACAAGTAGCATAGCCACTACTAAAAACCAGCACACTGCAAAATGCTCCACAATCCTTAAGACATTTTGACAGTAGCAATAAAAAGAAAAGCAACAGATCTGCATAAATATGTGACCACATCTCTGAAACAAACAAACAAAACTGTTTGCAGAATGGACATATTCTGTTCATATACTGATGTATTACAAGATCTATATTACTATACCAGGTGTTTGACATCAATTAGTTTTCTGTCCTCTAACTGTATTTTTACTGGATGTTTGTTTTTCCTGTCTTAGACTTTTTAATATTACTTTGAAAGGTACACCCATTCAACTGCTTGTTAACACAAATATCTAATCAGCCAATCACATGGTAGCAACTCAGTGCATTTGGGTATGCAGACACGGTCAGGACGACCTGCTGAAGTTCAAACTGAACATCAGGGGTTTTCAGAAAATGGTCTAAAAAGATAACCTATTCCTGCTGACCATGGTCATCTGTTTATCACCATACACTGCAGTGATAAAGGGATGTAGCATGATGGCTGTACCGTGTCACAAAGCTTAAATAGTCTCAAACTGCTTTCTTGAACATAACAGTGAGTTTGCTGTACTCAGATGGCCTCCATAGTCACCAAATCTCAGTCCAATAGAGGATTTTGAGGATGTGCTGGAATGAAATATCACAGCTGCTAAATCTGTAGCAACTTGTGATGCTATCATGTTAACATGGACCAAAATGAGGAAGGTGCTAAGGAATGGTTCCAGCACCTTGTTAAATCTATGCCATGAAGAAATAAGACAGTTCTGGAGGAAACATGGGGTCCAACTTGGTGCTAGTGCCTAATAAAGTGGCCGGTTTTAAACGTGAAGCTAACGCCTGCAACAGGTTAGCTTAGCACACAGTAGAAATGGAAAGAAAGGAGAACTGTTAGCTTTGCTCACGATAACTTAATTAAAACAAACATACCGACTGTTTTACTTAAGTTTCTGTAGCTGCAGGTTACACAAATAAATAACTGGTTAATTAGTTAAATATCTTACTTGTTCAGCTGTGGCTGTAGCTTAACAAAAGTCAATTTGATACTGTCATCCTCCCTCAACACATCTACAGGTAAGTGTGTTTGTCAGTACGAAGAACTCCTGTTATGGTCTCCTGCAGGTGAACTGATTGATATTGAACAGAACTTATCTTATTAATTTACCTTAAAAAAAGCAAATATATTAAACAGCAACATAGAGACCCTGCAAGTTCATTTATAAACAGTTCAATTATAAACTTGGGCAATTTATGACATAGTTCCTCAGCTGCAAAACACATAGTCAAGGGCAATTACCCAGAAAAACACTGCTTAATTCTATAGTCCTTAGGATGGGTCAGTGCCCTTTAAAAGTGCTTATTTTGAGCAAGGCACTGTTGACCCAAAAGTCCACAGTGAGTCACAAAACAAATTCAGCATTTGTAATGGTATAAAGGTCAAAACCTCCATCCACCCTTGCAGTTTAAGGTCACAGCATAGCTATATAACTACATAAAGCAGTGTAGACCATTTTTAACTCGGATTAAAAGTAGCCAGTTCAGCATGAGGCAATCCTCTTCTTTTTTCTTAAGATACATACCACCTTGGACCTATAAACAATAACAAACTAGTTTATTTCCATACTCAAAAAGTTTGTATGTAAGTTTTTTTTGTCATAGCCACAGGGGGACAAGTCTAGTATGACACTGTTTTTCAGTGGTGATCTCCATTGGATTTTTCCTTTAGTCTGACAGTAGTCTTAATCCAAACCTGCTGCATGAGTCTGCATTAAATCCAAGACTCCTTAAACATGTTTATTTAAAAGTTGTAATTTATTTAAAAGTTTTAATTCCATTCTTGACTTTAGAAACAGCAGTTGAGCAAACAACTTAAGCTCCACTTTTTCTGCAACTTTATCTTAGCCATTTAATCTCTTCACTAATCTTGGTAGTAGAATAAATACTTGACTGTTTGAATAAGCCTAAGGAGGCTTTCCATCACTGATGGCTAATGTAACAGATCAGCAGAGTCTTGCTTCACTACAGACATTTAGTGTTTGCTAACCCCCTAACAGCATAATTAACACCGTTAAGTGTTTGTGTTACTAAGGAACGAATCCATTTAAGGTCCTCACATTCCTTAAATCCCCAACATTTAGAATTTGTCTCTCTCTACGTGCAGTTGTGTTTCATTATACGTATATGTATAAGTGAACTTTTCTGTTAGTACGCTGGTGCTTTTCACAAATCCCTCCCCGGAGCGGTAGTGTGGCAGAAGCAGTAAAACACTGCCACAATCCATCATCTGAAAGCTGCACTACACTCTCGAATTGCGCAACTCTAATCCACAACAATTTAATACTGATATCTTTCATTCTGTACTGTCGTGCAGTTTTACAATGCGACATTTGGATTGCAGCTTGTGTTTTTTTTTTTTTTTAACCGATTTTCTCTTCAGTTGTGATAGATTAGCTGGGCAGTACATGTTTGTGCTCAAGTACACTATAAATTTCAGATACACCACAAGAAAGGTAAGATGCAGGAAATGAAAGGAATAATACATTCCAGTCAGAACTCGGCTCTGACTCTACAAGCCTGACATAAGCCTGTTTCAGCTTACGAACTCCCAGCACTAAGATGTACTTATGGAACCTGGAGACAAGCTTTTGTTCTTCTGTGCCGTTAGATGCAAATATGAGCACGGTAACACAATAATAATGTTTAAAAAAAACAAAACAATTACACAAAAACTCCAAGGAACTTTTTTGTTGGACTTGTTGTACATTTGGCTGTAAAATTACAAAATAATTCTCATCTTTCAGGAACAATCGGAATTCTCCCTCTAGTCCATCAGCGTAACTTTGTGCTGAACATTGTGGGGGTCAAGATCTCTGTCTAAATAAATAAATAAATCTTGGTAAATTCCCAGATGATTAAACATGCAACTATTTTGCTGGTAATACCTGAAATGAGTAAAGTCATAACCCCCCTAACCCTGCTGGAAATTACACCCCTGCTGTAGTCCAAAGTTATGCTATCATCTGATAATGTGAATGCTTTGTTCTAATGTGATAAACATCCCCATAAAGCTCGTCTTCTCTTCTTTCCTAAACTGCTTGAATTGTTTTACAGCCAGCTATGATGTGCAAGAGGCCATTTAAAACTATTTCATTTGTCAACTTGTATTTAGAGTTTGAACGAGTAGAGCAACAGAAGTGCACTGCTCCCCTTCCTAGTTTCGTAGTTTTGTTTAGTGTTGATTTCTCACATTTGTCACACCTACATGTTTCACATCATCAAACAAGTTTTAATATTAGACAAAAACAACAGGGTTTAATATGTGTTTGAATAACTTTTTCCTTTACTCGTGTTATCTTTCCCCAATATTAAAATTTGTTTGATGATCTGAAACATTTTATTGTGACAAATATGCAAAAAGCTAAGAATGGCTTTAATGTCTCTTGGTTATAAGCAATTACAGACACTTCTCTAGGTGCACTCGGGTGACAAACACAACTCAAAACTGCAGCTAGGCAACATGGAAGCTGGCCTTCATCAAATCGAGAGTCTGGATGAGGATAAAAGCCAGGTATAGCTACAGACAGAGAGATTAAAATCTGTGATCCTCCAGTGGCCATGTTATGTGTCTTCAAGGACATTACCCCCATATCTCTGACTACAAAGCTCTTTCTCCTCATCTGCTCTGAGTTCTTTTTTTGGGAGTGTGGCGGGGGGAGTAAATGTCGCCAGTCTCCGCTGAGCTGCTCTCAGCACCCAGCAGCAGACCGGAGATTGGTGCAGCTCCCAGTGACAAAGCTGAGCCTTGCACTGTGCCGGTAAACTAAAAGGTAAAAGGCTGCCAGCATCAATCAGCTGCAGGGTATAGAGAGGAAGAGAGGGAGCATCCTCCTCCCCTGCTGTTGCTGCAGTGTGTTTCCTTTCACAAGAAGTGCAGCTCCCCTCTCCCTCCCTCTCTCTCAGGGGCTATTGGAAAGGGCAAGACGTGAAAGGAGCTGATTCAAAGTCCATCACTGAACTGTCTTATTCTCAGTGTGTCTAAGACTTTTACAAAGGTCACTTTAATTTAAACCTTTATGCCGCCATTTCAGTTGCAAGATAGTGCTTTTTTATTTATTTTTTTACTTGGTGTAATGTGTTTCAACAAAAAAAAAAAAATCCTGTCAGTAACTGATTCTGGGGGGATCTCTGGGTGTTTCACTTGGCTCATATCAATCTTTCTATTTACAGGCTGGTTTTGTACTATTGTACATATTTCAGTCTAGTTCAGTACATGCAAGAAAAGCTGGCTGGCTGTCAGAGTGCTATATTACTAAAGTTGACTGGAAGGGAAAAATGAGAGGGATGACTGCAACCTTGGGAAGATTGTTAAGAAGAGTTGACTGAAAAACTTGGAAGATCTTCACAAGGACTGCTAGTGCACCAAGAGCAGGCACGGACAGGAAAGGAGCTGCAACTGTCACATTCCTGGCTCCATATTGTCACATACGGAGTCACTATTGAACCAGAGAAAACACTTCCCTATTCAAAGTGTCAGCTCCCTCCACAGATTTCCTATAGGACTGAAGTCTGGGGACCTTGTGGGTGCTGCAAGATTTCAGTCCATTACTGATAGTGTGTTACCAATGGTGTTCTTGGTGACTGTGGTCTCTCCCCATTGTATAAGCCACAATTGTCAAAATTAAAATAAAAGGCTTGAAATATTTCCGCCTTTTCATGATATTCTGCTTTATTTAAACGCACCGATATATATTTTCAGAAAGTATTAGCTCGTTCATCCTCTTCGTGAAGTGTATGCCTGCCGGTTTGACCAACACTTCAGTCCAAAGTGAACTTGGTCATTAATAATAAAAAGCCTGCCATGAAAATTACACGTTTATGGTAACCAGGGGATGATTCCCAGACTTTTTTTTTTTTTTAAATCAACATACAAGAATTTTTCCACTACTTTGATGTACTATGATTAAATGAATTGAATGACAAAATTCATTTAAGAACAACTGTTCTTAAATCTTAAGTGCAGTTTAAAAAAAGTATGAAACAAAATTTTAAACGGTCCTTAATTACATGCGAGGAAATGTAACCTTCATAAATGTTCTTCATCTGAATAAATGTACTAGAATCACAGCTGAAAAACAGTCATGATTAGAGATGAAATGAGGATTGTCAAAACAGATTCCAGATCAGCCTGGAGGCCGTCTGTTTAGCTTGATTTCTGTGCCTGTCTGTTGGGGCTCTGGATAATGTTACAGCACGCTTCACTCATAGGACGCATCGATATCTGCAAGGCGTCGGCCCGCCCACTTCTTCCTCCTGGGTTCTTCCTGTGTTGCCCAGATAGGCAGCCAAATATGGGGTCATAGTGTAACAGATGATCTGCATGTAGACAAGGAGGAGGTTTTGTGGCATATTTGTAGCTTAAATTTCCTCATGTCAGCATCTTTCCTGTGAGATTGCACAAACACTGGCTGTTCAGTGCAGCAGGCTGGCAATGTTTAACTGTCAAGCTGTTTGCTGTGTTATTATAAAAACATCAGCAGTTATGAGACAGGTGCTATATCTCAGTAAGACCAGTTTTTGTGTTGTAAAACATCACAAAGCTCAGAGACTAAGCGATGGTCTTAACTTTAGCATTTGCAGAGATGAAAACAAATGACCCCCATTCTTCTGGTCCTATGCTTTGGGATAGTTTTGTATATTTGTCAGACGGGGAATTTGAGTACAAAACTGTGTGGGAAGAAGATGCCAATCTAACAAAGAGAGTAGTAGTAGTCTGCACGCTATGATTAAATGTGTCCAGCTGAACAAATAAGCACTCTGAAATTTTGTGGGAAGAGTTTTGCATGAAAAACCCTGTCCTCCGAAACCACCGGCAGAAGCAATTTTAAATTAGTACCATAAATAACAGCCTCAGGACATCTCGAGGTACTTTCCCTTTACCCAAAGGAAGCAATAAGCCTTAAGAATTCTTAAGATTTCTTGACAAAGACCAGGGTCATGATTTTCCACTTGGCCACTCTGAAATCCTGTTTTTAAGAAAGAAAAACTGCAGCTGTAGCCCTTGTCATACACTATAGTGATGTTCAGCAGATTTTTCCCATCATGCATCCTTAGGTTAATTATTGCCACTTAAAGATTTGTCAGATTTAAAAACATAAAAGCTTTTTAGTTTAAAAATAATTCCACATCATTCAGCTGTCTACTTGTGGTCCAGAATTCTTCCTGGTACATGCTACACTGGTGACTGAATGCGGCCTTTTGTTAAAGCCTCACAGGTTTTGCTTATTTGACGCTCCAAACATCATGGCAAAAGCTAGAGGGGAAAAAAGAGAGACATACAGCAGACTCCTGCTGCATTCCCAGTTTTATTGGTGACTGGGAAAGCGTTAACATCTTGACACGTAAAGAATTCAAGTTCAGTCATTATGGTGAGAGATGTGTTTTGGCATAACGTCTCTGTAAACATTGTCCTACTTCTGTTTAGTCTTTTAGCTCGTGGTAAATATGTTAAGGCTGCACATTGTGTTTGGTTCTCCGCTGTCCTCATCTTACTGTACTTCTGGTATTTAAATAGGTCACAGCGGAGCCACAACTGTCATGCTCAACAGATGGAGCATGTCAAACTGAAAAAATGTCTTTGGGGAGCTGACCTCGCTCTTCCGAAAGACCAGATCACAGTAAAACATTTAAAAAAAATTCCTTCTCTTAAGCCCAGAGCTCCGAATGACCAGTGTTCAACATGTCAGAGCGAGTGTGTATTCCTAGAGAGCTCAGTGATCCAGCTACCTCTGACAACGCTGTTGCCGTTTTCTCATTTTATTCATCCAGTGCAAAACAAAACATATCAGGCAACGTTGTCTTTGTGTTGTGAACAACAACACATTTGCATTGGCGCACAGCTTCCTCCTACGAATGAAATGCTGCCTTTGTTTTGCCCCAGTATTTGCATAATGGCCATATTCATGCAAGTAGCTTTCCTCATGTTTCAAAGAAAAGGTTACCTGTAACCCCGAACCGACCTTTAATGCCCACATTAAGCTGGAGCTAACATTACAGCCTCTTAAAGCTGGATGACAGACTGAATCTACCACTGGACAGCACTTCCCCATTGAAAGGTTAGAGGACAGTAAACTTTCTCTTCCTTGTTGCTGCTTTAAGCTTGCTTCATCAGCTTCCTGTAAAACAGTTCACTCAAATGACACACAGACATTTTCTCTCTTACGCCAGCATTTTGGAGGCGAGAGAAGTTTTGTCTGTCACTGCTCATTTCAACAGAGGACATTTCCTTTTTACAAGCTTTGAGGGGATTGGTATTTGGTCCATAAATGGACAAAGTGTCCACTAATGTTTTGACATTCTTCAAAACTGTTTAAAAAGCAAAAAGTACTCCCTTCACATTTGGAAGGAAAAAAAAAATATTGCACCTTACACTGCACTGCAGCAACTTTGCCAAAAATGACTGCCATACAAGTCCTTTATGCTTAACCAATGCTATCATTTTGTCATTGCTACTGCATGCAAGTGTAGCAGAGGTAAATAAAGTCATCGTCTAAATTACAGAACAAGTCCTCATTAATTCTACAGTCCTGCGAAAACATTTTTACATGACTGTAGAATTTTAAGTAGAGGCTAAGATTCAATAGCCTGTAAAACCACCTTCAGCAGCAATAACTTGAAGTTATCGTTTTGTATGTGACTATCAGTCTCTCGTGTCGCTGTGGAGGAATTTGGCCCACTCTTCTTTACAAAGTTGCTGCAGTTCATTAAGATTTGCTGGCATTTCAGGTCGAGGTCTGGACTTTGGGCCATTGTAACATCCTGATTCTTTTCTTTTTTAGCCACTGTGTAGATTTACTCTGGTGTTTGGGATCATCGTCCTGCTACATGACTCAGTTTGGCCTCATGTTTGAGTCCTAGAATACTTTGGTATGTAATTGTTCATGGTTGAACTGCCTCCAAGGTGCCCATGGTGGCTGAAAAACAAGCCCAGATCATCACCCCTCCCCTCGCTGTGCTTTACAGTTGGTATGAGGCGTTTGTGCTCACCAGTTGTGCACAACTGCCAAACAGCTCCACCTCTGGTCTTGTCTGTCCAAAGGACATCGTTTCAGAAGTCTTGTGGTTTTGTTCAGATGCAACTTTGCAAACCTAAGCTGCGCTGCCATGTTGTTTTTAGAAGAGGCTTCATCCTGGCAGCTCTTCCAGACAAGCCATATTTTAGTGTTTTTCTAATTGTACTGTCAGGAAGTTCAATAATCAGTGTGCTGACTGCGCGTATAGAGTCTGAGATGTAGCTTTGTTTTTCTTTTGGTTTGGTTTGGTTTGCAGGGTGCCCACTCCTGGGAATTTTGCTGCATTGTGTTAAATCTAAATAGTCCAAACCAGCAAAGCTTATGCTTTTACAGAAGCACTCACACTTCCCAATGATCAATTAAATCAAGTGGTTTTTTTTTTTGTTTGTTTTTTTATTAGCAGCACCTGGCTGCTACTTACCCTCTGAATTACTAAGAAAGCAGTGACGATGTACTTGGCTTTTTTGATGTTTTGGGGGTTTTTTTGTTTTGTTTTTAAAAACAGAAATGACTGGACTGCTTTCTATTACCTCATCATCATCATCGACTAAAGGTGCAACATCATCCAGTATCCGGCTGGGCGAAGGCTTTCAATTTGTTCCTTCTTCCAAATTTCTTTTACCAATGTAAAACACGTTGTGTAAATGTTTTGCTTCTTTCGTTTATTGATGACACTTTACTCCAGTTAGGACATTAGTACGTCCAGTAATAAAGGTGCACTGGTCATTGCATTACCTGAACAGTCAGTATGTTCACCAACATGTAAAGACAGTCAACTGTGAAGTCATTTCTGCCTACAGTGACAATGAGATCAAAGTGAGATCAATGCTGCCACCATGTGGAATACAAATGAACAACAAATAACACTTGTATATGTTCAGTCCACTTTATTTACAAAGACATTTCAATTAAGAGGCTGATTTGTATGTGAGACAGTCATACATTATATATATACACCAGTGATTTACCCCAGTGTGTATTCGGTGACATTACAACAGAACAGAAAGTGCTTCAGTACACGTTAAAATTCATTTCCATACCAGAGTTACACGAATAGCCTCAAGAAATATCTGATAATTTTAACACGGCACACGGATCTGAAGACACTAGCATTAAGATGAAGGCGTAAATCAAACAGTTCCCATCATATCTTTATTTCATATATTAAATCTAACTTGGAAATAAATTAGCAGGAGAAAGGCGGTCAAACGAGGCACCACTTATCTCATTTAAAAAATAGAAGTAAAGGTTCTACTTTGCCAAAACTCTATATAAAGTTTTACCGATGCTCAGGAAGTAGAAGCTGTGAATTGGCTGCGATTTCCTCTGTACAGCATAGCTTTGCTCAGATACTGCCTGCCACTGTATTTACTCTTCAATCTGGAGTACAGCAAGCTGCTCACATGGGGGTGACTAAAATGCAAGTAAACATGGTACCTTGAAAAACAAGCTCGAGTTTGTAAAGCTGTAAATATGTGACATCTTAAACACATTTTAAAGTATTATAAGAAAAGTTAGCTTTCAATGAGTGATGGGTAATAATTCCAGTTTTTCTACAGAACAATAATTAAACAAAATGATTTTATAGACTAAGAAAGTCATGCATAATGCAATGTTAAAAAATGAAAAAGCAATCTGGAAGGTTAATAGAGGGACAGAAACTAAAGTGTGATGTTCATGTCTCACAATGACCAATACTTACACCTGAGTTGGAAATAGCAGCGTTCACAGAAGGGCTTCCTGTTTCGGATTTGAACCTGGGCTCCATTCTCTCTTCCTCCGAGATGTTGACGGCAGCCCACGCACTGAGGGGAGGACGGGGAAGTGAGAAAGGATTTAGGGACCATCTAAGACAAATCCAGCCGAGCTGTGACGTGGGCCTTTAGCGTCTAAATTATTTCACCAGACGGTCCGCCACCCGAGCACAGGATAACCAAGCTTTGTTTTGCGTAAAAACCCCACAGCATATAAATATCACAACAAGTGTGATGTGCATCTGTGACTTACAGGGAGGCAGAAGTGAAATTGCTTTTACATCTACATGCTAATGAACCAAGGCCAGCTAAATCTAGGGGTCCCCTGCCAGTGAGACTTTCACAGCAAGGATCTAAAAGCAAAGCAGGACAGCAGGTTGGCTTCTTCCACTCTATGCGCATAATAAGTAACTGAGAAAACAATGACAAACATAACAGCGGGCTTGACCACCACCCCCAGAAGCTTCACAGACAAAGAGACAGACTGGCTAATAAAAATAGATTCATGAAAGTGATAGAAACACTCCTCCTAGCAGATGCAAACTGATAACTATGATTGGAAAACAGACCACAGACATGAGACTCCTGCCAACCTCACGAAGCAAGTTGCAGTCACATTAGTCTCAACCCTAAAATTTTGTTCAGAATTAACCCCCAAAACACATACAGGGTTCAGTTATACTGGGTGTATGTTTTTCTTTTCTTAAATGTTCATTTTAACTGGGACCTGTTATGTTAAGTAGTGCGCAAGAATAAAAACTGAAAATTGGAGTAGAACTGAAAATTTGTATAAGTCATGTACATATTAGGCCTCTGCATAAAACACGTCATTTTAGCGCCTCTCTCTTTAAACCAACTTTCTTCTGATTGGCTGTCCCTCGCAAACAGATTCAAACAGCAGATGGGTGTGGCTTCTGTTAAGCTCACAGGGATAACTTGCACATGTATGCATATCTAAGTCTGAAACTTTACCTCTTTAAAAAAAATAAAATAAAATATGTGCATCAACCATAGGGCAGAAAATAAGAAAAAAAAAAGCAAAATAGATCCACTACTGTGGTGGAAATCCTACACTCCGGCAGTATTGAACTTTAAAGTTCCAAAATTATGAGAACTTTGGTCAACACGTAAGAAATCAGGACCAAGTCTGTTGTCTTCCAGTGGCAGCTTTCTTGTCTCTTGCCTACAGATTCTGCAGCATTGTATGCAGATTCACAGAAATTATTGCTAATAAGTCATCATGTGTTTTGTGCATCATTTGCCGTTTCCATTTTGTTGTTGCGTTCAGAGTTTAAGTGACTGAACTATAAGAAAATAAGTTCCGTGTTTCTATTGGCCAACCATGAACTCTGATCACATTTTAACTTTGAAAAACTGAAGGACCTCATGTCAAAAATGGAATAGTTTCCTTAGAGATGAGGAGCAGTTGCAGTTATTTGCAGGTATTGGAACTATTGTGACTGCACCTTAACCCAGGTAAACCCTCTCACCTGAAAACAGCCAAGGTGGAAGTAGAGACTAAGGGCCTCTATGACCATAGCTGGTCTACTACCAAGGATACGCCCACAGACAGAGCAATTCCTCCTGCCATTGACCATCCTGGGGCAGGCACATGGTAACCAGGTAAGGCCAAAAATGTCTGTAAAGACCTTTTTTTTTTTTTTTTTAAGTACATGTACAAGAGATCAAAGCTTGTAGTTTACATAAATGTGTACCTGGCCTGATGACAGGACTGTATGTAAGGATTTCTCAGGGATAATACTGATCCAGTGCTGTATCGCGAAGAGGCATTCCTACTCGGTGTAACGTAACCTGCAGCAGCCGAGTGTGGTCGAGGGTAACTATAGATTGAGGATTGGGGCTGACGCAAATTATCAAGATTATCCAGAGAGTCATATCTGCAGGTAAGAAATCACAGTAGTAGAAGAATAATTGAAAACACACGGACTGAAAAACAGGCCATTGGGCAATGAGTCCAATCTTAAATGCAGCTTGGCTGAGGTCTCACCTTTTCAGAGGAAGCCCAACAATCATGGGATCCTTGTAAAAGCTGCTGCTGCGCTGACGTATCCAGCTGTTGTCAGTCAGAAGCTGAGTCCTTTTCTTCATCTCCTCTAAAATCTGCTGCCTTTCTTTCTCAGCCTTGGACACAGACAGTCCTTTTCTTTTACTCTGATCCCCTGAACAAAAGCATGTTGAAAGGGTTAGAGAAGTACATCTCCAACACAGAAATGGATAATATAAGAGAAAGAGCTAAACTCACCTCTAGAATACTTGTGAGGCCCAGCTAATACTGGGGAAGACAAGGACTTTGTCCTATGGGAACAATAAAGTCTGCATTATTCAACCTTGAGAGCAATTTTTAATTCAAGTCCACAATATTTTGATGTGATTTTCTTTTATTTCTTTTAAGAAATTGTGCTTTGAGTCATAAATCAAGCATTTGTTAAAAGTGTTTTTCTCTAAAAGAAAAAACAAGCAATTATCTACCTTTATAATAGCTTAATTTACAAAAATCACTGAAGTGGTGTGCAAAACCTGGACCTGCGTGACTAAAACTACAAATACAGTGGAAATTGGACCAGGCTTGATCTGACCTGTGTGCAGGGGACAGCTGAGCAAAGCCACATGAGCCATCAGCCCTTAGGTACAGCATTGGCAGAAATAAGGCCCAGCAAAAGCAACAGGAGGCACAGCAGAAACAGCAGTAATGATGATTAAAAAATGCTTTAGAACTTTTTGCAGATGAGAATCTTTGTAATAAACATGCTCTTTGTACCACATGGATAAGAGCAGCATTAAGAAAGAAGCAAAGCTTTATTTACCAGTCTTGTTGAGCAACCATCTCATTCTGCACTTCATGTGCATTACTTTGCCATTTTGGCCCCAACAACTCTTTCAGCTTTTCTCCATCAGTGCTCTGCTCTTCTTCTCTGGTTTTCTTCGGCATTGCATTCTCTTGCTGCTGGGTCCTGGCGAGGACCACATCACCAGGGGTCACCTCAAAGGTTTTCTGGCTCTGAAACATGAATATTGTACATGTAGAGTATTTAGAAAAAGGAAAAACAATGTAACACACTGATAAAAGTGAGCAAAATAATTCAGTGCGGTGTCAGAGCTCTGACTGAAAATGCAACATTATAATGTAACCAGTGTGATCTCAAAATGTAGTAAAATGTCATACATTAGGATCTTAAAAAAAAAAAAAAAAAAGTCCCTTCTTTGGTGCCTTAGTAAGGAAAAAACGATTATAAAAACTGCTGTAAAATGAAAGCGACATTACCCCTGACTTCTTGGGGTCTATTACATCCTGTTGGTCTCTCCGCCACTCTGCCTCCAGCCTCTCCTGGTCCCGCTGATATTTCTCCTAAAAACAAATCCAAAAACACCAGAGCACTTTCATAAAATTGCACTAAACTTCAAGCATATGCTCCTTAGTTCTGTTTGAAAGAGGCTTCACCTGTAGGAGGCGCTCCTGTTCTTCCTGCCACTTCTCCTGTCGCCTGCGATCCTCCTCAAGGTCCCAAGACCAGCTGGATGAGGGGGGGCTGAGCGATGGCACCTGGAGCTGGTGATGCATAGACAGACTGTAAGTTCAAATGTGATCACACTGCAGTACATCAACTCTTTAAACACACGCAGGTGACATATTTCTGACTGTGCACATCCTTTAATCAAATAGTACAGAAACTTACATCAGATATCGCAGATTCTGACCCTCCTGTGAGAGAGAATAATAGTTTAGGACCTGTGTAGTGTTTTGTTTTTTCCTAGAGTAGAGTAGCATCATGCAGGTCTAAACAGATGCAATTACTGGGGAGACATTAGAAGATTAAGGAAGACTGGAGAAAAACGTAGTGGATATTTGATTTTGTTCCTGCTTCAGTCAGGAAAGCTCTGCTAGAGGCCTTCATCTGGCCAATCTCAGACAAGCTATAAAAAAATGACCCAAACCGGTCACTGAAGACTTACCAGTAGGACTGAATTAAACACTTCTCACCACTCATTCAGGATCATCACTCTCCAATGATCAGGGCCAACTTGCCTACAGTTTATCAAAATTCAGCACACTATTCTGCTAATGTATCCCCAGCTAAAGATGCCACACTGCAAATTCTGAAAAAGAAGCTGCAGAACAAAGCCTCAAGAACTTGTAAATGCAAGAAAGGTATCACAGTGTGCGGTAAAGCAAGCACAAATTTGCTGTGTTTGCTTGATGCAACAGCAGCTACACACAGTGCAAATATTTACCACATAAGTACACCCACGAGCTGAATCCTGCACAGCCTGAAGAGAAAAGCCATCGTAGGACACACAGAATCATCAACAACCACAAAGGACAGCAGAGGATATCAGTCTTCGTGCCAGAAAGTTACTGATCAAACAATGAAAACAACATAAAGAACCGTTGCACACAGTGGGCTCTTCTCATTTCTCTGTTTTGTGCCTCCTTATCTCCTCCCGCCTGTAACCTGGAAATCAATTCCAGTGTGTCATTATTTAGGGATGCCTTAATTTCCAAAATGCATCTCAAGGAGAGAGGAGCCAGGAGAGAGACAGGTTGCTGAAGGGACATGAGTGAGGAAGTACTCGCGATATATAGAACCATCATGATGTACCTTTGGTATATGATTAAAGTATAGAAGCTGCCATAAAATATAAGAGTAAGCTTAAACAAAACAGACATCACATAGTTATATGAAGGGGGGGGTTAAAAAAGTAGGACTACATACAGACCTATAAAAAACTAGGTAAAGGTCAACAGCATGAACGCATGAAAACACACAAGCACATCAGCACAGAAGGATGGCGTGTTGGTCTTGTTTTTCAACCACGGGAGCTGAGCACCTCGCAGTCAACGAGTTCACTAAACTCTTCTAGAGTCAAATATGAGACCTAGGGCTGTTCGATATAACGATATATATCTGATGACGATATAAAAACATCTATCGTTTCATTTTACGCTATCGTTTGTTTCGTGGTGTCGCAAAATAAACTGTTTTCGGCAATATTTTTTCACCGTTTTGATGGTCACTGTAGTGGCTATATTAATTTATTAAGTTCCCTCTTTCTCTTATATTTTATATAACCACACTACAGACGGACAAGCGCCTGTTTTTATGCATTGTCGTTAGCGACAACGACAGTAACACCATCGCGTGTCCGCTTGTTTATTTTCCACATAAACCTTTCACAATAAAGCTCAAGATCCTGTTGAGACTCTTCAAAATAAACTGAATCACGTGAAAGAGTATGCACAGTATGAGATGAGAAGCAAAAAAGAGACACCAGGTGCTAAAAAAAAAAATAAACCTTAGACTCAAACGTTAGAACAGGCTTTTCCCCGCAGCACGCCGTGTAAATACTCACAGAGAAAACGGCGGCCGTTACAACTTATGTCTAAAAATGTATAGTTTCATACATCGGTTAAAACACTTAACTCCAGGTACAGGACGCCCAGCTGGAAACACTTCACGCAAGTCGAGCTGCCCGAGATTCACAGAATTTACAGAAAATGTTACATTTTTGTGATTTATATCGTTATCGGACAATAGATGTCTTATATCGGGATATGAGATTTTGGTCATATCGCACAGCCCTAATGAGACCACGGCCAAAGAAGTGTTGCAAATGCCCGGTCAAAGTCCAGATCTTAACTTGATTGAGATGCTGTGGTCAGACCTTGAGGGACCTCTGCATAAACGAATGCCTTCACACTTAAGTGAACTGAACCAATGTTCATCCACAATGATTTGAGAGACCAATATCATCCCCAAAACGATGAATTCAAGTTTTTGCTGCTTAAGCTGATTCTATAAGCTACTGAATCATGTGGCTTTCCACAGGACTTTATGCGGTCCTGGAAAACCTTTTACATAACTATTCATCTGCAATGACTTCAAGATGATGGCTGCAAAGCTGCATCATTGTCATTTTGTTAAATGCCTCAAATTCCTGACCCCTTCCTGCACCTGATAGGAACTAAGCGGAAAAGAGGAAATCAATGCAAAAACTGAGAAATGAGAGGAGATCATCTTAATATAGGCTTATATTTATTGTGGTCTCTATATTTTGGACATGATCAGTGCCGTATCTCTGTGGTTGTTTGGTTAAAATTGGCCAAGCACTGTGAAAAGCAGTACAGTCTGCGCCCCTGCCCTCAGTTCTTCTGCGATTTTTCATGAACAAACTGTACAACGAACAGCAATTTATAGAAATCCTTTAATAGCTGATTTACTTTGGTGTAATTTGTGGTTACGCTGCTCTGATTAAAGCACTGCTATAAAGTATAATAGACTGATGTTATCACAGTGGTTATCTAGTAAAAGGCAATCAGCTAATCACCATGCATCTTTTGATTCCTTATAATTAGCATCTCCTAAATATTCTTTAAAAAAAACAAGCATACTAAAAATGCGTATTTAATTCTAATGACAACTCAAACCAAGCCAAGCACCAGCCACCGAAGCCGCTTCACATGAAGTTCAAACTGCCATTTTACCTTGCTGCCTGAAAAATTCTGCCCTCCTATTCTGATTTTTTCTAATAATAGTACTACAATCTACATGAAGAGGAAGGGTGGACAAAGTGAGAAATTACACATATTACACCCGAGTTATTTTTAGAGGAAGTGTTTTTTTTAAATATCACTGCGATTACACACTTTATGCTTGGTGTTACCTTTATTTCTGGCTGTCCTATGTGTCTCACAAAGTTCTCCACCCATGACTTTACCCTGCATCACCTATGCAGGTGAAAAAAAAGACACCACAAACTATAAGAAGAGCTTTGATCATTTTTTTTTTTTTTTTTTTTTTTAAATTGCTGTGATAGCTGCTAAAATAGTGCTCACGTTGTCTGTGTGCCCATTGCTTTTGAACCCTTGTGTGCCTTGTGTGTCTGGAAAGGCAGCACTGTTGGCATGGTGATCAGGGCACCCTATCAGGACAGGCGAAGACGCAGCAGTCAGATTGAGGGTCACCCTGCTCTGGCCTGGCTGGCTGTGATGAGTCCCCTCGCTGGTGCTCCAATCTAATTAAAAACAACTAGCCATCAACTCTAAGACCACGCTAATAATTTCAGGAAGTGGTAAAACAGAGCTGCTTTTACTCATTATCCTACCCTTGTTGCCATAGCGCCGAATGTCCATGGTCAAACTGCCGGTTTGAAGGGCAGATGCCATTTTATCCTTCCACTGGTCGTAGTTCATGTGTGCCACCGCAGCTCCATCGACGGCCACGATCTTGTCGTCGACACACAGCTGGCAGAGCTCGGCTGGACTGCCTGAGGGAAGAAATGAAGAAAGATGAAAACGAGTACGGCATAACATGAAAAAACGAAAGTGCCAATTCAGAAATTATTTGCTTAGCATGAAGTGAGAAACACAGTAGGAGCTGTTCCTATCTGAAAGTGGGCCACTAAGCAGCGAGTAAGTGACACCTCTCTCATGTCCAATTCATTATTCATGGTTGCGTTTTAAATCACTGGCTACATTTGGTAGTTTGATGCTCAGAAGCCCTCAAATATTGTAAAACTCCTAGGTTAAAGTTTCTCTTCCCTACAAGTAACCGTATACATAATTACCATGTTCAGAAAACATAATCAAAATGTAGCCGTTTTGACATCTCTCCCCCTCCACCAGAATAAAAAATAGCTTTGAAATTCTGCACTCTTCCCCTTCTGCTGCATACAATTTCCCTCACAACAAAAATCGACCCACTAACAAATTTGATGCCTTTTTAGTCTGTGACCTGAACTGTCAGTGTCATCTGTTACCGTTTGAATCTCTAAGCGCTAACCTGTGAGAGCAAATTTCCTCTATAAAAAGCAAAAAAGAAAACATTTGTCACCGACTTGTTCCTGTCTCACACAAAGATGCTAAATGTAACGTTCTGTTCTTGTGACAAAACTTCAGCACTGCAGAGTTACATTTAACAAGAGTCTTACCGGGCTGAATGAGCTTAACTCTCGCCCCCGTCGAGTCCCAGTGAGTATGGAAACCAAAGTCAGCTAGACTGTTGGGTTTAAGAGTAAGGCTCACTCTCATGTCACTGTGATCCACCTGGAAACACACACACACACACACACACGTGTAAAGGTGACACCGTGTGATCCAATGTCGAATGCTTCCTAGTGGAAATTAGAGACTTGAGTGGCCCGCTACACAAATATAGTAAGGAAGGGATACACTGAATGACCAGTTACTGTCAGAAATGCCATATTAATGCTGCATGCTGCTTTAAGTTTGAAACACTGTAGTGAATGGTAATTTAAAAAAAAATTAAAAAAAAAAAGTAAGGGGGGGGTGACCTTAGAAGTTGTCATGACAACACTATTTCATCAAACACCCATTTAACCTTATCTAATGATATAAATGACACCAGTCTACAAGTCAAAATGTCCGAAAATGAACTTTTCCCAATATTCCAAAATGTTAATTTTCTGGTCGCCACTGAGCTTATTTAATGAGAACAATCATTCATTACACCTTACGATCCCTCTTCCAAGTGTCTAATTTCATGATATAAAAGACGGGTGTAGCCATCATGGCTGTTCCCTACATCCCAACAAGCCCCATTTTAAAGCCTTGGGATGAGCACTCTCACCGTTGCCATTTTGGATAGATGCAAAGGAGGAAAGTGAACATGTGTGCAACTTGTCAAACAAGTCATTAACCAATAATCATACCACAGATCATTCTCAATTTTTGAAACATTTTTTTTCCTCCCAAGATGACCCAAAATAAGTCAAACTAATTTTGGGTCAAAAACTCCGCAGGAAACTGTTTACAGGGGTGAAGACAGAAAGCTGCTTTCCCAGACATCTATAGGACCAAAAGTCTTTCTGCAACCACAGCTTTTGCCACCTGGTGGCTTTCAGATATAATGCAAGTTTAAGATGTTTCTGCATTGGCTTCATTTTTCCAACCCAGAAGCTCCATTTATGTTTTATACCAACTCTGGGTCGATCTTGTCTAGTGTAAAATGGTGACCCTCCAAAATAGAGGAAACCCCCAGGAGCAGACTGTCAATGCTCTAGCTCTGGGACAGTGAAAAAACAAAACAAAAAGAAAACCAAAGAAACAAAAGAGCCGCACACATGCAGCTGGTCAGGCCCCTGAACTAATGCACTTTGAGAGTGGAAACTGGATTTTTCCACTGAAAACTGCTGTTAGCTTTCACTGTAGCCCAGGTTCATGAAAGTCAAGTACATTCGATACAGAAGCTGATGTCTGCTCTCTGCACAAGTCTGGGGTCCACAGTGTAACTACAGAATAACTGCAGGGGGTCAGAAAGTGACTTTGAGGGAGTGATTTGAGAAGGGCAGCGGCTCTAGAACTGGTCCAGATCCAGCCAGTTTAAATCTGATTTTATATTATCATCATCCTCATCCTTTATTTATCCAGGTGAAAAGTTTAATTGAGATTTAAATCTCATTTCCAAGTGAGACTTGGCCATAGGGCAGCAAATTTTTACAGGAGTTTGTTTCATTCATTTTTCTACAGAGCAGTGGGTAATCACATAAATGCCATTGATTTGATATGATCTTACAAGTTCAAAAATACTCCAGCATACCTTTGGAAGATCTGTGCTTCCATCAGCTGAGAAGGTCAAGCCTCTATTTTGACGAGACTGCAGATTTGAATAAGGTTGAGGCAGTATCTGGCTTTGAATGGAGGGTCGATAGTAATAGCCACTGCTCTGAAAGGAGGTCTGGCTGGAAAGATTGGAGCTAGTCACTTGCTCTTCCTGTCCTGCACCAGTCTGCTTCCCCTGGTTGGTCTGATACGGACCGCTCAGCTGGGCGGTCGCAGTCTGTCTTTTCAGAGATGGTGAAGATGGAGAATCCTCTCTCTCACTGTTCAACAGCACACCCTGATTGTCATCTACCTGGAGATGAAGAAAAACAAGATGTGCTCAGAATCTGCAGCACTGAAATGTTAAAGTAGGGCCTTAAAAATGTGTAAAACCAGCAGATTTGTGAGAAATGTGTAATCTTGGAATGAACTCCGCAGTGCAGCAGCACTTTTTATTAATGAGGAAGGCAATCAAAACAAAAGGTAACAAGTTAGCTCACACAGTGTGCACAGACAGACACACACCTACATACACAATGCTCTCATTACACCAACTTACTTAAGCTTATTAGGCTGTCTTAACAAATCCCTGTACACCACCTCAGACACTAAAATGCCATTTAGCCAGAAAAATAACAGGCTGACTGTAAAATAATGTCAGAACGACAGGTTTTTCTGTTAAGAAAGAAATTAAATAATACAATTTTTTTTTTAAGTTTGGATTTAGACCCAAGGTTTCCTGGCATCCATGTTCATCACCATCAGCATTTTCAGCTCTTATAATTGCCCAAACATTGTTTTTAAGCTTGATCAATAACCTGAATGAATTGCAGGTTTGACAGTGACATTGTTAATATTTAAACTGAGTCAGCTGAGGAGGAAGATGGGTGTTAGGCTGGATTAATGCAGTTAAATGGATACGGTTTGATAAAACTAATCTTTTTAAAGAGCAACAGAGCCACCGCCGCAGCAACCAGTGAACTCACATTGTACATTCTGGGCAGTGATGACACTCTGGACTGCTTGGTCCCAAAGGGTCTGGCTGTGATAGCAGAAGAGAGACGGGATGAGCCCTCAGACCGACGGTAACCACGGGGAAGGCTGGCTGAGCCAGACCAGGAAACAGTTCTGGGCAAGAACTTGTAGACGCCTGGAGTCTGCGGGGCCGTGCTTTGCTCTGCTGCTGCTTCCCAAGAGGACTTCTGTCTATCTTCCTGAGAGTTGTCGTTCTGATGCGATAAATCCTCACCAGCAGTTTTAAGCTCCGGATCAACATAAAAAAATGCTTTCCGTTCACTAGACATGGATAAAGTGGGACTTTTGTTGCTTTTAGAATTTGCGGTCTCGTTCAGCTGTAAAGCTGTAAAATGAGTGGAGATTTGGTTTGTAAGACCATTTTGTGGCTGGGAAAGTTCACAGGTGGACTGGAAAGGAGCTGTGCTGCTCTGGGATTTCACTTGGGTTTGAGAGATCACAGGAAAGCCTAGAGAAGGCATGCCGACTCTTGCTTCATCTAAAGCCGTGGAGGCAAAGTGGATCTCCTCTCCCAAGACTTTTCCATCAGGGACAACCACTGCTCCACCCTGAGAGGAAAGGGCCAACAATGAGTACAGTTATGCCATCTGGCAATATAATAAAAACACCTTATAGGTTATAACACTTTTCACAACTCAGCTGTACTCAAGAAATGTTTTAAAATCATAAGCATTTTTAATCCCATTATTAAAACAGTGTGTGGTGCTCATTAACATCAGGGAGGTAAAACTCAACAGTAGTGTAAACCTACTTGAGCATGGGTTGAGCTCTGGGAGCTAAGAGGAACCGTGGGGCTGAAAGGTGCCTCGGTGGCATAGCTGCGGGCCAGCAGAGCTCGAGTATGTGGTCGGAGATCAGAGCTTGATTTTGATGGAGAAGTTGTTGAGTAAGGACGAGGCGCTGTGTTCCTGGTCCAAGGTGACTGCTGGTATCTGGGGTATTAATATGCAGGGGAAGAGTAACCAAAGGATTACAGGTAGCAGAAAACATGGAGGAAGGACAGGGATCACAACTCACGAGTATATATACAGTTATAAAAAGGTACAGTGCTGTGAAACAGTATTTGACCTCTTGATTTCTTACATTTCTTGCATATGTGAAATGTTTCATATCAAACAAATATTAATATAAGACAAATATAAGCAGAGTATGAATAAAATGAATTAAGGTTAAATGCAAAGTTATCCAAGCCTACTTGGCTCTGTGTGGAAAAAGTAGTTGCCCCCTAAATCTATTAACTGGTTGTTCCACCCTTGACAGCCACAACTGCAATAAAGTGTTTGTGATAACTGGCAAAGGGTCCTTCACATCGCTGCCCACTCATCTTTGCAAAATAAGTTTCATTCAGTCACATTGGAGGATTTTTGTCCTGTTTAATATTATTTAAGAATGAACTTTGACTAGGCCACTCCTAAAGCTTCATGGTTTGTTTTGGTTTTGGTGGACTTGCTGGTGTGTCTGGATCACTGTCCTGCTGTGACCCAAGTGGTCTTGAGTTCTGATGGCCGGACATCCTGCCTCAGGATCTTCTGGTAGAGAGCAGAACTCATGGCTCTATCAATTACAGCAAGTCATCCATGTCCTGAAGCAGCAACAGCCCAGTTCAGTGAAACTGAAATCTGCTTTCTGAAATAAATGTGATTAATCACAATTCATGATTTACTTTTTCCACACAGGGCCAGCTTTGTTATGATAGCTTTCTGCCCTTAATAAATTAAATTATTAAAAAACCTTTTGTATTTATTCAGGTCATCTTTGTCTAATATTATTATTATCTGATCGATGATCTGAAACAAATAAGCCAAAAATAAATGAATAAAGAGTTAAAACAAATTCTTTCATGCCACGGCAAATAGCTGTTTTCATACATTAGGCATGGTTCAAAAATATTTAAGAATTTATTCTTTTTAAAAACAATTGTAGCACAAACATACTTTAGTTTTGCTTCATTCTTCTCAATAGTTATCACAGACCCATTGATCATCTTATCCATTACATGCTCTCTGTCTTGTGATTTAGTTCGAAGTTCAGACTTTGTGCTCCTACGACGGGTTTTCCACTTTTTCAAGTCCTGAAAGAAATACACAACATTAACCAACTACACCACTGCCTGTGTGCTTATCAAAAATTACCCCCCCCCCCAAAAAAGCCACTTCAATTTAGACCACATCTGCATTCTTGACTTAGTTACTGTATTTGTAAGCTACTATTAACCAGCATGAGTATATTCAGATATGCTCTTAACACACTGAGTTTTTTGATCTCTAAACATTCAACTATTTTTCCACTTTTTAAGAGATGATTTATCCAAATTTCAGGAGCAAGACCACCATATTATTGCTAAAACCACTTTCTAGATGGATGCAAACTGCATTTCGTTGCCTTGCACTTGTGACGTGTGCAATGAAAATAAAGTTGATTTTTATTCTATTACTGCTCTACAGGCTGTTTTTTATTTATTTATTCTATTAATGTCATGTCCCACCCTTCTTAGCTCTCAGGTTTCTCCTTAGTACCTGAGGACCTTCCCAACTCAGGAGCTGCTGTCAATATTCTTACTCCATTTGCCATTCTCTTACAACAAGTGTCTAATTTAGCGAATCTTGAATTTGGAATATGAAATGTCAAAAATAAGCTTTAAATTTCAACTTATAAGAATACAAAAGAGGAGTCATTTAAATGTGCAGAAAAAGCAAAATGTGAAGATCTACAATTACCATCTGATGACAAAAATGCTCAAAAGCTTCAAAACACCAAACGGACCGTGAAAAATATTGCTGTGTCAGCATTTATGCATCAACTTACATCCTGCCACTGAGCTTCGGCATCCTTGGCAGCAACGCTACACTTCCTTCTGTTGTCTTGATTCCACAGTCTTGTCAATCCGGTGTCCTGACTTTCATCGTGAGTAGTGTTTGCATCAGGAGCCTTTCGCACAGGGTACACCATCGGGATGTCACTGAGAGATTTGCTCCTGGTTCAGACACACGGGAGGCAAGGCACTTAAACAATGATGGATGACATTATATGATTACACTGCAGCTTCATATTGCATGAAAGTGACACTTCTGAGCACCACGTAGCAGGGTATGCATGATAACAGCCACATTGCTTGCATGCACACACACACACACACACACACACGCGCTTACACATGTATACACAACAGGGTGCAGTTCTGCCAGCTGTAGCAGCACATTCTGCAATGAAATGACAGAATCCTCAGCGAAGTGCAAGCACGAATGTAGCATGCCAGTCAAGTAATGCAAAAGTATTGAAAAAAAATGTAACAGATGTTGCTGTCTGGATAACACAACAGTCATGACTCATAACAGGTAATAACACTGCTCTGGGCAACAGAGGATGTCATACATGACATTCGAATAACTTACAGCAGCATTTAGAAGGTGGTCTATCAAAACAATGACATAATCTGATGGGAGGAACCAAGACTGATTACAAACAGTCCTGTCATAAATTCCACTGTCAAGCCTGTGCCCAGAAAATTAATAGAGGTGATGTGCACCACACGCTCCACCTTCATGAAAAGGGAAACTATTCTGGTGGCATTATTTTGGTTCTTTACAAACTGAATGCAAACAAAAGCATACCTGGATGAAGCAGCAATAAAGCAGTCACGTCAAAGCGGCCTCAGACATTTTTGCTACGATTTTATGTTTAAAACTTTGGAACTTACCAAATCCAGCCAGGATTGACCTGAACTGGTCTCTCAGGCTTGACCTGGGTTTGACTGGCTCTAAAGAACCAGAGAAACAGACATGAAGACTGATGAACATTGTGTGCCTACATGTAGTGGACCTGGTTTGATAAAGCATCTAGCAACATGCTGCATAATATAAATAAATTTAAAAAAAAAAAAAAAAAAGTGGTCAGGACAAGAGGTTAGACCACAAAACACAAAGAGGTGCTGTATGAATGAGACCATGTTTTTGTAATACACACGGCTTCAAGACCACAGCCACTCAAACCCATCTCACACACTAACACACACCAGACAAAATGTTTTTGTACTGCATATAAAATACTCCACGCAGTTTCTTGACCTGTGGCATCATACTTTATTTTTCAGAAGCAATGACATTCACACAGTAAACTGAAAAAAATATTGAAGGCACAGCTCATGTTATAAAGAATGTGAACAAACTAACAAATGCATCACTCAGCAATGTGGCAGGGCAGATAAAACATTTGGCTGGTTTTAAAAAAAAACCAAAACAATGATCTTGATAATTCCATACAATAAATGAGAAAACTGTGCATGTTTTAACATCTTCTTATTAGCTGGATATTTGTAAATGTGTGGAAAGGCTTCAATCCACAACGAGAGCAGTTTGTGGTTAGGATTGTTATGATCGTGTGCTTGTTATGTACGGATCTTCAGGACAGCTGCAAAAGTTCAGGCTTGCGTTCAGGCTTCTGGGGCTCTCCAGATACGAAGTCAACGTCAAACTCTTCTGCAAAAGCCAAGGCTTTACGGCTACAGTCAAAGAAAAGAACAGCAAATATATGAAATGTGTGCAACACAATTAGCAGCAGACCTTATAGACACAGGTCTTACAATGAAGGATTAAAAACAGGATTAAAAAATATACACTGCAAGATCCTAGATCAGCTTTAAATGACATTCTTGCAAACTACTGCTAGCTAATTCCTTGTGCTTAGCAAACTAATATTTAGTTTGCTACAGCTGGCATATAAATCCACCGCTGCGTCACACTTTTGGTTATTTTAGCATCACATCTTCATGTTAGAGTTTAATGCAAGTAAAAACTAAGCTCAAGCCAGTAAAGGCAGCCATTATTTTATTTCTGCTTTGCAAAGCAATCCATGAATTATTTCCAGCTTTAAGTAGTACAACACTGCAATTTTACCATTGTTTTGTATTAGTTTTAAGCATATTTCTTTGTTAACACTGCTTTGAATGATAAAAAGAGACAGACCTCAGGCGCTGCATTTTATGATACCAGGGACGTCTTTGGGAGCCAAGGTAGATCCTGCGTACACGAACCTCCTCTTCAGGCGTCCAATATTGGGGTAAGAAGCGGTCATAATGCAGATTGGCAGATGTCTGATGAAGTGTCTGCTGCATTCGTCTGAAATGCAAGTCGTCTAGCACTGGGTCTGCCTCAGTATAATCGTCCTCCGAGTCTTCCTCACACAGAGCTTGCAGGAAAAGCTCTTCAGTGGCACACTCAGGAGAACAGATAGTGAAGTGGCATTGAGGAGACAGAGGGGCATCTGCAGTGCTGCAGTAAACAGTGATATATCCAAATCTATGTTTAGCCACAGCCAATAGTGATCATAGATAATACAGCTGGAATGAGCTTGAATGGAAGCGGCTCCAAATGTTACCAAGCAGACATTTGATTAATGCCTAAAAGCAAATCACTCTTTAGTTCTTGAGGATATTGTTAGATTTACAAAATTACTTTCATTGTTCATGCAGTGAAGATGCTTTTTATTGTGGCCGAGTAAATAGTAGAGCAGAGCATTTGCATCCATATTTAGTTTCAGGGGAAAAAAAAAAAAAAAGGACCAGCACAAGCAACAACCTGTGGAGTCAAAAATAATGTTTAAAACTACAGTTCCTAGAGTGGCCGCATGAGCCTGACTCCAAAGATAGGTCCGTGCCCATCGACCTCTCAAGTCTGACGTCATTAGTGATTTTGCTCTTTTCAGTGACTTCTTTGGTTCCTAAGCTCAAACACTGCAGCACCACTGAGACTTAAAGATGTCCTAAATTCGCTCAGTTTCAATGTAAGTATCAGTGTGGATTCATGACATTTAATGGAGTTTGAAGTTAGCTTCCTAGTTTCCATGTAAAGATGATATCCTGTGTTGTCACTGTGAGATTTCTGGAAAACTAAAACATATGGCTCTGCTATCACTATGGAGACAAACCTAAACTAAAACTAAACCATTTGCTCGCTATGAAAAATTCCTGATCTTCAGCTTCATGTACCCATTCAAATCTTCATTAGCTTTAGTGATTCTTTTTTGAAGCATTCAAACCTTTGGTGTCTGGCAAACTGTGAGCACATGTGCTGTAGTTAGATTGTGAGATTTTAAACCCTAAGCTTAAATATGCCACAATAACAGTGCTAATAAAAAGCCAGAGAGGCCTATTAGCTTATTTTAGGGTATTGCTTATGTTAAATAAAATAAGATACAAAGGATTAAAACATCTTTTTTTTTTTTTTTTAAAAAGCCTTAATAAACGGAGTAGGCCTTTATAGAGGATGTCTCCCTTTGTGACAACTGTACTGTGGATGTCTTATTAAAAACAAGTCAACCATTTGAGAATTTCACTCCTCAAAACTTAGTTGCAAAACTTCTCAAAGAGTGGATGCTATAAAGCAAACTTTTGTCAGTTACTTCGTACCTATTAGCAGAGGCTGTGTGATGCATGTATAAAACATCCATAAACTATACGCTTCATAGACAACCAATGCTTTTAATAGCCAACATGGTGATAACCCAAGCGCTACAACTGAGCCTTTCAAATGCAGAATACAGAGGGCAAGTCTATGAATTAGGAGCACAAGAACATAGTTTCAAGCACAGAGGTTCCATCAGGGCAAGCAAAGCAAACGGCGCTTGCCCTGTGAGTTCTAACAAAAACACCACGCATCAGTTAAAACTAAGTGAAAGCAATCTCCTTTTACCTCAAGCAGCACTCTGTCAAAACCTTTCATCCAGTTGCTTCCATCTTTATATTACTGCCATCTTGTCGCCACAGTTGGTTAAAGTATCTGGAGGGGGAACAACTCCGCTTGCCTCCAATTTCCATGAAATCTATAACATGTCTTTAGTCTATGGGTGTGTCTGTGTCCTGTTAACAGTGGACTGAGCAGGGAAACAAGCAGCTTTTTCATGTTTTTTGCAAATTGGGGACAAGCTGCCTGCGGCTCTGCTTTCGTTGCTTTTGAGATCAGCTACCATTTGCCTGTTGTGTGGAAACAGCTAGCATTAGCAAGTAAACAAGCACTTATGATAAATTCTCTCTTACTGATACCCTTGACCAGCATCCGATAAAAGATCATTTTAATCACTTCTTTAGCAAGCAATGCAATGCTAATGGAGAGGGAACATGGCTCCTGTCATGTCTGATTTAATAAAACAGGCAAACTGAACAGGTGCTGGCTCCACCAGCACTTTCAGATTAACATGTATGACATCATCTCTGCTTGCCCTTCTGTAAAAGTCACTGCACATCAGTGATTTAAACCAACACTCTTGTCAAAGACTGCAAAATGTAATTTACTCATAGAAAAATCGGATCAGAATTTATAGCAAATGATCCGTGTTGATAGTTTGGGAACTGCTATCATGAGAACGCAGAGGTTCACTTGCCAAACTGACCCTTTGCGGTGACGTGTTACCAAGTCTGGTGCTCATCTCACACGAGCACTCAGCCACTGCTACACTTTGTTCATTAAAAAGATAAGTGAGTAAAATCACTAGCAAGTGTGAAACTCGAGAACCCAGCTGATCTTTACTGACAAGGAATTTAAAAAAGTGACAATATCCAAGCTCAAAAATAATCCTTAGAAGAATAATTTAAGTTGTAACAGACACTTAAAAAAAATAAATAAATAATAGGCAATTAGTCTTGACAGTGACGTTTTAAACAAGTCTAGCAGGCAAAGAACAGCTTAAATACCTTGAAAACAATAACCACCTTGTTTGTGTCATACTAAAGTGACTACTTGTGATGGCTGTGCCCATGAATGGATGCAGACATTGTTCATATTGTTAATTGATTTGGATTAGGGTTTAGTGTGAAGGGAAAAAGCACTCAGCTGCAAATTAGAAACTCCAAACTGTCGGAAACCAAGCAGCCTTTAACAGTTCTGACAAGTGTGAAATTCAATCCAAACCGAGCCTGAAAGAAAAACAACCCAACTGTATTCCACTGACTAAACTCGGGCTCATATTTAAGGAATCCGAACTCCAGCTTCATATAAAGACAGCAGTATGTTATTCTTTTAATCATTTACATTATGCACTCGTCTTCATAATCACACATAAAATAAGCAAGAAGTTAGAAATATAAAAGCTATTTTTTGAAAGGTCGCCTACGGGTAAGTTAGGTAGCAGCAGCGTGTGAGGAATTTTTGTTTGGCCACAGAAACGTCTGGAGCACCTGGTAAACGGACTTGCGAAGCCACTTCCATTCTCCTCTGGTCCTTGTTTTCGTCTGAGTGGTGGGACATAGCCTTTGTTTTGATGAGCTGTCACCTGCTTGTTTTCCATCTTGAATACCTGCTCAGCTTCTGCGTTGCCTCCAAAACCTAGATATCACAGAGACACGAAAATTACCCCAAAAATATACATTTAAATGGGGGAAAATAAAACATGTATGAAAAACAAAAGCTGAACTAAACCTCATCAAAATACAAGGAAGGTTGCACATCAGAAAGAAACCTTTCCTGGATGACTGAGCCTTCACACAGTCAAGCCTTTAGGGAGTATCAGGGCAAGTATTTAACCTCTCCCATCACACACACAGTTATCACACAAGAGTGCAGAATCCATCACTGACATGCACTGAGCCTGATATCAACACTTGCAGACAAGACAAAAAAAAAAAAAAAAAAAAAAAAAAACTTGCATAAAAGAGCAGCAGGTCAGAACTTTGTTGATCCACCAAAATGACATCGATTAACAGTATTAACATGGAATCCCCCAAAAATGTGTTTTCACAAACTTATAATGACACATTTTTGGGGTACATTTCTGTCACTTTAGCAGTTTCAGGCTGAAGTTTCACTTTTGCAAAAGTTTCAAAAGCAGTTAGTGTAAAATCAATGAGCAGAGTTACATTTCAAAAACAAAAGACAGCAATAAAGGGAAAAAAAAAAAAGAAAAACGAATGCCGTCATCAGCTATAATCTCCATAATCTTTCCACAAATTGCAGTGCAGTGTCAAAATATTTAGCAGAAACCAAACACGGATTCCTTCACACCCCAGTCATTGTATCACAAATGTACCTTCAACATTTGGGTGCAGGGCCCGGGAGTTAAAGGAGTCAATGCTGTCTGCAGAGTTACCTCGCCTGTAATTTCTGTACTGACATTCCTCTTCTGGATTTTGGCACAAACTATCGCTGCTGTCTTTCACAGGTACACCACCCTCATCTAGAGCCTGGAGTAGGAAGGGTTAATAGAAGTATAAAAATAAAGTAATACAATCTTTAAATACTTAAAGAAAAAAAGAAAAAAATTACCTTGGACAAGGCCAGCCCCAACAGGCCCTCAAAAGCCTTCAAATTAAGCTGAGGGCCATTGTACAATGTGTCCAGGTGAGCCTTGCGACCCAACCAGTAAATTGTTATCAGAACCTGAGAAAGAATAGACAGAATTACAAATATGACCAAACACACCAACCTACTTCCTTACTTAAAGAAAAAAAAAAAAGAGAAAGAAAGAAAAG
Organism: Perissodus microlepis; assembly: GCF_051167445.1. Lineage (NCBI taxonomy): Eukaryota > Metazoa > Chordata > Actinopteri > Cichliformes > Cichlidae > Perissodus > Perissodus microlepis. The sequence continues at coordinate 23,581,062 of NC_140461.1, forward strand.
ACACTACACTGCTCAAAACAAATTAAGAGAACAGCTGATCATTGCTTTCAGTTAAACTTGAAAGTGAAAACAGGCGTACTACAGATACACCAACAAGACAACTTTCCAAGTGTTGTTAAGACCCCTCTCTTCTGAACCATGTGGAAGAGTCCGGTGATGCTGTAGCAAATGTAAAAGGGGATGCCACTGAAAGAACTGCCAGTTCAGGTCCTACCATCAGGCCCTCATGCCATTCTGATGGAGTCCAATTCTGACAGTTTGGTCAGAAACGTGCTCATGAGCTGCCCGCTAGCTGTCATTTTGTGCTTATGCAAGTAGAACAATTTCTTCCTCCTCACATAAAGCAACTTGGATTGATGCCCTTCTATGGCCCGTCTAGCTCTCCTGGTGAAAAACCACCCGTCTCCTGTGATCTCCTCCACACTGTTAAAAAACAGCAAACCTTGTGACAGCACAGCCTGAATGAGCTGCAGGTCCATCGTGGGCTACCAGTAATGTCAAGGACACTAGCAGAGAGCTAAACTACAGGAAACTCAGTCAGGAGGGATAAACGCAGCGAGCAGTGGTCTACAGCCCCCACCTGTAACACCACTCCCGGTTAATTGGTTCTCTTGTTGTTGCCTGAACCTGTTTGACGACAGTTTATGCTTCCTAGCTGAAATTTAACTGACTTTGCTCAAAACTGTGATGATCGAATGTGCCTTTATTTCTTTAAAGCAGTGCAGTGAGAGAAAGAAAAAGATGATGATGAAGAGGAGGAAAATGAAGAATTGAAATATGCACCTCTGAATTGCATTCAGTTTTTTTGCCATGTGTGAGAATCAATTTTTCCTTTAAAGAAATCACTAGTTTCACTTCTGAATTTCAGCCATCAGTGTCAGTATCAAGGTGCACCAACGAAGCTACTTCGATTTTCCAAGTAAAACGATGTTCCACGACTCACTATAATAATTCCTTTTTCAAAAGTAAGCAATTCTGTTTGCCATATTAGACTGTTGGCGCCATTATAGCTGCAATTAGTTTTATTTTCCCCTAATTTGTACAAGCAGAGCGTAAATAAGCATTCGGGGCTTATGTCAAACTTAATTAGAAGCATAAAATGTGTTTCTTTCTCTCCAGTTCTCTCTCATGCCAAGGAAATTACTTCACTGCTTGCAACAGATCACAGGTTAATCCTATATTAGCTATGCATGATTCCATTTTATTTAATAAAGCAAGAAACCCATAATTACTCTTGGCTTTTCAAAAAGTCCTTATAAAAAGGGGAAAGTAGATGAAAATTAACAGAAGGTTGGATTAATAAAAAAAAAACTACTCTGATGTACATAAACCCTGAATCTCATCTAAATAAATATTATTTAAATATTTTTCTTAAGTCATACAATTTTTTGAATGTACTCACAAAAACAAAATGAGAACTTTAAAGAAAAGATCTGATGGATTATATAAAAGACCAAGTGTATTTTGTATTGTGTTTTATTAACATTTTTATTTTAATTAAATGGCGTGCAACAGTTCATGCTGGTGTGCTGCAGTGTTTTGGTAAACTGTTCCAATTGTCCCAAATTCACCCCAAGTGGTGCATTTAAAAGAATAATTAACTAAAAAAATACAAATAAAAAGAAGGCTACACCCAGTTCAGTGACTGTAGACTGGAGGAAAAAACAAAACAAAACCCTCCGTCCGGGGTTAAAGTTCACAGCTACTGTGCTCAGTTCCACACACAGTTAAGAGGCAGTTAAGATGGGAGTTTCCAGACGGCCTCTGCCACTTATGTATTCTGATATTTCCATCACTCTAAACTCTACGAAGGCTTTAACACCAGACTCCTGGGATTTGCCTCAACCTCAGCAGCCCCTCTTCAAGGCCACCTTATTTGTCATACTTCTGAACAAGTCTTCAGCATCAGTAGTTCAAGCTAATATATTGATGGACACTGCTCCCTTTATGGCTTTATACCCAACTCATTTACCCAGAAAGGAAAAGACACCCCAACAAGAGAATAACGACTTACATTTTTGAGTCGTCTGTTGCCTTCGTCACGCCTAAAATAAAAATTCAAGACAGAAATAAGTACTTAAACAAAAGAGCCAAACATCTGCTGCTACAATTTACATTTCGATTGCGTCACTGAAAAGTCCCAGTGAATGAGATAACTGTGAAGGAAAAAAGTTACAGTGACATCTTAAGCCTTCTCATTTGCAATCCTCACTAATCAGCAACTTATCAGGTTTTATGGAGAACAGGCCATCAGCTCATATAAAGGAGCAGCTTGTTAGTGAAAGTGCAGACATTTATTAATGCAAAGCAGCACGTTCACTTTTATCTTTTTAAATACAGACACTGAAAACTAGTCAGTGGTAACTATAACCTACGCAGAAAACATTAGGCCCTCGTGTATTTTGCCAATACACAGTGGTTCTGCTCATACTGTATTTATTTTATTCTGTATATGCCATTTGTTTTGATTTTCTTGCTTTTATAGCACCGATGTGGGACCGTACAACAATTTCACTGTACTATTGTACAAAGTATCACTGTGCAATTGCAATAAAGTTAGAGTTAAAGGTCCAGTTGCAGAGGTATGTGTTCATGCAACTTCACCTGAGTGTCACACGAGTGGAGATGTCCTGCAGGTCACCTGGATGAAACAGCTGGGATTCATTTAGTCCCAGTTTCTCGCAGGCTTTCAGGAAAACATTCACATTATCCTGAAATATCAGAAAAAAGGGAAAAGAAAAAAAAAAAAAAAAAAAAAAAAAAAGCATGAAAAACTAGAGAAACCGTTGATGTTTGTTCTGATAAACTAGTAATGACCAACTCCAGCCTTAAACGGTTAAAATCCACCTCATCCAAACAATTCTCCAAGTGAGAACAGCTGGGAGTACAACCTACAACCAGTTCTGATTCATCATTAATCATCTATTCATCTGTCAAGAAACACTCAGTAGATATTATCTAATAAGTAACCCATTTGTTTAGAAATCATACTTGCTCTGTTCAACCACTACAGCAGGCAGGATTACAGCCAAGCACAACTCTAGAGCTGCAAACAGATCTATTTAGATTAGCTTAACATATCCTATCTAGTTGTCTGTCAATGTTAACACAGCTACTCCTAAAGGTCACCATTATCATTTTTGAAGTAGTTCAGTACGGTTCAAAGTATTGAGAAACCACTCATTTCTTTACATTTTGCTTCCAGGATTTTCTTGTCACTTGTAAAGTTCTTGTTTTCCTGTCTTTCAAAGGTTTTCTGTCCACTCGTTTTCAGTTCAGGTCTTGTACCTTTCTTGCACCACAAGGCAATTTGAAAATGTTTGTCTACAGCAGGGTCTGAGAAATGCACATTCATTGGACTTTCATCAAATGAAGCTGGAATCTAATTTTACACCTGATTTTTAAATTCTAATCATCCAGTAATAATCTCACAGCGATAAAATGTAGGAGGCAGAAAACTGCAGTTTTCCAAATCTTAAATATAAAGGATCAGAAAAGGCAAACATAAATATCTCAGTTCAGGCCTGGTCCAGTCTGAATCTGTGATCTTTATCATTTTTGGATCCGTCCTGGTAGGCAAGACCCTATAAACCCTTTGGTTCTGGGTTGACCCACCAACTGATTTAAAGATATTTCAGGGGAGAAACATACATCGAGACCAATACTCTAAATTTGTTCCTTTTTCAAGTGTTTGACATAACTTAACGACTGAATCTTAAGATGAAATGTTCAGAACAAACCATCTACAAATACATTTAGAGCTGTTTTCAGATTTTAAAGTAATTTCAACCTGAATTTCATACTCGAATCATCTCCAAAATCCAAATGTGAGACATCTGACTGCTTGAGTGTGACCACTTATAATACGAGAAATGATTTACCATTGATCAGTGTGTAACGTATAGTAAGTGTTTGCATTGTGTTGTGACTGTCTGACAGCCTGATGGCACAGAGTTGGAGCTACAAAGGCGGATTATATAGATTTTATTCTGAGCTGATAAATATGCAAGGTAATCACATTCTCCATCCTTACACATTAACGCATGAAAAGCGCTCATGTTAAACACAAAAATAGGACACTAACATCTAACTGGGCCTCAGTGTTTGTAAAAACGTAAACTTCAGCAGACGTTTACTCCACTTTGAGCTTTGTGACTTTATAAATGAGGAAATGAACTGGGGTGTCACACAGCAGGTTCATGTGCAGCAGGAGGTTAGGAGTCAGAGAGAAACTCAGTTTGTTGAAGAAAACCTGCTCGCTGCCAAGTTAAGTTCACAGACTTTATATACGGTAATCGACTCAGGTAAAGTTAGCTCTCTTTCTGGAAACTGAAAGCATTACTGAAGCAGTTTGAGAGCATCTTGACACAACAGAACAAAAAGGCAGCCAACATCCAAAGAATTTTGGTAGACTTCAAGAAGACTGGACAGCTAGTCCTGAAGACCAGTCAAATAAAAGTTTGCCTAAAAGCACTCAGGCTATGCTCAAGAATAAAGGTGCTCATACCAAATATTATCTTTCAAGCATGTTAGAATTGTGCAGACTCTGTTTTTGCCTAATATACACCGTGTTTCTGTGTATGATTACATGCGTTTCAACAGATCACTACAACCATTTCTCAAACTAAATATGAAAACATGATTATTATGTTGATGATATTAAAACAGTCAGAGGTGGATAATTTAGCAGCCTCTATTGGTAAATAAACAAACTGCATAATTTATTTAAAATAATGATCAATGTTTTTGTCCCCATTTGTGCATTTTAGCATGTAACAATTCCAACTCCCATGTAACAAAATATAATAAAGACTGAAAATTCACTATAAATAATGCCAAAGCTTCAAAGGCCGGACAGAGGATATTTATTCTGTTCAAAGAGTTTCTCGATAGGTGTCGATGTTGATTTTTAAATTGTTTAATTTGAAGTTATCAGATTAAAAACAAACAAAAGCTCCATTATTGCTCTTTAGGTTGTGAAAGTAAGAGCCGAACCTCTGCTGCATCTCCCTCTCCCACCGCCATCACCACCAGTGCATCGATCCCTGAGCTCCATCTATTGGGCCCTGTTGGGAGCCTGAAATTGATCTTTTCCTGGTCTTGCTTTGGGCTGTTTTGGCAATTATACTTGTATGAAGCTATTGAGAAACAGCCTGAAGCCAAAATAAAAATCTTCATTTGCATCAGTGCCCAATAAAAACAAGCTGAAACTTTGCAGTTGGTTGAAATGCACGTTCATGTTTAGTCAGACTACAACAACACTGTCTCCTTGTGCCTGCAACAGGAAACCACACAATGTTTCAACACTTCCTGGCTAACAGGTGTCTTTTTTGTTTTCTTGCATACTCTGATTATGCACACGTCATACAGCTGAAGTGTAAACTCACCAGACCAGCGATTGGAGTAGACAGCCTGTTCACCCTCTTGATTATTCCGGGTTTCAACTGATTAATTAGGCTGCGAGTGAAGACAATTAGCAAACAGATTACAAAATATTCCAGCCACAAAAGATAAGAACTGGTAAACAGTCCTAATTTTGACTTCCATTGGCAGACGGCATTTTAGATAAAGAACCACAAATTTTTCTTTTTTAAGCCATCATCCTAAAATCAACTTCTGGGTTAACCAGCAAACATCAGATTTGTGCGTCTGCACTTGTTAATTTATGGGTGTTTATCTTTGCTTACTTTTAAAGATACTCAGCAACCTCCAGACTGCAGTTTTGGATGCTACTGTTTTTAAAAAATTGTTTCAAGGCTGCTTAAGGCAAGCTGGCATATTAGCCTGCATACACTCACTAATAATAGGTCTGCATGATAATTATCTTTCAAATTAATTCTTACAGATAAAAGTTTGACCAAAGTAAAACTGCAAAACACTTAAAGTTTGAGCATCATTACTTACTCGCAAAGCAGGACTCCGTTCTCTAATGCGGCACGGAAGTCACTGCATCCAAACGACTTTCCAGTCACTTCCTAAAGAGGGGAGGAGAGAAAAAAAAAAAAAAAGTCAATTATTTGCGTTTCTTTGCTTAATAACTTTTTTTTGGGAAAAGTTGAAGTTAACAAGAGTGCAATTAAAAACACAGCTGGAGGTCCAACAAAATGAAAAATATAGGCTGCAGTGTGGCATGTACAACTTCATTTTCAGACTCCTTTTGTTTGTTTCTTGTTGTTTTGGCAGCGCGCCTTTACTAGAAAGAATGAACAATAAAATGGACCGAAAACACTGGAAAAAAAGAAAAGAAAAGAAAAAAAAAGGCACACAGGACCGACTGGTATGTCGTTTTGACCAGAACCGACAATATCACCACACCAGTCCAAATGTACTGGAAAAAGCTTGATTCACGGCAGCTCAGCTTCACATGCGCCGCTAATGGATTACTGCTAGATGACACACTTTCAGAGGTCTTTTCCAGTTCACGTCAATCTCAATCAGAGCTTTTTTGGCACCCCACAATGGACCCACAGCCTATTAGGCAGTGACATTCAGGTTTGGAACAAGTGGTCAAAACCAGTAAGTAACAGAAATAAGCATGACTGTATGAATATGTATGACTGTATATAATTCATGCTACATTTTAAAAAGGTTCCAACATGCTTAAAATAGTACCACATACTTCTACAGTACTGACACCAACACCATATATCCACCACTGTCTATATAAACTGGTGTAAACCAGCACATTAATGATTAAAGTATGTTAAGTGCTTGCAGAGTTCAACTATTAAAGATGATATTTGCCCTTTATACAGTCACCCATTATTTTAGCTATCACAAATATTCTAATCACCCAATCACATGGCAGCAACTCTGTGCATTTAGGCATACAGACAAGGTCAAGAAGACTTAAGTTCAAACCAATCATCAGAATGTGTAAGAAAGCTGACATGGTTGACGCAGCCAGACGGAGCTCTGAGTGTTTCAAGAACTGTGGATCTACTGGGAAAATCCCACCAGATCTTCTTGTGGACCTCAGGAAGAATTAGCAGTTGCTGTGGTAACAACTAATGGGTGCCTAAATAATGAATGCTATGCTTTACAGAGAATGGTCTGAAAAACAAAATCGCCATTGAGCAGCAGATCTCTGGGTAAAAATACCCTGTTGATATCACAGGTCAGCTGGAGATGGCCCGACTGCTTCAAGCCGATAGGATGGAAACAGTCTCTCAAATGACTACTGGCTACCGCCATCAAGGTACGCAGAAGGTATGCTTTGTATTAACAGTTTAGGCTGGTGGTAATGGTTTAAAGGTATGGGGGATATTTTCTTGGCACACTTTGGGCTGCTTGATACCAGTTGAACATCATTCAAACACCACAGCCTACCTGAGTATTCTTGCTGACCATGTCCATCCCTTTGTGTCCATCATGTGCCCATTATCTGATGGCTGCTTCCAGCAGGATAAAACCCGATATGAAAAACTCAAATCATCTCAAGCTGGTTTATTTAACATGATCATAAGCTCACTTTACTCAAATGACCTTGGCAGTTACCAGATCTCAGACCATTAGAGCACGTTTGGGATGTGCGGGAACAGCAGAGTCAAATCAAGAAACCGTGTGATCGGAGCAAAATCTCGGAGATGTTTCCAGCACCTTATTTAATCCATGCCAAGAAGAATTAAGTATTTTGCAAGCAAGTTATACCAGTATAGCAAGTTGTAGCTAATAAAGTGGCCAGTGAGTGTATACACACCACTTTGTGTCAAAAACAACTATGCGAAAAACATTAGGAAGCCATAGTTTCAGTTGAAGTTAATTAAAAAGACAAAAATATACACACACTACCTCTTGTAGTTGTTGCTGTCAACTATAAGAGTAAATTAAGTGAGTTTGTTAAGAGCAGCTAAAATATTCTCCAGCTGCCACATAAAAACAAATAATTACAATACATCTACAGAGAAAAGCAGCCATAAAATGTATGTAAACAAGCATTCACACAACCACTCAAAAGTTGTTTTTGCTCTGAACAACAAATATAGCATAACCTATGGAAATGATTTGACATGGCAGGAGCAAGAACAAGGCAAGCGGGGCTTTGTAATGAGGACATAAAAATGGGACTATTAAGGTTCGGCTCCATAACTAACACGGGGCCCCAAAAGGCTATTCTTCTCACTAATTAGTCCCCCCAGGAATCCACAATTACAATTCATTTTTAGTAGAATCGGGCGCTGGGTACAGAGCGAATGCGTCTCAGTGGAATCAGACAAACAATGCAGCGCAAGGTTAACACAATAACACACAATGCGGCTGTGCCTTGGCATGCCGTCTGTTCTACAGCATCAAACGCGTAACGTGGTCATTTTAATGAACAATAGTCCCCGAGAAACCACAAATTAAATGAATTTTATCCGTGTGCAACTCGCAAACCTCGCCAGATTGATTCATTTGTCTAAATAGAGTGTCTCCGAGCCAAAAAAGGATCAAATGACCCCGGGTGGGAGAAAAACAAGCATCATTACATGTAGTCTTTAAAATAATGTATTATTAAGAGCTGCAATGATCCGCCAATTAATCCGCAGCAAGTTGCTATCAGGAAATAAAGCAGGAATTTTTCAAAAATGCCAAATATTCACTGGTCAAACATGGGGTTTGTTAAAAAATAAAAATGAGAAAAGACCCGAATTACAGTCAATTTGTTTCATCTTAATGAAGGGATGATGGTGTTATTCTAAATGAGGAGAATACATGCTGGACAGCAGGAGGGGGAATCTTCTGCTTCTCCAAGAAACTATGACGTCATATCAAATACCCCGATTCATTATAATTTCTCCTCGAGTACAGCAAACACTTACATGATGTTGCTGCCAGTTCTGTGCCAATGATAAAACAGTTTGGATGCTTGAATATATGGAAGCTTATTATCCCCCAACCTGTAGCTGGAGATATTAGTGCCAACACGTTCCCATTGTGATCTGGCTCAAGGAACGGTGCATTTACTTGTTTGCGAGCAGCAGGCCTCGCTATACTCCCGTCTAACACATATCGGTTCACCCGTTCTTTCATCCGTCAGTGCAGGAAAATAGACGTGCAAAACTGGCACGGGCTTTCTGCCAAGAGAACCCTGCACAAAATTCTCATAATGATCTGCTCGGACACAAGTGACATTAATGGTCCCATTTAGAGTTGGTCGACGTCCAGTGCCCACCATCTACAAGTTGTAGCCATCGGTTATGATTTAAGGATCACAGTTTCTAGTTTGGACAGGAGCAGCCTGAAATAACCTAGAAAATGCACCACACTGAAACCACATCCTCCACAATGCATGCAAGGCAAAGCCTGCCTGCCTGCACCACATGCCAGGGTAGCGTGCAAAGTGTTACATTTAGCAAATTTAACCCATGCCTTATATAATATCAGCACACTGATACTAAACAAACCTCAAGTAAAGTGTGCACATTATGATTTTCCAGCTTCTTTTAAATATTAACGATTTATATGCCTTTCCTGTATTTGAATTTACCTCTGAAGCCCTGAGACCTGCAGTCAAATACTTTCTGAGCAAACAGACTTCTCAGATAGGTAAGGGTCATAAAAAAAGCCCTGAGTCTTATCAAGGCACAGTTTGCCTTTGAAACGAAAGATTAAGTATGCAAAAGATGCCACGCTTGATGTTTGAGAGCACAGAGCCTCAGTCAGTTTAAAAGTGTATGAGTTTATAGTGAGTTTCAACGATACAAATTATGCACAGGTGCTTTTGCATGGCTGCTTCTGGTTAACGTTAGATTTCCTGACTTCACAGCGGGTTAAAATAAAGCGACATCAAACCTTCTTAATTGCTTGTAATTAATTGTCTGCAACAAGTGAAGAGAAGCACGTCTTAGAAGTAAATAAAGGGAGAGGAAAGAGTGAAGAACTGAACCTGCAGCTACCTCAATCCAGCGTTTGGCCTCGTTGAATGCGTCTGCACTGCTCACACTGGTCTGCTGACGCCACTCCATCTTAGTCTTCTGAACAACTCTAACGAGAGGGCAAAAAGAGGCGAGAATCCGTTACATTCATTAATTACGGAGCACGGAAGCCACGAACCTGCAGCAAGCCTTTCAAATAAGGTCAATTAGTATCAGCACACACCCACATCCAAGTGATACTTTAAGAAAAGGCACAGTAATAATTTCTGCCTGTTTGGTCACCTTACGCTGTGGCTTGGCTGCTCACCGGTGAAAGTCTTCCGCTAATTGACACCCAGTTTAACACCGGACCGTCCGTACTCCTGCCACCCCGGAGCCCATCACTGACAGGTTCCGCTTATTGGATGAAGTGTAGCGGAAGGTCTCCGCCCACTAAAAAACTTTCAGGCAAAGTTTGAAGCGAAACCAAAGATGAGCCGAGGAGGGGAGCGTAGACTCTTCATCCCCCTGCTGGCCAGCGGCTGCACTGCACCACCAAGAGATGAGGTTTTAACATTTCAAATACTGAAGAGCCTAAATAATAACAAAAAGTAGATAAAGATAGATAAATACATTAAATAAGGTCGTTTTTAGCGTATACAGCAGAGTATAATGTCTTATTTTTTTACATATCAAGCTTTCTAGGTGGAATTCATTTCCCAGTGTGATCATAGTGATGCAGTTCTGATGGAGAATATATATCTCTCTTGGCCTAAGATATCAAAATGAAATGAACTGTGTTTAAAGTATAAAAGCACCCCATTGAATTATCACTTTGTATCGGTCCTTATTTTAGTTGCATATCAGTGACACCACTGAGAGTCTATAATTTAACCCCTCAGATACATACATACATCCATGTCTACATCCATCCATCCATATCTTTACCAGTCCGGCAGCTCGAGCTGGAGCTTATTCTGTCTCTCATAGGGCTTGAGGAGAAGTACGCCTCTGGACAGGTTGGACAGTTCATGACAGGAAAGACAGATAACCGCTCACACTTACATCAGCGACCTATTTAGAATCACAAATTAGCCGGGCGTGCATGTCTTTGGACTGCAGAAGAAACAGAGCACCCGCAGGTTATCCACACAGGCAGAGGGAGAACATGCAAGCTTCATGCAGGAAGACCCCGAGAAGACAGTATATTTAAAAACCAGACTCTTCTTGCAACTACTGCATTACTGCGCCATCCACATGGCTACATACCAAATACAAACTGTCATCTGCAGTGCATTCAGTGGCACTTATTGAGCTTGCTTTCTCTCTTCTAGTTGATCCAGACATCACGTTCGATCACACAGTATGCAGAATGCAAGCCATGTAATCCATTAACTTCAGAGGATGGCTATATTTAAATAGCAAATGTGCAAAATTATATATTTGCATTGGGTACAGATAAAAAATAATCTCCTTCTCTTCTTTAATTCCATTTGTCAAAGTTATTTTCTGTCAGTCTCTGTAGCACCAGCCCTCTGCCGTACGCAAAACATGACAGTATCATCAAGGGCAGGTCTCTTCACCAGCTATGTCTATGAATAGAAAATTGTTTTTCTTTCTTTTTTTTTTCCTTTTTATTTGCACATCTGAAAGCATAATGAGAACAGGGTGGACTGGCCTCATCTTGTATTACAGTACGTGCTTACTCCAATCTAATTTTCTGCCAAATGCCTAAGGAGGTGGACTGTATAGGAAACTGTGATGGAATCACATAATTGTAAAGTAAAATGAGGTGCAGAGGTGTAGGACACTGTAGAAAACTTAATGAGATGCCTATTAAGAAGAAAGAACATTATGTGAATCAATAATCTTCACACACCTTCCATTTATTACCTAAACTGGGAAATTAAAACATAATTTCCTGAACCACCTGATATGCACACAGAACAATAGGGATTATCTTTTTTCCCCACCTTTGTTTTGGGGCTTCAAACATAAATCCTCTGTTGCTCTTTTGTGAGAATTAAGTAAGGCTGGTCTCAGTGTTCTGATATTTTACAGAAGAATTTTCACACTTAAAAAATTCTGTGCACTGACCATCTTTAGAAATTCAATCAAGGCTACAGCCACAGACATCAATTTTCCACTCATTTTTGAAAACAACAGGAAACTTAGAAGCAGCGGTGACTGAAAAGGCTGCCTCTGTTTCTGCACATTCAGAGTGGTATTTATGTACAAAGGTTTTTCACCTTTTGTGTGGTTCTTGATGGAAGCTTGAATTACTCTAGGTTGTTAAATTCCTGCCCTGATGAGGCTTTATGTAAGATGCTGGCCACTGATTTATGTTCTTCATGAATAAAGTACTCTATCCAAGATGAAAAACAACAATGGTACTACACAACCCCTTTCACAAGTGCTGCACACTTGAAAAAGCAGAATGGCTCTTCATCTTTATTACAGGCATGAGGGTTTGTTGCACATACTGATCCATTGATTAGATAAGGAATAGGATTATAAGCCCAAGTACGAAATACTCATCAACTACAAGGATGTAAATAACATCACTGGTCCTCTGATGATCCATTTACATTGTGTATATAAAATGATAAGATGTGTGTTTATTGTGATTGTTCAAGAACACCTGGTCGATAAATAGATTAGAATAAAGCCCAAAAGGCTAATCTCTTTAGTTCTAATATATGCTAGATGAATGTTCAGTGAATGTTTACAGAGCATCCAGAAAGTACTCACAGTGCTTCACTTGCTCCACATTATGGCATGCTACACCCTTGATTTGTTCCAAAATTGAATACATTAATTTTTCACCTCAAATTTCTACACACAATACCCCGTAATTACAAAGTGAAAGATTTCTGCTTGAGATTCTTGCAAATTTATTGAAAATAAAAACAAAAAAAAGTAACCTGTACATAAATATTCACAGTCTTTGTTCAGTACTTTACTTTTTTACAACAATTACAGCCTCAAGCCTTTTTGGATATGATGGTACAAGCTTGGGATGGGAAGCATCGCGCATGAGCATTTTCAGATCTCTTCAGAGATGTTCAACAAGGTTCAAGTCTGAGCTCTGGCTGGGTGGCTCAAGGAGATTCACAATAGTAGCCACTCCTTTGTTATCTTTGTGGTGTACATCAAGAGTGTCTCTGTACATTGCCGTATTCATCTTTACCCCGATCCTGACTAGTCTCCCAGTTTGTGCTGCCAAAAAACATCCCCACAGCATGATGCTTCTGCAACCATGCTTCACTGTAGGGATGATATTGGCCAGGTGATGAGTGGTCCCTGGTTTCCTCAAGACATGATGCTTGGCATTCAGGCCAAAGAGACCAATCACTGTTTCATCTGACGAGAGAGTTTTGTTTCTCATGGTCTGAAAGTCCTTCATGTGTCTCTTTTGCAAACTCCAGGTGGGCTGTTGTGTGCCTTTACAGACTTCTGCCTGGCCACTCTACCATACCGGCCTGATTGGTAAAGTGCTGCAGAAATGGTTGTCCTTCTGAAAGGTTCACTTCTGTCTTTAGCAGAGCTGGTGGCTACAAACTTCTTCATTTTATGGAGCTCACTGTGCTCACTGGGACCTTTAATGCTGCAAACATTTCTGTGTGCCCTTCCCCAGATCTGTGCCTCAACACAATCCTGTCTTGGATGCCTACAGACAATTTTTTGGACATCATGGTTTGGTTTGTGCTCTAACATGTACTATAAACTATTAGACCTGTATAGATAGATGTGTGCATTTCCAAATCATGTCCAACAACTGAATTTACCACAGGTAAGACTCAAATTGAGCCTTACCACAGGTAAGACTCAAATTGAGCCCCCTGTCCTTTGGAACCAGAAAGAAAAACCTTCCATCTTGGAAAAAGCTTAAAGTTACTTCTTCATCAGACCCTGAACCCTTGCTGCTGTTATTCTGCTATAGTCTCAGGCTGCTGGAGGATTTCCCATGATGCACTGAGCATTTCTTTTCCACTCACCCTTTTCACTCCCCAGGTGTTTAGAGACCACTACTTAATGTCATGAAATTGTGTCTTCTCTCTGCAATAGTGTGTGTTTTGTGCCTTTTTTTCTTTTACTTTCCCCTCACCTCCTAACTTGTTGTGTTTGATGGCTGACCCTCTCTCAGCCTGCCTCTGGGAGAGCTATCTTCCTGTTACACGGGAGTTTTTCCCTCCCACTGTTGCCAAGTACCTGCTCATAGGAAATCATCTACTTGTTGGGGTTTTCTCTCAAAGGTAGTAGATCTTTACCTTCCAGTATAAAGCACTTTGAGGAGACCGTTGATGTGTTTTGGCCCTGTATAAATAAACTGAACTGAATGTAAAGATGTAATGCCTAGTAAACTACAATTAGTAGTTTGAGTAATCACTATACTGAAATCACTGTAAAACGATCCAGGAGCTTATGATGTAATAAGGAGTCAAGACATTATGCTAAATAAATAATATACACATAATTAGCATAATTATATTTTGGGGAGTGACAAAATAAATCACTTTTAAAAAATGATTTACCGTTCAATTGTTTGGTTTCAGATTTTATAAGTACAATGCCTTTAATGATTCTGCTCTCTGTCTTTGAGTCCTTTTTACAAATGTGTCCTGAATTTATTGATGCATGAACAGCTAAATATAAAAAAGAAAGAAAAACTACTGCAAAAGTAATGCATTACATTTTACTTATGTTATGGGTCCATATGAATGCATCAACTTATCATAGCCGATGAACTAATCTGTTGCACTGGGCTGCCACTGGGTGTTGCTGTAACTCTGCATCTGCATGGCTCAACTGGAGGGGGTGGTTTAGGGTGGATGAAGGGGACGGGGAAAGGGAGAGTGAAATGGACAATGACGACAGTCTGATTTGCCTCCACATAACGCAGTTATTTCCCATATTTTCCATTTATGTGTTCCCCTGGGTCCAGTCCAGAGTGAGGTTAAGAGTAATGTGATGCTGCTCAGAATACTCAATTTTCAATTATACCCGCCATCATTACTGTTGTCAGAAGCTGCGAAGTCAACAGCTAATATGTCCTCCATTATTATTTTTATTTTACAGGAACTGAAGAGAAAACCAAGGGAATTTTGTACCAATAAAATATTCTCCTTCTTTCTATTTATTACTTTATTTATTATTTATATTACCTCATGCTGTTTTTTTAAAGCATCTCAGCTGAATTTCTAATGGATAACTGTTTTACGCAATATGTTTATACATAGTGTTTTTTTAAACATAATTATCTGATCATTAATGAAATGTAATTCATTTTTATTTTTTTAAAGTTTAATATTGGTATAAATATATAACACCAATGGAAAATGCTTCTCTCTATGTATAGCTCACTCTCTTTGTTGCTCAGACACTTTTTATCAGGAACTTCATCTAAATTCATCATACCTCCTCCTCCGTCTCCGACAATCAAACTGTTACTCTCACACACTGCTCATGGTGGAAACTGGTGGCATCAACCTGATATGTCTGTCTTCATAACTAATGTACTATATATTGGCTTTTTTACACAAAGAGTGAGAGCTTTACAGTAGTAATGTTATACTTGGAGTATAGACTGCATTAGTGAATCATTAGGGTCCTGCACTTAAATCTGAGATCATTAGCTGGAGGGTTTGCCAAGAGTGCTCTTCTGTGAACTGCATAAAAAGGCAGAGAGAGGAAGAAGTTTCCCCTTACAAGTGTGGTGATTGTTTACGTATTTTATCCAGATATTCATGCATACTGGAATTTTAAAAATGCATTAATTAATTTAATATGTTTTTTTTTTTTTCATTTGATATTGCCTCCACAAATTAATTTCTATACATTTCTTTCTCAGCAAATGGAAGAAGACTGGTTCAGTATATTCAGGTGTTATCACACCTAGCCACCTTACCAACCTTTTGCCTTATTTTCCTGCTTAAAAACATAAAAAGTTCTATTGTATAAGACTGCAAGCATTAAAGTTAAAATGTTATGACCTTTTCTTTAGGTAGTTTAGTACTATGACCATAAAGATTACAAAAAATACTTAAAAAGGTGACAATTAATAGACACAAGAATGGCTGTTAACAACTACTTACCTTCTCGTTTTACAAATAACATATTAATGATTTCCAGATGAGTAAAACAGGTTTAAAACAGTGATCTGGACGTTTTGGTGACTGAGGACTTTATAAAGTGGATTAAATCATAAAATATTTAAATATATCCACGATTACAAGCTTTAATGATTCCTTAACATCAAGGTTTAGCCATAATACAGTCTGGCTTCTTCACCTCCTCTGCCCTCTCTTCCCTACTGTCTGGTCTATGTTGTCTCTGCCAAGGTCTGAAACACTATCACAACAGGATGTGGGCTGGGATAACACTGAGAGTGCTTCCTCTGCAGTGCCAGTCACCTGGGAGATTTTCCAATTATCATTGCATTTTAATGTAACTTCTGAGTCTCCGGCTGTGCTGCAGCTCAAAAGAACCAAAGAGTGGCTGTATCATGGGCATTTGAGGGAAAAGGCAGGATTGATCTTATTTTGTCTTACTGCTTGCCTCTAAAGTGGTTTTGAAGTATAGTGTCCTTTAATGTAAGGAAAATAAGTAGCTTGTGCGTCAAGATGTTACATTCTGCAGCCGAGTGTCATCAACATAAACATTTTTTTAAAGGGAAATTGCTGTAGGTCCCTCTTCAAGAGTCAAAATTATTAAAGGGTGGGTGAGTATCTAGTTCCTTAGGAAAACATTCTACAAAAATGTTAATTAAACTGATTTTCAACTCAGTTTAATTAAAATTTCAAATAAAATTAGTACAAGCAAATAGTGGAAATACCAATATTGCATAGGATCACCAGTCTAAGCTCCTGTGTCATGTCATGTTAGGAAGATAGACAGAAATGGAACAACACGCAAACCACAAAAACAAGTAATGAACCAGAATCAAAAAAAAAAGTAACACAAATAGGAAGAGGAAGACAACACGGGAAGGGAGACAATCCAAACAGGTCAAAGGGAAGGACTAAAGTATCTGTGTGTTCTGTGTGCTCTAGAGTGACTGGGGTTGACACACAGGTGGAAACAATGAAAAGCAAGTCAAACTAATGACGGGGGGGGCAAAAGACATATGAGAAAACGAACTTTCAAAATAAAACAGGAAGTAACCTTTAAACAATTAACAGAGGAGTAAGACTAATACTAAACATGAAGACGGAGACACATAACACAAAAGACACAAGACGACCAAAAACTACAATTTAACCCCTTCACCACTGCCAGTCAGAAACAACTATGCTTTAGCAATTTGCCAATAGCTAAAATATAGCCTTTAGCACCAACTAACCACATATACTTGGAGAGGAGGAAAAAATGGATATACTAACTTCTCTTGGTTATCAATTTCAGTTGGGTGGTGCACTTTTCCAGTCAGACAGAGGAATAAGCTTTAGAAAAGCATTAGAAGAAGAAGCAAAAGAGGAAGTAAGATGCAATCGAAAAGTTGCAGGACTACCCTGGATCCCTGTGATGTGCCAGTGAAGGGGCAACAGCACAAAGTAAGCTTTTATTGATTATTACAATGTTGACTGTATTGTTGCTGTAAATATGCTGTGGTGATTTATTGATTGTCACTATGTGTGTTGAAACTGTTTTGTTTGGGGTGATTGCTGACCAGCCTGGTAGTTGTTACTGTTTATATTCATCATGGTCACACGAAAAAGTTTCAGCTGACTTTAGTGATGGCTGCTATTAATTAGTCTGAGTTTGTTTGCATTGTTGGTAACTGATAATATATGTGCATGTCTGATGTGGAATAAGCATACTTTATTTGATAAATGTGTCCAGCAGCGTGCTGTATTGAAATTCATCAGCCACCTGTAATTATAACATTTCATCAATTTGCTATGCAGTTCAACCATCATTTGATAATGGCCTTGTTGCATGTATGGGTTTGAACACATTGAACACATTTTATAAGTGGTCAGAAACTTGTAAATAACTCATGAAAGAATAAAGTTACGTTGAAACCAAGCACACCATTGTTTTTCTTGTGACATTACCAATAAGTTTGATGTGTCACATGGACCTCTTCCTATTGAAAAAACAAAAGTTGTATCCAAGATGGCCGACTTCTAAATGGCCACCATGGTCACCACCCATCTTGAGGAGTTTGCCCCCTCACAAATACTAATGTGCCACAAACAGGACTTTAATATCACCAACCATTCCCATTTTATTACGGTGTATCCATATAAATGGCCCACCCTGTACATTTTACTTACAATTATAAGTCGGTGGACACAGGAATTGTGAATGGCACATCATGTATGCTTTTAAAGAATATTTTTTGCTTAAAGCTGTCATCACTGGGAAGCAATAGATGATTTGCAGCAGACATTAATACATGTTAGAGCAAGAAAAGCACAGATGTATTAACTGCAGCTCACTTACAGGAGGCCTAGCTTTTGCCATTGTTTATTGGAACTACTGTTAGAAATGAGTCATCCTTAAGTGCATCTTTGTTTCCCGTAATGAGACCTTTGTGAAAAAGGTCTTGACTCAACCAAATCTTTTCCCAAATGTGGTTACTAAGATGTGGATTTGTGATAAGATACATAAAATTAGTTCTGATCAGCAACAAGACCCCTATAGTGCCTTGTCTACAAAGTAAGTTCAGGTTATTTTTTCCTTAGTTTTCTTACCCTAACATCGGCATTCTCACTAAGTGGTCCCATTACAAGCTGGTTAATAACTCACTGGCTGAATTCCAGTTCAGACACTACACCCTCTCCCTGCACACTTTCAACGTCACAGCCAAGAAACATAAAAAATAACGGCACACACAGTATTAGTACATGTTAATATCTAATTTATAAGCACTGAATAGTTTATTCTTCATTTATAATTTCATATATAACATGTTTATTAACAATATTTTTCTTCTTTCTAAATGATGGCATAACTGTTTCTAAATAAAATATTAAACAAGGTGCAAATGAGTTATTTAGGAGCTATTCTTGGGTCATGGTATCATTTAAAAAGTCTGCGCAAATACTTATTTAGAAGCACATTTGTTCATATGGTGATTAAGTTACGGTATGCACCAGTTCATAGATTTCGGTGGAATCTAAAACCCCCAAACTGTATAAAGCAGGGATTGTTATTGTAATAAATCAAGAAATACTAATCCTCAGTGGTCATAATTCATTTAAAATAAAAACTCTCAAAATAAAAATACTACTTTAACACATTAGTAAATAAATACATTGAGTTATTTACTAAAGCACTATCATTGGTGCAGACGTTCTAGTATATTCCACCTTTTTTAAAACAGTCATAACCTCGTTTTACCTTTTAATTTAATCAGTGATTGTGATCATAAAACATCAGCGATATAAGTGTTTATCTTCAACTTAACTGAATAACAACACAACATAATATCATTTCATTTTGTATAACTAAGGTTATAATTTTGAAGTTATTATTAGTACTAATGGTGCATAACAAGACACCTGCTGCAGTAGCACATAATGTAATGCTTAACACAGGATTGAAACTTCGTAACAGTGAAATTTAGTTAATTAAACATTAATTTAATTAATGTTTATGTAATGTCAAGTTCACCCATCAACATAGGAAAATAGGAAAATGCAAGTTACCATGGCGTGCATCAACAGTGCTTGTGAAACCTATTTTAAAAGACAAACAAACAATTGATGTACACCTTAATCAAACTGTTTTTAAAAGCTGAATGCAATGATTTGCAAATCACACAAGTCAATGAACACGTATTTTTCTCACAACAAAAGATATATGCTATATTATAAATAAATATTTAATAAATGAAACTATATCAAATATTTAAACTGATATAATGTACTATTTTAAGAAGAACATTTGGTGAATTTAATGGCAGCAAGACATCTCAAAAAGAAAGTGTGACAGAGCCGTGTTTACCAGTGTGTAGCATCCCCTTTTCTTTGAACAAGAAAAGTCTAGGAATTGAGGAGCACCAGACTCTTCTACTATGAAGCAATGCTATTGTAACAGATGCTGTATGTGGTTTAGCATTGTCTTTCTGAAATATGTAAGACGTAGGCTTTTGAACTTTAGCACTTCAGTACAGTGGATGCACTGTCCATGTTTTCCAAAAGGAATTTCAAATTTCAGTTTGTCTGTCTACAGAACAGTGTTCCACTTTGCTTCAGTCCATTTTAAATGAGCTTTCGAATAGAAAAGACAATGGTATTTCTAGATCATGCTCACATTTGGCTTCTTCCTTTGATGCCGGAGCTTCTGGAAGTGTTCCTGAGTCTGTGCAGTAGTTTCCAAGAGACGATATTGCCTGTTTTTAATGCAGTGCTACCTCAGTACCGGAAGAACTTGAGATATCCAATATTGACTTTTGGCTTTGTCCCTTGAACACAGAGATTCTCTGATTCTCTTTTGATTACTTAGATATTCAATGTTTTCATAATTTTACAGTGAATAACTGATTCTTGGGGTTTTCTCAGTTTTACTTTGTTTTACCTTACAATATAAAGCACATTGAGACAACTGTTGTGACTCAGTGCTATATAAATAAAATTTAATTGAACTGAAAGAACATTATTTTGAAATTTTTTCCACTACAGTAATTTCAGCCAAAGCAGAAGTGTATGAGTTTTTATCAGACACACAGTAGTGTATGTAGTCTTATTACAAAATGTGCTGTATTAATAAGTGAGGTTATTCTTCAAAGTACTTTTTGCGTAGCTGTTTAAAGCCACCAAGGACAGGTGGGAAAAGAATAATGTGGACTGTGGAAGTTAAATGACACCATCTGACTATAATTACAGACAAATTAACGTGTTGCTGAGATCTATTCCTGTAGTTTGTGTGGCACACATTTTGTCCAATTATAACCCTGGTGTTGTTAAGCTGTCTGAGACTGAGTAAGAAAACTTAAATATGCTGATAGATTTCATGTCAAGTCCAGTGAAGTGCAGGATTTGCTGTTCTCAGAATTATACTGCCATACAGTAGGCTTTAAATTTGCTTGCAGCTGGCATGAAAGGGTTCAGAGAATCTTTAAAAACACAGATACCCTCTTGCTATCTGTGCAGTGAGGTCTGATGGATCTTCCAGGAATAATGCCAGTATTTTCCAGAGAATTGGTCACAGTATGTGGTGGTTTTGTATGTATGTGTTATCTCAAAGATAACCTGCTCTGTGGAAGAATAGGTGTGAAGCATGAGTTACCACAGCAATATAATGTACACTGTTGTAACCCTGTAAATCTGAGTTACTCCACTCAGGCCCAAATACTGCTTAGTCGTAGTAGTAATGTTGATGTGGGTTGTTTTTTCAGCATATTTCATGTGAAATATTTAGGCTGCACTTTCGTGCACATTATCAAGATAAACATTTGACATTTTTGACAAGCTTTCATTTTTTAAAAACATTGGAGCAAATATATGTGCAGTTAAGCAGTGCAAATAATTATTATACGCCACGACAATATATTATGATATAATTAATGGTCAAAAACGACATTAAACAATGTACCCAACAAAACAAGCCGATTCCAATGCAGCAATTTATCAGCCTGAAAACAAAATAAATACACGATGAAGAGGACCTGCACTACTGCTTTTGTTTTATCATTACTGTTTAGAAGTCTTATCATTCATGCTTACTAGTTGGCATGTACAGTAAAGATTCATGTGGTTGTACTGAAGTCCATATACAAAGACAGAGAGTGGTGACATCTCTGAGTTAGTGGGCAGAGATTAATGCAAGGATTTGCTTGGGAGAGAACATGTTTGGAATGGTGATAAAGGTGCTGCTCCTGCTCTGGGACAGCAAGGAATTGATGCAAATTCAATATGATAATAGAGGACCTGGGAAGAAGAGCAGAGGAGGCATGAAGATGCGTCAGCACCTTTGGTCTGGGTTTAGTTAAATATAAGTCAATAGTTATTTTACTGTTTCAGCTACAAGAGTTCATCTTTTAGATTCAGAGGCAAATGATTCATGCGAGATGGTCAGTCAGTAATACAGTGCACAAAAGTCACGCACATTCGTAGCTGTCTAACAGACTAAAACACAGTGGACAGCACAGCACTTAATAAAAGATGAATCGTTTGCACAACACACATACTATTTCAATACTTTGGTTCATCTGCACCACTAAACCAACACTCGAAAGAGTGTTTGTGGTTTATACTGTAGTACATTTTTCCTTCTTTGTCCATTATATTCTGCACACCAATTTCCAGTTAATTGTAGGTGTCCCAGCCGCATGATCACAGGCTTTGTAGACCTGACTGACCATGAGTGTTGGTAATTAGTATTGTTCTGCACAGAGGTTTGTGCTTTGTGAAATGTAGTAATGTAACACAGACACATTGAAATTGGCCACTTGCTCCTATGTGGGACTACAGCATTATTTGCAGCTCTTAGGCATTTTTACAAGCTGTGTATTTAACATGTAAAATGTTATGTGTCACTGTTTAATGTATATATTTAAAAAGTCAACCAATAAAAATACCTTTCTTTTTCCCCAAGTGCGAACTGAATGATACCTCTGGCCACACAGACAGCATCGCTAAGGGAGAAGAAAGGCAAAAATGCAGCACCTGCCTTCATTTCATTGTGACACATCTATTGGCGCAGTGAAGGTGGTGAGACAGAGAGCTCTCGCAGAAAAAAGCAGGGCTGCCTGACAAAAACCCACAAAAACCCAAAAAAACCCACAAAAAACAACCCCCAAAACAAAACAGCCAAACCTAGCCCAGTTGGTACAATCCAAATGCAAAGGTGATATTTACACCTATCCTCTGAAGGGCAACAGCAAACAGCATAAAACTACTGGACAGCACATATACCTAATACATGTAGAGTTGCTTTGAGTGCTTAGATAGAGTAGAAAAGCACCATACAAAAACTAGTCCATTTATTATTTAGTAGGGCTGCCACAATTAGTCGACTAGTCACGATTATGTCGACTATCAAAATGTGCCCTTCATTTCCCCAGATTTGAAAGATGGGTCGGGTGTATACTTCGTGGCCCAACCTATCCCAGAATTCATAGCGCGGCCCTGCTCAGTTTCCAACAATAAACGTTTGACATATTTTCAGGCGAGAATGTAGCTGTTTAAACTTCAAATATCTGCTCAGTTTATCAAGACACCACATATTTTCAAAAGCGCTCCGACATTTTCGGAGACGTCTGTTACCCACCAGCTCGATAGATAGCCAGGGTTCAAGGCTCAATAGAGCCGGTGAGAACACCGGACTCCTGGCAAATCGTTTTCAAACCCACCGCCGTCTTTCGCCACTCAGGTTAAACATATATAAGTCACTTAGATAACTTAAAAATGTTATTGTTTGGCTTTTTTTTAGTATTTGATTTGTTCCTGAGTAAATTGGTTTGGCTGAGATTAAAGTTATAGTTTTTACACAGCTGAATAAACGTCAAGCAGACAACTGATTATCAGAAGTGTGAGATGCTCGAGAATATCCTCCGGTGTCCTGTTATATTTTAGATAGCAAGGAGTTTATTAAACTTCACCGAAACAATCTGCAAATGTCATTAAAATTTAATAAACTACCATCTTGTCTTTATTTTTAGTTAGCACATACCTTAAACACTTAAAGCTGTAAGCTAATGATAGTTATATAAGAGCAGATGCATGCTGGTGCAATAAGCTGTACGTTTTACGTCCAATGGATGCATGATCTGATTAGTCGACTAATCGCAAAAAAAATCAGTGACTAGTCGACTATCAAAATAATCGTTTGTGGCAGCCCTATTATTTAGTCATTATTATTAAATCAATCACTTTGTGATTTTTCTGAATGAATGAATCATACAATTTTCTTGGTCATATCACTGGAATGAACACTACTGTATATGTATGTACTGTCTGTTTCCCATATTGGTCAGGCCTATGATTAACAGTAGTCTGCTGTCATCGTTTTTCTGCGGGCGTATGATGTACATCTTTGAATGGCTACAGAAAATCCAGTCACTGGTCTGTTGATTAACCCCCATATTGACCTTGTGCTATTTGTATGGTAGGGAAACTGTTTCTACAGTCCTTTATGCTGATTTTGTCTGAAAAAGGTGTGAAAGGGGATCCACCAGTGTGTGAATGCGAGAGTGAATGAATAGTGGCATTGTAAAGCGCTTTGGGTGCCTTGAAAAGCGCTATATAAATCCAATCCATTATTATTATTATTATTAATGAATCGGCTGCGTCTTTTTAAATATACACTCACTTCATTAGGTATACCTTGCTAGCACTGCCTAGGATGCTTTTTTGCCTTTAGCGCTCCCATAATCCTTCGTGGTGCATATTCAACAAGGTGCTGGAAACATTCCTCAGAGATTTTGGTCCATACTACCTGTAACAAACCCACAGCGGACCCGCGTCCACGTTCATGCTTTGCAGCATTCTTTATTTAAACACAAACACACACAGAGCTGCAGCTCTCTCCTGCTGCCAGCTCAACATTACCAACACCAACACCACAGGACCCAGTGCAATATTTAAGTCGGCAGGGGTGATTGCGGATGCCGTGCAGGTGCGTCCGCCTTCCCTGCACGGCACCGCACCCCGCCACACTAACATTACAGGATCGCACAGTTTTTGCAGATTTGTCGGCTGCACATACATGATGAGAATCTCTCTGTCACAATACTTTGATCCAGAGTTTTGAGTTCTGGGATGGTTTGAGTTTTCTCAGAGCTCATGATTTGTTCTTTTGGATTTGAGATGTGGTTTATGTTTTAGCTCTGTATCTAGTCCTTTCAGTATTATACTGTTTCGTTGTGCGTCATAGTTTCTTTTTGCTTCCAG
Source organism: Perissodus microlepis (assembly GCF_051167445.1). Taxonomy (NCBI): domain Eukaryota; kingdom Metazoa; phylum Chordata; class Actinopteri; order Cichliformes; family Cichlidae; genus Perissodus; species Perissodus microlepis. Next base: position 23,605,741 of record NC_140461.1, read on the forward strand.
TCTGTGTTCCTCATGAGGCTATATAATCTTTGTGATCCCTGCAGTCAGTCATATATCCATGTTTGTTTATCTTCAGTTTCTCTCTCAGGTTCATGTGTGTGTGTGTGTGTGTGTGTGTGTGTTACTTCCTTTATTTTGAAAACAGGAAGTAACACAAATAAAACCGCTGTTTTCAAAGTTTGACAGCAGAATAGCTTCAGTCTTCTGTTCTTAAGACCTGGTGTGGTCTTCTATTACATACTACAAGGTTCGACATGTTTGTGTGTCCAGAGTTGCTCTTCTGCATACCTTGGTTGTAACGAGTCGTTATTTGAGTAACTGGTTCTCATATCAACCTGAAGACATCTGGTATCAACAAGACATTTTTGCCCAGAAAACAGCTGTTAAATGGATTTTCTGAGTATTCTCTATTAACCCCTGAGGTTTTGGTGGAAAATCCCAGTAGATCCAGTAGATCTGAAATACTCAGACCAGCCTGTTTGGCACCAACAACTCTGCTACATTCAGAGTCACTTAAATCACCTTTCTTCCCCATTTTGAAGCTCAGTTTTAACTTCATTAAGTTATCTTTGCCATGTCTATATGTGTAAATACACCAAGTTGCTTCCATGTGTTTGGCTAATTAGATATTTGCAATAGCAAGTAGTTGAACATGTGCACCTAATAAAGCACATGTACAGGCCACATATGCACACTAATTGCTGTTTGCAACATTCAAAAATGATAAAAATGACAAGTTATCATGGGACGAGTGAAATTTCGATGATGCACCATTTGTCGTGTACAGGAAGGCCAATGTGCCTCAGCTCTTCTGCTACAAAAAGATGTCCTCGGAAGTCTGCACTGAACTACATGTTCACCAAAATAATCTAAATTTCAAACTAACATTACCTGGTGATTCTTCTCTGGAACGTCCTTTAAACAGAAATATAGAAATTCTCTTGGGGTGGCGAGTGGCTTTAGATACTTTACCCCTAATTAATGCTTTTTAACTGCTGGGATTTACTCCAGCTGCTACTTATCTATAGCTCCCTGTCTAATGTTAAAAGGGAATATGCATTAGTGGAGAGCTAGTCTAAATTGGTAAATTTTTTTCGACTGACTGTACAAAGAACTTGGGCCCATACTTCCTTAAAGGTAGTGAAGCTTGCAAAGCAAATCCAAAATTGAAGCAGAAATAAGTCCATGCGGCTCACTAAGCAGCAGGATTTGTACAGTGTAACTGGAATATTGAATGTGTACTTAAAAGAAAAAAAATGTGCATCAATGACTTGCCAGTTCCATTATACATGGAGCCTGCTGCTTCATGAGAAATGCACCCCTGTGTGTTCGGGATGGCTTGCTTTTTTTTTTTAATGTGTCCGTTAGTATCATTATTATGATATTAGTACAGTTTGCATTGTGAGGAAATGGAGTCTGTATTCATACCAAAGTAGAGTAAAACAGAATTTTATCTACCCAGTCTGAATATTTACAAGAGTAGAATAAATCGAGGTAGGGGCTCTCTTATTACTCTGGGTTAGAAACTACCATGATTTGGCTTCATTACAGTCAGAAAGAAAAAGTTAAAATTAAAGAAGGATGGTGGATATTGTTGTGGTTTTGAGGTTTGATTCTTTTGTGTGTCATTAACTTGTGTCATTTTCTTCCATGTTTTGAGTGCCTGCCTTTTTCTACAGGAGTAGGAAAGGTGGTTGGTTGCATTGTTTGCTCCTTGTGTATTTGTATTTGTTAGTTATCGACCTGTTTTTTTGCCTGTAAACTTTCAGCATATTTCTTTGAATTCTCCTTTTGTACTTTTTTGCTGATTATTACTTTATTATCATCAGCTTTGTTGTAAGCAAGGTGTACACACGGGTGCTCACACACACACAAACGACACCCTTTTTGGCTCCTACCTCAAAGCACACTGTGTGCTGTCGATCTTACGTGCTGCACAATAATGTTTAATATTTAGTATTTACAGTTATATTCCCATAGATCATCGTGATGTTGTTTATTGTATTGCTCTTGTTTTCTTCTGCTTGTTTTCTTTTTTCATTCTCAACAGGTGAAATTAAAAAAGTATCTACTGTTATCTATTGTTAGCTAGTTTATTGTGATGGCGTTGTTTTTATTATGTTGCTCTTTGTTGTTTGTTTTCTCTTCTGGTTTTTTATCTCCATACAGGTGATCCAGGTGTTTTGTTTGTTTTTCTTTTTTTTTTCTTCCCCCCTTTCTCACCATCTCTTCTCCCCTCTATTTTTCTTTCTCTCCCTCTCTTTCTTTCATTCTTTCTCCCTGTCCTATCCCCCAGTCATGTCTGTCCCGTCTTTAAAAAACGAAAATAAAATAAGTACATAATTATAATAAAGGTCAATCAAATGGACCAATATGGCAAGTCCATGATGATCCACTTGGTAAAGTAAATCCACTTGGCATCTTTCTTGGCCTTCAGACAACAATTCTGATGGCTAAAGATCCAAACGGGACACAAAAAAAAAAAAAAAAAGCTTTGTTCTAAGCATTATTTGAATCTTCTTTTTGTTAAGGTTACATTTTGACTTGTCATTATTACCTACCATATGTCATAATTTGAAGATTTCTTCAGAGAATTGAGAATCTAGAGAAAAATGCAGAGGTGCAGTATGTGCAAAATAAAACGTTTGATGACTTTGCTGTTGTGTTGATGGGTGACATTAATTTTGTCTCATAATGTATAAAATTCACATTTCTTCTCTACTGGTTCAAGAGTGTTTATTTTGGGGTCATTGTCATTCTGCAGAGTGCGTTTGGGACCAATCAGATGCACCCTTGATGGTTCATGTGAAGGTGGTACGACTACCTTTATTCACAGCCTAAACTCTCTCAATCAAGTTTCATGTAATTCCTTTAAGTAGTCTTCAGGTAAAGTTCTCCAGGCTTCCCGAAGGACATTCAAAGCTCTTTGAATGTTGGCTGCCTTTTGTTCTGTTGTCTGTCTAGATGATCCCACAATGCTTCACTCCATCCTGGCTCTGGGGAGGCCAATCCATGACTAATAGTGTTCCACTGTGTGTGTTTCTGCTTAGGTAGGCTTTTATTGCCAGTTCATGAAGACTTTTATGGATGGTATTGTATGATGAATCAAACCCATAATTGCTTAAATGCAGCCCCAAAAAAACCATCACAGAGCATCCACGATGTTTTACAGATTTCTGTAGACACTCACTGTTCTACTTCTCCCACCTCCTTCATACATTTTGAACCATATTTGAACCAAAATTTCAAATCTGAATTCATCACTTCATAAGACCTGTCACCACTGATTTTCAGTTCAGTTCTTGTGTCATTTGGCATATCTGAGCCTTTTCTCCCTGTCCCTGTTACCCTTCCCTAAGAATGGCTTCCACCCTTCCACTAAAATCATTTATGATGAGGCTTCAGTGAACAGTAGATGGATCAACTTAAGGGTTCAACCAAAAGGTTCAGTGTTTTTGTTACAGGCTGCTAGTACCAAAGTGGCTAAAGATACAATTTTAAATCATCTCTTTATTATGTTGTCTGTTATACACTGGTTCATTCCTATGCCCATTTAAATGGGTCATTATAGGTCATCATTTGGTGGCTTAACAAATTAACAAAAGCATTCCTCTGAAAAATGATCAGTTTCAAGGACTGGACTGAAAATGAGTGAAAAAGCAGTTAAATGTTTTAAGCAATTTAAAGACCTCCAGAAAGCCCGGAGAACTGCTGCTCAAGAGCACTTTAAAAATGACCAGAAAGGCTAGCTACTCATAATCGTAATATAAAAAAAAGTACAGTACAGTACTGTATATCTTTATTTTTATAGAATATAAACCTTATTATGCAAAGCTTGTTTCAGTGTTTGACAACAGCATTTTTTTTATATTGTATAGAACATTAATAGTATTTCAATCTGCTCCATTAGTGATTACATTAGGCATTAAGAAATATTATCTTTTATTGTTTTTTTCCTTCACCAGTGAAATAGGATGTAGTATTTCAGGGAAATAACAAAGTGGACAAAATAAAAAAAGATGAAATTATATACCTCTAACCACAGTTAATAACTTATAACAGCAAAATATTTAATGCATTCAGTCAGAAACACAATGTAATATAGATAAAAGTAGTAATCCATAAGATATAAAAACTTTTGTGCCATCTGTTAAAATTTCCATGAATAAATGCAGTACTTTAACTGTTGAATTGACATTTTGACATGAAAAAAGCATCAGCACCCCAGTTTTGAGCAAACATAAAGTGCAAGTCAGCGTGAGATAACATTAAGCACTATACAGTAACCTCTGAATGATAACAAGTCAATCAGGAATTCAGTGTGCAGCTCCATCCCATTGCTGACTTCAAAGTCTTTAAAACTTTAAAAACCGCTTACTGTGGTTTGGAAGTTGGAAGCTCTTCCTGTTCCTAGATTTATATTCATGAGGAAGACTGTAATGGTACGTGGTCGTGGGGGCCATGGGTGGGCCGCTGAGCAGCATCTAGAAAGATGATTGACAAGTGCTCTCCTCTTACAGCATCCTACGAGCCGGCTGCACCTGAATGGATGAACAGTTTCTGTAGTCTGATTCTTGATTTTAAACTGGACCAACATGGCAGCTCTTTTCCTATATTGTTCACCGGAGGATATTTTCAAAAAGATCCAAGGATCAGCTGCTGAATCTCTCTACATTTTTTGGGAGTTTCCATAGCGGGGAAGTTACAGTGGATGCTTGTGATTTGCATAAAAATGGACATGGATGGTAACGGGTGAACGGGAAACATGGAAATGATAGATCCTTTGGACCATTTGAATGAAATAGTGCTCCAATTCATATTGAACAATATTGAAAAACATTCAAATGTTTACACCTCGGTCAAATCAAATTGCTTCACACAAGTTGTTAGGAACTTCAGCGTAGGAGTACAACTGTGAAAAGAAAATGTTAATCACTCCCATGAAGCTTTCTCTCGTCTTCTCTTTGTTCCTGTGATTGCCTCTCTCATCTAGTCTTGCAGTGAAAGAAGAGATGAGAGATGCTCCACAACACAGAAAATGATTCAAATGGACAAATAACCAGATCACGTGACCAAATAAATAATAAAAATACTTTCACTCATAGTTGGTGGGAACATTTCCATCTACACTTCCTCAGTTTAATGTCCTTATGTTATGACCTTTTATCATCATAGACCCAGAAACGCTGAATGGGTTTTCACGTGCTCAGGAGCCATCACTTTGAACTCTTCGCGACTAAAGCATATCATATATTTCTCATACAACACACATAAAAAGCTTCACCAATACTTGGCAATAACCACGTGACTGATGAATACATCACACAAGGTGATCCAGAGGTCAGTGGCTGTGTGGGTGGATGGTGTTAGACGGTGGTAGAACGATGCTGCTGTATTCATAGTGCATGTGTGAGTAACACGAGGCACGGTGAAATGATCATCATTGATACTGAGCTGTTACATGCAAGCTTGCTCTTGCTTATGTTGCCCTGGGAAATAGAGAACTGACTCAATCCTAGCTTCAGATTATTTTAACCCAAAAATGTAACAAATGACTGTGAAATATTCAAGTTATTCTGACCACTCTCACCCAGCGCAACGGGGGCTTTGCACAGGGTTACACAGGCAGATAATTTGAAGTAAAGATAAAAGGTTGACGCATATTAGTAGAATAATAACAGTTTTGAGTCACACGTTTCTTTGCACGATGAAGCATCAGAATTCAGAGAAATGGGCAGGGAGATCACAGTGGAAGCAAAGAGCCATTATAAAGCCATTTACCAGACAGCTCTCAGAACAGTAGCAAGGTAATGAACAGGCCTTAGCTGAAGATGTCCTTCCCTGAGGAGTGCAACAGTTACTACTTCCACTGAGACAGAGAGAAAAACAAAGCATTACCCAAGATTCAGCAGGGACACTCTTTATTGTATTATTTAGCACAATGTGTAGAACAGATTTGTATGAATTTCTACAGCAATATGTTGTCCCACCTACGGCTGGGCAGTATAGACTCGAAATGTTCAAGTAAATTTGCGATAATGATATTTATGATGATAAGGGAAAAAAATGCCGGATGTTTTATCGGTGACTGCAGCTCACAGGCAGCAGAATGTGTTAGTGCAAACAAAATGAAGGGCATTTTCGCTCCTTCTTTTCCAATGAGCTACTGTCACTGATGAGAGATTGCATGATTCAAAGTGTGAATCTATTGTAACAAGGTGCCAGCAGCAGCAGGATTAGAGTGCAATAGTAGTGACACAGCAATATATCCAGTGACAGAGCATAAGTCAAATGTGCCCAATGTTGTCTTTTCCCTGGGAATTTTAAATGAGAGCATAAGATAGCAGATTAACACTTTATTTTAACAATAAGAAAAATAAAAACTGTAACTTTGTAACTCTTCAGTTACACAATAGCGAAGCGACTGTCGGCTACTCCCTTGGCTGAAATTAAACCAATGACCTTTCACTTGACAGGATAATATGTAAACCACTACACAATGGAGCCACTACTTTATTTACACATAAACTAAACATGAAATTTAAAACATATTTTCTCTCTGGGATGTTTTATCTTAGGTTTAGCTTAAAGCAGCTGCTTAAAGCCCTCCTTAACCACCATTTAACCACATCAGTAATTTTTAACTATGATATGATACTCTCACTCAAACCATCTATATTGTCAGTGTTTTTTTTTATATTAAAAATACTTATAGTTCCATTTTTAAGCAAAATATCAGACAACAGTAAATACTTGGTCCAGATCTAGAAAATAGGGAGCAGTGTTAATCAGTGGTACAAGATGCCATGCATATTTTAGTATTGCATGTTTAATTTAAATTAATTGTGCAGCCATCTATCCCCGACATCCTCCTTTATCCAGTGTTCCATCATGCTTCAGTTAGTTTGCTCTGTTTCTTGTTTTTGATTATTTTAGCTGTTGAAAAAAGCTGTTGTTCAGTGAGGGAACAGTTCATGTGCTGTAGATTATTGTTCCAGCACCAAAATCAGGGAGTATATGAGATTAGTCACAGCGTGGGGGATCTTCTAGAACCCCAGACTCCCTCTCACAGCCTGAGATCATCTAATCAAAGGCTGTTGGTAGTCCCAGGGACTCATTTAAGACCAGAGGAGAAAGATCTTTCAGGGTGGTGGCCCCAGGTTGTGGAAGGCTTTGCCTGCCTCCATCTTTACGTTGCCTTGATTTGTATGTATTCTTTTAAACAGCAGCTAAAGAGTCGTTTATTTAGACTGGCTTTTAACTAGATATGTGCTATATGATCGATTGTGTTTTTTTTAATGTGCATCTATCTATTTGTGGTTCTTATCCTCTGAAGAGTGCTATATAAATAAAATTATTATTATTATTATCATATTAAAATACCTTAAAAAGCAGTTCTGGCCAAAAATATATTAGAATATTATTCATTTGCCTTAAGATTGGCTCATGTGAAATAGTAACACACCGGACCTCAGTAATGTCAGAAATTGAATTTTAATTAATCTCATAATTTAATGCTATCATATCAATAAGGCAAATATCCTTCTGTCTAAAAGGCAGTCATGATTTTATACTGATAACAAGTTTCTTTTGTCTTAAAATGTGAAAATGTGGTTGTTTCAGGATAGAGTTTTATGATATTAGTGAGATCTTTGCAGGAGTCCTGAATTTTCTGTGTTTTTCTTGTCTTATGGTGAATTAATGAACCCTCAACAGATTTGAAGCCTTTCCCAGCTTAATGCATCTCTATAAATATTCCTTTAAAGTTCTAGGGAAGCCGTCCTGATTGAGCTACAGCTCTTAGAAAGGTCTTACTTTAAAAGATCCAACTATGCTATGGATTTGTCTGAAACAGCAGATGGTACCCAAACACTATTTAATTGGAAATATAATTTTAAAATCTTTCTCCCATCTTTTCTTTTCTCTATTTTGTTTTCTCCAAAATAGCTGGTGGGGATTACATCTGCAGAAGATCTGGGGGTATCTGCCCCCTCGTTCTACACAGAACTGAGCTTTGTATAAAAATAAGGTTAAGCATCGATTATTTCTTAAGATGATACATGCCTTGGTTGCATACTATGCATTGACTGTGAGGTAATCCAATGAATCTACACTTTGAAGGATTTTGGAAACTCATTTATTTAAACCTTACTCCAAAAACCAATACAGGTTCTTTTGGTAGTAGAAGAATTTTCAAAGACCTTGTTCAGCCTGAACTGTGCGCAGGTTGGATTCTGGCATCGGTTAAAGTGTGGTGGAAAGATCAAGAAAAGTAAAAAAACGAAGAGAGAAAGAAAAGGACTTCTGACACCTACAGTTAATGAGTGGCTAAACCTAATAACAAAAATTATGTGCTGATCAGCTTCAAGCTGATGCCTTGGACACGCTCATTCTACAAATCAGTTGAGTGACTGTCAGTCACATCGGTGTGTCAACAACCTCAGTGCTTGTTTTCTTTCTTCTCATCTCTGTGATGTTCATGCTGCAGATATCAATAAAGTTGTAGTCGAGTACTTCAGCATCTAGCTAGCAGTAACAGGAGTGAGCATAAGCATCAAATAATGTCAGACGCAACTTTCTAAGCAGCTAAACAAATGCAAGGACATGTTGTTTTTGTGTAGTTTGGTACACTATCTGCTAGCTAAAGCTGTAAAGAGGCTTTATGTGCCCAGGGATGAAAAAAGTGTGTGTCTTAAATTAACTCTCAGAAATGGAGAAAAGAGGACAGGATCAAGATAGAGAGATTATTCCTAAAGGTAAGAACTGCTCAGCAAGTGAAATACAAAGCTTTTTTAAAATAAGGCTGTTTATCTGTACATGATGGGTATCTGGTTACTTCATATTGGGACATGTCTGTAAAAAAATGTATTTATAACCATTTTGATTAATAATGTGTATTATACTACAATGCTAGGCAGTTTTTTGTAGTGTGGTACATGACAAACTGGTTAGTTTATGTTGGTGTGTTAGTGCAGGAAAAATTTACAGTAATGGACTATATTGGACGGCACATATGTGGTGTCCACTTTCACTCTTAGATTATGTAAGTCATCAATTTAAATTTAAGATGATGATGCTTTTTGGCAAGTTTGACTTGCCAAATTCCCTCTTTAGCAGCCATAATAGCTCATGTAACATCTGCTAATGTTCAGCAGGCTGCATCCATAAAGAGCAGTGAATTTCATCATGGGCTGACTTTAGCCTGTTCACAAAGAAAAATCTACAGGCACTAGCAATACAAATTATATCTAAGTGATTCTTTGCCCCATGCTGCACCACGATGCTGGTTCAGCTGGTTCATAGGGTTCTCCCACCTGCTGAATCCCATTTTAACCCGTAGACACTGGAGAGGGAAAAACTTCAATCCAAGCTACATGTGGAGGTGTTTTGAGAAACAAATACAATCGGATTTTTCAGATTTGGCTCAGTGGGTGCTCTGGATGCCAAAATAGGATTTCATTGTTTATATTGCGTCATTTGCAAGTTGCACAACAGCATTGTCAAATCTAGAATGATGGAAGTGTTGAGCAGAATCCATGTTGCTAATACCAGAGCTCTATGGTGGATAGTTTTGGGGGGTTTTGTCTGCTGGCACTGTCTGCTGTGCACCGACAATCTGTCTCAAGAACTGATGCGACTAAATAGTGACGCCTGTATTTGTGTTTGTTGGTGGTTTTGTGATGGTTGTTGTTTTTAATGGGTGTAAAGCTTCTTAAAACATCTACTTGCAAAAATGAACAATATCCAAAAATATCAGATACACCTTTTATTTTTTTGTATCATAGAGACATGTTGGGCTTATGAATTCATTCGTACTAGAGAGATTTGCACATTCATTCTCTGGTTTACAAGAGAATGCATTCACTGTCTGGCATTGATTGCAGGCTGTCTGCAAGTATAGGTACTGGGCATTGTATTTGTGCCTGTGTGTACTTATACTCCATATACTGCAAGTTACAAAAAAACCCCAAAACTAAAAAACCTCCTGAAAATCTGAAGGTGCTGTTTGGTGTTTTAAACCATTTCATTCTGTGTAGAAAAATGCCTGAAATTCCCTGAACCTGACTATTGTGGGATTAATTTACAATGGGATACAATCCATGCAATTAAAAAGAAATGAGAAAATAAAATCAATGAAGATCACTTACACTGTGGTGACAAAAGACTCAACAGGGGACAACACCGACCTAAATCTTAATTAGCAAGAATATTGATGCCCCGGCACAAAGGGCAAACCAATGCAGCAGTGCGAACCAGTGTGCTTCGACCTGCATCACAGTGGGCAGAATGTCTACAGCTGTTAAAAATCTGCAGTATTCTGGTTGCCTTAAGTTATAATTCTTCAAGTTTTAATGGTTTGAATGTCTGTCAGCAAGCTTACAGTAAACCAAAAGGCAGAATTTCATAAAACTTGGTGGAGAGGGCAAAGAAAGAAGTCGTCATATTTTGGTGTGAATACATCTCAGGTTCTTTAAATCTGTAGAATGGAGCAGTGGCTTTGAAGAAGGATGTTGAAAATAACAGTGAAAATGACTGCAAGTTCATTTGAGAAAGTTGACTCTCAAAACTCTCAAAACACATTTTTGAGTGCTCCCTAGCACTTGACTTGTAATGCTTTCTCAAGTTTGAATCTATCCAAGCTGGCGTGATCCATTGCAGCATGTATGAATCTTGTGGTACAGACATTAATCCTTCTTTCTCTCACTGTAATGTTATGTCTTGTCAGCAGGGTAGTTACCAAGAGAGTAGTGTCTGATAGTGGAGAATCTAATATAGCCTTTTAAGGAGTGAGCTGAATTAATCAATTGTTTTAAATGTCGACAATAGTGTAATTAGTTTAATTCTGCTCGTGCTTAAAAAAAGTCTCACACTGCCTGTAGCGAGGTGCAGTACTTTACTCGTGCACATACTGGGATCAAAGAATGCATTTGCAGACATGTTCGACGTGTGCTACAAGACATCTCAACAGTGACTTTCTAACATCAAACTGCCTTGTTTGGTTTTTGTATGTGTGTGAAGAACACTGTGAAGACATTGTGTGCAGAACTTTAACAAGAATAGAAAGAAAAAATGAGAATTGAATACATGCAGTACTTCAGAAGAAACAAACATAACATTTTGTTGTGTCTAGGTGGCCAGCTTATTGGTCGAACACTCTACATGGGTGTCCCACTGACGTCCACAAAAAGGGTTCATGTGGATTCTTACAGCAAAGCAAATATCCTTATCTCTAGGAGATAAGTCTTAGGTTGGTCTGTGGGCTCATCTGCCTCAACTAACTGAGCTGGTTCCTTCAAAGAGTCTTTAGAAAGTCTTGATATTGACTGAATTCTCACTTGTGACCACAGTGGAGTACTGCTTGTAGAGCCCAATATCTTGGCTCCAACCAAATATCTCATACAGATGCATAGAATGAGCCAAGGTTTGAACATCTGTCTAGCTTTCCGTTCTCGATGGAGGATTTTCATCACCAGCCACTGTGAAAGGCTGAGTGCAAAGCTATGAATGCCTTTCCTCAGAGACTGAAAATAAAAGGTTGTTATTATCCTCATATTTAAACAATATTATATTTTTCTGCTAGCTGTTGCCTCGCTTTTCATTCCGCTCGCCTTTGAGTGTAGCCGACACTTTTATTTGATTTCTAAAATGGTTGAGAACATATTGTAAAAACAAGATCTGATCGATCATTACCCGGCCCCGAAGCACATGAAGCCTGATGCTTCCTCAGATACACACACACACAGATGAAGGTACTCAATAAGTTTTGGCTTCAATGGCACCCTTGAGAAACCTTTAAACCCTTTCCATTTCAGGCTACATTTTCCAAAATGACCAGCTTCTATTACCAAGGTGAAGCAGGAGATTGTGTCTGATTTTTGATGATAATATTGTGATACCGTGCTGATGTCAGTAATATCGAGCCCCTTCCCAAACAAAGCTGAGCAAAACTAAACAAGATTGCTGAGAGCATATTCACGACTGACAAATTCTTGTTTCAATCTATGGTATGTCGTATTTACAGTTTACAGTTCAATATCAAAATTTTTGTTTACACTACAAGGTTTGTTGGTATTCCTGCTCTAGGTTAAAAAATTGATGAAAGGTTATTTTTAGTCTACATATTGGCTGAAACCGGCTCTGTGCTTCACAGGAAACAGAGGCACCCAGTCTAATGGCATGCAGGTCACATAAAGAATCAGAGACTCTGAATTGCTTGGGAGCTGAATGTGTTCAACTGTCTATCCCTGCGGGGGGACTGGAAAACCAGGGCCCCTCAGAGTTACATGCCCGATTATAATCAAAAAATCCTGGAGAAAATCCTGCTTTCTGTTGACTTATTCAAAGGCTTAGGAGCCAGAAAGCGATCGGTTCATGCTATAGGTGACCTTTGTGAAAAGTGCAATGCTTGAGAGAAGTCCGCATTCATACTTAAAAATATATGTTTGAATACATAACTTTCTAATGTATAACTAAAGAATTAAATACATTATTGTTACTAAGTAGTTTTAATCGAATATGCAAATATTCCAACAGGAAACATGAAAATTTGTATTTTGAAGATAAAGTATATTGCAGCGTATCTTTATCATATTGGAAAATAAACGTACTAGTGATGGTTGACTGTGATACGTAAATGTAATATGATCATAAAGCAGCAGTCGGTTTTCTCACTATCATCCCAACACACCTTTTAAGTCTGAAGGCAAATGTGGTCCACCAAAGTGATCACAACTCTGCTCTTGTGTACAAATTCTGCACGATGCTACTATTTCTTTCAAAAACGCCCTAATAATCTGTAATATTTAACATTCTAGTTTGAAACATACCAGTGCAGGCTTGTGATCACTGAAATATTGCTTTGCATCTACAAGAAGTAAAACTGATTCAGTGAACGGCATAAGTGTTGTAGGTATTATTGTGTGTGTAGGAGAGAACAATGCATGAGGCGGATCAGGAAGCAGGCGTAATGAACAAAAAGAACGGAGGTAGACACAAAGTGAATATACAGATGATGTGATAAAGACCAGACAGGATACTACAGTGTGCAAAAGTCCTGATCCACCCATCATTTCTTTATATGTTGCTGTTTTGCTCCAAGGAGCCAGACTATCATGTACATTTTTTTTAAGTGGTCTTGAGCAATAGGTTTTTCCAAAGTTGGTTCTTTGCTTTTTCACAAACTCAGTTCAGTCCTTGTACCTGAAAATTTTCAGAGGAATCTTTTTTGTTATGCCATTTAACATAAACTATTCAAGCAATTCAACTGATGAGCCATTGTTGTGCCTAGACATAACAGACAACTTAGCAAAGCGCAATTTTAAATTGTATCTTTAAGCACTTTGTTACCAGCAGGCTGTTGCAAAAACTCATCGATTTGTTGGGATTTGTTTAGCTGAACCTTTGAAAAATGCCAAAGATAACGCAGTTTAACAGGCATAAAATAGTATTTATGCACCAACACGGTGATTCCCAAAGCGGTATTAACCAAACACTTAGCATATCTTGGCATGGTGAGCAATGTGTTCTTAAAAATTGGAGTCGAGGACAAAAGAAGAAAAAACTGTCTTCTTCTTTGGAAACATTCAATAAAGAACTGAGACAGGACCTGCAAAATGCATCTGACTCTTCAGTTAATGCATCTACTGTTCACTGAACCTAATCAGAATTAGCCTCAGTGGAAGTGTGGCTGTCAAGAAGCCACTCTTGAGGAAGGGAAACAGGGAAATAAGGCTGAGGTTTGTCAAATTATACAAGAACCGGACTGAAAATCAGCAGCAGCAGGTCTTATTTGGATGAATGCAAATTTGAGACTCTTGCATCAAATCTGGTTCAGTATTAGAAGGTGAGGAGTAAGAGACAACAGTGGATATCTGAGAAAATAGAGGCTAGCTCAAGACTTTTTTGCACAGTAGTGTAGTCGACAGTACTGTGCAAAAATAGAGCTGGGTTCATAGTGAGGCAGAAAATAACAAGGCAAGAAATCCAGACAGATTAAGTTAAAGGTGAGAGGAAAAAAAATAATAATCAGGGAATCAGAATCACAACAAAGACCAGAAGCAAAAGTAAAACAACGGGAAAACCAATAACCAAAATAAAAAAGAAAGTAGAAAAAAGGGTGACAAAGGCACAAAGAGACAAGACAGAGATGCAAAGACAGGAAAAACACTGCAGATACTAGGAAGATATGAATGCTCTGGGTCACTCTATCACTACCCTGCTTGTGTATGTGTGGGCGTGACCTCGGTCTTTAAGTTATAGCTGTTCTTTCTCCATGACAGACTCGGGACAAACTCTGCTATGAGAAACATGGAACAATAATGTTTTTTTCCTCAGCATGAAACAGAAATAATGCATGAAACATTTGCATCTAACTTATTTATCATTCAGTCAGCAGTCAGGCCTCCGCAATTTCTGCTATCTACTGAATAAAACCCAGAATAATGGGAAGCTGAACGCTGCCATCATCATCACAGTTTTTTTTTCTTTTAAAGTATTCAACTTGTAGATTGACGCCATGGCATTTTTAGATCTATTAACTTGCTGTTGCCTATTTTACCACTACAATGTTTAAATATAAAATTTTAAATTTACCAGGCAAATGTAACACCATTTATCTCCAGTTCTTCAGTTGATATCTATCCTTTCATATTCTCTAATTTGGGTGAATCACTTACCGCCCTTTCTCCTCAAACCAGCAGGAGTATACCTGAAGTAAAAGCGAGAGGTTCACCTACGCCACACAGCTGATCCTACTTTGCCACACACTATGTGGTATTGTGGGTGTGTAGTGCTCCATTAACGGCCTAGCATCACTGAGTCTAACAGTTTTTATAGTGGAAATCCAGTTTCGCATTCTGTGCTACTAGTTCTCTTTTTTTTTTCTACAATTGAATATTAATTTTCAAAATTGAATATCTGTTTCTTTTCTCTTGCTAATCAACTTTTACATATTCATAGAGAACCCTGCTACAAAATATTTGAAATAACTGGAGAGGTGAACAGTAATTTAATCATTCTTGTGCAAAACATGCACTTAACTTAAGGGGAAAGAGGAACACTGCAACTATCAAACAAACCGTATAAACCAGCGAGACCTTTGCACTTGCATACCTCAGCCTTAAAAAGCACATTTATCAACAAGCTAACCACTCCCTAAAAGCCTGGGAGTTGAATTCCAGCAGACTGTCGCTCAAAAGTGGTTCACCGAGATCATTGTATTTCGAAAACACTGAAAAATTAATTTCATATTAATTTAAAAATGGATCCGCAGGCAAATGCATGATTCTGTGATATAATCTTATCACCCTGAATGTCGGAACTTGGCAATCACCCTCATTTTATCCAGACCACTCTGGCTTCTCCTCCAGCCAACCTGGCCCATACATTGTGGTACTATCCAGGATGATTGAATCTGTTTGGGCAATTGAGAGCAATGCATTACTCTAATAGACTATCCTCTTCTATTCACTCCTGTTCCAGTCTCTTCCAGTGCAGATACAAATTCCCCTCCCTGACTGAAAAACTCCAGTTCATCCCTTTGTACATGGGAAGAGAAAGAAGTGCTCCAAGTAACTATAGACCAGTTTCCCAACTGTCACTTAAACATCATCAGTTTAAGGAATATCTGAACACAGATTTGTTTCTGCTTCAATACCAAACTGGGTTTCTGCCACCTCTTTGGTTCTGAACAATAGTGTCAGTGTAGTGGTGAAGTTAAAACGTTGTGCTGTCGTTTTTGTGGACCTCTCCATGAGTCTGTGAGGACTAACGATTAGCCGGGAGCTCCATAGGTAGGATTAATGCCGTTGGCAAGCTGCTGTCAAGCTGTGCAACACAACACGGATATTCAAATGGCCAGTGCTTTCCATTGGCTGGAAAGGGCTGGGGTACGGAGCAGGAGTCTTTTGTTAAATGGATGTGTGAGGACAGTGTGAATAGAAAAAGGAGAAGTTAGATAAGGTTAAAATAAAGAGGGTTTAAGGGCTTTCTTTTGTGTGTTTAAAGGTGCACTCTGTGATGCAGATAACCCTCAGAATGAACGTATCTGGAAGCTGAACACAAACAACAGTCTTGCCCAAGAGCACAATATGCCTTCAGCAAATGGCTTTAGTATGTATAACTGGACCACCCAGACTTTCTCATGTGTATCTCTCATTTCCTAAAGGGCCTGTTTATACAAAAAAATTAATTAATTAAAGGAAGTGCATATCTAGCTGCTGAATAAACTGCTTGTTTGTTAAAAACAAAAAAAACAACAAAATATGCTATTTTTCTGTTCGGCATTTAGGGGTCAAGTTTCATCAAATTCCATTACATACCAGTAATGCTGCAATACGCATTTTGCAGGACATTGGCCAAAAGATTCTGCTGGGAATTAAAGAAGGTCGAGGTAGCCAAAATAAATGCTAGGGTTAAGTATTCAACTATACACTTGTCAATGAGTAACCTTTTCATTGTGCCTGTGTAACATGCAATCAGAGTTTTTGAGGCCTGAGAGAAGGCAAATTTGATTCCGTAGGTCTCTTGAAACTCCAACATCCTATAGAGAATAATTTCACATTGTTTAGGATTTGCAATCCATTAAATAATCTTGAATGTTGCATGTAGCAAAGAAGTTTTGATCCAGCGGAACATATAAGAACCAACAATGAGGCTTTTGAGAAAATGTAAATGTACAGCAACCTAGTTTTACTGCTGCTATCCAAATAATACAATATAAGATATGATGTGACAGTGACTTTGACTGAGGCATTTTCCTGTGTATCCCTGGGTGACTATACAATATATATGATAATATATATGATTCACTATGTTTCACAATGGCTGGATAAAATCTTGGATTTTGCTTTCATTGTTTTTTCAGTTATGCATCTGAAGTTTTTACCTTTGCTTTGACTTTTTTGTACCTTGTTGCTCCATTTCCATGTTGTAATGGCTGTGTCACTGACAGAAATGCTAGAACAGGGGTCAGCAACCTTTAACACCCAAAGACCCATTTGGACCCGGTTTCCACGCAAAAGAAAACACTGGGAGCCGCAAATACTTTTTGACATCTAAAATGAAGATAACACTGTATATATTGTTTTTTACCTTTATGCTTTGTGTGAACAACAACAACTTTGTGTTGCTTATGAAATCCATGAAGTGCTACAGATAAAATAACATTTTAACATTTTATTCATGTAATTAACACATTTTGAACTCTTAAAGAAATATAACAAAAGGAAAGACACCCAGCTGAACTAAAATGATCCATGTAGCAAACAAAAACTGTTGTGAGCCGCCATCCTTATATCACCTTTGGGCTTTTGGAGCCTTGACCTGACTTTTAAAAAATTATTGGAAAAAAAGCACTATGCTGCTAAAAATTAAAAAACAGATATTTGCAAAATTCTGCCTAAATATGTATTTTATCTGGTTAATGTGTGTGGCGGGGCGTGGTCTGCAGTGCCGCTGCAGGGGAGGCGGACGCACCTGAGCGGCACCCGCAATCACGCCTCGCCGCCTTAACGTCTGTGCCATTTATGCTGTTGTTGGTATGTGTCGGGCTGTGAGCTGAAAAGCTACAGCCGGCTGTACAGCAACCATGTGTGAAAAGTGGTCAATAAAGAGATGCTGAAAAGCATGTTCATGGAAACATCGTCGGGTCTGCCGTGATATGTTTACAATGGGACTTCTGCTCCTGAACCTCTGCGCACAGCGTCTGCAAATCGGGGCTGTACGAAGTCACTTTCATCTTTACGCAGGACTGTAAGCTGTTGTCTGTGAGGCGTGAGCGGTGTTTGTTTTTAACATAGTTCACGGTGGAGAACAGCCGCTGACATAATGTGGATCCGAAGATCCATAATTGGCCTACCTGGGGTTGAAAGTCTCGATAAATGCACGGCGTTTCGGCGGGTACACCGGCTTCCGCGAGTGTGACGCTTATTTTGAGCGATGAAAAAATAATAGAATAGAATTTTATTTTTATATTTCAGTATCACAATAATCTTCCAATTTAGAACTACAAGTTAAAAAGAACTAACATAAATAAAATACACTTCAGCTCAATACGTCTAATTTATATTCCCAAACCACGCGGAGCCGCAGTATAAGAACTAAAGAGCCACATGCGGCTCCGGAGCCGCAGGTTGCCGACCCCTGTGCTAGAAGATAAGTGAGGTATATTTACCCTCCTACCTGTGTGAAAATCTCATCTCTTCACGCTTACAGAATGTTAACAGAGGGCTAATATTTCCTGTGGGGCTGAATCAAATGAATTTTCAGTCACATTTTCATTTCCAGTTCACTTCATTTCCACATCCTCATTGTACTCAGTGAATTTTAATATAAGATTCATACACACTGACACACTGTGAAACAGAGCACAGGATAAAGACAGCAAAACAAAACAGATGAGTAGTAGTAGCTCCTGTGGAAACATTTGCATTTGTTGTTTCTTTATTCAGTTATATAGTGTTTTCCTATAATTTGTCACCCCTCGACACTGAATGTTAATGATCAATTTCTATAAGATACAAGACAGGAGTCAGCTATACCGAATCTTGAAATAAACAATGTACCTTTGTATACTCATTTTGGTTTGCTATGACTTGTCTTATTTTCTGCAAAGGTCAGTTTTGTGTCAGTGTCAGAAAACAGAATACTGCTTCCCACTTCAACATGACACATCCAACAGGAATCCATTTAAAAAAGTCCAGTTAAACATGTTCAAATTTTAGACCCTGTTCTTGGGCTGTATTAGGGAGTAAATACAGTTTTTATATCATTTGGGTTGCCCAGGCTTCACTGTGGCTGACCTTAGTGATCCTGGATTACTGCTGTCACAAAGTTTGTGATTACAGGCTCAGTAGGCCCCAGGTTCAACGATTCATGTGTGAAGTTGCTTACTTGGAGGATTTGGAAATAAATTTTCAGACAATCTCAGTCTAAAAAATAGGAATGGATACATACTGGGAAGTGGTTATTGGAGTGGTAAAGAATAGAGTTCTTTTAAAATGTACAATGGGTGTAACAGAAAGCATCAATAATTTGACCAGATTACAAAAAGTACACAGTCAATTAGCATAACTTAAAGCTTTTAGGGTGGAGTGCTATCATATACAGGAAGGATACAAATTGTTTGAAAAGTCCACAATTATCTACAACTGTTGGCAATAGATAACTTTTTGAACAATTTGTATCTGGACTGACATAAAAGTCTCATTTTGGATGAATTTGGATAAACCTCATTTGCTTCCAAGTTATTTTTATAAAAGTTTTATAAAATTTTATAAAAAATAACTGGATTTTGATGCAGGAATATTTCTAAACTAGAAAATATAAGAATAATAAACGGTGAACATTCATGCATATGCATTCAGCTAGATACAACTATGACCAAGTGAACCTCCTGGAGGTGAGATGAGAGGATGCTGAATGTGTCGACAGACGGTGCATTAAAACCCCCACATAGTGAATTTTCCACATAATGAGAGACAGCAGCAGCTAAATGTGCATGATTCTGACAGGTAAAAAGGGCCCATGATACATAAAACCCTGCTACTCACAGCTGTGTGGTGCTTTGCACCTTTTAATTCCATTTCACATTTACCTTCATCAATTACTTCCAACTGGAAATCTGTTAAACAGGCAGCTTGGAAACAACAACATACATTTTGTTAAGAAAAGATCTAATCAATTGAAAACCTTCTTCCCTGACTGATCGGTTTTCTGTTGATATGACGTAATCATTTGTTACAAAAACATACAGATACACGTTCTGCTCCTCCATTATTAACAGCATACACAATGACCCTGATAAGGCCACATCTGTCCACACATCCATTTTCTTCTGCTTATTCAGTTCAAAGTTGTGAGGGGGGTGGAGCCTATCCAAGCTGTCATAGGGGGAGACGAGGGCTACACCGTGGACAGTTTGCTAGTGTGTCATGGGTCCAGCACAAAGAAACAGACAACTATTCGCACTCACATTCACACCTACAGGCAATTTAGAATCACCAATTAACGTAACCCCACTAACTACTTGTCTTTGGACTGTGGGAGGAGGCTGAAGTTCCTGCACAGAAACTGGGAAAACGTGCAGCCGACCAGATCGAGGATTTCAACCCAGGACCTTCTTGCTGTGAGGCAACAGTGCTAACCACTGCTCCCAGAAGGGCACATGTCTTCTAGTGTTTATGTAAATGATGCATATACAAAATGAACAGGGCCTACTTCCTAGCAAAAGGTTGTGACCAGAAGAGTTGCTGACCAATGGGGACTCTGACCCACACGATGAATCAAAAAATTAATTAATAAAAAAAATCTAAGTGAAATGGACACTTTGCAGGCAGTTTATTTTCTTTACACAGAATAGCAAAGTAAATGTGTATGCTATAACTTTAATGTGCATGCTGCTAGGGAAATACAGTAAGGTAAGATATACTTCTTATTCTTTTGTTACAACAGTCAGCATAATAAGAACAAGAACATGAGTAATTAAGTAAATATTTAAAAATCAAAACATAATTTTAAAATGGGAATAAAATGTTAAATATAGAAATATAGATGATTCTCTGCCAGAAAGATGTGTTGCATTGTAGAGAGATTGCAGGAGGCATGTCCTTGTCAGCAAAGTTGAATAGCAAATCATTTTGTGTAGCAACCCACTCAGCTAGCTCCAGACCAACATGTTGACTAGTAGCTAGCATTAAATGCTAGCATTACAGTAGCAAGGACAGAGCAGAAAAGGAAAAACCTTTAAAGACTTTTATATTCAGCTGATATTGACAATGTATTTATTTTCAGTGCATAGCACATATATATATTTTCTTTTACAGAGCTCTCCATCTGTGTGTGTGTGTATCAAATAACATGGCGCCACTGTAACAACTAGCAATGGGTTAAATAACTTTTTTTTTTGCAATTAAGCAACATCAGGCACTTGTTTCAGTATTAAAGCATGGATATGTACTAGTTAATTCAAGTAAAATTAATATCAGTGTTATCGCTGATTCCGCCCATTATTCTAGTGCACCACTGATTATGTAACAGAGACATCTGGCAGGATAATGACAGCCCACCATCATCCACAGGATTACTGTGTTGTGATTGTACTGTAGTTAAAATTCACTTTTGACAGCAGCAATTTATAAACGGAATTAAACCCAAACTACTGCCTGTTGTTTATTTTGTCCAAAGTCTTGTTTGCTGTGTTATTTCAGTATTTTAAAGGTGTGCAACTGAATGTTTCGATGGCCAATGTCCTTAGAGGAAACAGAAGGAAAGATTCAAATTATCATATCATCATGCTAATTGTATAAACAACAAATAAATGGAAAAAATTTATTTAAATTTAAGGGACCGTTTGAGCCTAATGAGATCCAGTTTAATGGGCACAGTGTCAGAATTCGTAAGAGAGGAACAGGCATTAAAAACTCGTGTTAGCAAATGACAGAAGGGGTTATCTTTCAACATTAATGACAGCGCCAAAGCAGCATGAAACACTGCAGAAAACTAAACAAGCCTTCAGTCAACACGTCCCCATAGAAGTAATCCCTGTGAGACAGTCATTGGCAACACTCTTTCAACAAGTTTAAATCCAGGCCCCTCTAATGACACAAATTGCTATAAGTTTTTTTCTCTCTGTAATAAAAACATGTTCATAATTAATACGCTCTCTCTTTCTGTCATGCACAGGATTTTCTGCTTTCATCTTTTAGAAATGCAGGTTGATTTTATTCTCCTTGTTGACTGTGTTTTATTCCTTTCACAGTATTAGAATCTTTATAGCATGAGTTTGTCCTCGTATTTGCACTTTAAAGAGACAAGCGTTGTGAATAAAAACAATGCAAACTTGCACATGAATGCACCAATTGCCACATACCGGGCCTGCACAAATGTATTGTATAGGATAGAGTTTAAAAGTTGGAATTTGTTCAGGATGAAATGAACTGGGGCAAAAATGTCGTTTACATTTATTCATAAGCTTTTGTGAGCCTGCATTTGAAGATTTAGATCAACACCTAGTCTGGGAAGCTGCATCATTTTATGAAACTAATTTAGTGAAATTATAGTCCCCCGTGGTGTCACTGTATAGTAAAATAGCTATATCACTTCTAGCGCCTGATACATGAATATTGAATCGATACTTACTACATTTTAAATAATACTATTAGAAAAATAATAGTAAAAGAGCTACTTTAGTGTTTTACAACCCTTCCTTATGGTTGTTACACAGGAGGCAGCAAAAGTGTTTTCATTCTTCATGTTTGGTTTAATCTAATATTACAGTAAATAGAAACATGTAGTGTACTTTCTGCAGCACTGATTCATGGTGATTATAGAGAACAACAGCAGTAACAGCATTAGACTTCTATTAAAGCATTGTGCTGGAATAAAAATGAATATTTTGAATATAAGAGACGATACATTTCAGCATTTTAATATGGTACAATCATACTAAATAGTTTTGCCTCGCCCTTTTAGCCCATTTAGACTACCCTATTGTATGGCTCAATATACTACCCATATACAGTACATCCATTGTTAATGGTCTTACTAGGCTATTACCCTATTATTTTCCGAAATATATGCTGTTACTTGGTATGAGGTTATTACTTCAATTTGATTTCACAGGCTAGCTCGTTATTCCATGTCCTTTGTTTATATGTTTACTAACAGACTTTAGGTTTGCTCTGTTGGAATTTGCAATAAAAAAAAAGCTTGAACTTTTCTGCTGGTCAGACTTGTGCACGCTTTTCCTGATTGCAGAAAGGTGTACTGTATTAAACGCCACCGCTGAATTACATGCAGATTCTGAATATTTTAGGGCATGCTTATAGTGGAAGCGTTTTTGATGTGTTAAAATTCCTCGTGAGATTGACTTTTTTCCCCCCACCATTTCTTTTTTTAAGGCGTCTAGACTCCTCACACTTTGTTAGAGATTGTTGCTTAAAATATTCAAACTGCCACTTCTTAAGGAGTTTTTAAATAATTGCCACCTAGTCTCACATCTCTCCCCAAGTCTAATTTTATATATTTAAATGTGTTATAAATGTGTTGGTGTGCTATTTTCATGTGGCTGATGTCTTTGTTGTGGTTTGGTTTTTTTTAGCAAAAAACATGTCGGGCAGTCACCCCTGCATAGAGGACAACGATTAACTATTCATTAACGTGTACGTGATTAACTCACATGTGTCCAGTACTTGCTTTCTTTCAGCACCTTCAAATTTAGGGCTACTGGTGTAACTTGCTCTACTGTTTTACTTTGGCTTACACTCTTCAGCCCCCAGTGAAAACCAGTAATGTTGATAGCAAGGATTAGTGTCTATTACAAGTAATTTTGGTCTCATGCAGACAACTGGCACGTTTCAAGTAGCAACAAGTAGAAGCTGTGAGTCACACTCTTCTTTGTGATGATTTTAAAGCCCATTCTAATGAAAACTATTACAAGGGAAAAGGTCCTTTGTCACAGGACTTGCCTTTCTTGACTTCAGCAGGTATAACCTTACATGGTGGATGAATGCTCCTGTTACAGCATAAATATCATCATTTCAAACTACTGAAATAATAAATTCCACAAAGATTTGTTTTGTTTCTTTTACAGCTTGTTATATTGCTGTGAAAGATGAATAGCATGAAGTTGTTGCTTCCACTGTTGTGATGGATACAGAAGTGAGGCACGGGCATTTAATTATCCTAGGAAACCATTTTTATGGCTGTATCGGTTAAGAAAGACTTCATTAATTATTTGTTTTAAAATGACAAGTCTCAGAGTCTCAACAGTAGCATTACTGTGAAGAAACATTCTAGGGAGAGAAAACAGAGACTGACTTAATGCTATGTGCACTTTTAAATTGAAGAAGGATGACAGTGCTATGAAATGGTAATGACCCATCCTCTTCTACAAAGAGACAGCAACCACTGACACCAAGAGAAGACATTAATGGGGGCAGTTGAAGCATGAGCCCAAGAAACTATAGGCAGGCGTTGCTCATGGGCATATATACCATAGCGATGACGTAAACTGTACCCGTGTCTTTTAGGATCACTGTGTGAACATACGGGCGGTTTCACAATCATTTCTCCATTAGTGATGAAACCACAGATGCAATGGAGAGACACTATAATGGAAAGTGGTGGTGTGTTGGTTTAGCTTGCAAAATAGACTAGCAGTTGAATCACTGAAACAGTCTACTTAATAAGATTAGATTGTGATTAATTTATGTGGTTGCTTAAGGGGGTGTACCACAAATATGGAGATGCTATACTGCTTGAGGGTTTCTATTAGCCTTGCTGGCAGGACATTGTGGTCAGTCCCACATGCCTGCTGGTGCATTAATTATTTACACCTACTTTTTACTTACTGCTCTTTGAGCCCCTGGACATAAAGATAGAGGAAAGCATTCTCACACGGTGCTCAATTAGAAATGACTGTAATTAAAAATCACTTAATATATAGGTCAGTCCTTAAGCAATAGGTAATCTCGCTATTTTTATGGCTTTGTGTGACATTCTCTCTTTTCAGAGGAGAGATTTAAATGATCTCAGGATACCATCCTGACAAGCTGTGTAGAATTACCTCACAGTTTAGAGCCAAAATAACAATGTTTTGGCCATATAACGTGTAAAATACTCAACTTAAAGATAGACAGTAAAGCCATTCGTCTTGCGAGTCGAATGGCTTTACTGCCATTCGTTCATCCTGATTAGACATTTATTGAAGGCTATCGTCTTTGCCCAAATCGAAACAGGCTGACTCTGCTGACATGATTAAAACACAACAGCAAAAGAATCAGAGTATATACCTGCTTCCTTTTTCTCTCTTGCATTTTTTTTGCGATGTTATCTTTGTGGACATATTTATTTTACCATATAGTAAAAATGTAAGTGCAGCATTTAAAGTAATAATTACAAATCAGTATGAAAAAAATTCCCCGCTGGCCCACGGGTGGTCTTTATCCTTGAGCTTGGGTCCTCTACCAGAGGAGAGGCCTGGGAGACTGAATATCATTACTGTTCCTAGGATTGCACTCTTCTGGACAGAGATCTCAGATGTTGTTCCTGGGATCTGCTGGGGTGCTCCAAAAACTGCCCTGAGTGCTCCATTTCCCACAGGGACCACTGTTGCCTTTGCCTTCCACATCTCTAGCTCCTCTCTCACCCCTGGTATTTCTTGAGCTTCTTGTGTTCTTCTTCCTGATGTTGCCGTCACTTGGCATAGCAACATCTATCACTATGGCCTATCACATTGACTCCAGTTGGCTAGGTACTTTATATTTGCTACCAGGTCCTATGTTAATTAATTCCAATCAGTCACTAGTTTAAAAAAAATACGCTTATCTCAGGTCTCTGCAACTTCCTGTCGCTGCACTGTAGAAGTCTGTTAGCTGAAATATGCCCATACAGATTCTGCAGTTTTCAAATCCTCCAAATAAATTGGCAAGTCATGGTGATGATGACGATGCTGACGTGAAGTGAATGTTAATTCTGGCATGACTACAGCATTATAATCCTTAAATTTTATTAAATCAGTGGGATTTGCCACTAAAGCCCAGTGTGTGCTTTGCCAATGCATGATTAAAGCTTGAAGTTCAGTCAGTGTACAATCCAGCAGGTTCTGTGCTTCCATCTGCAGTTTTACACCAAATTAACACTTGTTGAGGAAGCTTTTGTTTCACCTACAGTAGGATAACTGATAAGTGGTCATGGACTCGAGTGATGAGATCTTTTCTTTTGTCTCTTCTCTTGAACTGTGCTGTGTGCACTCCAGTTCCCCTCTGTCACACACAGAGTGACAACAAGGTGGAGAAACTATGAGGGAAACTAACACAAGCATACACGCCTGCAGATTGCAGTCTCGACTCTCACGGCGCACTGAAATTCAACAAGTGCACATAAACTGGGTCAAATAGATGTTGGTTTGTTGCTGGTTTTAAGGTATATATTTTTTGTTTACTTTGGCAGCTTGGGATATGCGTGGTGGTTGCAAAAAGTGTGAGAATGACTGTGTGCCTATTGTCTTTCATTAAAATTGTTACGAATAAACATGAATAAACACGCCAGTTCTGGCAGGATATATACATACATATATATGTATGAGGATATATATATGTGTGTATATCTATATTTCTATATATATAGATATATCTATATATATAGAAATGTGTACAGTGCAGCTGACGTGAACTTTTTGAGCACAAGGTCTTGTGTAAAACTTTAATAAAACAAAAAGGTGAATAAGGTAAAAGTTTTTCCCATTTCCCCCCCCCAAAATGCTCTGTGACACCATTCAAAAAATCTTTACATCTGTGTGGCACATTCACCAAATTTTGGCATTGACCTGAAGCTGAACTATTGCTTCTCACAACATCTGTTTGATTGACTGATACACCAAAGTAAAACATCAGCAATGCATGTGTGTGCTCAGGTGTCTGGGGTATGTTTGGCCTTGGCTGGAGGAGGAGAGGTAATAAATAGCAAGCTGTTTGGCTGCTTTTTCAGCAGGGTTTGAAGCTGTTGGTCTGGAAATCATTTAGAGCTACTCCATCTTCAGATAAGTCCAGTTTGAAACTTTGATGTGAGCCACACTTCATCTGTGAAATATGCAGTGATTTTTAAGCGATGAGGTTTGTTGACTGAAGACGGACTAATGAGACCAGAGGTTTCTGTAATGAATCCACAAATTAAGACTTTGACTTGCTGACCCTTTTGCCAAACATAGCATTGCACAGAAATGAGTTTGACAGCAAGGTGATGTGGATGCAGTCTCATTATTGTATGTTTGGCACAGTCACATGGCAATAAAGGGAGCCAGCGGTTGTATGGGATTTCCGTTTATGAACCGTGATCTCGGGATCAACTGCACCGTACAGAAGAAAATAATGTGAGATGATCAATATTCCTCCATCATCCTAACTGATCATTATTCTCTGTGTTTTTGTGTTGCTACAAAAATCAATACAAGGACAGGAAACATGAGGAGTGTAAGTGCTGGGTATCTTATCTTTACGTAAAGTAAAAGATGGACAAGATTAGGACGTGCATGAGATTAAATTTATAGCAAAAATCAATGCGTGCTTGAATTTGTTTTCCTTAAAGAAACACTGCTGCCAGGGATGAGAATTCCCAGGAAGAAGCTGAAGGTTTATGTTTTCCATGTCGTGCACAGTATGAGCCTAGACTAGTATGTGAGGCAGAATGTGGAGTATTATTTATATGGAGCACTCTAGTGCAGGTTCTTAAACAGAAATGTCTTCACCTCAGAAAGATGTTCATCGTCAATAGGACTGAACAAATATTTAGAATTGTGAAGTGGAAGTGAAGAGCCCCTCTGCTGTAGGCTTCTTTTTTATTAACATTCTCACAGTTTGTTTCATTATAAACTTTCTGGATGTTAGTTTAGCTTTTTTTTTTTTTTTTCTTTTTTAAGAATTTCATTTTTTTTTCATCCGTTTTAAGTGGCAAATATCTGCAAGGACCTCCAGGGTCTTTCTGGCTATTGAGAAAGAAACCGGTGCACATAAATCACTGCAGCCGACCTGAAATGTTAAAAAAGAGGTTTTAGTCAACATAAAATTAAAATGTCCAACAAATTTGATGTGGTAACCAAATGTACTGTGGGAGCTGTAGTAGATTTATTTTTTGTCTCATTTACTTTTTCTTTGTAACACACCTTTACACGTGTACCTGAATGCATCGCTGAATTCTTTATTGTGAAACATTTCTTTTTCTGGTCCCTTCTCGGCCACTGAAGGCCAAGAAGAAAATGATGGAACTCCAACTTTTTTGTATTTTAAATATAAGCACTCTTGGTACTGGGCGTTGTAAGTCTGTAAATATTATGTTCATCTTTAACCTACTTCCACTGGTGTATTTCAACAGCGTTTCTGTGAATATCAACATAAATTTCACCTCTTAAATACATGTCCTCGCTTTTTGTTCTATCTGGGCTACAAAAAAGGAAACGATGATGTACAGTGCAGCCTATGTTTGTGTGTTTCCCCTCCCCGTCTCCTCCTTGCACACACAGTGTGGGCCTCATTAAAATAACCATGATTAATAGATCAGGTTTTGTTCTCAGCAATGTGCAATCCCATGAAAGACAACAAGTCTCACATGTGTAATGGGATGGTTTACGTATGTCATCCAAGAAAAATGAATGTATTTAACTACAACAGAATTCCCAGGAAGCCTCGGGCATAATGCCTCAGTTGTCAAGGTTACTGAGTACACATCCCTTAAGGTAACACAGATCTGGCTGACAATGTTGTAACTGTTATATGAACCTTATAATGATTGAGAAATCAGTGCTTATGTAACAAATTAAACAAGTGAACTTTCCACATTTCATTTCCGATGGGATAAGAACTAATTTTTCTTTTTAACATAATAACAAACAACACATTTAATCTTTTCTAATACATTTTCATATTTCAAGTACAAGTCAGTTAAAAATGTTCAGTTTCTAAGGAATTAAAAAGTATTAAAATTTGTATCAGACAGTATTTAATCACATTTAGTCATTTTAGTAAAACAGTGTTATTCTGTGCTTGATGCAAAATCGGTTCATTATTATTATTATTTGGAGTAAAATATCTCTTGGTACTTTGTATTGTATTAAGTCACGGCACCCTTACAACCTCACCAGTCACTTTATTATGTATGCCTGTTCAACTGCCCATTAATGCAGATATTTAATCACCCAATTACACAGCAGCAATGCAGAGCATTTAGGCGTGTAGACATGGTCAAGATGACCTGCTTGAGTTCAAATCGAGTTTTTCAGAAACTGGTTATTTACTTTGATTTTCCCACACAACCGATTTACAGAGGATGGGTCAAAAAAGCAAAAAAGGATCAGAGTTTGGTGTAAACAGCATGGAAAGAGCCATCCCGCCATGTATTAATGGTTAATGGTAGTGACAGTCATCTCTTTCTGTATCATTTAGCATGATTTTAATGCCACAGCCTACCTGAGTATTGTTGACAGTGAGTTTATCACTGCACTCAAATGCCCTCCATAGTCACCAGATCCCAGTCCAATAGAGCGCCTTTGGGATGTGTTGAAACAGGAGAATCTCATCATGGATGTTCAGCTGACAAATCTGCAGCAACTGTGTGATGCTATCATGTCAATATGGACCAAAATCTTTGAGAAAAGTTTCCATCACCTTTTTGCAATTCTGAAGGCAAATGTCCAATACAGTAATGTCACGGCTGGCGGGGTGAGCCGTGTGGTGTGGAGGAAAAGGAGGACCCAAAATGCGGCAGTGACTGATGTTTCGAGTGACGTTTATTTACAAGGTGGCAGTGGCAAAAACAGGCAGTGAGGCATGACAAAACAACTGAGAAACCTAAACTGGGAAAACTAAAGAGCAACTAGAAATCCTCAGGGCACGGGGTGAAAGGCAGAGAGACGCAGACTGACGGAGGATACCAAAAACGCAGAGATACACAGATGAACGCAGACGAGCCGACAACGAACACAGACCGACACCCACTATATATACACACACACAAGGTAATCGGGTAATCGCACACAGGAGGGAGAACAGCTGATCTGAATAACCATGATGACTGGAGGACACAAGCTGAACACAATGACAACAGACACAGACCTTCAGAACAAAATAGGAAATCTTATACCCGAACCGGACACAAGGGGGGAGGACACCGAATAACTAGAACAGAGGGACATAATCATAAAACACAAAACGCTGGGTCAAAATGACCCAGGACCATGACAAGTAAGCTGTACCTACAGTAATAGTGTAAGTAATGATCATTGTTTTTGCTAATTAAATCTGAATCAGTGGTGTTGGTGTATCAGCAGAGAATTCACACAACAGACACTTGTTTTTCAACAGCATGGCAACAAATCGTTTTCTCTTCAAACACACTGTTAACTGATGCTGACACCTAAACTACCACCATGGCTTGTTCTGTATTTTTATAAGACAAATGATTTTTATCCCTTTAGGTAAGAAAAAGGAAAGAAAATGCTAATACTGTGAGTAGAGTTCGTCGCATGATGAGATGGGTGTAATAGCTGCAAGAGTCTCATTTGAAGAATATTCATTGCAAACCAGACACTGCTCGATATTATCATGTAAATATGAACCAAATGTGGACTAAATTCTCTGAGGAACAGTTTTGGCACTTTATTGAATCTATGCCATGAAAAATGTTGTGTGTACTTTTTAATTTTTTTCCAAGGTTGCAGTGTTACTGAGGTATGCTTGGAAAAAAATTTCAATACCGTATTTTCAGCCTTTGTTTAAAGGAGTGATTAACAATAGTAAAGCTGTTGTGGGTCACATAGCTCAAACGCAGCTTGCAGTTTTATCTTTTGTCTACACTGTTGTATTATGCATTCCTGTGAGCACATGATGAAAGATAATTGGACACTGTGGCTTGTAAAGTGCCAAAACTCTATGGAAACAGTTCATCAGTTCCATCTGTTATACTTCTGATGGCTGCTGACCAAAGGGCAGGCAATGATATATTCATCCCTGTCACACCCTCACCCCTCCACACAGCCATAATGAGTGAGTATTCCTCTGAGCTCTCTCACATTCTCTTTCACATTTTCTCTCTCGCTGTCTTTGCCTCTCATCGTGGCCCCCTCCCTTCCCCAACCACCCTCTACCCTGCACACACACAGAGAAAGTGAAGCACGCTTGAACAAAGCTTGGCTAAATGTGGCTCTTCATCACATCTGCCACCATACAGGTCCCAGGCTTCTGCTGCTGGCACGGTGTCCACCCCTGGAGTCCACTAAGAAGCCCTACCAGAATCAACAATGTCAACAGAAAGCCACAGTGAGCCTGCACACTTTCTCGACAATTATCGCAGCAGAAACTCTGAATTCTGTTACTGCACCGTGGTTAAGATGTCAAGGGAGCTATATGTTACATTTGAGACGTCTGGCCAAGTAAATCCATACTCATATCTGGAAGGTTAAATGTCATCAACGATTGCTGTTTTTAGGCAGAAGAGAAAGTAAAGTGGAAATAAGCATGTTAAAGTAGTATTCATTGTAAAAGTGCACACAATACTCTGCATAGCTAAGGGCAATTAACTTTGCAAAATGACTGGCAGCACTATGTTCACTGTTTACTTTTGATGACCTTTTATCGATAGCACAACTTAAATGTAAACTCATTTTAGCAATTAATTCTGAGGAAACTAATGTGATTTCCATAATGTTTATGGAGTGTAGAAGCGCAGAGTAGTTAGTAAGTGGAATACATTTAATGATGAAGTCATTTGCTTGTATTTTAACAACTTGTAGCAAGACTAAAAAAAAAAAGCAACTGAAAGAAAAACACAACTGAAAAATAAACAAAAAGAATAACCATATGCTGCAATATTAAGTCAGACCTTCATGTATGCAATCATAACTATTCTTCCTTGACACTTAACGACATGGGGGCAGAGATTTTAGCGGCGATGAGCTAACTTGCTTGATATGAACCCAACCTGCTGTGATATTTGTAACTTGAATGAATGAACCCGAGTGAGAAACACTGGAGGTGTTGTCACACTGCAGAGGTCGGTTATTTAATGAGTGAAGCTTTTGTTCAGCCTGCCTTCAAGTTCAAAGAGATTTTAAGAGACAGGCCATCAGCACTCTGCTCAGCAGATGACACTGATTGATCTTTCACATCCTATTTTATTTTTTATTTTACACTAATTACCCAGAATAGTGTCTTTCAATGTCCAGTCAAAAACACATTTTTCCAGGCAAGAAATTGGAGTCGAGTAGTTCAGGAAGTCATAATCAGCTTGAGATGTGTGGGAAATCATTAGAAAATGCATATACGAATTTGAAAGTGCTGCTTGTCAGAAATACACTATCGCATCGGTGTATTGCATTAGCGTCAGACACTAATTTGACACACCCTCCATCAGTCCCCACTGTTTGTACTCTGACCGCTAGGAAAATACTTCGATGTACAAGGTCTAAATGAGCGTGGTTAAATCTCAAGGAAGTAAGTCAGTTATGAGCACGAGCAGCTGGTTTTCTGGGCACAAATGCATTTTGGAAGGTTTTTGTTTTCCTCCTTCTTTTTCACATTTTCTTTATTTTTTCTCTTTGGTCAACACTGCTTGGTTAGGTTTAGCTTTCAGCAAACTTTGCTGCCCATTCTTCTGTTATCTGTATGTACAGCACTGTGCAAAAGTCTTGAGCCACTGTTCATTTCTTTATATTCTTCTAGGAAAATAGGAAAAAGGTGTAGTGACTTATTGAAAGATTTGCAAACATAAATAGAAATAGAGAATATAAGGCAAAAACTTTTTTTTTTTTTTTTTTTTTAATTCTAACAAGCTTGAAAGTCAATATTTGGTAAGACCGCCTTTATTTTTCAGCACAGCCTGAACTCTCTGAGATAAGCTTTCTTGTAATTTCTTTAAGTAGTCTTCAGGAACAGTTCTCCAGGCTTCTTCAAGGATATTCACATCTATCCTTTTGATGTTGGCTGCCTTTTGTTCTGTTCTCTGTCAAGATAATTCCACACTGCTTCAATAACTTTGAGCTCTGGGGAGACCAATTAATGACTGATAGTGTACCGTTGTGTGTTTTTCTATCCAGGTATGCTTTTGCTGCATCGTCAGTGTGTTTTGGGATCGTTGTCATTGTGAAAAATTAAGGCGATGCCAATCAGATGCTTTCCAGATAGTAATGCATGGCGAATTCAACTCTGATGGCACTTTTCTGTGTTCAAAATTCCATCAGTTTTGTCAGGATCTCCAACACCAATGGCTGAAATGCAGCCCACAACCATGAAAGAGCCTCCACTGTGCTTTACAGATGGCTGTAGACACTCACTGTTGTATCTTTGTTGGCAATTTGAGCCCAAAATGTCAAATTTAGATTCTTTAGCACAAATACAAGAAAATCTGGCTCCTAGAAAGCAAGTAATGTACTTGCACATTGCTGGTGGGCCAGCCTCGGATAAGGCTGCATTGTGATAAACAGCCAATGAGTCGGCGGTACACAACTGATATTGTGTCATATTTGTGGCAAATGGTGATTCACGTCAGTGTTCAACTAACTCAAGTGACTGAATTGTTGCATTAGGGCTCAAAACGCCTAAAGTCAGTCAAAACACCGAATTAGTTTGAGTTCTTTGCCCATCTCCAAACACTCAAGAATGATGCTAATTATTTTAAGGATTGTAACACGTAACGTTTCGTGTAATGAAAACAAATAAATTCCTGTGTTGTATATGTAAATAATGTTTTCGCCACTTTCACTATATGAACATTTGTAAGACCAACAAACACCAAACAGATTCCTTTACCAATATCTGCCCACCTGCTCTAACACTCTGTTACTTTCTACCCCTGTAAACACATATATGGCATTTTTAAAAACGTTGCTGTCCATAGAAACTGTCTGCCGCACTAAGTAATTATTTAAAATCACCAGAATTCTTGATGAATTGTTGAAAAGAGCTGCACAGACGTGTGTACTGGCACGTTACAAATGAGATTTAGATGTTCGTTAGCAAAAACAAACACACTTTTAAAGTGTACATAAACTGTTGGTAAATGTATTGCGTTTTTTTTTTGTCTCATTAAAAGCAAAAGCATCAGCCAAATGAAACTTTAAAGCTACATAAAGGGTCATACAAAACCCATTAATGCTCATACTATGCTATATGTAGCGTTGCAGTGTGGCAGTCATTTAAAATCCATTACTCCGTTAACATTCTTTAACACATTTTAACAGTTCCATGAATAAATCTCCTGAAAACTAATTGGAAGTCACACTCCATGTCCCTGGTAGAAACCCCTTTGGCTAAATGACAAGGAAAGGTGTGTCAGTGGTGGAGCACTTCAGCAGGCCACTGTGTCTGTGGTGGCAGTGATGCATACGCTATTATAATAAATTCACGTTATATTTTTGGCGTAAAGATACTTGGTGCTGTTTTTATGTAGTAGATCTGAGTGCGAGTCAGTGTGTTTGAGTGTCAGCCGTGTGACAACATTATGTGCTGTTTGTTATTGTAAGAGGGGTTAAAAGTGAGAATGTGTTAGTGTCAGTGCAATCAGCACTGATAGGGAAATATTTTTTCCTGTAGATGTCTCCTTATGATTTTTATCATATTTCTTAAATTAATGATGGTAAAGGTTTGCTAATGTAATTAATTTCTGTTCAACCAGCTACATGATTCAGCGTTTGGTAAAGCACCTTCCCTGAACTTACTGCAGTGTAAGATTATTTTCTGCTTCAATGGGGTCCATCAGCTAAGTCAGTATTTTCTATTAGCATCACAAGTTTTGATTGATTTCGTGAGTTAATGTGAAAATGAAGCTTCGTTACTTTAGCTTGTATACTTTTTTTATTTATCATGGTAATCAGCTTTTTTTATTATTATTATATTTCCTTAGGAATGTAGAGAAAAGAAAAACACCTTTCAAAGCTATGCTTCAACAGTATTAGAACATGTTGGTATTTCTTAAATCTAAGGCAAATTAAGTACTTAATCATCATAATCATTCAGGTCTTGGGACAAACATAACGAAGACAATCAGTGAATATAATCACGTTTTCGTCTCTCTTTCTAATGCAAATACACTGGGGGAAGTAATCATTTAATCCTCTGCTGAATTTATAAGTTTGCACACTTACAACGAAATGAACAGTCTCTAATTTTAATAGTAGTTTCATTTAATTGAGTTACATTAATTAAGCTGCATATTTGATCTACAAGCAAAACATGATTTAATTCTTAATATAAAAACTCTTGTTGGCAAGCACAGCTGTAAGATGTTTCTTGCAGTTGGTCA
This sequence comes from Perissodus microlepis, assembly GCF_051167445.1. NCBI lineage: Eukaryota > Metazoa > Chordata > Actinopteri > Cichliformes > Cichlidae > Perissodus > Perissodus microlepis. The sequence continues at coordinate 23,640,526 of NC_140461.1, forward strand.
GCAAGTCTGGAAACATCTCATTGGATTTTGGTCAACTCTTTACAGAAACTCTAAATCTTGACTGCCTCTTGGCAACTCAAAGATTTGAGCTCCTGCCACAGATATTCTGTTAAAATGACCTTAATATGCTTCTTCTTTAGCCACTTCTATGTTGCCTTCTTGATATGTTTTAGGTCATTGGGATGCTTAAAGATCTGTCACCCATCTTTAGTGTTCAGGCGGAAGGAAGAATGTTCTTGTCCGAGATTTTACGGTACATGTGTCATGGTTGGCTGTGTGGCAGGCAGGCAAGCAGGAGTGGTGGACCCAAAATGCAGAACTCAGACACAGAAGTGAGACTTAAAGCGCAGTTTATTGCTGGGAGAAACCTCGTACTAAATAAACTCACTAAAAGAAAAACAAAGGTCGTAACAGTGGAACTGAGGACTGAAACACTAGAAAAGAAACACTAAACTGGAGCAGGTGACTAAACACTAGAAACACGGAAGCAGAACACACAGCTAGTTGAAGGTACGACGCGACACTGACACAGAGAAACACAGGGCTTAAATACACAGACGGCAGTAATCAAGGGATGAGAGACAGGAGGGGAACACACCTGGGAGAAATCACAGCTGACGAGACAGGGGAAACGTAAACTCAGCGCACTCACATAAGACACAGACCTTCACAATAAAACAGGAAACTCAGACACAGGGAACCAGACAGGACGCTGAACTGAACAGACAAATTCACAAACAGACGGGGTGACACCATAGACAGACAGAAATACAGACGCAGACTCAGAGGCAGACCGAATATAACACGTAGAACTCAAACAATAATAATCATCATAATAATAAACTAGAAAATGATAATAATAAACTTAAAGCGCTGGGTCACTGACCCAGGACCATGACAACATGGCCCTGTCCATTGGCCCCTAAATCCAGTGAAATAATTCTGTACCCTGAACAGGAAAACAGCCCCAAATCATAATGTTTCCACCTCCATGCTTGACTGCGAAAAAAGTATTCTTCGGGTCATACGGAGCATTTTTCTTCTTCCAAGCACAGCAGGTTGAGTTGATGCCAAAAAGCTCAATTTTGGTTTCATCTGACCACAGCACTTTCACCCAAGTCTCCTATGCATCTTTTAGATGTTCACAGGCAAACTTAAGATAGGCCTGTACATTTGCCTTCTTGAGCAGGGGGACCTTGCGGGTGTCAAAAACTGGATCAAATACTTATTTCACTCAGTGACATGCAGCTTAATTTATATAACACTTATGTAATGTGTTTTTTTCCTGGATCTTTGGTTGATGTTCTGCATCTCTCAGTTAAAAACAAATGGTAGACTGTTTATTTCTTTGCATGTGAGCAAATGCACAAATTCAGCAGGTGATTCCACGATCCATTAGCTTGCAAAAAATAACTTACCTTACAGCAGTGGTTCCCAAACTTCTTTTGCTAGGCCCCCCTTTGTTTTACAAGAATGATGTCCGCGCACGCGCGCGCGCACAAACACATCCTCCAACCACACACACACTTATTTTGCTTCATTGCGGTTTATTTCTCACCTCAAACATTTAGTAAACAATTAAGAAAATACAAGTAATCTGCAATAAATTACAGGTAGTAATAAAACACACTACTAACTCTTTTACGCTACGTCCACACCTACACGGGTATTTTTGAAAACGCAGCTGTTTCATCCACACGTAAACGGCGTTTCGAATCACCGAAAACGGAGATTTTTTTAAAACTCCTTTTTTGCGTTTCCCTGTGGACGAGGAATACAGAGTTCGTCCCGCAACGTCAAAGGTATGTGCCTTTTTTCACGTCACGCTGTGCGCCACGTTATTGTTTACATGAGATGAATTGCAGAATGGCAGATAGACCCAAAATACTGTTAATCTGACTATCTGCAGTTTTTACACGCTTACATACACACACGCAGTTACTGTCCCTCCATTTAGAAAGGCAGAGGCGTCACAGTGTAATTATTTTACATGTAGTTGTTTTTTTCCTGTGTAATAATATTCAACATTGCTATCAATACATTTTTCCAAAAATGCCTCTCTGTGTAAAATGGGTTTAAAAACATAAACAGCTGTGGGACAATGTTTGTCTGTGATTTGAACCTGGGAACAAATCGTGGCAGGATCAGCCTGATATTATTTGTATCCCGCTGTAACTTTACTGTATAAAGAGCTAACATCTCCAAAATGTCAGGAGTAGTTAGTCATTATGAGAAGTGTTTGTGAACTAAAAATCAAGAATGTGGGATACTGTTTGTCTGTGATTTGAAGAGCCCGGCGCTGCTCCCGACGAAGGAAAGACCAATTCCGCAGGGGAGACCTACCTCGGCACTTGTGCAGGTGAAATCAAAGGGAAGATATGTTTCACCATATTTTCTAGTCTTTGGCTTAGAATGAAGTTGGTTTGGAAACATATTCAGCGATGCTTCATCTCCTGCTTTGCGTTTGTGTAGCAGTCCAAGCCTCCTCCCCCCCTTTTTCATACCGCGGCCCCTGCAATGGGTCTGCGCCCCCCCCTAGGGGGCGGGCCCTACACTTTGGGGAGGTCTGCCTTACAGTAATCTTTATCTATATGACTTTATCAGTCACTCATAGGATTGTAGGGACATTTTGTCTCACTGATCTTTACAATGTTGCTTCAGTTCATTGAGGTTTGTGGGCATTAGTAGACTGCTCTATTACGGTCCCACAAAAGCATTCTAAAGAGGTTCAAGTCTGGACTTTGACTGGACCATTGCAACACCTCAATTCTTTTCTTTTTCTGACATTGAGTTGCACACTGTGCTTGGGATTGTTGCCCTGATGCATGACCCAGTTTACAGGGGAACTGATGGTCAACTCAATGACTGCAAAGTATGGCCGTAAAACAAGCCCTGATCATTACCCTTTCATGAGGAGTTTGTGCTAATGTGTTTGTTTTTGCCAAATATTACCATTTTGGTCTTTCCTCAGACTTTATAGGCAATTGTTCCAGGAGTCTTTTGGTCTCTTCAGAACTAACTTTGCTATACTTGTTCAGTCTTTTTCTAATTGTACTGTCATAAACTTTGACATTTAACATGTTAACATCAAAACAGTTTTTATGATCAAGAAACATATCCGCTGTAGTCACGATGCAGCATGTTGGCATTTTTCTTTGTCTTGGTGTGTCATAGAACTAATTTAAAACATGCTTACTTGCTTGTAACAGCAGGAAAGGACTTTGATGAATTGCCCATCCGCCACAGCGCTGTTAGAGTGACCTGCTGATGTGAGTGGATTGAGTTTTATAACATTGGCCTTAGTCTGTTTGACCTGAAAAACTTTTTGGGAAAGATTGAAAGAAATTTTCAGGCAACTTTATGAACATAATATGAAGCCAGCTACAGCTGGTCATTGAATATTGTTGCACTGTGTCACAAATGCAAGAAACAGAACCCCAGAACTGATCTGGTGTTCAGGTTAATTATGAAGATATTGGTTTAATGTCAGTAAATCTTAAATACAGAAGAGCATGTGGCTGAAAAGAAGAAGCCTTTTGGCTGGTGTGTTGAGGCAGAAAGGTGAGCTTAGAGTTATAATGGGGGACTGTCAGACTGGAGAGGCCTATGAGTTGGCTCAATGTTACTAACATACTATTTGGAAAAAAATGATCCGACTGGCAATAATTGCTTACACACTGCTTATAATCAGTATAATTTGTTTTTTCCTTCCACTTTATCCCAGTGTACCAATGGGTAATTTATATAACACCCCAATTTTTTAAAAAAGACATTAAATTATAATTTTCAATTTGGGGGAAACTAGACATTTAGTCACTGGCCACATTATAATGTGCTACTGAATTTTATACTGCTACTTAATAACTCATCCACTGGATAATTAAGCTGATTGACCTAGGACTCATCAACTACCTTAAGTCATTGAATTGGACCACTGTGTATGCGCTGTTTTAAATGGATGTGACTATCACGTCTTGTTTGGTGATACAGACCAGTTTTGGCAAGTGAGAGTTTTGTGTTTTACTTGTCCAATACGTGGCACTAATTAGCTCATTGTGTTTGTGAGTTGCACAAACACACTGTTCATGAATGCAGCTTGCTAACCAAGCTATCAAATGTTAGCTCATAAATTAGCAATCTGCCATTTTTTATTCATATAAGGTAAAAAACAAACACACAAATGTTTAAATTAAATAACTCTTAAGTACCTAAAACTTTACCAACTCAACTCGCTTCTTTTGAAAAATTTATTTTAACACTAGTTGTCTAAAACCAGAGCAAACAAAGAGTTACCTACAGGGAGTGCAGAATTATTAGGCAAATGAGTATTTTGTCCACACCATCCTCTGCATGCATGTTGTCTTACTCCAAGCTGTATAGGCTCGAAAGCCTACTACCAATTAAGCATATTAGGTGATGTGCATCTCTGTAATGAGAAGGGGTGTGGTCTAATGACATCAACACCGTATATCAGGTGTGCATAATTATTAGGCAACGTCCTTTCCTTTGGCAAAATGGGTCAAAAGAAGGACTTGACGGGCTCAGAAAAGTCAAAAATAGTGAGATATCTTGCAGAGGGATGCAGCAGTCTCAAAATTGCAAAGCTTCTGAAGCGTGATCATCGAACAATCAAGCGTTTCATTCAAAATAGTCAACAGGGTCGCAAGAAGCGTGTGGAAAAACCAAGGCGCAAAATAACTGCCCGTGAACTGAGAAAAGTCAAGCGTGCAGCTGCCAAGATGCCACTTGCCACCAGTTTGGCCATATTTCAGAGCTGCAACATCACTGGAGTGCCCAAAAGCACAAGGTGTGCAATACTCAGAGACATGGCCAAGGTAAGAAAGGCTGAAAGACGACCACCACTGAACAAGACACACAAGCTGAAACGTCAAGACTGGGCCAAGAAATATCTCAAGACTGATTTTTCTAAGGTTTTATGGACTGATGAAATGAGAGTGAGTCTTGATGGGCCAGATGGATGGGCCCGTGGCTGGATTGGTAAAGGGCAGAGAGCTCCAGTCCGACTCAGACGCCAGCAAGGTGGAGGTGGAGTACTGGTTTGGGCTGGTATCATCAAAGATGAGCTTGTGGGGCCTTTTCGGGTTGAGGATGGAGTCAAGCTCAACTCCCAGTCCTACTGCCAGTTTCTGGAAGACACCTTCTTCAAGCAGTGGTACAGGAAGAAGTCTGCATCCTTCAAGAAAAACATGATTTTCATGCAGGACAATGCTCCATCACACGCGTCCAAGTACTCAAGAAAGGGTATAAAAGAAGAAAAACTAATGACATGGCCTCCTTGTTCACCTGATCTGAACCCCATTGAGAACCTGTGGTCCATCATCAAATGTGAGATTTACAAGGAGGGAAAACAGTACACCTCTCTGAACAGTGTCTGGGAGGCTGTGGTTGCTGCTGCACGCAATGTTGATGGTGAACAGATCAAAACACTGACAGAATCCATGGATGGCAGGCTTTTGAGTGTCCTTGCAAAGAAAGGTGGCTATATTGGTCGCTGATTTGTTTTTGTTTTGTTTTTGAATGTCAGAAATGTATATTTGTGAATGTGGAGATGTTATATTGGTTTCACTGGTAAAAATAAATAATTGAAATGGGTATATATTTGTTTTTTGTTAAGTTGCCTAATAATTATGCACAGTAATAGTCACCTGCACACACAGATATCCCCTAAAATAGCTAAAACTAAAAACAAACTAAAAACTACTTCCAAAAACATTCAGCTTTGATATTAATGAGTTTTGTGGGTTCATTGAGAACATGGTTGTTGTTCAATAATAAAATTATTCCTCAAAAATACAACTTGCTTAATAATTCTGCACTCCCTGTACAAACACTGAAAACATGCCTGCAAAATCATGTTTGCTATTTCAATTGTTTTAATTAGTAACATAAGCTCAGCAGCATATGATTAAGAGTAAGATATCTACATCAAATGTTAAAGTAACAATATATAGATACTAATTACCTTCTGTGATCCAGACCCATAACTTTAGCAAATGTTACGTTCCTTTTTTAGAACAAAGCGTTGTCAGTAATTTGATCTGTGCACAAGCGATAGTGTTTATATTCACCCCGACAGACACAAAAGATTGCACCTTTTCTAATCTACTCCTATTTACCATCTTGACCTCTGTTTGCGCATTTATGTACAAAAGGGATAATGTAGCAGGAGTAACAGTATAAACACAAATTTTTGTTCTTGATTTATTTTCAAGTGTTTGTAAGTGTAGGATGCAACATTATAGCGCTGATTCGCTCGATTTATGAAGGACAGAGGAGTCACATCTGTCAAAGCCGAATTTGTTCATTAGCAGTTAGACTAGCAGATAAAAGGTTTTCATTTAAATGTAAATCAGAACTGTAACAAATCCATTAGTTATTTGGAAATTATGGTTATGCCATATATTTGCCAGCCAGAGTCTTTTTACCACCTCTCTTTCAGGCCAAAGAGATACCATCGTCTAAAAGCTTCAACAAATTACAGCTGGACGACGGTGGACAACGTTTTGATGACTGATTCATTAAAAATTCATGTTTTAATAAGCATCTTTCTGGATGGAGGAAAGCCTGTTATTAATCAGTTGTGGCCCAACTGCTTTGTTCCTTTAAAATGTCAATCTACATGATATCCATTAGTCCGCCCCACTGCACATCTCAATAACATTTTCTTTCAGGCAGGTTCAGCAGCCTTCCTGTTTTGGATATCTCCAGTGTTTATACCGACATTATCTCCTGCCTGTGACCTAAATAAACATAGCCTCTTTTTTTGTGAGGGTTTGTTTTGTTTTGTTTTTTTCTTTTCATCGTTAATTATTCATTAATTTTTCATTATAAAAAGAATAATGAATTATTTAGTCCGTAAAATGTCAGAGAACTAGCAAACACTGGTCATCCCAATTTGCAGCCCTCATTGAGATGTGTTTTAATGTCTACCCTTGATCAGTTTGTGGGGCTGATAAATCATTTTATATTAGTTTATCTCATATGTAGCCAAAAACCACAACTGAAATGCTAGAGATAAATTTACAGAAAGCCTTCGCTTTATTGACTTTTTCCACCAGGGAGCTGTGACAAGAACTCTATGATGTTCAATATAGCCTGCTTAGAAAATCAAATTTAATATACCTTGTTCCTAAATGTTCTAACTGTTCCAGTCATGTGGCTCCAGTGATGACACTATCAGTCTGTTAGTGAGTGAGTTGCCTGTTGGTTGATTACATTGCTGTCTCTTTTTCCTTCAGTTGCTTCGGCTGCCTTCCTATATGACTTGAGACTCTTCGCTGGTTTGCAAAGACTAGTGCAGTGGTGTATGACTTTAATATGGTAATGAAGTAATGAAATGTTTGGGAACAAGAACAATTTATCCCCCTACGAGTCTGCTGTGCTACTGTATACCAGTGAGCTGTTCTGTGAACTTGTAAAGAAAACATTTTTTCCCAGGTGTTCTGGATAAATGTTCATCTGTCATAGCTGCAGTGTGTGCAGCATGTGATTGAATCATTTCATTTAGCTGCTTCTACTTTTACACACAAAGGCATACATGCTGACACACACACACACACACACACACACACACACACACACACACACACACACACATTTAACTGGGTGCATTTATCCAAATAAATTCCCAGAGCAGACCCTTTAGAAGAGTCCCCCAAAAAGTGGATGGAGTGTGTTTTCTTTTTGTAGTGTTAATGGGGTTATTGATCATTCTGGCAACTGCAACATTTCTATAAGCCAAATGAAGACCTTGGTCAAAGTCGGCTTCGGAGCAGAAATGCATTTAGATTACTTCATTCCACAGAACCTCCTTAGAGATAGGTATCTCCTGCGTTCACATTTCCCCATACGATATCTGATATTTGAATGTCTAAGATCAGATGTTTTGAAGAAAAGTCATCTATTGAAGGTGAAGTCTGCTGTTTTCCTTAAAGATTGGCTCCACACCCTCAGAGCTGTGCTGTACAGCAAAGTGCTGTTAAAAATATAAGAATTCAACAGTCAGTGTCACAATGGTATAATTATTCACAAAGGAGATGCAGTGGAATATGATAATAGCAGAAAAAAAGGAAAAACCTCTTGAACATACCCTTGAGGACCATTAAGGTTTCATTTCGTGTAGCTTGAATGCGCATATTCATTAGTGTAACAACGTTTAATAAGCGCAGGCATTTAAAATGGCCCATATTTCATGTGTAACTCTACATCTGCAAATGAACATTTTGTGTATATTTTAACATACAGAAGTAGGTGGAAGAGGAGACGGAAAGGAAATAATTTAATCATCAACTCATATTCATACTTCCTACAAAAGTAAAACATTAGGTACAATCAACATGGTACAATCTTATAGGTTTGTGTTCAGATACTCTACTCTACTTTTCCCTGCAAAACACCAGGAAAGAATCGCTTAATAAATCTGCCATATTAGGATTTTATTTGTTATCAGCAAAAAAATCACTGTTTATATGCTCCAGGTCATCTTAGTGGGCTGTAGCTGGGAGAAGTGTCATAAAGTATAAAGTTTTTTTTTTATACCAAAACTTCATTCAGGAAAGTAGAGGAGGTCAAGACCACCTGCTGAAATTCAAAATGAGCATCAGGATGGGGAAGAAAGGTGATGTAGGATGTGTCGGCCTTACTAATTTAACAAACTGCTGATCTACTGTGATTTTTCTGCACCATCTCTGGGGTTTACAGAGAATGGTCCAAGAAAGATAAAATATCCAGTGAGCGGTAGCTCTCCGGGTGAAAATATCTTGTTGATGTCGGAGGTCAGAGAAGAATGGCCGGGCTGCTTTGAGCTGATAGGAAGGTAACCAATCATTACAACCAAGGTATCCAGAGGAGCATCTGTGAATGCGCAGCACATAAAACTTTGAGGCAGATGGACTACAGCAGCAGAAGAGAACACCAGATGAGTTTTGATTTCTCATCCAACATTTGGATGGTACAGTTCAAATTTGTTGTAAACGAAATGAAATCAAAGCTCCATCGTGCCTCATACCAGCAGTTCAGGATGCTGGTGGTGTAAATGTGTAGGATACATTTTCTTGGAAAACTTTGTGCTCCTTAGTAACAAACGGAGAATGCCACAGCCTACCTGTTGTTGCTGACCATGTCCATCCTTTTATGACCACAGCGTACTCATTTTCTGATGGCTGCTTCCAGCAGGATGACATTCCATGTAATAACGCTCAGATCACCTCAACCTGGCAGATTTGTAGCAACTGTGTGATGCCATCATGTCAGTATGGTTTAAACTACGGAGCCCCGCAGGGGACATGGGAGAAAAAAAAAATTAAGACGGACTTTTGCGAGATCTCGCAAAACTAACTCGGGATCTCGCAAAACAAACTCGGGATCTCGCAAAACTTTTGCGAGCTCTCGCAAAACAAACTCGGGATCTCGCAAAACTTTTGCGAGATCTCGCAAAACTAACTCGGGATCTCGCAAAACTTTTGCGAGATCTCGCAAAAGTTTTAGCCACATTCTTCGGACGCCGGCTCGAAGCCGACCGGGAGGTCGAGGCACGATGTGCCAGGAAAGCGGTGTTCCTCCCGGCTGTAGTAGGTCTCGACCTCCCGTTAGCTTCGAGCTAACGGGAAGAATGCGGCTAAAACTTTTGCGAGATCCCGAGTTTGTTTTGCGAGATCTCGCAAAAGTTTTGCGAGATCCCAAGTTTGTTTTGCGAGATCTCGCAAAACTTTTGCGAGATCCTGAGTTAGTTTTGCGAGATCTCGCAAAAGTCCGTCTTAATTTTTTTTTCTCCCATGTCCCCTCCGGGGCTCCATATTAAACACTCTGAGTCATGTTTCCAGCACTTTTTTGAATCCGTGCTATGCAAAATTAAGCCAGTTCTGATGACCAAAGGGTGTCAAAACCCACTACTACCAAGTGTACTTAATGAAATGACTGAGTGTAATCTGTGTAAGGTTTCTGCTAATTAAATTTGGATCAGGGCTGTTGGTGTGTCAGCTGAGAATTTAGACAAGACGCCTGTTTTAGTTCAACAACATGACAACAAATCATTTACTCTTCAAACACACTGTTAACTGATGCTGAGCACTAAACTACTGTTATCTCTTGTTCTGCACTAATGTAACACAAAAGGTTTTCATCCCTTAGGTAAAACAAATACTAACACAGTGAGGAATGGTGGTTGCATGATGAGATGGGGATAATAACTGTAATTGTCTCATTATCGAACTGATTCACTGCAAATAGACGCGTCATGTTTCCTTTGAAGATTTTCTTGGTTTTCTGATCTACTGCTCAATTAAGCTGCCTTATTGTGTTTCCTTAGATATCTTTATAAGATTAAGAACATTGAGTGTGCATTCAGTAGTCTCCACTTATCATGCTCCGGGATAATTTTGTAAACATATGGCATTTTACAACAGTAGGATAGTAGAGAATATAATGTGTTTATGCAAATGATTTTATTTCGTTTTAATAATACATAAAAACGACTGCCTGACAAAGCCATGCTCTCCAAGTACGGATAGATTTATATGCGGACTGCTGATGTCTGAGTTATGTTCAAGCGAGCGAACCGCTTTTGTTTGTATTTTCAGTGATACACCAAAAATCTTCTACAGTAGATCAATCCATTCAGTGGAAGGACAGATCAATCCATTTAGCAGTCAGAGAAAAATCAATAAACTGAAGTCAGTGCTGGCGGGGCATCCATTAAAACTGTCTGCCAGTCAGTCTCCAGTCACTTCAAAAACTAAAGCCAGTGCTCGTGCGTCCCTCAGCTGTATGTGCTCTGCTTCACTGTTTGTTCATTACCATCCGCAGATATCGTGTTGACAAGAATACATTTTTAAAACACTGTGTCAAATCTTACAGATGCTCAGAGAAAAAGATAATCGAAACACACGTTGTGTATTTAGATGAACTGTCTGTCATGCATATTTTAATTAGCAGTAAATTAATTCCTGACAAAAGGTTATTACAAATTTCAAAGACTTGTGAACTTGGGTGCACCTCTGAAGATCACAGAATCAAAACCTCAGTAGTAGATTCAACCGTTCTGTTTATAACTTACGCAGAATTGCAAAATCGGGTGTGCTGAAAGGTCTACGAAGCTGGACAAGATGTTTTAACTTGTTAAATTGAGGTGAATTTTTATGTCGCTAAACAAAAGCACTGCCTCGTTCATCATATGCTAATGTATCTAAAGTGCACGACAGTTTAATATTCTTTAAATCATTCCAGATGATTAGTAAATATTGGATGCACAGTACTGGGTGCTTTGTGGTCCCTTTTAAGTTCTAAGATCCTCCTTTATCATAGAGCTTTAGAGGCTTATTGCAGATCTCAAGGCAAACAGAACTTCTGGTCAGCCTTTGTATACGTTTTTAATAGTTTTCCTCTAAGATACTTGCTCTGAAGAACACACTCACTGGTTTCTTTTAAAATTAGAAATAACAGCCGAGCCCACAATGTCACTCTTTAGTTGTTCTCCAACGAAATTCAGTTTAATAGATTGAAAAGGTGAAGTACAGTGTGTGCACGCCACTGTATTGATGCATCTCTCTGCAGGGTGTGCTCTTTGTAGTCGCTGGCTTAGAGAAAAAGCAACAGATTAGTCAGACTGTTCAAGTCTAGCGGTGAAATGCATTTATTGCTTTGTTGTATAATGCTGATAGATAAATATGTCACGTTTCTCTGAAGGTTTTGATTGTGTGCTATTTAATTATTCTTTTATCGCATTGGTGCATCAATTATTAATAGTGCTGCTTCATATGTGTCAGTCTCATAGTTCTATTGCATTGCTTCACCCTATCACCTCCAATCAATTAAAAAATGCTTGGATATATGTTTTTCTTAATATGGCTTGTTTTATTTTTTAGTTTTTTTCTGGGTTTTTTTTTTTGAGAACGTCGTGTTTTGTTTTTTTTGCATCAACTGAAGCTGAATCTTCTAGAAGTCAGAATTTTTATTTCTAATTAAAGCGAGTTTGGATCCTGGAAGAAACGTTGTCTCTGTCAGAGAGAAAGTTTCCCTCAAGAAAGTTTGGTTCCTCTGAGGAAAGTCTGTACAGAGAAAAAGAAGATATATAACATACTGTACCATAATAACCGTTAGACTGTCACTGTCTAACCTGCAACCCGTACAATGCTTTGCAAGTCCAGCAGGAAGCAAAGACCATGAATGAAATGTGATCCCTGGCTCTGAAGGTGTCATCTGGCCCCGCATGGTTCAATGGCAGACACGCAGACTGCTCATGGCGTGAGGGTTGTACTCTAAAAGATGTCCGCCAGACACATTGGCAGCAGAAGAGGCACAAATCGATTTCCTGCAAGAAAGCACAGAGCGCCTAAGTGGAGGACGGCCTCTTTAGCAAAGCTCTTATTAATTAATAGTGTCTCAGGAGGGGATTACATGATCTGATTCCTGCTTCTTCATCACAGAACAGCAGCTAATAATATGTGAGGGAGATCTTGTGTGCAACGCACCTCCACTGCATTTTATATGATCGTTATAGTATGCAGCACTAGAGCATCCTCTTTACCTTATCGTGAGTATCATATGATGAGGTCTCTGTCTGTTTCTATTCATACAGAGAGCTGAGAGATTGAATATTGCAGTGAGCTGGCTTTGCAGACCACATAATATCACCGGTTTCAAGAACTGATTAACACACCCACCAAAAGTTTCCAGCACTAATAAAAACACCCACTATAAGGAATTTAATGAAAGCTTAACGTCACTAAAATGCACTTTAACTATGTAATATGCCTATTGCACAAAAATGAGATGGATGCAGTGCATTTAGACATCAGGTACTTGATAAACACAGACCTCATTACTCTGTGGGAGAATGGGAAGCAACTCCTTGGTCATATTAACTACTTTAGCCAAGTAAGAAATTGAAATGTACTGATCAGTAAATCATAATTCCACCCAGGTGTACGCACCACTGTGGACCTCACAACAAACAGGCTTTGCTTTCAAGGCTTAGCTCCAATTTTTTTGTTTGTTTGAATCTATGTAGTGATTTTTCTACTCTTACTGAGCACTTAAAGCTCTTTTTACACGACCAGCCACATTCATCCGTTTATACACACATTCATCCAACATTTCATTCTCTGCCTTTAAGTGCTTTTTACCTATTACACACACTCGCAAACTCCAGTGGATGCATTAGGGGCAATTTGGGGTTCAGTAGTTTGCCCAAGGACACTTTGAAATGTGGACTGGAGGAGCCAAGGATCGAATCACTGACCCTTCCGATTGGTAGACGACCCACTCTACTTTCTCAGCTGCAGACGCCCTAACTCCTTAGCTATGTACTACATATTTATATATTTTTATATCATAACTGAGTTATGTAATTGTTAGAATACAGTAGTGTGTAATACGAATGGATAAATGGAGGAGAGAGACACAGAGAGGAGTGAGGACACTCACATTAAACGTAGTATTATGGGAAACATGGTAAAAAAGCTTCACCTGATTCGTTTTCTGTCAGATACTTTAAGGCTTTTAGTGAAGTTGCACTGTGATGGCTACTAGAGCCTAATAAAGGGTATCACTCCCTGAAAGCAGATAAAGATCTGCTCTGTGAGCCTTCTTACATAAAGTCAGGTTTCGCAGAATACGTGTTGAGTGACAATGAAACACGTCTTTAAGTTATTTAGGTTCTTTAATATGTCCGAACTTACAAGTAATAGGAAGTCATAAAACATTAAAAACAACATTTTGAACATTTTAGCTGAAAGTTAATGTTTAGCATTTGTTTTTGTGTGTATTGGTGGACTGAGCTCTGCAGGAACACGATGTTTTCACCTTTTCTTATCTACCATCTTTGTCCTCTTCCTCTTGTTTGTCCTCTGTCATTGAAGTCTGTGGCAGCCCTCAGAGGGACATGGTAAAAAATCAGGGAAATTGGACACAAGATGCAATGATAAACTGGTGAAAGGATGTACTGCACTGCTCCTAACTACATTTTACTGGATTAAATGAACTGTTGCACAATATAAGAGTTGACACTAGTGTTGTCATCATGAATATTATGTTTTCCCAATTTCCACATCTTTCATTTGACCATTTCACAGGCAGACTAATGAGCTGTAGCCAGCGCACAGCATACATCAGCATTAATAAACCATGAGAAGGTCAATTACATGTCATTCTATGAATTGCTATGACCATTTGTAATCAGCCTTGTGTCAGATACACTAAAATCACCCTACCAAAAGAGTCCTTACATCATTAGCAAAGTTCATTCTCTTTTGCTCCCTTCTCTTTTATTCTGCCAACAGCAATACTTAAAAATGACAGAACCCGATTAGCAGATACGCTGGGCAATATGTCTCTTAACTAATTTTCCAGAATCTTAAAAGCTATATCATGATTTTGAAAAATGAAATATCACAATATTTATAAAAATCCCTGCATTTTGTAATTACTCAATTTGTTCATCTTCAAGATGTATGAGAGACTTTAATAAGTGTGTATTGACAGTATTTTCATTTTCTACATCCTATGTAAATATGTTAGGCTATATTATAGCATATGCAATAGATCACTTACCCCTAAGGAATTTTTCGAGATAAGCTGAAAGCTTGTAGAGATTTATCTACCTTATTATGGCGTCATCGGATGTAGCACGTAGGATCAGATACAGCTGAAGTTAAAAACTGCACTTCATTGATGTAGGTAACACACAACTGCAGTACCTCTGCATCTACAGGCTGTTTTTACATTGCAGTTTAATTGAGCGATACATAATAATGTTTCATACTTGGGCAACAAGATAAACTCATTGAGTACAACACATAAGCAAAAAATTATCAAAATATCACTTTGGCATAAAATCATGTGTATGGTTCTGTTATAGTAACATAGCTCATTTTAAATATATGAATGAAAACTCCAATAACTAATTTGTTAGTGACTTAGTGTTTGGTCTGTTTGCCTGTCTGTCTGTCTGTCAAACCTTCTCCTTTAACACTTTTTTGTTATTTTACTACATTTACTGCTTTGCACACTCTTGGCATTTTCTTGATGAAATTCATGAGGTAGTCACCTGAAATGGTTTTCCAGCAGTCTTGAAGGAGTTCCCAGAAATGCTGAGCATTTATTGGCTCTTTTGGATTGTCATTTCTCTTTACTTAGCTGACTGGTTCTTGCCATAACATGAATTCTAACAGTGGTCAAATAGGGCTGTCAGGTGTGTACCAACCTGACAAAACTGATGGTCCCAACTCCATTAAGAAGGCAAAAATTTACACAATTAAACCCTGACAAGTCACACCTGTTAAGTGAAAACAATTGCAAGTGACTACATCATGAAGTTAATTAAGAGAAGGCCAAAGATTTGACGCACTGTCAACAAAGCAAAGCATGGCTACTTTCAGGAATATGTGTGTGTGTGTGTGTGTGTGTGTGTGTGTGTGTATACATGGGAGGCCATAACTAAGTGGCCAGCATAGTAAACAGGAACAATGAGTATGGGACACCCCACCTAGTTTGGTTGAGTATGACCGAGCTAAGATTCTTTGAGATTTCCAGATACAGAGAGACACACTGGTGATGGTTAACCAACCAGAAATAGTAATGGTGGACAGGGAGAGGAAGACAGCTGTAGTGATAGATGTAGCAAAACCGAATGACAACAACATCAGGAAAAAGGAACACAAAAAGCTAGTGAAACACCAAGGGCTGAGCGATGACCTCTGGAGGATGTGGAGCGTGATGGTAACAGTGGTCCCAGTGGTAATCAGAGCAGCTGGGCGAGTAGATTGAGCAAATCCCAGGAACAACACCTTGGATCTCTGAAGAGCGCAGTCCTAGGAACAGCAAAGATACTGCCCAGGACCCTCAAGTTCTGGTAGAAGACCCAAGATTAAAGGATAGCCCGAATTTTTCATATATGTGTACATATATATATATATATATATATATATATATATACACATGCATGAACTAACTAGACAGAAACCAAGAACACAGCTGATAAGACAGGGGAAGCAAAACGTAACATAAAGCGCAGAAGACAGGGGTCTATCAAAATAAAACAGGAAGACACTAACACAGAAACCAGAATTAAGATGCACAAACTTGACAGAACTAAACGGGAAAACCAGAGAACCAAGGAGACAGGACACGGTGAGACCAGACAGACATGGGGACACTAACATACTCAACCAATCAATCAACCAAAACTCAGCAGCACTAGAATTACTAAGCTGTAGACTAAAAATTAGAGCTTGAACATAATTATTTGTTAAATGCAAATACAATAAATCATTAGTTCACATCAAAACTCAAAACAGAGACAAAGATCCAGGGCCATGACAGTGTAGTTAGCAGCTTGCCAGACCCTCTACAATCCTGAGCAGCTCACCAGTAACTCTGCCAATCCACTGTTTACTACCAAACAGGGAAAAGGACATTTATTTGATTTAGGAGTAAATTGAAACCATTTCTTCCATTTGGACACGGCTCTGCTTTTGTGTCTTGGGAATTACTACATGGAGTGATGACATCTCACAGAGCATGCACATAAAACAATAAAACTGATTTCTCTGAAATATTTATGAAGTAGGAATGACATTGAAAAAAGACTCATTTTTATCTCTCCACAGATCATTCATAAGAAACAAATAGCATAGCAGCTGTATTCCCTTTGATCAAGTATCAGAACTTTATTTGCTCATATTGCCAACAAAAATTTCTAAGCCCGACAGTTTGGTTTAATAGATATGATGTATTGCCTCCTAAAAGCGGCTTTATCAACTCCTCCTGGGTAATGAAATATGCATCTCAGATAATGTGTCCAAAAACAATCAAAAGAGGGGTGCTATGCACACCACACTGTAACCCCTACAACCTCTTTGAAAGCTTATCAGCCAGCAGAGGAGAATTTGATATTTCTCTGTCAGCTGCCCTCATAAATGTCGGGGTATGAAGGTGACAAATACACACGCCAATGCAAACCATAACTCTACTCTGTAGGTAAGCACCCTACGTATTCACTTCTTCTTAGATGTTAGATGAAAAATGGAGTGAGCATGGACTTGAGTCTCATTTGTACAGATGGTGAATAGCTTCACTGGGGCAGGTGAGGACAGCCATTTAGCTGAGGAGGCCTTTCAAACAGAGGAGATGCCCCAGAGAGCCCCTCATTACATCAGCATGTTGTGCTACTGGGCTTTGATAGAATATTTGACAACTTGAGTACTTTTGCTTTCACTTACAGAGCCATGCTCTGCCTGATCAGCTACACTTAATATCTGTTCATCACGTTCAGCATCATTGCCACTCAACAGCGAGAATGGCACCCTGAATTTTAAATAGCAGGGACTTTGTTCTGCTCCGATTTTATTGTTTGTGGACTTTAAAAGTGCTAAAATCCATATTCGGTGGAGAAAGAAATAGGTTCCAAGTAGGTTTGGAGGCCACAAATGCACCTCTAAAGTATTTCTATCTCTATCCATTCTTGGATGGGTAAACATGCAACAATATGCACATTCACTTGAAAACACTAAGAAAATTTAGAACATGCAACAATTAGTTTAGTTTGTCCTCACTGCTGTATATGTGCAAAAAAGGTTTCAGGGTTTCAGGTTTGAAACATTCTGAATCACTCGAGTCATTTGAAAATGCATTTTTTTAAGCCTGACACATATTTACCAACAGAATGTAAATAATTGTCCATGTATTAGATTATCGAGGTATCCATTAGGCTTAACATGCAACATGCTTGCACCAGTTTGTACTCTTGCAGGGCCCAGTCTTTCCATGGCTTGACGTGAGAGGAATAGGATGTAGCGTTGCCCAGAGACTATATTTTTCTTTTACATAGCCTGCAATCCTGACCTCTTTTCAATCATGCTGGATGACATGCAGTTAGTGAATGACTGACAATTTATGGCTGAAGCTCTTTGGAAGTGATTGCTGGAGTGTGAGAGCGCAGAACAGCTAGGGTTTGTTTTTAGCCTAGCCACAGCTTGCAGCATTTATTCTTCCTCAAACACAACTTACATTCCCCCTCCTTTGGCCACTGATATGTGCCACCTTGTCCAGCAGCTGGGTTGTTGGATAATTACACTATGGAGCAGTATCGTGTATATGTGTGATAATATCCATATATGCAGTAGAAATTATTCTGTTGTGAAACACTGATCCATTCATCTGTTCATCCATCCAGCCTTGCATTTTCTTAACCATTTATCCAACTAGAGTCTCAGGAGACTTGATCCTGTCCCTCCTGACATTGGCAGAAAGGCAGTCGCCAGTCCATCACAGGATTAACAGACGCAGGCATTCATGCTCACGCTACAGTGAAAGAACAAAACTTTATGGTTTGTATGTTCATGTTTCTTTTAGTGTTCTTTGCTTGCTTATTAGTTTACTTGGTCCTGCCATACTTCCCCCATGATCGTGAATAAAATCACACCACTAACTCATTATGTTTCCAGTTATAATATGTACAGTGTACGAACTTCCAAACTCTGTTGGAGACATCCTCTGCCCAGCATCTCTTCTGATGAGTGCTAATAGATCTGTTAAATATTTTGTCAAGGAACAACATGCAGATAATTCACTCATTAAATTGTTTACGGTCGTGTTTTATGTGTCATTTAATAATCAACAAAAGGTTAAGTCCCAATTTACTCACTAAACACTCTCCATGATTTAGTGCAGCAGTTATTAACATTTCAATTTGTCCAGTATGGCTGTGGATTAGCATATTACATTACGAATCATTCAAGTAACTTTAATTTAATTAATAATTTGTCATAAATATGTTGTTACAAGGGTAAGTGACTACTTTTAAGTTTGCAATGTGATATACCTTTACACATTTACTCCACGAATCCATCACAGTTATAACATTTTCATTGTTAATTGACTCTGTAAAGTGTTTCATCCACTGGCTTAATGTCTCAAATGGAAATAGGTAATTATCTAATTGCACACAATGAAGTGTCTTATTTAGAAAATGTGTTCCTGAAAATGAATCACCATTGATTAGAGACCTTGTGATTTGAATCTGTTCCTTCTCCAGATTAGTGGCGATTGATCTGTGACAGCAATTTCACGCTTGTGATCAACCAATCGACCCGGTCATAACGTGCGGCCTCTGCCGGGCTTTTTCGTGACCTCCTCATTCATCAAAGTGCCACCTGTAGTGACATTTGCCCTCTGGGCGGATGTTCAGAAGAAGATATTTGCATGCATCTTTCCTTGCACAAAATGTATATCTCTTTCTTTGTTTACAGTAAAATTCAAAAAGCTTATAGAAGAAAACTGCACTTTATTTAAGGAACTCTAGTCACTGATCAATCGGGGAAAAACAAAACAAAACAAAACAAACCCGAAATGTGCCTAAAGGCCTGTTTTCCACCAATGTTTTAACAAAAGCAAAACACTATCTGCAAAACCTGGGCCCTTCACTGTGAAGCATACCTGGGATGTTTTTCCCTTATCTCGCTTCACTTATGCTAACATTAGCATTCAGTCTAAGTCGCATAAAGGATGTAAACAAGTTAGGCAGCATCTGACCAATCAGAGACATGGAGTTTACTGCCAGAAGAGTGACTCCTTTTTTACAAAGCAATATAAAATCACAATATTGCAAAAATACTTTGGTCAGTAAGATTGGAAAAGACTTACTATTATAATAATAAAGTTTACAGTAGCTGAGCTAATGTAAACCTGGACAGAAAGAAAACCTGGACAAACACTGACCATGTGAGTTAAAAGATTCATCCATATCACAGCCTGTCATTAAGACATGGGGGAATCTGACTGTCATGGGGAATTTGAGGATCCAAACACGAGACGTAAAGTTAGGCAGACTAAAGTCAAGAAAAAGTGACCCGTTTATTGAAGGCTGATAGCAGTTCCAAACAAATGTAAAATTTATTATGCAAAGGAAACTTAAAAAACTTCAACTACTTGAAACTTCAACTTAAAAACACACTAAGGTTGCAGAGCTGGGGAACACTTTGGGAGGATGAACAGCATGATAAAAAGAAATGTAAACAGACACTCTGAAAAGGGACAAGGGGACATAGAGACAATATATACACAGAAGGGTGAAGTGAAGAATGAGACACAGTGAGCTAAATCAAAGAAGACAAGGCACAGGAAGCAAAACTAAAAGCAAAGCACAAGGAACGAAACTCGTGAAGTAAAACAGGACGTGATAACTAAACAGGGAAGACATACAAGAAACCTGACACAGGAGGCAGGAAACACGAAGAAAAATAAGGAATACACATAGTAAGCATACAAAGACACAAACTATGGCTGGGCCATATCATACCGTTCACGGTAATACCGGTATAATGTTGGGCAATGATAAGAAAATGAAATATCGCGATAGAATATGGGTAAAACGCACATGCGCAGTGCCTTTGTTTTCATATGCACATGGAGGAAAAAGCGTGCCGGCGACGGAGAATGAGAAGAGCGAAAGCGGATCATTGAATGAAACAGATGAACCAGAACTGGTTTGTAAAAATGCTGCAACTTCAGGGGTGTGGGTTTAGCTTTCGTCCATCAGATACACAACAAAGCACTATTTTTGGTAGAGCATGCTAGCGGGCCGTCGTTATTACCGTGTTTTTTGGAAAATACGGCACACTTAAAATCAATCCTTTGATTTTTCTGAAAATCGACAGTGCCCCTTATAATCCCATGTGCCTTATGTATGAATTCTGGTTGTGTTTACTGACCTTGAAATGATTTTATGTGGTACACGGCGCTCGAAAATCTGTCAGACGTTTTAGTACGACTTTGCTAAGCTACAAACCCGCACCGCTTGATGGATTGTCGGAGCATTACGGCTATCGTAGGCAGGAGCCTGGCGGAGTGATACGTACTGTGCTTCAACATAATATTACCGTATTGTGTGTGTATAACCTCTTTCTAAGTTTTGTGGATATTATACATGGTTATGCTGAGGATATGTCGGCCAATTTCCACTGGAAATGCCTTTTGGTTAAACTGTCAGCAAGGAATTTGCATTTGCACTGTTACATTTTTATATAACTTTAATGCACATAAAAAACAGCTGCTTGTTTAAGTGAAAATACATTGATGCTTTTTTTTTCACTAATAAAGTTGTGTAGTTGTAAAGTATTTTGTCTAGTGTCAATTATATCGTCAGTTATATCGTTATCGCAAATTTTCAAATGTATATCGTGATAAATATTTTTGGTCATATCGCCCTGCTCTAACACAAACTAGGGACCAAAAATAATATTTAAATAACTTGAAGATTGGCAATTGGGATAAGTAATCACACAAAGCTGGTTATCAGCTTGCTAAGTTAACACAGGGCATCCCCAGCATGTTCATATGCAATGGCAGGAGTATATGACCAGTCACAAACATGGATAAGTGTTAGCAGACTTATTTTACAAAGAAAGATAAAAGACCTACTATATTAATGAAGCCCAGCCTATTTGAAAGCAGGAAGAAAAGTCTGCAAAACTGTGTGAGTTGACACATTAATCAGTATCACAGTTCTATCATCAAAACACAGGAGAATCTGATGGATTATAATTGAGTATTTCATTAGGTTAATGTTTAAAAGACAGTTTCAGTCTTTATTCTTTCAGCTGCAGCGTCAGTGGTGGTTAACGATCTGAAAGCAAATGAAGACAAGAAAACAATTCTTCCACTTAAAAACAGATTATTGTCTGAAATATACATACTGCTCAGTTTCTGTGAAAAGCAAACCTTGGTGTTGTTTTAAAAACAGATGGACATGTGTCACCAGAGAAAAATCAGCAAAATTAACTCTTATTTTATAGAGGACTAACAAATGCACTCTTCTGATTCTGGTTGTAGAAACAGTGCTATTTCTTAAAGTTCATAGGTGTGCTGTACCTGCCTGCCACTCGTTCTACAAGGTCTAGCTTTGTGGAAAACTGTTTATTCTGTCTGTGGAATCCCACTTAATACTCTCCCTACCACCTAAAAATCATTATGTGTCATTCATTGTAGGGAATGCAATAAGCTGCTCCTGTCTTCCAGCAAATATTGTTTCCAGCTTATAAATTAAACATTTATGTTCTCTAACAAACTAATTTTATGTAGTAGTGTTTATGTCTCCCAATGTCAACGAAACAAAGGAGATCACGGGCCCATCCACATCAGTGGTGCCAAGGTTGAAATGATCAGCAGTTTATTGATCTGTTTCTTGGTGTGAACATTACGAAAGATTTGACCGAGACTCTTCACAGGATGGACGGCTTGTCATCTCTAATACTTCTTAAGGTTCAGGTAGTTTCTCATGAATGTCAACATCACCTCAACCTTCTGCAGAAGCACAATTGAGAACCTGCTGGCGGGCTGCACACAGTTTGGTATGGAGACCAACTGGAGTATTATTAAGGACCATAGCCATACAACACACTGCTATTCGATCATCTTCAGCCTGTCTTGTCTTTCAACCTTTTTTTCATCGTAGTTTTTAAACGCTTTCGTTTTTGTTGTGTGAAATTTTGAGATGTTGAGTGATGTGCTTTTTGTCTCATCAAACATATTTCATTGTAATTTTGACTCCGTGTTAACTTAGAAGCAAAACTGAAACTGAAATTACTGTCTACAGACTTGTTACTAATTTTAATTATTGAATGTATTTACTACTACTGCTGTAAGGGGTCATGTAGTAAACTAGAAAGAGAATTAATAATAATGGATTGGATTTATATAGCGCTTTTCAAGGCACCCAAAGCGCTTTACAATTCCACTATTCATTCACTCTCACATTCACACACTGGTGGAGGCAAGCTACAGTTGTAGACACAGCTGCCCTGGGGCAGACTGACAGAAGCGAGGCTGCCATATCGCGCCATCGGCCAACACCAGTAGGCGGTAGGGTAAAGTGTCTTGCCCAAGGACACAACGACGAGGACAGAAAACCCGGGGATCGAACCAGCGACCTTCCAGTTACAGATACGCTTCCTAACCCCCTGAGCCACGGTCGCCCACAAATTAAAAGCTTGTATTGCTATTTTACCATATAAAATGAAATTAAAGAGAGTAGCAAAACCTTCCAAAGGCATTCAGTCATTTATTCACGATATATAAAAATTACTTATCTATAACACACTTCTAGCTATATTTCTAAGGGATGTCGCTAGCCATGGGCTCTTATTATAATATATATTTCTAACACTATATATATAGCTATATAGCTTATGAAGAACACCATGAAGTGTCCCTCATGTATGAAGTGGCTGACCTTTATATACGCATAACTTTTTTGTGATGACTAGCATTGATGTTAACAGATTTATATTTAAATACTGAAAATACTAGAATACTAGTTCTTTATATGACTAAAATTTAATTTATGTTTCAGTATCTATGTCCTTTAAAGATGTGTTTGTGGGTGTGCGTAAAATTGGTTGAAAACAGAGACACAGCAACTGCCTCGGGGATTTGAACCGACTTAAGTGAGCATGGTGATCACTCTAACATCAGTGTAGTTTTTTTATTGCAGCCTTGACTTTCTTTATGCTTGGTGGCATGGCAGTGTTCGCTTTTTCAAATGGTGAAAATGACATTGGAGCATTTCCAGATTACAGTTTTTTCGTGATATCTCTTTGCTTCAGTTCCCTAATGTTGTGAGGACATCTGCCTGTTCTTATGGGTGTTTAATTTAACATGTATTTATGTTTTTTTCTGCCTTTTCTTGTTATTGCCTCATGTGATGATTGTGCAGATGCACAGAGACTTGAGTGCAGAAGATTATTTTTTTATTGCATATTACTTTATTCTGATATTGTGGGGGGAAAGAACAGAGAAATGAAAAAAATCTCCTAATACCCTCTGGAGCCTAGTTTGGATATGCCATATGTTCTTTAGAGGGTACCTGAACCTTTGTACTTGACTTAAAGTAAATGGTTAATGAGAGCTTCAGTGAGACGTCTGTATGCCGTCTGCTTCTATCGTGACTCTTATTAAGTGTCATATTTTGTTAAAATCATATTTCTTGCACTTAATAAAAAGTGACTATATGAGCAGCAATGTGATCCAGTTTTCTCGGGGACTCAGCCACTAAAATCTGCTAATGGTCATACCCTGTGAGAGATCCTTCTCCGTGTATGTATCAGTATGAGCAGGTCTTATGGAATAAATTGGCCAACATGCTTCATTCTTTAATGCATCTGTGCCTAACACTCCATTAGCAGTGTAAAACTGAGCAGTGTCCATCTGGGTTTTTAAAAACTGGCCATGGCGCGTCAAATATTGTTTACCACCGACAGGTGATTTTGGTTTTTCTCTGTGATGTAGCGGAGGTGAGATTGGGGGCATCTCTGACTTTGATGTTTTCCTTTTTTTAAAAAAAATTCCATACTATTGGTGTTGCTATTTTTGATATGTTTAACAAAATGCATTTATTTGAGAGGCCTGCAGATTTTAGTTTGTTTTGAGCCACGGATGGGATCATATCTCTATTTTCTTTTTAGTACTTAATCATAATTGTATCATAATTGTATGAATGAAAAAATATACTCCATGTATGTTTCTAATGCAGTGATAAAATTAACAGTACTATAGGTTACAGATCGATCTGTGCTGCTTTATTTATTATGCGATAGATAATAAGGAGAGAGTCTCTGACCAATTAAGCTACTGCCAAACACGCATACACCGATCAAGTTGTTTAGTATCTTTCCCCTTGTGAAAAGAGTCCATTTTAGTGCCGTTCATGAAATAACCTGGGAATGAGCAGTGGCATCCTGCTTACTTTGCATTAAATTAAACATCACCATGCTCAGAAACTCATTTCATGGCACATTCCCACTTCTACAGGGTCAATATGGAACATTTCTCTGTACTGCCACTCTCAGTCCTGCAGCTTACTCACTATTTATCAACCATACTTGACCTTGCACTTCTCTCAAGAGGGTCCAAAATGCATCATGCATTGTCCTTCATATGGAGAAAAAGTCAATGTGCAATTTCAGAAGCTACCTACATACTTGCATACATAAGTAGCAAACTGTTTTTTACTCTTTAAAGTAGATGTCCAATAAAATGTTGTAGAACTACTTGATCTGTTACAAAATCTAACAAATGTAATATTTTTTTCACTCTCACCTTTTTAAACATGGGAGAAAATTACACTCATTAAAGATGCTCATAAATATTTATCTAGATTTTGCACTGACTTAGAAGACAGTTTTGTTTTTTAGTGACTTTTGTTATGCCGTTCAGACTTCAGCCACAGCTTGTAAACAGGGTATATTAAGGTAAAAAGCACAAGAGGAGCAAGAAACACAAAGGAGTAGGAGGAAGCTCTCATCCTTGGTGTGGAAGGCTTCCTGCTTTACATCTGCTGACCTTTGGTTTAAGCATTAAATCAGTGCTACTTTCTCCTAGTTTCTCTTTTGAATTTAATATTTAAGTCTGGCCAAAACACATAAATTAGCAACAGTTTTTTTTTTATACAAATGGATGTAAGAAAGCTCTGATAATCCCTTTACTCTAATAAGATTTCAAAACCAAACTTCTTTTTTAGAAATTTGTGGAAACTGAAACTGGTTTAAAAATATAACTGTCTTCTATTTGCCGGATAGTTAAAGACAAAGCTCCAGATAAATACAAATTTTTCTCCCTTTCTCCATTTCAGTCAGGAAAAACTTGCCTTGCCTCTCAGTGTATTATCGGTGTAGTATTCCACATATAAAAGTAATTTTTACTTGGTGTAATAGCTTTTCCTGGGATTTTCTTGCACTTCATTTTAGTAAAATGAAACACTATCTTCAAGACACGAATACTTATCAAATAAATTCATTTGTTTTAGTTACAGAGCTGGGATTATTTTCATCTCAACAAGATATTCTAAGATTTATCCAGCACCACATTGGGCACAATTTAGCAATTTACTGATGAATATTGAGCAATAAGTAACAAGATAAGATACTAGAAGATTCCAGTGCAAATCTCATAGGACCCCTATAAGAATCACCCAGTGCCATTGATAAACATCACCTTATCTGCTAAATAGACTGATGGCAGTCAACAAGTTGAATATAGGCCAAGATAGCCTATCAATCTCTCATTTTGTTCCTGAGGTTTTGTCAAATTGCTCACCAAAAACAAACAAAAATAAAATAAAACAATACAAAAAGCACTCTGAGACCTCTGGGCAGTATTTATTTTTAAGGGAGTAGTATTTTATTTTCTTAATAATCATTTTGTTTTCTTTGTTCTTCTTAAATGTACTAAATTGAACATAAACATTATGTAGGAGTAGGGTAATGGATAGTAGGGATTGAGTCTTTCTATTTCTCATGACAATGCTTTAAAGATACAACGTATTTTGGGGTCAACTTGAAAGTAATGTGAAAATCATTCTCGTTAGGTGAAACTGTTTGAAACCAGGGACCAAGATGACTGCTTGGTGTCGTTGGTCATTATCAATTGCCGAGTAATCGATGAGTGTTTAGACAAGACCATAAATGGAAACTACAAACAACGCTGGAAAACTGCTAGCGATCAGAGCAATTACGAAGTTTTAAGTGCAGCACTGTATGCCTCTTTTAACCATATACTTATACATATAAGTGCATTTTCTTTTTTTGTCCTGTTTCTCTCCCATCACCCCCTTATCACAGCAGATAGCTCCCACTCCCTGATTGTGCCTGTTTCTGCTCGAGGCTTCCTCTCAAAAGGGAGTTTTTCCTTCCCACTGTCGCCAATTGGTTTCTGAAAGGATGTCGGTTGGTTGTTATGGTTTTCTCTGTATTATTGTAGGATCTCTAACTTACAGTATAAAGCAGCTTGAAGTGACTGCTGATGCTATATAAATAAAACTGAATTGAATTGAATTTGTAACCAATTTCACCTACTAACTGCCAGCAACTTCCAGCAACCACGCTCTAACTGATTGGAGAATATAGATTTTTGCCTAATGGCCTGTGACTTCCGAGGGGTAGCAGACCAGTCTCTAGACTAACAAGAATGGAGCTTCAGCAGTCACTTTCAAAAACAGCAGCAGGCACTTGGTGAATACACATTTTTTTCCTGACTGATGGTTGCCAGGAGGTCACTAACAGGCCTCTAGACCGTTGTGACTGGGGCCTTAAATCCAAGGGGATTTTATGACATATAAATGTATTCATTCAGAATTGCCTCTGCTTTGTAGACCGAAACAGATCAGAACATAATCTGAAAGATTATTTTGTTATTCTGTAGATATTCACAGAGATACTGTTTGCAGGTGTTGAAATACTGAGTGCTAGTTTGAGCTTTTTCAATCAGTGAGCCCACCCTCTGTGTCTGTCACCAGGTAAACATAAGTTTTACTGGGAATTATTAACAGCCTTTGTTGTTTCCCCTTTACTCCCAGTCAACCCAGGTAGAACTTGTTTTTGTGCCTTTGACAGATTCAGCTAGCAGACATGCGCGTGCACACACACACACACACACACACACACACACACGCATAAAACCAAAAATGCCTTCAGTAATGTTATCGAAAGAAGGAAGCAGATTAAATTGTTATAGCTCATCACACTTCTGAAAGCAATTCATGAGTTAAATTGATTGAGCTCCGTCTTAGTTTTCATTGTGAGATTGCACAGAGGATATTACGGAAAGGAGTGTTTTCTACCACAGAGAGGCCGTGGAGTCTCCTAAGCAGATGGAATTTTTAATTAACACAATTCCACAGACTGCGTTAAAACAGAAGAAATTCTTATGGGAGCTATCACAAAGTACGAGCGCAAGATGATGTTGATACTACATAAAAAAATGTATTTGTTAATCTGCCTTGTTATCTTAACGTACTTTAAATGCGATCTTTGAAAATGTTGTAGTTAACTACAAATAACAGACATTGTAATCCTTTTTGATTTCTTTATGCTACATTGTAACAAGACGCTGATGGATTTGACTGAAAACCAACAGTGGTTACCGTCACACGAGGAAAGGCTAACACACACTGGCTATTTGATGCATTGTATGCTGTATGTGTCTGCTGCACTGTCTGGACATGTGATAGAGAATGGGGTAATAGTCAAGGGTAATAGTACAGGATGCGCCGACCTGGGAAATAAATTTCATAAAATTGCTGCTTTCTGCAGTGTGTGTGTGTGTGTGTTTATTCCAGGAAATGGTGTATTCTGTATCAACATGCAATGGTGCAGGTCATTATAATTAGTGCACACGGAAAAAAGACAGAAAACAAAACGTGGACGTTTTTAACTCAATATGCTGCAGGAGGGGTTTACCTGCAAACGAACAGACTAGAGTCATAAAAGACATCTGTGTTTATATAGGCTATAGGATTTTTAATTCCAATTGCACAGTAGGATTAGAGGATATTGAAATGATCTCTTAAAACAGATTGGGAGACATCTTTTAGAGGAAAGGCAGTTGCATAACAAGTCATGGGAAAAGTGTGATTAGCATTCCATTTAGTCCTAAAAAGTTCCTTTAAGATCCAGCTGTGCCTGCACACAACACAGGAAGAGAGCATCCAAAACACAAGAGAGTGAATAAAAATACTCTCATATTAGACACACCTATAGTGTCAATTACACACATATCGCAAGATTTTCAGAAAACCTTTTCTGCGTTATTGACAGACACAGTGAAGAAAGGACAGGAAAGTGGAGGGTGAGAGGAGAAGACATGCAGCAAAGGGCTGGGGGGCACTCTTGACTGTATGGCATGTGGTCTCCCGCTCAATGCACTGAACTAAACCAGCACCTAAGATTTGCAGAAAACTTGACCTCTGACCTTTGACATTGAGGTCGAGTTCACTGAGAGTCACTCATCTGAGACTTTTAGTAGATGCACTTATGGAATTAATTTGAAAATCATAGGTGACTTCCTTTTTGAGTTATTGCATTCATAACATTTTTAGAAAAATTGACTTCTGACCCTTGACTTTTAGGTTGAGCTCACTGAGATTCAAACTTGTCTGAGATTTTTAGATACACACATGGTCTTTTATGTCTGAGAGTGAGAGTTAACTGTGTATTTGGAAATAAAGCATCATAAATACATTGATATATACTGCATTCGACATCCTTACAAGTTCCCTAACGCTAATTGGGACCACCAGACAATGAATTTCATCTTGAAATGACTAATTGGAATAGCATACAGTTAGTGGTGCTTTTGTGTGTTATCTGACTGCCTTAAATCCCCTTGCAGGAGCTCTTATAGAGCCATTTTATAGAGAGAAAATGGCTCATGCTTAGAAAATATAGCTAAACATGAGCCAAAAAAGAAAAAAAAATGCTCGGCCATGGGTTAAACTTGCAAATAAGTGCTTCTCTCTCTTAAACATCACAATCAGTGTAAATCTGCCATACGTGCTGACACATCAAACAGGAACACAGCAACAGTCTTAATTTTCTGCTCTTAGTTTCACTGTGTCCACCTCCTCACTCACATGAAAGCAAACAGAGAAAGGTGAAGTGAAGATAATGTTAGTGGAACTGTGGCCATGGTGCGTTGCCATAACAACATAGCATTAACATTGGTTCCCAACAAATCTTAAAATCCCAGTCAAAATATCAGATCGCTGCATCCTTATTTTCAAACAGTAGGATGTGTTTTTTGTTCTAAATATATTTGACATGTAAATGAAATTAAGTTTTTAATAAAAAAGGTAAGTTTACTTTTAGTTTGAGCTAAAAGTAAAAAAAGTTTCAAAAAAAGGCCTTGTAGTGGTTTAGATTTATATTTCATGATAGACTAGTTAAAAAAAGTAACTCATATATGTATATATAGGATGTTTAATATGAAGTTACCCTTCTTGGACTGCACAAGTGTGTGGAGCAGCAGTGACTGCCTCTGATGAACACATCATCCAAGCAACAGCAATGGGAGACATGTCAGGAATGAATGCTGGCCAGGGAAGTGTTTGTATATGCTCCTGATCCAGAATGACCTGTGCTACTCTCCCATCTGTCCTGCTGAAACAGCTCAAGTACAGGTTAGAACGCCTCATCTCAGTGCCTCTGTCAGATTTACACCAACAACAATCAGATCAGCGATGGTGCGTTTATCGACATGCGAGGCTGCAGCAACAGCTCAGACACCATCCAGTCTATCAGTAGCCCAGCCTTGGTCAACTGCACTCAGCCATGGCGTGGTGGTCCTAAAGGAAGTGTTGTACATACACTGTTTTTTGTGCTCTGAGACCACTGGCTTTAGAATGGAGTAAATTGAACCCATTCTAAAGTGTACAGTTAAATTTATTTATTTATTTATTTATTCCCCTGTCCCGTTTGGATCTTTAGCCATCAGAATTGTTGTCTGAAGGCCAAGAAAGATGCCAAGTGGATTTACTTTACCAAGTGGATCATCATGGCCTTGCCATATTGGTCCATTTGATTGTCCTTTATTATAATTATGTATTTATTTTATTTTCGTGTCGGGACAGACATGACTGGGGGATAGGACAGGGAGAAAGAATGAAAGAAAGAGAGGGAGAGAAAGAAAAATAGAGGGGAGAAGAGATGGTGAGAAAGGGGGGAAGAAGAAAAAAAAAAGAAAAACAAACAAAACACCTGGATCACCTGTATGGGGATAAAAAAAAAAACAGAAGAGAAAACA
Organism: Perissodus microlepis; assembly: GCF_051167445.1. Taxonomy (NCBI): domain Eukaryota; kingdom Metazoa; phylum Chordata; class Actinopteri; order Cichliformes; family Cichlidae; genus Perissodus; species Perissodus microlepis. The sequence goes on from NC_140461.1 coordinate 23,671,114, forward strand.
AACAACAAAGAGCAACATAATAAAAACAACACCATCACAATAAACTAGCTAATAGTAGATAACAGTAGATACTAAATATTACATGTCATTGTTTTTTTTTTGTTTTTTTGTTTGTTTGTTTTTTATTTCACCTGTTGAGAATGAAAAAAGAAAACAAGCAGAAGAAAACGAGAGCAATAGAATAAACAACATCACGATGATATATGGGAATATAACAGTAAATACTAAATATTAAACATTATTGTGCAGCACGTAAGATCGACAGCACACAGTGTGCTTTGAGGTAGGAGCCAAAAAGGGTGACGTTTGTTTGTGTGAGCACCCGTGTGTACACCTGTGAGCGTGAGTGCGCTTGTATTTAAAAGGTTCCTTCATGTAATGGTCTGCTAGAGGGTGTGGGGGGCCACAGCCCCGTCCACCAGGGCATGAAGCAGGTATGGAGGAGATCAAAACTCCAGACATCCAGAGGCCCTCAGAACACAAGAGACCAAGGAAGACCAACAGAGGGGCAGCTGCGCCACTATCCCAGAAAGATCTGAGGAGAGTCCCAGATGAGGGGTCACTCAGCAGCCGCGGAGCAGAAGCCAGGGGGGGTTGCAGTGACGTGCCCGTGAGCTCCGCCGGCAGCCAGCTGTGCCAGAGTGACCGAGCTCCAGGCAGAGAGGCTGAGGGCACCCCGCCCCCGAAGTGGCCCAAGCAAGCCCCAGGCTCCAGGCCCTGATAAGCAGAGCCACCAAGGTTTGAGCCGGTGTGTACCTGGACGCCCATCCCCGGACACAAAGAACCACCAACGCACCGATGTCTGAGGGCGTCTGCCACTGGTAGGGAAAGTGGTGGGGGGAGATAGGCCTCCATACCTTGGAGGACCTGAGATGTCCCCAGAGAGGTGGCGTCTGAAACCCGACCTGACATATAGACACAGACATACAGGCACACACAGATACAAACATCCATTCCCACCCTCATGCTCTCATATGCAATTACTCAACACTCAACCAACGTGGAGACAGACATAGAGAGACACTGTACACACAATCACACTCCCCAAGCGTACTCTAAGCCCTGGGTCTAGGTACCCTTGCCCCTGGAGGGGGAAACTGCACCCAGACCCAGGTGGTGTTACCCTTGTCCTTGGGGTGGGGAGAAGCAGACCGCCCCGACTCGGCAGCAGCAGGGAGGCCCCACACTCCAGACCCCAGTCGGACGGCCAACTTCTCCTCCTAGCCCCCTGCTCCAGCAGGCCGCAGAGAACGGGGGTGTGAGAAGACTCCAAACCTCCCTCCGCCCGCTCATATGTAGTGTTGATGCATGTGTGTTCTAAGGTGCCTTTAAAACCCAGGAGAGCATGGAGCTACCTGCCAGAGAGCAGCAGGTAAGCACATAACCCCTCCTGCTAGCCCTCAATGTCTACGTGTATTTAAAATTGAGAGGTGGGCAATGACGCCAGGGGTGAAGGTGTACACCCTGATGGTCTTTTGGATTCCGTGTAGCGTGCCCACCCCCAAGATCCTATATGTATGTGTTATGAGAGTGTGAGTAATGTGAATGTCTAAGTTGTGGGATAAAATTGAGGCACAGGCAGCCAGAAGGGGACAGAGGGGGGGATGCCTCCCCTGCACCCTTGTGACACATCTTTACCCCAAGGCCCTGCATGTGTGGGTGATTGTGGTGGAGTGGGAAGAGGGAGGCAGCTGGAGAGTGTACAGTTAAATTAATTAGAATTTGGCAAATAAATTGCAGATTAGGGCTTTACATTTAATCAAAAAAGAATCAAAATAACAATCAGAAGGTCTAATCAAGGTAATCTTGTCCATGTCTGTTATTTGTTTTATTTTATTTTGTTTTAAAAGTCTGTTAATTACTCCTCCTAGTGTCTACATCTGAGTGTGTTGTCATGCGACTCTGTTGTATGCGGTCTGCAACCTGGAAGCATCCTGGAGGAAAACTCGAACATGGAGCCGACTGCATAACTCAAACAGCTTGTGGCAAATAAAGTTGCTGTGTCTGATGTTCTGTTTGGCAATCGCAAAGACAACATCGCTCATTAATTGCAATCATGGGAAAATGTTCAATTAATCACATTTTGATTTGAGTTTTATCGTTCTTAAAATGCTTCCCACAGAATATGTTTTTTTTCTTTAAGAGATTAAAATTATGTGCTGAGAAATGGATTAACTTCCTGAAGATGAATCAAAATTCATATATGTTCATCCAAAATGGGCTTGGAAAGCCATATTGGGCATATTTAGAGTATGCAGAGATGTTTATTGCAATACTCACAGCACACGGGTTGATACAATCAACAACAAACTCTCCAAATGATCAAATAATACATTTTGAAGATCAGAATAAAACCAACCAAGCATGTAATGCTCTATGAAGGTGTATAAGGGATATTCAAAACCTGCATGCATACTCAATAAATCCTTAATGGCAGCGATAAAATCTAAAAGCCCCTTTTCTATTTATTTTTACGAGATAATACATGCAGCCCAATACATGCAGGGTTTCTTATACTTCTGCAACGGAGTGCTTCCTGGACGTCAGCCTGAACCTCTCATTCACAGATGCTTGGCATGTGAGAGCTCGACAGAGAGCTCCCAGCACAGAGGCAAACTGAGGGCAATTGCTCAGTGTGAACGCTGTAAAGTAACTCATCAGCAAAACAGCAGCCTGCCACCCCAGGACAGCAGCCTGGTGTGCTCAGGTCAAGAAAATTACAATGCAGGAGTGTGCAATCTGTGACGAATCTGTGGAGCATAATTCTGTTCATCAACTTGAGCATCCCAGAGAACAAACTGGATCTGCCCTTGGGAGAGCATGATGTCAGCCAATAGCTAAATATCCCCATTGACTCAGGAATGTGCGACGAGCAAACACTTTTAAAATGTTTGTGCATACAAATACATTTACTGAATATAAATATGGTTTACAGTTGCTGAAAATCTTAAGTTAGAACTATAATACTGCATGAGCGTGATGTATGATTCATCCAGATTTGACTGAACCAACCTGACATGGCTTAGTAAATATGGTGTTATATACGGACATGTTGTCCAAAGATCAGAGGTTTCTTTTTAACTGTTATGTTCTTTGGCATATATTTCCCTTCCATAATCCTGCAGCCACTCTAGGGAGAACAGTGGTTAGAGACCAATCCATGAGCAAAAATATTTCAACTGATTTCAATGACGCAAGACAGGAACCAACCTGTGATCTCTTGCAGTCAGTTAGCATCTTCAAAGTGACTTTGGTGCATCAAGAGCGCAATAAGACAGAATCAGTCTGCTATCAGTTTGTGATTGAATGGGGTCAAGTTGGTAATTACATGCAATTTAGTTGTTATAATTCAGCGACTTATTGTTGAAAATCAAGAATCTGTTGCCATCTATAGAGACAGCGACAGCCATAGGCAGTCCATTCATCATCCAGCCAGAATGTCACATATCTGAAACAGAAATTTCTCAAAAAATAGCGACATGGTTGCTCTAGGACAATGATTTAATTGCAAAATGACATGAGCTCTCAGCAACCGTGCTTTTATATACAAATATAACCAGAATACAACCAGCTGGCACCCGGTTGAGTCGAGTCCCCTGTGGGAAAGAGATGTGTCACAGACAACTTACGCTTATTGGCACAGAGTGACTCAGATTGATGTGTTGACAATCTGTCTTTGTGTAGAAATTAGATGGCAATTATTCGCAAATCTTCGCCACCCTGTCTGAGAACGATTGCAGTCATTGTGAGTCAAACTATTATTATTTGGAGACTTTGTAGGATTAGCAAGTGACCTTTGCAGTCGCCTTGATCAAAAGTGGTCACCCAGATGTTGAGGGTGTTGCATGCTTAACCTCTGGGCCACCAGTTGGTCACCACACAATTACCAATCGGTCACCAAATGTGAAAAAATGATTTACAATCAACAATTACTCAAGTATGACTCAGTTGTAAATAGAAAAGATCACAGAATCTGAACAGTGTTTAAGGATTGTGATCTTTTTCTTTCTTATTTTATGGTTCTAAGGGTAGTGACCATGTGCATGCAAATACTTTCTTCAGAAATTCTGCATGAATATATATCATATTTGCATATTTCTCTATTATCTTAATGCAGTCCATACATTCTGGATGTTGTTTCTTATTCTGTGAGTATGTGCTTCCTTCTTTAAATGCTGTCTTTTTTAGTGCTCCAAATATGAAAACACAATTGTAGTCCCACCCTTTGTTTTGTTTTTTTGTAATCTCTTTGCATAAAATTGGGCCTGATGGTGGGTTGCACGTGGCATGCAAGTGGGTCGTTTCAGCCTCAGAAGCTTCAGTTTTTAAAAAATCTTGTTTTTCTGTTTTTGCTTCAAGGGTTAAAGGCTTATGAAATAAGGACACAGTAGGAAAGACACACAAGCCACATGATCTGCAACTAGCCAACATTCTTTGCTGACCCCTAGATATAGTACAGAACAGTTTTCTAATAGGAAAGCTGTTGCTGGCTGATTTCACTCTCTTGGGGAGTCTGTCTTGAGGCCAAAGAGCCACCACATTATTTGCATGGCAAACAAACTGGAAAACTTTTGAAACTGATGTGATTTGAACTCTGGAGTTTTTCAGTCACCAAAGCAGCTTGCCAACATTTACCAAGGGAGCGCTGCCTATGGAGCTGTGATGAGAGATTCACAGTGCTCACAGGGTCTGTGCTTCTTGCAGAGAGAACACGTTTCTCTTACCAGCTTGGCTGAAATTGGACCACCAGATGGCATCTCTGCATCTCTCCCGACACTTGATTAAGATCCGATGCCTGTGGTCTATCCTCTCCAGAATCACAGCTCTCATGTGAAGTGGAATCAATATTTGATTTCCTCTTTTAAGTTGTGTTCCCTTAAATATTTTTTTTTCTCCATGAAGATGTCTGAGGCAGATACAGATGTATACAAGGGAAGAAAGCTATGCAGACATCAGAGGCACTGCTGAGGGAGGGTGCTACATATTTACTTTAAAACAAATGTGTAGAGGAGAAGACAACAAGGTGCATTTACATTGCATTTTGAATCACGTCAAAAACAAATATATGTGACCATTTGTTGAGCCGTTGTTGTCATGCATTCCTCTGACTGACTCAGCTGTTTCCGAATGATGAGACCATTTATGAGTCTGTGTTGATTAATGTTCAAATCCTTTGTTGGTTGTTATTTAAACTCCTTCACACTTATCTTGTTTCAACATCATTACATATTTTGATTTTGGGTTCAAACATACCAAAATTGATTCAAAAGACAAAGAGCAAATTGTACAGGGTTTGCTTTGGTTTAGTTTTTAAGAGCAGACCCATTAGCAGCAGAAGTTGCACACCATATCAGGATATGATAAAGATAGAATATAATTAGACAATGACTGAACAGAAAAAGAGCCTTGTTGCTTACGGTACTTAGTCTTCTCTCTGAAAAGAGCACGCCAGCACAGCTTAACTTTGCAACCTTGCATATGAGAAAACCACAAGACCTCTGGAACCATGACCTTTGGACAGATGAGACCAAAGTGGAGATGTTTCAATACAATGCACACTGCCAGACTTGATGAAAAACAAACACAGTATAAACACAAACACCTACTAACTTGGATTCTATCTGAAGGCGGCTAATGGCGACACTTGGTGTTGCAATCTTATAGAAGTCTACAAGAAAACATTCATAGGTTCAGTCCATCATTTTGTGTCATAATGAACAAAGATTTCAGTCTATTTAAAAATCTTGGTCATACTACTTTTAAAAATGAAGGATTGTCTATAATATGAAACTAAACACACACTTGTGAACAGTTTCACATTTAGAAATGTAACTGCAATAGAAAGCATGAGCCTTTAGCCTTAAGAAATTATTGTTAATCTTAAATAAACCTTGTTTTACGTCCCTCGTTGATATGATAATATAAAATCCAACTCCAAAGGTTATTGGGATTGTTTTGTTTAGTATTCTGTGTATGAAGCTCAGGCTTCCATTAGCACACCGCAGTCCAAGGTGAGAATGCTCTATAATGGCATTCTCTGCCTTTTTTGCTTCCTCCTTCTGCCATATAACAAAACACCCTATGCTCATGCTAACAGTGTTGGACTAATCTTTAACAAGAAAACCTGCTGCTTGTTGTTGCACTTGCGCGTTTAAAATAGAACCCATAATATGTGTACTAATTTGACCAGACTGACCATACTGTGAGATAAAATTGAGTTGAGGCCAATTAAAAAAAAACAACAACTCTGAGAACAAGTTGTTCCATTCCTTAAGGGCACAACTTTTTATGCACGTATGCTCTAAACAAACTGTCTTGATAGAAGCATGTGGAGCGACTGCGGTCTTTTGCCTTCTCTGCTAATTTGACTTGAGAACAACTGGAGGTCAGAGCACGTTATCGTCTCGTCTTAAAATGTAATAGTGGGCAGTAATGGGATCAAGTGAAATGAACACTTTAGTTTAAGGAAAACGTTAAAGAAACTGTACAATTAATGTTTCTGTTCCAAATGTGTTTTATGTAAACCTATGTTGAAATTCATGTAGCATAACAGCCGTCACTAATATCTGGCCTTCAACAGTCAAACAAAAAAATAACCAAACTAATTTAACTATGTGTAAATAGTGGTGATTTTTTTTTTACTATTGTTAGTATAATTATAACATTTTGTGTCTGAGGGTTACATACAGTAGTTTTTTGTGATGGCTGGTTTCCTAAATTGACGTTTGCACAGTTCTTGCATAGTGGAACCGTTGTGTGATCCACTCCCCAGTAAAGGGTTTATAAAGGTGGATATCCCAGGTCAGGGCTATGGTGATTTTTATATTTTAAGGTGTGAAATTATTTCTGTGAAAAGCTATGTCATGTTATGCCAGCAAAATAAAGCACACCTTGTTGCACAAGCTCAGGTATTGGTGGGGACACAAGACTTCAAACGGACTTTTAATCAAAGAAAAACAGCATGAGCTGCAAAGCTGACGTCAACAGGAAACGACATGTGAGATGTCTGATATTCTAAATAATCATGTTAAACACATTATATTCATTCATTTGATCGTATAACACAGGTGTTTTCCTGGTCACACTCCTTACATGATGCTCTTAGACTCCATTAGATGTTGGATGGCTGGAAACTTTCTTCAACTAAATGAGGAGAAGACTGAAGTTCTTGTTTGTGCTCCTAAAAATTTTGTACCTAGTGTTATGGAAAACTTGGGTCCACTTGCTACATTTGCAAAACCGTCTATCAGGAGCCTTGGTGTTAGTATTGACTCAGCACTGACTTTGGATGCCCATGTAAAATCTTTGGTTCGCTCCTGTTTTTATCACTTGAGAAACATTGCTAAGCTGAGTCCCATTGTATCGCGCTCCGAATTAGAAATTGTCATTCATGCATTTGTTTCATCTCGTCTGGACTATTGTAATTCTTTGTTTACTTGTTTATGTAAAGCCTCTTTGGAGCGTCTGCAAGTTGTTCAGAACGCTGCTGCAAAGCTTCTGACCAAGTCCTCCAAGTTTTCCCATGTCACACCCCTGCTGATTCAGCTGCACTGGCTCCCTGTTAAATTCAGAATCCAGTTTAAGGTTTTGACCTTGACTTTCAGGGCTCTGCATGGACAAGCACCAACATATATAAGTGAACTTTTACATCCATACATTCCCAGCAGGTCCCTGAGGTCATGTGACCATGGCTTGCTTGCTGTCCAACACACGAGGCTGAAAACAAAAGGCGACAAAGCTTTTGTAACTGTGGCCCCCAGATTGTGGAACTCTCTCCCTTTGAGCCTGAGATCTGTGGACTCAGTGGTCGCTTTTAAAAAACAGCTAAAAACTCATCTTTTTAAACTTGCTTTTGGTTGATTTTTATTTTTAGGTTTTAGCTTCTGTGAAGCACTTTGTGATTTTTATCTTGAAAGGTGCTATATAAATAAAGTTTTACTTACTTACTTATTTACTCTTCTTGTTGTGTTTTTATGTTTTTTAATAAATTAAAAAGTATATTGATTTAAAGGTTGTTATTTATTTAAGCTGTAACGTGGTCTATCTTAGTTGTTTAGCAGCTGAAAAAAATCCCTTTTAAACGTGGGTGGCATGTCAGAGGTCTGGAAGCAAGCTGGAGATGCGAGTCAGAGGCTACAGTGCTGGTCCACACAGCAGTGCAATTCAAAGCTGGGAGAACATCATTTGGCTGCTTACCAACCATACATTACATGTGATTCTATGTTACTTTCCACTGTTAGCAACAAGTAAATAAAGCGTACATTTTCTGGAAACACAGGTTAATCATAAAATTTTTTTTTTTTTAAGTAGTATCATAAAGCAGCAGGTTAATGTTTATGCAATTCAACAGGATAAGTCCATTTGTTCCTTGAATTCTGATGCAATCTATGCACAGTTTTCTCCGTGCTGCTCATTCACGACTAATGCAGAGTCTCAGCAGGTGTTGCATTTATATTTCTGCTCATCAGCATTAGCGATAACTTATTCCATGCCCAGCACACCCGAGAAATGACACGAGTGCTATGAAAACCAGGAATCTGAGGCAAACATCAGATCAATTGGGCTCTCATTAAGTCATAACCTGTTAAGCGTAAGATCACATTCAGATAATTTGCGCTCTGCAGGGATAAATCAAAATGGTTAAACTTGTTTGATGTCGTGCAGTTGGAGTTAGATTGGCTTTGATGTCGCCTCAGGGTGCTGAGTAGAATCCACAGTTTAGTATGTCTCTCAAAAAAGCTCGAGGATGGGCTTATTTAGGCACCATGACACAGGGAGTGGAGTAGGAGGCAGAGGATAAAGAAGCTAATCTTGTCAGCCTAAAGCCTGCTCCTCTTTCTGAATAACGCTGCAGTTTGGTATTCTTTGTCCTGGCATTTAAATGGAAATATTATGAGACTTGGGCCTGTTGAGGAACATTTCACAGCTGTCTCTGCCCTGAGAGAAAGCAGACAATTTGGCATTAAGCATTCTGCAAATGTGCTGCATGTGTTTATCTGTTCTAATGACCTTAAGAGTATGGCTTTTACCAGCATACTAATCACCTGTGTGTGCTGTGCTGCTACTTTGCATTCAAATGGCTTGTCAGGGACAACATACGTGGAGGCAAAACTATCTAAAAAAAAAAAATGTTTGTTTTGGATGTTTGTTTAGTTTAAACTTTTCACCTTTATCTGTTTAAATGGAATCTAATACACTAGGCTACAAATGGGAGAGGAATTACAACAATGATGGGGTAATAAAGATGTTCAGTGAGCTGAAACTCCGAAAGGGGGTACAATTAGGTTGATTTGCAGCAATTAAAGTGTCATGTGAGTGCTTTTCAGTAAAATCTTGTGGGTGACAAAAATATGACTCACACATGCTGCAAGGCAATTGCAAAGCCTACAGACTGGGATGCTGTCATTCGGTGGATGTACTTAAGATGAAAAACATTAGCTGTAGCCGCACAACAATATTCCAGAAAGCAAAGCCCATTTAAGTCTATTTTCCCCCCAAATTTATAGAAGATACTTGTTGCCAAAAGAAGAAAAGTGAAATCTTGGTCTGTAATTTCCTTTGTACCTCATAAAGGTGATTTCACTCTGTTTCTTGATTTATCTTTTGGATTGCAACCTGCTATTTTATATGTACGGTAAAGGGCATAAGTAATTTCAGGAACCTTTTCACACGTAGCTACTGAACTATGAGCAATTTCAAAGTGTTCACTACTTCACCTTTTGTAAACGCATGGAGTTCTTTCTTTATTCAGCATTTTAGAGCATCACTTTGGTGCAAAAGCCAGCTACCCTAACTGCTATTTTATTACCGCAGCCACAAACAAAAGTGGCCAACCACACAAAGGCAAACCACAGATCTATAAAAAAATCGCTATAAAGGCATCACCAGCAGAATATTTATTAACCTCAAAGGTGTATACAGTAGCTTGTGATACACAGTTTCATTTTAAGACACTGGAACATACCCTTTGCCGGGCATGTATTATTCATACGTTTTAGCAGCACAATAAGCAGTTTGTAGATTTCGGGTTGCCAATCATTGGCATTCTTTAAGTGGTCGGGCTGCTCATTGAGTGGGAGATACATGAGGGGTGGGGTGCTCCATCACTCTTCTCCTCTTCCACTAAAAGGCTCTGACATATCTCCCTGGAGGCCTACAGCCAGCTTGGTGCTCTCTGTACACAACTTAATGGCTGCTGTCACTGCGCAACTCATCCATGATAGCCCGCTCAGCGGCACCCCAATTACTAGATTTTGGAGACAGTTTTGATATACATGTTACACTGTGGTATTATTAAACAAAGACTGTCACGACTTTGCCGTTTGTGTTCAAAGACAGAGTCAAGAGTTGGAGCATCGCATTGCCTAATAACTCAATCGATGTTAGTCGTGTTTATTCAACTGACATTTACGCCTAATGGTATCCACACTTATTTTTTCTCAATTTTCAAAGATCTGGGTGATGAAAAGCTAAACGACTTTTAAACTACTTATTATTTTACTAGTGGAAATTACTTTATTTCGCTGGCACACAAAATGAGCCCATCATAAACAAACAAACAACCCAAATTTTACAGTCTGTGCATTCCTGATTACCTGTTGACAGCAGTTTTAGCCACCTGGAATAAGTTCTTTTTGTTTCTAGTAAAATAAGTTCTTGAATCAGACATAAGGCCAGAGAAGAGCCTTTTCAAGGGTGCATTTGAAAAGCAAAAATAATCTTCCTACATAATATAAAAAACATGGCACTTAAGATTCATATATTCAAGATTCCGATTTTAGATGTAATCTGGGTTGGACCTTGTAATTGCAGAAGTTAATGTTTTTAATGCCACCTCTTCTATTTAGGCAGGTAGTGTATAAATGAATGAAACGGTGCTCAAGCTATCATTATTATTTTTGCTGTAACCTGTAAAGACCACTATAGGCTCCCCATTCACTTAAATACTGAGATCCAAAGAGTAATTAAATAAATAAAGAAAGAAACTGTCTTATAGCTGAGACAGAAAGCCTGTGGGTGAGCTGCGTTGACCTATATCAACACAGAGAGTGCGGCGCACTGTGCTGTACATTCATTAACTTAACTCAATAGACACCGCCTATGTTTTTCAGGAGAAAAATAAAACAGGCAGAAATCTTGAGCCTTCATATCTTGTTTTTTCTTCCAACAGAAACTGTATTTGCAGCATTAAGTGACTTTATCCTCACTCTAACACCTTACTCACATTCTGTGAGACAGTAGCCTATTCAACTGTTTACGAAAAAGTGTGAAATCATAAATAGAATTGCAAGAAAAAAAACACATCCATTAGTTACAGGTGACCTATTTGTCAACTGTCACAACAAATTTCTTGCTTTGTTTTTTTTTTTCACAGAGACTGTTTAAATGTGTCATGAACAACAGGAGAAAGGCACTCAGATTAAAGACTCAGATCCAGACTGAATCAAAGATCATAAAGTTTCTTTATCCTCTCCTGGACAACCTTTGAACTGTGATGGGCTTGCTCAGATTATCCAGAGTTCTCCTAATGAATTACCGTTTCTTTGTAAAGGACACATTTAGCCTTTTGTTTAGTTAAATATTTGTTTTGCCACAATAGGCCTACGTGCAGCCTGGATAAACATACTGTAATTCAGCTATTATTGCTGGAAGATGAATAGGCACCCATAATTAGGAACTGTGCTCATAACACTGGGTTAAAGAGAAACTCTAAGTTGGAGTTTTTGACCACTGATAATGCCAACGAGCAATGCTTTGTAGACTGGGTGTACCATTCAGATACTGTTATTAACCCATTATAACCCACTGATTATATGACATCTCTGTTTTGTTTTGTGTCTTTGGTTGTAATCTAAGCAAACACGGATATGAACGACCCAGAGTTCATAGTATTGCATTTTTGCATAATTATTGTTGATTATAAGAACTTTTTACAGGACACTTTTACCCCACAGTGTTGGGCGCCTAAACATAAGCTCAATAAATGATTTATCATGCTTCAGTTTTTACTGGATATTGAAGGAAAAACAGACTTTCAGTGAACAAACAACATTGTATATATTGAAACACAGTCCTCTTGCAATATTAAGTATATGGAAGTAGTGGGAGCAATTTCTGTACATGGTATAATGTCATATTAGTGGCATCTCTGTTTTGTTTTATGTCACTGTTGTGTTGTAGGTCTCCTCTTAGACAGAAATCCTAGGCTCTCTGACCAAATGAAGACAGTCTAAAGCTCAGAGAAATGGGCTGTCTATGTGCCGTACCTTCAGATAGTTGTCTGGGGGACTCTTCTGCACTGAATCAATATCCAGTTAATTTCAGGCCACACTCTGATCCTTCAGCAGCGGCTCATACATGCAGCACTCCTCTCTGGAGGAAAACTGTCAGTGAGCAGAGCAGCTCGGGGGAACAGATCAGAGCGCTGGATGAACCAGATGCTGGTTTGCACATCAGTCACCTGTTTCTGTTATTAACCTTTACTTAATACTTCACTGATTAAAACAAGAGTGTCTGACAAACGGGAACAATTGCAAAAAGTTTATTTGTGGTTTAGTGTGTATCTTGTAAGGGACATGTGAGCTACAAACTACTGAGGATAAACCCTGGATATCTTGTTTGAGATGCTGTGCACTGACCGTAACGTGACAAAATGAACAGAATGTAAACAGATGGTTTTTCCAATACGCTACATGACTCACCTTGTAAAGACTTCTGTTCACTACATCTTTTATTATTTAACTCAATATGTGAATCTTTATACTAGTCCATTTGCGATATAAAAAAAGAAAAGAGAGATCCTGACTTCTTTCAAAGGACTCGTCTGAAAGGAAGCACTTTGGCAATTAAATTCCCCCCACCGTAATTAATCAGTGAAATCCATTATTTCTGTCTGCACAGTGTGATTCACAGCGACCAAGTAATAATTGCTTTCCATAAGCCTAAGGAACATAGGTACTTCTAAAGGTCTTAAATGCACTTTCTTGTCCTTAAGGGTAACACCAACTCAGGCAAACAAATTGCTGCTGGTAACACCTTAACACGTAATCTTTGGAAATTATAATTCCCCTAAGTATATATATATATATATATATATATATATATATATATATATATATATATATATATATATATATATGTATATATGTATATATGTATATGTAATTCACAATTTTTTTGTGAATTTGTCATATTTTAGATGAACAACACTGCGCAGATGTAGCACAATCACAAACAAACAGTACAAAAACATCGCAAAATATATTGGCTTGACAAAATAAATAGTGATTATAGATGTACTGATGTACATAAATGTACTGTTGAAAATAATGACACAACAGTTCATTGCAATTATTTCTACTCTAGAAATGATTTATTCTGATAATTTTAAGTCTTGAGTAGAAATCCATTAAATATATGAAACCGAATACATTTTTGTGCCAATAATCAATAATAATAAATATCATATGTTATTTAAAATGGAATACATTCATGGGTTTAGTCATATCCAGCAGCCAGCCGCAGCACTGAAAACATCTGCTTTCCTCAGAACGCCTCTGACTCATCGACCCGTTGACACGGGACCTCCTGGGGTGTCCTGCAGGTTATCACATGGGCTTCCTGGATTGAGCTTGTTCCAGCACATCCTGCAGGTGCATGATTATTGCTGCTGTGGGGCTTGCTCCACAACCCATTCCTGAGCAGTTTTTGTGGCGTGGAGTGTGTTGATCTCAGCAAAACTATGCTCGTATAGACCGCAGCCCTCCCAGTGCGCAAGCTGGAGAAGTTAAAATGATGCATTGATGAATATTTGAGCTTATATAAAACTTAAGACTTAAAACCCCAACAGTGCACTCTTTATTTAAAAAAGTATGGCATTTTAGTTTATTTTTTAATATCTTGATATACTGACTTTCCCAGGAATTAATGTTGCCAGATAAGAGAATAAGATATTATCTCTGTTTGGACTGATATTATATCCTTTCTCATGGATAATTCTCATGAACTTTGTTTGGCTAGATGGGTTGTGTTGTTATACCTTTCATTTTAAAGTACTCCAGGCAGTCAGGTAACAAGCTTCTCCCCATCTAAACAAAACAAATGTATTTTGGAATGGTCTGCCAAAATTCAACTGGCCTTTTCAAAACATTTTTTGGCAGCGTTTAAGCATTTATTTTAGTTTTTTTGCCCTGTCCAGTCACCACTGAAATTGCATTTTCCACGAATACTACTTGTGCCAACTCAGAAGCACTTATCCGTCTGCTTGTGAATGCAAAGCAGAGTCATTTTCTGAAGATGGCCACTGGACCTTCTCTTTTTGGTAGTATCGTGTCTTCTAACCACTGCTGCAGTTGTGTTTCAGCTTATAGCCCACTAACACTCAAGTATCTCATTTACTCCAGTTCTCCCGTCTTTATGGAGTCTCACTGTCTGGTTTCGTACTTGTTCGAGAGCCATGTTACGCAGCCCAGTTCAAAAATAATAAAGCAGGAAAATCACTTTTTTTTTTTCATTAAGGTGGTACTCTGGGATCTACACACTCTGAGGTTTCAGCAGTCTTATAGATTGATTGCAAACCACACTCTGTGACACAATAAACCTTGGTGGAACATCAGGTTTGATGTACGTACAGTACAGTGGACTATATGATGATAATACCTGAATCCTGGGCTCAGATTTATGCTTGTAATTCCTTCACTATTTTTCCTTCTTTTTGGTGCAGTAATAACAGCATAGCAAGGCATCGTACAAAAGTTGGGACGCTGTGTAAATGTGAATACAGAAAGTACTTTTTTGCAGACATCATAAACACACATTTTAGTCTTTTGAATGGTACATTTTCTCAGTTTAAGCATTTGATTATTTTTTCTATGTTTTGTTGAATAAAATATGCATTTATGAGATTTGCAAATCATTGCATTCTGTTTGTATTTCCCTTTTATGCAGCTTCTGAACTCTTTTGGAATAGGAGTTGCTAAAAAACCAGGTCTTTGCTGCCACAACTCAGCTACACTTTTTTTTCTTCGTGGGGATCTGAGAATTTTTACTCTGCACAGTGTAGTTTCATTTTTCCCATTTTCTTCCTCCCTATAAGTGCAAGTGGGTATAGCACTGATCTTACTGGTTGGTTAGCAGGCGTAGATCATAGAGCAGCAGTCACAACTTGAGATCATTATCACCATTCCTTCCCATTTGCCATCTTTTGTTTGGAACAGCCCAAAATGACACAGTGTATACTCACCTGAACTTAAAAAGTTCATCTTACACCATCTTACTGGACACACACAAACTCCAAAAGACTTGAGTGGTTACATAAATGATTAAAAACCATAATAAAAAAATTATATTTATGATTTTTCATCATAGTATAACATCAGAATGACATTTTGTTGGATTAAGAGATATTTTTTTTGATTGATAACGCTCAAACTCAGTGTTCATGGTGTGACAGAGGCTAATGGTGGGAAGCAGAAAAACAGCAGGATAGGGAAAAAGAGCACCAGAAAATGATGAATCTGGCCCAGCTGTTTGCCAAGGCGGGAGGTTTCTGGAACTATTGTTGATATGAAGTTGCCTTGGATGTCATCCAAGAGAGCTGAGGATTATTTACGACAACAGCGGGAGTCTCTCGCTCATCATCAGGTAGAGAAGAGTCTCCAAGAGGCCACAGCAGAATTAACTGAAGGCAAAGAGTTCAGGGGATTTGGGTGATCGGAGCCAGTTCCATTAATTACACTTGTATTGTTCGAAACTGCATCCTCTTTAGCAGCATGTGCTTCCCAAGATGTGGTAATGCTAAACTACACATAGTACACAAATGCGTCTATATGCATATGCAAGAAGGTGCATTGAAGCACAGTTAAATATTTTGTGCAGCCAAAGCTTCCAAGTACAGATTCTGTGTTCACCTTAATATTTGTTTTTGTTTTATTCACCCACTTTTTTTTTCTTTTGTTGATTTCAGTTGCAAGTTACAGTTTATTAGATACACACAAAAAAAAATTGCAGTAAATGCTACTAGCATGTGAACATTTTTTGATATTTGTAGTACTATAATGAGTTTAAATATACACAGAAATGCATTAACTACTTATCAGTGTCACAGGGAGGGCTGGAGTCTATCCCAGCTGTCATAGAATGACAGGCAGGGTATATCCTGGACAGGCTGCCCGTCCGTTCTAGGGCTAAATAAAATCCCCTGTCAATATCGCTCAATATGAGTTTGCAATCTGAATGTAAGGTCATCTCCCTTCTAAAACAATTTTGAATGTTAAAGAAGTATTAAACTTGATTTCATACTATAATACTGCATTTGTTTAAGTACAGTGGGCAGTGCTGTGCAGTGTTAAGTCACTCCTCATTTCACCATATTGTGCTTTCAAGGAGCCAGACATTCTTGTCATTTTTAAAGTGGTGTTGAGCAACAGTTTTCCAGGCTTTCTGAAGTTGTACTTTGGCTGTTTTTTCACAGATTTTCAGGTCAGACGTTTTTCTTCTTTTTCTGTTTGTTGAACTGCTAGGGAACCTAGGAAAGGCACCAGTATTGCACCAGATGGACCGGTCTTTTGTCTACACATTAAAACAATTTAGCAAAAAAATTGTTTGTAATGTGTATTTTTTTTCTCTTTTTCTGTATGAGTATAAAATAGTATTTTTACACCAACAAGGTGATTCCTATGAGACCTATCAGCAAAGAACATACTTCAGCATGGTCTACAAAAAAATGTATGAACAGCATCTGAAAGTCATGCCCTAACAAAGAAACAAACAGAAAACTAAAAAAAATCAAACAACAACAACAAATCAGCAAACCCCTGACACAGGACCTGAGAGATTCATCTAACCCTTCAGTTGATCCATCTACTGTTCACTGAAGCCTCATCAGAAATGGTCTCAATGGAGGGTGGCTGTCAACACGCTATTCTTAAGGAATGGGAAGAGAGAAAAGGCTGAGGTGTGCCAAATCACACAAGAACTGGACTCAAAAGGAAAAGAAGAGCGCTAAAAGAAATGGAAGTGAAATGTGCTTTGGGGATGCATCCTTTAATTGCATATTTTGCACTTTGTTATTATTATTATTATTATTATTATTATTATTATTATTATTATTATTATTATTATTATATTTGGTGAAATATATGAAAGGTCTTATGACCTGCTAAATCTAAATTAGAAATGGTTGTTTTAAATCATTGTCAGCATGTATGGAGAAGGAGAGAGGAACAAAGTGAATGTTTAGAGCTCTGTAAAACACGATGTAGGCTCTGCCATGGTGTGGAGATGCATTTTAGTCTTCACTTGTATCTCAGTTTCATTTTGTGCATGTTTCAATAAAGCCCTATACCTGTTTCGCATTGTACAAAAAAATATGAAGAAATCAACAGTGGCTCAAGACTTTTGCACAATACTGCACACTACAAATAAGTAATACATACGCATACACATATGTGCAGGTCTAAACATACAATATCTATGTATAAGTAACCTAAGATAAGACATTTACTTGGTGACACACTGTTGTACACTCATGACCGCAGTGACCAGGTGTCCAGTGGGACAGTACAGCAATTTCTTCTCCTGTCCCACAGAGCCAATGTCCCACATTTTTACAAAATAAAAACATGCCTCACTACAAACTTGTGGCTCAAAAGAGATGTGCTGGTGTGTAGTTGCATCCCCACTGAAACCCAAAAATGAGTAGCTGACAGAACAGCAGCTAATTTAACACCCCCTGCAAGAGTAAAAGGAAATAAAATAAGTGCACAAAGACTTTCGTAAGCCCATGAAAACGAACATGAGCTTTGATTTATGCTCCTAAGCAGCTGGGAAAAATTTATTAATAAATATATGCTTGCCTCTGCATAGTGTGTTCTTTTGTTTTTGTTTTTCTTAAATTGGATACATCATCATTTCAGGCTATTTTTTAGTAATTTGCCCAACACAGGCCTACATGAAAATACTCTTTGTCCTGCATTTAGGTTATGGGATCTGGTCATCCTATTCATGATGTAACCCACAAGTCATGAAAACTTCTATGCAGTGTCTTATGTGACACATCAATAATAATAACTGTATAGGTGTCATATCATCTGCTGGCAAACTTATATAAAGTGTCTAGATTCTTCCTGAAATACCAGACAAGAATCGACTGTATTATTAATATTAAAGGGATACTTTTTACCACTGAGAACTATGTAGATGTAATTGCATCAGATCTTTTGTTCTGTTAAAATCAGTATGCTAAACTGTGTACAAAACCCAGCCACAAATTGTAAAAATCACTGCTGTTGTTTGTGTGGTGTTTGAGTCACTTTGTCAGGCAGCTTCTTAGGAGGAAACTAAAAAACATTCCCTAAAGTTACATTCGCCCCTTTGCAAACTAAAAGAGCTGCTTTAATTTATGTCAAGTTATGACTTAATATTTCTGTGTTACAGAAGACAATGCTGTAAAAGTTTTAATATATGCTGGTCTCTACCTCTGCTTTTTTATTCCCCCCTCTTTGTACATCATCGTAACAGTTCTTCTGCTGTAATAACTGTTAATTTATTTCAGCGAAACACTCAATACCAACGAGTAGCACTCATCTGCAGAGAGTAACTAACTCTGCATAGCTTAGTGTGAGTTATAGAGGATAGGTTGTCTGTTTAGTGCTTCTTTGGGCAGGGTGGTATGGTTGCACATGGGTCTATGAGTATTCGTGGTGTCGGCATGGCAATGGAATAAGGTCATTAGTGTTTATTAATGATCTGACTGCTGATCATCTCACGGGAGGTAGCAGCATTTGATTGTATAAATTCTATGAGTTCTAGAATTCAGGCAGTCGGTAACCACAAAGGATTTCATCCAAATTTCATCCATATTGTCATCCAAGTATTAAGAAGAAGAACAATTACAATTATCTCAATTTGTCCACTTACGTTTGAATCTCTATAAATGCAGGTCCATGCCATTTATTAATATCTTGATTGATTTTAAAATCTCACTGTGATGGTGTGCAGAGACAGAATTACAAAAACTGTGTCCATGTCTCAAACTTTTAAGCAAAGCCCGACTGATATATTGGCCAATATTAGCTACTTGCCAATATATCAATATCGTCATTCAGAATGGCCCCTAAATGAAAAGAATGAAGACATGGGAGAAAACACCAGACCACAAATGAAACATATTGGCTGATTGGTGACAGATCGACTTTTTAAATCATCAAATAGCTGTATCAGTTATGTCCTTAAAAAAATGTCTGTCATTAAAACAGCAGCTAAAAAACACCAATGTACAATTTCGGGATTTTTCACTGATACAGATTATTTTTGTTGTCTATAGATATAGATAGGAGATGTATGACTATATAGACTTTACAAACATTACTTCCACTGCAGTGAAGTCATATGAATATGTGAGCTGCAAATATGTCAGTAACTTGAAAGCAACATTATTTAATTCTGCATAACGCCACATAATTTTGTGATCTTTCAGCTTGGAAGTGTATTTTGCAAAGCCATCGGGCCTACGTGTATTTGAATGACGAATTTCTTATTACAGTTGTTTGTTTTATGTGTCTCTTCACTCTAAGTAGACTAAATGGTGTCCACTGATAACTGTGGTGACATGCAAAACATTAACCACCAGAGAAATTGGATTAGCTGGCTCATGAATGATCCTTCATGCTGATGGTTCTGTAGATTCATGGCTCTGATGTCCTTTGTTACTGTAACACAATCCAGAGTAATACTAATACATTTTTCCAGCAAGCGTTGTCATCTTTTGGACCATTACGGTTTTTTCTCTCCTTCTTTTTCTAAAGTAATCATTGCCTTGCAGGGACATAATTGGCAGACAAGACATATTTAGTCCGCCCCCTTAATTTTCCATCATGTTTACATCTCCCTGGACCACAGGGTTCTTTTTGTGTTCTAGGCTCCTCATGTTGTCTGTATTTTTGTAGCAGTTTCTAGTAAAAAAAACAAAAACAAAAACAAAAAAAAATAAAAACAGAAACACCCACACAGTTTATTCTAAATGAATCTTTTCAAATTGTAATTCTTACAGTACCTCTGTGGATCTTTCTTGCAGTGTTGTAAAACTCTTATCTGTCCTTTTTGGGTTATTTTAATTGCTTACAGCAGCATTCTCAGCATTAACAGCCATGGCATAATCTTGTCCTTAAGCCCAGCTTCTTCAGCAGAAGTTTCCTTGTTTTTCCCAGTGCAGATTCCCTGAAAGCTGAAGTGCACTGTCGATCCAGAATAATACAGCTTTAACAAAAATTCCCTGAGAGCACGCAATTTCTGTGCTTCCTTGTTCTAGTCTTGCTATTATACAACAAGTAGGCAATCACACCCTCTCATATGTTGCTGGAAACAAGAGTATTTCAATTACCTCATTTGTGTGCTTTGCTGTGAAAAGTTAGACTTTTCAAACAGCACAGGACAGGATGCTCTGTACTCCCTGGAGTGTTTTGCCTGGTCCTTCAGGAGTTCGATTATTATGTAATTGTAGTGAAAAACATTCTTGTTCCTGAACACATTTCAGTTTTTTTCTTTTACCTT
This sequence comes from Perissodus microlepis, assembly GCF_051167445.1. Classification (NCBI taxonomy): domain Eukaryota; kingdom Metazoa; phylum Chordata; class Actinopteri; order Cichliformes; family Cichlidae; genus Perissodus; species Perissodus microlepis. Next base: position 23,691,664 of record NC_140461.1, read on the forward strand.
TGCAGAACAAAGCAAAGAATAATCTTTTCCCACTTAAATATTTGATGTTATTTCTGCATTGAAATGCTAATCTATTATTGCATAGTGAGGCTACAGTAGATTTACATTGGCTGTTACAGAGCCAATTTAACTCTTCTGACAACCAGTATTTAACTGCCCAAGAGCTCAAAATGATGCATTTGAAGTTAAAGACAGAGTTCTTTGCTTCCCCTGTTGCCGCTGTAAAGGTCAGTGAAATATCCATAGTCCTGGAGCTGATATGATGTGTAACCCTCGCCTCCCAGTTTTTATTCTAAGTTTCACAGAGTAAAAAAGGCCAAGCTTGTCTTTGGAAAGAGATACAAGAATGGTGTCTTTCAGATCAGACTAAATATTGAAAGAGAAAACGTCTTGTGATGGGTGAGAAACTAAAAATGTTGTTGAAATAGAGATCACACGATGCAGGTTTCATGTTGTTTTTCCATGTATCGAACACCACCTTTGTTCATGTCAGCAGCATTTAGGTTCATGTAAGAGTCTACGCAGTGCCACACACTTAACACATTGACATTTCCAAACCTTGAGGAACCTTTTGTGGCGTTAATCATGACTGAAAGAGCTGGAAAACTTACATCATTGGTTGCTTGTTAAATAGATTTAGTTCCCAGTCACACTGGTCTACAGACTGGTTAGTGACTGCCTAGCAACCACTGGCTGACTAAAGCAATTAGAAGGTTTTTGGTGCTATATCCTCTTTTTGACCAGTTTCACCCAGCAAGCAACCTCTTACCACCAGCAGGGAAGTACACATCTCTCCCAAGTGACCCTAGTGGTTGACACGAGGTTGCGGACGAGTTTCTAGCCCTGTGTGACCGAATCCATCAGTAGCAGAGCTTGCCTATGGCATGGCAAACATTGTAGGTGATTGTGCACACTATATAGTAGCACAATGTTTGCGTTACCTTAGCCAGAAAATTTTGAAAAAAAAGTTAATTCTGTGAGTAAGCTGGAAAGATGCTGTATTTTTTTCTGTTATTGGGTGTTTTGCTAATGTTGTTCCCCTGTCAGGCAACTTGCAGTATATTACACTGCAGCTAAGTGGGTCAGTGGTAGACTTGGCAAGCTGTTTATTTTATTTTATTTTCCCAAACTGTTTTGCTGCCGTTGCTACACAAATAATTAAAACATCTGAGCGCACTCTTGTAAAAAAGTCAGTCTCAAAACTTGTGTGAGACAGTCACTGTTTTAACTAACTGCCAGCAAATGTGCTCATTTAAACCAGGAAACTCTGACATTATTACAAATTAGAAAATTAAAATAGCCTCAATTGTGCTGTTGTAAAAATTGAATGGGTTTTGTTTGGTTACAGTAAATAGTTGTGTGTGTGTGGGTGAGTGGGTGTGTGTTTTTAAGGGAAGACAGGAAGAGAAACTAAACAAAGAAAATAAAAAATTCTTAGGCGGATGTCCCAAAGATTTTTTTTCTAAAAGGTTGAATGACAGGATGCCAGCTCCCGAAAGACAGAAAGAAAAGTACTGTGTAGTCTGACTGGAGAGAAAAAAAACACAAGGCAAAGTTTAAAAAAGGCCTACTTGTCATTGATAATGACAGATGCATCTTTTTGTGCTGTCATCACCAGCGTAATGACATACTTTCTTTAAAAAACTGAAGGAAAGGAGTTATAGCTCTAGCTATAGACAAAACAAATCACCAAAGATGCAAGTAGAGAAACAGAGAAATTATGTTACGGTAAAGTGTTTGTCACACTGTCACAATAACCCTGATCTGCCAGCTTAGATCATGCGCTCAAACTCTGCCTGAGTGGCTGTAGAGTCCAAAGGTATCACATTCACAAGAAAAGAAAATGTTGTACTTTCTTATGCTAGCATGATCACACATGTGGTGTATGTGGTGGGCAGTGTTAGCATATTTGGAGAATGAGATAAGACATTGGCATGCTAAGTTATTAACTAAGGCTACTGAGCTTGTTTAACAAGCTGCATTCACACAGTGTAGAAGCAATGCACAGATAAACTTACCTGCTAGTTAGTGCTGAAGTACAGGCATCTTGGGTGTGCTGTACCACATGTGAGTAGCATTATATCAAAACAACAAAACGGGACCAATCGCACAAACACAACAGAGCGGTCAGGATCAATAACTGAAACAAACCCTAGCAGCAGTGCAGCCAGCTTAAAACCTATTCAAAACTTCCAATGTGTGCAGAAAACCACCTGAAATATCTATTATTTTAAATTTAGCCGAGTTTAATCATCATTGTTCTGCATCATATTCAAGAACAAAAGACAAGAGCAAAATCAGCAGCTGATTGCACATAAGAATGATCGAATCAACAAACAAAGGCATGCATGCATTGAAAGAGAGGAGCACTCTTCTGCTGTTCTTGCTGCCAGTTGGAAGGCGGACAGTTGTGCATCACTGCCAGCTTCATAGCCACAAACAATTGCCACCTACATAACAAACCATGTACATCTGTGCTCCATTTTGCAGATACCCAAATTAGGTTCTGTGCACTCAGGCACATGCGCAAGCAACCCACTTATATAGTATATACTGAAACTTTGAACTATTTAAGTCTGCTGTTTAAAAAAAAAACATCCCCAATTTTTGTAAGATGTAGGTAGGCACCACAACTTGTGTTTCTTGGTTTCCTTTAAAAGCTGCACTGAGCTTTCCTGTCATCTGCAGTCGATGGCATTATCCACGGTATCAAAGACAGCAGCAAGTGCAAAAGAAAGTTTGAGTTGTGTGCATCAGCACCATTGTGGGCACGACTGCCTTTAAGATCATGACTGATTCGATGTAATACATGTGCCCTTGGGCTTTTGTTTGAAATTAACCTATAACATGTCTGCTATAACTCTGATGAGTTGGTAAAGAGAAAAACAACATTTGTTTCTTTGTTTTATTTTTGTAGTTAACCTGAGGATCTTAATATGGAAGGCACTGGGGATTAATTAGCTTTCAGTGCCAAACCTCAAGTAGCCATACCTGGAAGAGTAGATTTTGGCACTATTTGTTGGCTCATATTTTCAGCCTTGGAAGATTCTGCTTTATTGCAATATAGGGCTCATAGCACTAAAGGGGAGCTGCAGGTTATAAAGCAAAGAATTGCAAGAATGTTCATATGATAATTTTTGGCAGTCTGTCTGACAGTTGTCAACATACTCACTAAAAACAAATTTATCAGCCCACATTGACACCAGAGAAACATTCCATGAAGTCCTCTTTTTGCTTTTCTGAAGTTGAGCACAACAGATTCCACAGGGTGTAATTACTTTTTCAGATGACTGCAGCTTCTGTCACAGGAATCCAACAATGTTTTACATACCAGCACATATTAACTAAAAATGACATGACAACTGGCACCCAGAACAGATAGAAAAATCTGTTTCTGGTGTTTAGCACAGGCAAACATTAAAGTGCGACAGAAAGCTGAATTACTGTATATAAAGATCAGAGTTTGCTTCAGTCAAGCATTTCCAGGACATTTATTCAGGAGTAACTGTAATTTTCTTGGAGGAAAAAAAATACCCAGGGCCAAAGCATCAAGTGAATCTGTCTGTCTTACAAACTTAGACAGACCAACTTTATTGGGAGATGTATTAAAGGACACACTTCCACGAGTAAGACATTACCAGAGGTTGCCTCACGCCTTTGGAAACTCGCACTAGAGCTCTGTTTGAAGCTACAAAAAGAGAATCCAAAAGACTCAGCTTTTTCCCAACGTGTTGCTTGCTCAAAGAGAAGTTACACCACCCTCAGGCACCTTCAATCCTGGGTACGCAGGGTATCCCAAAAGACACTTTCACACCTGAGTCATTTATTATCATGGATATATAGTTCTCAAGTTATCACTTCATTCTGAGATTGTATCTTTGATCAGTGTCACCCCCAGGCGTGTCATTAATGAGGGGAGTCATCCTATTCATCAACTGATGGGTTGAAGTGATAAATATCAAACGAGCCTCGCAGGAGGCTGTGCATCCTCTTTTACAAACTTAGGACAGAGGTTTATTCAGCTTCAGCTCGGGCTCTCTATAAAGCCCAAAGTACATGCTGCAGCTTAAATATTTGGTACCTAGAACCATATCTCATCCTGACATACTTTCCTTTATCCATTATTAAAACACATAAATAAATGTGCAGACAGAAAATCATTTATGATGAATGCACTGCAGTTAAGCTCTGTCACGCCTATGTACATTTAAGCTGCATAAGGATATACCATAGCTGAGTCCATAAAACCTGCTTTTTGAGCATGGATTCATCTATCTGTTTGACAAGTTGACAGGAACAAATGAATATATTTATGTGTGTAGGTTACTGGTACATACATAACTTAAAACATATGTGATACACAGTAAAAAAAAACACTTGCAGATCTACTTTTTCCAATAAAGTGCTTCTATAACGACAAAACGAATGCAGATGCATTTTTGGTGCAAAAATACATTTAAAATCTGACTTTCCAAAATATTGCATTTTTAAATGTATCCATTACATTTCGCAGTAAACTGAAACAAACACAACTGATTGAACATCTATGCCATCTTATGATAAACTAAGTACCCTTATTGCTTTCAGAGGAATTAAGAAGATAAATAACAACGAGATGCTGATAATCAAGTGTGCTTGATTAACCGATCATCAGCAAGTGTGAGCACCTCGATAAAAGCAGGAGTTTTGGCAGTTGGATGGTCCGGAGCATTCTGGTGTTTTAGACTGTGCTCAGAAGAGCTGCATCTCAGACTCCATTTAAGGCCTCAGTTAACATGTTAAATGTTAAAGTTCATGACAGTACAGTTAAAAAAGACTGAACGAGTATGGCTTGTTTGAAAGGGTTTCCACAGAAAGCAGTCTCTGTCTCTCTGAAAAGAACATGACATCCGAACAAACCTCAAGATTTTTGACACACATTTGGAGAAAAACCCAACCCAGGATATCTGGGCTTGCTCTATATACCAAAGTATTCTAGAGTCAAAGGTGAGGGCATTTGTCCAACAGCTAAAGCTTGGCTGAAACTAAGTCACGCAACGGGACAATGATCCCAAACACAGCAGCCAATTTACAACAGAATGACTGCAAAAGAAAAGAATCAAGTTCCTGCAATGATCCAGACAAAGTCCAGACTTCAACTTGATTGAAATGCTGTGGCAGTACCTTAAGAGACCTGTGCATAATGAACACCTGCAAAACTCAATGAACTTGAGCAACTTTGTAAAGAGGAGTGGGCCAAAATTCCTCTACAATGATGTGAGAAACTTATAAAGTCACACAGAAAACAATTGCTTCAAGTTATTGCTGCTAAAGGTGGTTCTGTGGAATCACAGTCTGCCTCAGTATTTTACAAGACAGCAAAGAGTCCACAGAGAACTTTCTTTTTCACATGCCTGTACTTAAGTGGTTTTACTGTTTCAGACACTTGGCCTTGTGGTTTGTAACCTTTTCAAGAGCACAAACACCTTTTGTGGGTAAACATATTTTAATGCCTCACCTTAGTTTTCTGAAACCTGATCCGATCACCAACTGGCACAGGCCTCTTGTCCTTACAGAGGGGAGAAACAATTCCTAGCTCTTTATTGCCTTTTTGTGCCTTTGTAAAGACACATCCTTGTAAATTCCACCTACAATGCAGTGCGTACTGCTGGGTTGATTGCTTCCAGACTGTGAGGGGTTGCCAGGCAAAAGATGCTGAAACATGGAAGTTTAAATGTTCTGTAGAAAAAATGGATAACAGCAAAGCCTCTCCGCTTCATAAACGCTGATGGTCTTCAAACAATCACCACATTTTCAAAACACAATCTTGTTGTGTGAAATTTCTGGAGTACCTCCTTTCTTATGTGATTAAAGTTCTTGGTAGCTTCAAATCACATCATAAAATATGCATATTATACGCTGAAAAGTACGATTTTCTCTACTTGTAATCAACAAGTCCTGTGAAATATCAAACATTCTGCAAAACAAAACTTTAGCTCAAATAACCAGTTACTTGTTTTGATGCTAGAATAATTATCTTTCTTCCAACACTCCATAAGTCGTCAGACCGTATTTACAAAAAGTTTCAGATCCCTAATTACCAAGCCTTAGGACATCATTAATCATTAGCTCAAAACAGTTTTTACTCCGTGAAAACAACCACCTGAAACTATTTTGAATTATGCATGAAACATAGAAATGGCTCGTGCTGCAATCATTTGAATAAATTATCAAGGTTTAAATGCATATCAGAGAAAATGAAGTGTTGTGTTAAGAATTAAGGAAACCACTTTTGCATTTGCATCACTGCATGTCATGTTGGCACATCTGATTTATTTGATCCATCAGCTATACTGCTTTTTCTTGTAGAGGGTCACTGAGGGTCGCTGTGGAGCCTGTCCCAGGCTAAGAGAGGCTAACTAAATACATTAAATGATTTAAACTGTATTAACCAGTATCATATTATTATAATACATGGTTTTGAGAGGATTTACATTTCTGTTGTTTCTTACATAATCGGCTGGCAGTCTCAACCAAGGCCTAATCACAAAAAAGAAAAAGAAAATTGATCAAGTCTGCCTGTTTAGTCCACTTAATGCATGTCAGCAACAGATTGATGCTATTCTGACATGACCTTTCCCATGTTGAGTGAAAATGATTAAGGACAAGGCCTACTGTGATTTAACATTTGAGAAACCATGCAGTTTATTGATTGTGTCTTCACATCCAAAATCATTAGAGAGTGCAGACTGCTTGGAATATATTCGATTTTATCTGATCACTTTATATTCTCAAGTCTGTTTTGCTTTGCACTGAAGGGTGCAGCATATAATGGAATTGCTATTTTGTATGTATTGTATGCCTCATGAGACTTACATATGTCTCATACAATTCATTTTACCTAGTTATGAATCAAGTATGAATGAAGAAGATAAGCCGCCTTTAAGGACTCCAATGTGAAACAAACTTGTATTGTTGAAGGGATTGTTACATACAAGTGTAATATTCTGAAAGTGTGAGTGATTTAGGACCAGATTTCCCCAACACAGGAGGAAACTCATCTCCAAACCAATTAAAACATTGTAAACTACACAGGATGATATAACAATACTTTATATGTGAAAGTTGTAACGCTAAGCTTGTGTTGTTTCCTTAAACTATGGTTTAATTGGTGACTTTTGATAGGGGCTAAACAAGCAGGATTCTCCTGACTTGGTTCAGCTGAGGACACGGCTGGAAAGGATCTGTTATATGATAATTTCACTTTTGATTACTCAATAATTCCTCCATGTGCAGATATTCTGGGCATTCTGAACAGGAAGAAGAAGATACAGAATCTTTTTAGTACAGCACATTCTTAAGTATTATAGAGATGTTATGACTCTTCGAAGAATGACAGCTATTGTATTTTTAATGAAAATTAAAAATAAATAAATAAATGTAATATTTGGGCATTTTCATTCACAGTGCAGCCATCAAAAAGCTGTGGTCATCCATCTCAAAAAGTTTTACCTATATACGGTGATTGCACATATTTGTCTTAAACATTCATGAATTATAAATATGCGATCAATTATTCATGCCCTTGCTTGCTGTGCTAATGTGAACAAAATGACCTTATTCTTCATCTGCTTACTGTATATCTCAGCTATGACAATGCACGCCACACTGGTTAAAAGATAAAAAGCAAATTATAAGCAGAGATGCAGCAAACTGGGATGCAGTGATTGTGGTTTTAATCAATATTTCTAACTGGTAGTTCGAGTTTGGAGAGGAAAATGAACAAGTGGGGTTTGCCCCATTTAATCTCTGACCTTTATGGATGATTCGAATATTTCTTTTTACTGTGGGATGCTTGGAGATCCATCAGTGAGGCATATATAACACCCACAGTATAAATGATCGTGTCAGTCCGTTTTTCTTCTAGCTGGCTTATGGGTAGATTCTCTGTCTATTGATTCTGATTGATCAGTTTATCTGCCTTTAAGTATGTCAGTCAGTGCAACTGTTTAAGTCAGGATTGATGGATTTACACATAAAGAAATAAAAAATAAAAAACCTTTCATATCTCGTGAAAAGGGGAAATCAAATTTCTGAAATGAACACTCTAGTATGAAACAGTACGCCTGGAGAGGGAAAGCTCAGTTTTCCCTGTGGTGCACGATGAACTATGGGATGACTCCTCGTGGTGAGTTATCGATCCACTACCAGGATCACCTTCTGGCCATCATCTTTAGGCATCATTAACAAGGACTTATTACGTGAGTAGGGGCATTAGAGTGCTGTGTGGAGGAAACCCACGGTGAACACGGAGGACTTGGTTTATGGCTGACTGGCAAATTCTTGCTAAATAGAATCGATAACTGAATTTAGGCTGAAGATAAAACACTTTAGCATGATCTAAGGTGGGCTGAGCGTTTGAACAAAAAGCTGATAAAATCACACAATTTTGATGAGTTATGTTATATCATATTATATTATAATAGCTTAGACTTTAGACCCATTGACCAATGTTGTCAGCAGCAACAAATTTATAAAATTCTCACTGATGAATATTTGTAATGCCAGAGTCAGCTCACTGGAAGTATAACCACATGTCAGCCTACCATGTCCATGTTGGTGTTTATATTTATCTGATTTCTACTATTTAGGGCATGAACTTCCCAAATGGGTGGCGTGTAGTGAAATGCAATTAAGACAGAAATTCATTTACTCACAGTTGTGAGAGAAGTTCCTGAATGGTCACCAGATGTTTCCTTTTTCAGTCACAGTCACTTTTTACAATATTCTGTAGACAAAAACTGATTTACTTCTTAAACTTATGAAACAAAAGCCTTGTATAAAAGGAACAGAATGAAAGAAAATTAATTTCATTTTCCATTTTATTTAGATCTCACAAATGGCTGAGTCTGTCTTATTCGGCGGTGTCAAGATAATGTCCAGCGCTGACACAGAGAACTAATATCTTGTGGCTCATTTAGGTCAGTGAAGATCTTTTCTTTTTGGAGTCCTTGTAATTTTCCAACAGCAATCATTTTTACACGTGACAGAATTCCCTCAATGGTGACGTCAGATTTTACTTTTTTTTGCCCAACATTTTGCAGCTATACTACTTTATTGTTTTAGTGGTTAGGTATGATGATGCTCCCCATATCTTTTTTAAAAGCAATTCAGAGCAGGAAATGACTCGTTTTTAATAAGAAATGTTATTTTCTCAGGGAGATCATTTTATTTGTGTATCTGGCAGGCAGCAGAGTAATATATGCCGATGTACAGATTTTATCCACCCATTCTCTCCAACTTATTCATTGCAGGGTCATGGGGAGGGGATGGTCACAGCCTATCTACAGATTTCATGTGAAAATAAAGTTTAACTGAATGTGAATTTGGTGGCAAAATATCCAGCTTAATAATGTACATGTTCAAACACGTATGTTGCTCTTCGCCCTTTCATCCTTTCTGCAGCTGTCACACTCACTTGTTAGCTTGTTATGGTGCGTGCATGCTTGCATACACAGAGTAAACACTTTCCGAGGAGAAACACTGGTGATGCCTGTAATGCATGAAGGGTCTCCTGTCTATATCAGCCAGTAATATTTCACAGCTACAGCGAAACCAACAAGAAATGTCTTTAGCACATTTTCAGTTTGGCTTCTGATCTGGAGTGTGAGCTTTTCTGCAAAATGCTGAGAGTGCTGTTTCATGGATGGACAGCTAGCTAATTGGTGGATTTAGGAAATAGTTTTTTTTTTTAATCTCAACTTGAGTTTTGAATCCAATATTTTGTCTTGCTTTGAATTTCCATGGCCGTTACTAGAGGTGGGCGGATCAATCCAAATATTGATGGTATCGCTATCAACAGTGGTTTGCTATCGGATCAGTACCAGCGTGATAGGATTGATACTTTCTATCATCTAGGTTCAGTACAGTGTGTAGTCCACTGAAGTGTGTTCAATAAATTGCTTTTGTTGGAGATGAAAATATGATACCTAAATTTGCAGTATTGCACACCACTGTTACCACAGGCATTATGTCTAATGGGGTAACAGGAGGAATGTCCCATGATCTGAAAGCTCAGATAGGACCACTCGACAGGACTAGCCAATGGGCCCCTCAACATTACACGGAAAGCGCATATTTACATAATTACGTTAAAGTGAACAGGCTATACAAATTTTAGCTCTGCAAATATTTATTCAGTCCTTTACCCTCCATTGATTAAAGCAGGCACCCTTTTTCTGAAAGGTTTTGATGGCAGATGGGCATGCTGGGAAATATATTACTTGTACTTCCTGACCTTGTTGACCAAATTGTTGCATACCTGCTGACATCAGCTATGCAACAATTTTTTTTTCGGCAAGTGTCTCAAGGAGCAGTTTGTTGGTGCAGTGGCATTATAAAATATGTTTAGCAAGCCAAAGTAAAAAAACAAAAAAGTGATGAGAAGAGAACATGGCGAGCATACCACCAGGACTTTGGATCTGAGCAGTGCTGTCAGTGACTCTGCTGAACTCCAGGCCCAAAAGAAAAAGTTCTGTTTTTGTAAAAGGGCTGAAACATTGCTACCGTTTACATGTTAAAAATATGCACTCATACTGTAATGTGTGTGTGTGTGATATATCTAGAAGCTGGTTGAATAAGTGTGCTTGTTTGGTACAGTAACCTGTGGTTAATGGGCCTCTCTCATTTGTTTCATGCTATAGACATTACATCTGTCTTTATGTTACTTTTCCAAGGCGCTGAACTCTTTTGTGTTTTTTTGTAGTGTAGTTGCTGTCCATAGTGCTGATCAAAAGCTGGAATGATGCTATATTATTTTTGCAGTGTGTGTGTGTGTGTGTGTGTGTGTGTGTGTGTGTGTGTGTGTGTGTGTGTGTGTGTGTGTGTGCGAGAGAGAGAGAGAGAGAGAGAGAGAGAGAGAGAGAGAGAGACAACAGCTCTCACAGGGCTGTTATGCCTGTGGATGTTACAGCTATAGATACTGTAATCATCTACTATTTTAGGTAACAGAGATTAGCTAAAAGCTAGCTCTCATTTAGACCCATTCCCCTGTATCTGCCAATGAGCCTGCTGGGTATTTTGACCAACACATAGAGATTAAGAGCATGATGACATACACCGACCTATAGGAGGAGGTCCATCAGCTGTTAAAAACATCTGGATGTTCAGTCATGTACGACTGTACAGATTTTACTCTGTATTTGCTTCAGTTAAAAGACTTTTAGGCAGAAATTGATGCTCCTTATTTTACTGTGAATGCTTGGCTGACCTCTGCAGACTAAGGTCAAAGTTCACCATAGTTCAGTTTTTCCCTTCAAATTTGCACATTTAATCATTTCTGCAGTAGCTAATGTGGTATCGTGTTATTCTGTAAAATATAAAAGTGCCTGACTAACATCCAAATCTGACCTGCTCAGTATTTAATCATTACCAGCATTAGCTGAGTACACAGCAATTCCATTGGCCTGCAGGCTAATCTGACAAACCTCAATTCCAGTATCAACCAAAATTCAATAAAGCTTGTTTACTTACAGGATGTTTATTACTCAGGATTATTGTGTTATGTAACTTCAAGGGAAGTGCAACGGATTCAGAGCAAAGGTGTGGATAAAGGGAGCTGATTTCAAATGAGCTGAGAAATATATCCGTAACTGAATATTTATCTTCAAACCAGACTAATAGTTTTAAATGATCAGTCCCTACTAGAACTGAAGTCTGAAGTATTTTTAAGACCATGCATTTTGTATTTGCAAGAAAAAATGTGCCTGCCTGTTACTGAAAGATACTGGGCTGCCCTGTTGCTTCAGGGCGCAAAGATCCTAATAATCTAATATTAAAAATGAGATAGACTTTTCACTGGGGCAGATGGGTCTTTCTGTACATCCTGAAGCGATAATCAAACATCATAGAGAGCATCCCTTAGTATTCACAGTCTGAAATGATGAGTCCCATCTACATTGCTTAGTAAATGCATAATTTCATGTTGCATTAGCCCCAAACGAATTAAGACACGATCATTCCCTCAAATTTTTATGCTTTCTATGGTCTAGTGCAACCCTGCTTTCCTGGTTTTCTCCTTTACATTTCACAGCCCTGAGTTATGTCTAATTGCACTTATGCGGTGTATTTTAAAGCTGATTTTAACAAGCAAGCAGCTCCCGAAACACAAAAACACACAGAGGGAGTGTTTATACTGAATATTATGAGATTCACTCTACTTTTTTTTTTTTTTTTTTTTACTCTCAGGAGGAAGTATTTCACAATATAACGAGATACTTTTCCTCGCAGATTTTCTTCATTATAACTGTAAAACTTTTCCCTCCTCGTCTAACAAAGTTACCTCATTGTTAAAAGATGTTGGAAATCACTTTGATGCTATAGTGTGATAAGTCAGCTCAATGTTGCCATTTGTGGGTAGTGCATTTAAATTGGGTCAAATCATCTTCATGAATATAAGACAGACAAACAGTCCTGACTTAATGCGAGCATCATCTTAAACTAAGGGAAAAAAAGGTTAGAGATAAAATGTGTGATGTGCTGTATTATATATTTGATAAATGTTGTGGCTGTTTGTGCCACTAGTATTTGTTTTGTTGCCTGAAACATTGCATTTCATGAATACTTGGTATACCATTAACCAAAGGTCGTGCTGGGGTTATGTGTCCAGGAAATTACAGTAAGTTAACGCGCAGTCCGCTGAGGTGCTCCAAACAGGATTTGGTGCGTTACAAATGTTCATAGCTGCTAAGATCATATTGTGCCTTATCTTTTGGATGAGTTTTCTAGCCTTCCCTCTTATTACTCCCATCGATTGGATTCATTAAAAGACACGGAATGGTCACAGAGGGTTCTTCTATTTCGTGCGCCAACATCAGATTGATGACATTAAAAGGAAATAACCTCAAGTGTGTGGCCAGTGTGTCGTTGTACTCCGCCCACACTCCCCGCGCCTCCAACATGTGTCTCCACTCTAATGTGCGATAGTGTGCGTTACCGAGGATGCATAAATGGCAGAGGACAGTACGCGCCCCTGGATGTGAGCTGCTGAAGTCGCAGCCACTCCACTCCATGTTTTGCCCTGCCCTGTGCGCTCTGCTCGCTGTGCAGCGTGCGTCTCCGTTGCATTTCGCTTTCCTCACACTGACATAAACACGGGGCAGCGGTGTGTGCGTGCGCTGGAGAAGTTGTTGGCACACTGAGCACCAGGTAGCTTCTTCACGAGGATTTTGTTCAGACTGGGACCGATCTGACTCGTTGGCTATTTCTTTTCTTTTCGAGGGGAAAATGAGGTGGAAGCACCAGCATCTAAAGTGAGGAGTCTCTCTCCCTCTCTCTCTTTTAAAAAATGAAAATCTGATCGCGCAGACTGGAGAAATCGTTCAATCAGGCTTTGTTTTTTGGGATTTCTCTTATTCTATCGGATCTCTTATTTCTCTGTGAAATATTATCAAGGATTTCACTGATGTATGCGATGTGGAGACTGCAAGTCGCCTTATGTACTCTGTCGGTGCTGTCCCTGTCATCCGGTGGTGAAAGCAAAGCGCGGAGCTGTAGCGAGGTTAGACAAGCTTATAACGCTAAAGGATTCAGCCTCGTCAATGTACCTCATCAGGAAATATCAGGTAGGCGAAACTGACAAATCAACGAGGCGTTTGGCCCCCTTCACCACGTGTCACGTCTCGTTTCTTCCCCTTAAATCAAACAATTTTACAATAATCTCTGTGATCTCCCTCAGACCTTTAACCATTTAATATGTCCCGTCACTAACATGCTGCATTTCACCCCCGCTTTTAATAGCGGATTCATGTAGAGTCATCCGCGGTTTCATGAAAAGTATCAGCCTTTTCTCCTAATATATTCCATGAGGTCGACTTTGTCCAAGCTTTTATCTGAACTTATTCGTCGGTATTTGAAAAGTGTTCAGTGGATGCCATTGCGACTGAATCGGTCTATATCTATATATCCTCTCTCTCTCTCTGTCTTTTTTTTTTATTTGCTCTTTGAAGGTCGCGTGATCCTCTCCATTTCCAACTTGCTCAGTGGTGAATCACATTTAGCTGCCTTTCATTTCTTATCCACAATCAAACAGACACCAGGAGTGAGCCGCATGCGTAAAAGCATTAGTCATGTTGCTCTTTATGTAAAAATCTCAACGTGTAGTTTCATCGCCTGTATATATATGTGTGTGTGTGTGTGTGTGTGTGTGTGTGTTTTACATTTTATGAACCAATTTAAATAATTGGTTAATGCACAAACATTTAACTTCATTGACAATTAAAGGCAGGTTTTCCTCTCCTTAAAGAGTTGGCGGAGGTGACAGCAAGAATCAAAGTAACAGTGAGACTCATATGTGAGTGCATCATGTGTAATCTGCTGAAACACACATTTGAGATTCCCTCATGTCTGTAAATCGGAGCAAGTAAAGGACTGACTTTGGAGTCCTGTCAAACCACTGTTTGGAACATACCTTTGGAAAGTGTCTGCATACCTGTTGCTCATATTCAACAGAAGATGATCATGGAGCTTGTTGTGTTGGATTTGGCTAAATAGTGAGTAGTGTTTGCCAGTAGGGGGCTGTATGCACCCAACATGAAATAGTTCTTATGCTGTGGATTTTATTTGGTTTAGATATTCCTCAAGGCTACAGCTTAGCTTTTAATTCATGCTCTTTGGTACTGCTAAGATATGGGGTTTTATTATCTCTTGTGTAGTGGTAATCACATTTATGGTTAAAGCAAGAAAAGAGATTAGTCAGTAAACATAGCCTGCTTCATGAGAGGGAAGAGGAGAGGCAGAGAGTCCTGAAGTTAATCCCTCTATTGCCTCTTACAGACAAAACGGAAATGCTGTATTGTAATTGGCAGTGTCATCTCGTAATGATCACAGAGCCCTCTTATATGGTCTTAACATGGTTTTGGCATGATGGGGAATATGATGGCTTTGTTAATGACTGAATGTGTGTTTAAATCTTAGCCAGCGTCTGTATCTTGCATGTGTGAACGTGTATTAGAAATTTATCGTATTTCATAGTTAGAACTCAATGAGTCCAGGGGTGCATGGTGATTTCTGATGTCTTTGTCTTTCCTTTTTTGATGGTTTGTGGTTAAACTTAGGGTGTGCAAAAAGTAAAATAGCACTAAAATACTTTGGCATTGCAAGGATGCTCAAGTGAACTGCGGTTCAAAGCTTAAGTTCATGTTCAAAGTTTTTTTTGGTTGACAGCTCTTAAAGGACTAAATTTGCTTGGCATTTGACCACATGTTAAAGTCAAAGACTGTTGGTTTTATTATAGAGCAAGATGTTTTGAGGGCCTGTGACCAAGTCCTTGTTGCATTTTTTGCAAAGCCAATACTCTACGTGTAATTGGATTGTTTTTGTCTCCAAATAACCTTTGCATAAATACAACAGAGGGTAGATATGGGCCTCCGGAGAAAGGATAGTAGAAAGCACTCAATTATGCTTAATTAGCTATGCCAATACAAACGTGTGGTAAGCAGCATGAGCAGCGTTAGCGCTCATCCCTCCATCATTTGCTATGTCATGCTACTGCTATGCCTCTAGATACAAAACACACAGGTTTATTATTTCTGCAGAGGTGGCTTCCTCAGGTTCTAAGCTCCCATTTGCATAAGCTAATTATTTTGACAGCTTTCTGCCACTGACAAGCTGAGCTGCATTATTTCAGAGGTGACAAACCCACATGTTTATCTGTTATGAAATATAACAGGGTGATAATTATTGAATCTACACTTTTAGCTTTATTTTAATTACTATTAAACAATTAATCATAATGAAATGAAGAGGAATAAAGATTGAAAAAACAGACCTTTCCGTTGGTTATTTATTTGTGTTTGTTGATTGAATTCTAAGTGGAAGCTCTCTTCCACCCACACAGTGTTACCTACAGTAAAGAAAGAGTCTGAATGAGTCTCATGGGCTCCGGGGTCATAAAACTTATCCAGAAAGTAAAGAACCCGGTAAACCTTCAGTGCAACAGAGAGACCTCAAATTAATGTTCCATGGATTTCCAGCTGGCTGATACATCATTTTTATAAATCTGTAACCAGTTGAAAAAAGTTGCTTTTGTACTTGTCATGTATTTCACAACTAACTTTTACATGTTTTAATGGTACAAGGGCTTCTGGTAATAACAGTTAAGAATTTTAACTGTGATATAAAATCAACACATTTGGTGGAAACTATCCTGCTGCTTTTTGGACAATTACATTTACTGAACTGTGAACAGATGTAATATATATATATATATATATATATATATATATATATATATATAGATAGATAGATAGATAGATAGATAGATAGATAGATAGATAGATAGATAGATAGATATTGCCATAAGTCTGCCTTCACACACATATGAACTTCAGTGACATCCATTTTTTAACCGATAAGGTTTAATATGATATGTTGGCCCACCCTTTGCTGCTGTTCTGAGAAGGTTTTCCATGAGGTTTAGGAGTGTTCACAGGGCATTTGGACTGTTTTTTCAGAAATGCATTTGTGAGACACTAATGTTGGACGAGATGCTGGCTCACAGTCAAATTCACAATTTCATCCCAAAAGTGTTCTATCGAGTTCAAGTCAGGACTCTGTGTAGGCCAGCCAAGTTCTTTAACACCAAACTGTGCGCTGGTGTTGGAACAGGAAGGGCCCATACCCAAGCTCTTCCTACAGAGTTGTGCACATGAAATTGTCCAAAATTGGTTTCCTAAACTGGAACCAAACTTCCAAGCCCAACTCCTGAAAAACAACGCCACATCATTACCCCCCTCCCCTCCACCAAACTTTACACTTGGCACAGTGCAGTCAGACAAACTCGTCCGCCAGATCACCAGAAGTAGAAGTATAATTCATAACTCCAAAGAACACTTCTCCACTGCTCTTGAGTCCAGTGGCACCACTGTAATGAAGCTTTGTGCTTGGTGATGTCAGGCTTGGATGCAGCTGCTTGGAAACCCATTCCACAAAGGTCTCTACACACTGTTCTTGACATAATCTGAAGGCTACATGAGGTTTAGATGTCTGTAGTGACTGACTCTGCAAGAAGTTGGTGACCTCTGCACACTGTGCTCCTTAGTGTGCTCCTTCTCTCTAATTTTTTTATTTGACTTTTTTCAGCCTTTATTATATAGATGCAGTGAAGAGTGACAGGAAAGTGGAGAGAGAGAGAGACGTGAAGACATGCAGGCAAAGGGCCGGATTCAAACCTGGGCTGGCCACTCTCAGCCATACAGGGTATGGTCGCCTGCTCATCTCAGGGAGCTAAACCGGCGCCCGACTGCGCCGTGATTATACGTTACATACCACTTTGTGGCTGAGTTGCTGTTTGTTCTCAATCACTTCCTCTCTGTTATAATACCAATAACACTTGACTTTGGAACATTTAGCAAAAGAAGTACACAAGTGACAATTTGTGCCATATATATATATATATATATATATATATATATATATATATATTTAGATGGAGGTCAGACACTTTGGTGTTTGAAGACTGATATTGTTTTGCTCAAGGATTCTTGAGTGCTTTGGTTGGTTTACAGTACAGGAGCAGTGAGATGTAGATGGCAGTAAGAAAAAAAACCTACCAGCTTTAGTTTTCATACAGTAAGAGGTCTCTTGGAAGAGTGCCAAGAGCAGGTGGGTAGGACAGAGTGGAGGTAGTGAAATACACTGTTGGATCTGAGGTGAATCTGAAAAATGTCTAAAACAGGCTCTTAGACAACTTCATTAAACTCCACCAGGTTGAACTTGTGATTCCTCTACTGTAGTGTCCACGCTATTGATATACCATCCAATGCTTGGTTATACAGCAGTCAGCCAGCAGTACAGCTAGCCTGTGAGGATCACCCCTGTGCTCATGTGTCAGCCTTTATAGCATCACACACATTACTGCTTGATTGTCAGCCCTTTGTTCAAAAGCACATCTGCTTGTGAATGCTTCAGTAAGGCCCTGCCATGGAGCTCTTTCTCTGAGGCTTTGCTGTTAATATCAACATCTACTTACACAGAGCAGTTGGGATTCTCATGGGTGGATTCGACTCTTTGCTATGGCTTTCAAACAAAATCGCTCGATGTGCTGCAGTTCCTGTTAGTGCTGCGCAGAGTCTTATGTTTCCCTTTTCAAGAATAACAATTACCTTTGGGGGTTCATCCATAGCAAATTTAAAGAATATTATTTGATTTGTCTGAGCAAAACAGTTATTAGCTGTTACACAATACAGCATCGTCTTCCCTCGTGTGAGTTCCTGATGCTCCAACTCTGTTTATCGCTGTGATCTGTGCTCGGCTGTTGTAGATGCCAAATTCCTATAAACACAACCCAGATATCAGATAACATTGCTTTTTGTACTTGAATGAATGTTAGGACGCTTGTGAAATGTAAGTATATAGCACAGTTATTAATATTACTGTCAGTACTAAAGTCTCTTTGGCTCTTTCACTCTTTATTATGTATGTATACGTGTGTGTGTGCGTGTGTTTGGAGAGAGATACTGTGCAAAAGTTTAAGCCCACGTCTAATTTCTTTTTATTCTTCCAAGGAGCCAGACTTTCTTGTAATTTTTTTAAGTTGTTTCGATGAGTAATTCTACAGGCTTTGTGGAGGTCTTTCAAAACTCTTCTTTGGACATGCTGCTTTTTTATTCCAGTCCTTGTACCTCATCATTTCATCATTTTCACAGGAATTTTTGTGTTTGTTTATTAAGCCATTTAATACAGCCCTATGTATTATTAAAGCATAACACATCTTACTCGAGGGGCATGACACATCACAGCAGTTCCAGTTTTAAATTGTATCTTTATCCACATTAACTCACTTTCTTTAGTTGAATCTAAGAAAAATGCCAAAGATAACTCAGTATTAAAAATTGTATTGGTGATTCCCGAAGAGCGATTAGTATAACATCATACATATTTCAGCATGATGTGCAGTGTGTCCATAGAAAACTGAGAAAATTTGGAGACACTGAAGTGGAGGAAAGAAGAAATGGGAGGCCTAAAAACGATCTACAACAGATGCACAGTATTTGAAGGTTGTGGAGGTAAACACAGACGACACGAGAGCTCTCGATTAACACTGCTCGTTTATTACTCATCACCACACAACTCAACACTTTCCCTCCAAAACACAGCAACAACACTTCCTGAGAACTGGGTGTGAGTGGAGCCCTCCAGTGGTCCACCACACATGCCCCCCCCGAACACCCAGTAGGGTCATCCCCCAGTCCAGAACCCTTGCTTTAATTAAACGTCCAGAACGGCTGAACCGGGGAGGTGGAGAGCTGGCGGAGGGGAAACGAGTCTGAGGGCCAGGCTGGCATGGGCGGTCAGGAAAAACTGAAGATAGCTCGGGCCCCGCCAGGTGGGGGGCGCTCCCAGAGGAAGAAGCAGGGTTGTCCAGTCCAGTGGAAGGCGGGCGGCCACGGCGGGGGGCCTGAGCCGGCACCACCTGGTCATCCAGAAGCACATGTGCTGGTTTAAGTCTGTCAATAGAAACAGCCTCCTGCCGACCCCCAAAATCCAAAAGGAAATGCTTCCGGCCCGGTTGAATAACCCTAAAGGGGCCGTCATACAGTGGACGCAGCGGAGGCCTATGAGCGTCATGCCTGACAAAAACAAACTGCGAAGAGTCCAACGACCTCGGAACAAAGGTGTCGGGCACACAATGGTGCACTGGGCCAGGAAGAGAAAACGAGTCTCTTGGGGGACGGAGAGACAGCACAGAGGGAGCGAAGCACGGGGGTGGGCTCTCAGGCAAGAATTCCCCGGGGACCCGGAGGGGCTGACCAAGGACAAGTTCAGCCGGGGAAACCCCAAGGTCTTCTTTAACCGCGCAGCGCAACCCCAGTAAAACCCATGGAAGGCGGTCAACCCAGTTGCCATCTGTGAAAGAAGCACGGAACGCGGCCTTAAGCGACCGGTGGAAACGTTCGCACATCCCGTTGGCCTGCGGGTGGTACGCAGTGGTTCGGTGGACCTTGACCCCCAGGCCATCAGCCATGGCAGACCAAAGCTCGGAAACGAACTGGGGGCCCCTGTCTGAGGTGATGTCGGCGGGGGGACCGAAACGCGAAACCCACGTTGACAAAAATGCCCTGGCCACTGCTGCTGCTGTAGTGGATGCCAGAGGCACTGCCTCAGGCCAGCGGGTTGTGCGGTCCACTACAGTCAAAAGGTGCGTGAAACCTTGTGACTGCGGCAGAGGACCAACCAGATCCACATGCACATGATCAAAACGCCTCCCTGGAACGCGGAAGGATTCGAGGGGTGCCTGTGTGTGCCTATGGATCTTAGCACGTTGGCATGGGATGCAGGCGGCTGCCCAGTCTTTCACCGATTTATGAAGGCCCGGCCAAACGAACCTAGAGCTGACCAGCTTGACCGAGGCCCGGACGCCTGGATGAGAGAGGGCGTGTACGGAGTCGAAAACGCGACGATGCCACGAAAGGGGAACTACAGGGCGTGGATGGCTGGTGGAAACATCGCAAAGCAGGCTAGGCCCGCCGTTCCACACGGGTCTGTCCTCCAGTACAAGGCCCGTTTGTGCAGACCGAAGGGCAAGGACGTCCGGGTCGGCCTGTTGGTCAGCGGCCATAGCCTCAAAGTCTATGCCAACATAAACGGGAGAAACCAGCACGCGGGATAGACAGTCAGCCACGCAGTTGGACTTACCAGCCACGTGCTGAATGTCAGTTGTGAACTCGGAAATGGCTGCCAACTGGCGCTGCTGGCTCCCGCTCCACGGATCAGAGACCTTGGACATCGCGAATGTCAAAGGTTTATGATCGACGTAAGCGGTGAAGCTCCGACCCTAGAGAAAAAAACGAAAATGCCGTGTCGCGAGGTGTAGGGCCAGCAACTCCCTGTCAAAAACGCTATATTTGCGCTCACTGTCCCTAAGCGTGGGACTAAAAAAAGCGAGCGGTTGCCAGACACCGGAGACCCGCTGTTCTAACACTGCGCCCACTGCCACGTCCGACGCGTCGGAGGTCAACGCAATCTCCGCCGACGGAAACGGGTGGGCCAGCAGGGCGGCGTTTGCCAGCGCAGTCTTGGCCCCAGAAAATGCCTGGATGCGTTCAGGGAGCCAATCAATCGGGTCCTTAGCTGTTTTACCCTTCAAGGCAGCATAGAGAGGCTGCAGCAGGTGCGCAGCTCTGGGGAGAAAGCGGTTGTAGAAATTGACCATCCCCAAGAACTCCTGCAGCGCTTTAACGGACGCAGGACGCGGAAAAGCCGAAACGGCCCGGACCTTGTCTGGCAACGGAACCAAACCGTCAGCGGAAATGCGATGGCCCAAGAAATCCAGAACCGGCAAGCCGAACTGGCACTTGGAGGGGTTGACGATCAGGCCGTGTGCCGCCAAGCGCTGGAAAACCTGATGCAGATGGGACGCGTGCTGACTCTCAGAGCAGCTGGCCACCAATATATCGTCAAGGTACACGAAGACGAAAGGCAGCCCGCGCAAAACAGAGTCCATCAACCGCTGAAAAGTCTGGGTGGCGCCTTTCAGGCCGAACGGCATGCGCAAAAATTCAAACAGGCCGAAAGGGGTAATAACGGCAGTTTTGGGGACGTCTTCGGCGTGCACAGGAACCTGGTGATACCCCCGCACCAAGTCAATTTTAGAAAAAATCGAGGTGCCGGCGAGGTGGGCGGAAAAATCCTGGATGTGGGGAATGGGGTAACGGTCGTTCTCCGTGACATTATCCAAACGGCGAAAATCCCCACACGGCCGCCACGACCGTCAGACTTGGGCACCATGTGTAGCGGAGAAGCCCAGGCACTATTCGAGCGCTGCACTATGCCGAGGCGCTCCATTGCGGCAAACTCTTCCCGAGCGACGGAGAGTTTCGCGGGGTCGAGGCGGCACGCGCGTGCGAACACCGGGGGACCGACCGTCGGAATATAATGTTCAACCCCGTGCTTCGTTGCAGTGTTCGAGAAATTAGGAACAGTCAGTGAAGGGAACTCCATGAGCAAACGCTGAAAAACATTCCCTGAAGTCACTAAATTAGCCCTATTCAGGGGCTCGATGGCGCGAGTGAAACAGGGTATTGAAGAAAAAGACAGTGCATCGATTAAGCGTCTGTTAGCGACGTCGACCAGCAGTCCGTGGGCACAAAGAAAATCGGCGCCCAAAATAGGTACAGAGCTAGCGGCAACAACAAAGGTCCATTGGGAGCGATAATCCTTCGTGCCCAGAAGCGGAGAGTTGGCGAGGCCGGCTCTCACGGCCGCCGGCAGCTGTCGGAGGAAGATGCGGGTGAAGAGGAATCCCCCGTCGTCCGGTCCGAGAAAGGATAGCATGTGCTCCATCAGTTCGAGAGCCGTACCGCCACCCAGGCCTGAGAGGGAGAGGAGCTTCTCGGCTCGCTCTGCGTCGGAGAGGGCATAGCGCCGAAGAAGCAGCTCCTTAAGGGCGGCGTACTTCCCTCGGGTGGGTGGGTCCCGGAGGAAAGTCAACGCACGACGGGTGGCTAGCGGGTCGAGAGAAGCCACCACATGGTGATATTTCGTGTCGTCAGCCGAGATGCCACGAAGGGCGAACTGAGCCTCCACGTGCACGAACCACGACGGGGGATCGTGAAGCCAAAAGTCCGGCAGCTCGAGCGCCACAGCAAACGTAGCTGCAGCCGGAGGCAGAGGGCTGGCGGCTGCTGATGCACCCAGAGCGGAGTCGGTGCCACCATCGGACTGCAGCATGTTCGAGTCAGGGGTCACCAATGTGGAGGTAAACACAGACGACACGAGAGCTCTCGATTAACACTGCTCGTTTATTACTCATCACCACACAACTCAACACTTTCCCTCCAAAACACAGCAACAACACTTCCTGAGAATTGGGTGTGAGTGGAGCCCTCCAGTGGTCCACCACAAGGTCATGTTTTTAAGAAACAGGAAAAAATCCAGCGAAGACCTGACACAGGACCTGAGATGCATCTGACCCTTCAGTTGATCCATCTGCTGTTCACTGAAGCCTCATCAGAAATGGTTTTAGTGGATTTCTGGCTGTCAAGAAGCTGTTCTTAAGGTAGAGAAACAAGGAGAAAAGGCTGAGGTGTGCCAAATTACACAAGAACTGGACCGTAAATCAGGGGTGACAGGTCTGCATCCAAATTTGAAATCTTTTGTTCAGATTTTCAACAATATTCACAGAGGAGGTCAGGAAAGAGGTGCAACAGTGAGTGTCTGTGCCATGTGTCATCTGTAAAACACGGTGGAGGCTCTGTCATGGTTTGGAGCTGCAGTTCAGCCAGTGGCGTAGGAGATTTTGTCAAAATTGATGGAATTATGAATGCAGAAAAATACCATCAGATTTTGATCCACCTTGCAATACCACCTGGATAGTGTGATTGGAAATGGCTTCATCTATCTATCTATCTATCTATCTATCTATCTATCTATCTATCTATCTATCTATCTATCTATCTAAATTATTTTTCATTTTTTAATGTATTTGTTTTTTGTGTGTGTCTGCATGCCTAATCACTAAGTAATGGAAACACATCAGACCTCTGCTGAAAGTGTGGGAATACTGCTGTAAAAGCCCTTGCCCAGCAAATATCCATATAAAAATTCTGAGGGGCAATTTTTTTCCAAAGCCCATTAAGATACTCTTGGCTCTGCCAAATTGGAAATAAGTCTCTTGCCAGCCTGTATACATCTTCAGAGAGAACAGTTAATTAGATGTGAGGGAGATTAGGCTGTGCGCATGTGGACGTGCATCTGCCTGTGTGTGTATTTGCAGCAGTTTAGCCTCACTATCTGGGTGTTTCTTTCGCTTTGCATCTCTATTGTAGTAGAAAATGACAAAACGTGCTTTGTTCTTCATTTGGTGAGACAGATTGTGTGCATGGAAGAGCTAAATGAGTTTGATTGTGAATCCTCCTGTGGTGCTGTTCAGATATGGTGAAAGAATGTCTGACAGTTGTCCTGACCTGAAGAATCTGTCAGCCCTCTGCAGGCATTCATCCCTGAAATGCACAAGGTCTGCAAGCTTTCTGGAACCTTCCTCTGTACCATGTATGGCTTTTTTTTTCCTGAGTAGTGTGAAAAGCCTCCGGGTAGCGTAGGAGCCTGCTATAGCGCTTTTTCCAGTTTTCAATCAACTGCTGGCCTAAATCAGTAATGGAGGGGGGGATTAAGAATCTCTACCCTCTCAAGCCTTGAGAGGAACTAGAAAATAAGCAGTGTGGGGTGTGATTGAGACAAAAGAAAATTAGCATTAATTGATGATTAATGAAATAAAGCTTTCCTTGTAATGGAGAGCATTATCGAGTAACCACGTGTTGAAATGATAGCGAGACTGGCTCTGGGATACAAGAAGGGAGTTTGAACTTGAAGGATTAGTGATGTTTTGTGGTATTTGTGTGCATTTTGCACTGTTGAAAAGTATTCTCTAAACTAAACTGTCACACAACGTCACACGTGGCATTATTCCACTATGGAAATTGTCCCCCTCTAGGATTCCTCTACCAGAGGGTGAGGGCGCTGCAGGAAAAATAAGTGGGTGTCACATTGTCAAATAATTGGTTAACATTGAGAAATAAGATGTGTTTATACATGATTATATGGCTGCTACCCTACTAGTGTTTCAGGTTTGACCTAAAGCCAGAACAAACACATTGTTTACTGCACGGCAAACACTAATCACTTCTATTCTACTCTGTGACCAAGCAAGAGTTTGTGGCTTTCCTACAATTATTTATTATGTACATTAGAGAACCAGTGCATTCTGTTATTTTTATTGCCATGGTCTTTCTTTTTACCCACAGAGCCCTTTGCCTCTGGAGGGAAGTCTCTGAATAGAAGTCCCAAGCCTGACACCAATGATAGGGCTTAGTGAGATGAGAGCCACACTGTGCTCTGGGAAAGCCACGTGGGTATATCACATCGAGGTGTCAAGGATGCAAATACATTTCACACTGGGGACTCTTTATTTGTGTTTTTCAGACACAGACATGTACACATGGCTGAGGTGATTTGTTAAAAAAAAAAAGCCACCCCTCAGAGACTTGGAAGTAAACAAGCATTAAGTACAAATAAACATTGTGTACCAAAATTGTCATGGAAACTTCAGATGCTATCAACAAATGCAGACAGCGATGGTGTCACAGGCATCACAGAGCTGACAATGACACGCTTGTTGTGTTAAAGATACATAGACGCTGTCTACCCCTCAAAGGCCTCAGTGGTGGCTTAACTGTAGTGAAACCACAGGGGGCTGTTGTATCAAAATCAATAGGGCAGATGCACCAACATCTAAATGTTTTTCACAACAAAGAAAGCCACAGCAGAACAAATTAATTATGAAAAATAAATATTTCAATACAATAATTACTTAATCGCTCTTGCTTTCTTTTTTCTAACAAAATTAAATTAAAAAAACAAGCATTGAAAAACAAGAAACACATCATTATGTCAGGTCAAGTAAAAAAATGTCTCGAAATTAGTCTTAAATTCTATTTATTGTACATTAGCCCAGCGGGCCCCAACCCCCGGGCCACGGACCGGTCCATGAGTCATTTGAGGGCTGCGAGAGTTGAGGCTCGAGTGGGAAATTGATGGTTTTCAGGGTTTTTATTGGTTTTTAGCATCATTTTTTAAAATCGTTTTTATCGTGAACTCGGTTTCCCTGGGTCTTTTCCTCTGTGTTATGAACAAATCTTCTTTTTTTTGGTGCCGGTACTGGTTTTATTTTGTTTTATTTATCTGCGACACCTTAAAGGCCGGTCCGTGAAAGTATTGTCAGACATAAACCGGTTTGTGGCACAAAAAAGGTTGGGGACTGCTGCATTAGCCCCGTCCTTAATGCTTTTTCAGCATGTTTGTAGATTTTTACTACGAGTCCACTGGCCATCTGGTGGCAGATAGAGTGCATGCTTAAGGCACTGCTGGATTGGCTTAATTTTTCTGATCTGGATGCTACGCCCATGATTTTTACTATCTGTGGTAAATACGTTAGGCCTTTAGGTAGCCAGAGCCTGGAATGTCAGCAAACAACTGACTTTCAGCTTCAAAGCAATGAGTGATTCTCTGTATATTACCCCAAGTAAAGGTGCCGGTTTTATTTCGTTTATACAGTGTTGATTTAACATGCCTGGTGACTTGACTGAAATGTTTTTGGTCCTGATACTTTGTGCTGTCTTTTCCTAGAGTCAGTTTCAGTTTGGGGGAATTAGGTGGCAAAAAAATAAAGGCTTTGTGCTCACAGTGTGAAGGTGTGTGCTGCTCCTACTTCTCTCATTCTCAAACCATACAAGAAATAAATAAATTAATAAATAAATAAATGTCATTTGCATTTGTTCATCTAAACAGTCCTCATATCAGTGTCACTGTGCTGTAATGTTTCAAAAACTGTTATTTGAGTCCATTTCTTTGGTTTAGGCGCTCTTAACAAAAGATGTGAAACTGCAAGCCTGCGCCTCTCCAGTGAATAGATGTTGCCTCACAAAGCAACAACACAAGAGTATATCACAGTGCCAACCTTGCAACACTCGTGACAATCTGCTGTAAAGTGTATTTTCAAATAGCAGCAGTTGTTAGTCAGCATAAGACATGCTGTTCCAGTTATAAATTAGGAAATTTATACTGATTACACGAGTTCACGACCTAGTTTAGTGTGATCTCGTTTGCAGCTTTGAGGTGGAGAGACTAATTGGAGGTCGTTATTATTTTTATATTAATGCAAATATGTAGAGGGCAGATCTTAACCCTCCCAGTCACATTTGTGGGCTTTAATTATAACATTAAATAATAGGCTTTGCAGTGAAATGCCTTGGGGGATATAATGACACTGTTTTTGTGTCAGAGGTCTGCTCCGTCTTCTTTCACCCAGTGTTACATAATTTCTCGGCCGTATTCCTTTCACACAGAAATATATGAGAGCCGCAATTAAACTGCCCCCAAATTTTTTTATTATACACTTCTGGTAAAATGCTAAAAATCTACACATTAAACTGCCGACAACATAGCAAGACAGAGAAGATTTCCAAAGAGGCGTTGCAATTTAGATATTAATTAAAATGATTCTGCTTGTCTGAAAAAGCATGTGCAGTTTGATGAGTGTGTTTTAGTAGCTCTGGAGCCATCATCCTGTATGTATCATGGCTCTGTATATTGCATTTTCTTCTTTTTTTCCCCATAAAATTAGGTTGTAATGAGGCATGTTCGACGTACAAGTTGCAACTTGCTAAAGACATCGGATCTCATCTGGAACTAAAGAAGTACAGGGGGGTGAGCCAACAGATCATTTAAATCCCCCATCCTCATAGCCGTTGCGAATATACAGCTACGTCTTGCAAGAAAAGCCATCTAGGCTGGCTAGACTCATGCCGCTGACTTGAGTGGCGCCACGTGGTGTAGCTTCAGGGAGCCCAGCGATGACAAATGTGACAAGCTTATGTAGTCTTAATGTTTGTCAGTCAAAGAAGGTTGATGAGGCTTTATTAACAGTACCATCTGCATTAATAGTTTCAGCTCTGCTAATTCAAGTGCTGTTGGAAAGAAGGCATTTCAGAAAGGCTCATTAGGACTGAACAGCCGATGTCTAGTGTTTAAATCTTCTGAACTCCTTAATTTCTTTACCCGTAAGATGAAACAGGTGCCATTGTGATGCTTCTTGGCTCATCTTTGTTCTTTGGCAGCTGCAGGGTGCTAGAATATGAAACGATGCCAGGCTCATCTCTTGCTCCCAGAACCCTGCTGTTTTGTGTCCCCTGTGTAAGCTGCCGGTAAATGAGTGGGCTGGTCAACTCACACCCCGGGGCTCTACCGCGGGCTCTTCAGACCACCAGCTGTTGTGTTTAGGACTGAGTCATGCACCAGTTAGCATGATGAATCCAGAGAATGAGTACAAGGCTTTAACCTCACTGTATGCCTCTTCCTCTTCCCTTCTAGCCTTTACTATTAAACCAGTGTGATAAAATGCACTAAAACGTTGGGAAATAAATACAGCTGTAGAAAGAAATGTCCTCAAGGTTTGAGTGAGATCTTTAAAGTTTGTTTTAGGATTGTTGGTTAATCCCTGTGAAGAAATTGATCGAAGAAGAACATATACACACAGAGAAAATGACTTGAAGGCAGGTCCAGTAAATTAAATCAAGTTAATTCATTAATTGAAGTCAGTTTACAATACTTTTTAAATTTGCACTTGCATCAGTTTATATGGATGAGTTACTCTGATAATATTTAATAAAGTAATTAGAAGAGAGAAGCCGACAGCTTCTGTCGATATCGGAGTCAAAAGTGCGGCTAGTTTCCAGAAGAACTACTTATATTGCCAATATAACTTTAGTATGCAATATATTTAAATTTACAGATAAAAAATAATCCAGGAGCAAAGCTACAAATAGTGGGCGGCACGATGGTGGTTAGCAGCATCACCTCACACCGAGTGCGAACTGAGTTTGAATCCATCAGCCAGCTGGGGCCTTTCCATGTGCAGTCTTCCCTCTGCCTGTGTGGGTTTCCTTTAGATACTCTGGCTTCTTCCTACAGTCCAAAGGCATGCACATTAGGTTATTTGGTGACCAACTATGACTGTGTGTGGGAATGGTTGTCTTTCTTTTTGTGTTAGCCCCGTGGAAGACTGGCAACCTGCCTCTTGTCCCGCCCCACCACAACGCTGAATTGGATAAGTGGATGCATGGTTGTTGCTTACTTTCTTGATAATACCCACTTCCTCAATTTCTCCCTATCAGATATCCAAAGTGATTTACCAAATTTTTATAACCTGGGTTTACAGTGAACAAAGCATCAGCCTCGCCCAGGCAGCTATACTCATGTTCTGAAATAAATCTTTACGACGCAGTACTTCACTCCAGAAGGAGTTGTCAACCCTCTGCAAGCTTTCATGTGCCTTATGAGTTTTCTCTCATCTAACTCGTGTCCTCCAGAACAACACTGACATGATGACCATTTATCTGAGCATTAGCTGAAATTAAAAAAATAAGCGATTTCAAATTCACAGACACATAATCCTGCAACACCTCTTCTCAAATCCATAGCTTCTTGTGTTCTTATTTCCTTATACAGTGTTCACCGTAGACTGGTGTAAATCTTGTTTGGAAAATTGGTCACAGACAATACCTATGCCAGAGGCATGTAGCTATACAATATACTGCAGCTCCACTTTAATAAACTGAATGCATGACTGAAACTACTAGCCATAATATGCACAAAAGTGCTTGACTTATATGATGGGATATTTTTGACATTTATTAGAGAGGTCCTCTAATGCACACTGGTTCCAGATACCAGGTTTGCAGCCGAAGAACTCCAATGCAATGCAAATGCTAATTTAAGCAATAATGAATAAGAAATGGAGTTAAAATGTGTAGAATGAAGGTGCTAGGTGGGTGGAATGCTAAGAGCTCAGCGAGTACTCCTTGTAAATGTGAAGGAATAAATTGTGTTGGGCAAGAGTATTTGAAGTTGCCCACCATGACACTGATAACAACTCCTAGTAACTAGGGCATTATTAAACTGATTTATGGTTCTATCAGCACATTAAGAACATCGGTTTATGGTTGGAGAAAGGCTGCGGACTTGGTGGAGAGAAAATGTTGATAGAAAGTCAAAGTGTGACCTAACAAGAGCCAAATCACCTTCTTATTGATTTTGAACATAGTACAGTTATTATTTCCCTCATTTACACTTAATTAAAAGAATGAGTTAGTACATAAATCGAATTTGTAGAAGAAGGTATTTACAGTAATTACCAGTATGTAACGCTTTTATATATAAACAAATTGTTGTATGTATATATTGACACTCTTGCAGGAAACACAGAGAGAGTTGAGAGTCTTACTTTGTTCTTGCTAAATTGCTTCTCTTTTTCCCACAAAAATTGCTATCTAAGGTTCATGTCAATTTCCTACAATTTGTGATACAGCCTTTTTCATATTTCCAAATCTGCAGTAGCTTCTCATTTAACTAAAATGTTTTTTCAGGTACAAGAACTGGCTAGTACTGATATTTTATTGTGTGAAATGGAAATGCCTCCAGCACGTATCATTGTTTCAGCAAAAGAGTTTTGGAGAAAAAATAAGAAAAGAAAAAAAAGTGTCCTTTGGGATTTTAACCCAAACAAACACCTGTATTGTGTGGGCATACAGTAAAAGTACATATTTGATTATAGATGTATTGAACAGACTGTAGATGTAATTACCTCGTCTGTTTTTATTGCCTATCTGCTATGCTGTCAGTTTACATTAATGGAAGCAGTGATAATCACAGTAAAACAATCTGCATATTGTCTTTTTTATTTCATACTCAAAGTGTTTTTTTTATTAGCACTCTGCTGTTGTATCAAGCACACAGGCTGGGGATAAATGAAGGGCAGAACTGGTAAAAGATTGGCAAAGGCATCATGAAATGATGACATTTCGCTGTGAAGCATATATGTATCTATACATTACTGTAACACAGTCGGTTTTCCAACTTTTGTAAGTTATCTGAAAATTAAAAAATCTTTCAGTAGTCTCCAAGTGTGGTAACATATGGTTGGAGCAATTGTGGGAATTATCTGTGTCATCTTGTTTGGACATATTCAATTTGGGTCTCGAGCCCCTGTGGAAAAAAGTTGAAAGTGGGTGATTTGGGTGATGGAGAGGAGGTCCAGATGGCAGAGCAGCAGTAAGATCAATCATGCTTGATGCATTTTTCCCACTTCAACATGCAGACAGATGTGAGTTAACTCAGTAATTGGGTTTACGTCCAGGTTGTGGATTTCTGTTGACAAGTAATAACACCATAAAAAGAATGTGCAAACATGCTCACAAAAGCTCTTAAGTGTGCATTGTTTGATGTGTTAGTCCATCCTACCAAAAGAATTACCATCGATCATCTTTCCAGGTTTAACAGGCCACAGAAAAGAAACTGTTTATAGTTAAGTTCATTTTATACATAAAGATGTACTTGCAGGATATAGAATCCTTTCTGCTAATGCCAAGACTAAACTGATGAATCCCGTGGCCGTATAGTACAAAGAAAGAAAACTGGAAAAACAACACATAACTATCCCAATAGTTGGGAATTCAATTTGTTATTAGATTAGCTGTTAAATTCATTAATTATTTGAAGTTTGCTACATACACAGTTTCATTTTCAGTGTAAGTAGCAGTGACTGACTGCAAACACTCAGAGTGACCAACTGATCACCCAAAGGTTGAGTGACCACTTTATGATCACAAGACATTTGCACAGATCACCAAGTGGCAGGCAACTTATATCCAAAGGATTGTGGTCCAACTTGTACTGGCTGCAGACATAGATTATAGCAAATAATTGCTTATTCATGAACATAGACAGATTGCCGACACATTGCAATCAGTCTGAGTTAGTTTGCACAAGTGAGTTAACTTGTCTGCGATGTGTCTCTTTGCAGTAGGGGACTCGACTCAACTGGTTGTTAAGTGATTTTATTTTGGTTCTACACCTTTTGACTCAGTGTATACAGGGAGTGCAGAATTATTAGGCAAGTTGTATTTTTGAGGAATAATTTTATTATTGAACAACAACCATGTTCTCAATGAACCCAAAAAACTCATTAATATCAAAGCTGAATGTTTTTGGAAGTAGTTTTTAGTTTGTTTTTAGTTTTAGCTATTTTAGGGGGATATCTGTGTGTGCAGGTGACTATTACTGTGCATAATTATTAGGCAACTTAACAAAAAACAAATATATACCCATTTCAATTATTTATTTTTACCAGTGAAACCAATATAACATCTCCACATTCACAAATATACATTTCTGACATTCAAAAACAAAACAAAAACAAATCAGCGACCAGTATAGCCACCTTTCTTTGCAAGGACACTCAAAAGCCTGCCATCCATGGATTCTGTCAGTGTTTTGATCTGTTCACCATCAACATCGCGTGCAGCAGCAACCACAGCCTCCCAGACACTGTTCAGAGAGGTGTACTGTTTTCCCTCCTTGTAAATCTCACATTTGATGATGGACCACAGGTTCTCAATGGGGTTCAGATCAGGTGAACAAGGAGGCCATGTCATTAGTTTCTCTTCTTTTATACCCTTTCTTGCCAGCCACGCTGTGGAGTACTTGGACGCGTGTGATGGAGCATTGTCCTGCATGAAAATCATGTTTTTCTTGAAGGATGCAGACTTCTTCCTGTACCACTGCTTGAAGAAGGTGTCTTCCAGAAACTGGCAGTAGGACTGGGAGTTGAGCTTGACTCCATCCTCAACCCGAAAAGGCCCCACAAGCTCATCTTTGATGATACCAGCCCAAACCAGTACTCCACCTTGCTGGCGTCTGAGTCAGACTGGAGCTCTCTGCCCTTTACCAATCCAGCCACGGGCCCATCCATCTGGCCCATCAAGACTCACTCTCATTTCATCAGTCCATAAAACCTTAGAAAAATCAGTCTTGAGATATTTCTTGGCCCAGTCTTGACGTTTCAGCTTGTGTGTCTTGTTCAGTGGTGGTCGTCTTTCAGCCTTTCTTACCTTGGCCATGTCTCTGAGTATTGCACACCTTGTGCTTTTGGGCACTCCAGTGATGTTGCAGCTCTGAAATATGGCCAAACTGGTGGCAAGTGGCATCTTGGCAGCTGCACGCTTGACTTTTCTCAGTTCATGGGCAGTTATTTTGCGCCTTGGTTTTTCCACACGCTTCTTGCGACCCTGTTGGCTATTTTGAATGAAACGCTTGATTGTTCGATGATCACGCTTCAGAAGCTTTGCAATTTTGAGACTGCTGCATCCCTCTGCAAGATATCTCACTATTTTTGACTTTTCTGAGCCTGTCAAGTCCTTCTTTTGACCCATTTTGCCAAAGGAAAGGACGTTGCCTAATAATTATGCACACCTGATATAGGGTGTTGATGTCATTAGACCACACCCCTTCTCATTACAGAGATGCACATCACCTAATATGCTTAATTGGTAGTAGGCTTTCGAGCTTATACAGCTTGGAGTAAGACAACATGCATGAAGAGGATGATGTGGATAAAATACTCATTTGCCTAATAATTCTGCACTCCCTGTACTATTATACTATATACTGCCTGGTGCCTACTGTATGTCATTTTGCAGTTAAACCATCATCTTGTAGCAACTACATCACTACTTGTGGAGAAATGTCTCCACAAACCTGATGTTCTGGCTGGATTCTGAGTATAAGTACTTGATGTGAATTTCTGTGTAGATAGCAACAGATTTGCAATGTTTACTGATTTATCACAGTTAATTCCCAAATTGCATGTAATTCCCCAATCATCACCATCTTATTGCCATTTTATTGCTGTCTTAACACAAAATTAAAGTCAAGACAGCAACTGACTGCGATTGGTCACACACCTGGTCCCCATCTTCAAAGCAGCAATTTCAAAGACAACAATGAAGTAATTTTGTTCATACCATGGTTTTTCCCTAGTATGAATGTAGCAATCTGTTGCACCATTTGAGTTTTCAAAATTTGCCAGTACTATCGAGGAAACTAAAGTCATGTGATAGAGAATAGCGGTGGGAATCAGGAAACACTGACCACAGTCTGTCAGCTTAGTGGGAAAATCAATTTCGATTGACAGCAATATTTTTATTAAAATATGCTATTCAATATCAGCATATGAGTATCTGTTGGCAGTTCCAAGATAAAGCCTTCCAATATTTTGCAGTGTACCGGTTTTGTGACCCATACAATAGATTTGAACACAGAATACATTTCTTGACACTTCAATGTGAAAGTCTGTTAAAGGGCAAAGGTTCAGTTATATCCAGTCACTTGAAAATGTCACTTTTGAGAGGCTTCAGTGTCTTTAATTTCTGAATTTCTAAAGTGTTTCAACTGAAAAATGGCTGAAGGTAATGAAAAATATGATGTAGTGTAGCGTATTGCAGACAGTGAGCTTGACCCAGTGTATCATCAGACAGTTGGTAACCCACTTTTACTTTGCATTTTAAATGTTTCTTAGATTGGTGTAGGGATAAAGCCGGTCCCATTACATCCAGAATGCCTTTGATTGCAGTCATTCATTATGCTTATTTTAAAAGTTAACATTTTATCTGGAGTATTAATCCCATAACAGTACGTTAGTTTGCTCAAAGCTATTTTTTTCTCGTTATGAACATTACAGAGAATTCACAAAGTCTTCCATCATTCAACAACCTTTAATTCTGTTTGCAAGTTGGATTGAGCTTCATTTTGCCCTCTAATGTAGGTCATGTCAGATGAATAAAGGGCCTTTAAAATGTGCCACAGCCTGAATAAAGAAAGTATAGTCAAGGCTCAGATGTGAGAGGGGACCTTAGCTGTACCGGAGTCAATAGATCTCAAAGATAGAGGTGTCAACCTTTCATATGCTCAAGCAGTCTTTTAGCTATTACTGCCCAGTGTGCTGAACCTGGCCTGTGCCATTTAGTATAAATAGAGGAGAGAGAGAGAGAGAAGTGGAATGACAATAACCAGCAGTATAACCAGTGGCAGGGACCGAAATTCACAGACACGTCAGTGTGCCTGGATTTGTCATAAATATAAGTGTGCATTTTCTTTGCAGCTTCAATAACCTTTACTTTGAAGGGAGTCTGGTTGTTCAATACATAACATTAACATTTACAGGCCTTTTCAGGAAGAGCAGACAAAAGAGTCTCTAATCGCACTTTTGATTATTCAGTAATATAGAGAAATGTACGGTAATGGAATAATACCTGCACTGTATGTGAGTATATGTATGTTAGGTAGATAAAGGATATATAGTTTCAGGTTATTTCAAATTAAATGACTAGACTTGAATAAATTTGAGTTTAATAAAAACAAAAGTTACTTATTCTTATTACCTAAAGTTAGAGTTAGGATTGGAAAAGTAAGGATGCTATGTAAAAATGTCATAAATTCTAAAAAAAATCAAATCATCATCTAACTATTTACTATTCAAAGCAATCATATCATTTTAGTCTTTTTTTTAAGTAGCAGCACATTAAGTAGAAACTTAAATACGACATCCATGACACAAACGTGACAGTAGTTCAGTATGTAAAAAAGTGAACGGCTGCACTTTTGTGCAGTAATTCTTCATCCACAGATATTAAAACAGATAGATCATTTTGATATATTTTTATTTCCAGTGTGTTGAATGGCTTCCTGGGGTTTGACTGAATGCTTTTTGCCCTGTGTGTGTACTGCATAACAATATACCTGCTGGTATGTAAAGCTGTATAGTAAAGCGAGCGGTGGATTATGAATGGCATCTGCGCTAAAAGCAAAGAAACAACGCTAAAATCAAATTGCGCTATGGATGACATATGAGATGGAGGCAGAGTAACCTCAGTTGGTGAATTAAAATGTCAAAAGCGTGGACCTGTTTCTGTAGGCCTGCGCTCTCATTCATAGTCAGCGAGTCTCTGTGCACATTGGTGCTTTATGGCAGCTGGGCTGTAAGAGCAGAGAAGAGCCAATATTCTGGAGGCAGCCTCAATGAGAGTGGAGCTGGAATCTGGTGGTAGATCAATGATAATAAACGTGATTCATTCAAGATGGTGCTTCCTAGTTATCGAGCGTGGATCTGCTGTGGCGTGAAAACCGCAGTAACTGGCAGTGTCGAAGATACGCTGGAACCTGCTGCAAACAAATCCAGATTTCAGTCTAGGTACGAGTTACTTGTACAGTATCTCCTGTATAGAGCGGACCTAGAGTCTTTCTAGTAAACTGTTTTCTGGCCAGTTAATTTAGAATACATTTCACCCATTCGTGCTACAATAGAGCAGCCATTAATTTCACTTACTGCCTCACTACATCTTTTTATGAATTTTCAGGATGAATGAATACTGCTCTCTCTCTCTCTCTCTTTTGCATGCTCACTCTCTCTCTCGACTTGATGATCTGTTGGCTTGTTTGGCATGGAGCTCTGGCAAGAACCTCCTCACTTTATAAATGCTGGCAAGAGTGGCCAAAAGATGTACCAGATGGCACCACCCATATGCAGTTTGCCCTTTGGCCAGGTAGACTAATGAATCCTTGTGAGAGTTAATCTGGCATTAGACTCTCAGTGGGCGTAGAACCCACACTTTTCCCACAGCTGCCCTGAAATATTCTTGAGATTTTGTGTTTCCCTTGATGTTTTTTTTAAGCTTTAGAGATAAGCTAAATCTCTTTAGCATTTTAAAATTACTACAGGTGAAAAGTGTGCTACCTATACAGTATCACCTTTATGATGGACATTTATGGATCTGTCATTGATGTGAGCTATATTGATGGTACTGGATTTAAATTGTTGAAAATTTTTATTATGCTAAATATAATCATGATATGTAATCATGCCAAAGTAAAACTAATTCCGCTGCCTTATGTTTGAGCTGTTTAAATGTGCTGTGCTTTCGACTAACATCTCCAACTTGACACAATTAAACCAACAGCGCATACTGGAGATGTTGGGAACACAGGCTCACACAGACTCATGTACTGAACCTGTTGGTGCTCTTAAATCCAGACTGTAGAGGTCAGAGGGGAGAAGCTGAGAAAAAACAGCCCAATAGGCCAGCTCAAACTGTGGAAAAGAAGAATAGTACCGCAATGTTTCGTTTTCTTTGTTGCATCAGATTCTTCGCATAATGCGATCTACTATGTTGAAGTGGATGCCTCAGGACCTCCTTAACTTCAGCTTTGATGCTTTATCCTCAGGTTTTCCTTTGAAGGCTTATCATGAGTTGGCAAAGTGACTGAGACTAATCGAAATTCATCTCGGCAGGCTATGACTATTGAGGTCCCCCACCTTGTAGCACAACAACACAATATACAAACTCACCCACCGGAAGACCAAGCAGATCGGTTACCAAGCAAACACCAGTGAGGGTTGCATGCTCATGTGTGCCTCTGTCCACTATCTACTTTACACCATTGCTTTGCATTGAGCCAAACATTTCTTTTCAGTTTTCCCCACTGGCCTTGATATTTGTTTACTTTCTGTCTATGAAGAAAAAGGAGAAAAATATTTCAGCATTACAGCCCAAGTTTTGTAAACATGCCTGTGTGCCCCCTGCTACATCATAGCCACGATTTTTCTTTGGCAAATTTGAAGCGGTCAACATTTTAGAGAAGTCCACACTTCTCTACTCTAAAAACACTTTTATGAAATCAAAATTTTACATTAGAGAACCACTATTCCTGTTTAAACCTTCGTATTGTTAGTGTGGGAAGGGGGGACCTATAAAAATGCATACAATAATACCAGGTATGTATTAGGTTTCAAGCCTTAATCTGAAAATCCAACATAAGTAATCAGCTATTCACTGGGGTGTTCTCAAACCAACCAAGCTTTTCAGTAGACACTGTGACTGCCGAAGAAGCGGTGGCTACTTGTTGAATTTGGTGTGATTACATGTCATCCTTTAAAATATGCAAACCTGGTTCAAACAGGAATTTGTATCAGCTAAGCATGTCATTTTACCTCCAGCTGATACAGCTGCTTATAATTATGAATAATTTAGCGCTCGTCTTCACACATGTTGCAAAAAAATATAAACTTTTCAATTTATACAGCGCATCTCTTTTTTTCCTTGACATCCAAAAACAACTTTATAACTAATTTATAACAGAAAATGTCGGCAGTAAAAGAAAAAAAGAAAAAAGCTGTCATAATAAAGTGGGATGTGTGGAAAATTTCAATAAACTGGTGTTGCTGTCAATAATTTGATCCCTCTAGTCAAGAAAACACTTGTATGTGTGAAGACAAATCTTTGTATTTGTTGTGAGGAATGGTTACTTAGTCTGGTAAATCTAAACCTCAGTGGCAGTCCTCTGCTTTAGTGCATCTGAGACACTTCTAAACTCAGATCTGTTGCATGTCACCAGGGAATGCGCTCCAGTTGTTGCGTTTTTAACATCACACGGCTGCCTAAGAAACTGTAGGCTCTGCTGCCAATTTTAATGAACCACTGTTAGAAAGGATAAGAAATGTGCCATCCTTTTTGCTTGCCCATTAGGCACAATTGCAGCATATGCCTCGCCTGCATGTGAAACCTCAAACACTCTGAGTGCATGCTTCTTTAACATCAAGGGATATGAAGCCAAAGGGAACCAAGGCCATATACATGGCCGCTGAAATAAAGCATGCTATATGAAGTTAGTTCTTTAATCTGTGTCTGATCATGCCTCCAGGTCATCTCATCTACTTCTTCCCACTGACCTACATATTCCTAGTTAGCAGTTAGTCTGTGTGGTTGGTTAAAGATAGATATCATTTAAAAATCATCTTAAAGTAACATTTATAATGGGTTCAGGGAACCTTGAATTCTGTGAAAGCGTCTGTGTGGCTGATTGCATGTTAAATGGGCATCGAACGGGCCCATCTGTCCGTTGCCTGAATCTAGTCAGCAGTTTCACCTAATTATAATGCTACGCCTCAGTCGTGTTTTGGACATTGTGAAGATAGTGATCGAGAGCAACCAAACACATCTGCACATCAAAGAATCTGAACAAAACAATGAGTGTTTGATTGCATATGCAAGCAAAGCAATATTTCTTTTGCCTTATTTCTTTCTGATTAAGAAACATTTGAGTTAATGCCAGAACGTTTCACTGTAAAATCCCCAAA
The DNA here is from genome assembly GCF_051167445.1 of Perissodus microlepis. Taxonomy (NCBI): domain Eukaryota; kingdom Metazoa; phylum Chordata; class Actinopteri; order Cichliformes; family Cichlidae; genus Perissodus; species Perissodus microlepis. Next base: position 23,730,224 of record NC_140461.1, read on the forward strand.
GAAGATTACCATTTGTCCTTAATTATCTTGCTTTCTGTAATTACATATATTTAAATCTCTAATCAGCTCGTTCTGAAAGATGTGCTGCGGCGCCTTCTGACATCTGCGCTCGAGGACAGAGCGGTACATTAGGAAACTGGACTGGGTTGAACACAGGGGCGATTCTAGGATCAGAGCTGCCCAGCCAGGCAAGATAAACTTTACTCGTCACGATGAGTCGTCTTCCCTGTGTCTGTCAGTCCCTGCATCCTTAAACGTCTCCAGTTGTCCCGAGTTCCCTCTGACTGTCTCCTTGGTGCATTTAAACCCCTGTTCCTTCCTGTCCTCATCTGCTGTCTTCGTCTCCGTTATCAGTCATCATAATTTTACCATCTCTGAGTAAGTTTGTAAATTTCTTTATTAAAGATTCTTAAATTCATCAAGTCTCTCTGTGCCTGGGTCCTCGTCACAAAACATGACATCACTGTTTTGTACATTTTAACACAATTTAATCCCCATATTTGAGAAAGAAAAGCAAAACACTTTTTTTTAAACTCTGTAACAAAACCATCAAATCTGATAAAGGTTATTTAAATGCTGCAAAAGAAGAATGGATTGGAATAAAAAAAAATACATATGGTAACCTTAATTACTGTGCGAAAATGATGAATGATGATCATAGTGAGTAAGAAGTAAAGTGATTGCATGAGATTCACTTTTAATGTGTATGTATAATACAATACAGATATATGAAAATACACTCCAAAAATAGAGTCCTTGAAATGTACAAATGTACAAAATATTGATAGATAAAATTATAAAAATGGAGGCAACTTTGCCTATGGTACAATGTATGAAAAGATCTTTACTGCAGATACTAATATGGCTCTGCAGATTTTTTTCTTTTATTTTAACCTATGTCGCCTCACCTTGAGGTTGGCAAATCTGTCTATCACTTTTTGGTGGTCAACTCTCTCAAGCAGTTTAACAGTTTCTGTTTTGCCTGTCACTATTCCCAGTCTGTTTTTTTACCTGGTTCTTCCTGACCTTGTACTTTCTCCTCACGTTCCCCTCTCTCCCTCTTTGGACTGACAATCATACACAAATAGATTGTATTCAATTGGATGAAAAAAATTACATTAATATGAAAAAACAAATACTATTAAGATCACTAATAAAAAAAAGTCCTCTCTCAGTGTACTTTCAACCAAAAGGCAAATAACCAAACCACATGAACATCTAATAAAAGATATAAATATTGAAACACTGATCCAACATTATTCTTGATTGACGGATCATTTGATCTTACAATATCGGCACATATGACAAAATAACCAACTTCTCTCATTCCATTTCAAACAGGACAGTGGCAACAACAATAGGCTACAGGCAATTTCAAATTTTAGATTTTAAATAGGCTGCATACATTTCAATGGGAGCAACAGGACGGTCAAATGTCGCTGATTTTACTACAGAGCAGGACGGATTGTAGGGTAGCAAAAACATCGTCGGAAAACACGTTTCCAACACTGCAGGTTACCTGGGTGTAATGTTTTTCAGCTAAAAAGAAACATGGCCTGACTCCTACCTAACTATATAAAGAGTAACTGAAGGTTAAATGCAGCTAATATGTCCTGTTTTAAGCCAGGCACTTTTTTCCAGTGATTACATAACTATTTGCTCCCAAGTAATCTGTGATTAAATGCATTATGTAGAGTGTGTGCGTGTATGCTTGTGTGTGCTCATCCATGGTTTTGATCATGTTAGGAGTATAATGAATCAGGCTGGTGAGTGCATGTGCCAGACCTAAAGCTAACTTTGGGAGCAGGCTTCTCTGTGTATGAAAAATCTGATAGAACACCATTGTATTAGCACTTCTGTCAGCGTTGTCACCACAGGCTTCTATACAGTATGCAATTCTCTGCTGCTCACTTCGTCAAAGTCAAACTACACACTCATTTTTTCCTTTGCCTATTAGGATGTCAGAAATAGATTAGGAGTTGACAGATATGTTTTATTCAAGCCAATATCAAACACAATAAGTGGTAATCCAGGAGACGGATAAGTGATGTTTGAATCAATATAAATGTACAATAAAATCTTGAAAAGAACAAAAATTCCAACCGTTTGCTGAAATGCATTTGTTTGTTTATGCTGTATAATCCTTAATATTTATGCTGAGGGCTTTGTGGTAAAGTGGTTAGCACTGTTGTCTCACTGCAAATCTAATGATTCAAATCTAATGGTTGGCTGGGGCCTTTCTGTATAGAGTCTGGATGTTCTCTGTGACACTCAGTATTAGACTGTGACACTAGACACTTCCACCTATTGTCCAAAGACATGCGTGTTAGTATAATGAGCGATTAAGCTAACTGGCTATCGATATGTATGCAAGGCAAATAAAATGCTAAAGTGCATTATGGCTATATATGTGGAAAAATGAATGCGGCTTGTAGTGAGAGGTGAGGAAAACCAGAAAAAGTGTTATTCCATTTAATTATTCAGAAATATTCAGTCCAACTTCAAAACTAAGCTCAATGATCATCATAGAAATAAATCACAGGATTTATTTTTTCTATTTATTATTTTTTTATTTTGATAATACCGGCTATCTCACCTTTGAAACATGCTCTGCATCAAATAGTACTCCTCAGGCAAATGTTTAACAATTTAGCTGTGACATTACTCAAGATCACAGAGTGGTTGCTACAGACAGAGAACAGGCAGCTGCATTACAGACAAAGTGCTGCATTTTAAATACATTTTATCGAGAATTTATAAAATGCGGAGACACTAATGTCTTTTTAATAAATGTCCAAAACTTTCAGCAGCAGCAAACGGTGGGGCGCCGTTACTGATTTGGCAGGCCACTTTAACAGATGCCACAGATATGCGCTGGGATTGTTCCCGACTTTTCCGCTTGCCCCTCTTCACCTGCAGTGAAATTATGTGTCACCCTCCCCACCCCTTTCATGCTCCACTTTCATGCAGCTCTTTGTAAAAATCTGTAACACTATTTATGTGAGAAAACAAAAACTTTTTATTATCTCTCCAAATGATTTTGAATTAAACGGATTAGCTATGTTAGATAAACATAAAGTTACTTTATTATAAATGTCACAGCGCATGAAGTGTTCTTTTTTTTTATTAAAAGATTCATTTAAATGCTCAGCTACAAATGGCCAGACTAATTTATATAAGCGCTGTAAAGCTATACAGTATCTTACAGCTTTGAGAAAGGTGGAAAGTGGGTGTGAGTGAGCTGTTGCCAGCTAAGTAGGCACATTAGTTCCTGTTATTCACCTAGTAAATATACTTTTATAAGAAGAACCTTTGTGCTTTTTGCCATCCCTGTCTTTTTGTTGTGTCCACCCCCATGTCTTCATTTTTGTTGGCACTGCTGGTATTGAGTCTTACAAGTTTAACTCTCCCTGACAGAGACTGCACAAGTGTGATCTCGCAAGTGTGCAGCATATTGACAGCATGGTTTCAAATTCCATCTCGGGTCCAAAGCAACCAGCTAGAACAGGACAGATATGGTCTAGTGAGCCAAAATCCCATCTAGATTTGGGGACAATTGCCTCCAAAGTTCACTAAGGTAGGCTTTTATGTTTGCTTTTTTTTCTTTTGGAAAAGAGCACACACACACACACACACACACACACACACACACACACACACACACACACACACACACACACAAACACATTAGGAAAATGTGCAGCAAAGTTTTATGCATAAAAGTATTGAACCGGGCTTTTGATGAAAGAGAGAAGGGAAAACATGTGAGATAAACTCAAAGTAGCAGCATCATAAACATGCAGCTCACGCCCGTGCCTGCTTCTCACAAACTTCTATTTTATGTTGGTTTACGACAACAGTTTTCAAAACAGGAAAGTAGTTGGATATGTCAAATTATGTGTTTATACCAAAACACGACTGAGAGATGAATAGAGTGGTGCACAGACTATGAAAGCTAAAAGCACCATGGATTCCTTTCAGCTGTCATTCACACTTAAGGACAGCTTTGTCTGTTATTGATTTTTTTTTCTTTTCTTTTCTTTTCTTTTTTTTAAAAACGCTTTAGTGGCCAAAAGTAGTATTCTACCTGCATCGACAAGTAAAATTCATTCATTGCATCAACGGAAACTTCAGATTGAATTTGACTTACTTCAGAGTCACAGAGCTTCACATAACAGTGTGGAGAAAATGCAATTTTCCTCAGCTTATCCATCATTTATGACAATAAAAGTTTATATTTCTGTGCCTAAGTCATCCTAGACTAGTGTTTCATGCCTGTGTAATTTAAGGTGCCAAATATGGTGTATGGCTTTTTCTTTCTTTGGGACATTAGCCAGCCATCTGATACCATCTTCATAATTCCTTAGCTCCTCAGTTTAATAATGTCCCTGTTTAAACAATATGACTGGCAATGTTGAACTACACTGATACTTTAAATACCCCTTGCTTCTGTTAGTGAGAGCTTAAATGCAACCCAAGCTAAAAGACATGAGTCTTGGCTGAAAAGCCAAAAATACCAAAACTTTATGTGTAAAAAATATTTACTTCACTGGAACTGTATCAGTATATCATCTCAAACTCTGATGTTTTCTTTGCTAGAGATGTACATTTTAAATGAAGCTGCATTTTTATTGTTTGAGCTAAAATAAATAAATAAATAAATAAATAAATAAATAAATAAAAACTATAGCAATTTAAATGTAAATATTGTAACAAAATACCATATATAAAAAATACACTCACTTACTGGCAGCTGGATACTAGCAACTTACTGTTAAAAGTGTTTACTTTTACTGTAAATTAAATTACAGCAGCTTTATTTGCTGTAAATTAAAGTTCCTGTAAATCCTTTTTTACAGTTGGGTACTGGCATCCAGCTTTCAGCAAGTTACTGTAAAATTTACAGGTTAATGTATTTGTACTAATTAACTTTCCATCCATCTATTTCCCTCGTGAACCTGTCCCAGTTGTCATTGGACAAGAGGCAGAGTACACCCTGGACAGGTCGCCAGCCTGTAGATTCAATCCATATGCATGCGCTTGATTGAATTCCAATGTAGTGGACGTTATCTGTAGCTGTTACTTTGTTAAAAAATAGGACATTGCTGCTTAGTAAAGAAACAAAAAAGCCTTAAGGAATCGCCTAATAGAAAGTGAGTGGTGCATTTCAGCTTATTTTGTGTTGTAGAGAGTTTGGATGCTGTGGCTCGGAGCCTTGTGCATTACCCTGGAGAAACGAGTTTGTGTTGAACTGTTGATGGTGCACCTCATTACTGTAGCTTGGTGCCTCTCTAAGGACTGATTAAGGATTAAGCACATTTGAGAGTGCCAGCACGTACATATTGCATCTTCTTGTTTCATTATCTATACACAGCTCCTTTATCTGCAGCTTACTGTATATGCACGCAGAGCGTCAGTGTGCCTGCCAGTGCCTGCATTGTGTTCCTCAGAGGAAATCCTACAATCTCTCTGTTCTGTCTTCCACTGATAAATCGATACTCATTTCATCTTTCCCAAATGTTAATAGATGGAATGGGGAAAACACAAATATTTTATGTGACTGCTGGCCAGACAAAAAAAAAAAAACTAATAATGATGTCTGATGCTCTCTGTGGAAGAGGAAATAAAATACCGCATGCATGCAGAAAAAAATTACATACAGTATGCATTATGGTAATTTTTTTCCAAAAAAATTGCCCAAATATTTCTTGGCAAAAAAACTAATATAATCATGTGATAATAACTGCTGGTGTGTGTTGTTGCAGGAAGACAACCAGATGAAAACTCACATTCGGACCAGTTTAAGTGTTTGACAGAAACTAAGACGCTGAGCTTTTGCTTGTGTGGGAGGACTTTTTTCCCCCTTATAACAATTAAACGTTCCTATAAGGTTGTGTGGCTCTGGCAAAAAGATCACAGCAACAACTTTATAGGTAACAAAAACAAAAACCACAATTTGATAAGTATTTTTGTTTTTAATAAAAAAAAGCCTTGATTTTGGAATTTAGCAACACTTTTCCGACTGTATCAAAGTTTAAGGTACATTTTTTAAGTTTTATTTTACATTTTAGTTTATTAGTAATGGGAAAACCTCTTAAAATGGGTAGTAGTATGAAAGTACAAACTTCTGTGCAAAAAAGATGTATGTACACACCACTCACATGTAGCTCTTAGTCACTTTTACTGATTAAAGCCTCTGTTTACTTTAGGCATTTGTTTTGTTTTTGGCAAACAATGTTTTTGTTTTTTCTGTGGATCTGGTTTTATATTTCATTTATTAACTGGAAAATTAATTCTGGCTTGGTCCTTTTTATGCCCAAAATGCTAACATTAGTTAACATAATTACTTGTAGATTATTCATGTAAGTTTGATATGCAAGAAAAATGTCAAATTTGAAGTCTGGTGATATTGAATATACTTGACTGATACATTTAGTTTATACTAAACATATTTTCCTTAATGATTAATTATTGGAATAAATAAACCTCATTTTATGGTCTTTTGCAGATAGTGTTGTGCATTATGGCTGTAGATATAATTTATTGATTTCATCAGAATCATTTTCCTCATCCCTTTAAGTAAATCAGTATTTTTGAAAACTACTCTATTCACCATGAATAATCCACAGATCTGAGACTAAACCGCTCACTTTTTCAGTGAAAGGATTTTCAGATGTGTGGCATAATTAAGTGATTGTTACCTTTCTCGAAACCCAGTAAAGTAAAACTTTTACTCATTAAAAAAAAAAAAACTCTAGTGTGAATTCTCCAAGTTTTGTAAATTCTTCAGGCCTTCAGTTCCAGTATTTCTCTTTGTGGATCTTGGAGTCATTTCATTGGTTTGGTATACACTTTTATACACTGACGTCTGAGTGGACTCGAGAATGTTTCTCTAACTGATGTAATAGTCAAACACTTCACACTTTATTAAATTAATGCTTCAAAATCAAATTATGTAGAAGGAGACGAGAGTCCAAGGCTCTGTAAAACATCTCATTACAAAACGCATGCACAGCATCTCTTATTTTCTACTTAGAGGGACTACAACAAGTATTTCTTAACTCACTCTCACTGATACCTCGACATTCTTCTAAAAGTTGCTGTGTAATTTTGTTCGCAGTGTAGAAAGTTAAAAAGTAAGCGAGCAAGGCAAAAAGAAATGCTGCTATCCTTGAGTTAATATCACTGTAATCAGGTGGCATGTGAAGCCTTAATGCTGGTGATTTTACCACCCGACTATGTAAAATAACAATAAGCCCAAAACATTTTTTTAATCTGAGTGAATCCGTCTTTAAAATAAATCTTTTAAATGTTGTTCTTATGCCAGCAACATCGCACCAGAGTGCATGAGATATAGTGTAAAAAGAAATATTGAGAAATTTAAACATTTATATTAAATGTTATTTTTGTGATATGCAGAATATGGTGTGAGTTTTTCAGCTCTGCCTAAATTAACTTTCATTTTAATGGACTGTGGGAAATAAAAACTGCACAGACGCACACAATACACAGTCACATCTGATATCTTTCACTGGCTTGTCAGCCTCTTATAATGCCTCTGATGCTCCCCGGCACCTAAGAGTGACCATGGATACCAGCGCATCTGTGCAACACAGTTGATCGCCGTTAACTGTAAAACAATAGTCTCATCTCTCAGTCTAGCAACTTTATATTGTTTTGGTCTCATCTTTGCAGCAAAGTTGTTTTTAGGAAAACTAAAAAGTTATGATAAGTTCATTGTAGCCTTCCTGCTCTGAACAAAAGAGCAAACACGCACAGTTAGTAACGAGCTGGTGAACATGATGGAGCATTTGGCAGCCAAAAAGACAAATATTTCATTCCAGTTTTGATAAAAACCACGAGCAGAACAGAATGGAGAGTTAGCTTCATCATGTGTCAGATAGCATGACTTGAAATTAATGTTAATGTTGTTCGGTATGTGGTGAATGTGTAAATAAGCAATTGTTTCCATGGCAAAAATATGTCAGCGTTCATTTACAGCTTGCTGTGCCAAAGTCAAGACATCATAAATTAATCCATGCAGTTTAATTAAATGTTTGGCTGATGTCATAGCTAAGGGCATGTTGGTAAGAGCCTTGAGACCAATTTGTGGTGTTAGGCTATATAAATAAATTTCCTTGACATGACTTAGCACTGCACCTTTCATTTCATGCACATAATATTCATTAAAGCAGTCATCATTGCAGTGCTTTGTGATATAAGGGGAATTCTATATGAGGTGTAGGAGCTGTGCTATCACAGACACTCTCTGATTCATGATTCCAAATGACCGACAAATGTTTTCCTACCCCGTTTGTTACGATCTGGCCCACTTTGATTGCCTCAGTGATGAGAATGACAAAATAACAAGAGGATTTTGATCAAAGACTCGGTTCAGCCTTTTCGAGCATCTGAATGTCGAGGCGGTGACGTGTGTAAAAATGCCGCTCTACCTCTCTGTCTTCCTCAGGTGAGCACCTGCGTGTCTGTCCTCAGGGATACACCTGCTGCACGTCAGAGATGGAGGACAAACTTAACCAGCAGAGCAAACTGGAGTTTGAGAAATTGGTTGAGGAGAGCAGCCACAAAATGAGAACAACATTTGTCTCCAGGCATAAAAAGTTTGATGGTAAGTTCCAGTAGATTGATTTGTTTTATCTATTTAACATGCAGAGACTGTGATTCATAGAAATTTATATCCCAGACACCACTTCTCCAAGCTGAATGTACTGAGACAAGCACTGTCAAACTTGTAACTACAGACTTCTGATGTCATGATTAATTATTACTTTGACTGTTATTAATAAGAAATGAGCTTATCTGGTTTAAAGATGGTTATTCTGGAGCCTTGCTTTTACACTTGACTTCTTCACTACAGTTCTGCATTATTTGGATTTTCTTTATCTACAGGGCTTTCTAGCTCACCATGATGTTGTTCTTCCTTATGCACATACATTGTGAACTATTGACATTTTGACAGTAAAAGATGGCACTAATGTGGCTTTTAAAAATATTTTCATTCTAATGAGCCTGTCTGTATAAGCAGGGGTTAAAGTGGGATTTTGCAGGTGAGCGAATACTAAGTTCTGGTGAAGCAGTGCAGTCTGGAGAAATGACTCACTCTGCAATAAATCATATAATAATATATTTTATGAGCTCCAGTACATGTGCTTTGTTTTTAAACAGGCTGTGATCAGCTGACCTGGTCTGATGCTGCTTTTGAGGTTTCCTACTCATTCTGAATTTAGCCATCTACATTCTACAATATACAAGCAGATGTTATACGAGCCATCAAGGCAGATGTCTGATTGCTAGCCACTATGAAGCTGGTATAAATGTGGAATTTGGCAAGTGTTACCAAAGAATATCATCAGCTAAATGCAAACTGACTCCTAGCCGAGTCCTGTTACTCAGCAGCGATCTTTTGCTTTATTTGGATGGTTATTTTAAAGCAGTGTCTGAATTAACCTTAATTTTCATAGTCAAGAAGAAATGAAAACTGTATGCAAAGAATCTCTGGTCTGATCTTATAAGTATAGACCATGGTAATGAACATGGTTACCACAGTTTGCCCTGCACCAGTTCAACATAACTGTACACTGTAAAAGAACACTGCAAACAGCCCAGTTTACCCAGTTTATTCTGCACATACTGTCCAATATGGCATTTGAATAACATTAAATCTATGATTTAATCTGCTTTCAAAGATATTTCCCAATATGAAATAAAGATCTAGATTTCTATTACTGTCCAGTAGCTGTAGTACAGCAGTATATTGATAACGTATGGTAGCACTAAAATGTTTGCATTTTTTGCTGATACTGACATTAAACTTGTAGCAACCTCATACTAATAACATAATGTTGTTTGATGCTTTAACATATTTAGATAGTATTACTGTATCATAATACTGATATATCATAATGGCCTGTATGTAATTGAATGTTAAAAGATTATTAAGGCAAGCTTCAAGTAATTTGTTCCTACAATTGAAATCCTAGAACCAGTAAACCATGTTTGTATTTGCTCAATTTAAATGTTATAGTCATGAATCAAACATAGGTGTTATGGTTGTTTTATATTACAGCACTGAGATGTAAACAGTTTATACGTGTCTATACAGGCTGAATGGTGACCCAAGTCTTCAAATTATAGTTCACAAAAGATTTGTTGATGAGCAAATACAAGAGTCAGTGCCTTTGTAAGCGTGCTCTGTCGCCACCATAAAACCTACGGAGGGAAACGGCAGCCTAAAAATGAGCATAACTTAAAATCCTGACCATATCGCCTCTGTCAGTGCACCCCAGGGTGGCTGTGGCTACAATGTAGCTCGCCATCACCAGTGTGTGAATGTGTGTGTGAATGGGTGGATGACTGGATGTGTAAAGCGCTTTGGGGTCCTTAGGGACTAGTAAAGCGCTATACAAATACAGGCCATGTACCATTTACATGACAGCTCAGCTTAGCTGTCTTTGATAATAAAGCTGTTTCTCTGAAAATTAATTGAGATTCACCTTATTAATGACATTCAGCTTTCAACAATATTTTAATTAATGCAATGATAATGTTTGGTTAAATGTTGATGGCGATTATATTCAACGTAATGTAAGATAGTAAAACAAATATTGTTAATGTACAGTTTCCCTTAAATGTAAATTATTGGGACATATAATGGATGTGGAGTGTAACCTTTTCTCATTGAAAAACATATTTGAAAGTGCTTCTAATATAACTAGATAACTTCATCATATACAGATCCACTGTCTGATTCAAAGCAATCCAACACAACAAATTTTTTTAACTTTAAATATCTATTTTATTAAATGTCACTTGCAGAGCAGTCCTTACCTTTAAATATGATCTGTCAGCTTCTGCTGTTATATTTTCTTCCTCTATCTGTCTCTATCTCTGAGAGTAAAATTATCCCATGTCAGTGTTTTTTTTCTCCCTAGAAAACAGAGCCTTTGTACCTTAAGCTAGCAGACAGATTGTGCACCAAGATGCGCAAAAACAGTTTGTGTGTTCACTGATATTTGTTGAGCTGTTTCAAATCCTGTATCTGAGATAACCTGCCACTTAAAGAAAAAGTTGCACAGTTATGCTCTCTCCTCTTCAGTAGAGGTAGATAGATGCTGATATACGGCAACAGAAACTTTATTGACATCGACAGCATGAGTGCATGACACGGATAAGAAGGAAAAGAGGAGGCATGCAGCTGGAGTCATGACTTTGCTGTCTCTGTGACAACAGTTGAAAGCACTGCCGGACTGTATCAAATAAAAAATGAACTTGCCTGATAGTATTTAGTGTTAAACTGCCTATTTAATTACTCATTAATCGAAGGTGTCAGAACGTTGTTCCAGGTTGTTCAGGCCCACTTTAATCCCTGTATAACTGCTAGAGCTCACAGGGCTTTAAACCAAGGCTCTACGGTGTTTAATGCCATTTACACTTGTGTGCTTGTGCTATCCAAGGCTTACTTTTTTACACTAACTAAAGATATCACGCATTCTTTTGAACTAGTCAGATGGAAAAAATAAATTGTAGGTGCACTGTTTTTTCCATAACTAATAATAGTAATCTGTTGCTTGAATCTGGTTGTAGCTGAATGCTGCTAATGTAGTTGACCAAGCATTACCTACATTTAGGTCCATACGTTTTTGCAGAGTAACACAAATCACAGAATGAATGCACTGACCAGCTCAGCAACACCAAAAGACCTGAATGACCACAGAAGACAACTAAGGTGGATGATCGCAGAATTATTTCCTTGTTTAAGAAAAAAAACTTTACAACCTCAGGAACATTCCCGAGGAGGTGCAGAGGGTTTACACACAAGAATAGGCGGGTCAGACTAGACTTTGTCAGGAAACGTCTGATATAGCTGGTAAAATTATGGATAGGGAGAGACTTATGATCTGAAGCATACTACATTATCTGTCAAACATGGTGGAGACAGTGTTATGACATGGGCATGTATGGCTGCCAGTGGAACCAGGTGATTAGTGTTTATTGCTAATAGAAGTAGCAGGATTAATTGTGTAAAAATATACAGAGCTTTACTCGCTGCTAAGATTCAGCCAATTGCAGCAAAACTGAGTGGACAGCATTTCATGGTGCAAATGGATAATGACCCGAATGACCCAAAGCAAACTGCATAAACAACATTGTCTTTCTCAAGGCAGTGAAATGGGATAGTCTTCAATGGCCAAGCCAGTTAGCTGATCTTAACTCAACAGACGATGCTTTTCAGTTACTAAAGACCAAACTGAATGCAGAGAGACCCACAAACCAGCAGCAACTGAAGGCAGCTGCAGTAAAGGCCTAACAGAGCATCTGAAGAGAGGAAACCAAGGGTGTCCAAGGGCTCTAGACTTTAGGGATTAAATGACTGCAAAGGATTTTTATCCAAGTATTAAAACAATTCTTAGACTATATTTAAAATTCCATTAGCTCGAGTACTCAAAAACCAGCAGGATTAACTTTCTCCACTGTTGTTAGCACTTGTCCACGTAAAATGTGGTAGTTGCCTTGTGTGTTATTGGTCCCATCAGCCTCTGTAAATGGATGGCTGTGTAAAGAAGGGACTGTGACAAACAGTTTTTTACCCAGAGATGAACCTCTTTAGCTTTGGGGGGTGAGGTGAACAGCCGACCACGCATTCCTCACTGCAGATTAGAAGCTCACTGCCTCAAGTGCCTGGCATTTTTAGCATTGTATAAGTATGAGGCGATCCAATTGTGAACAACTGAAAAACTATGCTGGCTTTCTGGAAAAAAAAGAAAAGCTATTGTGTACACTCCGTCTTAGTCCATATAAACATCCTTGAATATAAATCTTTTTAAATGAAATGACTACTTAATTTAACTTTATATTATTCTATTATATAAACAAAAATTCTGTCGGTCTTCTGCATGTCATTTGTTTATGCAGGTTGAAGAGGAAATGAAGGACCTTCGGTACAAAATATAGACACTAATGAATCTTGAGTTAGGGCATTTTTGTCATCCTTGGCTGAATACATGTCTAAAATCCTCCCTGTGTGATACGAACTGAAAACTGTGTAGTGAGTATAGTTGGAAGAAGCGAGAAATCAGTGTTTTACTGGCTAAAAACATCAATGGTAGTTTCTTTCAAATTTGTTACTGCCAAATGTTAAATGAGCCATCTGACAGGTTGGCAGTCAACTGAGGACAATACCTGCATGTCCTTGGAACAACAGCGCAGTAGAAATTCAGTTTTTATTGTTTTAACTGGTAAAATCAGCTTATTTGTATAATTTTTAGACAAAGACTGAAGGCCTGATAAGAGATTGTTTTCAATGCTCAAATGCATAATTTAGATAAAGGGCACTACTCATGTGTATAAATTATTGACAATCAAATTGCAGTTTTACCTGTTAAAATGACAAACACCGCTATCAGTGGGTCATATCAACTGTTACTGTTTATCCCAACTAAAAGTTTAAAAAATGTCTAATTAGTTGTCTGATGGTGTCTTTTTTCTGCAAGTGCTCATTTAGGATAAACCTTCACTCTTTACCGTTGCATATTGACAAGATCTCAGACTGTTATACTATGTCGTTTTCTTTGAATCACACACTTACATCAGTTCTAGAGAGCACAAATATATGAAAATGAATTCCCACATTAAAAAGACCTTGTAATTCACAGTTTTGTTGGCTCATATTGAAGCTTTTTTGAAAATGTATGTAATTTCTGACCCCGCAGTCTTGGTTTTGATTAAATAATATAAATGTGCAGCAGAGTTCTTCTTCTGTAAAAGCTTAATACGTAGCCACAGGTTATGAAATTGTTGCTGGTTGTTTTAAATGTACAGTAGAATAGTTTGAAGGCAGGGGCGTATTTCTACATTAATAGCACCATTTCAGTGACGTTGCCTCTAGAGCAGTGTCCATATTGTATATCTGTGCGTTTATGTGGTAACACTGGGGACACAAATCACTCGTGCAATTCCACCTTCTACATATGCCCATATCACCGGGCCACTCAACATCGCATCCCTTCTCCTTGCGTTAAGCTCCATCCACCTCGTGGGGTTTGAATCATCCCTCATCAATTTTACATGCCCTCATTTCTGTCCTCAGTTATTTATAGGGCCCTATTATGAAAACCTTAACTTACTTTTTGATTACTGACTGCTTCCCCTGGAGGCCTGTGGGTTTTGATGCATTATTGAGCAATCCTGCTGCCATGAATGACTGTTGCACACTAGAATTTAGGCTTGGGTATTCTGCAAGTCCAATAATCCGGCTGAGGACCCTCTTACCCCATCTCTCAGTATGCCATATATTCTCCCAGAGAGATTTGGAGTTCAGTAATATTCCAGTCCAAGACAAAGAACAGGCTGTAGGAAAGGAACCTCACAACCAGTTTTGCAGTGCATAATGCAAATCTCCATTTTTTTTTCCCCACACAAAAATGTACTTTTATAAATCTCTGAAATTATTAGTGTTCTCTGTTTAGCCTAGTACGTGCCCTAAGGTAACTTGAATTAGACACACAAAATGTGATAAATATTTGCAGTGTTTATATGTGAGCGCAAAAGCTGGAGAGACACTGAAATACGGAGAGACTCTGTGTATGAAATAGGCAGAGAGGGAGAGAATTGCATCGCATCTGTTGAAGATTAATTGCTGAGGATGAACCATGATAAAAGGTGCCTCATGCTCAGTCAAGTGATTTGAGATTGAAAGTGCTCCACAGACTCTCTCACACACACACACACACACACACACACACACACACACACACACACACAAAGAAAGAGAGGGAAAGTGATCCAAAGCAAAATAGCAGATATAGAGGATAGCTGGCCAGTACCTTGGTATCCCACAGGCCAACCTCTAGAATGTAAGACAGGTACTGAGGAACCAGTTGAACATTAGGAATAAGATCCAAGCCATCAATACATTTGTCCTACCTGTCATCAGATACCCAGCTGGAATAATAAGCTGACCATAGGAGGAGACAGATACCACAGATGTCAAGACATGAAAACTCAGGGTCTGCAACAAAAGTCCAAAACCCTCAGGCTCTACGAGCAATGGAAAGCAGGATGGCGAGTATGAATGAGTGTCAGAGCCACAATCCAGGATGAAACACGGAACATCCATGAATACATCAGGTAGATGGCACCTCGAGATGAGGTATTCCAAGATTCCCTCAGGCAGCTGAAGACAGACAGTGGATGATGAACTGAAGGAAGAACTCATAAAAGGGATGGACCATCAACACATACAGGGGACCACTGTGATACGTGGCAATCCCAAAAGACAGCAACATCAGGAACAAGGAGCACAAGAAAATAGAGACCCCCAAACCAAAAGATTGACCCCAACAGATGCCAGGCAGCTTCTCTGCAGAACACTGCAGGCCTGGGAACATTGAAGATACTGTGCAGACCCCTCAAACTCCCAGCCCTTTGGTAGAGGATCCAAGTTTCAGGAACACACACACACACACACACACACACACACACCCTCTAGAGCACTGCCCACATATTATACTTGTGGGACACAAATCACTTGTCTGTATAATGCTATTTTGTGAAGCTGTGTTTACTTTGCCTGAAGAGATTCATGTAAAATTTGAAGATGTAACAATGTGACAATGAAACTGATTTGGAATCTGTGAATTTGATTATTGTGACACTGAGAATGAGCTCAGTGTAGTGTGGTGTGACTTACCAACAGATTTACCTGATTTAATTCTGTATGTATTTGTAATTATGCTTTGTTTTTTTTAATTTATTTATTTATAAGTGTCAATTACCAAATGCCAAATAGAATATACAACCTAAACCCCAACTCCCTAACTTTAAATGACCTCTTACCCTAGGTAAACACAGTATTTATTTATTTATTTTTAAATATTTCTTTATGCAAAGTAATCACAAAGTAAATAATCATTTTACCTGACATGCATCAAAAATATATTAATTTTCTTTGTTAAGGTTAGATCCAGGTTGTTTCAACTATCTCTGTGACTCACAACACTTCAGAGGGTCAACGGCATGATAAGAATTTAATCTCAAATTTTCTTATCAGCAGCTGTAAGTTCCTGGCTTCATAAGAATTTAATCTGTCATTTTGTTCCTGTTCTTTGCTTGGAGCTACAGTATTTCAACTTTCATATGGTAAAATTACAAAGTATGCTACCGCTTTATCGCTGAAAGATTACATTAACTCAGATTTCTTGTTCTCCTTTTTATACAAGTGTAATTGAGCATTATGTCAAAATAATGATTGGTAGTCCTGTAGGAGGTTAAAAGGCAGAACTGGAGAGAAGCTTGAGATATCTGTCTCTACCTTTCTGTTTACTATTTGCTCTAGTTGTATGGTAGATGCTCATTAAATTCAGTTTGGTTGATACATTTCTGTTCTCTCACAAGACCTGAGCAAGAGATTAGAATGTGTGGTTGGTTGACTACAGTCTGCATTGAGCAGTGCCCTGGTTGACTGAGTTCTTTGATCCTGCCTCAGTAGATCTCTGCTCAACACTGAGAGGTGTTGTGTCCCTCATTCTCTTCAACAATCACTTATTCACACCCAACTTAAACCAAGACTGACTTGAACACAGCACCCTATTCTCTCTAATCTGTCATCTTTACCAATTCACAGGCTTCTGCTAGACTGTGTAAGCTGGCAGATGGGAAGAAAGCACAACTGGACTTTTTGAATTTGAGAGATTTTGTCTTTATTCTCTTTATTTTATTTACACATGAAGTTGCTCGGATATAACATCAATTACAAAAATCCATCTTTTTGAACAGGCAGTTGAGCTGAACAGCTGACAGGTTTTCTAGGCTACTTGAGTTAAATTTTGATAGTTTTTACACGACTTGTTTAGTGCATTGGAGTTGTTCGTGGATCACAGAACACACGCAGGGATGAATGAGGTGGGAGACAATCGTTTGTGCTCCTTGTAGTCAGCACAGAAGCCTTGCATATGATGTTGTGGCCCCCCTTGAAACGCTGAGTAGAAAAACAAGCTGTGATGGGAAACTTGTTATGTGACGGCTGTGTGCAGGCCGAAAACGAAACAAAACAAACACACGGAGCCAGAAACCAAAATACAGGGAACAAAAGCCCAAAACAACAGCACTGAGGCCCAGCAACAGTCCAAAAGAAAACAGACAAAAAAGCCCATGAAAGGCGCAGAGGCCCAGGTAACAGTTTTTAAAAAGGTTCAGGAGGCCGGCCTGGAGGACGACGGCCCAAGAGTCCAGAACCAGGCAGTTCAGGGGGCCGGCCCAGAGGTCGACAACACAAAAGTCCAAAAAACAGGTCCGGAGGCCGACCGCGAAGCCAGCGACCGTGGCAGAGCAGGTCCGGAGGCCGGCCGCGTGGAAGGAAGCACACCCCGGAAGGCAGCACAGAACGACACCGTTCAGGAGGGCGTCCATGATGGCAATGACGTCCAGCCATCAGCCTGAAAAGCGGCCGAGCAGGACGAGCAGGCCGGACAGGACGAGGAGAGGGAGAACCAGGCGAAGCTGACGCCGTAGCTGAAGCTGGACCAGGCGAGCAGGAAGGCGCTGCAGGCGACGGCGTGGGAGCTGCAGGTGGTGGCGCTGCAGGCGACGAAGGCTGGACGGGCCCCTCGGACCCTCCAGCGGAGGCAGAAGGCTGGACGTGCCGAACAAAGGCTGGTGCGGTTCTCCAGAACCCCCAGCGGGAACAGAGGACTGGACGGGCCCCTCGGACCCTCCAGCAGGAACAGGTGGCAGAGTAAACGACTGAGGTGGTAACTGAGCAGGTGACTGAGCCGATAGGTGAGCTAATGTTTGAGCTATGGAGGGAAGTTTAATATGTATCGACTGTTGTAACGATGGAAGTAATGGTGAGTGAGGTGGTGGATGAGCAGACGGCTGAGCTAGGTTTTCCGAGCCTACCGAGCCTGAAGAAAACTGCTGGACGGGTTCACCTGAGCCTCCAGCGAGGACAAAAACAGGTGCGGGGCCATGCTGGGCAGCAGAGATGGGCAGTAACGCGTTACTTGTAACGCGTTACTGTAATCTGATTACTTTTTTAAAGTAACGAGTAAAGTAAGGGATTACTATCGCAAAAACGGTAATTAGATTACCGTTACTTTCCTGTAGGAACGCTGCGTTACTGCGTTACTAAAACTGTGATTTTTTTGCCAGAATGTCTCATGGCAATGATGTAAGCAAGTGTGACGTTCGTGACAACAGCTGTGTGCAGATAAACAATGGATAATATATCGAGTACGGGAGAGAGTATGAGCATGCAGCGTTTAAAGCGTGGAAGTACTGACCTTACTTTGAGTTTGATTCCATAAAAAGGGACAAAAACATTAGTGTCCATTGTGCGTGGGAAGAAAACTTATTTTTACAGCGAAATAAAAAAAACCCTAAACAAGCACCGAGTGCGCAACAACGTAATGGGAAATTCACAGAGAAACTCGCGGATTCTTCCACTGACCGCTGCGGCACACCTGCACCAGGGTAAACCTCCGCCTACGCCACTCCTGCTTTACAGGTGAAAATAGAGCAACAGGACCGCTAGTCTTTGACTTTATTTATTTTCTGCTGTGTTTTACTTACATCTATTTGAAAGACTGAGTGTAAACACAAAAAATATTTTTTTTTATGTGCTGGAATGTGCAGAAAATAGGTTTAAATGTTAAACTAATTTCTTCAAGTCAGAGAATGGTGCATATAATTTAATTTTTACTTGATGCATAAAGTTAAAAGATTAAAACTGATAAAACAAGTAAAAAAAAAAGAGACTTTTCCATTTGATTACATTTTGTATGATGGATTATGCAGAAAAAGTAGAATTGGGCTAAAAGATCTATCGCTTTATCACCTATTCAGGTTGTAAATCGTGTTTTTAAAAAGTAACTAAGTAACTAAGTAATTAATTACTTTTGAAAATAAGTAATCAGTAAAGTAACGGGATAACTTTTTTGGGGAAGTAATCAGAAATTAGTTACACATTACTTTTTTCAAGTAACTTGACCAACACTGCTGGGCAGTGGCCGCTCCCACCCGCAGAGTAGGTACAGGCGCAGAGACTAGCGGAGCTTCAGCTGGCCTGGAAACTGGAGCAGGGACAAACTGGGCCCTGGCCCCCCTCACCCGAGGAACAGATACAGGTGCAGGAGATGGCTGGCCTACAGCCGCCCTGGGTGGAGGAGCACAGGAAGGCAAAGGAGCAGGCTCAATGAAAACCGGCCCATCAAAAACAGGTGACAACCCTTTGCCACCACGTTTAACAGTCTCAGAAAAAACAGACTCGGCAAACTCAGGTTTTAATTTGTTCCCACCCCAACGAGCAGACCTCGAACTAAAAATCTCAGACGAATGCTTTATATGATGAACTAACGCGGGAGGATTCAAACCAAAACTGGCCTCCCAATCCAAATCCTCGTCGAGAAAAGAAATCCCGAAAGTGTCTGAGGTGAGTTCATAGTCTTTACTGTTTAACGGCTCAGGTGGAGTGTGGAAAGTGTAGTCCTTTTGACTCACCACGGAGGTTGCTCCGAAGTGTCCATATGACGGCGACGTGAGCGCCGTTTCCTTTGGGCAGAGGTAGCTGGCGGCATGAGCAACTGAGCCTCTGGTGCACAGAACGGTGACGCTGAGGCTGGAGCGTGAGCGCCTGAAGCCACATAGAGGACTCCCAACTGAAGCGTCCGCATCTTGAATGCCAGCGGAGCAACAGGTGGAGACTTCTGGCAGCTCCGGGGACCGCCGAGTGCCATGGAAAATGCGCCCGACGTCAGGGGTGAGCCATGGCTTCCAGCGGTCAACGACCCAGGCATCCTAACAAAACTAGAGGATGAGTCACTGCACTTCAAAATCAAAGTGAAAGATGGAAGCCTGTGAACCAACATATAGTAACTTTTTGTCTTAATAGTAATGTCTCACACGCAAATCCACCTTCAATTAAGTTTTTGAATGCATGTTGGGTTGCATTAAAATTTAAATTGGGGCCAGTCAAGAAATTGATTGAAAGCTTGAGATACAAATGGTTGGGTTTCAAATGAAAAAATAGCACACTCTACTTATCCTTTAAATAAGATGTTATGTCAACAACTTTTTGTGTATTTACTGCATTGCTATGACATTGGGGGATTTGCTCAATGAGAATGGCACTGATGGTGTATCCTGCACTTCTTCACAGCGTCTTCTCTTTGCATCTCCCTCTTAAAGAAAGCCTTTCAACAAAGGATACTTGGGGTCCTCAGTGCTATTGATTCCTCTTTAAAGAATGTGCCTTTTTAATCTGTATGCATTTAATGCACAATGTTAACAGCAAAGCATTTTTCAGGAGGTTCATCAGTTTCCAGTGCATAGATCCCCCTCTATAGAGAAAAATCCCCCACAGTGCTATGCCTGTTCTGAGCTTAATTTAAAGCCATTGTATCCTAACCAGAGGTTTGATACCATTCATGGATTTATAAAACCTCTGCTAACTTTCCAAGACATCACAAACTTAGATTCTTTTACATTTATTATTTATGTTTGACATTCATTGAAGTACTTAGCAAGTGAAACTTTGCAAATGCCCACCGTTCATTGCTGACATCAAATAGTTACATCAAAACAGGATCTCAAAGGTCCTCATTATGCTATCCCCCCACTTCAGCTCTGAAGTTATGAACTAGAATTCTAATCAGCAGTTTTGTCATTAAAAGCATCATATTTTTTTTAAAAAACAGAAAGTTTACCTAAATATCCTTAATATCCACAGCTTGACAAGCTATAATCTCCTGTGTTGCTTCTGTAATTTTAAGTGATAGCTTGAACACATGTAATTACATAGGCTCCATTGTTGCAAACTGAGTATTTGAGTTTGTGGACTGATTTGTAATTCCCATTATCCTTTGTGCATAATATAACATCCGGCATTATTAATTTAAACACTGAATGAATTTAAAAAGGAGGTTATACTTCATGCACACTGCAAAATTCTGGTAAGAGTTTGCACTTTGATCTTGCACCAGATTTTCACACTAAACGCTGGCTGAGTTTGGCTAACTGTGTGTTCATTTAACAGACATAAGCGTGTGAACTCTCTGTACGCTCTTACTAAAGAAATTTACAGAAAATACATTCACATATCATTTGATATATAATTGCACATCTTGCAGATATTTTTAAAATAAAAAGAATTTGCAATTTGTAATAGATAACAGATAAAAATGTAATAATTATTTTAAATTATTTTGACTATATAATTTGTTTACAGATGACATGGTCAACTAGGCTTAAAGTAAAGTTTTTACAGGGGTTGCTATATGCACTGTAAACAGGAGTTAATCCAGAATAATGATGCTTTGTAATTTAGTGTCAAATGAAATGTCAATTACAAGATTCAATTCTATTGTATTTATATAACACTAAATCACAACAGTCGTCTTAATGCATTTTATATTATAAGGTTAGAGCCCAAAATAATACAGAGAAAATTAAATAATAAAATATAGATGTATTATAGCTTTACTTATTGGACATATTGGCACCTCACACCCTGGATTAACATAAAAGCTGCTCCAAAGAAAACGTTTTTGGATTAAAATGGACAAATCAATGACACCATGTCTGTACTCCGAGCGCGACATCTCCTAGTAGAGGACACACTAAACAGAACATAAAAAAATGCAGGGGACACAAAGGACACTCCAGGACTTGGTAAGCATCGGATGGTACAAGACCTTCATTACACCGGAGATGACACTAAATTACACAGAGCAGAACGCTGGTGAGGACAGGCCATACATTGATTTAACCCCAAAGTTGAAACCCCTGTTTCCATCGCATGCCCACTTCTAATGAAATCTAAAACCGTGAGGGCACACGGTTCCTGGAAGTATTCATAAATAAATAACCTCTGTTTTGGTGTCCCTGTGTTATCCTAAGTGAATGTCAGGAAGACGGTAAATCTCCGAGGACTAAGTGAATGGGGTCTGTCCAGCAGTGCTTTAGCTGGGAGTCGGTGGCAGCCTCCATCATCTGGCACAGACTGCAGCCCTGTGTCACTTTTGCACTTCAGGATGGATGGCTCTGTACGGTCTGGACACTGTTACGTCTCTCCCACTGGTGAGCTTCAAGGAGAGGCTATGAGAGGAATGCCTTTCCCACAAGCTGCTGTAGCAAAAAAGAGGAGGAAATCCATAGGTGTGGTGCAATGTGATTCTTCTTTTCAATATATTTATTAAATTTAAACTTTGTGTCACATATTGAAACACATACGCTGTGAAAACTCACTTACGAAAAATCCTATCCTAAGGATATTGAGTTTGCTCAGACTACAGCTGAGATCATGCCGTCTGCAGCGACAGATGAAAAATGTTACCCCCCTCCTGCAAAGTTGCTGATATGCTTCCCTCATAGATTCCTATGGTTTCACCTCCTTTTGATTTCCATGCATCATTTAAATTCTAGTGAATATGGGGACTCTGAGGTTGGTATAATTTTAGTTCAGCATCCACTTGAGATGTGACAGTGAGTAATTGGCATGTCATGCCATATGCATAGATTGCAGTAAGAGCAAGTTGACATCAGCAGAGCTAAAAAGAAAGGCTGATTTTTATTCTGCATTGCTGATTGAACCATTTTTTATTATCCTTATACACTTTTTGTATTTGTCTATAATGTGTGATTGATGTGGTGGTGTAACAATATATTAATAATAATTGATATTATTCGAAGAGAAAAAAAGGCTAGTAGCGACAGCACTTGCTTCAAGGCCGTTTTTCTGTAGTTCAGAAATCATTTCACAATGGAAACTTTGCTCTGTATTAATTAATGATTATTTGTTAAATGTAAAAATAGCTTTTCCCAGTTTGTCTTATTCAGGTGTTTGAAGAGTAGAAAAATCTTTTTGCAGACTTTGACCTTAGAAGATGGAAAACGTTCCATTATCAGACGGTGAACCCCAACCTGTTTGAAATTAAATCTTTTGGCCTGTTTGCCTGAAGTGCTTATTTTGGTGATTGTTTATTGATTTAACTGAATTAATGCTTTAGGTTCCATTCAGCTGATGCAATGAAAATTACTTGTTTCTTGGCTCATTTCAATCTGAGCACAACTAAAAGGTACAATTGGGAAATATTAAAGAAATATTTCCCCATCTTAAAAAAATGAACAAAACAGTAATTTAGACTTAAAGAAATTATAAGAAAATCAGTTTCTATCTAGACCGTATAGCCTTGCGACATATTCTAATAGATCCCAACAATTGACACTATGAAGGCAAATTTTCAAACTCCTACGTGCGACATGCTGTCGTCTGTTTCCTCTGAAATATTTGTGCAGTTTTTCTGATGTTGCCTCATTCTCAGATCCCAAAACTCACTCTTGCACATGCATGCCCTTAAGGCGTTAAAATATTTGCAGTCACTCATGTCATACATACAAATGTTAGATGTACTACAAGTGTAATATTCACATAATACACTGAATAACATCACTGGCTGTGTCACTGAAGGTTGATTGACTGGAATTCCACAACGGAAGTGTAGTTCCTGATCTTGCCTAGAGAAAAGTTAACCTTCATTTTAAAATGATATACTTTTTTTTTTCCTGTCTGAGAACCTCAGTGTTCGCAGTCAGGCGCAGGAAACACTCCGGAGGATGGATTAGTCTGACAAAGCTCTGCATGCAAGCTTTCATGGGGAGAGGCACTCCAACAGCCAGGTTGAGACAAAGCTGCTTATCCACAGGGTCACAGTAATGTAATGGTGTGTGCAGCCAATTTGCTCCTTGCTATTCAAATTGCATGAATATCGTCCATGAAAAGAATCAAGGCTTTTTAAAGCTTTCCTTATTGACTCATCCCATGCCTCTCAATGCTGAACTCTGTGTCAGATCTTGCAAGATCCAGAGGCGGCCTCAGCAAAGGTGATAAACTGTGAAACAACTGTGGATTTGCTAATCGTGGTTAAATATAGAGTTGAGTCTGAAAGCATTTAAGTTAGTAACTACTTTTTGCTTTAGGAATGAAATACAAGAATGTTCCCAGAATAATAGTTTCGGATCCAGTGCAGTCCAATGCTGCTTATGAGGTGTTATTTTCTTTTTGAAAATACATTTATATTGTAGTTATTAATAGCATTAAATTCATTACTCAAAAGTACTGCAGTGTCTTGAAAAAGTAATGAATTGTCTTTTTAGTGATGATGCCTTATCTTACCAAAATGAAGGAAAACTCAGCTAGCATCAAAATTTATAATACTTTCTGGATTGTATTACTTGCATTTTCAGTTTAAAACAGTGAGTTGCAGACAGTTTAAAAATTATGCAGTGTGATAAGGCATATAAGATATATATATTTTGCACCCTGTTCCCAAATGCTGACAGTTAACTGTGAGATTTGTATATGTAACCTTGAGGTGTTAGCCTCAAGCAGAGATTAGAAGCAGCTACCTAAGTTGGGTAATAACTCCATGCATCCCCAATATGCAGCCTTTAGACAACTTGCCAGACGTCATCACCTCTCTCGAGCCTCAACTCGAGTTTTCAGGATGATCAGGAGCCGGGAGACTATGGTCAGCAGAGATGGCTCACCAAAGTCAGGCCTTTCTAACAACACTCCATCTAAGACTTCTCTTCCCAGTTCTTCCTGTTTCCCACTGACAGCACTGAAACCTGGGCTCTGGAGCCTTGTGTTTTTGGCTCTCTCCATCCCAGAACTGTGTTTACCAGGATAAAGTAGCACTAATTCCATTCCAGTTCTTTTCTTTCAAAACAACCATTTTTTATCTTTTGGTGCTGACAGCTTGCTCTGAGCTCTGGGATGTCAGGTGAACAGCGATTCAGCAACAGGAAAACAATCTTAAACCCACAACTCTGCAGGTGTGTCAGCCAGGCCTAGAACATTTATCTTTTGGTTTCAATGCAAGGCTAGGCTTTTTCATTGAGCTTTCAGAAACACACAAGCACTGATTTATGGGGCTCTGTTACAGGATTTAACAAACCTTTCTTGATCCTGTCATTTGTACCTTTCAGTATCCAGGATTTGTCATAGTAAGTAGTGTTGTCTTTTATCCATTTAGGTCTTTTTTCACCCCTTCCTTGTTTTTCTTTTTCACTTTTGTCACAATTTAGACATTTGGCGTAAATTCAGTGTTCAGAACATTCTTCAAGCGTCAACGGAGCCAGAAGGCAAATCAGCAGGCAGTGAAAATGCTGAACACAAGACCTTTAATGAAGACAAGTAACAAAAGAGCAACAAGCAGTGGTTGGTTACGAGCTCTTTGTTCTCTAGGGCTCATAACCAAGAGACTGGGTGGAGGACAAGAGGCAAGCTGCAGTTAAAGGAGACGGGTGTTTCAGCAAGTGTAACTGGCAAGGAAAAGTAAAGGGCTAAATAACTGTTTATGTGAGGCAGATTGCCGCGTCAGGTTGCGAGGGTCACTGTCAGGGCTTTGTCTAGTGTGACCAAGTTCATAATGACAGTTTAATATATACTTGAAAATAAATATGAATAACAGTATATAACAATAGATGTAAAGAAAAAAAAAGGATGACAATTTCAACAACATTCAGCAGATCATTGCAAAATTCAAGTGTAGCATCCAAATCTAAACATTCTTTCAAATTGTTTATTTTCTATATCCTCTTATTCTGCTGAGTGTTGTGCAAACCGAAGAATATCTCAGCATGCATTGAGCAAAAGGTCGGGAACACCCTTTATTAATATTAAATGTAGATCTTAAATTTCTCTTGGCTTCATGTTTCTGCCTTACAGCATTTATTTCGGTACCCAAATATGCACGCAGTGTCTCATTAAATCTGAAGTACGACCTTGTGTATAAAAAGAACAGTGTCCATTTCTCACTGGAAAACTGAAGTGTGAGAATGTGCTCCACTTTTCTCATTCCTAAAACTCTTCAAGCCTCATTAACTTTGAAAACAAGCCAACTAGCTGCTGTGAATGTTTTGTAGCATTTGCTTGAGCCAAGAAAAAGGCTCTGTACCTCGTGCAGGGAGACAGAGTCCTTGCTGGAGAGGGCTGTGACTGAGGCAGATGATAATGGGAAAAGTTTTGTGTTTTATGCTGTGTCTCTCGTGCCCAGCAGGAAGGTTTAAAGTTCACTGTAGTGTGGACGTTGAAATATTACATTCTGATTTTTATCATTGTAATAAATCAAAGAATCAGCGCAGTGTTACATTTAAAGGTTGTTCGGATAAGTACTCTTGTTTTGTGTTGCCAGAGTTGGGTGGTCTGCTCCACTCTGCGTGGGAGAAATGGCACACATCCATACACATATGTAAAATATTGTTTCAATAAGGCGAGATCATTAAAAGAAATTGAACTTGATTTATTGACATACAGAATTCAGTTACGCTATTTGGTGATTCGATTCCGATGGCCCATCACAGCAGAACTGAATCCCAGTGGTGACAGGAATTAGGGCAGGACCACCTGCAGTCTGCACGCTAGTAATGGTGAAAATAAGATGGAGGCTTGCGTGAGGTAGAGTCTGCATGACAGAATGAAGGATGAGCAGTTACGATTTAAAGTACACAGAGTGGAGGCTGATTGGACTACGGCAGTGATGTCAGCATTGAGTTTTACAGTGTGGGAAAGTGGAAGTCACTAGACTAGCAGCCAAACATCTGGGAGAGCAGACAGATGAGTCAATACAGATGTTCATTATTGAACTTACACATAAGCTTCATTAAAATGTCATTGTTTTGCCATTTAACTCAAAAAGGTAGTCTCTCCTATAAACTCAAATACTTAATGATTTTTTTTTTATTTTAGAGGTAATGATTGTGGCTTATAGAAAATCAGAAATCCACTTCCTGAAATATTTAGAATATTTAATTTAGAATAAAGAATATGAATACTTTCAGTAAATACAACCACAATAATAGGGAAGGCTGCTGACTTGACAGTTGTCCAGGTGACGATCATTGACATCCCTCTACTGGGAAGGCAGGGCGCAGAAGGCCATTACTGAAAAGACGGGCTGTTTGCAGAGTGCTGTGTCAAAACGTATTAGTGCAGAGTTGACTAGAATAGAGAGGCAGACAGATAGATGGGTGTGGTAGAAAAAGGTACACAAGCAACAAGGATGAGAGGATTGTCAAGGCAAGTAAAGTGGAGAACTTGGAAGAGCTTCATGAGGAGTGGATTGAGGCTGGTATCAGTGCATCAAGAGCCACCATGCACAGATATCTTCAGAAAAGGAGCTACAACCATAGCTGAGGGGCGGCTACAGTTCAGGTGGTAGAGCATGTCATCTACTAATCAGAAGGTGGTTCAATCCCTGGCTGCTCCTGTCCGCATGCCAAATTTCCTTGGGCAATTTCCTTGATTCAAGTTGCTGTTGAAAACACTTAACAATAGAAAAAAGTGCCTGTGTAAATGGGTGTGAGTAGTTGAATGAGGCACGTTGTATAAAGTGAAGAGCCAGTCCATTTACATCACCATTTACAGATGTTACATTTCTATTACGAAGCAACTGCTGAACCAGATGCAATGTCAGATGTTCCTTATGTGGGCTGATGAGAAAAAGAACTAGACTGCTGCTCAGTGTTCCCTCTTTTTTCAGATGAAAGTAAATGTTGAGTATGTGTTTGTAGGTGTTTGGAGTCCAGTGTGAAGTTTCAACAGTCTGTGATCATTTCATGTGCCATGTCATCCCGATCAATAGATAGATACTTTATTGCTCCCACAAGGGAAATCTGCTGGTGTTGGTGCACTGTGTTTTATCAAGTCCATCCAACAGGAGATTTTAGTGCACTTTCATGCCTCCATCTGCTGACAAGCTTTATGTCGATGCAGATTTCCTTTTCCACCAGGACTTAGTACCTCCCCACAGTGACAAAACTACTACCAAAGGATTTGCTGACTAGGTTATTATTGTGCTTGACTGGCCAACAAACTCAACAGACCTGAACCCCATAATCTGTGAGCTAAAGGCCACTGTCAAACCAGCCTGGACTTCAATAACAGCTTGGCAGTACCGCAAGCTGATGGCCACAATCCCAAAAAACAATAATGCAGCAATTTGTAGTAAAGGAGCCCTTTGTATTGTGTGTATAAATGAACATGCACTTTTCAGAAGTTTAACACTTCTTATTATATCTTGAGACTTACTATAAATTATTTCTGATTGATCTTAGGTATTGTATTTCTGATATTCATGAACTCTCTAAACCATAATAATTCAAATTAAAGCAAAAAAGGTTTGACGTTTAAGGATGATATAATATAATCTTTATAATCCTTTTTTTAAAAAATGTTATTTTTTGTTTCTTATGTGGAGCGGTAGAGATATGACAAAGAACTTTAATGACTCACTCATGATATTTGGATGAGCGGCTCCCAAGAAAGCTGGCTTCAAGTGCCGAAACAGTGGCAAAGACAGGAGAAGTCAGTGAATCACAAGCTTCATTAGGACACATTCACTGGGGAACAAGTTAAGATATCTTACACCATTAATGAAAACAATAATAGGCCAAAATTCAGGCAAACTTGAACTATAATTCATTCTCTGGGCACCATGAATGTCAAAATTCCAGATATTGTACAGGTATGCTGACAGATCTCATCCCCACCTCAAGAGCCAGAAGTAGCAAATTGCCCTCTCGATGGATGTTTGAAGGAACTGCAATTGTTGCTACATTATTTCAACTTATTAATTCTTACTCTGCTTCAGACACTTTTTCAAAACAAGTGTTGCTCTGGAAATCTTGTACATAAGACCTCTCCCCAGATATAGGAGACAGTAAACGCAACGCCCATCCCAATGGAAAAAAAAGGATAGAAAACTATGCAGAAGAAAAACACAACCACAACAGACAATATAAGCAATGCAGGCAGGCTAACATCAGTCTTGGTCTGAGCTAAAGTGTCTTTACTTTTTTCCAGAATGCTTATCTCATCTTTCCTCAATGGACTTAGCAGGCAAGCAACATGTTTACAGCCCGGAGCTCTGCGTAAACAGAGAAAATTAGGATTCGTTGCTTACTTCCATAGCGTCTGATACAAACAGCCTTTTGTGCTTTTTATTTCTGTCCCTGAACCTCACACTCTTCATACTCTAGTTTTCTCACCACTGCTGCAACTGCATCGATGCATTCAGGATTTCTTTTTTTCATTTATCAGGAGGGTTTTGTGGAGAGATTGGTGAAAAGTCAAAAAAAATAGTCTTTTGTAGCAGAGGGAATGAGAAATGGCTCTGCATGGATAAGATGTAATGCACAAGAAAAATGAAACTCACCAAAGGTTAAACAGGCCAAAGAAATGTCATCAAAATGCCACTTAAACATGATTTGGCCTTTTAGATTCTTTCATCGCATCAAACTTTGTGCCAGCAGTGTGGCTTGAATATAAGTGAAAATGCAGTGCGGTCTTCTGAAAAGGTCGATTGAGATCTATTTCGAAATAAACCTGGACTTCTAAAACAGAAAAAAAGGATGTAATTAATGCTTCACAAGGCATCTTAATGTGACCATCATTTGAAATTGATAGAAATGAAATCATGGAGCTAAAATTAAATGATTCACAACAGTAATTTGTTTTTGAAAGATCCATACATTTTACATGCAGGTGAAATCGTTAAGTGGGACTTGCTAATTAATGACATCATGACTACCGCACACTCCAAAGTGTGACTTAAGGAAGCTGGGATGTTGAAGCTAGGTGCTAAAATTTATGCTTAATTAAATGTTATACATGGGTTTAAGTTTCCTAGTATTAGTCATCAGGTTCTTTATTTATTTTGTGCACTAAGATGCATGACCTCATGGCAGTGAAGCTTTTTTCAAACATTTATCTAGTGAATGATGATCAAGTCATGATGAAATTGGTTGTGGTGTTTATGACTGAGGGTTGAATAACACCAGCTGAAGGTTTTATGTGCAGTAAATTGATTCATTGATAATTTATGATAAATAATGCATTTTCAAGACTACTGTTTTCGTAGACTACTGCTTTCTTAGAGATGTTGTTAAGCGTTCCTTTTTTAAAAATATGATTATTCAGAGAGAGAATGCTACTAGTTTGTGGGTTTGCGTTAAAAAAAAGACACAGACAATTCAAAAGAAGCATCTCTTGTCAGAAACTGTGCCACTGTGACATTTCACAGAGCACAGTGCCCACAGTTTTCCTTGGGGTGCTTTCTACTCTAAAAAAGAAGCTGTGAGCTGTGTGTCTGTAAAAGCAACCCCACTCTTACTCCACCCCCCACCTTTCTGGTCCAAAGTCCAAATTTAACCGCTGAAGGCAACTCTGATGAGTGTACGAACATTTTCATTGACGTTATGATGATGAAAAAATGATGAACATTAGGAAAAAAAACTTGCATGTATGGCAGCTGGACAGAGAAATGTCTTCAATGAGATTTCAGAAAGTAAATCAAACTGTGAAGGTTTTGGGGGCTACTAAGTTGCTCCTTCAGCTCTAACTGACTTCAGTTCCGCTAATGCTCTCCCATTCAACATAGCACATGCTAATTAGTTTATCCTTGGCAGCCCTGCCAAGCCTGTGGGCACCTTGGCTATATCTCACCTTTAGTTCCCCTCAGATTCCAGACACAATAGTCACTAAAAGTGAAGAATTTCCGCCCTCCGTTCTTGAGCCTTAGGCTGATGGGACGTATTCACAGCAAATAAGAGGATCAGACTGCAGTGGGTGTGGGTGCAGTGAAATACCTCAGTATATTAGGATGGGGGGGAAAGACAGGGACCAAAAGGCAGGGAATCCCTTGTGGATGTGCATGTGGACCACCACAGATGCACAGTTGTTTTTATTGCTTATGCCTTATTGCATTTCTTTTTCATGTAATTGTGCTTGGAAAATGCATTTTGCACAGTTGCAGACTGACACTGACAAAACAGCGCTTTCTTTTTTCCCAAAGTTTAGGCACAGTGACGAATCGTGCATTCATTATAGAGGTAGAAATGATCCTGTTTGTGAAACTGTGTCTATTTTGGTTTTGTTTGCTGCATATTTCCAGTTTTAAAGCACTTTGTGATTCTTGTCTATGAAACGACTCGTACAGATAAATGTTGATTCCTTACCTTCAAAGGATACAGCCAGCTGTCGCCCTACATGTATGTGGCACACCAAACTGAACGTTACATGTATAATCACACGAAGCCTCGAACCTTCTGATGACAAAATTTAATCAACCACATTCACAAACTTGGAAATGTTTAGCACTAGTCTACCGTCTTAGGTCGTTAGTATGAGCGCTGTTCTTTTAGACTGTTTTTGTATCTGAGGCATCCTGCTGTGTGATTTCCTGTTTCAGTGATGCATATGTATGATTGTGTGAAGGTGTTTTTTTTTCATTGATTTAATAGGAGGTTAAGTTATGTAGGACTGAAGCTTATCAGGAAATAAACAACCCATTTTCATTTTTTTTACACTAACTTTCTCAGATGGTTTATATGCTCACTGACACTGAATCTCAGATTCCACAGAAGCTATTGTGACACAAAAAATGGTGGAATTTTAATTGCTTTTACAGCTACACCCGATAACAGTATGATTTGCCACATCCTTCATAATCTTATCTCAATCTCTGAAGTGTAATGCAATTAGCTGTCACTGATTATTCTCCTCGCATTACTAATTTCCATTGCAGTAGAAACTGCTACTTGTTTTGCAAATATAAGGTAAAGCAAGTGCCTGACTGAAGCGATTTTACACCCTATTTTGACCATATTGCGAAAGAAGAGCACAGAAATTAATTTATTTGTTTACTGCTTTTTTTTCATGGCCCAAAAAGACAAAAGCAAAGAAGGTGTTAAATGTCATGTGCGTGAACAAGGTGGGCACTCGGATGCTCGGAATAACCCACCGGTTCCACTGACATTATTAGCTTGAAAAATGAGGGACAATGGAAGAGATGACAGTACTTCAGCTTTCATTAACTAAATCACTTTCCACACAGAGTGCAACAGTGCACAAAGGTAATTAATTTCCTCAAGGGCAATTATTTTAGTACTTTAAGATAATGACAAGAACTCCTCAAAGTTCAATCTAGTAGGTGATTTTGAAGGAAAATTGTCCCCAAAGGCCCAAACTGGAGTCGGTATAGCACCATCCCTGGTGGTGAAGTTAATACACCATGCAGCATATATTTATTTCAGAGAACTGTATTCAGACTTACAATGAAACACTGCAGCAAGAGCAGTTATTGTTGTAGTGTTTTCTGCTGTGTTATTACATATTGACAATCTTGGTTAAAGCACGAGGTAAATGGGAAGTGTAGACCTACTGTCACAATACAGCTATCTTTGTGTTTCAAAAGTGTGCTATTAATATTGTATCTACCATTATTAACCATGGTTAGATAAATAGACAAAATACTATGTACAGTGTGCTGATAGTTTGATAGTTTGCAGCTTTTACCTAACGTTTATTTATTTTATGCTTATTTATTCTATCCTGTTATTCTATTTATATTATTAATTTAGGTTTTACCTAATATTTATTGATTTTATTCTTATTCATTTTTTATCTTCTTACTCTATTTATATTTATATTGTATCCCATTCTTATTTATTTTATTTTTTTTATTCTGTATATACTCTTATTAGGTCATATCTCCAGTGTTTCCTCGGAGGGGGCTCTCTGCACCGGGGCTGTGATCAGCCGTGGCTGCTGGAGCTCTGTGGGTCCTCTCAGCCTGGCTGGGGGGCTTCTTTGCCTCCCTCCTGCTGTGTGCCCAGCCTGGAGGCTGCGGTCTGTGACCAGCTCCCGGTGCAGACGGCTCCCCGTGATAGTGTTTCCTCACCTGGCTCATGTGTGCCCAGCCCAATTTTACTCTTTAAGTGTGTGTGTGCGTGGGGTGGGGGTGGGTGGGGGGGATGTATCCATGATCGTTTATGTTAATGAGAGTGTGGGGAGTGAGTTGGAGGGCGGGGTGGGGTGGGCTGCTTTTAACCATGTAAAGCACTTTGTGCTACATCTTTGTATGAAAAGTGCTTTATAAATAAAGATTGATTGATTGATTGAAGATGGTTGAAAATACATAATGATAATAATACTGTGTCGATTTTAGCCAACTGATACTTGAGATACTTTATTGTCTTGGCGTATTAAAACACTTGCACACACCACGTAGTGATTGACATCCAGGCACACATACCAGGGTGATGCCTGGGTGATTATGGCTCTAGTCTTAGAACACAGGCATACATCTCTCCTGCTGTGCAGGAAGGAGTTAGTTGGGATGAGGAAGAACACATTATCAGCGGGTGTGTTCAGGTCGAGCATCAATCACTGTCTATCACTATCAGTTCCTCTCTTTCCTGTTAATAAGCAGAGCTTTCCTTACATGGTGTGCTGTTAGTTTTGCAATTGAAAGTAAAGGGTGGATTCTCTCAAGAGAAAACAGATGTCCTTGTCAGGGAGTTGCAAGGCACAAATATAAGGTACCTCATATTTGCTGCCAAGGGCAGGCATTATCCACTTTTAAGGTAAACTCACTTTTCAGAAGAAATCGTTGTCAACATTTATGAATATAAATGCACATGTTGTAAAATATATGCCCATCTGATGACTAATAGTAGGAAGCAGACACACACACACTGAAGTTTTTTTCTTCTTTCATATACGAAAAACACATGGGATAGCACATAACTAACTAACTAACATAACTAATTATATTGCAGCAATGGTAACAAAGATGTTTGTAAATCACTTATTTTAAAAACTGAATTTTTAAACAATCTAATAATATTTCATATTATCACTGAATGTAAGAGAAAAGCTTACATGGCGCTGCCAGTTGGCCTTGATGTCTGTGGTCCATAGATCACACATCTCCTGTAATTCCCAATGAAAAGCCCGTGTAGCAACCACTCTTTTGCTTCCAGTCCTGTCACACAGGGTGCTGATGGGTGGCAGCAGTGATGGATCAGGGAACAGATTGCCTCTCTCTTTAAAAGAACTTTCATGCTACAAGAAATGAGACTTGCTGGTTTTGACACAGATCAGAGAAAGATTCAGAGTACCATAGACCACGGCCTGCTTACAGCCAACCAAACCATCTTTCATCATTCTGTCTATCGTCTTCTCTTCGCATGCTTTTTGATAATAACCACTTTCCTGGTATATTGATGCATGCTCAATCCCCCAGGTAAGTAAATCCCACAAGGCTGATTCTGTTCATCTGGACGTAGCGTTTTCAGTGGTAGAAACGTTTCGTTGCTCGTCCAATTGACTTCTTCAGGCTGAAGAATAAACAAATCAACTTTTTGGGAGGTAATTTCGTGGTAATATTTGTCCTACTTTCTTGGTTAACTAGTATCTTTTTGTTTTTCGAAGGCTGAATTGGTCATTTGTTTGCAAATCTTCAGAGATGTTGCTTTTACACAGAACAAAGGAGGAAAACACAAGCCACAGAAATCCAGCTGCATTTGCACTTAGAGAATGAATGTGTCTGCCAAGACTTGTTCCCTTAAAATCTGATAACAACAGACGAAGATTTAATAACAGCAGTTAAATTAGGTATGAATACAGTATGCTGACTTGCCTCGAGCACAAATGGTAATGAATATTGTTTTGATTATACTTGTTAGTAGTCATGTAGATCTTGCGTGGGTCAATATGGTTAAATTTACAAGAGAAGAACATCTTTAAGTAAGCATTGGTGTTTAATGAAAGCTCCATCAGGCTTCCTTTTCCCCTTTTTTCTTCTTTCAATTTTATGCCTAAGCCATGCCTTTCAGCTTCAGCCCTCTCGTATAATTTACCACCATCCGTTATTTAAAAGGCAACTCCCTCCTGGTTCATGCCATCATTCAGCATGTCTTAAACAATCATTGCCCTGTCTTACCCACACCGGAGGCTATCACAAATCACTCTTCTCTTTAAATGATTTAGCTGTTCATTTTTTTGTGCCCGCCTGGTGCCTCTTGAGCTGAAGCCGGCATCACACCATATGTTTCTTTGGATCTGGTTTCCGATTTATGAGAACAGCAAATGTGTATTGATTTTTTTTTCTCAAATTCTGCTTATCAATCCTCAATAGTGAAATTTTTACAGTAGTCAGGTGTTTTACTGTAAATACCAGCGTAATAATGGAAAACCATTTTTCAGAAAGTGTTTACAGCTGCCAAATAACTGCTGTCCAAACTGCAATAACTACTAATTACAAGTATTCAGTTAGTAGCATTTATTATCCTTATAGAAATTCTTGTACTAGTGTCACCCCCATGGTATTATGTACATTGAATTCAAGTAAAAACTGTCTATGTCAAACTCATATACTTTAACATAAGTTACCAAGTACTGAAAGCACTGTACATAGTTTCATTACAACAAGGAAGGTAGAAAAGAAAGAAAGCATTTCGACCATTTGCTGTTAAAAAAAAACTGCATAAGTTATTGTTGCACTGCAATAGAATCACCTAATTAAATCCCATTGAAAGCTTTTCACTCAAACACCCAACATACCTCAAGTGAGAGTGAGAAGAAAGCGTGGTCGGTGCCCAGTATATCTTACATCTACCAGCAATCATTTGTATTTGTTTTAAATGTTATATACCTATGTGGTATGTGACTTTTGTTGCCATGATGCCAGGTCTCTCTTGGAAATGAGATTTTTAATCTCAATGAGATTTTTTACCTGGATAAATAAAGGATTAATATGTAAAATCTACATTTATAATCCTAATTACCGGGCTAAAGCTGCTGATGGCTGAGCGCGGTGGTCAACCCTGCAATTGATCAACAATTCTTTACATGCTCTGCGTCTCCAGTATTAGACTTTTGTAAAACACATATAACAGATCTAACATATCTCAGTAAGTCACCAGATGCACTGAAGCCAAGGCAGAGCAACTAAACAAAATGTAATGGATGCAAATCCTGCAAAGGATGTTGGCAGTGTTACCAACCCACTGATTATTACCCGCCGTCATGGAACTTGCTTAACACACTCGTTATTTCAAACATGTCTGCATTTCAAACAACAACATAAGGCAGTAAAGCTAACACGGTCTTATTTATGCATTTTAGCGATTTATCTTGTGACTGAGATAATACAGTATTCCTTCCTCTGCTGTGGGGACATTACAGTTGTATCCTGGAATATAAATTCAAGGTACAAGGCGTCAGGCTTTAATGACAGCAGTTCTTCATGTGAGAAATGACAATGTCTGTGTGTGGCTCTTCCGTGATTATACCAGGGTGTGAATCTTAACGCTTTTCAAGTATGTGTTCTGCCAGTTTTCAGAGAGCATCTTCAAAGAGGAATAATGAATTGTTATCCATGAATTTTTCAGGTAGACTAACCTAATTTATTATGCTTTGAATTCATGCTTTAGAACTCTATATTTTCCTCTCTTCTATAGGAACTGGCTCCATGCATGTCTACTGAAAGAAAGGCTTTTGTCTAACAGAAGGAACTGGCACAGAAAGTTGCTGGTCTAAAAGTTGGAGCTGGTGCCGTGGAAGGAAATAAAAAAAAAAAAAATACGGAAAGGAAGGAGAAAAGAAATATCCCGATGCATCCCACAAATTCTTCTATTGTGTAATCATACATGAGTTTAATTTTGGATAATTTAGTTTTCAGACCTGTCTAAATAAGGATTTGTTCTCAAAAGCTGTCTCTGCACTGGCACCAGCATGAGCACCAATGCTGAGTTAGGGGGAAAGAGGTGTGATTAAGAGATTCTGGGAGCAGGTCCATAAAAATCAAAAGCCTTAACTGATTTAAATTTGGTCAATCTCTTGTTCAAGGACATCTTCTTGGAAACGGAATGACAGTTTTTAGTCCGGCTGCTACTTTTAGATCGCTCCTGGGAAGTCCTGACCGTGGGAATTCAGACCACTCTCACTGTGCTCTCAGCGATTTCAACATAAACCTCGAACTTGCACAGAAAGAAAACTTCTCTTTCTAACTGACCCAAATTTTTTGTGGCAGATCATCACTGGTGATGATAACTGGTCTCCAGCTACAACTGTGCAGTTTTCAGCAGTTTTCATCAAAGAGACTACAGTTTCCAATCCTGAAGACAAGAAATTGCTTGTAATTTTGTGGCGTGGAGGAGCTCCATCGCCCTTCACAGATGCACAGAGACTTCTAGAAAGAAACGTTAGCTGCAATTGAATGATCAAGACATGCAGAAGATTGTCTCGAAGGGGACAAATTTAAATCAGATCAAGATTTTACTTTTACATGATGGGATTTGTACAGCAGACTATAACGATCATGTATAGACTAATCTACAATAATATATTTTGTTTACTTCAAATAATAGCCGTATTTTCCTCAGATGGTATACAGCATTTGACAAAATATGATTAAAATCCTTCATTAAGATTTACTGGATACACATTATCTTTCAACTAACTTACAAATCTGTAGAAGGAACTGGAATGAATATCTACTCATCCGGTATTTGCAGGGCCAGATGGTACGTTTGGATACCATCAAGTATCGTTTAATACAGCAGATGCTGAATTGTGAAATATCTCTGTTTTGGCTAGCTGGCTGTATGCCATTATGTCTAAAAGCCCATTATCCAAGGCAAATATGTGACCTCCCTCTCTGCTGCTATCAGAGAGCATCAAGTACAGCCAAAGTTGTTTCTTTGATAGCAGAGAACGGGCTTCTTCTCAATTCAATCTGTCAGCTCGCGGCATAAAAGAATTCTATGCTCAACCTTTCTCTCTGAGATTTAAAGCAGAGATTCACTTAGCTGTCAGAAAACAATTGTTCTTTGTAAAGAGCGGTGGCTGGTGCAACTTTAATTTTAAAGATGTTTTAAATGAGCTGTCACTCGATGATTGATAGATTGGGAGAAACTTGCCTCCAGTTCATCTGTGTCCTACAACAGAGGGCTTTAATTACGAGCCCCTTGTATCGATGCTGTCAGCTCCACTGTGATATGCATCATGTGTGTGAGGAAAATGGATTTTACCACCTGGCTGCCAGCTGCTTGCAGTCTCATTGCACACAATGTCATCGGTTGAAAATGCATTGTCATCATTGCGGAGTGATACTGCCTGGGGATCGAGGCCTTTGATATTCATACATTCACTCATGTGCTCACTTTTATTCATAGTTTAAAGTGAATTTGATTATGATCGATGAACAATCATGCACGAACCGACTTACCATTTGATCAATATCTGCTCTCTGTGTGTCTATTTTTCATACAAACAATGAATTTTAAAGTCCCTGTGCATAAAACTATAATGTTTCAGCATTCAGAAAGTAATTTTGGATACCATTGTGAAATGTGAAACTGTTCCTTTATCTTTACAGTTTGACATTTCTAATATGCCAGGCAGTAAATGCTATTTTTAACTGTTGTAACTTGAGTGTCTAAGGCGTTATGTCTGGGCATGTCCTGTGTGCTGAATCTGTTGTGCCAAATGTACAGATCTCAAATTAGGTCACCGTTTTAGGTTAAAATAAATGAGTGTATTTTAATATTGTTTTGATGATGATAGAAGAAATGTTTATTTGAACATGTAAGGTGAATATTGCTCTGCAGAAACGGTGCTGAGGCTCACTGGATATTTTCATGGAAACCTAAAGAAACCTCCAAGGTGTAAAATAAGAAAGAAATATTACATAAATATTATATTATAGACTGACATTTCAGTCAGTTGTATCACAGTATTCAGATGATGGTGAGGTGAATTCGTTTTACTCAACAGAAGCTTGTAGCAGAGCATTTCATACTATCATTGTGACAGTGAAAAACATGGCATTAGAAATATCAAAGGAAAATAAATATTTTTTTTATTCTAAGAAAAGTGACAGAGTAGAAATGTTTCTTATGTTTCTAAAGGGGGTGCAGCGTGGCACTCCAAAAAACAGTTTCATGAACAACCAGCTCTGGCAGACAAAAATAAAAAAGATCAATGCTTCAGGTTTGGTAACTGCAAAAAGGAAAAACTGCTTCACAACTGATACAGATTTTGATAAATAAACGCCAGCAAGGCCAGAAGAGACCAATCTCCTACTGGTTTCAGAGGATGAGTGGGATCTCTAAACTACTTCTCAGGATTGGAAACAAGACCAAATAATTTTGGTCAGTTGATTACTTTTTTTTTTTTTTTAAGTCCAGTTAATAATTAATAGTTTGAGATTTGTGGGTGTGAGAGAAATATTCAAGGAGATGAAAGGAAAGATGGAATCATGCAGCGTTTTCCAAAAATAAGTGAAATATGGTAGTAAGATCATTCAGGTCTGAGGATGTTTTGCCTACTCTGGAATTGGACATGTGCACCAAATCCATCACACTCTGATCAAGAAGTACCACTTCATTCTTTGGAGACATGCTTCACCCTCAGGTCTCTATCTTTCCGGAGAAGTAATAACAGCAATCCTAGCCAGCTGTATGACTGTGTGATATGCATCCTCAATATCACCCGACACTAATTTTTCTTTAAGGTCGCTCCACTCCACTCTGAAATGTGGCTGTGCGTCAGTAGTTACAAAGGACTCAGGATCACACGTTGGTTCATTAGTGGCTGATTTTGGAAATTTAAATCCCCTCCCTCAGGGATGTTATTTAGAGTGGAGGCGATGTCAGCCTGAAGATGAAAATTGAGTATAATGAGTTGACAATTGTGCCAGATAACATGTAACAATACAGGTAAGTTATTTTTAACAACTTTGTGACAGCTGGCACATTTCTATTATGTATCAGACTGCCATAAGAGTAAAATGAATTTCATGAAGAAATCATACTCCTTATACTTCAACATAAGGACTAATAGTATTTTAAATAAATACATTAAATAGATAGTAACTAATAATAACTAATAACTCAAGTTTTATTTATAGTTTTCCTCAGGAGATGGACTGTGTTAAATGTAGAGTCACCATTAACACAGAAATAAAGTTAAAGGGCCCAAACTACAAAGTAGAATGTGTACCTGAATGCACCGTGTTAGAAATAAAGCCAGTCACAGAAGGATAGTGTTGCATCCATTCTGCACAGTAAGCAATTCAAAACAGTGTGAAAAATGTTGCCATTAACATTTACTGCGGCCCAGTTTATTCTGATGTTCGAGTCTAATTTTACAGTTAACTCAGTATAATGTGTGGAAACT
The DNA here is from genome assembly GCF_051167445.1 of Perissodus microlepis. Classification (NCBI taxonomy): domain Eukaryota; kingdom Metazoa; phylum Chordata; class Actinopteri; order Cichliformes; family Cichlidae; genus Perissodus; species Perissodus microlepis. The sequence continues at coordinate 23,770,266 of NC_140461.1, forward strand.
GGGAACTATAATTAGTACAAAGGTTGGGGAATTAAATGGCCATTTATAGTTGATGATATTTTTGTTATTTTATTCTTTAACTGAGGACTTCTTTTCTCTTTTTAATAGATATCTGTAGAAATATAAAAGTAATCAGAGGCAGTAACTTTAAGGGCTGAACACAGATTACGGTGACACTGTGGAGTGGCACTTTCTGTACTCTTGGACAGCAGTCTGAGTTGTTTTTTGTTTCGTTTTCTTTCTTTTTTTATGTCCTCTTGAGTCCATCGGTTGGTGAATGGTTTAAGTGCTGAGTGTCACCGCTCCAACCTGAAACAAAGCCAAAGCTTAAAAAAGAAAGAAAGAAAATGCCCAGTACCAGCCTGGGAAAACAAAGTGGTATCTTCTGCTGTGGCCTTTAACTTTCCTCTGCATTGCTGTTTTGCACGTTGCACTTTGTAAAATCAGGATACCTTTATGTTTGGTTCTCTAAAGTGCTGGTTCACTCCCTCTGTGATGTACTTTTTGTGAGGCAGCAGTGCTTCTGTTGCTGCTCCTGCTGCTGCTAGATTGTTTAAATATTGACACCCATTATGCTGCCTGGAAGTCAGCATTGTTGAAGCTCCTATTTGTTACTTTCATCAATGCCACCATGGTCCTTTTGGAAATAAATATGGGTGTTCACCACTGACTAATCTGTTGTTTCTCATCTAGTGTCATTAGGATATGTTAATTCATGATAATTAAGGTCCTGTTGTCGTATCGCCCTTAAATGAATGATTGGAATTCATCAACATGGACATGAACACAAATTAAAACAGATGTTTCTGAATATTTAATCAGGCGGTATCATGTGCAGGAAATTACATGGATTTTATGAATTAGGTTCTGTTTGTTATGTAGCTTGTTGTTGTCGTAGAATAGTGACAGACCATTCAGTTTTATGAAAACATTGTCTCATTATGAATACTCCTGTTATTTTTAGTGTGTGTGTCTTCAAATGTTAAGAGAAACCACAGACGCAACTTTTTAAAAAGGTGCTACAAATATAATAAAGAAGCATTAAAATAGCTTCATTGTCAGTGCCAGTGTAAAGTGACACATTGGAGATAACGGCAGATGAAATACAACCTTTTTCTTCAACCAGGAATATGTGGCACTTCTGTTTCACAGCTGTAAGAGGATCTGCATCATAGAAGCTGCCAAGGTCAGAGGTTTGTTAGGTGCTTGTCCAGCATAATTTACTGGTCAGCCCAGAAGGTGACCACAGTATTTTCTGGGCCGTTATTACTGACAGGTCTTAGGACATTTTGAACAAGGAGCGACTCAAGTGTTAAAATTGCTTCGCTTTCTAAACTGCACACCTTTACATTCACGCCTACCTGACACAGTAACTGACCAGACTAGTATGTCTGTGTTGGCTGAAACCCACACTGTACATGTTTTCCAGGAGAGACTGTGCCCTTTATTGCTGTATTTAAATTATTTTACCGCTCCACTAAGTTACAGCTGCCCTTCATGTTGTTGGCAGTTTAAAAAAAAAAGTATAGATGGTACTAATAATGATTTGATTAGTTTGTCAACATTTGGATACACTAAAATGTAAATGCTCAACAAAGTTGTCACTGTAAAGTCAGTAGGAACCAATAACTGTAGCATATTTAATTCAAATTCATTAAACAGACTGTCTTCCAGTACAACATTACCCCGGTCTATTGCTTGGTTGAGCATAGTGAGTGCAACTGATTGCATTTATTTTGATGTGAGAAAAATACAAAGTAAGATGAAAACATTTCTCATCTGAGTTTTCAGTGGAAGAGTTTTCAGTGGATGGGTGGGACAACACATTGGATTTTAATAGTGTGGGCTACAACCTATTTCATGTTTTAAACTTGTAAAAAAAAAAACATATGTTACATTATTTCCCTTATTCACTAAACATTGTGTTCTGGGTTGGTTTTTATTTTCTTAACTGCTTCTCTTATTAAGGATTAGGGGCTATGCCAGTTGCTATAGCACTACAGCTAAGGTCATCAGCCTAGTGGATAGCTTGTTAGCCTATTGCAGGGCTAACACAGAGACACAGACAACCACTCACACCTATGTCTGACTTAAAATCACCAGTTATGTCTTTGCACTGCGGGAGGAAGCTGGAGTACCCAGACTAAACCCCCCATTTGCATGCAGAGAACATGCAAACTCAGCTGGTCAGATCTCAGGACCTCGTCGCCGCTAGGCAGCAATGCCAACAGCAGCTCCCCTGTGCCATTCGGTTTTGAAAATCCTCACAAGAAACGAAACAATTCACTGCAATTTGTTACCCGTCTGACACTGAACTCCATTAGTTCAGAGGAATACTAAACAGTGTTTATTTGCGGTTGAAGTAGTTCACTTGAGTCAAGCTGTTGTTGTTTTGGTGCTACAGATGTAAGCACTGTTATTAACTTGGCTAATTTAACGGAAGAACTGTGTAGGCTTGTTTTACTGCTGTTTTCTGCACACGTGTTGCTAGTTTGGGTTATTGTTATTTCCCAGAACAAAGGAGATGTTGAAAAAAGGGCAATACCGAGCAAGTGGAACTTGAGAAATTTATGGCCAATGGGAGGCTCATATACACAGTCTGCATCTGTCCTATTTGGTAGATAATATGACTTCTTTAAATACTGTGCTGATCAAGAAAAAAAAAGCTCCAAGTGATGGATATTTTATGGTGACATAAAATGTTAATTTGTGAGTGAATGAGGTAAAAACATATATTTGTCTGACTTTTACTCATTTTCTAATATGTCCCTTTTTTATAGGGAAGCAGTAAAACACTGAGCATTCTGGTATTATGCAGACAGCTCTGCGTCTCTCTCTGACTGCATTTAAAATGCATTACATTACCAGGCCAGAATATCTAAATTGTAATAATATTTATGCTAAGTTTTGTACTATAACCCTCTGGTCATTCAAGTCTGTTGGACCAGTAATTGAAATTTTGTCTTAATTAACCATACAAAGAATGAGGAATTTCATTGTTTGAGGCATTTAAGCGACTGAGTTCTCAAACTGTGTGAAGTAAAATTAATGGGCGATAAACACGTTTTCTTTTGTGGATAATGTGTTATTATCAGAGCAACAGAAAGGTCACCTTTATTAATCATAATAATTATTTACAGTAATTAGGCCAGATATCAAAAGAGGACTTCTGCTCTCAGAGAAAATTGATTCTTCACACTCAGAATTGCTTCAAGGGTATGAACACCATGTGCATTTTCTTATTTTGTATGCAAGTCCATCCTCGGTTCTGACTGGCAGTAAACCGGAGCTTCACTTTGTCATAGTTTTTATGCGGCATATTATTAGGGCCCGAGCACTGAGAGTGCGAAGGCCCTATTGTATCTGCTCCGTTTCTTCTTCTTATTATTATTCAGGCAAAACAAGGGCCTTTTTGAGGGCCTAAACATGGTCAAAAACTCATGAAATTTTGCACACATGCCAGGTCTGGTGAAAAATTTTGTATTTTAATGGTTTTACATATGAGCACTGGGAAATGGCTCTAGAGCGCCACCTATGCCTTGTTAAATGCAGCCCTACAACCACATCGTTTGAGCTACATGTATAAAATCTGGCACACATGTGTATCATGCCAAGACGAACAAAAAAGTCAGTGGGACCATTGACGCAAACCCAACAGGAAGTCCGCCATTTGGAGGTGAAGGTGACATTTTGGCTCTAATTTTGCCATTTCCATGCCTCGAACTTTTTCGAACTCCTCCTTGGGATTTGGTCGTATAAGCTTCATCTTTGGTCAGTGTCAACTACACACCTGGGCCATGTTAAATTGCGGAGCTTTTGAGTTTTCGTGATACGGTGAGGCCGTGGCGCCACGGCGAATTTTGATGACTCGCCATGAAAATCTTATTGCCTCTCATTCTGTCATACATTGTCCGATCTGTACCAAAGACCAAACATATGATAAGGCTCCAGCCCTGAACATATTTCAACTGCCATATTTGACATCAGGGACAGCGCCACCTAGTGGCAACAGGAAATGTCATGTTTTACACTTTGGGGTACAGTATTGTGATGGGTGACATCTGCAGCCTCAAATTTCTCCAGGAAAGCCTTAAGGAGTTGGTCTTGGGTTACAGTGAAAACTGTGACTTTTCGCGAAAGGGTGTGACCCCAGCAGCATGGCGAACTTTGATGTCTCGCCATGAAGAAACAAATTAGTATAACTCAATGAAATCCAGTCTGATCAGAACCAGACTTTACAGGCATGATGTCAGTCCCCCCCCTGAACAGATTGACGTGCCCATTGTCAGTAATACGCAGAGCGCCACCTAGTGGCAACAGGAAATGTCATGTCTTTCATTTTGTCGTACTGATTTTCACAGGTTCATCGTGGCCACCTCAAAAGCGGTGAATATCACCATCAGTTGCTCACGATGCTTCAGTGCGAAAATTGTGACTTTAAACTGAACGGCGCACCCTGGTGGCAACGCGGTTCACCGTGAACAATAAAGTGGTGTTTGAGGGGCTTGGAAAGTTTAAAAAGTCTTGAAATTTGGCCCACACCTCCAATGTGACAAAGGCTTTCTTGTTATGTGATCATTTTCATTGAATAGCGCAAAATGGCTCCACAGCGCCCCCTACAAAATTTCAAATCATCAGCCCCTGCACTGTGTTTTATCTATGAGTCTGAAACCTTGTACGCTTATAGGAGATGTCAAGATGTACAAAAAAGTCTCTTGGAGCAATATCCCAAATCCAACAGGAAGTCAGCCATTTTAAAATTAATGTGTAATTTTGGCGACATTTTCCCCTCTTTTCAGGCACAGTTCTTTGACGAACTCCTCCAAGGGATTTCATCAGATTGACGCGATCTCCAGTGTGTGGGATCTAAAGACCTTTGTGATGTTAAATTGCGAAGCTTTTTACGTTCAGGGAAATGGGGTGGTCATGGCGGCACGTGGAGTTTCAATCACTCGCCAAAAAGCAGTAATCTGCTGTCAGTCCAAAACACAATGTCCAATCTCTCCCAAAGGTCGCAGGGCATGATTAGACTCGATCTCGGAGATGTTTGTTATGCCATTTGTCAGTAATGGTTAGAGCGCCACCTAGTGGGGCGACTATAATCATGATTGAATGAGATGAAATGTTAGCTGGTGGTTAAATGCATGAATTCCATCAATGTGACATCAGATCGGACGTGCTGGTTGTAGGTGTTGGGCGTGGCTCGACGTGCCGGGGTGCGAGGGCCCTCATAACGCTGCTTGCAGCTTTAATTCATTGTGTTTTTCCAAGTTAAAAAAAAAAAAAACAGGAAAGAAAACTTCTGGCTGACAGGATGATTAATAATAATGCTAATGACAACAGTATATTACAGACTTTTTGTGCACTTTGCAGAACTTAAAGTTATTGTATGTTACATAACTAAGATGTTACATAAAAAAAATGAATCGAGAAATAGAAAAGGGATATTATTAGATTTATGTGCCTTAAGACTTTAGGAAGGCTGGACTATACTCTAAAAACTTTGCAGATACTCTTTTTATTTCTTTATTTTTCATTTAAAAGTCTTACAAAATTTATCAAGACAGAGAAAGAGCACGAAGATACATTTTAATTGATCCTGTTAAAAGAAATACCGGGTCTCTGGCAGGCTGTAGACTCTTTTTAGCAATAATGATGCAGTCCAACCACAGGCAAAACAGAGACATGAAAAATTAGAAGGAAACTGATATTTTTTACAAATTTCGTCCAAATATTCAGTAGTGTGCAAAAGTCTATAGCCATTCCTCATATTCCATTTCCACATCGCCAGACCTTCTTATATTTTCTTGTAATCCTTTATCACCCTAGTATTGTCCACCAGACCACTTGGTGCTGTTTTTTTTTAACCCCTGTCTTCCATTTGAATTTTGTCTCTAGCACCAGTGATAATGTGCCCATATTATCGCACATTATCGCAGTGCCTGCACAGCACTGACAAACTGATTTAGCTCAACAACTACACAGTGGACTGAATTTGAATTTTGGTATTAATGCTCCGAAAGGGACAAATCAAAAAATTTCCCTAAATTTTGTTTGCTGCAATCCAATGGTCAGAATTATTAACATTAGTTTTATTAAATTCTAATTTTAAATTAAATTCAGTTTTATTTCTATAGGATCATATCATAACAGCAGTCGCCTCAACATGCTTTATACTGTAACACAATAATTTTTCATTTGATTAAATGCGGCCATGCTAGTACAACAAACAACTGCAATGCTATTACGGGGGTATGCTATGTTTCATCCATTTTCATTTTACTTCATTATTTTTTAGATGTGCTGAATTTATTGAGCTAAAAAATAATTCAAAAAGCAGACGCTGTTGTTTTTTTTCTCATATTATTACTGGAATCGTAACCCTAAAACTCAATTTTAGAGCCTCCATCACTTGAGGAATTTGGATGCTGGATGATTCCTAAATGGTTTGTGTCAGTAAGCATACACCCCTGTATGTTTCCAGCATGTTTGAAATGTTCCCAAGTATTAAGACCATCACGGCTGGGTAGCTGAATGTTATCCAAGGTCAATAACTTTCAATGATAATCCTCTGTCAAATATGTATTTTGGCCAGAGGAGAGCAGTTCACTCTTCATGAGTTGGCAGGCTGCAGCTGCTATGTGAAACTCTCAGTACGGCCAATTTTTCAGGTAGTGGACCCTGAAATCACACAAAAAACAAACAGTTATGCAAACACAAGGGTGGAGTTTATTCTGCGTACTTGTTCTTCAAGTCTTGGACTCACAATACAAAACTTTGAACTGAAAGTAATTTGTTCTTTCAACAATAGTTATTCTAAAATGCAACACATGCCTTTTGAAAGACAAGTAAAGACAGTCATCTTCTGTAATAATAATTAAAAATAAGACGAAGATATTTAAATAATAGCTTGAACATGCACAGAATTTGGAAATGCACTCGGGCAGTGTGAAGAATACTTTGTCCTCGGTCGAATGGATGTTAAGGAACGTGCTGCACCTCACACACAATAGGCTTAACAAAAAACAACATTCCCATCAAAGAGCTATTGTTACTTGAGTTTTAAAAAAGCAACAAAAATTCTGACGCCCCATTTACTTCTGGTTTTTAGTTCATAAAGGCGTGAATAACAGAAAACCATCCAAACCAGCTGTTCAGTGTCATTTAACAGTATTTTAACTGGGAAATCAATAAATGCAGTTATACAGTCTTCCTAGGTTTGGGTGTAGTGAGCTGCATATAATCACAGGAACCCAGAATGTCATTAGCTGGTGCCACTGGCTCTCACCTGCGTATGTAAAACACTGTCAGCGTCATTTACAGTAAGTAGTCCGAGTCCTGAGGGCGTTTTATCAGGTTATCTTGTCTAATTATTATCTTTCAGCAGTCACTTTACTTAACCTGACACTTCTGCGCAGAATAGTGTGTAATCTGTTTCTAACCACTCATAGCGTTGCCGGGGACCACGTTAGGCCGTGTAAAACCTGATTAAATGTGTGAGTTCAGTTTCTTTAGCATAATTTATCTTATTCCTTTGGCCATTTATTTCAGGGAATTAACTGCAATGTACTCATCTTTCACTGCCTCACTATTTTTATATTCAAAGTATTCAAAAGGTATGTGGACAATTTTTTATGCAAGGAACGCTACTGTCTATAACACTGTCTTAGTCTACCTAAGACCTGCAGGGTCACACAGGTTTGTGGCATTTACTATAAATGGGCTCTTTTCACTCATTTCATAATGTCAGAGCTCATCATGTGAAGGTCATGTTGCATTTCTGGAGTAGTTTGCACTTCATGAGCTCATGTGGTGATGCTGCTCGGGAGGACCCTGCAGTGTCAAGTAGTTTTAAATGAATCCTCGACCAACTAAAAGAATATGCTATTTTTTTTTTTTTCCCCGTTTGGATCTTTAGCCATCAGAATTGTTGTCTTAAGGCCAAGAAAGATGCCAAGCGGATTTACTTTACCAAGTGGATCATCGTGGCCTTGCCATATTGGTCCATTTGATTGACCTTTATTATAATTATGTATTTATTTTATTTTATTTTCGGTTGCTACAGACGGGACAGACATGACTGGGGGATAGGACAGGGAGAAAGAATGAAAGAAAGAGAGGGAGAGAAAGAAAAACAGAGGGGAGAAGAGATGTGAGAAAGGGGGGAAGAAAGAAAGAAAAACAAACAAAACACCTGGATCACCTGTATGGAGAAAAAAAAACAGAACAGAAAACAAACAAAAAACAGCAACATAATAAATACAGCACCATCACAATAAACTAGCTAGCAGTAGATAACAGTAGATACTAAATATTAAACGCTATTGTGCAGCACGCAAGATAGACAGCGCACAATGTGCTTTGAGGCAGCAGCCAAGAAAGGTGTAGTCCGCGTCTGTGAACACCCGTGTGTACACCTGTGTGGATCAGCATGCTTGTATTCCAAAGGTTTCTCCATGTAACGATCTGCTAGGGAGTGTGGGGAGCCATAGCCCCGTCCCCCAGGGCATGAAGCAGGTATGGAGGAGATCCAGGCCCCAGACATCCAGAGGCCCCAGAGTACGAGGACCCGAGGAGGACCACCAAAGGGGGGGAACCGTGCCACCCTCCTGGGAAGAGCTGAGTAGAGCCCCAAACGAGAGGTCACCCAGCAGCTACGGAGCAGAGGTCAGAGGGGGTTGCAGTGGCGTGCCCGCGGGCTCTGCCGGCAGCCAGCTGTGCCAGATAGGACTGAGCTTCAGGCCCAGAGGCCTGAGGGCACCCCACCCCCCGGAAGGGGCCCAGCCGGGCCACAGGCGCCAGGCCCCGCCAATCGGACACCAGGAGTGAGTCGGTACATACATGAGCGCCCAGCCCCAGTTGACAAGAACCACCAACACACCAACGTCTGAGGGCATCAGCCACCGGCAGGGAGTGTGGTGATGGAAGATAGGCCTCTGTTCTTTGGAGGGCCTGAGATGTTCCCAGAGAGGTTGAGTCTAAGACCCAACCTGACATATAGACACAGACGAACAGGCGCACGCAGACACAAACGTGCATTCCCACCCCCATATGCACAACCAAATACTCGGCACTCACCCAACGTGTAGACAGACACAAATAGACACTGCACAGACAGTCACACTCCCCAAACATACTCTATATCCCAGGTCCAGGTACCCCCGCCCCCAGAGGGGCAAGCCGCACCTAGACCCAGGAGATGTAACCCTTCTCTCTGGGGTGGAGGCAAACGGACCACCTCCTTATCTGCAGTAGCAGGGAGGCCCCGCATCCCAGACCCCAGTCTGACGGCCAGCACCTCCTCCCAGCCCCCCAGCCCTGACGGCTAACAGAACCGGGGTGAGTGAAGACCCCAAACCTCCCTCCGCCCGCTCATATGTAGTGTTGCTGTGTGCTGTTCTAAAGTGCATTTAAAACACAGGAGAGCATGGTTCCTGCTTCCTCTCAGAGAGCAGCATGGCTCCTCCCGAAAACCCTCAGTGTCTATATGCATTTAAAATTGAGGGTAGGGCACCAGCGCCAGAGGTGGGTTGGAATACACCAACCATCCTCTGGATGCTGTAAAATGTGCCCACCCCCAAGGCCCTATATGTATGTGTTATGTGAGAGTGTGAGTAATGTGGATGTCTAGGTTGCAGAATAAAATTGAGGCACAGGCGGCCAGAAGGGGACAGAGGGGGAGTGCCTCCCCTGCACCCTGGTGACATACCTGCACCCCAAGCCCTGCGTGTGTGGGTGGGTGTGCTAGAGCGGGAAGAGGGAGGTAGCTGAGGATGGGGAGGGAAGAAAGGGAGGGGCAAGCGGCCACTCCCTTGGGCCAGCTCCCCCGCTGACCCCAGTAGGCACCCCCACAATCTGGAACCCACCAGGGCGAGGGGGCCCAGGCCCATCCAGACCGGGGCCCACAGCAGCAGCACCGCCCAGCCCCACAGAGTCCGGGGCAGCCCACCCGACTCCACCGCAAAGAAAACTGCACCCACCCCATCATCCAATCATCTCCCAAACTACACAAGACAATAGACACCCAGGTTGAGTTCCATCTCTACCTCTCCTATATCTCTCCCCCCACCTGCAGAGTGAGCTCCTGTTGAGAGGAGACCACCTACAAAGATATAACAGCCTCCCCACCAGTTAGAGAGCCCCCTAGTTGGGCCGATGCACCAGAGGTCCCCTGCACTGGGGCTGAGCCCCCCTGCACCCACCCGCCCACAGCCCCGGCGACACAACAACAAGGACCCAAGCCCCCAAGGCCCAGCCAGCACCCCAGACCGGGGGCGGAGCACCCCCAGACCCCCAAGCCTCCACGCCCGTCCCGGACCCACCCGGGGGCAGCCAGGCTACCAGGCCAGTAACTGACGTCCGCCAGCACAGACCCTCCCCCATCTCAGAATATGCTATTTATGCTCAAACTACCCTTAATCATATATTTCAAAATACTTCAGAATATATTAAGTGTAAATCATTTTAGGTTAAATATCCACATGTTGGGCTGCGTATGTGCATGAGTTTCCACATTTACCGCTCAGTGTGTGAGCAATTTAAATGGTACGGATACAATAGCATGCGCAATACACAAGGGCTTACGTGTCCTTGATTCAGATCTAATTGGAAAAATGGAGTGGAAAAGGCCCTGCAGGCTGCTAATATTTAAACAAATGTTGGTGTAGTGGCAGGTCATTTAGCTGCAAAGAAACTAGAATGAGTCACTAGGGATTAGACTGATAGCAATTTCAGGTATGTGGACACGTCGTACCGTTTGCACGCACACAAAAAAATGCAAGAAATACAAAGTTGGTCATATGGCATGTCAGCTGTAAGTGCTGCAGCTGACATATGGTGACACTGGTGCAGATATGTGGATTATTCAGATGTCATGGCCAGGAGCTTATTTAAACATTACTTTTATACATGAAGAGCTTAAATATGTATACTGACTCTTGTGATGCTCTCAGTAAAGAATGATTCCAATATGTGGGGCATGATGGTCATTTTATTGTTAATCTTGTAAAATGAAACAACTGTATTCTAACGTATAGTAGATATAATATTTTTAAGAGTTCACAGGATTTTTGAATTTGTTGTTTTCTTAATAATTCATAGCTAAACCCTGCTTGGCTACATAAGAACCAATTCATCATGCCTTATGCGTTGTCATATTATCAAAGCAGAAACTATCATTAGAACAACACGTGCCCACCATGTAAGGTTATGACTGCTATCATTAACAATGCAAAGAAATGTCAGCCACCCAGAATACCAATCAGAAGAAGAGGCCCTCCGATGGTTTATTAGCAAGCACGACACGTAAAATGTCTGTAGTGTTTGTTTGCAAAGAAGAGTGGAGGAATATTTGACATTTGTGCTTGGAGCGACGTGTTATAATCTTCCCAACATTTATGCCTGTGCACTCAGGAACATGGGATCCTATTAGCTAGGCTTCAGTGAGACTCCCCAGCTAATTCTGCTTTTTTTTCTCTCTCTCTATTTTTCTCTTTGTTGGCTGAGTTAGTACTCCAGAGATCAGGTGCTCACATGGAAGAAAGGCACTTAGACAGATGACAAAGAAACAATAATATAATTGCTTTGAATGTTAAATCTGAATTGCAAAATTTCACTCGTGAATTTCGATGTTCTTTGTGTTAACACTGATTTTTAAGCAACCTGACTCAATAACAGGCCGCTGCATGCGCATGAAGTGCTCAGTAATTACAGAATGCTTGTGAAATGCAAGAATTCATGTTACAAGGTAATTGACGTAAAGGTTTATTATAAAATGACATAACGTTACATAATGTAAGGCGTATATACTAACTCTGTGACAATTATACTGATTAAAAAAAGGTCATTACAGTAAAATGTTGGCACACACTATTCAGATAATTCAAAAGGAATAAAGGCTCCGTAACACAATATTCAATTATAGGCCCATAGGCCAGCTGCCTCAGTGGACAAATAAATTGTTTCAGTGAGAAACTAATGCGTCTGGGAATAATGGTGGGTGCCCAGGATGATAATGTATACTAGTGTCTGTGTCTAAAACTTATGAATATTTTGTTACAGTATGCAATCAGAAACTTTACATTAATCATTCATAGTCCTTGTGGCCCATTATTTCTGCTATTAAATTATTAATGCCTTGAGCTGACTTTCTTCACATAATCAAGTACCTATTGTTGGCTGCTATACATTGCTCCTGTATATGCAGACAGGGCCATAAAATAAGCCACTGAATTACCATAGATACAACAGGCATACTTCGATAGATGTTCTCATCCCTTTGTTTGGTTTACGCTGCGGGAAAGAAGATGGTAAATATCATGTGGTGACCCAGCTTTGTGTCTTTTCTATCCCCTTTTCTCTCCCATCTCCCAAAACATCCATAAATATAGAGTTTTTCTTGGAACTGCTGGACAATTCTGAGAAGTCACTCAACAGTATGTTCACACGGACATACGGGAAGCTGTATATGCAGAACTCTGAAGTATTCCAGGACCTGTTCACTGAGCTAAAGCGCTACTACACGGGGGGCAACGTCAACTTGGAAGAGATGCTAAATGACTTCTGGTCCAGGCTGCTGGAACGCATGTTCCAGTTACTTAACTCCCAGTACCACTTTACAGATGACTACCTGGAGTGCGTCAGTAAATACACAGATCAGCTAAAGCCTTTTGGAGACATTCCCAGAAAACTTAAGGCCCAGGTCACCAGAGCGTTCATCGCTGCAAGGACGTTCGTCCAGGGGCTAATGGTGGGCCGGGAAGTTGCCAACAGGGTCGCTAAGGTGAGTTTAATTTTTTTTCTCATGGCTGCTTTGAGTGTGATGTTGCTTTGTGACTGTTTAGCACTGCTGGCTTTAGCTTTAATGCAATAAACATTACAACATATCCTTTAACACAACAACTTTCTGTGGATGTGTTGGATCTCCAGGTCGTTGCATGAGATTTAAATGATTTGCAGCTGTTTAAGACATAGGCATAGACTTTATTTAATCCCACACTGGGGAAATTCACTTGTTACAGCAGCACAGGGGACACAAGGAAAAGGGGATTATACATATATTAGAAAAACAATAAAAAACAGAAAAAAAAGTGTACAAAAAAAGCCAAAATACATGTACAGATGGTTACTATGGTTTTGTCATTATGCATCTTAAACAATTGCAAATGAATAATAGTTCATGCACAGACCGGATGTGGAGGGCAGTTTGAGACATTTTTCATAGATATATGTGGTGATGCAGACGGTCTGATATGCATTCATTATTTTACTCGTTCACAAAGAGCAAAGCTTTGCAAAAGGGAAAAGATTAAAGCACAGGTCAGCTGAGATTTTATGTTGGAATTGTGTTTGCATTGTTCGTCTTTGCAGTTTGTATTTTGTCATGGTTTTTTTTGTTTGTTTGTTTGTTTGTTTTACAGTGTGCATAAGTAAAAATTTGCTTCATTTCAATGTGACAGTTTATTTAAAACTGATTAGTGTTTCGTCTGAAATCTTAGTAGATTGGATTGTAAAATAAGTATATTTAAGACTGTTATCAAATCCTGAAGATTTCAAATGTTTTTTTTCAAAAGCTTAGAGGATAAGTTTTCTAATTCCACGGTTAACACTGAAAGTTATGCAACAGTTTTTAGTGGACATCAAAACTATGAGATATGATATAACCGCAGCTGTTTGCAGATGGCGCGATTCAAACACCGTTATTAATGATCCGACTTGAGTTATTTACATTTGGATTCCATCATTCAGTTTAAAGGAGAGTGGGCTTCTGAAAACTGTGGAAATAGATGTGGAAGGTGGGGGCTGAGAGAGCTTAATTAAACAGTTTCATTTTCTTCTAGTTATAGTCATCATCAGCTTTTGATTCTGTTGGTTTACAATTTATAAAACACAAAAAAACGCATTCTGGATGATTTGTGAGCATGAGATTAAAAGGCACGCACTAAAGAAAATACTTTTTATATACTCTAAACACGTAACACCTTTAAGGCTTACTGAAACAGATTTATCCTTAAAATAGAAACTAAATGAGCTATTTTGCAGAGACCTTAAAAGATTTAATTAAATGACTGAGAAATCATAACAATAATTTTAGTCTGGAAAGTGCTCACCCTTCCAAAAGTAATATTCTTCACCTGCTTTTAGACACAAATCATATGAAACTAGATGCTCATAAGTTCAAACATCAAGTTTTAAAAATGTCTTCAGAGTTCAGCAGCGATCCGATTCGTTGCAGTTTCCTTTTTAGCTTAAAGCTCGCCGTCCCTTTCAATTCGACAAGGGAGAGAAATTGTAAGAAGAGCAAAGAAGAAGAAAGTGGATGCAAGAGTGGCAGGGCAAAAGAAAGAAATGATCTGTGCAGTTCACTTTTATGTTGGAGGCTTAACTCCCTGTGTAAAGTTGAGACAGATCATAGAGTGTGAACACAAGTGAATGCATTAAATTTATATTAGAACTTTGGTCTGTGACTGCATAAAAAGTAATGTTTAGACAAAAGACTACACAGTCAACCTTCACCTATGGTAATATTTCACCTAAGTTATCTGGTTCACTGTGAAGAGCAATTTTAGTTGCATCTTTTTCATAACTTGGATGACACTCAGACCTACTGCTGCAAAAAATGACAGGGAAATTAGTGCACTAATGTTTCTTAAGTACAGTGAATACTTGAAATGCTGATGCTTTTCAGAAATACAATGTGAACAGCAAGCTAGAATACAGTGGGGTATTTTTCTTTGGCAGTTAAGCTAAGCTGGAGTTTGACTTTCTTTGCATAAGTGAAATCATGTTGCTTCAAGTCCCACAACATCATTTCAGTCATCTCACAAAAACTAGGACTAATATATTGTAAGGTTTATTCAAATCCTTACTTTAGATAATTACAGCACAGTACTGTAATGTTCTTTAAAATAATTTTAAAAAGTGTTGTAGTCGATGCACTGCAGAGTTTCATGCTGACAAAGCAGTTCACTGTAATTCAGCAGGAAGATTTGTTACAGTGTACACCGTATTACGACTTATAAGAAGTCACATCATACTTAACCACAAGAAATGGTTACATTGAAACTCACTGTCTAATTTCTTCATATTTTTTCATTAGATCAAAAACCAAATCATCCCTTAATTTATATTTTATCTTTGAACTTCTACCATCAGTGTGATGTATGATCAGTCTCCCCCAGTGCCCCACCCTATACTTGCACTACTTCACAGGATTGTGAATTTTCCACCTCAGTATTATGTACATATTAAAGTGCTATGTCATATTCTGCTGCCGTGTATAATCCCTAAAGAGCTGGTCATTTTTAATGCTCATGTCTTTTAGCTTACCACTGAGCTGGTCACCATTCCCTTAGTGGCATAGCCATTTCAGAGGAAGAGTTAAAATGAGCACGTCTATACATCTGTCCTAGGCCCAAAAGGCACCGCCACTCTGGATCAAATCCCATATTCCCTTCTTCCTCATCAATTATGAAGCGGAGCCTGGAAACACTGTGGCATTGCTGAAGGCTGTCAGGCCGGTGAACAACCGAAGAAGTCGAGGTGAAAAGTTGTTTGACATGACAAATCACCTTGACCTGAGATTCACCCTCGGTGCCATGCTGTTTTCAGTGGCACTGCACACATGCATCTCCTTACCGCACACTGTTAGAGTAAATATCAATGTAAAACTTCTTGGGTTTAAGCACACTATTGCATCCCGTTCAATTGTAGATCCACAAGGATCTGAGACTTTTTATATGCTTTATGGCAGAATGCAGTTTTGTTTTTTGAGTTACTACTGCAATTACTACAGCTTCATAAATCAGTGTTTGGTCATTTGGCAGTGTGTTTTATTAGCAGACCATTTGCGAACAAATAGTGTTGAAAAATACCTCAGAGCTAGACTGCTGTGACAAACACACCATCTGTCACGAAGGTAGAATTCTGTGCTCTGATTCTGCTGTAAGTTTACTTAAAATTATTCTGAGGAGAAGCAAAAGTCAGCATTACTTTACCGTAAATACTTTTTTTACAGAACAAATGATAAATCGGTGCATATGTACGTATAAAGATAGTTTAGTGAAATGATAATTTATAAACTTTTTATTGTCCCTGATGGATTGGCAGCATTGAGATTGAGCTCGATTTCATCATTCTAGCTTGTCCAGTTGACAAAAGAGTCTCACTACAAACTCTATTTACAGGCAGTCTTAGACGATGGAGTCTTTTCACTTGCCATTGATTTTTTTTTCTTTTTTTCCACACATGTGCTTTACAGGTTGCTAGTGAAAGATCATTAGACCAACAGGTTTGTCAGGGAAATTGCAAACAAATGGCGAAATAAATCGTCTGTTGCTACAGGTTTTGAGTCTCATTTATATGTAAAGTGCCACACGCTGCAAATGATGCTTAGTGGGTAACTCTAACAACACTGGGGCTTAAATTCAAATATACAAACTAATCATTAAATGTTTGAAACTCGAGGTTGTAGAATGGAAAAACACGCTTTGTCCATGTGATGCCTGCCTTCAACCAGCTGTCTGTTTAATTTTCCATGTTACTTTGCATCTGGATTATGCTCCAATACGATGAGCCATAAATATTTACAGCTAACACACAGTGCTGTATGGTGTAAAGTCAGAGCAGGAGAGATATCACGCCATAAAATGAGATTGCACTCGACTTGCACTGAACAGTTTCCTGGACCTCGATCCTGGATTAAGAGCAGAATCCCTTTGGATTACAGTTTATGATGACCATTAGGAGTTTTATCCTTGCGGTACTTAAAACACAGTCCAGCTACATTAAGACCTACTCAAAGAAGATTGTAGGGATTTGGAATTTTTGAACGGTTTAAAGTTCAGGCATTTAAAGCACTTATCACTCACTCTGCATACGCATGGGAAGCCGGCCTAGTCCGTGGTGCACTTTTGCTCACGATGATGGAAGGAAGTAGGGTATTTTGTAGAGAGGGATTTGTTTTCCCTGATGGCTTATACTGCCACGGTGATCTCATTATACACTCATTTCCGACCACGAACTGTCAGATAATTTCACATTAAGCTCCGAGGCAGTTTCTAATCTTTACACAACATTTACCTTAGATTAATGCTCTGCCAGATCTCTTTGCTGACACGTGAGAAATATCATCATCAGTTCCATGTGCTTTCCATACGTGCTCATGTTCTGTTTTTCTGCTTTTTGAACTCGCTGCCCTACATTACTTTTAACGAATGCATTCAACATTCAGCAAAAAAAAGACAGAAACACAAGCACATATTCGCTGCTGACACACGACCTGTGTGTCAGCAGTGAATATGTGCTTGTTTGAATTTAAACAGTCCTACTAATCAGATAGCATTTTCATTCACTTACAGAAAATAATGCCAGTCATTTTACATGTTTTCACTTTTGTTGTTCTAATCGCAGTCAGCACATTCATTTAGCTGTTGTGTAAATCACTGCCGTGTCTAAAATATGCACCTGCTGTACTTATATACATACTAGTGGTCAGCAAAGTTGTGTTAACAGAGTTAGTTCTAAGAAAAAAAGGTCAAGTACAGTACTGTCATTTAATCTGCACACAGACAAACAGATATGTTTCTTTTTATAATGTACTACATTATAAAGCCCTGAGATTTGTTTTTCTTTTCTTTTCTGTCTGATGCCTGTATGATGTGTGTGATATATATTGGCCAAACAGGCCACTTTTAGAACTAAACCATTTTCACACCATGAATACTAACTTTTGAGTATAAACTTAATGTCTACTTTATTAGTTAAACCTTACTTGGAGCAATGCCTTAATTCTTCATGTCATAGGTTCAACACAATGCTGGAAACATTCATCAGAGATTTTGGTCCATGTCATACTGACATGATAGCATAACACAGTTCCTGCAGATTGGTCGGCTGCACAGCTATGATGCAAATTTCCTGTTCCACCACATCCCAAAGGTGCTCTATTGGATTGAGATCTGGTGACTGCCGAGGTCATTTGAGCACAGTGAACTCATTGGGTTATGTTCAAGAAACCAGTTTGAGGCGATTTGAGCTTTGTGACGTGGTGTGTTATCCTGCTGGAAGCAGCCATCAGAAGATAGTACACTACAATCATAAAGGGATGGATACGGTCACCAAGAATATGCACGTAGGCTGTGGTGTTTGAATGAAATTTGGACAAAGTGCTCCAAGAAAATATCCCACACGCCATCACACCAGTACAGCCACCAACACCACAGCCCTAAACTGTTGATACAAAGTATTATGATCCTAAGCTATCATGTTTTTTAATCCAAATTCTGACCCTACCAGCAAGATGTCACAGGACAAAATGAGACTCATCAGTGCAGACCAATTTTTATGATCCTATTTTGGTCCATGTGAATTGCAGGCTCAACGTCCAATTCTCAGCTAACAAGCATGACTGCTGTGGTCTTCTGCTGCCCATCTGCTTCAGCATGTAACATGTTGTGCATTCAGACATGCATTTCTGCATACCCTCATTTTAATGAGCGGTTATTTTAGTTACTTTTGCCTTCCTATCAGCTCAAAGCAGTGTGGCCATTTTCTTCTAACCTCTGACATCAGCAAAGCATTTTCTCCCAGGTAACTGCCGTTCATTAGATTGTCTCTTTTTGGACCAGCCTCTGTAAACACTAGAGATGGTGGAGGAAATTCACAACTACATCAGCAGTTTCTGAAATACTCAAACCAGCATGTGTGGGACTGCCAACCAGCTCACATTCATAGTCACAAAAATCACCTTCTTCCCTTTTCTGATGCTCAGGCCATTTGAGTACAGTGAACATACATGTTCAAGAAACCAGTTTGAGATGATTTGAACATCAGCTGACATCAGAAGATGGCTGCTTCCACCAGATAGGCGGGATGGACGTGGTCAGCAACAATACTTAGTTAGGCTTTGGTGTTTAATTGGTCATCTTCATCATGTCTTATTTTCAAACGAGTTGCTATCATGTGACTGGCTCATCTTGTGAAAAAAGTCGCTGGGTTATCTCTTAGTTAGCAGTCTCTTAGCAGTTTGATGATGTTGTTCTGTATATACGCGTGCTATTGGAGTTTGGACCACTTCAGACATGTTTCATCCAACAGGCTGTAGAAGTACAAATAACTTTAATGCTAGTATAATCATTTTTATATTCATCGGCCACATAGCAATTTCAGGGCAAGCTAGTTCACATTTGAAAGTATATAAAGAGAATTCATTCACACACATCAAACAAGCTGAAATCAGAAATATAACAATGTTACAAAGTAACTGTTTTGCTGGAACAAAACAGTTACTTTTATTATGTGTATTATATCTAGGACCCCCTGGGAATGTGGTTGGACATTTTTCATTCATTTCTCACATTTGCAGACAAAACAATTAGCCAATTAAGAGAACAAAAACAACTGCCTGATAAAAAACAATAATGACTCCGATTCTTAATTGAAAAGGAAATTGCCATAGACGAAAATAAGTTCATGTAATCACACGTCGAAAGAGATGCACATAATGCGAACTGCAGTATGCTTTGACACTGCAGACAATGCCAGTGGAGCTGGTTGTGTTTTTACAGATTGCGTTAGCAATTAAAGATGTATCACCTCTAGCTGAAGATACAAAATGCCTTAATTTGATTAAGAAAATGTGACTGCGTTCATGTGATTTTGTAGTTCAGTGTCTTTACTTGTAATTAATATGTTACAAAACCAAACAGTGAACGAGAGCAGTCTGACAGCAGATTCTGCTCAGGGCAGATTAAGTGACCTGCTTCGTGAGCGAGTATGGTCCGTCCATGTTTCCTAGCCGAGGCCCACACAGATACAGATGCACCAGACGAACTTCCTCTCTCACTCTCTCTCTCTCATGCATGCTCCCTCCTCTCTCGCTCTCTGTCTGTCTCCTTCTCTCTTGCTGGCTCACAGCTCACACAGCTTGCCGGGGATAAGGCCTCAGCCACAGTGCTGTGACGGCAGATGGCAACTGGCTCAAAAGGGTTGGCACGTCATCGGGAAATGTGCTGCACCAAAGATGTCCTTTTTAATTAAAAGATTTTGATCTGTAGTGAACTGCAGAATGTTGGAAAAAAATGAAAGACAGCATGTGGTCTGAAATACAAGAACATTATAAGAACGGATAATAAAGAAATATACTGTATCCTCCTCTCTTCAGTAGCCTGTGCCGTCTTCCATTCAGCATTGAATACTCTAAAGGGCACAGTGAGCCAAGTACAGAGTGGGTGGAAATTTGGAACAAAATACAAAAGGGTGGCAATTTGTCAAAAAAATTTAGAAAAATGATCCATCAAGTTTTAACATGTCCTATAAAATACCTCTTATCCACCTCTCATCAACTTGTGAAAATATGTCATCCGACTGGAGCAGCCCACATCACTCTTATGACAACTTTTTGCACCTTGATTTAAAGTGTATGGCACCACATCTTTATTTAACAAGCACTTAGAGAAGGTTGTCAGCAGCAGTGTTGTGACATTTGTTCAGAGGTTTCTTGGCAGCACAGAGACTTGTCTGCCCCTGACATTCAGGCTGGGCTGCAGACCTTTAGAGTCAGCTGGACAGAGGGTGAGTGCTACGCTATAATCCAGGAGGCAACACGACAGATGGATAACAATGTAGTATATGAAGGTTTTGTACTCACTAGAGATGGTGAATCGCTCATGGTACGCCGTGCTTAGTCAATGAGCAGCGTGAGGTTGATTTTTAACGTGTTTTCCCTTGTCGTTGTAAATTAAAGAAACAGACCCAACTGCTGCTCCAGACATGCTACATAACATGGAATATGTCAGGACAGATCAACGGTTGTGCCCACGTCTCAACAAAGACAGACACTTGAGCTGACTTGAGTGGGTCACAGGGGTCCCCCAAGTACCACTGTGTTGTTTCATTGAGGCACAAATGCTCACATGTGGATTATTCTGTCTGTTTCAGACATTCATCGATTTGACAGCAGCTGATTTTAGTGCAGCCCCTCTGGAATTGTCTTGGCTCCAGCTTACATTTAACATGCAGAGTGGGGGGAGACTGAGGTTTATGGAGAAGCACAGAAAGAAGGTGTGATTAGTATGAAGTGCTGAAGACCGGGTTTTATTTTCAATGACAACTTTGGTGCATTTATTTTGCCTGGTCTGTATGTACTAAAGTACTATAAACATAAAGTTTACTTTGTTTTTGTTACTTTGTTACCTTTTTTTTTTTACCTTAGCTGCCCCGTTAAAATGTAAATCTAAGTAAATGTAAGTCTCTAAATGTATTTCTAAATTGTACTATAATGTATTTCTATTATATTGTATTACCATGTGTTTGTAAATTGGATTTTTTTTTTTAATTAGAGCATAATTATTTGTTACTGACCATGTATGGCATTTGCCACTGTGACAAATACTACCATACAATTCTAACATTGTTATACATTACTGCTACATCAACGTCTTATAATTTGACTGGATACGGGAGTATACGGTACATGTAAGATACATAGACACAGGTAATAAATATACATAAAAAATACATACAAAATGTCTACCTACAATTCAGGACATCTGTTGGCACCTCCCACAAGGACCCATATGAGTATTTTCTGCTCTGACACCCTTGTGATTAAGATGTGGCTATGTTTAGAGAAGTAATACTACTTGGTCGGGGTCAGATCACCTTCATGGTTAAATGAACTGCAATGCTTTTCTGGAGAGGGCAATTTGGCAAGCCATTACAATGAAGCTTGTTCATCACCAAAATGGTTCCCATGCTCCCCAAAAACCTTTTTTTTTTTGTTATCTCTCAGATTGGATCGTTTCTATAAGGAGTAGCTTGTGCATAAGCGTGACTTTTTTAAATATTAGTTTATTTTAAAGTAGCTTTTCTCACAGTATGTTTACAATTAAAGTAAGACTTTGACAAACATAAAAACAATTTGATCAGATTTTACTTGCAGCGTGAAATTGCTAATCGTCTTCTTATAATTTGCATTTCCTTTGACTTATGGAATTAATATCAGATGTTTATTGCAATATCCCTTAATGTTACCCTTTGGTTAGGAAGAAATAAGTGGTTAAGTTATACATGGAGATTTATGCAACCAAGCACATGTTTCTCTTGGTAGCAGATGGTAGTCTTATTTGCACAGTAACAAATCACTCATATTGCCATTGACACTAATGGCTGTGGAATTGAGTGGGGACACTGGGGCAGCAATGCAGTCTTACATCCATGTCCAATCAGTGCGAAGCAACACAACCTGTCACAATAATTATGACAGAACTATTGAGACAATTTTTTGGCGACAGTCTCACCGTCCCACAAGTGTTCCCCTTGATTGGCCTTGGTAGCTTGCAAAGTCATTGTCATTTCTCACAACTTCATTACTTGGTGGCACAAAGCAATTTCCATCGTCTTTGCTTCTCCTACTTTGTTGCCCCTAAAGGGAGCTCACACCGTGTACGCATGGCAACACCTTGTCGGAGAGACAAGGTGATATCTTCTGAGTGTCTTTCAGAGTTATCCCTTATTTTAATGGTAACGCTTTTATTCGTATTCTAATGATTTACCCATCATTGATGTATCTTATTGCTGATTGAATTCAGGTGTGTGTAATGTCTCCTGACTGTGGCCCCTTATGGGATGCACTTAGAAAAGCTTGGAGCTTGCTGTGCTGTTGCCCATAAGGCTCATTGCATTTATAATCTTGCACTTTAAATTCTTGGTAATGTTTACGCTTACCTCAGGAGCTGACCACATCTTCAAGCAGGCTAATGAGTTGGCTGCTGTTTGTGGCTCATCCCATTCTTATAGTCTATTTACTCACACACTGTCCTTATGTAAATGCACTTACAGAACAAAGTCAATATCACATAATGTAAATATTATAATAGGTTTTGTGTCAATATATGTGAACAAAAAGGTATGCGTTTGCAAGAAAATCTACTTAAAAGTTATGAAAAGGTAAAATATTAACTATGCAGTGTTTTATCTTTAGTCACTTTAAAAAATGTAATAACTTTAAAGCCTAAAGTACATTATTTTTTAGTATAATAGGCGCTCATATTTATCAGTTTGGGACTTTAATTAAGTTTTTTTTTCTGCTTAAAGGATCTGAATTCGTCCTCCACGACTCCAAAACACACACAGCGACTCGTGAGCAAGCACATGCTCTCCATGCGGTGTTATCGTTGCACTTAAAAATCAGATGAGTAGATTAGTGTTTTAATCTTGCTCTGGATCTGAGTCATCTCACTTCCAAGTTCTCCCCTCATCCTGCTGTGAAATATTTTATCTACTCAGCTGTAAATAAGTGCTAACAAGATTATCAGATTACCCTTCATCCAGGGCACCCGGCGACTGCTGGGCACAGTAACAGCGATGATGTAAAAAAATCCCACTAAGATAATTGTGTTAGGAGGCACCATTTTAATGCAAATTTTCCAAAGGCTCACAAAGCTTTAGGGCAGCTTAAAGCACTTTTCCCATTTGCAGTATTAACTGTATTTCTTCTGTTGCCACAAAAAAGCCACATCGAATATAAAGCACGTAGTTGAAACTGGACTGTGGTTAAAAAAAAAAAATCCCAGTGTTTTCTCTCTATATGTTGAGAAACTGGGCCAAGTGTAATTGAATTGACAGAAGTAAGTTATTCTGACAATTTTAAAAAAAAAGATATATTATTTAATATTTGAATAAATAATGAAATCCTTTTTACAAGTTGGGAAAAAAATTGCATGTTGATGTTGCAGATGGTGCAGGGACTATATTTTCATTATCCTTCTCTATGATGTTGCCATCATTTATACCACAGCAGTGAAACAAGGAATTTATCAAGCACAGATACTCCAAAGTCATGCTGTCAACTGGTTGTTGTTTTACAATTGTGGTTTAAACTGGATTTCATGTTGCTGCTCAGGTACAGTGACTAGGCCACTATGAGCCAAAAGAGAAAACAGCTCTCTCTCTCTCTCTCTCACTACACAAAACATATTTATATGCAAATTAGCTTGTGAAACAAAAATGATTCAAATGCTCGATAGGATAATGTATTTAATCTGTGGGATTTGAGTCGTTGATGAGGGAGAGGGCACGGGATATTTCTGAAGAAGCACAGGGATGTGGGGGGGAGTAGAATCGGAAAAGTGTCTCATCCCTGTCTCAGTCGCAGTCGATTGGTGAATTGCATATAGCAGTCAGACTTTGTGAATTTATGTGAGATACAGATTTTTATGACGTGCAAGTAGTGAAGGCAAGGGAAGAAAACAGGCTGAGATCTAAAGATGAGAGCACTGTCACTGGAGACTGCTCTTCAAGGTCTGTAAATAGACGGCAATATATATATATATATATATATATAAATACATATATATAGTATGATATGTATTGGATCCTGAAAATCATAAAGTGTACATTTGGAAGCAGAAAGTCTGTGGAATTTTACAGGATGTTCTCTCCAAACCAAACACTGTGATTGGCATTTAGTTGGTCCTGTTTCTGTGTCCAAGTGTAGTGACGGCACCTGCCTATTCCTTCTGTTTGTCTGCTAGTGTCTTGTCCGGTTTTCTCTCCGTCTGCTTCATCTGTATCTGTCTCTCTGTTTTCTTGGTGTTTGTTGCTCTGCATCCTTGGCAGCATCTTAGGATTTCTCCACAGCCTGTTCACTCTCAGTCTGCTCTAATGTTTCTTTTAGAAAAAAAAAACTTCCTCGAGCTCAGTTTGTGAATCAGAAAATGTAGAAATTAAATTACAAAACTGCCCTTCGCAAAGTGTTCCATAAGACATTATAGTAGGCTCCTATAACGGTACACTGAACAGTGTACAGTATGTCACTTTAAAAAACAAAGAAACAACGTAATAAATATATGAATTATTTAATAATAATTATTTATAAATATGTCGATTTACTTTACACCACTATTAATTTTTAAATGGGCTATAAGATATAGTAATGTAGCTGTAAGCATATTCTAACTGATTATTAATATATTTTAACATCTACAACTCCTCATTAGGGCACCGTGAGTGTGGTGTGTGACTGTGGTGCGTGAGTAGAAAATAGCAAAACACTCACACACAGATTTATTTATATATGTGTGTGTGTGTGTGTGTGTGTGTGTGTGTTCCAGCTCTCCAGTAGTAATATCCTCCTAATTCTGTCTATAACGCAGTAATGTCCTATATTTTTAACGGTTTCAAATGTAACACTCTGGTTTCCCATGCATGTCAGCTTTCTAATGTGTTGTCAAATGAACCTTGTTCCTGAAAAATTCCCATATGTTCGCTACACTCCCAGAGAGATATAAACAATTTACAAGAACACATACCAGCGGATGACATGCAGCGCTACAACTGACAGCTAGCAACCCGGTTTAATGGCCTTCTTACAAGACATCGCGTGATGTCACTGGCAGATTGCAAATGTCAAAGATGGTTCATTTGATCCTTGTCGCTTGGTGCCGAGCAGCAGTGGAAGCAAATACATTAATAGCGCTCATCTCTGCCTTCTGCTTCTCTGTCTCTCTCTCTCTGCCTTTTTTCTAACATCGCTCTTGTCTTTTTTTCCCCCCAATCTCTCACACTCACGCTTCACACAAAGGTGGTCTGGTCATGGTATGAGTGAAATCAAAGACAAGCTGAAATGTTAGAAACAGACACAGGCTGTATGCAGTGTCATGGCAAAGCCTCAGATGTTGCCATGGAGCTACAGTAGTGCACTAATGCGTTCTTCTCTTTTCATTTTTATCTTCTTTTATTCTTCTTTTATTTGTGCTTTATTTTCGTCGCAGGCTTTGTGCCGTCTGTCTTTGCTTTTTATTTCTTTATTTTGTCTGACAGTACCAAAATTAACAGAAGTTTAAGTAGCACTAAAGTGATACATTAGTGAAAAAAAAAGAATAAAAATGCAGTGATTTTGCGGACTTTAAATTAAAGTCCGCAAAATCACTGCTTATGCACTATATTGCATATATTTTATCAATATTTTTTCCACATATTTATATTGTTAGTATATATTGAATATCTGCTAAACCAAAGTGCTGCTGAATTATTTTTTATTGCTTAAATGTAAGGCTTAGTTAGCTTTACTTTTAACTATCCTGCTTTGCTGACCCATCGGAAACCATCCCCCCCCACACACACACAGACACACACACACACACACACACACTAGAAGTCTCCAGTGTGTGCTGTTCAAAATCTAAAGTCAACCATGAATACAGAGGCTGACAGGCCAATTATCAGATGTACTCCCCGTTCTGCATCCCCACCTCTGAGGGGAAGCAGATGTGAGAATCCTGTCACTTTTACTCAAGCCAGCACAGTTACATGGCCCAACAACAAAAGGCACAGCCTTCACAATAAATGGAGATGGACAGAGATGTAAACCTTGTCATGCAGTTTCATCTGGTGGATTTCCACATTTCAAGCTTCAGAAGATGCAATAGAGTGTAGTGTCCGTCCGACTTCCATCCCCTCTATAGTTTCATATAAAACTGCATTTTTGACTGCTGATGCTTTGGCATGCACTGGTGCTGGTAGAAACCTCTTGGAAAATTTTGACTACCATCAAACATTTCAACTTCTATTAGAAATAATCACCATTTCAATCCCTGACATAACTGAAAAAGCATCTCTTTGCTTTGCAGGTGAATGTAGCTCCAGCATGTGTTAAAGCCTTGACCAGGATGCTGTACTGTCCATACTGTCGTGGAATGCCTGGGCTCAAACCCTGTCCCAACTACTGTCACAACGTAATGAGAGGCTGTCTAGCAAACCAGGCAGACCTAGATTCTGAATGGAACCTCTTCATTGGTAAGATCTGAATCGAGTGCCCTTGCACCTGTTTTTCGTTTTCTCTTTCTTTGTAGGTTCGTCGACATGTGTTCAAACTTGAGCTTGTACTTCTAAGGCTGCATGTTTCTTTTCTAAGGCAGTGCCTTTGAATAGTCTCGATGGAAATTCAGTAGGATGCGCTGTGATAGATTCAGCTTTAAAGGATTTTAAAGAGACAAAACTGAAATCTTATTTGTGAAACCATTTCTTCTTTTTCTGTCTGAAATGTTGTTTGCTATTGCTGGAGCCCTGGCATAGTGCTTAAAGCTCTAGTCCCTGCTGTTTGGGATTGATAAAGGAGAGTAGATCCTAGGCAAACACATTTTCTATAGTGTTTCCAGCTGAGCATGGTGAGTAATATAGCACTTCAGTTTGGCTGTAAGCAGCCGGCTGCTGTAAGCCCTCCTGTTAAATGGATACCAAGAAGGCATATAGAGTGTTCCCTCTGGATCTTTTGTAGGCCAGTGCTTTATTTGTTATGTACCCCAATCCCATCCTCCCACCCACACTAACAGATTTTTTTTTTTTTTTTTAAATGGGGCACCATTTTTTAAGAGACATCCCCAAAGACTGTGTGTCAAGTGAACTGCACTTCTAAGCTTTTCGCTGTTTTGTGACAAGCCTGTCATTTGAGAAACCATGAGATGACGAAACGTTTGTTCTCTCCAGTGGCACGTCTGAAGTCTCAGATCAACATGGGCCCCCATGCACTGAATGAGATGTCTCACAGCTTTATGACATGTGTTAAAAAGTTAGTGTCTTGTTTGGTTGTGAAGAGGAAAATCTATTGTCGCAAAGGGATGATGTGCTTGACAGTAATGGGAAAAGCTGTTGTTGCAACAGAATGATGAATCTAGTTAGACCCAAACACCCTTGGGGTGTCAGAAAAAGTGTATTTTTTTTTATTCTAAATCACTTTTTTTGTGCAGACATGGGTTTTGCTTTGGAAAGCCAGTGTGTTTCATTGTATTATAATTAGAAATGCAGAACCCAGGGGATGTTTATTTTTTGCTACAAAAGATTTGTTTTTGATGTCTGGTGACATTTTGTATTTGTTATCTGTTGCTAAAGTACTGTACTTCAATTTGCTTACCATGCAGCTCACAAGAAATATTGATCTGCCTTTCAGAGACAACTTCTAAATGTATCACAGGTCAGTTCTCACCACTGAAGCATATCTTTACATTATAGAAATTTATGGATTGAACCCCTACACAATCTGTCATTGTCCTCCTTTCAAATCATCAACTATTAAGGGAGGTTAGATTAAAAGCCTTGAAGAACCCCCAGTGGCATTTACCTGTGGACCTTGCTCATGTTTAAATGTCACTATTGATACCATTGATGTTATCAGTAGTTGTATGACCACAGGAGAAGCTCAAGGCTGTTTTATTATTCCACAGCAAGAAAAAGAGGAGAGAAAAAGCATGTATAAAGTGCTGTTTCTTTATTTTCATTAAAATCAAACCAATAAATCTACATTTTTATTTGCTATACCAAATCTACCAAGAAAAACACTTATTTTATTTCTGTGAAGTAAAATAGTTACTAATGTGTTTGCAAGCGTAGTGCTCCTAACACTCCAATACACAGCAAGAAAATAAAAAAATATATATATATTCACACACAATACTTAATAGTACCAATACGCCTGTAACATCTATTTTTAATGATGGTTATTTTGAAATGTCACGGCAGAAAAAAGCACAGGTGTAGTTAATAACATTAAGGTGAATTGGTGCCAGAGCCCTTCTCCTGTAAGACAGGCTTTGTGGCTTAAAATGAAATCATAATGTCATTTCTTACATGCCTTGTATGTCTGATATTCACCATGGAAATGTGATCTGTAATTACATTGAAGAACACAGAAATAACCGACAAAATTTGTGAACATTTTGTTTTTACATTTGGTTTATTTGCCAGGTAATAACTGGCAGGCCAAGTGTTTTCAGTTTTTTGGGTTTGAATAATTTATCATTTGAAGTTTTTTCTTTTTAATCTTCTTTCCTGAGAAGGATTTTTCTTATACTGAAACCTTAACCAGACTTCACTAAATGCCAGTAGATTTGCAACCTTACTGACATTAACATTATTAAACTTAATACACATATCATTTAGACTAATATAAATAAAATCCTGTCGCAATAATCAGGTTCTGGCTACGTGTTATATTGCACTTTAGTGTATCTAAACCTTGAAAGGCAGATTTTAATAAGCATGACTCCATCACTGTATGAAAACAGCTTTGCTTTCCTACTTTCTCTTTAAATATTTATGGAAATGTTCTTTGCATGTCTGCTCAGTCACCAAACACAAAACTCACAGTGACTTCGGTCTTTTCTCTCTCGGCACCTAAAAGTTGCGTCACATCTCCTGTTTGCTGAGAAAATGACAATCACAATTTATCTGCCATAAGATATGTTGTGTCTTTTGAATTGTGGAAAATGTAAAACACGGTTTGGTAATTTTATTCTTGTTTGTTTGTCAGATGATGGTTTTGGTGTTGTGGGTTTTTTTGTTGAATAATTAATTAATTAATTCAATATTATATTTAATCTATAAAATAAGCCAATAGGTCAAGCATAACATAGATTAAATATATCAAATCTATGCAATGCTCTTTACACCTTGTTATATATTTTTTAACCTAACCCTATTTAATTATTAATATTGTAAGTATTAAAAGACAGTATCGCAGTGGTACTATGCAAGAGTAGGTGGTGAAATCTTTTTCGTTCTATCGAGATTACACAAGTTTTTTTTTCCACAGCAGCCATTTCGACATGAAATAGCAGGTAAACGCAGCGCATAACCTTCATAATGTCCTTATAACAGTTGGGTTTTACCTACCCTTTCATATCAGAGTAACTGCTGTGAAAATACCCTATGCCTTCGTTTTGAATAAAAGAAGAGAGATTGCTCTAAATGCTTTACAGAACCATTAAAATGTCTCTTAACACTGACAATGCCTCACCATGAGATTAGAAACGAAAATATTGGCAATCAAACAAATTAACACCAACTGCTGATTTTATTGGATACATTAAAAAAAAGCAGTTTGCATGTTAAGATGTCAGCATCACATTGTATCTATGCGAGCATTAAAGCAGAAATCTGTGTAGCATTGAAACAGTAACGACCTTGGTGAATACTTTGATGTAGCCTACATATTGCTATGCAGAAGAAGAATGATCACAGCATCGGTTTCATACATATAAAGTTACAGTCACAGTACAGTAGTTTACACTTTGTAAAGGTTACTGTAATGACATTGTCACTTGCAGGCTGAAAAAAAAAAAGACAGGCAGTTCATGAACAATGAGGATAAACCTGAGGAAGAAAGTGATTTACCTGCTTGTAGCTACCCGTGCTGAGTGATTTTTGTGTGTGTCGACACGTGTGTGTCTGCGTGTGTGTTCAGGGAAAGAATTCAGGGTTTGGCCGTTGGATGATCCTAGACCATCAGTCACCTGCCATTGTGACAAATTTACCCAGCTCTGCATCATGACAGACACATCATTATCATTTTTCTTGTCAGCACCTTGTTAAAATACCCTCAGAGAGACGGCGACAGAGAGAAAGAGGAAGGGACACGCATCCTATTATTCAAACTCTACAGTAGCTTTTTAGACTCAGGCTACACCGTGAACAACGTCATTTTTGACAAGCAAATGTTATCAGTGTAACATAACCGTCTCAGCTACACGTGGCTAAAATTAGAGACAGATAATAATTGACTGTTAACCTCTTTCTCAAATAGGAGATTTAAAAATTGCTTTGCAGCTCAAACTCCAAATGTCAGGCTTGTCACTGGATTTCACATTTCACAGTCTTAACATGAAAAGAGTTTGATGGGTGGCTTCAGTATTTTCAGCTAATTAGCCTAATTCTAGTTTAATGTTCTTGTTCAATGCCCCAGCAACCCTAGCTAATATTACCAGTTACACTCGACATACTTACTGTTTCATTACTTCGTGTTAAAAATGCAACTGAATCTGCAAACCTGGCCACAAAACACTGCTAAACAAACAAAGGCTAACCAACTATAAACAGCAGGGTTAGAGACACAATTTTCAATCTGCTGCTGCTGCTTATATTAGCTTAGTTAGCTAGCTTTTAAGAGTTGATACAATTTTACAGTTATAGGCTACGTCCACATGTACACGGGTATTTTTGAAAATGCAGCTTTTTCTTTGCGTTTGGGCCTTTCGTCCACATGTAAACGGCGTTTTGGATCACTGAAAACTGGGATTTTCCTGCCTCAGATTTTCGAAAACTTTGTTTTTGCATTTACATGTGGATGAGGAAAACTGAGATTTAGTCACGCAACGTCAAAGGTGTGCGGCTTGTTGACGTCGCCCTGTGCAACACGTTATTGTTTACATGAGATGAATTTCTACAATGGCGGATATAGACAAAATATACACTTAGAGTTACATATAGACACACAGTTACTGTCCCTCCATTTAGAAACTGTCTTCTTTGTTAACTTTTTCCCCCCTAGGTTCTAGACTTTCTGATCGGCCAACATTGGAGAGTAAAATGGTGAATGCTGTCAGACAAGTTGGCATCTTTTATGCAAACTATGGGTGATCTCAGCAGCTTCCAAACAAAGAACTCAAAAGGAGGTTTTTTGTTTAGGGAATACACATTTTTCAACCTGGCCTGTGTGACTGAGACCTTTTGTACCAAGCTATAAACATGACTCTTAATAAGCTTAGCTGGGTATTTTAAGATGGAGCCTATTAGGATTCAGTTGTTTTTAGAGCATCTCTAAAGTGGCCACTACAGAAGCTGCATTTCTTTCATATTTCAGCCCTGGATGAGGCTGCATGGCCCTTTATCCACATTGCTGTTGCTGGTAGCAGCACTTTACTACCACTGAGAGACTCAGGCTCATTCGGAGTCACATCTGCTTGCTTAAATTAAGCTAATAAATAAATATTTTTTATTTTTATGGAGGTTTTATATCTGATATTTATATATTGTAAGCTTATTACTATACAATGCAGGTATGGAAATAATTAACCAAAGAAAGGCTGGGTTTTTTCTCTGTCTCTCTGTTTGTCATTGTGAACAGTTTTCAGTGGTGTTCAGTTGGCCGCACCCACAAAGTTCAACAGAGTTCAAATTTGCATATTTTTGCACCCCCCACTAAATAATGAAGAGCTTTACACAAAAACTGTTACAGTGATGATGTGTGCCTGAACAGGGATTAGTAAACATACTTAAAAGCATATCCAGTGGAATTAATTAACTCTTTTAGCTTTAAATTTGGTGTGATTTGTAAAGACCATTGTAGTTTGCCAACTTCTTTCTCTGTGCTGGGCCCATAAACACATTATTTCTCCTAATTAAGATATAGACTTGTGTTGTCCTCTGGTGAGTCCTTTGACACCACAGCGTAAGTGATCCTCATTGATTTTATTTGCTCATTTCTTTTTAATTGCTAGGATTGGGTCCCCGTGTAACTGTACCTTCCCACAACCCACAGTTCATGAAGCCAATGTTTTCTCCTTCCTCCAAGAAAGACTTTCCACGATCTCTTTGAGATCATGAAGATGAACAGTGTGTCGGTGCTTTAAATGATATAGATAGCTTGGCAGAAGCCATACTTTTGCTTTACTTTACAGCAGCGGTCCCCAACCCCCGGGCCTCAGACCGGTACCGGTCCGTGAGTCGTTTGGTACCGGGCCGCGAGAGTTGAGGCTCAGGTGTGAAATGTATGGGTTTCAGGGTTTTTATCGGTTTTCAGCGTTATTTTGTTATCGTTTTGATTGTTAACTCGGTTTTCCTGGGTCTTTTCAGGTGTGTTATGAATAAATCTTCTTTTTTTCGGTACCGGTACTAGTTTTATTTTGTTGTATTTGTTGTATTTATCCGTGACACATTAAAGGCCGGTCCGTGAAAATATTGTCGGGCATAAACCGGTCCGTGGCGCAAAAAAGGTTGGAGACCGCTGCTTTACAGCCTTCAAGCTGTGTAACTGTGCTCAGTTCTGCACAAACCAAAGTTAGTTTTTTCTAGAGGATTTAAGATTCATGCTAGTATGCCATAAGTACTGTACCTCTAAATTAAACCACACACACACACACATACACATACAGACACATGGGCACTCGAACAAGTATCAAGCATTACAGTCTCAGTAACAGACATGACAGGAACAAACAAGGTAGCTGGTGGGGTGTTTTGCCTGTCAAAGAGCTGAAAAGGCTGGATGACTCACTTAGCCGAGTGGAAGTGATCTCCATATCCCCAGCATCATCAAAAAACAATGTCTTTTCTTTGTAATTGCTACTGGCTCTGCAGGATCTGCAGAGTACTGTTTTCCTGCATCTCTGGCACGAATGCTAACACCACTGCCCTTTATATTTACAACCAGCGAGTGGTTTTTGTAATATTCTGAATTAACTAAGCTGTATGATTTATTTAACTGATTTCATCCACACAGGTATATTGAGTGTTGCAAGATTTTATCCTCCAATTTCACATTTGCAGGAGACATATTGTTACTTACTGTGGAGCATATTGTTTTGCATATTTATTAAGGTTGTGGCCAAATCAGACTCCACAGGAATAATTCATTAAAATAAAGATGGTAAAATAAAGTCAGTTAGCTTAACTTAAAAACACTGAAAGTAAAGAAAAATCCATCCTGGTTCTGTTTAACGACACCTGCCAAGCTGCTTATCGACTGATACGTCCCAGTTGTTCCACTGAAATTTTAATCAGAGTAGCCATTTCCCAAAGATGACGCCTACCACTTTTGGGGCACTGCAGGTTTGCAGTATCATATTCAATTCCTTCACTTAACTGCAACATGCTTGGAGCTTGAGTTCAATTTGTTATGCAGAGGCCATTCTTATGTTCCCAAAGTGCTGTGTTCACCAGTGTGAAAATTTCAGCTCTGAAACTTGCTGCACGTGGGTGAGGCGTGCAGTGAGGTTGATGTGTGTAAGCAGATTATGAAACTGGGGAACATAAGCCCTTGGTAATATAGTTACTTTTTGGGTTATCCATCACAGTGAGCATTGCATCTGCTCTTAATGTTTCCTTTACCAGTATACATTTGTTTCCCTGCAAAAAACAGGAAAATTAACAGAAAGGCAGCAGAATTAGGTTTTTATTTTCTTGCAGCTGGAAAAGCAGAAAAATTGCCAATGTAAAAAGACATTAGAGTTGCTGGTAGAAGAGACATGGTATTTGAGGTGTCAGATGAGCTAAAGTAAACCAGAAATGGCTGAAAGCCAAACAAACTGAAAAAGGTCCTATCAAGAATTATTTGTTGGTGTTGTTACTGAGCTACAATGCAGCTGTAAGTGCCTGAGAGACTGGCCGTGCAGGCTGCTAAAAGACAGACAGAAATGTTGGCAGGGTAGTGAATCTTTTGTAATTGATTCACCTCTTACAGCTGCACATTAGGAAAAAAATGTTACAGGAAAATGATGTGATAGCATAATCGTTTTGGCTTTGTTTTTGTTTGGTTTAGATGGCACAATTTTAAAGTGGAACGATTTTGCTTTCTTTCGTTTGTTACAATGTTAGATACCTATAGTTTCAAATAAGGTCAGTGTATGTACATCTTATCTCTTTCAGCCAAAAACTTGTCTAAATGCGTTTTTATTTAACACAGCAACCACCTGCTGCATCCTACGTTTTTCTGCTGCTCTGTTTAGGACTACTTTATAAGTTTTGTTGGTTATGAAGTAAAATTACATTTGCTTTCCATTTTTGGGGAAAAAAGCACTATACTACAGTGGGTGCAGTTTCTTTTTGTCAGTCAGTTTTTAGCCTCAGCCTCAAGCCAATGCACTTGTCCATTAAGGCAGGAAATATGGAGTATGAAGTAGGTTTTTCGGTTAGGCTGCGCATGTGCTGTCAGCTTTCAAGTTCTGGATCAGACTCAGTCTCAAACATAAATGGATGGATTTAAGAAGTGACCATTTTAATCAGGAACTTATATTTTATAGTATTTTTGCAGATTGATTTCAGAACCTGCACACAAGCAGCAGACGAGGCAGTGCTGCTGTAACGAGGCAAAGCAGCAGGAAATCAGAGAAAAGAGAGAGATGGAGCTACAAAGAGACGACTTGTTTCAGACTCAGGATGAAGTGAGGTGCTGCATGAAGAGCTAGCATAAGATAAATAAGGATTTTGGAGCTGTGAAACATGCAAAGCTGTTCTGGTAAAGTCCAAGGATGATTGAAGCTGGACCTCTTCAAGGCAATCCTATAGGTTCTGTGGAAGTGATTGTAGAAGGTTGAGGCTTATCGTCACAAACACGAGTGTTACCATGAATGTCTTTAAGGAAGGATGATGAATATTATATAACATGTGCATGTCAGTTTATCCTGTCATACTTCAAATAAAGCACAAATGTGTCACTTTACTGTGAAACACAACTGCAGAACCCTAATGTGTAATCATTGGCATGTCTGTATGTTCTCATCCTCTCAGCTCTTCAAAGGCAGATCAGTGAGCCCTGTGGGCAAAAATTATTCCATGGCTTTTTCCCAGTTAGTCTTGTAAGGCCCTCATATGTCACATGCCTCGTGTTTATTTTATGTTAAAATTTAGCATTGCACCTCTACAACACGGCGGAACTGAGAGTTTAAACAGGAAGATCAAAAATTCTGTACATATGTTTGTATTTTCACAGGCACTCCCACATCATGAATGCTTAGCAGGTGCTGACTAGCAATTATATGCTGTGATCGACAAGAAATGAAAGGAGACAGCAGGTGCACTGTTGTATTTAGGTGAGCCATTCCGCCACTGAACAAAGCCAGCATAGTTTGTCAAAAAAAGCAAAGCATATAAACAGCGATCCCCGAGTGCAGTGACGCAGTGATTTGCCCCTGACGTGGCGCTTCTTTCCATATTAAAGAGGCAGCATTGTTGTTTATGATTATGGAACTGTTTACTGGCCATGTTTACTATGTCAACCAAAAGACTTGTTCAAAGGGAGCGAGTCTCACTCGGGAATTCTTCATTCATTCATCACGATTACAACCAAAACATGAAGTTGTGAATAAATTTAGGTTAATCATATCCGTTTGCCACCACTTTGTGATATATTTGTCGACTAGAATTTAGAGTAAACAATCTACGTGCTGTTTTTGTGACACCTTTCATGATGAGCTCAGGCATGTGGAGAAAGACAGCTTCGCGACATCAGCTTGGAGTGTTTGTGTGCAGACACTTTCTGCAGTTTGCACCAGCGGATGGTGAAAGTTATTCTTTCCATTTTCATCACTGCAACCCTGAATCACTAGGCAGGCATATATTTATGGGTACTGTGTAGCATTGTGTTCATCGTTTTTAGTACAGCTGAATTGTCCCTTCATTAATTCATATTAATTCTGGAGGGGCAGTTGCTGCAAAAACAAAGATAACCTGAGTAAATATAAAATGCAATTTTTTAAATGATGACTTCACTTATTAAGGACCTACCTACCTGACCCTGTGTGAAAAAGTAATTCGTCCCTAAATTTAATAACTGGTTGTAGCAACCTTGGCAGCAGAAGTTGCCATCAAGCACTTGTGATAGCTGGCAATGAGGCCACTCTTCTTTGGAGAATTTTTTTTAATTCAGCCCCGTTGTACGGTTTTTAAGCATGAACGGCTGTTTAAGGTCACACTAAAGCCATGGTTCCCAAACCTTTTTTTGCTAGGCCCCCCTTTGTTTAATATGGAGACCCGCAAGGGACATGGGAGATAAAAAAAAATTAAGATGAACTTTTGTGAGATCTTGCAAAGAAAAGTAATTCTGTCGGGGAGACCTACCTTGGCACTTGTGCAGGTGAAGCCAAAGGCTACACCTTCATCATATTTTCTAGTATTTTGCTTGGAAGGAAGTTGGTTTGGAAAAATATTTGCTTCATCTTCTGCTTTGCATTTGTGTGGGAGCCCTGTCTGTTATGCTAGCAGTGTCCAAGCGTTCTTTTTTTTTTAAATTCATATCGCGCCCCCCCTTTGGGGCGGGCCCCCCACTTTGGGAATCTCTGCACTAAAGCATCTAAGTCTCATTTAAGTCCAGACTTTGACTCGGCCTCTCAAACAGCTTTATTTAGTTTTTTTTAGCCACTGAGAGGTGGACTGGTGTGTTTCACATTATTGTCCCGTTGCACAGCTCAAATACAGATGAGCTTCAGGGTCGGACGTACTGAATGCAGAATTTATGGTCCCATCGATTTCTGGAGTTCGTCCACGTCCTAAATCAGCAAAGCAGTCAGACACTATCGCACTACCACTGCCATGTTTGACTGTTGGTATGATGTTCTTTTTTTAAAATGCTGTGCGCAGTTTTACACCAGATGTAACGAGACTCAAACCTTCCAAAAAGTTTAGCTTCTGTCTCGACAGTCCAAAGAATATTTTGCCACAAGTCTCGTGGTTCAAATATAAGATGATCCTTTGTGTTCGTTTTGGGCAACAGTAGTTTTCTCTTTGAAACCGGTGGATGCCATTTTTGTCCAGTCTTTTTCTTATTGTTGAATCATGAACCTTAACTTGGAAAAGTAACACAAGTTCTTTACATTTTGTTCAGGGTTCTTCTGTGACCTCCTGGTTGAGTCGTCAGTGTGTTCTTGGAGTAATTGTGGCCGACCATTCATGGAAAGATTCACCACTGCGTTTTCACCATTTGTGGATAATGGCTCTCACCATAGTTCACTCCAAAGCTTAGAAATTGCTTTGTAACCCTTTCCAGACTGATACAGGGAGTGCAGAATTATTAGGCAAGTTGTATTTTTGAGGAATAATTTTATTATTGAACAACAACCATGTTCTCAATGAACCCACAAAACTCATTAATATCAAAGCTGAATGTTTTTGGAAGTAGTTTTTAGTTTGTTTTTAGTTTTAGCTATTTTAGGGGGATATCTGTGTGTGCAGGTGACTATTACTGTGCATAATTATTAGGCAACTTAACAAAAAACAAATATATACCCATTTCAATCATTTATTTTTACCAGTGAAACCAATATAACATCTCCACATTCACAAATATACATTTCTGACATTCAAAAACAAAACAAAAACAAATCAGCGACCGATATAGCCACCTGTCTTTGCAAGGACACTCAAAAGCCTGCCATCCATGGATTCTGTCAGTGTTTTGATCTGTTCACCATCAACATTGCGTGCAGCAGCAACCACAGCCTCCCAGACACTGTTCAGAGAGGTGTACTGTTTTCCCTCCTTGTAAATCTCACATTTGATGATGGACCACAGGTTCTCAATGGGGTTCAGATCAGGTGAACAAGGAGGCCATGTCATTAGTTTTTCTTCTTTTATACCCTTTCTTGCCAGCCACGCTGTGGAGTACTTGGACGCGTGTGATGGAGCATTGTCCTGCATGAAAATCATGTTTTTCTTGAAGGATGCAGACTTCTTCCTGTACCACTGCTTGAAGAAGGTGTCTTCCAGAAACTGGCAGTAGGACTGGGAGTTGAGCTTGACTCCATCCTCAACCCGAAAAGGCCCCACAAGCTCATCTTTGATGATACCAGCCCATCTGTTCAAATCTGCATATTCACTGTGAATCCACTGTTTGTTCATTTTATCTTGTGCTTTTATTTTATTGTTCTTATTCTGCCATTGTTTTACTAAGTGTTTTATCCTATTGTAAAGTGTCCTTGGGTGACTTGAAAGGCGCTCATAAATAAAATTTATTATTATTATTATTATTATTATTATTATTATTATTATTATTATTAAACCAGTACTCCACCTCCACCTTGCTGGCGTCTGAGTCGGACTGGAGCTCTCTGCCCTTTACCAATCCAGCCACGGGCCCATCCATCTGGCCCATCAAGACTCACTCTCATTTCATCAGTCCATAAAACCTTAGAAAAATCAGTCTTGAGATATTTCTTGGCCCAGTCTTGACGTTTCAGCTTGTGTGTCTTGTTCAGTGGTGGTCGTCTTTCAGCCTTTCTTACCTTGGCCATGTCTCTGAGTATTGCACACCTTGTTCTTTTGGGCACTCCAGTGATGTTGCAGCTCTGAAATATGGCCAAACTGGTGGCAAGTGGCATCTTGGCAGCTGCACGCTTGACTTTTCTCAGTTCATGGGCAGTTATTTTGCGCCTTGGTTTTTCCACACGCTTCTTGCGACCCTGTTGACTATTTTGAATGAAACGCTTGATTGTTCGATGATCACGCTTCAGAAGCTTTGCAATTTTGAGACTGCTGCATCCCTCTGCAAGATATCTCACTATTTTTGACTTTTCTGAGCCTGTCAAGTCCTTCTTTTGACCCATTTTGCCAAAGGAAAGGAAGTTGCCTAATAATTATGCACACCTGATATAGGGTGTTGATGTCATTAGACCACACCCCTTCTCATTAAAGAGTTGCGCATCACCTAATATGCTTAATTGGTAGTAGGCTTTCGAGCCTATACAGCTTGGAGTAAGACAACATGCATGGAGAGGATGATGTGGACAAAATACTCATTTGCCTAATAATTCTGCACTCCCTGTAGATGTCAATAACTTTGTTTCTTGGCTGTTTCTTTAGATCGTAACATGTTGTGTTGCTTATTGAGGTCTTTCATTCAGCCGTTGTGGAAGTAATCAAGCCTGGGTATAACTAGTAAAATTGACCCCAGCTTTCCAAAATATGTAGTTAATCAGTCAATTTATGATTTAACAAGGGCTACAACAATATGTAAAGAATCTCCGCTTTACTTGTTTATTATAAACTATTCAGCACCCTAATCTGTGTTAATAAACTCATCTTTACTTCACAAAATAAAACCTACATCTCATTCTTAGTTGGGACAGTGATATTGTTTTAATCCCTATAGAGTAGGAGTAGGTCACACATGAATAGAAGGGATGAATGGCCTGAAGGGATCATTTCCGTACATTTGACTTGACACTCCTCCCACCAACTCCAGAGCAGTCATGCACAGCCCAGTGAGCTGTCCTTTTTTTTCACTTGGGCCAGTCTGGCTTATGTGGTGTGGTGTGAAAAAGTCCAATATGTTCCACCAATTAAACCAGAGTGTGATTCAAGGGGCAGTGAATGAATAAGAAGAGAAATCATTACGAACAAGTCCCATTTTAACATAGATTTTTTTTCAGTAATTTAACTAACCCAGCTGAATCTTATTTGTGCTGCTACCTATAAAGGCTTAAAAATGTCACAGTATCACATGTAAAGAAACAGGGAAAAATCTAAATGTGTGCTTTCCTGAACTCACACATTAAACTGTGAACGCAGTGTAGAAGGGAACAGTGTCATGTTTTGTCATTTATTAGTTCAGTGTCCTAAAATTATTAATTTGTGGTTTGTTTGTTTGTTTGTTTGTTTGTTTGTTTGTTTGTTTGTTTGTTTGTTTGTTTGTTTGTTTGTTTGTTTGTTTGTTTGTTTGTTTGTTTTAATGAAACCAGAGAACACATACTGTGTGTATTATACCAGATCTTAAACGTACCGGTTGAGCATTTAGCTT
The DNA here is from genome assembly GCF_051167445.1 of Perissodus microlepis. Taxonomy (NCBI): domain Eukaryota; kingdom Metazoa; phylum Chordata; class Actinopteri; order Cichliformes; family Cichlidae; genus Perissodus; species Perissodus microlepis. Next base: position 23,810,545 of record NC_140461.1, read on the forward strand.
GATGTCTGGAAAAAATGCCCTTCTTGTTTAAAATAACAAAAATGAAAAGGATTCAGTTTAATCTACCAGTGAAAAAATAAACTTACGCCCAAATCCATTTTTAAAGTTATTAAAAGTTATTAATAATTGTGCTAATTATTACTACAACTCTTTATTTTTTGCTTCTCAACATTCTCAGCTTCTCATCATAGTGGCTGATTTTCACAAATTCATGCACGACCGCTGTGTGTACCGAGGGACTCTGCAGGTAGTTTGCTGGAGTCTTTCCAAATCCCACAGAGTGACAAAAAAGGGAGAGTTTTCTGCTAGAAAATCACCAAGCAAGCTGCCTGAAGCAAAGTTGGCACCATGCAGCAAGCAATAAATAACCATGCCAATACAGCCCACTGTGTCTATCAATGGATAGATGGATGAATAGTAGTACAAATCAATTGTTCATTTGTTAGAAAAATTATATATTTTTTTTTATTTACTAAAACTAAGGCCAAATTACAGAAGATCCCTATCAGATAATTGCAGTAGCAAAAAAAAACCTTTATAAAACAATTTATGAAGAAAAATTTGTGTTTGTCATTGCCAGAAATCTCAGGATATCAAAAAGAGTAAAGCAGAAACAGAAATGACTGCAAATCTCTTTGTGTTTCTACTTTTGGGACCTTTGCATTCAAAGGCATTTTGAAGTTACCCGGGGAGGTGTTCCCTGCCAAAACATTTGGATGTAAATCACATATTTCTACAACTTTGTTTAAACATTTGTTCATAATGTGAATCTGGTGGTCAGTAGACGGGAAAATGTCCCCACAAATGAAATCTGAATAACATAAAAGTCAACATTGTCTTTGTTGTCTCGAAGCCTTGAAATTGCATTTCCAGAAAGAAATCACTTACTGAACCATTTTCAATAAAAGGATTTTTCTTTTCTTTTCTTTTCTTTTCTTTTCTTTTCTTTTCTTTTCTTTTCTTTTCTTTTCTTTTCTTTTCTTTTCTTTTCTTTGCTGCACAGTCTTGGTGACCCTACCCTGTGTCGCAGTGGTATGTTTGATGGTGTGGTGATACTAATTGTACTTTTCAAATTATAGGAGGTAAACAGCTCAGTGCAAATTCATATCATTCACATAACCATAAACAGTGCTAAAACCAAACAATGCCCTGGATGGATGGATGGATGGATGTCACATTATATTACAACTTTCGTACCAGCTCTACGACCCAGTACCATGGCACTGGATGGATTAGTTGACTATACTAAAGGCCTTTTCTTTACTCTAGGGTGTCTCTTTACAGTCATCTAAATGTGTGATCTAACAGCAGTGATTGTGCTGCCACAATCACACATAGCAGCTCTGTTTGGTAAATGAAAGGCGTTAAACAGACTATTGTAGAATAACTTCCAAAGCCTGTGAGCTATCTTCAAAGAAAAGCCAATGACGGCGAGTTATCTTATCAGTGGCTGCACACATCATCTGGTTTTTAAATACCTAATGTTTTGATTATTTAAGTTGTGCAGCCGTGAATATGTGAAGCCAGTAAGTGTGGCCATCACTATACCCAGTCCTTTTTCCCCCCATTTGCCACAACTTTCACAACTGCATGCTCGTGTATAATCTGCTACAGTATATGGTGATGCAGGCTTAGGATGTACCAAGTAGGGGTACCAGTGAAAACAGAACTAGAAATAGACCCCATATTTAGCTTTAAATGTATGCAGATCACCTACAGACTTTCCTTTTGCCTGTTATAACCATTTTAGGTCCTGTTTCAACACAACCAACTCTGGTCACAGAATGACTTCCATTGATTAGATTCACAAAGTATTTGTGCTTAAACTCTGTATAAGTTGGGAAATGCAGAAGAATTGCAAACAGAATAGGTAGCAAGCTTCCTGTTATCCATCTAAACCTGACTAACTGGGTCTAGGACATGAAGCAAGCCAAAACACTTAGACTGCATGGCAGTGAAGGGTAGTGGTGTCGATGGTATCACTTAGAAACTAAACAAGACAATTAAAACAGTACGTGAACTTTAATATCATTCACGGTTTCAAGATATATATATTTTAAAGTTCTTGTATTTTATATTTTATCAGAAGTCATTTAAGCATGTACAACTAACCCCCTCTTAACAGTTCATATGGTTGACTCATACTCGCAATCCATCAAATATTCATTAAGCTATATGAAAAATAGGCTGCCAGAACTCCACTGAGGATATCATTTAGGTCTTTGAGTCTTTTATGGAATGGGTAACAGAATTGCTGCCAATTTCCCATCTACTCTCACTGAATTCCACCGAGGCATTTTATTTTTTTTTTTTTGCAAAAGCATTAGAGAAGTACTCTGCTAAACATAGGCAGCTGAAGACTTCACAGGACTGAAGCTGGTCCCCTGCAATGACCTCCAGCCAGCTCCTGATGGAAATCTAACCAAGCATCACGCCCAATTTGAGACTACAGAGTAAACAAACAGGAGCGCTTTTCAAAGGCACAGGCACTAACAGAGCGAAGAGGGAGACTATCTGCGTCTGTATTCACTCAGTACGCTTTAAAAGCGAGGGCCTGGCATACAGTAGACAACATAGAACACAGACATGTTTGTTCGAATGGTAAATAATTTCCAGTACAAATTATAAACTGAACGCATACACTATATGGACTTATATAGACGCCTCCCCTTTTCCCATCAAAATCAAAGCTCTAGTTTTACCCATGAAAAGTAACATTTTAGTCATTAAGTTTAGCTTCCTTAAAAGACTCATAATAAATTCAGATTTAACACTCATACTCAATGAATCCCTCATTGTCTGTCAAAATCTGAACTTTGGCGTCTGAGATGCTGCAAATGCCCTTTGAGTACGCTGCCTGCGAGTCTGATTTCTCTTCTTAAACAAGCAAAATGTCAAAGGAAAAAATTACCAATCTGAAATGTTTATTAACAACTTCATAAGTTAAACTGTTCAAGCTAATGAGGCCCTTTTCAGATAGTTATTGAATCAGCAAACAATTACATAGTAATCAGGGCAGAATACATAGTATTTGTAAATAATATTAACATACAATGGTTAAAATATAAAATGTAACATAAAAACAGAAATATTACAAAGTGAAACAATGAAATCACAGATATATTGTGGATTAATGGTTAGCTGTCAGTGATTTTCATCATCAATAGCTCATGTTGTTAAGACTGTTTATGTGCTACATAGACACTCAGCTCTCCCACCTTCAGCACTAGTAACCAGAAACATAATGTCATGTTGATAAATGTCTTTGTTAATCTTTCTCTTTATTTATTTTGTAAAGGTATCTGGTTTTATTTAAATACTAGAGATTTTACAGTTTTTAAAAAAAAAATGTGGAAAACCTATCAACAAAGTTAAAGACAGAGATTGGGATCTTGTTTCTGCAGATCTTCGTCATTCGCAGATAGTCAGATCACTGTGTAGTCCACAGTTTTGTCTGTGCGTGATTATAGGGATATTGTTTATATGCACGCTTCGACCACCTTGAAGCCGCTTGACTCTGTGTATCAACGTGCGTTGCAGTTTAGCACAGGTGATTAATTTCTTACTCACCATTGTATCTTACATGAAAAAGTGGAATGGTCCTCCCTAATGAATAAAAGCAGGCAACCTTGCATGAGGTTTATTTACAAGGCCCTACTGCATAGATTGTCAATGTCAGGTCCCAGGACATTTTAGCATTAGCTGTACTTGAAATGAAAATGAATTACTTTATACTATTTTATATTTTCCTGCCTACAAATGGAGACTACAAAAGATCTACAAAGCTACATTCTCTGATTTCATTGAAGCATTTTAAAAGGTCATATATATTTATCTGCAGCTACTCTTGAATATATGTTTCTTAATTTGTGATCACATATAAGGTCATTTCATTATGTGGTTGTATGTTTTTTGTACACAGGTCTCTCCTGAAAAAGAGCTCTCAATCTCAAACAGAGAAACAGTTTAAATAAAGGATTGAATAATAACAGTGATGTTATATATTAATGTTACACTTTTTCTTTTGAATAGGCTGTGTTGCAGCATGGCAGCTGCACAACTCTACTAGACCTGAGAGCTGTTACAGCTTAATTTGTTAATTGTTAATACCAGGTTAGTGATTTAATCTTTGTTTTTAATAGACCCCTCTCGAAAAAGGTTAGTACTCCCTCTTCTGTACTCATCTGTCTCTGAAATCACTCCTCTTAGTCAAGCGGGTGAGCTTAATATCCTGCCCTGTCAATTGCCACTGAGAGAAGGGGGATTTTATATTTTTTAAATCTCATGATAGCCACTCTGAAATGCTGGCCTGAAGGCAGGAGCTAAACACATTCCACAATGGCTGGTCAGGACAGTCTTGAATGGTATTGGCTTTCCTCAGTGCCTCTGTGCTGCACTGTAATTGCAAGAGCTGTAGCTGACTTACCCCAACGATCTTATTTGTCAATTTTACAAGACCCCTAAGCTTTTCTTTAGTGAACAAGGTGAAGTTTCCACACAAGGCTAAAATGCATAACATTAAAACCGATATTATGCAGTTCAATCTCAGGAAAAGTTCCTTAGAGCAGTCACTGGGGGATAAAGAGCTCAGTTTTGACTCTTGGGTAACGGTTTTATATTCTGTCTTTTACCAACAATCAGTGACTATTGATTTGGTTTAACAACAATAACAACTTTCTGACCATTAGAAAGTAATTTCAGTTGCCTAAACATAATCACGCCTGAACCACAGGGGTGTCCGATTAGCACGCACTCAAAAATCATGCTGACAAATGACCTGCTTTGCCATTTAGACACAAGAGCCTCTTGCCCTGATTTTTTTGGAGTGCTCAGTAGTTTGAAACTACTGAGCTGTTTTGAAACTGCATTTGCAAACTTGCACTGCAACAACAAAACATCAGCAGTGATGGGAGAGCGGCAGACAATGTACCGATGCAGTGATGTTTTATTACAGTTTCCTTACTGTTAACAGATTCCACACAAGACCCAAAAAACAACAGCATACTCAAATGACAAGTATTGTCTCTGCAGACTTCCATTGTCGTTGTGTCACCGACTGATACGTTGCTCAGTTATGATAAACTTGGGCATTGTGTGTAATTTTGAGAGGAGCCCACACACTGCAGCTGGCTACTGTAAACATGTTTGCATCATATCTGTTAGCTGATGTTAAACGATAAGTTAATAACACGGCTTTTTCAAAAAGCACAGTTTTTTTAACCTGAAGCTGTGGAGCCATATTCACTAAATAATTTGTTGTCAGCAGAAGCAGTTTTCGATGTTGTTTAAGCATTTTATATTGCATACAGTCATTTAGACCTGATTTAAGTGGCCATGCAAGAGGATGGAAGTTCTGCTTTTTGGCAGCGTCGTTGCAGGCTTCGCCCCCTCAGGCTTCAGACCTAGAGGCTACTTATCACTCCGTGCCAGAACTCTGGTTATAATCACATCTATTTAATGACTTACACATTTGATTCAAACATTACTGAAGACTCAGTGGAGCCAGAACAGTGTTTCTTCTGCCCTTTGGGCTAAATAGGCTTTTCCTGATTTGTTCACATCCCTGCAAATGTCACTGCACAGAGATAGACGTCTCCTTGATATCTCTACCCTTCCATTTAACCAGTGCTATACCCACAGACAAGACTTTTAATTACTTTTTGAGAGACAGGACAGTCTATTATCAAACACATTATTTTCACCTCAGACATCTCCCAGCCCGACTCAATCAATAGTACCATTCTTCTGTATGAACATATTAATATCACAGTCTTATAATGAAAATGAAAAGTGTCAGGTTCGGTGGGTAATCTGTTTTAGGTATCGATTCGTGCCGAGAGTCGTCCAAGGTCACGGCCCCTGCTTTATGTATGTATGTATGTATGTGTATATAGGTGTGTGTGCACATAAAAACACACACATACACTCGCACATGCCTACCAGTGGGTATATTTAGCTCTTTAAGCAACGCTCTCCAGCTTCTTAAATTGTTGATCTATTTGCCCTCGCCTTTTCTCGCAGTTAACTCCTCTCCCCTTACCTTTTCTTCTTCATGACTCAGCCTCTCTGGTGTGCTCTTCCTATATTCAGTTATGTCACTGAGCATTTGCAAATCAACCTAATGATTCATTTCTTACAGCAGCAGAATATTGTTAGAGCTTGGCATCTAGGCTCATCACTCTGCACAAATAGTCTATGTATAAAATTGGGCTGATGAGCAAATATTGCCCAGAGCCTACAGGTGGTAGAGGGTCCAAAACAACAGGCAGCAGATGCAGGGCACGAGCACCAATGACATGTCAGAAAGAGAGATGGGGACATTTTTATGCCTTTGTAAAACACTGAAATGGGAAATTGGGTGTTTTTGGTGTGTTGTGAGAAGGATCTATGGTTTTGCCCCTGTTATTTATATTTACAGAGTGTCACCACCTTCTTTTAAAAAGGAAAAATTGGAATATAGTGCTGTCAAAAGATAATTAAGCTTCTGGGAACTCTACACCGACCTGTGGTACAGGCATTATTCTCACCTATGCAGGTGTCCAAGCTCTGCAGCAAACCTGGATAAGATAAAGGTGCTGTCTCAAAAGCTAAGAAATTATTTAACTAAACCATTTTTTTTTGAAGATTGCTCAAATTCCAAGATACAGTTTTGGCAGCATGATACTAAAGTCACTGTACAGCAGGAAACCTCCCTGGATAAACACAACTGCCAAAGACTTAATGAAAGCAAGAACAAAGAATCTGCAGAGTATAAGAAGAACACTAAACAAGCAAGGACTTTGTCAAGGAAATATTACATAGCTATATTTTTCAGCTGGAAGGTTTCATTGGGGTTTTGAAATAAAATACAAACACAGACACTTAAGTAACACAAGCCATGACACCGATGATTTATAGGTGTGTTGCTGGAAAAGAGAGCAGGCTACAAAATTCACACGGGAAATCAAAACTGTGAACATCTACCAGATGTAGCAGAGTATCTGTCTTCACAGCGAAACATGCAAGAATCAAAACGCTGCTAAAGTGCCTTAAGACTCGTTGCTTTGTTTGCAAGCAGGGACTTCATGACGGCACTTTTGCTGCACACTTTTACCGAGTAAACCAAAACACAAGCTGACTTAAATGTGGACGAAAGTAACAGATCAGCCTGTAGATTGAAGGATTCTGTTAACAGAGTGATGAGACTAAAGTGGAACTGTTTGGATTCATGAATCAAGATGTCATGTTGTTTAAAAAGAGACAATCCACTGAAGAAGAATGTGTTGGCTTAGGTCCCGAGATGATTGGTAATCATTTCATTAATCATTCCTGGTGCATCATTCAGTAGCCAAGAGATGTTATTCACTGAAAATATTCTGACACATTTAAAGAAAAGAAGATGCAGCAATTAAATTAAGACAAGCTGCATGTTTTGGCAGCTGAGGATTTTTGTTTTTGCTTAAAATTCATAATCATACCCTATGTCGTATGATGTTTTTCTGGGGAAAAAAACAGGCACACAGCCTGCCACTGTTTGTGAATATGTGTGGGTTTCGTTTTGTTTTTTTTAATTATATGTTATTTACTTTGCTGTATATGTCATTACTATATTTTCATCCTTTTTTAGTCATAAAACTAGATTAAAGTCGTGGCAGATGGTTGCTCCTCCCTGGTTCTGCTGGAGGCTTCTTCCTGTTAAAAGGGAGTTTTTCCTTTCCACTGTCGCCCAGCGCTTGCTCGTAGGGTCTCATAGGTCTAAACCTTACAATATAAACCACCTTGAACTGACTGTTGTTGTGATTTGGCGCTATGTAAATAAAATTGAATTGAATTGAATTGAAAACTGAAAAAAAAATCTATAATTAAAAGTCAACCTTTAGATGTTGGTTTGGCAGTGCTGGATTAAACTGTTTTGACTTTTACACCAAGTTTGATTCATATGTGAGAAGTAAAGCTAGTTGGTTATGGTCAGGCATCAAAAAACATCATTGTTTGGGTAAAAATCTTTGCCAGTCTTTTTAAACTTTGTTGTCATAGTTGCCATGATGATGCTTCCCTCCTTCCTCTACAAAAAAAACTTCTGACTTTAATATTTCCTACTGAACTGTATCGCATGTCGCTGAACATGAAAAGGCTGATTCATTTGCAAGTAGTTTTACTTATTTTCTACCTGATGTACTATTTCAACCTACAAAAACAATGGAAATTGCAGATTCCTTTTCGGATTTGTAATTTTTGGTTGTCAAGACAATCTCGAGACAGTTGTTTGCCCTGTTGTTTAAACCAGTGTCGCAGTCGCAGAGCTTAATACTTTGAGGGTTTTGTGCTGAAAGCTGATAATACTCAAATGCAATGTTAACATACTGATACTCACTCATAATGGAGAAGCAATCCATTTGTGTTAAATATTTCTAAACTGACATGTGTCCTCTGTGTTTTGACAGATGCCATGCTGCTGGTGGCAGACAGGCTGCAAGGCCCCTCCAATATTGAAGTAGTTATACAACCAATTGACATCAAGATCTCTGACGCTATCATGACTATGCAGGACAACAGCATGCAAGTGTCAGCCAAGGTACTGTATCCTGAAGAAGCCGTGCTGATTTTGTTGAATTTGTGCTGAAAACAGTGTTCACACACACACAATATCTGACCTGATAAACAGTGTGTACATTTTTAAGTAGTGTAAAACCACAAGTAGCATAAAAAATTGCCTTGTCTAATATCTCATCCAGGAAATAATGAGCATAATAACTGGACTATATTAGCAGTCCTCAACTTCTCATCTCATTGCCCCTTTTTATTTTGTTATTCATATGAATCTGCATGATTCAGCAGAAATATGTCAATCTGTGAAATGTAAATGCAACATATATTTGGAGCCCTGTGACAAGCTTTTACACATAACACAGTCTCCTAAACATCACAATTGTATTCGCATATCTAAAATTTGGGACAGGACATATTAACGTTTTCGCTGCTAATTCTGTCTTTGTCCTCTTTAGACTTCAAATTGCAAATTGGCCTTTGGCACATTTTAAATATGAAGTGGCACAATTAGGATATTATCACACAGTGGATGGTTTTTCACTGCCTTTCTTGTCAAAAGGCAGCTTTTTCACTTCATCATTGTTATTCTGATGGTTTCGTGTGGCCCATCTCCATGCCAGAGTTACAAAAGTCACTGTGAATTAGCCGTCACATTGTCTCCCATATCAAACAGCTGTCAATGTGCAACTTAACCCCTTGTCAATGCGCTTGACGTCTCACTTCTCTGAGGCTGTGCTTGGCTGACAGATTGGTGTCAGATTATAATCTTTCACATTTTTGACCATTTCCCTGAGCTGTGTCTTGTTCTTCGTTTACTGCTCCTCAAACCTGTTGAAAACCATTTTGCTTGTGCGATGTACAAGATATTGGAAGCAAAATCATGGTGAAGAATTGCTAAATATTAGAAAAAAGCAGTCTCTTGTCATGACAGCCGTCTAATACATCAGGGTGCTCCATCACCTACTGAGCCAGGGGCCAGTAAACGTGCCAGGGATGAATGCTAATGAGCTGTGCTGTTTGGAGGTGTTTGGGCCTTAAAAGCAATCTGCTGTTCATATGAACCTCTATGAGCCACACACTGATTAATGCGAGATTCCAGTGGTAAATCTGCACTTCTCAAACCATAAACAACTGAACTTTTGTTTGTTAAGTTTAAGAACTTTCCTTTTAAAAAAGCCAAAGTGCGTGCGGGTTTACATTGTTCCCAGGTAGTTACTTTCTCTGTATCGCTCAGCCATGTAACACTAAATATTACAAAATACTACAATTCTGCATTTTCCTCTCCCAAAAGTTTTCCTATTTGCAGTTCAGAATAAAATAAGCCTTTTACTTTTATCTCTTCTGTACGCTGACAGCTTCATTTCAGTTGTATTTTGTGATAACGTGGATGCAAAACAAGGATGCGACACAGAATCCGGTCAGATGTCAGATTTTCTTAGTTTTATATCTCGCTAGGACGACTGAGTAACAACATATCAAGGGTTAATTCCTTTTCTCCCAACAATATCACACTTCATTTAAAAAGAGACTCATCACTGATAGACAGTATTGGTTCCAGGACGGCTCTCTACAGTTTGGCTGTCTCAAATCACAGAGCAGAAATGGTGCTGAGAGCAAATTGACAGAGGGAGAAATATCAGTGGTAGAGCAAAGTACAAGTTTTGTGGGATCAAAATGGACGTGTAATCTACAAAGTAACAGACTCAGCCCTGGCTCGGTGCAGTTTTGTGCATCCTCTGAATGCTGACAACTAAATTATTTATCACAGCAAAGTTCGCTGTCATTATTATGGGGAAATATTGCATTATTATTACAAAACTTGGCAGTTTGTCCACTTTTCCCTGGCGTCTGCCTTTTCTCTGCGGTAACTTTGTGTACCTCTCTTCTGTTTTTAGGTCTTTCAAGGGTGTGGCCAACCAAAGCCATCAGGAATAGGCAGGTCTGTGCGGGGCATCTCAGATGTGTTCAGTGGGCGTTTCAGGCCCTACACTCCTGAGGAGAGGCCAACCACTGCAGCTGGAACAAGCCTGGATAGACTGGTATGCACCGAGACTAGATAATTTCGCCAGTACTGTAAACCTGGATTGAAAAATGCAGTTATAAAAATTGAATGAAATAATAATTACCTTTGTGATATAAACAGCTCCAGAGATGACTGAAAGATGAAATAATTTATGCGGAAGAACTGATCCATTCCTAAAGGAAACCTCGAATACAGAGCCTTGACTTTAAAGCCTAACTCATGCGGTGCTAATGCATGATGATTTCCAGTAAAGAAGTCAGGATTCTGCCAACAAAGGATGCAGAACACACTTCCTTTCTCACATTTTTCAAAAGCTCAACTGATTTCCACTGTACAGAAGTGGAGTGTTTTTGAAATTTTATTGGCAGAGGCAGACTCGGTGGTGGCATGCTGAGTTTAAGGTCAACTTACTGGGGCTCATGTCAAAAGGCCAGAAAAAATAGAGGCTTGTTCATATAGTCCATATAGCCCCCAGGTGCTGTGTGACTTCCACTGCTGCTGTACTCAGACTTAAAATATTTCTGTTCTTTCACTCGCTGCTGATGGTTACAGAGAAAAAGCACAACAGCACACGCTTTTTCAACACAAGCTGGACATGTTGTTTAATACATATTCCTCGTGAGCATGAGAGAAGGGTAAAGCCCAAGCCTTATCCCAAAATGTGCAAAATGTTGAGTGAACAACAGCGTACAAAAGATTCAACATCCACCCACCAAACGTCAGAATGATGAAAAAATGCTAAGACATTAATTGAGGCTACAAAAAAGGTCTGCGGAGCCCCCTGATGCTACTGAGGCACATTGTGTAGGAGGCTGTCACCGTCAAGCTTCGCTATAGAGCTGCGCAGAAGCCCATAAGTTGATACGATGTTAAACCGGGCCTCACAGCCCACGACTCCTCATCTTTTCCCCTGTTGCTACAAAATATGTGCTGCTGTCATGTAGCAGCAAAAGCGATGCACCTGATATTAACTAAGCTGTGTGTGTTTCATGTCAAGCTGACTTATTCTTATGGATATGAAACACACTTGTATGAGTAGGCATGCCTAACATAAAGCACTGTGGTCATAAAGAGATAGACATGCTAAGGAACAATCCTCCTTCATGTTGTTTACACCAAATTCTGGCCCTGCCGTCTGAACGTCTCAGCAGAAATGGAGACTCATCAGACCAGGTGGCATTTTTCCAGTTTTCTGTGGCACCAGGTGTGGTTTTCTGCTGCTGTAGGTTTGATGTGTTGTGCATTCAGAGACACTCTTCTCCATACGTTGGCTGTAACGAGTATTTATTCGAGTTGCTGTTGCCTTCCTATCAACTTGAAGCAGTCTAGCCACTCTACTCTGACCTCTGGCATCAACAAGGCATAGAACTGCCTCTCACTGGATATTTTCTCTTTTTTGACTGTTCTCTGTAAACTATAGAGCAGATAGTTCTGGGGGGGGATCCCAGGAGATCAGCAGTTTCTGAAATACTCAGACTAGCCTGTCTGGCACCAGCAACCATGCCACGTTCAAAACACATTTCTTCCCAATTCTGATGCTCAGTTGGACTCATCTTGACCTGTATGCTGTATGTCCCTAAATGCATTGCATTGTTGCTTTGTGACTTTCTGATTAGATAGTTGTATTAAAGAAGCAGTTGAAAAGGTGTACCTAATGAGTGGATATATTTTATTGTTTTTTACTCATAAAAGTCTGAAATTGTTACTATTCCTGCTGTTTAACATAATATGGCCTTCTACCAAATCTTTAATGAATATGTTATGTTTCTCGACAGTTACTGCTTTAAGTAAATTCAGTTAAAAGACAATTGTGAAGTAATACTAACAGAATATTAGCTGAAGTGTGCACTCACACAGGCTAGAAAATAGCTCCTTATGCTGTAAATTTTTCCTCTGGCCAATCCATTTAGACAATGTTTTTTTTATGTAATCCTCACTCCAACTAGTAAATCCGTTTATTAAACACAGTATTGTCTTTTAAAATAAAAGGTACATTTTATAGTCTTCAACTGTGCAAGTTGTTCCATGGGATTAAAATGGAAAAAAGGAAGGAGCAGAGACGTGATTACAGGCAGCAGAGAGTCTCCATAAGTAGTCTTTACTCCAAAAATAGCTGTAATTGTTAGGAATACCACAGTGACTGTATAAAAGATGTCCAGAACCTTTAAAGTGTTATTCTTGAACACTCCGTATCTTTACACTCAGGCCTCATTTGAAAATTAGAACCAAATCCACTTTTTTCTGATTCATAACATGCACATTAAAATGTGTGGGAAAAATCTAAAAGGCAAAAGCGCATTTAGAGAAAACCCACTGGTTTCACTATCTTTAATAATGTATGCTTACATGCACTCCAGCCTGCTGCTTGCAAAAGATTTGAAAAGTTGTTCCAAGAAGTGGGAACTGGGTAGCTCAGGAAAACATATCTAACCCGTTCTTCAATGTACTTGCATCTCACTGTGTAAATTTATTAGGTGTGTTATGTGTAATACTTACAGTACAAATACATGTGAAACACTGAAGTATTAAAAAGTTGGCGTATTTTGCTAAACTGATTGCATTGCATTGCTTGAAACAACCACTGTCATTAGACCACTTCAGCCTGCGTTCCCACATTAGGCTGCTGTTTGCATGCAGGTGGTGATCTGTGCATTGATCAGACTTGATAGCAGCTGATTTCACACTGGAAAATGTATTGTGAATAAAATGGTTTGAGGTACTCAATCTCATAGGCTGGTGAATAGAATATTTTAGCAGCACCATTTATCATTTAACTTTTTGCTTCACTAACTAGTCATTATCTTGGCCCAATTCTCTCTCTCAGTCTCTCTATTTCTCTGATGTCCAATTAAATCTCTTTCTTCTTCATTTCTCTGCTGCTCTCAGAGGGCTGTCTGGAGGACAATGCAACACAGTGTAAGCTTTCCATTCCTCCTCTTACATTCACAATGTCATGTGTCTCGTGGTGTTTTAATCAACCTGCCAATAGTGCTTCACTTTGCCACATTATTTAGAACTGATATTGGTTGCTTGTTTGTGGCATGTCTGCTTTATTTTTACTTAGTATTTTTGTTTCTTGGTAACTTGGTAACTACACTGAAACTATGAACAGCTGAAACCAATATTTACAATTGTGTTTTTCTGCCTCACATTTGGTCTAACATGGGTTATATTGGCAGAAAGATGGTTCAGCTGTCAGAACTTGCCCTACAGCGTTGGATGGCTTTCTCTTTGTGTTTCTACTGCTGCTCTGCTTGATCTGAGGCTTTAAATTATTTGTTTGTATTGTAGGTTTTATTCACATTAACCCTGTTGCAACCCTTTTATGCATGAGTATTCCCCATTGTTTTTGCTTGTGTTGTGCATGACTTTTTGTATTCCTTGTATAGGTGTAGACAAGCTAAGCAAATTAATTGAGTCTATCATCTAGCACCCAGGAAAATCTGAAAGACTTAAAGAATTGCAAAATTGTTGATATACGCAGCTACAGCTACTGTATAGTACTTAACCTAGCTGCTGTAGCAAACAGTGACTCAGTCTGTTACATAAGTTCAAGTTTAATATTCTTTGTGTTTTTTTAGCACTTACATATAGAAGTTAAATATGCATGTATTAGGTATGTCTTTTAGCACCCTTTGGTAACAAAATTCTGGAAAGGTAACAATACTTGATTTTTTTTTCAGTACAGAAGGCAGCATTAGTGCCGCGTAGAGTTGTCAAAAAACTGATCCTTGGATACTAATTGATGCTAAATATTACTATTGGATCAGATACTCATTTGCAATATTAACAGTGCCATCTTTACAGAGCCCCTCATAACGCTAGCAGCTAAACACCTGAATAGAACAAGCTTGGCGAAGCTTAAAGGCTGACATTTCAGTCTTTATCAAGAATTTTGAGACAATGTTGAAGTATTTGAGTTATTTTGAATGCTTACCTGTCTGACACACACATTGCAGTTAGTCGATGGAAATATCACCCACATTATCCTTCCCCTCCAGTTATTGTTGAGGTAGCAGCTAGCGGCTATGGCTAATAATAACATAACAACATTAATCTTGGAGCTCGGCAGTAAATGTTATCAGTTCTACTGGTCTGTAATATTAATATTCACATAACGGGATAATGTAGTTATTTGTCTATAGAAAGTGATATATTTCCCTTAAAGTCCTGATTTACTAATAATGCAGACTGAAGGTGAGAGCAGTCTACCAGCATCTAGACAGAAACAGTGTAAAGTTCCTTGATAACCTCATTTAATTAGCAATGAAATATAGTGCCAAGAACCACAGGAAATATGCATTCTTTAAAATATGCCTGTTAATTTTATCATTTTTTTCCTCGATTGTGAAAAATGGTTTGGAGTAGCAAGTATTTTTCTGGGGATCGGTACTGAGTTTGAAATTCTAGTATCATGACAACCCTAGAGTGCACACTGTACTGCATGAAAGGCATTGATTGTAATGAATTAATTATTTATCCCTTGGCTGTCACAGGGTGACAGGCGGCGTGCACTCCCGACAGGTCTCTGTTCTATCGCAGGGCTAACACAAAGAGACAGACAACTATTCACACTCACATTTACACCTGTGGCCAATTTAGAATCACTAATTAACTAACAAGCATGCCTTTGGACTGTAGGAGAAAACCAGAGTAATCAGAAAGAATATGTAAACTCTTTCTAAATAATTGTGATGGTAATGTCTTCCAAAAGTCTTCAAACTCTTGAAGTCTTCAAACCTTCAGCATTTGAAGGTCTTTGTGCTTTCGATTGGAAGGTGAAATGTCTGAGTCCTTTTTTCGCTTCTCTCTCACACTCTGGATGTGATTACGGTCTGATTTGTAAAAGCAGCTGCTGATTACATAATCAGTGTCTGGGACTGACTTCAGCACACATTCAAGTCAAGGAATGGTCAAAAGGTGCAGTTTAGTGGTGCAGTCTTTCTTCAATTGTCTGTGGTATTTGAAGTAAAAGCTGTGAGCTTTACAAACTCAGACCAAAACACTAAAGAACTAAAATATTGACGTTAAGGCCCAAGGCATTATAAATGCTGAATTAGTGCTACGATATATATTGAGTACTGCACTATCTCATCTGCCTCGCTCTGAATGATTTTAAGCTGAAAGCCTAACTCGGTGGTTCAGACTGTCAAAGTCCTAACAGCTGAGCACACATCTGTCCTGGCTTACATATACAAATACAGCTACTGGTAAAAACACTGCCTTTTTGAGCTGATGGCTAGCGTGTTCTTTTTTTTTTTTCTTTGAAGCTTAATTGGGGTTTAACTGAATCCTTAATTACTAATAATGCATGATATATATGAATGGTGTGGCCATAGAGTGCTTTCTGTGAAATCTGTCTTCCTGTATGACTCATTCATTACTGGAACTGAATGAACTCTTTGTAATTCAAAGAAGGTCTCCTCTCACACTGAACAAGGGCAGCTTCACCGTCTTGCTTATATATATTGGGTCCTCTGCCTGAGAGCTTGAGGGACCTTGGATGAGCTCAGATGTTGTTCCTGGGATCTGCTGGAGCCACTCGCCTAGCTTGGAGGTCACTTTACTGAGTGCTCCGAATACCACTAGGACCACTGTTCTTCCTGATGTTGCTGTCATTCATTATCGCTACATCTATCACTATGGCCGTCTTCCTCTGCTTGTCTACTACTATGTCCAGTTGGTTAGCCATCACCAGTTTGTCCATCTGTATCTGGAAGTCTCACAGGATCCTGTAAACTATGCTGGCCACTTGGTTATGGCGTTCCATGTATGCCCTGCCTGCTAGCATCTTGCACCATGCTGTTATGTGCTGGATTGTCTCAGGGGCATCTTTACACAGCCTGCACCTGGGGTCTTGCCTGGTGTGATAGACCCCAGGACCACCGTGCAAGGGCCTGTCCTTCCATGACGGTTCTTCCTCTCGCTCCTCGTCTTTCTTGGGTTTCTGCTGCGTTAGGTATTCACTAAACACATGGTCAGTTGACCCTATCTTCCTGATGTACTCGTGGATGTCCGTTGTCTAATCCTGGACTGTGGTACTGACACTCACTAGACCTCGGCTTCCTTCCGCTTAGCATACAGTCTCAGGGTGCTGGATTTGGTTGAAACCTTCATGCATTGTAAGGAGTTTCCTCTTCTTGATGTCAGTGGCTTCTGTCTTCTTCTTTGGCAAGCGTGTTATCCAAGCAGGATACCTGACCACCGGCAGGGTGAAGGTGTTGATAGCCTGGATGTTGTTCTTGCCATTCAGCCAACTCCTCTTCATTTAGTGTTGCGCTAAAGCCTTTTGTTCAGTATACACAGCAGTATTTGAGCATATCATCAACCATGTGTTCCATGTTCAGATTCAAGAGGATGCTGATGGTGTGTTCCTTGCATATGTAGTATTTCTATTCTGTTTTTATTTTGACAGATGTCTGATAGCACAATTCTGACAGAAATTACTTTGTTCTCTGTCTGCTTAGCATTGCTGACCCGGCATTAATGTCGGTGCCTCCATTCTACAAATGCTCACCGAAAAAAATAAATAAATATAAAACAATGATGGATGTTAGATGATTCAGTTGTTGATTTATTCGACTAAATTCTAACTATTTTGAGTCTCCCTAATGGGTTGTTTATTGTTGTGCACTGTTGAAATGGGGATGCAGTTGAAAAGAAAGTAAATCAGTCATTAGCAGTGGCCAGGCCTTTCTCCATGCTCCATTTCACATTCTTTTAGCAGAGTGCCAGGGCCAGGAAACGATCTGGCAAATGGCATTTTTCTCAGGAAGGAAAAAGTGTTAAATAAATGATCACTGTTTTATTTCTTAATCAATCACGGTAATCCAGTGCTGAAAGGCATCAACCTATATGTACTTTATTGTGCAACTGTTACATGGCCACAGTATACTGAAAGAATGGAGGGATTTATAGAGATTTAGCTGAACACACTGTCAATTTGAATGCATGAAAAGAGTCGATCTGAGCATCCCTCAGCTTCTGAATGGCAGCCGGCATCACTATTCCCACATGAAAGTTTCTTTCTGCCAGAATAATCAGTCATATAGAAATCACTCCGCCCAGTGCAATTGTAGACACAACTGCCAATTATGACCGATGGTAGCAGAGCCAAATTGGGTAAATCCATGAGTCATGCCATAAAATGGATCGAGTTACAGCCCTAATGAAATTCTGGCATGTAATGCAGATCTGTTCTCTACAGTTTTTCTCTTTAATAGCCTGTGCAGATCAGCAGGCAAAAAAGAACAAGTGTTAAGACCAGTTAATCTCACTGGCATGCTAATTCGGAAAACTGGGCATGCTGAGCTAATGTTTTAGAAGCAGTAACAACCAAAGGGCTTGAGTGCTTTTGGGGTTTCTAAACTCTATTTTAGATTATGCTGACAGAAATCTGGGGAAAAGAATCTCAGCAGTCTTGACTCAGTTTCTTTTTTTAAATAGAACAGAAAGCGCTATAGTTTAGCCACTTAAGAGCGTGTGATTCTCTCTATACGTGTGTTTAAAGGGAGACATTATGTATCCATGTCTGTAGTCTGCAGGGTGATATCATGAGTTAATTTGAGTTCACTTAATGCATTTTTTCATACAGATGGTCACACATGTTATTAACTCAAAGGATCTGAGAGATAAAAAGTAAAATCCACTGATAATTCATCTCTATTTTGTACATGGGGTGAAACCACACAAGTGCAGAAGATTTTCTGTCTTAGTGGGTCTGTTTTCACGTACAGAAAGCACTCCTCAGTTTAAATTAAACTAAAGACTGAGATGGAAAACTTTTAGCCAGTCCAGCACCTCACCAGGCCTACTTTAAATCTTCATATAATACTTATTATTAACAAAGAATTTAAAATAATGGGATGGTATGAACTGGTTGTCTCAGGACTACCCTCTATGGCTATATAGAGGGCAATGAATTTAACTGTCCAGAGGTAATTCTGTCTGTCAAAAGTGATGAAAATCTGACAGTGACTGATGTGTAATCAGCCATGCTCGCTGAACAGAAACCTGTTTCACAAAATGAATTAGAATTAATGAACATGGACAGACACAACAGATCAATGTGGCCACCTTCTAACTCCTTTGTGTTTAAAGTCAGCTTCATTACTTTGTTTTCCATTGCACCAGTTCCTTTGCTTCAACACGCTTAATTTGGTATAGCTTTCTCTTTCATTTAAAGTATCCTTTAAGTTTTACGTCTTGCTTCATTCTTATGCTAAGCCCAATTGAGCAATTGCCCAAGGATGTCTGCATTCTTCACATTAAGCAGTCTTTTTTTCCAATACTTTTTCACTTTGCCAACTTAGCAGAGCGCACACTAAATGATGCATCACTGATCGTGTATTAAGCGGTGAAATATTTTCTTCCACTGTGGTGGTTTTGCGCTTTTTAATGTTCCCATTTTCACAAAAACACACAAATATAATATTGAAAGAACGACTAGCTCGCAGGACTCTCTGTCAGTGCGCTTGTTCTGCCGCCGAAGGAGGAAAGAACGAAGCTAGACACCTATTGTGGTGGACAGCTGGTTGGGAAATGTGCACAGTATGGTGCGTGCTGCAGGGAGATACTCCAGTAAATTACAAAACCATGGTGATGTTTTGTTGTTTGCTGGTTTCCAGCTACTCTGCCTGGGTTATTTGCAAGCTCTTCTGGGCTTTCTCTGCTCTCTGTTCTGGGAGCTCCTTACAAATCTTTCACTGCAGTGCAAGAGCACCGTATGATTTTCTACTGACAAAACCAGCAGAGTTCAAAATTCTTTGACATAGATGGCGCGAAATCTTCTGTCAGATTTCAAGTTTCACCCAAGAACTAGAATGAGATCAGTGACACTCTTTCAAATCCAGACATGAGACATATGTGGACTTTTTTTCCGAGTTCATAAATCTGGCTGAGACAAGCAAAAATTGGTGAAATGTGTGACATTTTCAAAAATATAGTTCTTACAAGAAATGCACAATGAAAAAACAAACAACAACAGATGTGCTTAGTTAACAGGCTGCTTCTACTTCTGGTACTCCTGATTTTTAAAGCAGGGATAACACTATATTAGGTTTCCCACAATTCAACAATGAATGAATCCAGACCCTTTTAACCAATTTTTATTGTTAATCATCCAAATGGCATAATGGCAAACCACCAACAAGCTTCTGGTTCTTTCCTTTGTTTACCCATCACTGTGCACGGCTTTAAAATCCAGGCCTTCTTCCATCACCACTGTGGTTTTGTTTTCTATATTGCTCGTGTGCTGTTATATCAAATGCTTCAATACATTTGATGCTGTATTTTTCATGGTTGAACACATTTTGCTGCTGGCACAAAGTTTATAGCTGACAACAATGTTCTTTGCATTTTTTACTGGAGGGAAATCACGATAAAACCTGTTGTCTCCTTCTCTGCCTCTTTGTCATGCTGTATCCTTCATCTAGCTCACCTCCCATGTGTGCATGCCATCACAAGATTGCATTCCTTGGACAAAAACAAATGTCAGTCTGGCATGCTAGTGTTATTTGGATTAGTTAATGTGATATAGGAACACACAATAATTGATAATACGTGATACTGATGAGACATTGTCCAACTCTTGATATCTCTCCCTTGCATATGATCTAAATGGATATGGACAAACCAGCTTATTCAGCATGCTGCTACATATACATAAAGTATACTGTACACTTTCAGTCTGCTGATTAATTAACTAGTCACTATACTCTGTCGTTTAACAGTGATGGAAAATTTCCTTGTAATCTAACATCTGTCCTCCCATTATTCATGGCCAGTGCCGTCAAAGAAGCGAAATGTCCATGAGGTAAACAGTGATCTATCAGACATCATTTATTCACTATCTCGCCACAGTAATGAAGAAAGCTCAACCTTTCTTGTTTTCATCTTAAGTTTCAGTGTAAATGAGAATTTCCCATCTCGAGCTAAATTTGGGCCCAGACTGCTCAGCTAAACCTGGCTGCTTTACCCTCTGAGCAGTTTGTGTGTATATTCCGCCAGAAAGGCGCAGCATTTATTGGAATCTGCCTCGGCTCTAGCATCTCTTCTCATCATCAGGCTGTTTAGCCCACTACTGTTTCCCTTGACATTGTGTGGTTATCACTCCTGCCTAAAGGTAGAAGGTGTTTACCTTGATTTAGCGCTGCAGAGCCTTGTGAGCTTAACTCATCTACATAGGCTGGCAGGCAAGCTGAAATAAACCAGTGTGGCCAAGAAAATCCTATTTAGAGCATTATTCAAAGCACTGAATCACAAAATGCAGGGCCATTGTGTTTGAAGTAAGCTAACCCAATTGCTGTGAGCATAACAAGGAAGTGACCATTTGTGTTGGTTCTCTTTGGAGATTTCCCGACTTTTTCAAAGCCCATCTTTGCTATGCTTTATATAATTTAAATCCCCCGGTGCAGACGGGTTCAAGCCGCAATACCATTAGCCGGTTCCTGGTGGTGTCCATGTGACCTAGAAACTCCAGGACTTTAAGTGATCCTGCGGGATATCTTTGCATATTTATCAAGGTTACATAACACATTTTTGGTGAAGATTGGTCAATGCACATATTCTTTCCAGCGGTATCTGTTCTTTTTATGTAATGCTTTTTATTGGTGATTGAAGTTTACTCTAAGATGATTAAAATTTTCTTTGCTGAATGTGTTCATAGTGTTTAAGTACTGATACAATGATATTTGTTAATAACTGGTCAGTTAAAGCTAGATGGTGGCTATTTGTGGGTGTGTGTTAAATCTCGCTCTAAATTTGTACCCCACTGCAAACAGGCTGTTTTATGTACTTGTAGTTGTTAAAGTATGACATTACAATAGCTTTTTAGGCTAGTATACAGCTCTCTTTTGCTTCCAGTTATCCAGACTTGGTGTGGTTTTAAACAACAGTTGCCCAAACTTTCTGAAGGTCTTTCAAAGTTTTTCTTTGGACATGGCCTGCTTTTTTATTCATTTTCAGTCCAGTCCTTGTACCTGACCGTTTTTAGAGGAAGTTTTTATGTTTCTTTGTGAAGCTACTCAATACTCACTTATGAGTCATGAAACATATAAAAGGTATCTAACTCAAGGGATGAACCAGTTTTGCATCTACACATAGCAGAACATTTCCAAAGACTCAGTTTTAAATTGTAACTTTAGGCACATAGGGTTTTTTTTAATCTTGAAAAAATGCAACATTTAAATATAGCACAGTATGACAGGCATAAAATAGTCCCTAAGCCTCTAAGTGCTATTAGGTAAACTCGTGGAATATCTTGGCATGGTGTGTAGTGGTTCTTCAGGTCTCTCCAGAGCAGGGACCTCAACATCATTGAAGCAGAGTGGGATCATCTTGCTAGAGAACAGAACAAAAAGGCAGCCAACATCCAAAGAAGTCCTTCAAGAAGCCTGGAGAACTATTCCTGAAGGCTGCTTACAGAAATTAAAAGAAAGTTTGTTTGAGTGAGTTCAGGCTGTATTGAAGAATTACCAAATAATGACTTTCAGTCTTGTTAGAACAGTTTGAAATGCTGCATTTCCATTTATGTTTGCATATGTTTCAGTACCACTGCACATATTTCTCATTTTTTATACAAAGTATAAAGGAATAAGGTGAGACATGATTTTAAGACTCTGTTTCGTGCATGAACCGTTATAAGAATAATTCCAATAGATGATTTAAATGATCAAGGTGCCCTCTCTTGAACCAAGGTGTTTAACAGCTGAGCCGGCTTTCCCCGATGATCAGTCAGCACCAGCATAATCCGCATTATAAATTCATTCCTTTTTATTAATCTTAGTTTCTGCGGGAAGTGCATTGATAAAGGGGCTTTCCCCCCCTACATCAACGTGTTTGCTTTTATTTAAAGTTGCCTGCCTCGAGAGTTTAAAATATGCAAAAGATTTGAACTAATTTATTCCATGAAGTTAGTGTAGTAACTTTATGTTACAGAGAAGCATCTGTTTATAAAGCCCCCTCCCCCAAATGGTAGGTTTACCCTTGGGATGGGACACAAAACCAGCTGTGTATGAAACTTCCATCTGTGCTTACATTAGTCAGGTCACGGTTTGTTTAACATGAATGTGCTGTACTAAAGCTGCTCAGTATCTGCGTCATATGAGGTCTGTTTTTTCTGTTTCACAGTAACATGAATTAAGCACTTTCCAGTATAAATATCACAGATATACCTACAGATAGATTACATTAAAGTTTTATAATAAAGTAGTCAGTATGAGATTTATGGAGTCAGGTAATATTTATTTACGTATTTACTTTATTAAAACAAATTATTACTATTTTAAAGTATTTATGTAATATGGGTTGTTTTAGTGTTATATCATACTATACTGGTCTTTTTTTAAGGAAATACAGGAACACAAATCAGAAAGCTTCTAGCAGTTCACAGGTGCATTGTAAACACGTATCCGGTATTATTGTGGTGGAACAAGCCCGTTTAGTCTGTAATCTCCTGCTGCTGCATCTGCTATGGCTTTAATTGTTTAGACACACCAATTTCAATACTTTTATATTTACAGCTGTTAAAACAGCCACCCACAATGTTTCTTTTAAAAAAAAAAAAAAAAAAAGTGCATCCATGTGGATTATATAAGTTATCTTGTGTATTTTCTCCCACTGAAGCTAAATGTTTGAGAACATTTACGTCAACAATAAGATCTAACAGATGTTACAGTTAATACAAAGTAAGCTGAGCATTTTTGTGTAAGAGAATTATCGCACATATAATTACAGAAATAACAAGTGTACACAAACACGCGCACAGGGCTGTTAAAAATGACAATGGCTACTGCATAAAGCTGTTGTCATGGGGATAAGTTGCAAACTGCATGCTAACTATCGCTTGCTGCCTGTTGCAGGAATTAACAGATGTGTGGGAGATTTCATTATGCTTACAGAGCCTCTGCTAATTGTGTAATTAGCTGTATACATAATCAGGAAGAGGATCAAAATATTACATTAACAAGTTCACCTGTTGTGAAAGTCACAGCACTGGTAACTGGGATGTTTAGCTTATTTAGAAATGACCTGACTTTAACAGCCACGGGAACATTTTAAACATCTAATGATGAGCTATGTCTGAAATCCATATTTATACTAAATTCATCAAAGTCCTTGGGTTTACAGCCGTAAGGTAATACAGGTTTATTTCAACTCTGATGGCACAACACTTCAGGAAGGTGCTGCATTAAAAGTTTAGATGACATCTGAAGGAGAATTCTTGTCTTAAATTCCTGAAAACTGCTGCTCTTCTCATCTTGCTAGAATCCTGTTTCCATAAAGAAACACTACTGATCAGAGTCTTCAGTTCCACACAACCTGACATCTGTTTGTAGTAACTGCTCTTTCTGTTTAAATTAAAAAGTGAACAACACAGATGCTTCTAGGCCCTCTTAGTCCTGCAGCAGCAAGGATGGACTCTCCTCTGCTTTCTGTTCCCCTCTCAAAGTCCGACTTCAAAACATGTTTAAAATTCTCCATTATAGGACATTGAGCTCTTAGATACCTCTATGTGGAATTGTTGAATTCTTGCCATAGCTTGAGCCATTTGGCCTGTCCATACCTTGGCTAGTATCCAAGCATCTTCACTATTCAAGCCATAGGTTCTGATTGTCGGTGACTCCACAGATTTTTGTTTTTGCTCTGGCCATTTACCCGGGCCCTAGTGCCAATCAGTTTTTTGACTGGTAATTCAATAAGGAATGACCATTTGAAAGAACAAGAGGATTTACTGAAGTACAGTGTTTGAGTCATAAACATTTTAGCGATTAGGCTCAGATGAATTTGACAGGTTCCAACAGTGATAGAAAGTAGGACAGGACCCCCCAGAATCTAGTTGCTGGCGGTGGTGGTTATCAAGCAGATGGGAACTTGGATGAGTGACCAGGATGAGGTTGAGATGGGGAGGAGGCAGGCTGAGAGACTGAGAGGCAGAATGAGAATAGATTTAAAGCATGCAAAACTAAGGCTCAGTTCTCACTGAAGAAAAAATGATTGGGCTACGGTGATGACGACAGAAGTGAGGCAGAAGTGATTTAAATAATAGACCGGAGGTCCGGACGCCCAGGAATCCAGGCAGAGGAGCAAACACAGGTCTTACTCATTGAACTTCTGCATAAGCTTCATTATCACTATCAGTAAAAAAAAAACAAAACAATGCAAAGCATTAACTCTGACTGCTACATTCAATTTACCATGCCTAATTCATTTAATTAAATGAATTATTAAATAGCCCTAATAAATATTTGTAGGCGGTGTTTGCATAGAGCCCATAGGCTTGAAACCTGTTGTAAATGCTTGTTTTCTAAAGTTAAATATTTATGACAAAATAAGCAATAATGAGTGTGTTGTGTTGATCAGATTTGATTAAGGGCAGCCCGGCGACGGAAGCCAGAACACCACAACATTTGCACACATTTGCATTCATATTGCCTAATTTGGGTTGGTGCATAGAAGTAAATGATATCGTGTTTTTTTTTTTTAAATGAGTGAACCCTTGGACAATTAAGAAAAACTCTCAGGTGAATAACTAAAACGTTCGCATTTTGGGGCATGATTGTGTGCCCATACAACTCAAACTGTACTAAACTAAGGAACTGGTTGAGAACATGTCCTCTGAAGCCAAAGAAGGTATTATATTTAACTTTGAACATCCAGAAAATCATCATGTGTGACTTTGTGTGAGCCGGACTGATTACTGTTTCCTTGTTAAGGTGGAGGATTTCTAGATTGTCTCTATAGTTGCAGCCAGACGTCTCACTGCATCTACAATGTGCAAACACATTATCTCAATTTTAGCCTTCTGACACAGGCTCGCTCTGAAAATCTGTATTGATTTTAGTTCTATTGAAACTAGTTAAAGCACGATCCAGGCTTATAAATCAACATGAGCCCAAACAGACCGTGAGATCATCTTGCAAAGCCCAATATGAATGTGTTGTATTGGGCATCTGATAAAGGGACACTGCTGCTGCAAAGTGAAAGCAGAGGAGTGCCTCAGCATCCTCTTTTATTAAAAATGATCTTTTTAAACAGTCATGTAGTCAATTTTCTCTGATTTCACTGTTTTACCATGTAGTGTTCATACAGGCTCTTTTTTTAAAAGGCATTCGTGTTTTACTTTGTTGGTTTTTCTTATTTATTTCTCATAAAATTGCTTGTTGTGTGAGTCATTTGGAATGAGGGACAAACTGGTGCTGTGTGTTTTGATTGCGATTTATGCTTTCTTCTCAAACAGAGTGACTCATGGTGAATCACAGTGGGGGTTTTTTTTGTGAAATCGATTAAGATTGGCTTTGTTAATGGTGCATGTGTGTGCTTGGGAAGGGAATAACACTTGTTAACAGAGAAGGCAGGGAGGAAGCAGGGGCCGGTCCCTTTGTTTAATCTGTGCTTCGGTGAGCTATAAGTCTGCTTCCCGTCTGTATACAGCACTTCATCGTGACAAGCAGGCACATATTAGCAGAAATATTGGCACTTACTTATAGCGCTGATCATATTTCAGGGCTATATGCATGTGATATGCTGAGACAACAAACTCAACACAACAAACAAAAACTGTTTAAGAAGGTTGTACTGCTCATATCTGCAGACAGTTCTGTGGCTGAAATTTGGAATTGAAGATGGTGGATCTGACCTGTGAAAGCCCTAATTAAAATTACTGGACCTGAATTAACATGCATTGCTGGAGTTTGCCCTGCTTGCTGCATGCGCCGAATGCTCATCAGCCACTTGACACCACTTCCAGGATTCAGCAAAACCAGAGGAAGGCAGATTGGAATTAAGCTTTGTTTGGATAAAAGATTTAATGGAATAGAGGTCCTGTTTGACATTTGGTGTAACCTTGTGATGTTGATGTGGCATTATTGTTAGTAGTAGATTGGAAAAAATCACCCTGAGATCCTGATGTTAAAGTATAGTTATATTTAACCCTTTAAGCTCATTTCCAGTTTTTTAAAAATTAAACTGTTTACCTTAAAATTAAAGCATTTTATCCATCTTAATGTTGCATCATCACACCTGGTAGTTTGTGTTGAGGTTATCGGTCCCTCTCTACAAGCTGCCGGTTAAGGCAGACGTTTGTGGAGGCACTACAAATTTGACCTATGTGAAGAGGATAATTCATCGATTATTGATGATGACAAACAGTCCTCTCAGTAGGATTAGGTCAGACTTTCAAGGTGAATATAGGCACTGGAACCTTTGCTTGGTGGCTAATAATAAATTTACAGGGCTTTACCTTGAACTATAAAGAGCCTCGATGGTGCCTTTCCAAATAACAAGTCAGATGGTTCCTCTCCTCTTTGGTCTGCAGGACATTGGCATCCATGTTTTCCAGAAACAATTTGCAATTTCAGTTCGTCGGACCACAGAACAGTTTTTGCCTCAGTCCAGTTCAGTTTAAATAAGCTTTAGCACGGAGAAGATGATGGAGTTAATAGTGTTTCCAGATCGCATTCAAGTGTTGTTTCTTCTTTGCATGATAGAGCTTTAACCTGCATTTGTGGATGGCACAGTACAGCATTGCAGGCAACAATTTCTGGAAGAGTTTATGAGCCCATGCATGAATTTCCATGCCCAGTTTAAATAAGCTCATTCCTGTTTTTAATGCAGTGTGGCCTGAAGGCTTTAAAATCTCAGGCTTCCAATACTGATTCTGGCCTTGTCTCTTGCGCACAGAGATTTCTCCTGACTCCCATAATCCTCTGAAGCTTTTCTGTGCTGTAGATGGTGAAATATTTTTAACAATTTTAAGTTGTTTTTTTTTTTTATATTGTTCTACAATTTCTAGATAAATGCAGGTTGATGAACTCCTGCCCATCTTTACTCCTGAGAAACTCTCTAAGATCCTCTTTTTAAACCCGATCATATTTCTGACTTGTTGCCTATTAACTGTAGTTAGTTGCAAAATATTTTTGCAGGTGCTTCTTTTTAGTACCACTTTCTTTTCCAGCATTTTGCTTCCCCACGCCCCAATTTTTTAAAGATGTGTTGTTCTAATTCTAATAATTTTAAATGCATATAGACACTAAGGGTTTTCGGGAGGAGCCGTGCTGCTCTCTGAGAGGAAGCTAGTACCATGCTCTCCTGTGTTTTAAATGCACTTTAGAACAGCACACAGCAACACTACATATGAGCGGGCGTAGGGAGGTTTGGGGTCTTCACTCACCCCGGTTCTGTTAGCAGTCAGGGCTGGGGGCTGGGAGGAGGTGCTGGCCGTCAGATTGGGGTCTGGGATGCGGGGCCTCCCTGCTACTGCAGATAAGGAGGTGGTCCGCTTGCCTCCACCCCAGAGAGAAGGGTTACATCTCCTGGGTTTAGGTGCGGCTTGCCCCTCTGGGGGCGGGGGTACCTGGACCTGGGATATAGAGTATGTTTGGGGAGTGTGACTGTCTGTGCAGTGTCTATTTGTGTTTGTCTACACGTTGGGTTAGTGCCGAGTATTTGGTTGTGTATATGGGGTGGGAATGCACGTTTGTGTCCGCGTGCACCTGTTCGTCTGTGTCTATATGTCAGGTTGGGTCTTAGACTCAACCTCTCTGGGTACATCTCAGGCCCTCCAAAGTACGGAGGCCTATCTTCCCTCACCACACTCCCTGCCGGTGGCTGATGCCCTCAGACGTTGGTGTGTTGGTGGTCCTTGTCGACTGGGGCTGGGCGCTCATGTATGTACCGGCTCACTCCTGGTGTCCGATTGGCGGGGCCTGGCGCCTGTGGCCCGGCTGGGCCCCTTCCGGGGGATGGGGTGCCCTCAGGCCTCTGGCCTCTGGGCCTGAAGCTCGGTCCTCTCTGGCACAGCTGGCTGCCGGCAGAGCCCGCGCACACGCCACTGCAACCCCCTCTGGCCTCTGCTCCGTAGCTGCTGGGTGACCTCTCGTTTGGGGCTCTACTCAGCTCTTCCCAGGAGGGTGGCACGATTCCCCCCCTTTTGGTGGTCCTCCTCGGGTCCTTGTACTCTGGGGCCTCTGGATGTCTGGGGCCTGGATCTCCTCCATACCTGCTTCATGCCCTGGTGGACGGGGCTATGGCTCCCCACACTCCCTAGCAGATCGTTACATGGAGAAACCTTTGGAATACAAGCATGCTGATCCACACAGGTGTACACACGGGTGTTCACAGACGCGGACTACACCTTTCTTGGCTGCTGCCTCAAAGCACATTGTGCGCTGTCTATCTTGCGTGCTGCACAATAGCGTTTAATATTTAGTATCTACTGTTATCTACTGCTAGCTAGTTTATTGTGATGGTGCTGTTTTTATTATGTTGCTCTTTTTTTTGTTTGCTTTCTCTTCTGTTTTTTTTTTCTCCATACAGGTGATCCAGGTGTTTTGTTTGTTTTTCTTTCTTTCTTCCCCCCTCTCTCACCGTCTCTTCTCCCCTCTGGTTTTCTTTCTCTCCCTCTCTTTCTTTCATTCTTTCTCCCTGTCCTATCCCCCAGTCATGTCTGTCCTGAAAATAAAATAAATACATAATTATAATAAAGGTCAATCAAATGGACCAATATGGCAAGGCCATGATGATCCACTTGGTAAAATAAATCCACTTGGCATCTTTCTTGGCCTTAAGACAACAATTCTGATGGCTAAAGATCCAAACGGGACACAAAAAAAAAAAAAAAAGATGTGTTGTTCATAATTAGCTAATATTTTTCATGAACTGTTAGGATGTCTCATATTAAACATTTAAATTTGTTTTCCTTTGATTATTGTCAGTTCACAAGATTTGCAAATCATTGTGTTCTTCTGTAATTTACATCCTTGCAAATGTGGTTATATTTTGCTGATTGAGTTGTGTGTTGAGTTAACTGTGGCTAAAAACACAACATCACAAATGTGAGTTAGTTTCTCTGATTTTCTTAAAAATTAAGCATGGTCTCATTTAAGTTAAAGGTTGTGACTTCATGAAATAATTACATCCAATTCACATTTCACTTGTTACATGTAATAACTTAAGATGTCCAATATAAGAACCAGTGTTGCACCAGGAAGTGCGGTCTCCATGCAGCTAAATTAACACCTCTCAAATAGGTATTAATTTAAAAATAAATAAATAAACCTTAAACACAATAACCCTGATGAATTATTACAGGATTGCTAATTGTGTTAGACTGCAGCTATTATCAGTTTATGCCTAATCACTGCATGTAGAAGCAAACTGCGTCACTCTTGTCAGTGATGTAGTTTTAAACCAACCAGTGATTTTATCAGTTATTTAAAGGGTTTTTTAAAGCAGCGCAGCAGTAACCTCTGGGCTCCCAGTGAGACGGAGAGAAATGCTGAAGGTTCAGCAGCATCTAATCTTGCAGCTGCAGCATAGATGTGTGGTGAAAGCAGCAACTATTCTAGCTGGAGTCAAACTCACTGCCCTAGGTACTCATATAAAGACTCATGCTTAGATTTTTGTCTTCACAATTTGCCCTTAGTACGCTGTGTGTTTGTGTGCTTATGTGTGTATGTTTGCAGTTATTTATTCATGAACGAGTGTTTGTTTACTGCTGTATTTGTGCAATTGAAATGACTGTACTGAACTGAACTGCTACTGAACTTTAGACATTGTTTATGTAGACCGTACATCGAGTTATACAGATGGAAAACTCTGAATTAAACTTCCATAAGCTTTCACTTCACAATGAATCATAAATGGATTTATTTACTTATATGTGTACATTGGAATGATCCTTCCTTCCTTTCTCCAGTTCACCTGAAATGCTCTTGCTTGCAGATGCTTAGCTGTCAGAATGGACCGTATCAATATCACATTACTGTTGTTAAATTTTAAAGTTTGAGCAAAAATAACCAAGCACATTGTGATCTGGTCCATATTGTTTTGTTAGTGCCAGGACGCTGTGGGCTATTGTGAATCAGAGCCACACCAGCATGTGTTAAACCTAACCAGCTTTGGTGTCTCCATGACAGGATTACCACATCAAATATGAGGGCAGTCTCCTGCAGTGGCATCCTGTTGGTACAGGCCCTTTCATGTCCTGTTAAGACCCGAGGCTTCACTGTATACACTTCTTTCAAATCCCCAGTGTAACAAGGACATTATGATTGTGTGTGTGTGTGTGTGTGTGTGTGTGTGTGTGTGTGTGTGTGTGTGTGTTCACACTTGCACATGAATACACATGTGTCCCCTCATGAGTTTTGAGACAGACAAACAGATGGATACATTTTGGGTTATCCGAATGAAAAGAACTGAACATGCACAAGCACCTAGCACACTGAAAACAAACACGTCACCAGACAAATAGATCTGGTGTTTTGGTTACTTACAGTTTACATGTGTTTCAGAGTAGTATTTTTCATGATTCTCAGAATCCTGATGCCGAGGACGCTAGATGCTTTAATACACTTTGGGTGATTATGTGTTATTCCAGAAGAAAAGAAAAAGGCACGCAGAAGCTAGCCGAGCAACATAAAAAAAGATGCTACAGTTAAAAGCAGCTCTGGTGTTTTGCTGATTTATGTCAGTTTTCTGGGAAGAAAAAAAATACTCACCAGCGTAAGTTCCCTTAAAAGTAGACCTGGGCATTGTTCATCCACGTGCAACATCCAGCCCATTTGCTGTCCCTGACCAGCCATGTTTGGACGATGGGAAATTAGAAGTCAAACATAAATAAGTACATAAGTACATATCACATTGATGACTCGGCATCAAAAAATGGCTTACTGCATTTTTGCCCTGTTTTTTTCAAAAAACATTTATGAACTCATAATTCAACGTCCATGGTTTCTAGACTTCATCCAGTCAATGGCAAGCTGCCGGTTAATTTTTGAGTATTAAAAACAAGTATTTTAATTAAAATTGTCTAATTACGTTTAAACCTCACAAAGTGGCAGATTGCATAGAAAGTATAATGTCTGTAATTCCGAAATAGTTTAAAAAAAAATTTCATTTTAACTGAATCTTTATCTTTTATTTAAAATCCACTGTCATGTGGTACAGAGGCAAATTATTAAGAAAAAAGTGGACCTAGCATCCTAACTGCACATACTTAATGTTCTGCCTTTTATAACTTAAATCGGATATTATAGTTGTAAACTGCCCTAGAGCTCCCTCTAGTGGCTGCTTTGTAATATGGGTTCGGTTACTCTGGGAAAGAAAAAAATGAGAACGTGAAGAAGAAATAAAAGATGGCGGAAAGTTGTTCTAAGCTGATACGGACCTTAAAATGTTGTTGCCTTGGACAAGATATGTCTGTAAGTATGAGTGTCGATAAAATAATTATTATCTTTTGTTTTTTGTAAAAATGGTACGATCATTTGTACATTTGAAAGTTTTATCTTGTTAGCTTGCAGTAAGAGTGTAACAAGCTAGTTTACAATGTTAGTTAGCTAATACAGTATTTTGTACTTTCAGTTTTACGATGGTCAAAGAGAAGGCAATGGTTAGAGGCCATTCTTCAATAAATCAGCGCAAAAAGGAAAATAAGTCTGGTTATTGGAGCATCGTTATCTCGCTGTCTAGCTGGTGAAACCAAGAGACTCAGGGCGAGGACAGCATACTTAATGAAAATTCTCCATATTAAGAAGAGATGAGCACACACATTGCAGCAGGTAGGGTCATGCCCATACTGAAGGTTATCCTTCCACAGAGGCTTTTCTTTATTCCCCTTCCTGCATCCCCTTTAGATAAGGGAACACAGTGATGCTCAGCACTATCTCCTATACTAAACAACAAGCACAGAGGCTGTCCTTGAGACCTCCACAGAGGTAAAATAGAAGATGGTCCAATATTATGTTCTACCCTGACACATTCAGACCTCCCAAAAATAGTGAAACCTCACCAGACAGATGTGTTCAATCAAACAAAAAATCTAGAACAAGTAAGTGATGGATAAAGTGCTGGGTTCCATACCAAGAAACACTATGCAGTGCTTATATGCATGGAAAAATGTCTTTGAGTGATCCAGAAGAGTAGAAAAGTTATACGTAGTACAGGAAATGAATTTACCATACCTTTATGTTGCATTTTACAGCATGCACACCCTATGAAGCAGTATACATGATTCAAGTTCAAGCAGTCTCAGTGTATTTACTGTCAGATCATATATGTTTATGAAAATAAACATATATATTATGTTTATTTTCATATATATTATTTTCATATATGTTTATGAAAATAAACATATATCAGCACCAGAACACACCGTAAAGTCTTTCTTTGAGAACAGGATGAAAATACAGGACAAAAAAAACCCACTGAGAAATGGAGGGACTGCAGTGTTAACTGTATGTGGGAAACTTGAACTTGTAGACAATTGTTAGAACTAGTGAAAATGCAAAATACTGATTAGAATTCTGCAGTGTGATTATAGCGGACAATGCTAATGCTAATTCAGTGGGTAGAGCGTCTCGGTGAAGGTTCGTTTTAAGCAACAGCAGCTGTGAGATGCAGATGTGTTACACAGTTAAATATCTGTCATAACAACAACTAGTAGGTTATCATATTTTAGACCCCCCTCAAGAACATCAGAGTTACACTGTATGAGGTATTTAGTCTGTGCAGCTGTGGCTTTGCTGAATGTTACTGTGGCCTGGAGCCAAAGCCAAGATAAAGAAACGTTGCTGCTCACTGGGTTATTACCTCAGGCTCGGTAGATATGACCTGATAGCTGCTCTAGTCTCTCAGCTCTCTCTCTTTCTCATCCAGTCTCACACAAAAAGCCACATCTTGCAAAAACAACATTTTCTAGTTCTAACTCACAAAGTGTGTCTGTGATAGACAGCTGAAACATATATGGCAGTTTTTTTGTATACATATGAAACAAACAGCTGCTGCACAACCTTAGATTATTGCTATTATTTTTATTATTCACAGAACTTAAACTGTGGATCCCAAAATTAATTTGTCCGCACCGACGTAAGTGCAAATATAAGCACACTATTATGTGAGCCTGGCATAACTAGTGTACTATATACAACAGCTACCTCGTGTTGCCTAGCCTCAAGAGCGGCAGAGCATTTAATTCCCTAAATACAATATAATTTTTTATTAAGCCTGCAGGCTACATTGCCTCTTTTTCTTATGAGATTTCAGTCTGGTCACAGAGAAGCAATGTAACTGACTATAACCAAGCTAAAGTCTGCTAGCAGTATTTTTCATTTAGCTGAAAAATGTAAAAGGTTTCATGTAAGAATTAAATTGGATTCACAAATAAATAGTTTATACATTAAAAAGTGTTTTTGACTGTATCAAAGTTCATCCTTTAAACTGGGAAATAGCAGCTTGAGGAAACACTCACAACTCTAACATTGTTTCTAGCTGTTTTTAGACCCTTCAGTCATGTCATGTGATCTCCACTCCAGACTGATTTTGCAAAATTGTCATGACGATAAAAGTCTTTTAAAGGAAATACTGAGTAACCACTCTTTTTTTTTTATATTGTGCTTGGAAAATGAGAAATAGATGAAGTGATTTCTTGATGCATGTGTAAACATATATGGGGAAAAAGCAAAATGCAAAGCTACAAGCAGCTACATAAAGAAAGTTATAGCTTGCCTTCAAGACCTTAAAAAGGACAAAATCATTGACCGCCTTACATATCACTGCCTTTATCCAGGGGATGCCATACCCTTGCATTTATGGACTTCCTAAAATCCACAAGGAAGGGATCCCACTCAGACCCATAGTCAGTAGCATAAACTCAGCCACTTATAACATTGCAAAACACCTTGCTACCATCCTTGCACCTCTCGTGGGGAACACCCCACACCACACCAAGAACTCCACCGACTTCACTGACAAGGTCCAGAAACGTACCCTGGATCCAGATGAAACCATGGTGTCCTTTGATGTAGTCTCTCTCTTCACTTGCATACCCACCACGGAGGCAGTGGAGACTGTCAGAAAACGACTACAAGAAGACAGCTCCTTGGAAGACAGGACCAACTTCACAGCCGATCAGATTTGCACACTGTTAGACCTCTGCCTTACCACAACATACTTCAAATACAACGAGGGCTTCTACAGACAAAAACATGTCTGTGCCATGGGCTCCCCCGTGTCACCTATTGTAGCCAACCTTTACATGGAGGAAGTGGAAAGGATGGCTCTTGGCTCTTTCAAAGGAAGAGTACCCAGCCACTGGTACAGATATGTAGACGGCACCTGGGTCAAAATCAAGACACAAGAAGTGGAATCCTTCACTGCTCACATCAATGCCATGGATAAAAACATCAAGTTCACCAGGGAAGACACAAAGGACAACTGTTTGCCTTTCCTGGACTGCGCTGTGCACATTGAAGAGAATGGCAACCTCAACATCGAAGTTTACCGGAAGCCCACACACACGGACCAGTACCTCCTCTTTGACTCCCATCACCCTCTGGAACACAAACTTGGAGTAATTAGGACCCTACACCACCGGGCAGAACATGTTCCCTCTAAGCCTGAAGGAAAAAAGAAGGAACACACACATGTAAAGGAAGCACTCAAAACATGCGGTTATCCTAATTGGGCGTTTATAAAGTCAGCAAAGAGGCACAGAAAAGAAGACCAGACACCAGCGAGGGAGGATAAGAAGGACAGACGCAACAACATTGTCATCCCCTATGTAGCCGGTGTATCAGAAAAACTCAGGAGAGTTTTCTCCAAGCATGACATCCCGGTGCATTTCAGACCCAGCAACACACTCAGACAAAAACACCCGAAAGACAAAACTCCAAAACACAGACTAAACAATGTGGTGTATGCTGTACAGTGCAGCGAGGAATGCCCAGACCTCTACATTGGAGAGACCAAACAGCCACTTCACAAACGCATGGCACAACATAGAAGAGCCATCTCCACAGGACGAGACTCAGCAGTCCATCTGCATCTTAAGGATAAAGGACACTCTTTCGAGGATGCCAATGTTCACATTTTGGACAGAGAGGACAGATGGTTTGAAAGAGGAGTGAAAGAAGACATCTATGTCCACTGTGAGCGACCATCTTTGAACAGAGGTGGTGGTTTACGACACCAACTGTCTGCCATCTATAATCCAGTTTTGAGATCCCTTCCCAGACGCCTTAACGCCCACTCACATCCTGGGCCATCTGACCTCAGGAAATCGCATGATAGGGTGGGGCCAAGTTTCACAATGAGCTCACCCGAAACCTTGGCTGATTGTGACCCACACCCATTTTCACACCTTGGCTCATGTGATTAGGTAGAGGATCATCAGGGGGTCCTTTTGTCCCTCTTTGGGGGGAAACTCCCACTGGGTTTAATTCTGGGACTCTCTGCCATTTGACCTTAGAACTGAGAGGTGAAACGTCTTCAAGCAACTTAAAGAAGTCGAGACGCTTTTCTTTCCAAGCTCCTTAGACTACGATGACCTGGATGACTGAGAACCTTCACAGACAAAATGCAAACAAACAGAGTTTGCACAATTTTACGAGCCTGAAAGTCAATATTTTGTATGACGACTTTATTCTTCAACACAGCCTGAACTCTCTCAGGCAGTTAATTTAGGCATTGTTGTTTCTTCAAACAGTCCTCAGGAATAGTTCTCCAGGCTTCTTGTAGGACATTCAAAGCTTTTCTTCGGATGTTGGCTGCCTTTTGTCCTGTTTTTTGTCAAGATGACCACACTCATCATTAATCCCATACTTTCAATACTGGAAAGTTCTCTGTGGAGGCCAAACCATTACTGATAGTGTTTCATTGTGAATTTTTATATGTTTATTTTGGCAGTATGCTATGCTAAAAAGTGAAACTGTTGCTAATCAAACGCTTTCCAGTTAATATTGGATGGTGGATCTAAAATCTAATGTTACCTTTCTGCATTCGTGACAAGATCCCCAACACCACTGACTAAATTTCACCCCCGAACCATGACAGAGCCTCCACCGTGTTTAACAGATGACTTTATAAACTTGCTGTTGTACTTCTCTCCTGACCTCCAGGTGACAATTTGAGCCCAAAAATTCAAATTTGGATCATCACTCCATAAGACCTGCTGCCACTGATGCCAAGTTCTTGTATAATTTAGTGTATCTCAACCTTTTCTTCCTGTGTACATCCTCTGAAACCATCTCTGAGGCGTCACTGAACAGTAGACAGATCGGTTGAGAGGCCATTTCTCTGGTCCTGTGTTAGGTTGTTGCAGGATTTTGTTCTCTTTCTTAAGAACATCGGTCTCAGATGCTGTTCGTCTGCTGTAGATTGTTTTTTAGGCCTGCCACTTCTTCTTTTGTCCTCCACTTGTGCAGTTTTCTCAATTTGTTATGGACACACTGCAGACCACGCCAAGATAAGCCAAGTTTTCAGCTAAGAACTCTTTGGGCATCAGCTTGTTGGTACAAAAATACTATTTTATGCCTGTCAAACAGTGTTTTCTTTGGATTTTTTTTTTTTCAACTAAAGAAATGGGAACAAATGATATACTTTGCTGCCTAAAGATACAAAAAAATTGGTTCTTTGGTAAGTTGTCTGTTATGCGTCAACACATACATTTCATCCCTAGAGTTAGGTACCTTTATGCCTGAATGATTCATGGGTCATTGTTAAGTGGCTTAACAAATCAAACCCTGTGAAAATAGCCAGGTATGAAAATGAGTAAAAAATAAGGCAATGTCCAAGTAAGAAAGCCCGGCGAACTGCAGCTTACAATCACACCAAGCCTGGCTCAAAACATACAGACAGGAGGACTGTCTAATACAGTACACTGGCAGTGTTTAGGATTTCATCCACCCAGTATTCATTTGCAATTTGTCATCATTTCTATAGTTGGCCTAAAGGTAAAGAAGGCCCACTCACTTGCTTTTTCTGGAGCGTTCACCTTTATCGCATGCTGTATGTTGTATCATTACTGAGCTCATGTGTTAGTAGATTCACTTGTCACATGACCAGACTCCATCTGTTCATGAAGCTTTACCAGAGAGAGAGAGTTGTTAGCATGTGTCAGTCACAGTTCACTAGTTGATTCATGGAGCTGAATTATAGAGGAGTACAAAATAAGTAATTCTCCTTATTGGTTTGTTTCTACCATATTACTGTGCCTGGACTGTAATACGTCTATTAACCACTGTTTCAGCTGTCTGATGTAAAAGTTCCAGTGAAGGCAGTCATTCCTCCTGACTGAGCAGTCGTTATTGATATCACAGGGTTTACCTCTAAAGTTGAAATATATGCGTTTGTATACTTTGGCAACTCTGTTTGAATATAACTAAGATTAAGAGCAGAAGAGACGTTTTGGGTATTGCATTCGATAACATGATGTTTTTTTAGAAATATATGGCTGTAAATTGTATGAGACAGATATTTTGCAGTCTATGCTTTGAAGAGCCTCGAGGTATTCAGCAGCTGAAATTGGTTCAGGTCCAAAACAATTTTCAAAAAAAATTGCAACACTGTGAAAAGCAATAGAATTTCAAAGTGAAGGTTG
Organism: Perissodus microlepis; assembly: GCF_051167445.1. Taxonomy (NCBI): domain Eukaryota; kingdom Metazoa; phylum Chordata; class Actinopteri; order Cichliformes; family Cichlidae; genus Perissodus; species Perissodus microlepis. The sequence goes on from NC_140461.1 coordinate 23,848,470, forward strand.
TGACCCATCAACAATGTTTTTTTTATATATAAAATATATATTAACACGAACACACACAGACAGACACACACACACACACACACACACTAACACACACACACACACACACTCGCAGAGAATGAATGAACAAACATGTCTAATACAGGCCTCAGTTTATGGTTTTCAATGTAGGCTGTAGTAGATAGACAATGTGTTTAAACTAATCGTGCACAATTGCCCATGTCTTCACTTTAATGTTATACTTTGTTAAAGTTTTCTTTCTCTCGTACATTTGCCATTTTTTAGCCATATTTCCCAGCACTAATGCTCAGGTCGCCTGCTGTGAGCAGCTCTCTGGAGATCATCACACAGTATCTCCATACTGAGTTGAGGTCTGAGCTCCTAAAAATGATTTTTCTTTGTTTAAAGAGACTCTCTTGAAGCTTTACTTTGATGTTTAGTGTAATTATCTCACTGTTCTGCTGTACTTTATAACCACTCTGATATTCTTTAAATAAGCGATGGTCTTGAGAACAAAGTTTTCTCTCAATATTGGAAAACTGACACAACTCCAAGACCACAAAGACGGAATCAGATCAAGATGCTTCATCTCACAGTGTAACGAATAGCAGTAAGAGTGGAATCAGTGTTTTTATCTAATTCTAAAACAGACAATTAAGCAAATTTTCCGCTGCTCACAAAGGTTTAAATTTCATACTGCAAACTGTGCATCGTCTTGCTTTTTTATTAGAGCTAATTGTCATGTGCTCAAGGATCTGTGTGCTTCATCAACAAGCTAAACACGAAGACGTTTATGGACTTCTACATGAGTATAAATAATAAAGCAATATGTTACTCCTTCTGTTAGGATTTAAAATAACTTGATTCCATCTTCATGATTGTTACCAATGCTATAAAAATGACAAAAGCAACACAGTAGATTTTTGTCCATGATGAGTCCTTGTGGAGTTTTTTCCCCCGTTTCTCTGATCACGCGCTCAAACTTCTTGCTGAGCCCAGATGGAATCGGTTGGGGGTGAACACTCATGCCAGATATCAAATTTGAAATCTCAAGTCTGCCTTGTATGAATCACAGATGAACACAATATGGATGGAAGTGGATTCAAAACTGAAATGAAAATGAAAAAGGGGTTGGTTGGAGTACTGGTCTCCTAATGGAATAAATTAAAAACAGGCTTGTGCAACATGACTGTTTAAAGTCACGACATGCCTCACTCATGTGCAGAGAAGGAAATATTGAAGTGTTTTCTAAGTGTGTGTGTGTGTGTGTGTTTTTTCCATTTCTAGAAAAATATCAGTCATATTTTTATCACAGTTTTATTATGACAATTTATTTGGATCTTTGTTTTCTTCAAATTACTTTTTTTAATCTGAAAACTCTGTCGAGACCTTTTAAACTTGTGGTTCTGTACAGAAGTGATATTCATTCTAACCTAACTAACCTAACCTAACCTAATTCAAGGTGTCATTCACACTAGTAAGCCTTAACTTGATTCACACTACTGTGCAAAAGTCTTTCCTTTATAGTTTGCTCATTTCTCTCATTTTTGCTTCACGGGAGCCAAAGTTTGCTGTAGTTTTTAAGGAGCTCTTGAGCAACAGAGATTTTTCATTTTTTGAATTTACAAAAATACCAACAATAGTACCGTTTGACAAATATAAGGTAATATTTTGGTGATTCCCAAAGATCAATTTGCTGAAAACTTGGCACATGTCAGCGTAATGTGCAGTGTGTTTTTTTTTTTAAATTGGACAAGAAAGAAGGGAGAAGCCTGAAAACTATATACAGCAGATGAACAGTATCTGAAAGTCATGCCCTTAAGAAATAGGGGGAAAAAATCAACAAAGATACAGGACCCGAGAGATGCATCTGACCCTTCAGCTGATCCATCTACTGTTCTCTGAAGCCTCATCAGAAATGGTCTCAGTGGAAGGCAGGCTGTCAAGAAGCCCTTTATAAGGAAGGGAAAAGGGGAGAAAAGGCTGAGGTGTGCTGAATTGCACAATACTGACTGAAAATCAGTGTCAAAGGGTCTTGTGTAGTGATGAATCCAAATTTGAACATTTTTCTTTAAATCATTGTCAATATGTATGGGGGAGGTCAGGTGAGAGCTCCAACAGCGAGTGTCTACAGCCATCTTTACAACACAGTGCAATGTCTGTCATGAAGTGAGGGAGCAGACCTTAATATTACTGAAGCAGTGTGGAACAAATATTAGAAATGTAATATAATTCTGCTCACTGTTTTGGCCCATGGCAGGTGATTGACATCAAAGAGAAACTCAAGGAGTCCAAAAGGTTCTGGTCCAACTTGCCAGATGACATCTGTGCCAAGGGCAAACTCACAGAGCCCGATGAGGAGCAGTGCTGGAACAGCCACACTAAGGGCAGGTGAGGACTTCTGGTACTCTTTATAAGCACAGCAAAGTCACACGATCTCTCCTGTTATCACATATTGCCTGCCAGGGATTAAAATAACCACACTCTGTTCAGAGATTATCGCTCTCTCGCTCTCTCTCTCTGTAAGTACAATGGGTTAGTACTCTTATGGAGAACTTGTACAGTATATAATCCCTGAAGGCTGTAACACCCAGAGGAGAGAGGCGCTCCAACACTTCTTGTCACCGGCGTTCAGTTTGCAGTGTGAAGCTAAACCGTACAGTTGATTGGTCACTGTGTCGTGTCTGTAACAGTGAACCAGAGAAAATATATCAGCTCATCACTTTAGCCCTCTCCAAGAAACAAAATCAGCAGATGGTGCAATAAAAGACAATTGTTTGTGCCAGTAACATTTTTAAGCGCCACTCTAAATCTGGTGAGTAAATTGATAATAAAACATCAGTAACAGTCAAACTGCGTTAGAAGTGTGTAAAATCATTGGATTCACTTCTTATTTGAAAACGGACTATGTCCAGCTCCGTTCACCTTTAAGTTATTAAATAAAATACAAAATGATTGGAGAAGATGATGAAGCACAGATTGCATCGCTGCAAAGCAGTTAAATAATTCTTGATTCACTAAGTTATATCAGACAAAACAGACATTTGTGTGCTTCGGGCATGTTAAGAGCTCTCTGTGTGAAGTGCAACCACTCCCAACATGAAATAGACCGTTAAGCCTGATTGCACTCCTGTGTTTTGTCTGATTTAAGCATCTGCCATTAGAAAGAACAGCTCTTGTAATTCTGTCTAATTTCACTTGGTCTACTTTGGGACACAGCTTGTCGTCCCAAATCATGAGCGCACATGCTGCATTTAAGAGATATGCCGCATGTAAATTACCCATATGGGAGAGAAAAAGAAAAATCCTTGGTAAATAGTTATGTTTTCTACACATTATGTGTCTCGTGCTATGATCTACTAATTGAAGTGGCCATTTTCACCTTTATGTCATAAAACATGCGTAAAAAAACTGAGTGATTGTTACCTTCACGAATAAATGATTATATAAGATAAGCAGCCATGTGGAAAAGAAAGTTTTCACAGGACTATGTGCAGTTCTTTGAAATACTAATACACCAAGATTCAACTACCTGCAGTCGTAGTACTTTTAAGCACTTGTTTTCTGTATGACTTATCAGTCATACAGTCAGTCACACACTGTTTAGGTGTCGAGCAAAAGCCCTCATGTGTGACTCTCTTTAGTGTGCAGAGAAGTTCATGGTCGACCCATGACTGAAAGGTGTCCAGGGTCCTGTGGCAAATAAGAGAAGTCATGTTCGGTCTTTTCTAACTGCAGTGTTAATAACTTTAACATTTAACATGCTAATTGAGGCCTGTAGAGTCAGAGAGGTAGCTCTTGGATTTTCTGCTTATTTCTCTGAGAATTGCTCGGTCTGACATTGGGGTGAATTTCCTGGGGATTTCCACTCCTGGGAATATTGTGGCATTGTTTTAACCTACCATCAAACTGCCAAACTTCTGCTCTTATAGAGGTGCTCATGCTTGCTGTTGATCAGTAAGTAAATTTGGTTTCTGGTTACCCTCTAAATCCCTATGGAAACAGTAACAGTGTACTTAGTTTTTAACAGGACTTCAGAGAGTTTGGTGAAAACTTTCTTTTTCACAGGACTGTATAAGACTACAAGACTTATGTATATATGAATATCACATTAGGGATATTATTGGAGGGATTTCTTTATTCTTCTGTGTGATATAAATAGGAATGCTTTATTCTCGGTTTGTCTGTCAGTGTGCATGGTCTGAAGTTACAGAGTGTTAAGCTCTGTGAGCCGCCTCACAGTAGATTTAGTGTCAGTGATGATGGCTTTCTGTTGTTGCAGCCAAATTATCAAGCATACATAGAACAACATAATTCATGAATATTTTTCATAAACATAGTGGTTATAAATTATTTACTAAATGATGTGTCAGTACAGATTTTTTACATTAGTTTATTTATTTAATATTATTATTTTTTTTTTCCATCAGTTCTGACTTGACTGTCATCAACATATGTCCCCAAATACTCGACGATATTTTCAAGTTTTTTGATGTGTCGCTGTGCCCAGATATTTTCCTGAAGTGGTGAAGGAGGGTCTAACCAACCAGGTGAACAACCCAGAGGTGGAAGTGGATATCACCAGGCCCGACACGCTGATTCGGCAACAGATCATGGCGCTACGTGTCATGACCAACAAGCTGAAGAACGCATACAACGGAAATGACATCTACTTCCAGGACTCCAGTAAGCTTTCTTATTTGCTTATTTTTGCACTTTATCAATTACACACACGCTCACAGCTCAATCTGTGGGTCAGCATCTTCGCCCGGATGTTTTGACATGTAGACTGACAACCCACTCCAGAGCCTCCCCTTCTGCGGGTGGAAGCAATCTAACAATAAGTAAAATAGATCAAGAAAAGCTTTCCCTCACTGCATGTTACTTTTGATATGGACTACATTACACCACACGCGGCACTGTGACAAATATATACACTGTTACTACTGAAATAAGATCTCAGTTGTCATTCATGTAGGAACTTGGTATACAACTCAGGATGTTTAGTGTTGCACTGAAGCAAGACTGACATTTATTAGGAGAATAAATAGCTCTAGGTGTGGTGACACAGACAATGACAGACAGCCAAGCCTATGTTTAGGAAGATGCACATCTCAAATGCTGCTATGACAGAAACCATTCTTTCTGATTCTGTGGATCCGCTTAAGCTGACAAGATGGGAGAAATTCTGCGAGCTACAAACAAAACATGTGGCTGCATGACTGCTGCCACCATAATTTGTACTTCAGCTCCATCTTTGCTGCTGTCATGTTTGTTTTTCTCTTGGGAGCGGTGTCTACTTCAGCATCGTAGATCCGACGCTAAAGCGCCCGAAATTATTGCATAGGTTGGCAAAGGAAGCAAGAAAACCGTAAAAAAAAGGACGTTTACGCGTGATTTGTTGGTGACACTTTCCCCCGCACTTTGCCGTTCACAATCACATTTCCCACCATTTTAAACTGAGCGAGGAAAGCCTGGCACAGTCGGCTATAAAGGAAACTTTTACACCAGCACTTGAGATCAGATAATCAAACAGAATTGCCCTGAGAAGCAGATCTTTTCATGGCTGCTAAGTAAATCTTTGTATGTTTTTAAAATTGAGGTCTGTGGTTAACTTTGACATGTAAATTTGCCCCACTGAACAATAGGAACTGTCTCGACAGTACCTTTGAAGGAGCCGAGAGTCCAAAACAGACAAAAGTATCCCAGCTCATTAGCTTTGTTGTACCATTCACTTTAATTTTTAACCTCACGCTGTCAAGCTGTTCCAAAAAAAGAAGCCGGCGTGTGTTGTACAAAAAAATTGAACTCAGTGTCTCATTAGGTACACAAGCCGGCAAAGTCTTAGTTCAACAGCTGCTTTAGCCATACAAGTAGTCATTAATAAGGTGTTCAGCTTATGTACCACCAGCTCCTCAGATCGAAGAAACCCTCCTGAATTACCACAACGACAAAAATCATGTGCAGACTCCGTGGGTCCCCTTCCCCCGAATCAACAAGTAAATGCATGTGGAGGCAATATTAGGGTAATGAGTAAAGAAGTGCTTGTAGGGCATTTGAGAAAGTCTGTGAAATTTTAATCATAACATATTTCAGCCTTCTTTTCCCAACATACTGTAATTAATGTGTGAAGCTGTTGCTTTGAGGTGCTAGAACAATTTACAACCTCATTTCTCCTCCTGGTTTTTATGGTAGAAAGCAGGCATTCGCTGACAAGAATGGCTTGTACTGCTGTATTTAAATTCAGATTTCATAGATTTTCTTTATGTATTTGCATAATTACCCTGTACAATAACACCAAGTGTATTAGATTGGATACCGTTTTTATACCGTCAGTGTCATTTTTTAAACCCTAACCTTAAACCCTTGTATGTTTTAGTTTATTTAAGATAATTAGGCTGTGAGCAATAAATTGGACAAAAAAGTCAGATATAGGACAACTGATACCAATTAAAACTAGTATGCAAATTGATATTTATTTATAAAAACTTTAGATTTTTCTGGCATTTGTTTCATGGTTCAGGCGCTGTAGGGTAAAGAGCTTGTTCATCAGCAAGAGTTTAGAGGATACTTTGTATCTTTATGTTCACTGTAACAACTCCAGTGCCTAAAGTTTGCTGTTGAGCAATTAACCAAACAGTTTTCCGCTCATACAAAACTGAACTGAATAGTTGAAGCAGCTGCTTAAAACCTGCTGTTGACCTGAAGACTGCAGGAATCTGTGCCAAAGCTGAAAGCGTCACAACCTTCAGTCGCTCACTAATCTAAATACTGAGGGTTATTTAAACAATGATGCTACAGCTTTGCCAAGAAAAATAATAATAATAGCATAGTAGATAGTCAGTAATTGTGAATATTTGAACTGAACAAAACATTTCAAACAACCGAAGCGACTAACCAAATTATAACACCCACTGTTGAATATATCAGTAGGATGTGTGTGGGTGAGCTTTTTGTTTCTTCTTTTTCTGCCACATTCTCGTGTGACCGGGGCTCGATTGTGCGCTTTCTCTTCCCCTCTGCAATGAACCGCACTCGGTAGCTGCTTCTGATAATGTTATTTTCATCTAATTTTTAATTTGTGTTGCTGCAGGTGACGAGGGCAGCAGCTCCGGCAGCGGCAGCGGTTGCTCCGACGGCTGCACAACAGAGTTTATTTTTGTTGGAACAGAGGCTCCTGTGATCGGAGCTGACAGAAGCGATGAGCGCGCAGCAGCCGCGGGCAAGTCAGTTTCCTGCGGACCCTCCGTACTGCTGCTGACGGTTGCCCTCACACTCCCGCTTTGGGCGATGCAGACTCAGTGGAGATAATACAGTGTGGCCCACATTACCGCTGACTTTTTTTTACTGTTACGTAACAGTATGTTTAACAGCAAGTTGTACTGCTGTTCCCTCACTGGACATGTAGAGCCTCCTGGAAACCTGTTGAGAATGGCTTACTGTATGGTGTGGTAGGAGTGAAAGTGAGTGCAGTGCTGCATCCCGCTTGTCCCCCAAAGAATGCTTGGTGCCATCAGTGAACCAGCTTTCACATCTCTGAAAATAAAGAAAATGTGTTTTCTCATTATTCTAAAGTGAGTTTTGGAGGGTAAAAAAAAGCCCAAAACATCTTTTAGAAATGAAACCCTCTAAAGCTGGTTCTGTCAGTGATTTTTTTGTTCCAGATAAAAGGGAATCTATTTTTCTTTTCCTTTGTATGATGAATGGAGAAAACGAGACGACACCTATTTTATCCTATTAGTCTTCTCCCCCAAAAGGAAAAACAAAATCAAAAGGAGAAAGTTTTACTGTGTGCATGCATGGATATGATGTTAACTGACAAAACATTTTTTTTTTCCGTTTTTATGCAGGCTACACAGTTTTTTGGAGTGATTGTGCAGGTTGTACAGTGCTAGCAGTTCGCCTGGTTTCCCGTTTGGTCATATCAACGTGGCTTCAGGAAGCAGCAGGTCTTACAGCCACATTATTGTTGCACATTTGATTATCTCTTGAGAAAGTGCTATCGTACTGCACTAAGAGAACTACTTTGCACAGATTATTTTTGTTGGCTTCATAAGTTTCTACAGCTACAGGAAACATCCACCCCACAGAGAAAACGATCTATATTTTCAGATCATTTAATTGATTGTATTGTACTTATAAGCAGTTACAGTATGTGTTACAGTGGAAGGTACTGTAATGTAATCTTACTGGCAATGGATACTTTTTTTTAACAACTGTGTCATTGTTTCTACAAATTATTTGATCATCTGTTAAATAAAAACTAAGAATGGTTCTGCAGCAGCACTAATTGCCTGTTAACAGCGTTCAGGTATCTAATTTACTTTCGTCTGTCTGGGTAGTTAACATGCACTCACGCTGGCTCTGTTATTCTCAGAGGACTTGGAGGAGAGTAATAATAGGATATATCCTTATGAAATTTTAATTTCCTTAATTTTCTTGGCTGCCACACTGATAAATTTTGCTTTATGATACTTGTTTATTTGCATACATGTAAAGTTACCAGTCGTAACCTCTGATATCCTCTGCTGGTTACCCCTCATGTCTTGCAATGCATCATACTGAAATTTGCATGTTCTTTGGTTAATGAGAGCAGACCTATGCCCCCTACAGGCTACATGCGGTGTAATTGGTCGTGTTCTCTTAGAGGACGCGTACAAAGTCAGCAACTTTTAAAAAAGAGTCCCAAGGCCAGAGGGCTCCAAATGTACTCGTACAACTAAGGTAACTATTCGTAACTTTCATTCTGTGTCCTGCAGGCTTTGACCTTTAGCAGACTCAAGAGGCTCAGGGAGCAAAGCACTTCACAAACACAACACAGTGGTTGATGTCGAACTGTATACCAGAAGGGCTCATAGCTGAGTGAAAGGCTATAAATGGCGGCCATAATAAGGACTGGTCACATTCGCCGAATGCTAAAGTAATGCACTTCCTGTTCTGTCTCCTTTAGCATGAGATGCACTGCACCATACTTTATGAAAGGAAATGAGTTAATGCTGTCTCTCAGTTCCTCGGGGTTTGAGCGCACGCAGCCGTTATTAATGTGAGCACGCTGTTGTTTCAGTTTAATAACTGTTAGCCTGCAGTCTTTAAAGAAAAAATTAAATTCCAACATTGGTAAAAAAAAAAATTTAAAAAAGCATTGAACTGACACTTTGTCTATCACATCATGTCAGATGACCTCACCTTTTGCCCTGTATCAGCTCGGATAGGCTCAAGCTTTATGTAAGTGTTCAAGAAGGACTTTTTCTTTTTTTGTTATACTAGAGAAACTATAGTTTTAAAGTACTCAGCAACAACTTGATAACACCAATCTGCCAAGTGAGATTCAATTAGCACTAAGTTCTAAGTTCTCATTAATTCTCCTCCACATTTTACCTCATGACATTTTCTATTAAGATCAAGGGAAAGGGTTTAGAAAAAAAAGATGGGACTTTTCTTTTTTTTTGACAATTCATCTGCAACTAATGGCTTTAACATCTAGTCACAGAGAAATGTAGCTTTCGGAAACAATATCTTGCAATATGTAGCGTGAATATTGTTGAAGCCATCACGAGTGTGCCTGGAGGATTGAATCTCATCAGCTCATAAGTACCTGAAATGTTTTCACAATACACAAGCCCATTACTTCAACAGAGACCTTCCAGTAAATACACAAATAGACAAATCAATAGCAGCTATGAGCAGCTAAAGAGATCTTGTGTTTCATGTACAAAAGCTTAATAAAGAAAATTCGGGGCACGAGTTTTCCTCGTCTCCACAGCATGAAGAGGGGATAGAAAAGCACAAAGTTTGTGCAAGCGTCACGGATCTCTTCACAGAAAATACCATAAGGGAAATCTACCCTCGGTGTGCTCATATGACTCACGAAAGAGAAACTGAGCACCACAGGAAGCTCCCACAGTTGACCTCTTTCACCTCACTTCTTATCGAAATGGTTTTAGGATAAGGTGACTGAACAGCAGCCTCCTACTTAAAAAAAACACAAAAAAAACCAACAGCATAGCAATTAAATCACTGAACAGCAAACCTTATTTGTGTAGCACAACAACTGTGTTTAACCAAAGCACGACTAAAGACAACACTGAAATTAACAAAAGGCCACCCAATAACTAATTGTGCACTAAGCAGATTAATGCAGAAACACGAAGGCAGAGCAGTTCCATTCACCTGTCATCAAAACTGGTTGAAAATCACAAGGGTTCACCCTGACTGAGGTGAAACGTCAGTGCATAGAGCAAAACTAAAGCTGACAAGTAAATCGTAAACAGATTTGGAGGATAAATCATGATGCAAAACAAGCGTGTGACATATGAAGAGACTTTAATCTTCTTTCTATTACTCTATAAAACAAGCGTATAAACATTTTCCTCACTGGGTTTATATCTAATGGCGTTTTCCATCTTTTCACGGTACCGCTTTTATTTTAATTACTATATGTCATCCCATTATGCAGCCTGATGTGTGACTAAACATTTAGCACTATCTGCTGTTTACCCTAATGCTTAGTTTCTAATATTCACATGACAGCAGGGGGATAGAAAACAAAAAGATGTTTTGTGTGCTTGGTTTTTTCTTTGGTTTGTTTGGGTTTTGTTTTTGTTTTTTTAGAAATTTCTTTAAAATGTGCTGTACATCTGGATACAAAATGGAACTACCGACTACTTTCTTTGCTAAGACAAATCTATAAAGAAACAGTGTGCCTGACCTCACTCACTCTATCTATCTATCTATCTACACACACACACATACATATATATATATATATATATATATGTGTGTGTGTGTGTGTGTATGTATAAAATCCGTTTGTGTTTTCCTTCTATGCTGTGCACTCAAAAATGTCTAAATGCCAACATGCAATGTGCCCCAATGCACAGTTGTCAAAATAACCATTTTGCAGCTGGCAGTTATGGTCCAGTGAGGGTCTGAGATCATAGTTAATGCTCTAATGAGTAAACTGCAAAGCACCCATTAAAAAGGGAGTAGTGAGTCAACACTGGGGTGATTTCTACCAGTGTTAATTAGTCACCAACAATGCCTGGAAGCAGCCCTGGGAGACTGAGAAGACTTCCCCAATACCCACCAAAATTGTGCATGCAGGAGACCCGTCTACGTTCGCTTCACTGCCGTAATAACTGAGCAACTCATTGGTGCCGGAGAGAGGATGCGATGCACATTTTAAAGCCCCGGGTTTGAAAAGGTACATGGAAATTTTTAGTGCACACTAAAACGGATGACTGAGCAAGTCTTTGGAGCCTGTCAAGGTCAAAGCCTGTATGAGACGGGACGATGGGTGCATTGGAAACTTTAAACATAAACACAGTTAGATGACTCGACTGTGTTTAAATCGTTTTTATACAGAAGTTATACGAGTCACTGTGTTGCACTAACAGCTTTTTAAAATTGCTCACGTATCCTGTGGTCACAGACAGACGACCAGCAGAAGCATCAGCTGCTGCTGTTTCAGTGGGTCAGACGGGGAGTTGAGAGGACGTCACGCTGTAACTATTTATAACATGGTGAATGTTGAATTAAATGCCGTTGAAGTAACTAGCTGTCAGTCCTGTGCAGTGCTGGTTTTCCTCATCTTTACTCACCCAGGAGTACCGCCCTGAGGACGCGATAATTGAAGTGAAGGAGGTTTCATGTAAAAGTCATGGTTTGTTACATGGAGGCTGTTGAAGTGTGGACTGATAATTAATTTTAGCTCTGGACGTTTACACTTAAGCGAGAATATCTAGAACGTTTCGACCATAATGGCAAAAATGTTTTTTCCTCGTCTTTTTTTTTTTTAAACGCGCTTTGTGTTTTGGTGATTTCATAATTGGCAAATTAAATGAATATGCTGCGCAACAGGAATAAAACTCAATTATAAGTGCAAGTTAGTGGGTTTTACTTGGAGTCAAACGTAGCCAAAACATTGTGGAGGCAGATATTTCTGAGTCAGGGTCGGTAGTGAGGCGGAACAATCAGTGCAGTGTGTGCTTGATAATAAGGCAGGAAGTTAGCCGTGTGGCTTCAGATACGGCATTGTTTAAGCTTTGGCACTGCTGCTCCTCAGTGGGGCTTAACAGCTCAGTTTTATTTCTCCAAAGTGTAAAAACTCAAAGCATCTGCAGCCATACAAAGGTCGAATGCACCCATTAGAGCCTCTACAAGATCTGTGACTGCAGCAACAAGAGTTTCTGGATGACTAAGATGAGGCTGGGCTTTAGCAGTGTTCTTCAGACAAAGTAAAGAAAGTGAATTAAGAAAAGAATGTTTTGGAAGTTCGGTGCAGTTTTTTCCAAAGAGCTTGTGTCTGTCTAAACAACAGTCTTCTCTCATTACAAGAGGAATGTCTGCCATTCTCCACTGCCTTGTGTACTCCTCTCTTTCCTGGCGTGATACGTTACCGCGGTCAGACACGCATTCACAGTTTGACACGATTCAGCGCTAAACTTGTTTTGTTTTTGTTTTTCTCTCATTCATTCATTTTGGCATTTTAAAAAAAAGGGGGGAAAAAAGGTGATGTGAGGTTTTTAAAGAGTGTTTTATGCAAGAATCTTCATTTTGATGTTAATCATTTGCTGCACTTTTGCTAAAACATATGCTGTGGGTGTGGTACTGTTGTGATTTGCAAAATCTGATAAATAAGGAGCACATCAAGCGTTTTGGAACTGTTGGTGCACGTTGTTCAAAGTTTTTTTTGGGGGGGGGGGGGTCGAAGTTGATGGTTATACAAGCAGACATGCCTTACCATTTTTTAAAAGACTAAAATGGATTGCTTATTTGGCTTTTGTTACACATTCTTGTATACAGAAAATAATACAATGGTAAAAATAAACATTTATTTAAAAAAAAAAAAAGGTTTTCTGGGTTTTTTTTTTCCATGCTGCTGTGTATTTCTTTTTATTGCTTTACTGTGGATCCATGCCTCCAATGTTTGAGAGACTAGGAAGAAAAATCAGATCATTTATTTCTATGCTGCCTTCAGAGTTTTAGCATTTCTAAATTGGCTTCAGACGTGTTTAAGCTAATATATTGTGGCGAGCTCAGACAAGGAGGAGACGGAGGTATCGTTTGGTCTTGCTTCCCGTGAGCTAGCCAGGGAGCACAGCCGTTTATTCACACTTGAAGAAGAACACTGCCGCTAGCTAACTGCTCAGCGCGGCAACAACAACAACAACACAGGGCGCCCTCTGACCCCGGAAGGACACACCGTCGCAGCGAGAGGGCGTCACCTGTCACTATGGCAACATAAACAAAACATAACTGTACAAACAGAACCCCGAACAGCCCTGACCCACTACAATATGTTTATTTTTTTTCCCCAGAAAATCAGCCAGCTTTGCATATAACAAGGACCTCCCCCTACTTTTTGTTTCCCCTGGCTGATTTATAGAGATCTTCCACATTTATATTACTACTGTATTAACAGGTGCAATTCTCAGAGCATAAATTACCATTTAAAAAATACAAAAACATTTTATTCATGCAAATACCTTTGAATTACGGAAGATTACCTTCCAGATATCTTTGGTGGAAGTGATAGTTTCATGGCTTCTGACCAGACAACTGTAACAAATACACTATATGGACATGGACATATGGCTATGAATACACTATAAGTACTGAGCCAGTTACTTATTACAGATACAGGAGCTGCCCATGCAACGTAGCTCCTGGTGCACGGCTTTTGTGCTGATGTTAATGAACACAGGAGGTTAAACGTTTCCATTTTATAATAATACCACCTGCAGTAGGAATACCAAGAAGGGGAGAAACTTGTTGCGATGGTGGTATCCTATCACGCTCAAATGAGCAGTGTTTTTAAATTAACATGTTTGTAAAGGGCTTGACACATGATTTTGTACATCACTGCCAATGGGACTAAAAATAAAAAAATCAAAGATTAGGAGATGTGGCCCAATACTTTTGTCCATATACTGTATATATTGTATATGCACAAGACTTTTTTTCACAATAGGATTACCTATTGTCAGTTACTCTTGAATGGTATAGGCAGCACTGTTAACTGGAAAATATGAGTGAAAAATAGATTACCTAGTGTCAGTTAAACTGTGTTACAATAGCTATGCATTTGCTTGTCAACTAGTATCTGTGTCTAATACAGAACTGCTTCAATACTAAGCATTAAGCATTATTTAGAAAATCTAATGAGCATCTTCAACGGTTAATAAGATAAACCTGCAGTAGAACACAAAGGAAGAATGAACTCATTAAAACTATGGGCAGTTTTCACAGCTGACATTTTGACTTGTTAAAGTTTGAAAAGCACCCGTTATTAAGATTATTTGCCTTTCAAACATGACAGTGCTTCAACTGGAAAAATCCCTTTAAAAAAAACTTGCATCAGCTGAATAGAAATCAGCTGTGATGCATTTTATCTGCACTGTAATTTCCTCACTGTGACATGTCAAATTGTCTTCTCTAGAGTTGCATGCTTCTCCTGGTCATGTAAAGCAGCCCAAAAGGGAACCTAATGAGAATGCTTTGCATGACTGGCATTTCATTATTACCAAGCAATTAACATCTACACACACTAACTCGAGCTTGTCTCGGGGTCTTAAACACAGTATGATAATGCAGTGCTAACATTTGAAATAATTATCCTGACATATGACAAAAAACAGCATGTTACAGTTAAATCTCTACCGACTGGAAAACCTTCAAACCAAGCACGACAGTTTCTTCTGTTGTTGAACTAACGTGGCTATAATCGTGTTAGGGTTATCTTTCAGAGGGCAGATTGTGTTAGGATTTGTATGAAAACATTTACATATCAGGTTATTAAAAGCAGGACTGCAACACAAGAAACTTATTTCCACTAAAGTATGGAGATCTTGTTTTGGATGTAAATGCTTTGGGCAAAGTATGTTCAGAGGTGGAGCAATTATAGTTCCTGGCTAAATTACAGACCCATGCTTATAAAATGAATTCCCTTTCAAAATTATTACTGCATGAAAACTAATGAATTCAAATGAAGCTCAATTTAAAAACAGTCTGGTCAGCCTTTTCTTTCACTTCATTTGTACCATATTAACACTAACTCATTTTTCTCACCCATTTGGCTCATGTCCTTTATTCTCACCTGTTTCAGACGGGGTGATATTCTTTTGCAAATTGCTTTGAACACTAGGAATGTGACAAAAACAAATTACTTGTGATATGTTTTGAGACTTACTCTGGCACTGTGAGTTGAATATTCAAAACTGGAGAAAAAAGTACAAATATTAAAAAGTATTGATAGCAGAAACACATTTGGTAGAGATTTAAGCAAATGCTCAATCTACCAGCATCATCACTCAGAAAATAAAGTACTTTATTATTGTGCCTTTTAGGCTTTGACAGCATGGGGCAGTACACTCTAAGTTAGTGCTGCTGAACTCTTGAGAGCAGGTGCTTCTTTGTATCCTTTCTGTATTGTCACCAGAGGTTCAATACTGAAGACCAGTCTTGAACTTATGGTTTTGTACAACAATCGACCTTTTAGAAATGGTGGAAAACCGAGTATGCTGGGTACCTGAAATCACCATTTAACGTTCAAGCAATTGAACTGTAAGAGGAAAGTGAAACACCTGGAGAAAAGATAGAGAACAAGTGCAAAACTCTGCACCACAATGCTGCTGATACAAGATACAAGACAGTATGAAGCTACTCAGAATCTATTAAAACATAATAATAATTAAATACAAATAATAAATTTCCATTTAACTCATATAAATAAGGAACTGGGAAAACTTTAAAGGTACAGTGTTTTATATATTCCTGCTAGATCTCAGTAGATTGATCAGTTGCAGTCAATTGAATTTTGTTTTCTTACTCCTTCCAGTTTAAGTGCATACTCCTAGCTATGGTGGCCAATGCAGTGAAAGCTCTGGCTGCTGTTCATCTGTAGTCAGCGTAGGCTGTCAGTCTGCTGTGTACCTCAGCTGTCAATGTGTGTCATGTCTATTTATTCTGGAGGATGCTATAAAACTTTGTGTAAAGAGTCGATGAGTCAGTGAAGCTCACTTCATCCTGATAGCAGTTGTTGGTGATATTCTGAACGTTTTTGTAATGGTGTTAGCTGTCATTAGCCGCTGTCGTTAGCTACTGTTGTTAGCCGCTGTTGTTAGCTGCTGTTGTTAGCCGCTGTTGTTAGCCGCTGTTAGCTAACATTAATGAAACCGTCTCTGAAGTTTATCTAACATTGTTGGACTCAGACACTTAGTCAATAACCTCTCAGGAAATTTGGGAATCTAATCAAACTGTTTATCAGAGGGCAAGTATGGTTTGTAGGACACTCAAGCCTAACATTAGCTGCCATTATGTTAGCTTATAACCAGCTGTTGTTGTTTAGCTGTTTGCTGTCAACTGTAAGGGGACAGGAAGAGTTGCCTGTCTAATCTGCTGATAATAAGTAATTCCGTCAATATCAGGAATAAATATGATGTTTATGCACATTTTTGTGTATTAGAGTTCTGACCACTTCTGGAGATGAGGCTTGAGGTGAGGAGGAAGTGGATGAGGTGGAAATGAGGGAGCTGTGATGGAGGAGGAGGAGAAAGGCATAATGAGATGACAATACACATGTACAAATGTTAGATGGTCATATATCATTCATTTGCAGCTGTGCAAATATGTCCCCTTTGCTGCTTGGTAACAGTAATGTAGTTTTTGGTCCATAAAAAACGCAAAAGTTTGCTTTGTTCCAATAATGAGCCATACGGTGTAAATTTTACTGCACTCCTGTTTCTGAGGGTGAAAGATTAAGTGAAAGAAAAGGAGAAACAGGCAAGAAACAGGTAGCGTCAAGCGCCGTCGACCACAGGTGAGATCAATGTACTAACTGCTACTTGTAATCTATCAATTGTCAAACCTGCCTCAGTGTCACATTTTGTTAGTGGAGGCAGCAGAACTGACAGAGAGTTTCTGACAGAGAAAAAAGGCAGAAACTAAAAAACCCTGCTGCCTTGCTGCATTCAACACATCGGAGTAGCTCCCCCAAACATCCATTTATTCATTTTCACATGACAGTATCAATGGGGACAACACGAAACAGCTTCACATCTGAACCAGAATTATTCATTACAATCACGCTTTCTGTCTGTACAATTATTTATGTGCTTCAATTATGGATAAAGCAGTGTGAAAGGGCCAAACTCCAGATGAAATACAAAAAGTTTATGGATTTCAAAGGCAGAGCTGAGTTTTTCCTGCATGATCCACTTGATAATTTTGAATTGTTCTTAGAAAAAAAAACCTTGTGACTGTAAAAGAATTAATTCTGTTTCATTGTGGTGCAAACGAAATACAGTATGATGTTGAAACGGCACTGAAATAAATGAAGTCACTTGCTCTATGCTTCATGTCTGAAGGTTCAGCAAAAAACAGGACTCACAGCCAAATTAGGTAAACATAAAGCTGACATTTTTAAGGTAGGCAGTCAAAGTTCACAAGGTGCAAAACCTACAAAACTCATCAATTTAAAAAAAATCATTCAAAGCATGAAATGAGAAAGAGAGAATTAGGACATAAATAGACACAAGACAATCAGGGAGATAGGAAACAGCAGGCAAACATAAGCAAACCAAGGTCATGACAAAAGGAAGTAAAACTAAATACAAGTCACAAGAAACAAATTAGTGCCAAAATAAAAAGAATAACTGGAGGTCACTACCATCTTCATTGCATCTGATTCCCAAACAGCAAGGTGGGAAAAACAGCTACAATTCTGAGTTAGTCTTCACAAAGGGACAGCGCTAACGAGTGACTTATGTCACAGTGGCTACATGGATGACCATTTTTTAAAACGGGCTGTGCTTCCAAACCTCAACGTTAGCAACGAAAAAACATAGAAAAAGTGCCCAGCTGCATACTTCATGTGTAAGAAGCACAGGGTCTGAAGCCAATTTTCCAGTTTTCCCAATTTGTGTTAACATTTTTTTTTGCTAGGTGAAAATTTAGATAAATATTTGATCTTGTAATAAAATTAAATGTGAATCCAGTATTCTATGGTTGCATATCACACAGAATTATTGTAATTCATGTCAAAATTTACACTCCTTAGTCAAATTGTGGACCTAACCTTTCTACATTAACACCGACTAACTCAAGGTCTTACAATAAATAGCAACTCCCCTTTGAGCAAACACTTTGCAAATTTAATGACAGGCAATGTGACGTGAAAGAGAGGAGAGTATAGAAAAGATGCTTAATGCATCATGGGAGGAAAACAGGTGTTCTTCTTCCACCGAAAGTCAGCCTTATTGCTGAAGGCTCTGGAAACAACAAGTAAGCCTGTCCTCTGAAAGTAGGGTTTGAGATTGGGATAGTATGCTACTATGATGTTTTTAAGATAAGATGGTAACTGGTCATTAGGGCCTTGTTTGATAGCTGTATTCCATTTTGAGGAGCTGCTGCACCAGTAATCTATTCCAGTTCACTATAGTGGAACAACCAAGCCATCATTACTGTTATTAATTCTACCTATGGTCTTCGTGCTGTGAGACGATATGATCTAACTGTGATGTGAGAACAGTTAGATCATATCGGGCCTAGTTGCTTCAGTTTTTGAAAGAATGGGCCACCCTTGTTAGCGGGTTCTAGTTTTAGACAGAAACACAAGCATTACAGCGGACTGATTTAACATTTCTACACCGGAAATGTAAAAAGAAAGAAAAATAGTGAGTACTACATACTAGTGAGCTCGTAAGGTATAATAGGCTTTAATTTTGAGCTTTATTTATACCGCTTTTCATCTCCTTAGAGGAGATGATCTACTGTTTTCTGCACACATAATTTTTGTAGTTCACTTACACAATCCTCGCACTGGTTTAATGAAATAACTACAATGTACAAAGAAAGTGGCTTTTGTTGATGTCAAATAAAGGAACGCAACAGGAACACTTGTATAATTTTATGTAATATAATAACTTTGCAATTAATACCTTTCTGAAATCCTAATTGCCTCAAACAGACTGCCTAAAACAAAAGATCTAACAACGACTATGTGCCTTTTAACTGTCCTTCACAACTCATAAAACTCAGTGTTGCCTCTGAAAGTAGGGTGGTGACTGTAAATATTAAGGTCTGAGGACATTGTTAATGGATTCTCTGATGACACATTTCATCCAGGCATGGATTGTAATTGCTTTTTACATGACAAGTAATTGTGTGAGGGCTTTAGAGACAGTGAAAAAGTCCCTTGAAAATAGAGACCTATGAAATTAAACCTTGGTTTTCAATTTTCACTCCCACAGGGGAGTGGGCAATTAAATGGGTTTAACCTAGTACTGTATAATGAGACATAAATATGTTTTTGTATGCATATATATTAATATATTTTTATATATACCCATTAGCCACGCCATTAAAACCACTTGTTTAATATTGTGCAGGTCTCTTGCAACAAAACTGTCTTTGAGCACGCGGGGCACAGTAGACAGGATTTTGGGGCATGCATCAGGTCCTTTGGGTTGCAGAGTGAAGGCCTCCAGGGACTGGACTCGTTCCAGTCCAGGGACTGGAACGAGTCCCATAACCCTGAACCTTTGGAGGTTGTGTCGATGCTTTGGGCTCTTTGTTGTGGTCTTCGAGCCATTCCTGCTCACATTTTTTTGCTCTATGTTGGGATACGTTTTTCTACCACGCACCAGCCCCATGTTTAGGGACTCTCATCAACAATGGGGTCGTTTTATAAAAGGGCAACAAGTGCAAGACTTGCGGTGCTATTTTAGAATCATATTATTAGATTAAGATATAGATTTATTTTTTTCTTTTTAAAAGGCTCAAAATTGCTTCAACCAGCAAGAGAAAAGCAAAAACTAAAGTTGCTCCAAGTTTCTTATTGATGATCAAAGAAAGATAAAAACCTGTAAACTATCTCAAATAAACTGCAGGGCCTCCTACTTTCTGTGCACCAGGGTCCATAGGATCTTTAACGAATGGTGAATTGATTAGTCAGTAGGTGTTGGTTTAGTATGTGCTGAACTCTTATCTCAGCAAAATACGTTACCTTGGAGAGAGGTAGTGAAACACATTTGTAACCCTGAAAATCCTGAGTTAAAGCTGAAGTTATCAAGCTATTCCTCAGAAGATTGATTTGTATGAAGATTATCAATAATTTCTGGTGGTAGTTTTAATGTTGTGGCTCACTGGCACGTAGGTTGTACTCATTAAACCAATAGGAACAGATGCAGAGTGTTGCACCCACTCACTGTGTGTTTATGCTTCATTTCAAACCAACACTGGAGCTTCCATATTGTGATAGACTGACTCACCAAGGTCATTCCCATAACATAAACATTGTCTCTGAAATGCTCAATTGACAGCTGCAGTTCAGTGATTAAAAATCTTGGCTATCCGCTCCTTTATTGGACAAGTTTTCCCTGTATAATGAGTTTTTGTGGAAATGTATTTCCATCTAGTATCATCCTAAAAAAGTGTCTTCCTCTCAATGCCCTAAACCCTTTGCATTAGACATTTTCAAATAAATCTTTCCCCCTCTGTCTTTGTCTCTCTCTCCGCTGTCTTTCTCTCCCTGGATTTAGGATAAAGACTGAATTACACAGCAGAACAATCCTGGATAGCAGAGACAGAGATTACCCTCCCTGATCTTTCTACAGACAAGAAATTCCGTGCAAGAAGTTCAGTGAAAAACTCTCCCTGAGGGCCTTACCACCTCAGTACTGACAGACTGCGCATTAGCATGCATCAGAGAAGAGAAAGAAAACGGCTTTATCCTTTTTGACCCACCACTTGACTTGAGATAGAGAGGAATCTAGTGAGCCAGTGCAGTGGATGTTAGGCTTGTCACCACACTGATCTGTACTCGGGGAAAAAAAAAAAGAACGAAAGACGAGAAGCGAGGTTCTGCATACTACCGTGTCAGAGGCATATGGCTCTAGAGTCAACAGGTAGAGTACACTTCTCCTTTTTTTCTGTTTAATATCAAAGACTAAAACAGCCTGGATTTATCTGCTCTAAATATACATTTGCAGCACGTGTCTACACTTACTGATGTTCACAGAGACGCAAATGTGCAGAAACGGTTGTAAACACATTTTAAGTCATTAGACTGTCCATTATAAACAATAAATAATAACTTTATTACTGTGTCAAACAGAAGACCAAGAATTTATTCTTCTCCACAGATTCCAAATATCGATTACAGTTCGAGCTACAAGGTTTGATTAAACAGCAGGAAATTAACTAGTCATAAGGTCATTAATCAAACATAAACAAACAATGTAGTTTTTTTTTTTAAAGGTTTGCTATATTAAGCACTGCACTAAATAAAGTACTTACCTTATATCACTTTATATTTCTACTCCACTACAGAACTGAATGTTTACTAGAGCATAAACATAAAAACTGTATGATCAATAATGAAATCTGTTGCCATATCATTATAAAAGTTAAACTAACCTTTATTAAGTACATCTTGGGTTTTACCTTCAGAACTGCTTTCATTCTTCATGGCACAGATTCAACAAGGTGCTGGAAACAATCCTCAGAGATTTTGGCCCATGTTGGCTTGATAACGTCACACAGTTGCTGCAGATTTGTCAGATGCCTCTTCATGATAGCAGTCTCCTGAAACATCCATCAGAAGGTTGATGCAGTGTAGGATGGACTTGGTCGGTAACAACACTCAGGTAGGCTGTGTTGTGTAAAGGATGCTCTGTTAGTACTAAGGGGCTGAAATTGTGCACAGAATTTGTCCAACACCCTTTTAAACTGCCAGCAGCTGCCTGAACTTTTGATCCGAGGCAGGATGCATCCATGCTTTCATGTTGTTTGCACCAAACTTTGACCCTACCATTGGAATGTGACAACAGACACTGAAACTCATACCAGGTAAGATTTTTACAATCTGTGATCCAACTTTTGTTAAGTCCATGTGAGTTGTAACCTCAGTTTCCTGTTCTTAGCTGATGGGGACTACACTGGGTTGCTGTAATCTATCTGCTTAAAGATTCAACCAGTTGTGCCGAGATGCTCTTCTCCTTGCCTTTGTTATAACATAAAGAAATTCCTCTCAGCTCAAAGCAGTCTGAAATCCCCTCCAACAAGAAATATTTTGCCCACAAAAGTGCTGCTATTTGATATTTTCTCTTGTGTGGACCATTTTCTTTAAACCCTAGAGGTGGCTGTGTGGGTAAATCATATGGTTAATGGAAGCTGTTTATCTTCTGGAGTTTCGTGTGTTCTTAAAGTCCTGTATAACATTCACAGTCTTTAATATCAGTCAGTCTGTGTGCAATCATGATAATGAGCACTCTGTTCTCATTTGTAAGTTTCCTCAAATGATCATAATAACATAATTTCTTGTAGATAAAAGCACCACCTCCTTTGCGATGTCTGTCTCAGTGCCATTTCTTATCGTGTCTTCTTGTGTATGTGGTGGCAAAGTTGCATTCAAAGTGCCATCCAAGAACTCGATGTTCTGCATGTTATTCATATAAGCTGCTGCTTCACTGCTTAATTAAGAGGCATGAATAATATATTGACTTCTGTCATAAATGGAACTGGCAGTTGGTCTGCCCTGGATGCAGAGATGTGTCAGACCTTAGTCAGGAGCTAATGTTAAGCAGAACACCTACCTTGCACCGGAAAGCTATGGGGAGAAAAAAAGGGGGTGGGAATTGGAAGGGATGGATATTAGATGGTGGTGTGCAGCAGAGGAGAAATATTAGAGAACGGATTTAAGCATGACTTACTGTATGTGATCTGAAAATGTGAAATTTTGAGGGTTGGCTTCTCTGGCAAATGGGTCAGTGCCCATGGGGAGTAGTAGGGATGGTCTTAGCGGTGGCAGCCATGTTTGTGTGAGCCATAATAAGTGGGTCAGTAAATAAAATGGAACTCATCTCCCAAAATTGAAAGCGATGGCAGCATTGCTAAAGCTGTTCTATGAACTGAAAAAAAAAAAATAAATAGGATAATGATTCATTATTATGACCCAACATAAAAGCGTTTAGCAGTCAGGTTTAATATAAGCATTTGCTGAATTTTTCATATTTTAAGGATTAGTGCACATTTCCTCTCATTGTTTCACAGGATAGTCGTCTGTTGTGTGCTACACCCTCGGGAATAATTCACTGTGTGTTTCCAAGTTTCCAAGAGTAGATATAAAGATAAAAGTAAGTGAGAAGGAAACTCACAATTTACACAATTCGAGGACATCAGGAAGGCAAAGGCTGTATAATAAATTCAGCTCACAAAAAATTCAAGAGCTAAATTTAGACAAATTTCTTTTTGTAATGTTTCCCGTCTTGTCACTATGTATGATCTGTAGCATGCAGTTATTCTTCCCATGTTGCCCAGTTTCATCTGTAGGTTTCAGTGAGTCATTAACTTTCCTAGACTGTCTACTGTATACAACAGTGCTGTGAGCAAGTATTAGCCCCCCCTTCTTATTTTTGTTAATTGTTTTGCACATTTGTCACAATTAAATACTTCAGATCAAGCGAATTTTTAATATTTGTCAAAGATAACTCAGGTAAATATAAAATGCAGTTTTTAAATTATGACTTAATTTATTAAAGGAAAAAAACATGAAAAAGTATGGACCCCTAACCCTAATAATTGATTGCTCCACCCTTGGCGGCAAGAACTACAACCAAGCGTTTGCTATAATTGGAAATGAGTCTTTTACAGCGCTGTGGAGGTATTTTGACCCACTCATCTTTGCAGAATTATTTTTATTAGCCACATTGGAGCAAAGAATCAGAATCACATTTGAGTCTGGACGTCTTCTTTTATTTGAGTCATTCAGAGGTCGATTTTCGAGGTTTTTGTATTATTGTCCTGCTGCAGATCCAAGTTCCTCTCCAGCTGGAGGTCACAAACTGATGGCCTAACTTTCTCCTTCAGGATTTTGTATTTAATCTGGTTATCTTTGTCTAATATTAAAATTTGCTTAATCTGAAATGTGTAAGTGTGACCGATATGCAAAAAATAAGGAAATCAAACCAGGCAAAAATGCTTTTTCCTAGCACTGTGTGTATACAGAAGTTGCTTTAGTCTCCTAAGGTGAACAACATTTCCCTGTAGTAGAAGAGTGACCAGTGAATGAATGAGGAATGAGTCTCAGAGTGATGAAAAATGAGGGTGAGTGAAAAGGAAAGTCGAGGAGGGAAAGGATGAGATGATTTATCGTAAAACCTGTGCTCTAGTCCTGTCTGATAATCTGGAAGCAGTGGGTGGGTAGACAGTGGTGAACACTATATTGATGAGACTGTTTACACCATTCTCAGAGGGACTAAAAAGTTGTGTGCAGACAGAAAGAGATTGAGAAGCCCCACGCTGCTGTCTCCAAGAGGTGCGAGAGGTGTGTCCGATTGGGGAAAGCCTTCAGATGCCATTAATTTCTGAAAGCACACATCAAGAAATGTTGAAAGCACATTTGGGGCAGCAGGGTTTCTTAGTTTGGTTCTCAGTAGAGCTGACTGTTCTCTTTTTTGTCTGAAAATGAAAAAAAAAAGAGAGAGAATAGAAGCATAGTCCTGAATAAATGCGGGTCCTTAACCTTACCGTTGGATCTAGGCAGTGAATGTTCACTCAGATATTCATGTTATCATTCTTAATGTCATTGTGTTTTTAAACTGTGCGGGTCAACAGCAGCACTTGACCTGAGCTACCTGTTGTTGTCAGCCCTACCAGCTCGTACTTCGGCTCATATGAGTAATTATTTGCATATGTACTTACCTGTGTGTAGCAGATATGTGACTTTTAAGTTTGTGTAGGACGAAACCTGACCAAGAGTTCACAACGTGCTGGAGACTTCAAATCTACAAGCGTGTGCTGACACAGGGATGTGTTGCAAAAGAGCAAAGCTTTGTATTCAAACCTGCATGTTTGTGTTGCACCCCTTCCTTTGAGCAACAGTGAAATGCAACATTATGAGCTGTTAATGCAATTCTGATTGTTGTCTAAGTGCTACTACCCAGAAAAGGGTTACCACTACATTCCACTTACGTAACCACAGCAGTCAAGGTGTCCAGAATAAGCACTGTTGGTGCTAAGAAATTAGTATAATAAAGTAATCCAGTGGTACTGCAAAACAACACTGTAGAAAAGTAAAGGCAGAGATTGAATTTCAGTGTGGAGCAGAAAAATGAAAGAGGCCACTTGATCAAACAAAGTGATCAAACCAAAACAGTGCTGCAAAAAACTTGCATGTATAAACACCAGGACTTACTGTCCAGTGTGCAAACAACATTTTAAGGTTTGACTCAGCCCCAAAGTATGGCTTACCAGCAGCACATTACTTTTACTGTACATATATACAGTATATCAAGTGGGCTGCAGTGAATTAGTTTCCATATCAAAGCAATAGTGTTATTTATAACATCTTATAGTGTATGGGACTATGACGCAGGAGATCCAGCAGTACTGGAGAATGGAAATAGCTATTAGTGGGGGGCAGGGGGTACACAGGTAGCAATAAGTCCTGCACCAGGTGTGGTGGTTTTACAGCAAGTCTGGTGGGGTGGCCTTTGTGGACTGAAGGCCCCCCCCCACCCAAAACCTGCCAACTGCATGGGAATAATAACAACATACCAAGGCAAAAGAATTATTAAAAAACTTTGAATGTACTGTTTTAAACTAACTGCTAAATTAAAGAAAAAAATCCTGTCAGGCCAAGGTTTGTTTCATGCAATGTTAATGTAGCAATAAGCCTTATTTAGTTAAAAATAACCTCTTGTACTTCACAGTAATTTTCAGTTTTCAAAGACATGCCCTGTGTTCAGAGTAAAGCTTGTAAAAACACTTCCTTTACCGTGAACAACTTCATGAATGCCACAAGGCTTTGGCTGCATCTGCACTGTGATGATTAAAGCTCCTGTCTAAGTTGAGGCTAAACGTTAGCCGTTGTCAAGGTCACAGTCATAATTCTGAGTGAAACAGAAACCTCAACGGGAATATGAAATTAATCTCTGTATGCATTTAAGCAGTGCTCAGCATTATTCCCCTCAGAAGGTCCCAGGAGCCGTTCTTCACTATGCGGAGATAAAAGACTCCAAAGACAACGGTTCATACTATCTTAAGCTTTACCTCTGAGTAATTTTGAAGACAGCAAAGTGTATTGTAATTGGACTCACTCCAGCACAGAGAAACTACTGCAATGGGAGCTGTTCAAAAATACCTGCCTTCACCTCTTTTAAAATGCAGGAGTTCATTAATATCGCCATTCATTTCTTAGTCTCTGTGTGGAAACTGAACACAGTCCTATTACCATCCAGGTTCTTCAACTCCCAATTACCAGTAATGAAAAATGCCAAAGGCAGGGTTTCTGCAAAGAATAACTGCACTTTGAGACGCTGTCACAAAATTAAACATTAAAGCATTGTGATTTTATGATGTAGTTTCACTTCAGTCATTACTGAAAAATACTTCAACATTTCACATGATATTATCGAGTAATTACACCAGCAGACATTTTAAAAAGTTTCCTTTGATGGTTTTGGGGGTTAAGCGTAATAATGGTAAGTTCACAGTAATGTAGCTCACTTTATCTTTAGCTTGAATCTGGAAGGAGCTTTCCAAAGTGTTTCCCATTCACGCAGACACTCGTGCAGCAATGGAGACAGAGTTTTCCTGTAAGGCGATCACTTGTCATAAGAAGCCAGTTGCTTGGCCACGTGGAGGGTCCCTGTGATTAATGGACAACACTATACCACCTGAGCCACAGCAACCTGATATACACAGACAATACAGACGGTCTCTTGAACCACTAAGTAGTTATTTAATTAACATTAACAACTGTTTCCATCATCACTCTGATCACAGTGAGACCACATGGTTAAAAAATAAGATTTAGTGATAATAGTCGTCTTCTGTATTGGTTCCATAAAGGGAACAGTGTCAACTTATTTCTTTTGTTTGGTCCTGATTCTGTATTAAAAAGAAATTAAACTTTTCCCACTAAAGGGAAAAATCTAGTTATATTTAATCATCTTATGAGTCTTCAGAGGTGATGTACAGAGTTACACAGTTAATGGTTAACTGTGTAACTCTTACCTGAATCTAACATTTTTATTATGTTTTATTATTATTATTTTTTTAAAGGCATTATGTCTTTTGTGCTTATTCAGTTCAATTTTTACATGGCACAAATGGCACAGGGTAAGAAATAACATGTTGGAAATGAGTCTTTGCCATAAATATCTAATTAAGTTATTTGATTTATTTTATTATTGTGTATTTTGTAATTGTTTATATAAACAATACTTGTATAACAGATGTTTCAAAACATTTTGGTTGCTGTAGTTTAAATACATGCCTTTAATAGAAGCATTTACAGTCAGAGTAAAACAAAAGTATGCTAGATTTATGTTCTGAGGTTTAATTATGTGTTTAAAAAAGAAATATATTAATATTTAATCAATTACAGAAAATTGTTATTTCAAGTTATTACTGATAACAGGTCATGGCAGATGGCCACCGTTCCATGAGCATGGATCTGCAGGAGGTTTCTTCCTGTTAAAAGGGAGGTTTTCCTTCCCACTGTTGCTTGCTCATCGAGGGTCATATGATTTCTGTTGTGATTTGGCGCTATATGAATAAAACTGAATTGAACTGAATCATGGTGTATACTTTGTTTTCACACACTGTGTGTGCATTTTGGGTTGTTGTTTTTTTTTCAATAAATAATGTAAGTGTGAATGTTGTTGTTCATCTCAGGTTATATCTACATAATTTGAAAACAGAGTATGGAGTAGATCATTTTTATGATGTCCTGATATAAAAGTTCAAAATTCTGACACACTATACAAACTAATAAGGAGTTTAGTGATCATAATAATTGCTCATGATCAGATTGATTTTTACAGTCATTATTTTGCTGTTTCTTTTTAAGTCTGTAAACTGGGCTCTTGAGTCAATGTGTTGTTTTATATTTAAGTTATAATTAAGAAATAGTCTTTTTTTCTGATTAAAGAAAAGAATAATAACAGACAACAAATACAAACCATAGGCACAATATTTCTGTCCATGTCACATAAAAGACCAAATATTAGCTTATGATTACTCAGAAAGAGTACAATGTGCAAAAATCCACGTGTCATTTCACAAATACAACTGTTACAGACGAAATGTGTGTTCACTAGGAGCATCAAATGGGAGTGTTTTGCCATATCGTTCTCAGACTAAGGGTGAAATCACTATGTGACACGAAGTGACATCCACTGAAGACCCACGATGAGTAATTTTGTTGTTCGCAAAGAACAGCAGTCTAGATGATCTGTCATAGCCCTGTAGTTAGAAACACAATCAACTGGGATGTAGCTTGATGCACAATTTAATAATAGTCATTGGTAGTATCCAGGCCACATCTCTGCCGTAATGAGGCAATTGCAGCAACTTAAATGGGCAATTTGGAAGAAAAAGGGCATGTGGCAGACATGCTGCAGCCCAGCGTGAAGGCCTTGGGGTATTCTTCTGTCTTATTCACCATATGAATGACTACCAAGTGACCAGAGGGACTTAGAGTTGAGAGAGAGTCCAAAATCTCAGGTTTCTGCTTTATTCTGTTCCAACTCTCACAACTACTCATGACTCATCACCAAAACACTGCAGATTCAAGGTGTCGACATGAGGCCACAGCGCTGGACAGTGAGGGGCTCTTACTGTGTGCTCCTCAAACCACCAACGCCAAAAATGTCAGTAAAACTGTTTTACATAAACCTGAAAAAAGTAACAATGTTTACTTTGATAACTTTATCATAAAGTGTTAACATGTGCTCTCATTTATATTTAAACGTTAGACACATACAGACACATACAGATTACTTTTCCAAATGTCCAGGGATGGTTGGGAGTTACCGTAAGCCTGACGAGGAGCAAAACAAACTGTATGGATGACAGCTGAAAGCTGGAAAAACATGCTTTAATTTAAGTCATGTCGTTGAGTAATCATTTCATTTTTTAAACTGCTGATATTTGTAAAGACAGGATTGTGGTAAAAAAAAGCAAACCAAGAGAGCCACAAACACGAGCAGGTAGAAAAAACAGACAGCTTGTAAACAGTCCAAGACTTTATTCAGAGCTGAAACCGAGTAACTCGTGATCACTGCAAAGGAAAATGCGGTGCAATAACTATGGCAAGTACAGTAGGTCAAAGCTAAACCTGAATCTAGTCCGTTAACAGTGATTGATGTATAGTATGGACATTTAGTTATTTTACAGTTCGACTTCAATCTCTTGTTCTTCTCTTCCAAACCCATTTCACTTGACCTGATGGTCCGACTGGGATTCTCGTAACGTCTGACCTATTTTTAGAAATGCAGTTGCATTCCAGTATCTAAGCAGTCACTTCAGTGCCTTATTATAACAGAGTGGACTGACAACATGAAAATTAAGCCCCAGATGTAATGAAAAACTTGTTATTTTACATGTAGTACACACATTTCATTTTGCAAATTACACATTTTCTCTCCAAACTGGATATTAGAAAACAAACATGTTATTCAAGAGGTTCTGGCATGTTGCAGTGACAGCTGAATGGCACCTCCTTGGCATCACTATCAGCCTCTGGCCCCTTTCCTCCCTCCTCTGGATAACAGTCTCGCTATGTAGCAATAAAAACTATATAAGACATCCTTATATATCAAATCCCTTCTTTAAGTAAGGAGAACCAGTATAACCTGGCATCTCTATTTAGCCTCAAGGCACCTTTGTCTCTGCGTCTGCCGTATGTCATTACGAGGCTGAACACATTCTTCAGGGGTGTCATTAAGACGGTTGTTCAAACGACAACAGCGCTAACTTTGAGGGAAGTAACCTGTGATATAATTGGTTTGAGGCAGCAGTTGTGACTTATTATGAAGTCAAACGACTGCCTCAAGTTTGTTTCCAAGTGCAATTGTCATTTGGGAATCTCGCCCAAAATCAGAAGCCACAAGATAAGACACTAAATCGATGCAAGAAATGATGAGTAAAATGTATACACGTTTATTAATCTTGAGACTCAAAGCTTCCAGCTAGTTAAACAACCTTGAATGCATTAGAGTCTAACCTGGCGTATAAAAGGTGAAAATGGCCAATGAAAGCAATTAGTGTTCGCGCTTCCTCACAGCCGCAGTCTGAGCAAGGTCGCAGGCTTTTAAAATATGATCGTATATGATCAAACAGAGCACCCAAGGAAATTATATTTCAGCTGGAAAATAAAAAAAGCTGCGACTGAAGAGGGGATTTAAGGTGAAGCTAAAGAGAAAATCCAATTTGCACTTTGCGCCGCCAAGTTCCACATTAAGATGAGCGGTGAACAGTCATGGGTCTCACATACATTTCTCAGCACAAATTAATTGTAATATGACTTCATAAATTAATTTCACATCCTCTTAACAATAATCATTATTGGTTATTACTCCTATTAAAGTATATTGTGGTAGAAATCTTTCTGTACACTCGAACCATTATAGAAAAAATTGGAATGCCTCAGTTACACCGCGATCTATATTTACAGTAGCAGCTTTAAGGTTTACCTTTACTTCTGCAATGTGTACTGTATGTATTTATGTGCATATGCTAAATATAGTAGTGACATTTTAGATATAAAAATGATCATTTTAGCCACTGGAGAGAGCTCCCAAGGATATGTGAGCAAAGAGCCTTTCTTCAGCACCACTTTTCTCTCTCAGCCACTGAGAGACCTGCATGGCATATGTGAAACAAATCATTTTACTTTTCTCTGTACGGAAACCTGTCAGCGGCACAGCGGCGGTATGCAGGCAGGTAGAAGGTAGAAGCAATTGGATTCTTCCTCACCAGTGGCTCCAGGAGCTATCAGCCCCTATCCAGGCCTATGAAGGCAGAGGAGGATTGAGTTTGAAAGATGATAATAGACTCCTGAGGAAACTAATCTATTTCTAAAGAAGAAAGGGGTATAAATTCTCTCACTTGCCCCCCACGTCCACCTGCTCACCGTTCTCCTTTCATCGTTTCTCTCCGCATAGCATCACAGGTCAGTTTTACAATTGAAGTATACCAATTAAATGGATCCTGGACAGCAAGGCAGCTATTATCGAAGAGAAGCAGATATTTCGAGTTCCTTTTTTGTATTTGTTATTAGTAAAATGTATAATATACATGTAAGTTATTGAAGGTTTCAACAATGATTTGAGCACTTTTATATTATTAAAAAAAAGACTGCTTTTAAATGAAATACTGCATGTACATGTAGTTTGATTCTTGATTCTTATGCTGAATATACAGAAATCCAACTTTACAACATATGCGGTAGCCGTTTGTTTTTTGACATCAACTTTTATAAATAAGTCATGGTTAGTGTTAATGAATGCCAGGTGACTGATAAAAACAAAATTCATACATTTCAAAGCCACCATATGCTTATAGGAGACACTGAGTCTTGTAGTTTCCACACAATCACTCCTGCCCTGTCCTCCTCTGTGTGAAAGTGAAGGTCCATGATTTATTAGAGCTTCCACTGGCCCTTTTCTGGATAAATAATCTTGAAATCAAGTCTGAAAGTTTCAAGCTGCAAAGCAGCAGCTGTTACAAGGCCAGGAACACATGTAAACAAGGCAATACCAGGACCCAGATGGCTGCTGTCAGTCTGAAGCTCCTGGATCTGCCCTTCACTTCTGAATCCTTGGCAGGTGGATGGTGATAATGAAGATGATGTTTGTGATTACCGGTCACATCCGGGCTCACTGAGGAGAGAGCACAAACCAAAATGCCAGTCAGAAGGAAGCTCATTAGAAACATGACATCATTGGAAGGAATGATGCTGTTTGTCAGTGAAAGGATGAGACTGATATATTTTATTTGCTTTATCATCAACAACTGCCATGAAAAAAACAACAACAAACCAACAAATCATCTCCCTGCCTTATAAAACTGCCCAAACTTTCTCCCTTTTTTGTGTATTTTCCCCTAAATTCATTTAATTCTGCTGGAGATTCACAGCTTCAGATACATAACTGCATATATGTCACTGTTTAAGTACATAAGCACTGAATTTAGTATTTTCAGCAGTAGATTAATGCAGATTTGTTGAGTTCTAATGCCAGCATGAACTTTTGCTCAATTAAACTACTGTCCTCATGTTCACTGCAATAAAGTAAGATGTAGTGTCGCTCTATTTTAGGTTTTAATAGCTTTTGGAGGGCTATGGCATAGAGATGTCTCGGGCTTTGGATCTACACAAAATAATTAGGATCAATTTGTTGTTTATTCAGTATGCTGCTGGCTGTTCTTTAGCTAGCAATGAATTGATTCTGCATGGGATGTTTTTTCGAGCAGCAACTTCTGGAGCTACAAAGTAAGGCCAACATGGAAGTGCCGAAAAATAGACACTTCAAGCTGACTGATAGGTATATGCTAACACAGGTGGATGTATGCTAGGAATCACAAACTAATTCCTGTCACTGACCTTGAATTATTTATGTTGTTTCTGTTGGTTTTAAATTGTAACTGGAGTGGTTTTGGTATTTGCCTGCTGGAGAAGTTTGTACGGCAGTTCTGGTAAGACAAATTATTATTTATTTTAAATGTTTATGTTAGCAAACACTGATTGGAAGACTCTTTGGTAGTAAGAACTTTACAGTCTAAGGAAGCACTCTGCTAACCAAATCTGCTAACTTTAATTTTAATCCAAAAATACTTCTGCCTCCTAAAAACATGTTACTTTCTAAAGAAAAGGTCGCTGGCATTTAATTATAAGTCATCTTTATATTATATTGTCAATACAGACTACATTAAAAAATACATTAAGACCTGAGGTCTAATGTCTTGCATACATCTAACAGCTGCAATACAGCAAGTCTCGGACTGTATCATTAAGGGAGTTGGTTAATTTTCCACTACCCTATTTATAATCAGCTGATGCAACTACGGTGCATCACACAGCCTCTGTGTCATCCCCCCCAAAGGTGCTTTAAAAGGCATCTTGGGTGTTCCTTTGTGTCAACAGCCATTAATATGTTTATGTCAATGTTTTAACAGTGAACGCGTCATCATCATCATAACACGCTATAAATAGTAATCCTCAGATGGATTACAGGAAATTTTTTTCTTCCTTCAGTTTATGTGTGCACTCCAATTTGGGGCACCACCCCAAATAATGATAACATGAATCTAAGGATGTCATATTTGGATGCTAAATAATTTATAAATACATACAGATATGCTCCATAGACGACCTCCTTTTTCCCCCACTTTTACACATAGTGGTCTAGTCTACAATTCCTGATACATCCATCCCGTTTCATGACTGCTTCTCCTCTTTGGGTCACACAGATGCTGAAGCCTATCCCAGCTGACACTGGGTAAGCAGCAGAATTTGTTGGGCAGGTCGCTAGTCATTCAAAAGGCTAACACCAATTCAGAATAACCAATTAACCTCAAGTGTCTTCAGACGGGAGAAACCCCAAGCAGCCACAGGAAGCAACCTCCACTGTGAGGCAACAGAGCTAACATCTGCACAACAGTGCCACTCTCTTTACGATGCAATTCATGCAAAATTAAACATAATTCTAGGTATTTAGGATTTATTTTGCACATATTGTAGTGACATTGTTTATGTGTATCCACATGCTGTATATTTATAGACTGTGTGTGTTTGCTGATTGCATGATACTGTAGTCCTTTGCATGTTGTAATATCTTTTATTGCCGTTATTATAAGCGTGACAGTGATTTTTGCTACTGCTAATACTGCTGCTTATTTGGACACTATGTCAAAGTCTCTATTATATTGCACTTTTTCATCTAAGTAATTAGAATTTTCACTCAGATTGTGCATAAATCA
Organism: Perissodus microlepis; assembly: GCF_051167445.1. Lineage (NCBI taxonomy): Eukaryota > Metazoa > Chordata > Actinopteri > Cichliformes > Cichlidae > Perissodus > Perissodus microlepis. The sequence goes on from NC_140461.1 coordinate 23,882,238, forward strand.
GAAAGTTGTAGAGCAGTATGCCTCTGGTATTAACCCTCTGGCTGTTCACGCTGGTTTCACATTTTCTGAAAGGTGTATCATTAAACTCAGTCAAACCGGTGAATAATACTGAGCCTTTAAAAGTAATATCCTTGATATCAATCCATCACAGTTGGGCAGGTTAGTGTAATAGTGATCAAGTATCCCGATAGTGGGCCTATGGTACAGTGTGCAGGATCATAATTTATTAAGCTTTAAACATAGAACAACAGTCCCCCGATCCATCTTTTTTACCCCTACCTTTAACATCATAGAACTTAAATAACCTAGAGTTCAGCACAAACACCCCCCTGTGTGTACACCTTTAAAAAAAAAATGACACCTCAACAGATATCAGTTCAGACAACTGCACCATGCCATCTGTCAGCATATATCTTGCTGTTTACACCTCTCTTTGGAGACTTGAAGTGTTCAGAGGGGGAATTCAGTGTCCCTTGCCAAGTGAAATAGAGCATCCTCTTTAGCCTAGCTGAAGCTACTTCAGGATACCTCAGACTTCATCCCGGTTCATTCCCAGAGGGAAAGAGTGATGCTGAACTCCAATAGATGACCAGCTGCCCCAGGACTTTCGAGTTTCTTGCTTAGGCCCAAGAGTCATAAGTCTGTCACGGGCAGGATTAGTCTAACCCAGACCTTTTCAAAGTCTATAAAGGCTGTGCTATCAGAGGGTATCGTACAAGCAGAAATATAAGACTAGCTCCAGAGGCCATCTGTACTCTGGGGATTTAATTCCGATTTTTATGGTGCAGCAGAAATTGACTGCAGCTCTTTTCCCCATAACAGCAGCACCCACAAAAATTACTAGTTGCTTTACCAGCAATCATAATCTACGAGTTTAGTCTTATTTCGTAAAATAACAAGAAGATAAAGGTAAAAATATTTCATTATAACTAATACAAGATTATATCATTATATTTTGTATCTTTATGACCAGTTCATTATTCTAACTTGTTGGATTTCACCAATTTTTTTGCCATGTAATGCAATGTTGTAGTAAGTGACTACACCTACACACAGGAATGACTTTTAAAGCTGGCTGTGATATGAAGTTAAGTATGCATTGATTCACTGTCCCCAGGATAGCTATTTGATGGTATACAGCTTACAGATAACCTCAATCAATTCCTCTTACTGAAGCTTCAAGGTTCAAATGCAGCAACAAGCTGCAGACTAAATCACAGAATGTCTTTCTGATGAATAAACCGTGCTATGCTGAAAGCACTCTTTACTTTCTTTATTTTAGCTGCAGAGGAAACATCCAGAGACTTATTGTATATAAAAACTTAAAGGTACAGACATGATGTCAGATTTCAAGAAGCATCAACAAACATAAATGTAAATAAGTAAATACATAAATGCAGTGAATATATGTGAGGATTCAATTGAGAACTGAATGTATATAAGAAAAAAAGGAACCAAAAGAATATGTCATAAACTGTAAATTTAGTGGATATACGTTATATTTTGTAGAGCAAAAATACTTCAGTAGTAAAGCAAAACTTTAAAACACAATTTTTTTGATTCCTTAACCAACATACGAAAATAAATGGAAGCAACCATATAAATAAGTACCCTCCCAGCAAAAAGAACAGTAACATCAGTTGTATAACAGCCCTCAAAAAGCTGTAAGAATGACCTGATCTTGTCCAACAGGTAATTTCCTCCCCTGCAAAGGTGCCTTCCTGACTCCAAAAATGAGTCAAATTCGAGGTAAAATGCCTTCGCAGCAGACATAAACATGTTTATAGACAGGTGCAGGACAACAGCACAGGTGGAGAATATTTTATTCATTGAATTACTCATTCAAATTGTAGACGTGCATGTTTTTAGGCCTGGCCACAATGAGTGACAGTGGTTCTGTCTTCTCTTGCTCAGCAGGATTCAGTTTTATCTAAACATACTCTAGTAAGTATATTTGGTTTATACTTTTGTTTTGCTAGCCAAAATATTTCATATTCACATTTAATATCACAGTGAATTTGAGATAAGCTCTGCTAATCAGGCTAGCTGTCGAGAACTAGCATTAGCTGCTAACCGAAACGTGCAAAAATCAAGGCTCCTAAATCCTAGCTGACAAACCAGCACCACCTTAACATGATTATGTCAAAACGTAAAAGTTCAAACATACTATGTTTGAACTTTTTCTTTCATGCTTTCTTTTTACCATCTGATTATTATTGTAACTGTGACTGGAGAAGTCCTCTAACGTTAACAAAGCAATAATTTCATGTTGTGCTTCCACCAGCAGCCTCAGATCAGATATATCTCTTCCATTAAATGTGCAAAGTTTACAATGAAACAAATGCAGGATTTTTGTTGACGTTGTTAGAAACCAATTAAATTATATATCTTATCGCACCTTATTGTGTATTCATGAACTTGTAAGGCATAATGAATCCTGGTACAACACAACAACTCAGTGCAAAATGTAACTGAATTCACTTTGACAGAATGAGCAAAAGCTGAACAATGTGGAAAACATAAAAGTGGGATTCAGAACAGAACTAGACTGTATTAGGATGCACAGGGGTACATAGTGACACAGTCAGTGGTTGGATTGACTATTATGGGATGTGGATGAGGTTTAATTTGCATTACTGACTTAATCACAGGGTGCTGTGTGTGTAGTCTGTGATGCCAAAAGCAATGGCCAGAAATCTCTTTTGGGGGAAGGAATGAAGGAATGAAGAAATGAAGACGCAACAGGCATTTTACATTGCCAAGTTTTGTAGGACACTGTTAGGTTTCATGTGCAAATACAATCAGACAAGGGAAGGTTGAGGCTGGGAAACGAAAAAAGGGAGCAAAACTAAACAGTTTCATGTAGCTGGAGTAGATAATTCTGCAGTATAACAGTAAAATATACATTAAAGGTCATCTTTAAATTCTTGAAGTAAATTCTCAAAACTGCTTCTTCACTGTGCACCCACATACTTCATTACAAAAAGACTAATACGTGTTACTTAATCGCTCATATATGCACAAATATTGACTTTGACTGCCTTCCAGCTATTAATATCCACCATTAACTGGCTATACATTAAGTAGGTTCTTTTTATGAACAATAAGGAAGGCCTACACAAAAGAGCAAATTATGGCTCTAAAAGGAAAACTACATCCTCAATGTACAACAGACAATAAATATTTCTTGTGGTCGGTTGAGGAGGCAGCCTATCTAGTCTCCAAAAACTATTGGCTGAAAATAGATATAATGGGCTGCCTTTTTTGGGATCCAAGCAGAGATGATTTTGGAATTTGCTTGGAAACTGCTCCTGTAATGACATGTTTTACTAAACCCACAGAAGAGAGGTTAGAGGGTTGGAAAAGGTGCTTGGGCTGAAGAGAGACATAGGGCAGAAAGAGAGGCTTACAACTGAAGTGAAATCAATACAAGCTGATTTCCCGAGGACATGGACCAGCAATGATCAATACCACACTAACAGCACTAGGAAAAAATACCTAACAACTGCAATGATAGAAAGCGCCTTTTGTATGATTATAAGAGGTTCAACCTTCAGAGTTTTTACGTCCAAATCTGGTTTAGTAACAACGTTTTATGTACAGCCTGATTTTGACAAACTCCATCAGAGCTTTCTGTAGTTTAGAGGTCTTATTACTATGTAGAGTTATCTTCGATGGGAAGTGTCAGTTCATCCATCACTCCAGTTCTAACCTGGTGGCCAAACAATTCAATAAAAAAAGAAGAAAACATCAAACTTCTCACAGGGTGGCACGATAGTGAGTTTGTCAAATTTGGTGAAAGAAAATGCTCCAACTGTCTCCTGTTTTCAAACTTAATGACAGATTAGAACTTCAGTGACGCTACTAAGAGGTTTTCAAGTAGATATTTAACCACCAACTGAAAATAGTAAGAGCAAAGTTGTGTGGGCAAGAGTTCAGTAAATTCATTTTAAAATGCATTTTCTTAAAATACATAAAATATGTACCAACATCGAGAGATTCAATTTAAAGCTCAATCAGGGATAGTCACCTAAATATTGACCATATAGATGTTTGACAGTATACAGCTCACAGATAAGTCTTTGTACTATACTATTTGTGTGTGTATGTGTCTTGGGTACAAAGAAATTTGTGTGGAAGCACAGTTCCCCGAAAACATGATGGATTCCAATAAAACTACTCTAAACATACTTGAACATGAAATAAATGTAAATATCAGTCAATGTCAGTTTGTTTGAATTGGAGCCTTTTCTTTTCTGAACTTATCTTTAGCTAAGTACATTTCATCTCACTTAGGTGCATCACTACCTTTTAACCACATTGATTTCTGTTATTGGGCAGTGCTGCTGGGCAGTGCCAGATGGAACAGCTTGTTGTTTATTTTCAGTCTGTTGTGAAACTGTAAGTTTATAGAGATTACACCAGCATTACAGAAAGGCAGGAGCAAAAACCAGTGATTCGGTGTTCCAGTGTTTTACCATCACGCCCATACATGCTGTTATGGGTGAGTAAACAACTATTCCCCTGAAGGTTATTTCTGAGTATTTTCAATAAATAATTAAGAAGCCAGCATTTAAACTATTACTTATATGAGATTATATGATGGTATCCTATACTATACTATAGTGAAATATATATACTATATTACACCATAATGACAACTTTCATTTATAATTTGAGAGAAGTCTGGATATGTGGAGTATGTGTGTGGTTTCAAATACATGTGTAAGTACCTGTGTTTTCAAAGCTAGCTGGTCTTAAGTGTTTCCCCAACGCCTCTTCACACCTTCTTCAAAGTCTCTTAGAATCCTCTCACCAGCAGTAAAATGTGTGATTACGAATAGCTAAATCATATGTAGTGGTTAGCCTTGGGATCAAGCCTTTACTTCTGGAGGGAAAAAAATCAAGCTGTACAAAAGTTATTCTTCTGATCAGAAGCAGATGATGTGGATACAAAATGAACACAACAGAACTAAGTAATAAAGTATTTAAGCAACTAGAAAAAACCAGGTGTAGATTTTTTTTTCCTGAGGTAATAAGTTGTATAACTCGTGCTTTTGGATATTGGTAAGGCTTACAGTTATGGTTGTGGCTCTTTTGATTGACAGGTGTGCCAACAAAGGGAGCTATAACTACGTCCCTAATGTTTTGGAAAAAGATGCAGGTTTTAAAATTTTGCCTTGGTAAACCACCACAGTTGATTTTAAATCAAACAGTCAATATGTGGATAAAGTGTAAACTGTAAATTTTAATTCAAATGGTTTTATTAAAATTTTACATCAACTGTTCAGGAATTACAGCAGGTTTTATACATATTTGACTGTTTTCGGTGGATCAAAATCAACTGGACAAACCAAAATGATTTTAAATACCAGGTGTGTGTTGATAGTGTGTAGTGTGGATCCCAAAACTTTTTCTTTTTTGAAAGATTCAGTTTTCTACAATGGTGTAGTGGTTAACACATTCACTTTGCAAGGGAAAGGTTGCTGGTTTAATTCCATTTACAGACACAGATCCCCACTGTGGTACCCAGTATAAAAGTCTGCCAAATCCACCTTCAACCAGCAGTGGCGACCCCTTGTGGCATGGAGTCAGCAGAAAGCGATGTAGACCAATACCAGCAAATTTCACTTCAATCAGCATTTAGCATAAGTTAGCTATTCCAGTAAAACAAATTCAGTCTCTTCAGCTTGGTTAATTTATAATAAACACAAATGTATCGACATTAAAACCACCTTTCACCAACTCCTTTCAACCTGGACCTGCATCTCCAACCTGAAAAGCTGAAGTTTGTGTCCCAGTGGCAGGTGAGTCACAGAATGGCCTTAACACTTAGGATATGACTGGAAAGCATTAACAATTCATAACCGACAACCTGTCTTGCTTGTGTGTGTGTGGGTTTTTTTAGATAACATTTTCAAGGAAATACACCACTTTCTTGTATTTTGATTAGAGCAAGGATTTAAGATTGGGTTTTTTCTGCTTTTTAAGTGGGCCGCAGCACTCTTGGCTTTGGGAATTGTTGCTATAGAGGCTTTTTAGAATTCACTGTTTTGTGGCTAAACCTTTTCGTTTCACATCGAGTTCCAAAATTGGCCTCCCGTGAACTCCACTCTGTTGTTGACCTTTGTGATATCTCTATTAATCTTGAAGGTAACGGCAGCTTTCAGAAATTTCTGGAAGCTGTCTCTTTTATTTGATATAAATAGAGAAAGATGCCTCTTTGTCAAAAAGAGGCTTCCATCCCCCAGTTTTGTGTGTACAAGATGAAATGATATCGATGTGTGCTGTCCACATATCTCCAGTAAAACGATGTTTATCTCTTGTTTTAGCTCCTGGTGTGGTTGTAAATTTTCTCCTGACTAAAGGCTGCTAATCACACCCAGAAGACCCAACAGCTGTGAGTGTCGATAGAAAGCGGATAAGCTAATTTTTCAAAGTGTGAAACCCACACAAGTTACGTTAGCCACTCTCACATACATATGGATGGCATATGAACGCTTGAAGAGTGTGCACTTAAGCTTCGTACAATGAATTTCAGTGATTGCCGTAGAGCCCAATCTACGATATCAAGCATGACAGGCAGGATATGTGGAAATAATAAGACGTATGCATTTTTCCAGCCAGTTGTTTTTTTCCCCCGGAATTTTGTTTACACAAGAATGAGATCAACTGAGGAGAGAAACTAAATGAAGAGAAACCACCTGAGACCTCTTGCAGGGAAGGCTGAGTGCTCCCATTCTCAAACAGAACAATTGAATATAGCTCTGTGCCGGAGACATCATCCTCTTTCAATTAGATTCAGACTCCCACAGAAAACGGAATAAATTACCTCTTTATCCACAAAAATAATATCATTTAATAAAATTTCATTCATTTAGTTTGCCCACACAATTAATGATTAGCTAGTTTATGATCACTGATCTGCTATAAATGCCACTTTCTTCTTTTTGCATTTTTTTCCTACATCTGATTTTGTCTTTATCTGCCAAACATTTTCGTCTAACACCTCAGTCACAATTAAATTGCATTGAGCGCTTTACAAATACAACAAGAAATGATGTATATTTCTAGGCTATATAATGAACCTACAAAACAAAAAAAAAATGCAAAGGCAGCTTTTTTGGCACATAACTCTATTCTGAAAGAATCAAATGTTGCTTCTCTAATTTTTTAGCAGTGCTGATTGTGTGACTTTTGGGATGATCATTAATAGTACCATACCAAATTAATAGTTTGGTTCCGACTGAAATGTCTTGTTATCCATTTGGTAGACTGGCATGCAATTATGGAAAGATGTGGTATTTAGAGGACTCTTAATGACCTCCCAGGTGATCCTATGACAGTACCTCCAGCATCACCTTGAGGATGATACATGTAGCTTTTTAGTCGTACATTTTTGACCTGAAATTTGTTTGTGTGACATTTATGTTCCTCTTCGTAACTCTGGGGATACCTTATTTTGTTTTTATGGCCAGGTAAGTACTGTCATTCACATAAGTCTCAACTGCTTTGTGTTTAATGGCAACAAGAAAACATCTGCATGCCAACAATTTGAAGTCAATGTTAACACTTTATTAGGTTTGTCACTCTGATTATGTTGGTATACAAAAATGATAATTTAGCTTAGAGCATTGGCACGCACTAAATCTTCTGCCAGCTGCTGGTATTGTCTAGTCTAGATTATGTTATCAGTAAGTGCTGAGAGTTGAACAGTAAATCAACAGTAAATCTCAATCAGTCTTTTTCAGTCTGTAACATATAGTCTCAGCCTTAATGGTTTCTAAACAACTTTAAATCTTTCACTGTTTGTATCTAAAATATTAATGACCAGTGTAGTTGTAGCGTACATTTCCAGACACAAGAAACTGTGTATCTGTTGGGAACTATTTTCTCTAGACATACTGAGTATGAATATTATATCGTAACGATCTCCCCTACGTGACCCAAAGCTCCAACTTGTCCAAATATAGACACATGACCCTTGAGGGAATGGAATGTGGAATGAGGCGCCAACATATTAGCAGCAATCCTGTAAGTCCAGTTAATTCAAGGGAGATCTCCATCGATCAGACACATTTTCCCTGCACATCCCAAAGACCAAATTGGATTGGCCAACTTTAGAATTCTGAGGTTAAGTAAACACCTTGAACTCCTATCCCTCAAATCAGTCCCGAACACTTTCTGACATGTGGTAGGGGGCATTTCCCTGCTGTAGGAGGCCCCTGGTGTAAGCAGATACGTTTTCCATAAAGGGATGGACACTGTCTGCAACCATGTTTGAGAAGGCTATCTGTCAATGTATCATCCACTTAAATGCCAAAACCCAACATTTCCCAGCAGAGTCATACTGCCTCAACATGATGAGAAGATGGTATCATACTGCCTTGTTTGTTTTGTAAAGCAGCCTACTGTCATACGTTTCCACATGAACGTACATGCAGACCTCTTGATATGAACTTTAAAAAGGGGAATTCAACAGAACAGGCCACCTTCTTACTCTTCTGTGTTATTTCCAGCATTGTGTGCTATAGTGGGTGTTTTGTGGCATCGGACCACATAGGCCAGCCCTAGCTTTGCCCGCAGTGAACCTTGGTTGCCCATGACCTGGTTGCTGGTTAACCAGTGGTCCTTTCTTGGACCGCTTTTAGTATCTGCTAACCACTGCATGCTGGGAGCACTCCATAAGATGTGCTGAAGAAGTTCGACCCAGTTCAGCCATCACAATTTGGCCCTTGTTAAAGTAAAGAATCGACTGTTCACTTGCTGCCGAATATATCCCATGCCTTGACAGGTGCCATTGAAACAAGATAATAAGGGTTACTCACTTGGCCTGTTTGTGGTTGTATAGTTGTGGCTGCCTGGTGTAAGGCAGCAGATGAGTGACTCAAAATAAAATACAGCATGTGTAAGGTCATGGTAATGAAGATACAATGCCTGCTGTAACATAGCTCTATATTTTTAAATGAAATATTTGTTATGATAATCAGTTAATTGTTGGTTTTTTTTAATAGATTTGCTAGCAAGAGTCAACAAATCAGATATTAGCAAGCTTATATTTTGACGCAGACATAGACTGTGGTTATAACATAAATCATACGTCTTAGGAATGACTGCAGGAAAAGTAATGTCCTCTCTGTCTGAAGAGAAAGCTAGACTATTTGATGGTATATTTACTTCCTGTCTCGTAGCCATAGTGAAATGCAATCAGAGACTGGCCAGGCTGGTAAACACAAACATACTGTGTTTACTGACCACACATCACATGGCTGTTTGGATAGCAACGATATAAACAGATACCTATTCCCCTTCCTTGCTTGGTTGTCATCATAGCAGAATTAAACACACAACACTGTAGTACACTGGCACAATTACATTATCAGTGAAGCAAAGACAAATGATGAGTAGCCACGTGCACTCTTTTTAATAACTAAACTAGAGAGAGAAGTTAGTTCTAAGTTAAACATCCCTTAATAGATCAATCACTTTGAATCAGATGTGCCTCCCTTTTGTCTGATTTAATTTACTTTCTGTAGTTAAAGCTAAAGTATTTGAAATGTCTGGTCTGACCCCCAATAAAACTAGCATCCATCCTGTTTGCACAATTACAGAGAAAAGGAGGATCAATGGGATCTAATTTAAGACAGAAGCATTATTCTAAAACACAGAGCCCAGTGCATCGCTACATGGAGCCAGCAGAATGATTAAGTGCCTTGGTTATATCCTGTATGGCTCTGCTGCACATGCCACAGGGAGAGTGTTCATGTCCATGAGCTCATCACCCCAGCGTCTATTACATCCTCAGAGCAGTCAATACTGGGCTCTGACCACCAGTCACTCTCAGGTTGCACACACAGGCAGAATACAAATCAGCTTGGAAAACTGCGAGCTCTGCTGTGTCCAAACCTTTTCTTAGCAGGCTGCTCTTTGGAAAGACATATTCCTACAAAGCTAGTGGGTCACACAGCAAACATATCCATTAATGGGGAAATAAGTAACAAAATCAGCTAAGGGTAATATTGGCGTGATAATGTATAAAACCATAAAGTTACCAATTGGGGCCTAAGCAGCAAAGCTGCACAGTCGCTTGTGTTACTTCAACAATTTCTCAGATTTTTTTCAGAATAGCCAAAAACTTACCCACAAACTAAGACTTGTAAAAACTGTTAATAGCTTTTAGATTTTGACTGTTAATAGCAACAAAATAAGAACCAAAGACACCCACACATTAGATCTTAGACAATATTTGATCTGGTAATGCTAAATGTTGATACAGGGAGTGCAGAATTATTGGGCAAATGAGTATTTTGTCCACATCATCCTCTTCATGCATGTTGTCGTACTCCAAGCTGTATAGGCTCGAAAGCCTACTACCAATTAAGCATATTAGGTGATGTGCATCTCTGTAATGAGAAGGGGTGTGGTCTAATGACATCAACACCCTATATCAGGTGTGCATAATTATTAGGCAACTTCCTTTCCTTTGGCAAAATGGGTCAAAAGAAGGACTTGACAGGCTCAGAAAAGTCAAAAATAGTGAGATATCTTGCAGAGGGATGCAGCAGTCTCAAAATTGCAAAGCTTCTGAAGCGTGATCATCGAACAATCAAGCGTTTCATTCAAAATAGTCAACAGGGTCGCAAGAAGTGTGTGGAAAAACCAAGGCGCAAAATAACTGCCCATGAACTGAGAAAAGTCAAGCGTGCAGCTGCCAAGATGCCACTTGCCACCAGTTTGGCCATATTTCAGAGCTGCAACATCACTGGAGTGCCCAAAAGCACAAGGTGTGCAATACTCAGAGACATGGCCAAGGTAAGAAAGGCTGAAAGACGACCACCACTGAACAAGACACACAAGCTGAAACGTCAAGACTGGGCCAAGAAATATCTCAAGACTGATTTTTCTAAGGTTTTATGGACTGATGAAATGAGAGTGAGTCTTGATGGGCCAGATGGATGGGCCCGTGGCTGGATTGGTAAAGGGCAGAGAGCTCCAGTCCGACTCAGACGCCAGCAAGGTGGAGGTGGAGTACTGGTTTAATAATAATAATAATAATAATAATAATAATAATAATAATAATAATAATAAATTTTATTTATGAGCGCCTTTCAAGTCACCCAAGGACACTTTACAATAGGATAAAACACTTAGTAAAACAATGGCAGAATAAGAACAATAAAATAAAAGCACAAGATAAAATGAACAAACAGTGGATTCACAGTGAATATGCAGATTTGAACAGATGGGCTGGTATCATCAAAGATGAGCTTGTGGGGCCTTTTCGGGTTGAGGATGGAGTCAAGCTCAACTCCCAGTCCTACTGCCAGTTTCTGGAAGACACCTTCTTCAAGCAGTGGTACAGGAAGAAGTCTGCATCCTTCAAGAAAAACATGATTTTCATGCAGCACAATGCTCCATCACACGCGTCCAAGTACTCCACAGCGTGGCTGGCAAGAAAGGGTATAAAAGAAGAAAAACTAATGACATGGCCTCCTTGTTCACCTGATCTGAACCCCATTGAGAACCTGTGGTCCATCATCAAATGTGAGATTTACAAGGAGGGAAAACAGTACACCTCTCTGAACAGTGTCTGGGAGGCTGTGGTTGCTGCTGCACGCAATGTTGATGGTGAACAGATCAAAACACTGACAGAATCCATGGATGGCAGGCTTTTGAGTGTCCTTGCAAAGAAAGGTGGCTATATTGGTCGCTGATTTGTTTTTGTTTTGTTTTTGAATGTCAGAAATGTATATTTGTGAATGTGGAGATGTTATATTGGTTTCACTGGTAAAAATAAATAATTGAAATGGGTATATATTTGTTTTTTGTTAAGTTGCCTAATAATTATGCACAGAAATAGTCACCTGCACACACAGATATCCCCCTAAAATAGCTAAAACTAAAAACAAACTAAAAACTACTTCCAAAAACATTCAGCTTTGATATTAATGAGTTTTTTGGGTTCATTGAGAACATGGTTGTTGTTCAATAATAAAATTATTCCTCAAAAATACAACTTGCCTAATAATTCTGCACTCCCTGTACACATGCCATCCTGAGACTGTCCAAACACAACATACAAAATGTAAAATATTTGTATTTGTGTTAGCTTTCCAAAGGTTTTCCTTCTATCTGGTCATATCTAACTGTAGTAGATCCCATAAATAGGACCCAACAACCAATTTGTTGATTTGTTAGTTACCTATACATCTGATTATGAATCAGTCTGTTTAATACATATGCAAGATGCGCACAGCGCTGCAGGCAAATACTTGTGCACAAGGTCACAGCTTTCTCCTAACATATCATTAGCATGTCATTTGCAGTTCATAAAGTCAGAAATAAGCATCTGCCATGGAAATTGAAGTTGGTACAATTCTAGCCTTACAATATTCCATGTAATAAAATAAAATCACAGTTGAAAATAAACACCATCAAATCTTTCTCCAAAGGTGGCACAAATCATCCTCTGAGTAGTCCCCACAAAAGTAATCAGACAGACATTTATTTTCAAATTATTTATCTGTTCCACACAAGGGAGAGCACATCGTAGCATCTATTGATCACAACACTGGAAAACATTCATAGGTTTCAGCTTTTTTGTCACAGATGAGAGCGGCTCCATATCGTAGTAGTTTATATTTTTTAATATAAACTATATATATAACTATATTTAAAGTGAATGCCTTTAACTGATGGCCAGTTGGTGTATCAGCTTGAGGTGTTGGAAATATTTGACTAATTTCAGACATTTTGTAAACAAATTGATTGAGCCTTGATGAAAATCGTTGTGACCTGGAAGATCAGAGTTCCTGAAAATAAAATCTCAGATAAATTAAACAAGAACAGTTTAACTGGCATAGGCAGCAAGGTGGCACGGTGGTTAGCACTGTTGCCGCAGTGCTATAACCTGAGTTCGATTCCACCATCAGGCCGGGGTCTTTTCTGTGTGGAGTTTGCATGTTCTCCCCCCGTGTTTGCGTGGGTTCTCCGGCTTCCTCCCACCGTCCAAAGACATGCAGCTTGTGGGGATAGGTTAATTGGATAATCCAAATTGCCACTAGGTGTGAATGTGTGAGTGAATATGAGTGTGAATGGTTGTCTGTCCTTATGTGTTGGCCCTGTGACAGAGTGGCGACCTGTCCAGGGTGTACCCCGCCTCTCGCCCTATGACAGCTGGGATAGGCTCCGTGACCCTGAAAAAGGATAAGCGGAAGCGAATGGATGGACTGGCAAAAGTAGAAAAAAAATCAAGGGTTCATTCCTGCCGAATGATAAACAAAAGGTTGAAAACAACCCTGTTAATATTGTAACAGAAGAAGTCAGAGAGTGTTAACAAAGGGAAGAGAAGTTTTAAATTTTTCATGCGTAGTTCCTTTTTTCAACCGAGGAAAACAAAGCACAGTGGTCTGCTCAAATTGACATGTGCTGGTAAAGGTCTCTGCAAACTTGCCCTTCACTATCTTCCCCTTCTTTCTCTTTATAAGCTCATCTCACATCCTCAGAGTTAACCCTAAAGTCAACTTTATGCAAGAGCAAACCGACCTCCTCGGCTGCCTTATAAGAAACAGAAGGTCATCCAACTATTTCTTTGCTATACTCAGAACTCCTATGTATGAGCTTCGAGTTACTAAAGTCTCTTGCAATTTTTCCTCAGTGATCTTCAGAGCAGAGGAGTCCCACATGAACTCTACAATCTTGGCTGTTTTGTGAAAGAGATTCTCTGTCATGTTTCTGTCAATCAAATCACTTCTAACCAAGGCTATTTTATGAAGACCAGACAGACTTCTGATTAATGTATCTGTAGCCTTAAATATTGCTATACTACAGAGAAATCTTTGGGTGCTGAATACAACCAGCCTTGTTAAAACTACTTTCTGAATGATTAAACATTAATCAGTAACTCAAATGTAATCGAGTTCATTTGAGGAAGGCATATGAGCGCTTTGCCAGTGTATCATTTCTCATCTGGTTGTATTTGTTGGGAACGTTGACTTTTGATTGACAATTACATGACATCCGCGCAGTCTTGGGGAGTAACGGAATACATGTACCGCCGTTACGTATTTAAAATACAAAATATGAGTAACTGTATTCCGTTACAGTTACCGTTTAAAAAAGGTGGTATTTAGAATACAGTTACTTTGTTGAAATAAATGGATTACACGGCGGTATTTTCCTGTTTCATATTGTCGCGGGTCAGGACTGTTTGGGTTTTGTTTGACAGCTACATTCTGTTGTTCCAGGCGGCAGCGTTACGGTTGCCATGGTTACAGGGTGACCCCCGCTCTCTCTGCGACTGTGTGTTTCCTGGGTGAGAGAGCGCCTTTTTGTTGTTGTTGTGCTAAGCTAATAGGCAGAATGCTACAGGCATAGCTCTAAAGAATGTAGCCTCATAGGCAGTGTAGTCCGTGCAGGAAGAATGGACTGCCATACCCGTTATGTGTCTGTGAGCGAGGGAGGGAGAAAAAGGAGAGTGGAAAAGTACGAGCTGTCACCGAGCAGAAACGGGAGCTGGAAGCATGTAAATATAATAATAACCACTGCAGCCAAGAAGAGTGCCTGACGAGCCCAGTTGTAAGTAAGCTATTAAGACTCGACTGTACACCGTGTTCGTGTTTTCCTCCGAAAAAATACGTTCGTTGGAGCAGCCTTTCAACGCCTCTCTCTGTCTCTCGCTAGCAAACTTGACCCAGACAACAAAGTAAAGCTATTTTTCGGCTACGAGCCCGACACGGAACCCAACATATTAGCCAGAGGTCCCTTTACTACGGTTTGGAGCCGCGGACCTTCAGTAATAGTAATAAATCACATTCATGTAGTTGTAAACAGCATGATATTATATTAAGTAATCCAAAGTAATAATAATAATAATAAACTTTATTTATAAAGCACACTAAAAAACCAAGGGTATAGCAAGGTGCTTGACAAAAATAAAATAGGAAAAGGGAGATGGGAGGGAAAAGAGAAAGGACCTGGCACGTATCAATTATAAAAACCTTGGCAATCATAAGATATAAAAGTAGTTCACAAGCATAACGGATAAAAATGTACAACGCACACCAAGTGTTAACTAGGTGGAAAGGCAAGATTAAACAAATAAGTCTTCAGCCGTGATTTAAACAGTGGCATAGAGTCAGACGTCCGGATAGCAACAGGAAGGTTGTTCCATAAGACCGGGGCAGCTACAGCAAACGCACGGTCACCACGAGACTTCAGCCGAGAACGAGGTTGCTCCAGAAGAATTTGGGTAGCAGATCTAAGTGCTCTGACGGGAGTGTGTAACCTGAGAAGCTCATTGAGGTAGCTCGGCGCCAAGTTATTAATGGTTTTGTAGGTGAAAAGTAATATTTTAAATTGAATACGGTATTTAATTGGAAGCCAGTGCAAGCCAGCAAGAACAGGAGTGATGGAAGAAAACTTCCTGCTACCTGTCAAAAGGCGTGCCGCTGCATTCTGGACAGTCTGCAATCTAACGAGAAGGGTGGAGGAAAGACCAATGTAAAGAGAGTTGCAGTAGTCCAACCTGGAAGTCACGAATGCGTGAATGAGTTTTTCCAGGTCAATGTGCGGAATATAGCGCTTAGCCTTAGAAATGAGGCGCAGCTGATTAAAAAGTATTCAGAATACGTTACTCCCATTGAGTAACGTAACAGAATACGTTACAGAATACATTTTGGGGCATGTATTCTGTAATCTGTAGTGGAATACATTTTAAAGTAACCTTCCCAACACTGTATACGCGTTAAATGCTGAGCTCAGCATGTGGTTAACTGTATCAACAACCTATAGGAATGCACTGGTCCCAGTTTAGATTGTATATGTAATAAAGTCTGCACACAGTCAAAAAACAGTTGATTAAAAAAAAAGAAGAGATTGCTAAGTCAAGCGTGTCTCTGTCTCTTCAGTAGGTGTTGATGAAACACCTTGATCGAGACTTATCTGATGGTGTCTGTAATCAGCTCATGTAAGCTTAATATAAAAAAACGGTTATTTTTCAACAAATTATACCTCAGATGTGTCTCTTTCAACCAATGTGGTGACAATCTGCTAATTAGTATGGCCAGATCACGAGCAGATACAGTATTACTCTTTTCACAAAACACAATTTCCATAATAAGGGTTTTGAATTTGCACCGTTACTCTTATTAACCTTCTATTAACCTTTAGATAAACACAGGGAGCTCTGAGCATTATTCCCTGGGATCACACACCAAAAGCCTTGGTCGAAATTCATCAGACCATCTGTGGAATTGCTCATGGGTGATTAGGCCACTGATAGCTGCTTGCCTCAGTGAAGATGAAGATCTCATAGAAACTGCTGGGGAGCAAGTAGACTGCAGAATAGCAAAAACTTTGGTCCAGCCTGCATGTCTTCCTTTACATTAGCAATTTAAGATAGTCAAAGGTTTAGGATTGCTGAACTATTTCGAGGGGAAACTCTGTTTATTGCAAAAATTTATTCAGCAGAATTATATATAGCAGTATATGCTCATGCTACAGTATGGTTTGGTCTGTGATTTTAGTCTGTCTGTAGGTGGTTGCCAGGTACAATGATGGCCCAATAAAATACCATGCAAAAGTCACGTTTTGTGGATACAGACTATGTTAGCGTAATGATATAAAAAGGATGCAATGAGTTTATAAGGTGTTACAGGTGCATGAACGCCACTAATGGGCCATTTTATTGGTTGCTAGGTGGTTGCTATGTAACATATTGGCATCATAATGTGTGATATAGATAATAACCTTCTGGCTAAGATGTACTCAGATGTACTTGTTTGTCAAATTTGACTGCTAAATGCCTGAGTGTGTAGAATGAGTTTGCAGACAGGCAGAGATTATAGTAAGATTTAAAATAAAAGCAAATTATTTTAAAGAAAGAGGCAAAAAACATAGCAAACAGTCACGTATTGTACAATTATCAAAAAGAAGATACCATATAACTTGAATAAAGTCTGATTATGAGTGAGGGCCTTAACAATTAAAAAACACATACATGTTTGGGTCTTAGCAGAACTTAACTCATAAGAATGATTCATTAAGCACAATGAGACAATTCATCAGCGTCAAAGCCAAAAGAAAAGTTGTTTTTAAAGGAGAAATTAGCAAGTCAAAAAATCATCAACAGCTTCGTCTGCAGAGAAACAAACCAGTCTCTAATTCTGATCCATCAGAGGGACTGAGTGCAGCTGTGGCTGCGTACCACAGGCTTTTAAGGTGGCTTTAATTAAATTATTACTTGAAAAGCCTTTACTTGACCCAGGTGTCTTAGCTAATTATAGGCTCATTAGTCATCTTCTTTTTATTTCAAAAATTCTTGAAAGTAGTAGTTGTAAAACAGCTGGGTGATCATCTGCAGAGAGATGGTCTAGTTGAAGATTTAGAGTTCATCACAGCACTGGTGAAGGGCACTGATCCTCCTGTGGCCTCTGACAGCGGAATCATCTCTGTGCTTGTCCTGATAGACCTCAGT
Organism: Perissodus microlepis; assembly: GCF_051167445.1. Classification (NCBI taxonomy): domain Eukaryota; kingdom Metazoa; phylum Chordata; class Actinopteri; order Cichliformes; family Cichlidae; genus Perissodus; species Perissodus microlepis. Next base: position 23,899,714 of record NC_140461.1, read on the forward strand.
GCAACATTAAATACTACTGATCACAATATTTTTACCACAGAGATCAGAATAATTGGTGCTAAAATGTAAACCAGTGCACTGCAGTGGTTTCAGTTGTATGTATTGGATGGACTCCAGTTCTTCTTCACAAATGAAAGCTGGTCAGAGTTCTGCAGGGTTCTGTGCTGGGACCAATACTTTTTACATTATACAAACTTCCTTTAGGTAGCATTATTAGAAAACATTGCCTACATTTCTATGCAGATGATAAACAAGATTATTTATCCACAAAATGAGACAACATAAACCAATTACTTAGGCTACAGGCATGCCATAAAGACATAAAGGCCTGGATGACCTCTAAAGTCATACTTGTAAAATCAAACAAAACTGTGATTACTGTATTAAAACAAAATATCAGTAAAATGGCGTTTAGTAATTAGTGATTATTAAGTTTTGGCCCTCTTCAATAGTGTCTCTTTTGTTGTGTCTGCTTCTGCAGTCTTCTCCTTCCCCTCAACCCTGTGTGACTGATGCTGCCTTCCCTTAAACAAGTTCTGCTGGAGGTTTCTTCCTTTCAAAAAGGAGTTTTCCCTTCCCACTGTGTCATACGTGGTTGGGGGTGGGTTATCTGATTGTTGGGGTTTTCGCTTTAATACTTTAGGGTTTTTACCCTATAATATAAAGGGCCTTAAGGTGACTGTTGTTGTGACTGGTGCTATATGAATAAAACTGAATTGAACTGAATTAAAATTAAGTGAACAACGTCAAAGAGGACGTCACACGTGTGACTCGACTGCTAATTCGAAAAACATGAAAAAAAGAAAGATGAAAAAGTGTTTGCTACTAAAGAATGCACAAAATAATAAAAAGATAATTAAATAAAGCTGAAGAAAGGTTGGTCCCATGTGCACTTCCTTTTATAGAGTGACGAATTTCATGCTTGGTGGAACAGATGTGTGCGTCTTTTCTGCTACCATTATGGCAATTATATGCAAATCTTACAGCTTTGAATGCAAATAAGTATTTGCTTAAATTTATTCATTCCTTGTTTTAGCACACATGATCACTACACTGACAACAGACAAAGGCTGCAGACAGTTGATTGCTAAATGCATATATAACTTGACTGCAGCACCTATACGTCCGTCACCCCAGTTTTTGTACTGAACATCTGCGCTTCAGTGAATTTCACCGATAGTCTGCCTCCTGTTTTATCCTATGTTATATTTCACACTTTAAAGCCTAGCTACTAATTTTTACTTACTGTGTTGTATTTTTTTATGCTGTGTGTATCTTTGTTGCTTTTCACAACAAGGGTTCTGATAAACATTATAGGTATTCTTATATATTATAACAAAAAAACTGTACCACATTCAGTTAAGCTAACATTTACATTAAATTCCCAAGTTTTTAGGGACAACAGTGAAACAGCAATTACAATAAATTGCATTTGCATTCATGAAGTTTATCCGTGTGTGTGTGTGTGTGTGTGTGTGTGTGTGTGTGTGTGTGTGTGTGGGTGTGGAAGATGAATCCAGTCTAATGGTTCAACCTCCTCTCCCTACGGTTGATTAACTTTGTGATCCATTAAGTGGCTTCATCCCCTCAGTAGGGAAAAAGTGCCCTCCAGCCTACCCTCAGAGGATTAGGGGAATCCCTTACACATCATCAAAGGAACTCCAAGGTGAACCATGCCACTGACTTTCTATGAAGTGTCAGTGAAGAGAGCAGCAACTCAACTGAGCAGGCTCAGATTTTAGTCTCTATCCAATGCAAGTGTGTTTGAATAATGTAGGCGGTGTTAGCTGTAACGCATTCCAAAGTAATGGATTACTGTAATCACGTTACATTGCTCAGTAACCCAGTAATGTAATGTGTAACAGTATAAAATTCAGTAATCACATTATAGCTACAATTACATTGTTACTTGCGTTATAAAGATCGTGATTGCTTTAAAGTCCCTTTGTGTTGGTTTTCTGTTCATACATGTGTCCTCGTTAGGATAGGCATTTGATTTGTAGCACTAACGTTTATATTGTTATCTGGTATTTAAGTGACAGTGGGCTAAGATCCCAGTTATGTGTTAGCATAAGGCCATTTTTATAAAGTTCCATTGAACTATTTTTGTGTTTTGACCCTTCATTCTTTATTTATTATTCATAAGCAAGATTTTTTTATTCTGTACTTTAGACTTGATCAAAACAACATATTTTTTATTAAAATACTACTGAGAACTCTGAAAAATTAAGGATTTATTGTGACCTTTTGCTAATAATTCAAGATTCAGTGCAATATCATCCTTGAAAAGTCAATATAAAAAAATTATGAGCTGTGAAAACCTTACATAAATAGAATATTTAAGAAGATATTTCTTCATTTTAACCTTATTGGCACAGTATGAAAGTATTTATTAACTCATACGTTCTCTATGTAGAGCACTCACAAAGTAAACTGCTGAAAAGTAAATGTGTAAGTACTCTATAGGTTGTGTTCATCAAAAGAACAGAAGCTTTATTTTTAACAGTTACACCGACGAAAAAAATAATCACAAAACAATTCCAAAAAATATTGAAAATACCAAAAATAATTTCACATTGCAGTATTTCCCATGTCACTCACGTGATCTAAGTCTTTTTTTTCTTTTAATGCTGACACTTTCCCAAACCTTATGTGTTATTATTGATAACAATGTCATTTATTATTGTTATTTCAGTACAACTATAAAAATGTGCAACTTAGTTCTGCTCTAATGAGGACGGGATACCAAAGAAAAAGATCAAAACAACAGCGAAGGTCTGATTAGTGTAAGGCACGCACTGGAGTAAAAGCACTTTGATGATGTGTGATTATGAGGACACTGCAATTAACTGTAATTATGTAAATTTGATTAAGTTCATAATGAAGGCATTCGTATTTTTATGAAGTGTGAACTTTTCACAGGTAACACCTTCCCATCTAGTATCTCACCAGGCATCATGTACACTGTCTTGCACAGCCGCATTTAAAATCACTAAAGTTCATTAAATCACATATTTATTTGCTTCTTATTTCAAGTGTTTCATAATTTTGTCAACAGAATGATCTAAATTTGCAATCAGATACGATCTCTTCTTATTCTTACCTCGCTATAAAATATTACTGTGTACAGTAATAAAACTGTAGTTTTTCCTTGTGCACTCCCCATAGAAATGAAGTCAGAATTCATAGGACCCACAATGCTTCAGTCGAGCAGTGCTGTGAGTTATATGAAACTGCAAGGCCACAACTTTCATTTTAACTTTCCCTCAACGAGCCCAGACAAGGTGTGAATGTGGCATGAAATGAGGTACGGAAGCAGGGCCAATTGATATTTAATTAATGCTAGGCCTGACTGGAGGGCCCAGGCTCATCTGCTGCATGTCTCATCCAATATACATGATTTACAAGCAGGCTTCTTGCCACAGCAAACTTTCCACGCAATAAGGAGCATTAGTGTGAAGTGGTGTACACAGCCAGCACAGATAGAGGAATTCTGGAGCGCACGAATCATGACAAATTCCATGTGAACTCTGCCATCATGCTGCACGTGCAATGCAAAAGAATCTGAGAGCATCAACAATGTTAGAGGATCCCTGCTGCTCTCTGTTTTTTGTCATCACTGTATTTTAGGATTAAAATTTTTGCTAAAAAGCCTGAGTAATTTTATTTAAAACATTTATAAGCAAAGCACAGCATAAACACCGTTGCTGTTTTGGGAAGCTCTGAGTTGCAGAGGACACCTTTTTTTTTTAAAGGGAAACCTCCTGTTTTATTGATTCATGTGCTATATTAAGATGAAATTGATGTTGACTGACTCAAGATAAGATTTTACAAATCCCCTACTTGCAAAATACTATCATTAAACTGTTTGACACTCATATTAACCCAACTACTGTTATTGTAAGCACTCTGAATCGCCTTTCCTTACATTATTGTGGATAGAGGGCTGCAAAAGGATAATTTCTGGAATATTTGAGAAAAAAATACACTGAAAATACAGAAGAGATACAAAGTTCCTATCAAACAGGACTAGAAATTTAATCACAGCTAAATGTCGAGAGCTTTATTTATTGGATCAATTTATGTTTCTATCATGTCATCCCAAACAACCCAGATGTTCAGCCAGTTTGGATGACTTTTCACTTTAAAGGTGTTGACAATGTCTTTTAAAATGAAGGGGAAAAAAGACAATGTAAAGTCTAATTATACAATAACTTTGGAAAGCACTGCATTGTTTTAATAATGTTTTATCAACTCATAGCCAAGAGGATTTTGGATAGATGTACACCAGGATTTGCGTGATGCTATCACTAATGTAAAATGTTTCGTCTGAGCGAGTACTGTGGGTTCTAGAGTATGCTTCAAAACACATATTTTTCATGTACATATTTTATTTATGCCGCATATTCAAGCCTGCTCAGGTTTTTCTGTGATTTACCTGACTGAAAATCTAAAGTCTTCACATGGATAATGACGTTAAAGATGAGTTTGCAGTGATAAAAAAAGGTTTCAATGTTCTTGAACACAATAAAACAGATATAAACAACCCCAGTCAAACAAAACCCCAAAACATTATTCTATGTGTTACGTTTCCCTAAAAAAGTACGAGGGATGAAGGAAAGTAACAATGTGTCCAAGTTGAAAAAAAGGAGACAGAGAGGCAAAATGGTTAAAATAAAGAGTTTTATTACTACTTCTATTAATAACTGAACTAAAAGAGATGGACAAGCTGCTATCATTATTTATAGAAACAAAACGAAACTCAGGTGTTGGTCAGTAAACTGAAAAGAGTAAGCTCACTAGCTGCAAAGCAACAAGGCTCTCACCCTGGAGCTCACCTTTCTCTGGCCTTAAATGCTTCTAATTGCTGATGGGAGTCAGCTGTATAGAAAAAGGGTGGAGAGTCAGCAGGACACACCCACCCAAGGGCAACCTCAGGAGGCGGCCCTGCTGGGGCCTTAACAGCTACTTTTTAAAAAAGTAAATAATGCATCAAAAATAATGAATGATCAGGCTTTACAGCAACATATGTTATCAACAATTAACTATTGTGTTATTATCCCAAAAAGTTGGTTCTGTTCATGGATGGAGCGTTTTCAATGGGAGAAATGTTTTGTCACTCATCCAAGTGACTTCTTCATTGTAATTAAAAAAATATATAACAAAATGGAAACATGAAGGAAAGAAGAAGCCCTCAGAGGCCTCATTCACACAGGCCAACAGTTAGTGATCTCTGGTTCCTGGAGAAAATGTGTATTCCCCAAAGTTGGCAGAGAGAGTGCTGCGCTAAAACTCTTCTTGCGACTGCTTTGGCCACTAGCAAATTATAGCAAATAATCGGCAACTGTTGGCCGAGCAGTAGTAAAAGTTGAAGGAGTTCGATGCACACCAGAAACAGAGCTTTTCAAAGACTACTTTCAAAATAAAAGCTTTGCCTTACCACTGCTTGGTGTCTAACCAACACATTTCCAAACTTGTGTCATACTTCACAGTTTCACTACCACTCGGTGAGTAGTTGGTGAGTGTTTGCAGAGAAATCGGCTTCTTCCATGCAAACTACAGGTGAGCATAGCAATATGTTGGCAACTAAAGCAGTTGCAATGTTATTTTCAGCACTGTATATCTCTTTGTGAGCAATTTAAACTAGGAACTGACAGCAACCGCCACCATCTGCTTGGGGAATACATTTTTCTCTAGTGACTGGAGGTTGTTAAAGCATCGCTGACTGGTCTAGACTTGTCTAACTGGGACTATAGAAACGGATTTCCTAACTAGCAACTATTTGTTGAATGCTATTCTCTAGGCCTGAGTGACTGACATTCTCCATTACATTATCCCAGTGTTTCAAGGAGCTGGTTTTTGTTTTTTCATCCAACGACCTCCCTCTGAATCCTTTGTGGTAAAAAGATGATATCTTTCAAATGTTCAAATGGTTGTAAATGCTTGAAGCAATAATTTCCGAGTCCATTTAGGAAAGCTTATTAGTAGTATGAAAAAAATGGAGAATGAATATTATAGTATATTCTTAAAATTAACTGAAGTTAAGCTAATGTGGACCCTGATTTATATTCTCTACCTGGATTCAGTGGATGCCTGTGGAATTTAGAAGTTTTATAAGCCTTTATCATATATCACATTTCCAAACATGCACACAAAGAAAATAAAAACTCTTAATTTACATTTTAATCCCTACAGAACGTTAAAGGGAGCAGATTCTTTTTCCTCCTCAGGCTGATGTCCTGTGAATTCAGCAGGCAGTGGAAACAGGACATCGTTTTTCCTGCCTGGGCCATCTGTCAGCCCCCCAACATTGCCCATGTTACATTAAATAAATGCCTGTTTTTTTCTCAGGAGCCCATAGCCGGGTTATTAAACTGCCTACCTGTGTTATGATGATAGATCTCCCCAAAACTTTGGATGCCCAGCGAGCCCTGGTTACCCATAAATGCAGAGTATAAAGAGATTACTTGTGCGGACAACCACTGTAAGCAATGAAATCAGGCTCCACACAGCTGACTGAGTTTGTATGTGAACCGAGGGCAAATGGATGGGATAAAAAGACTTTCATAGCATTCATTTTGGATGGAACTATGCAGTACAACACATTGCAACACAGTTACAATAACAGTACAGTAATATAAATACAGGCCCCAATAGTAAATTAAGCACATGGAAGGAGAAATGTCTTTGGAAAGAAAAACTCACATTTATAATGACTGAGGTAGTTGAAAGGTGTTGACATTTCAAATGTACCAAAATAGATAATTGCCTGGAGGCCACACAACCAAGAGATGGCATTGCATGTCAAATACACCTCTGCTTGAGTAATATTTCTTTATTTCTTCAAAATCTATAAGGGCAAACCGAAAAATATTTGACTTTTGGCTCCCTGGCTTGCTACTCCTGGCATGATTGCGGCAGATCCATGTGCCCGTCCCATAAATTTTTAACTTTAGTTCAAAACGCCCAACTTAAAAATATATATATAAACAGTGCTCAAGACACACATAAAGAAAAAACAACACTCCAAAAGTGAGTCTTATTCCACAAGCTTAATGTAAATTATTAAAAAATATATATATTATGGCTGGCACACAACAAAACAGCACAAACCTTGTACATATTCTCAGTAGCAACCCATACAGTATAGACTATGGCTGATTAATTATGCAATAGCTTGCTGACAGAAACTGGAGAACCTAAATCTGCCTCTGCCTCACAGTCACAATCATGTCTGCTTGCCAATTTCCCACCAGGCCTTAGTGACACGGCTGTGGACGGCAAGCGTGATAATGGATCGTTCTAATGGTCAAGCCTGGACCGCACATTAGGAATCTGGTCGATTCTTGGTATTGCAGAACAGGAAGTGCTGCCAGCAATCAATGCTAGGCTAATGTGCAAAGAGGAGTAAGTTGAATGTCAGTGTTGCTGATCAATAACTATTCATTTTCAGCAACCACATTTCCACAAATAGGACACTTAATATTGTGTGATTGGATAATTACCATGCCCAATTAAGGATGTGTGACACTAAGCGATGAATAGTGGATGGAAAACATCTGCCATGAGGCGCTAATGGAGACACGCGCCAGACTCTGATCGACAGCTGGGAGATGGATCTTGATGTCTGTAAACTGTGGGACGCCAGCTGAACCTGCAGGAGTCAGATAATCCTCTCTCTACCTCCACAGCACCAGAGATAATGGATGTCCATCCTCTCAGATTCTGCTCTAACAGGAATACCCTGCTCCAATAGATTTTCAACTATTGCTGACTTTTTTCATAGAAAAACAAGAAATGTCCTCAGAATTTAGCCAAAACAGAAAAAGAAATCATCTATGAGTTCCCCCTATTTAAGCACTATTGTTTCCTCTTATGGTGATAAAACGTGAGCTGATGCAAACATATTTTGGGACCAAAGCAGCAGAAGGTCAGAACAGATTATCTTGTAAGGGAATCGAGTGACGTCTCCATCTCGTTCCTTCCAATCCAGCTGAATCCAGCTCTGTCCCTGCTGATAATATTAACGTATTTAATCTTTATGACTCCTCACAGACACATAAAGTGAAGTACTGTAGGCCAGCATGGCATTCAAGCATTTGATAAAACATCTAGCCCACTCAAACCATCTGACTTTGTGACACTGGACGCAGCGAAACCTTTGCACATCATGTTTTGCCAATAATCCTCACAAAAAGGATTTGTGTCTGATGAAAGGTCATTGCCGCATGACATCTTTCAAGCTTCTTTGCAAACTCTGAACCAACGTGGTCAATAGCCTTACTTTAATGTAACACTACTGTGGGATAATGCTCTTAAATGCACAAACTGTAAACGCACTCTAGCTTCATAACTCCAAAGCAGCAGCTACTTCACTTTAACTGTTTATGTCATGTGGAGCAGAATAATTTAAACTGTACATCTTTGACCAGTACTCACAGACAAGTGAAGCAAAAAACGTCGGCATTCAGAGAAAGCCTAAAGAGGCCCATTACAATTGTGATAAGAGTAATTGCTATTTTAGTGACATCATCCTTTGGGTAATCTAACTCTTGATTGTTTACTCTCAGCTGAAATGTAACTGGATTAGATGCCTGATGTGATGAGCGTTTATCCGATTGTGAGACAGGAACCACTTTGATGGACCATTACTGCCTGATCCTCTACGGAGAACGCTCTTAACAAATAAAATGTTTATTCTATATACAAAAAGGTTTTTTATGAATTGTGGGAAACATAGGTGCAGACTTCAGTGATGCATTTGACATTCTTACTACTTACATACTTAATGTACTTTTTTTGTCAGTGTTGTTGTTACTTGACATTACACTCATACAGTAAACGATGATTTCATACATTATTAAAATGTAATATTACATTAAATTATTATTATTATTATTATTATTATTATTATTAATTACATGTAATTAGTAAATTACATTTCATAAACATTTCTATAACATTAAAGATTCGTTACAGTGAATTTGACTTAAGTTCATGTGCTAAATGATGTACCCTAATAAGGATACTGTAACAATCACAATCTAGAGATCTGAAAAATTAGTTTATTCAATATTTGCTAAATTAGATATTATTTTTGTGAAATAAAATGACATTCTAACCCAGGGGTGGGCAATTCCAGGCCTCAAGGGCCAGTGTCTTGCAGGTTTTAGATCTCACCCTGGGTCAACACACCTGAATCACATGATCAGTTCGTTACCAGGCCTGTGGTGAACTTCAGGACATGTTGAGGAGCTAATTTAGCCATTTAAATCAGCTGTGTTGGATTAAGGACACATCTAAAACCTGCAGGGACACCGGCCCTCGAGGCCTGGAGTTGCCCACCCCTGTTCTAACCCACTGGCTGGTGGCTGCTAAGCAACTAAGATGTCACTGTTCACCACATTTGCTTAACTCTGAATAGTGTAGAAGGAGTTTGTGGACGAAAAGTAGGACAGATTAAAATTTCATCTATTAAAGCAAGATTTAGAATCAGAATCAGGACCTTCTTTACTTTTAAAATGTTCATTTTTCAGCTCTTATGAATGTAGATACCAAAAGACTGGCCCACCAATAAATCGGCCAGGCTCTAAATTACATAATAAATTACTTTGATTTATTGTATAACACAGACTTTGGAGGCTACATCACGAAGCTGACTAAAACAGTGAGTTTTATAACCAAAAGTCTGTCCTAAATCTCCACAAAACAAAATAAGAAATAATAATTGTATTGACCAATTCAAACCAGAACTTAATTCAATCACCTAAAGCAACATCATGTAGGTTTCACATCCGCACACCACCTAAAATCCTCGTTATTTTGAGTTGCATCATGGAAATTAAAAAGAGAAATCGCACACAAAGAATTTGATTAGAAATCTGTGAGAGAATTTTCAGTAGAGGTTTTCAGGCCACAACTTCACGTACTTCCAAGGTGCACAGAGAGGAGATTCCGATTTGACCGAGTTAAAGCTAAATCAGCACAGGCAGCATAAAGAATATTACTCTTTCACCAATGGGTTTCTGCTTCTGGCTTTATCTGTCATCATAAAACACATTACACATTATGGTAAAACATTTCCATAAAAGCAAAGATGCTACTAGTCCCAACCCTCCCTAAAAAGAGCCAATCATCTGCTTTATAACCGCCAATCACAAAATGTAACTGAACTGTGTTTTTAGACTTCAACTGGCTAGTTGTATATCTGCTTGTTACAGTATTAAAGTATACTGAAGTATATGTCTCATTTTTAAAATTTTAATAAGCAATTCTAAAAATCTGTTTAAGCCAGGAAACTTGCATGTTAGGTTTGATTGTTGGCAGGAAGCAGGTTGATGCTATTAAACAGCTTGCCATCGTTGCTCCTATTAACAGGTTTTTACTGACACACAGTTTTATTACTGAGCTTTTTCCTGTTATGGATTTGGCAGACGTGGACACGAGGAGACTAATTCTCTAATTCAGTTCTTTAGAAAAAGGAACTTTGCTATTCCACAATGTGTTAGACGCTCAAAGTTAATTGAAATGGAATAAAGAAAACCTATTGAAGAACCCATAAAAGAAAGGTCTTCTGTGTATGCCAACTGCTTGAGTTTTGGCTTTTTGCTGCACATTCATTCACTGGAGGCAATCAATTGAAAATATGAACGTTGGCCTGAGATGCAAAACATTTTCTCTGACTCCAAGAGGAAGCACAAAAGCAAGTTAAACTGTTTGCTTTAATAAGACTGATGGGCTGCTCAGCTTTGCAGTTTAATGTTTTCTCTATGTTCTTGCATGTAGGTGTCAAAACTTTGAGCTTTTTAGGCTGAACCCCACAATTACATTGAAACTTCAACTGCTAAATTATTTATAACCCTACTTATTTAAAGTCCAGCTTCTGCAAGAACTGTTAATAGTAAAATTTTAAATGAATGTAATCCCAAAAATATTATTGGATCCACTTGGATTCTTATCCACAATAGTAGACAAATGTGTTATTGTTTTTTGAAAAAGTCACTTTTCACCTTCCTGTTTAACCTGGTGATGAGTACCAATTCAAATTCAAGTCTTTTTAAGAAAGGAGTTTTTTTTTTAGATCACCATATACAACTACATCCTTACTGCTTCCATAGGAATTAAGAGAGTAAGTAGCAGCCAGGTGCAGCTAATCATCTCTATAAAAGAAGTAGTTTTGGTAGTTTGCTTTCTGAACCATTCCAGTATAACACAATACCACAATCTTTCCAGGAGTGGAAGTCCTAGCAATCATTCACTCCAATGTCAGACTGTGGAGGTCTCAGTGAAACCTCAAAAAAAAAAAATTAAAGAGCTACATTTCAGACTCTGCAGGCCTCAGTTAACGTGTTAAATGTTAAAGTTCTTGACAGTACAATAAGAAAGAGACTGAACAAGTATCGTTTGTTTGGAAGGGTTGCCTGAAGAAAGCCTCTTCTCTCTAAAAACAAAAAAAAACATAGCAGCACAGCTTAGGTTTGCAAGGTTGCATTTGAAGAAACCACAAGACTTCTTGAACAATTACCTTTGAAACCAAAGTTTCCACCAAGTTTGGAGAAAACTAAACAGCATATTAGCACAAACACCTCATATCAGGAGTCGAGCACGGTGATGGAAGGATTATGATTATGGCTTGCTTTGCAGCAACAGGAGCTGGGTGCCTTGCAGTCATAGAGTCCACCTGAAACTCCTCTGTATGCTAGTCGTACGTGAAGCCATCTGTCTGACAGCGAAATCTTGGACCAAACTGGGACATGAGGATAATGATCCCAAGCACAGCCACAAATCTTCAACAGAATGGCTGAAAAAGAATCAAGGTGTTGCAATAGCCCAGTCAAGTGTCAACCAGATTAAAATGCTGTGCTGTAATCTGAAGAGAGCTTTGAATGGATGAATAGCCACCAATTTCTGAAACTGAACTGTGAACTGAAACATTGTTGCCAACATTCCTCCACAACAACGTAAGAGACTGAAAAAGTCGTAAAGAGACCGATTTCTTCAAGTTATTAGTGCTATAACTCGTTCTACAAGCTACTGAATCATTGGGGTCTAATTTACTTTTCACAGGACTCCCGTGGAGTCTTTTTTCATATCACTGTATATGTGTCTGTTCACATCTGTGCTCCCTGAAAGACTACACACAAAATTAAATTGAAGAATTCAATTATGAGCGACTTTTCTTCCAACAAGCACCCAAACCGTTCAAACCAAAATTTCTAACTGAAATGAAATCACTGCAGTTCCAGCTACTGTACCATGATCACTTTTATATATCAGCTGGGGAAGATTAGTGAAACTTGCAATCCAGTCCCACCAGCTTATCTGAATTAAGCAGCAGTATGTGAAACATATATATGTAAAGCTAAATGTGGTAAAACCGGCAGTGTGAAAGAGACAAGGAGATGAGTAAGAAAATGTTAAACAGATTTTTTCCACATTAAAATTTGAACATAGTGAACATTCTCCACTACTGCTTATGTAACAGCATTTATCCATTTTCTTAACAACTTCCAGGTCATGGCGAGTCTGGACCCTATGACTGGGACTGGGAGAGGTGAGGTACTGGACAGGTTGCCATTCTATCACAGGGCCAACAATAATTAGACATGCTCACATTCACACCTTTGGGCAAGAATCACTAATTAACCCAACACTGTACTTTGGTAGGAACCTGGAATGACAACAAACTCCACACACACAGGCCCCAGCTGGTCAGTGGAGCCAAACCTCAAACTCTGTTGCTGTGAGTTGACAAGGCTAACCACTTTACCACTATGCCATCCCTGTTATAGCATGATAAATAATAAAATAGCATAATCAGTTTGGGGAAAACTACGATTTCACAAACACAATCCTTTTCAATTCACCAGGCTGGAACAGAAAAGAAGTTGTCAAAACTGTATGAGCAATACATTTGTAAGTTAGGTCTCTAAAATGAGATGAAAGTAGTGTGGTCTGTTATCAGTGAATTCATCTCGTTGCTGAAGAGAATACACATGGTAAAAATAATTGGTTTGCTTTTTATAAATATTTTACTTGTTGTTTCTCCTATTAGGCAATGCAAGTACAAATTTCCATATCCGTGTTTGCAAAATGGAGAGAAAGACTTCATAAGCACCTATTATAAAACGATATATCAATATGTTTACTAGTTTTACAAGAAGAGTGAGACTGAAGGCTTGTATATATAATGGATGGCAGTCATAAATCCTCCTTCAGCGCTGAAGCATGAAATGATGAAGGTGAGCTTTGTGCAGTTTTCCTCTTCATTTTCATTTTTCACTGTTTCTTATCACAGGAAATAAGCACTTGTTTGCAAAGTTATGTAGTGACAAATTATATTTTTTAAAGAAGTGTTTTTCCAATGAGCAACTTTGACCTAAAACTCAGCATAAGTGCACTACATCAAATGTATTATTTGAGAGTAATATTTAGTAGGGGCTGAGTCATTGTGGACATTTTTATAGTTTATAGTTAGTGTTACTTGAATTAGCCTTTTATAACATGCATTTCAATGTAGTATAAAAAAACTAATATCCACGTGCTGTGTGTGTTTATGCATGTGTGCACACAGTGTTGTGACATTCAATCACTCTGATGTTGGAAAATGAGTAATTGTGGGTCTTGAGGAGGCAAACCCAGGGAAAAAAGTGTGACTCCCAAAGGGGGATCACAGATCACTGACATATCTGCTCGCTGGCACTCTGATATCTGACTGATAGGATCATGTGGTTGCAATACTGCACACTTTCTGTTCTAGATTGTAATCACTGAGAAATGTACAGTCTTATTCGCAGTCTCTGCAGATCAAGGAGCAGATGTTTTTTTCTTTTCTGGTTCATTTGTGAATTTCACATTTTGAGAGCTTTTGCATAAGTACTAGACCAAAATAAATGGCTGCAAATTAACACAGTATTAGAAGACGTAAAACGTGGCCGTGAAGTATAAATCAGAAGAGCGCAGATGCAGTGACAAATGTGCAAGCTGTTTCCTTTTTTGAGATATTTATTCAGCCAGTTAACTACAGTCTGAAGCACCTGGAATGGTTAGAAGGGGGAAAAATGTAGCGTGATGTCAGTGGCAATTTGGTACAGTGGGTGAAAACATCTCATCAGTAAGTGAGGTCAAAGGAAATTGGCAATAGTTGTTAACACTAACAGGAAGGACATGAGTTAATGAATAAAAGTGCAGTACAACGGCAAGGTGCAGGGGAGCATTCACTGCCACATCTTGTTGAACCTTGAAAATGTGCGGGTCGCCGCACCAAAGGACCCTACAAGGTTCAACTGCTGTCTGCTATTGGGGAGGAAATAAGGACAGAGAGAGTCTATGTTCGCCAGACCTACAGTACACTGCGCATGATGGCATAGAAGTAAACATTTCTCACACAGAAAACCTCTGATTTCTGTTGCACCATGTTGCTGTGGGATGAGAATTTATTGCAAATAGCATCCTGGAACTATCCAGCCTGTGTCGGAGGAGCAAACAATGGTGCTGTAATTCTGTTAGCACTGTTTCTTGGCATATACTAGGCCACCTAACGCCAAGTGAGCATCATTTAAATGCTACACCATTCTTAGCTGCTGACCAAAAGCATCTCTTCATGGCTGCAGTCTACCCGTTTTCAATAGGACACCTCCAGCAGAATAATGAACTATGTTACAAAGCTTCCATTATCTCTGCAAGCTTCCAGGGAAATCACAATGACTTCAGTCTACTCAACTGGCCTTCCATTCACCGGGAATCAGCCCAGTACAGCACCTTTAAGCTGTAATAGAAGATCTGCTGCATGAATGTGTAAGGGACAAAACTTGGAGGAACTGAAAGGTGCTATAACCTGAGCATTAACTCAATTTTTTTTTTTTTTTGCCTGTCCCTTTTGGTTCTTTAGCCGTCAGAATTGTTGTCTGAAGACCAACAAGGATACCCAATGGATTTACTTTGCCAAATGGATCATCACGGCCTTGCTGTATTGGTCCATTTGATCGACCTTTGTTGTTATTATTTATTTTATTTTATTTTCAGTTGTTACAGATGGGACAGACATGACTGAGGGATAGGAAAGGGGGAAAGAAAGATGAAGGAAAAGAAAAACAGAAGGGAAGAGGGACAGTGAGAAAGGGCACTTTAAAAGAAAAACAAAAATCCCCTGGATCACCTGTTGAGAGAAAAAGAAGAGAAAACAAGAAAAAAAAACAGAGCAACATACTAAACACAACACCATCACGTTAGTCTAGCTAAGTGTAAACAGCAGTAAATACTAAATATTGAATGTTGTTGTGTAGCAAGCAGGACCGACAGCGCTTTATTGGCTGCTTGGAAATAGCAGCCAATAAAGGTGTAGTTTATATCTATGAACAGTGAACACCTGTGTGCTTCAGCGCGCTTGTATTCAAAAGGTTTCCCCATGTAATGGTCTGCTAGAGGATGTAGAGAACCATAGCCCCGTCCCCCAGGGCATGAAGCAGGCATGGAGGAGATCCAGGCTCCAGACATCCAGAGGCCCCAGAGTGCGAGAGCCCAAGGAGGACCACCGGAGGGGCATCCGTGCCACCCTCCCCGGAAGAGCTGAGGAGAGCCCCAGATGAGGGGTCACCCAGTAGTCACGGAGCAGAAGCCAGAGGGGCCTGCAGTGGCGTGCCCGCCGGGCTCTCAATTTCTATGAAAATTCCTTATAAATTCATTTCTATGGAGTGTTTTTTTCCTAAAGATAAAAAAATAATAATCTCTGAATAAAAATAAATAGTAAATTAAAAGCCTCTGGCTCTAACTCTATTAACTCTAACTCAATAAAAGCCTTGTTAGGAAGACATTTCCATGCATTGCAACTGTAGAGATTTAAATTTGAAATTGTCACAAGAAGATTTAAAAAAAAATAGCTTAAATGTGATGCATGCCCTTGCACAATGAGATGCTAAATATCTGCAGCGTTTACAGTTGCGAGGCTTTATGTGTCTGTGCATGTGTGATATGAGCAAGGAGACAGGCAGACGGTCTGTTGACAGTTTTTTTTTCCAACGCCGTAGTGTCAAAACCGTGCAATCGAACTGCACAGGTGTGTGCTGACATTAAAATGAAGGCCAACTTCAAAGGAAGGACTTCATGCCCCCGTACCGTTTTTTTCTTATCTGCGAGTTGGTTTGAAACTAAGAAGTTCACAGTTAAGAGTTTTATAAAGCATCTCAAAGGCCACAAAATTTATTTTTTTTAACGTCATTTCGCTAACGTAGACCTTGAAAACAGGCAATTACAAGCAGATTCTTTAATTTGTGTGAATCTGCTGAAGCTAGACAACAGTGAAATTGGATTTTGTGTTCATAGCAATAATGTGTGTCTATGTGATAAATCTCAACCACCATCTAACCCCCAAAAATGCAACATCAAAGCTGTCGTCTTAGCTCATGGCCATGACAAACATCAAGTTGCTTCACCAATGTTTCATTCCTGGATATCAGCTTTTTCCATTATTTCTCATCCATTATCACTGAAGGTCAACACAGGACATCAGTCTGAGTAGATTCAGACACCTTGTTCCTGTTGGGCGACTCGGATTTTCACTGGTTCACCTGGCTTGTCTCTGTCAGCGAGTGTGTATAGCGTATGTGTGGGAGTGTGTGTGTGTCCATGCATGCCTGTGTATAGATGTGGCTGTGGGTGTGCATACTATTGGAAATGAGGGTGAGCAGAGGGCTTCTGCAACACATAGACTAGTTTTCCTTTCTGCCTGGCAGGGCAGGCAGACGGAGAGGAGGGATGATGGGAGTGCAGTGCGTGGGTCTGCCAGGGCTGCTGAAGCACATCTAAGGATGACCTTGAAGGTCCAAAGATGAAGGCTGAACGAAATTTTTAGAGGACATGAAAAGGAAGGAGACAAAACCTGCCTGTCATGTCACTTTGCTGACATGCAGCGTGGGTCTACTTTCATGTCCCGCAAACTGCGATTACGCTACACTGTAAGAACAAAAAAAAATGATAACATTCGTATTCAAAATGATGACTCATGTTTTTGGAGGTGAAGAGTATAAGTTAAGAGTGCAATAAGACGTCCTCACATGCTAAGAGTAGAAGTCCTTATGCAGTCACCACAAGTCAACAACTGTCCATGTAGAAAAGCCGCCATCACTCGGGTGAGAGTTTCTGCATGGAGAGTGCTGGAGGGTATACAGGCTCTCTGCTCTCAAAGTTAAAGGTAAAGTAACAAATTTTTTGAAACTGTTTAATAGAAAAAAGAATACTGTAGTCATAAATACATACTGAATAGCGTTTAATTACGTCTCCCTACAGACTGATGCACTCTCATAAAATTAGAATTAATCCATTAACACATTAGAGCAGGTGCCGTTTTGTGCAAGCCGCCATGTTGCCTGCCATCTTGAATACAGTGACCGAGATGGGCATTCCACCTTATCATGTTTTATGATTCCACCTTATCATGTTTTATGACAATTTAAAGATCACAAATGGTTCTTTCTAACTAGAGCTGACCATTTAACATTTGTACATGTATATTTTCATAATCTCCTTCTTATTATGTCTTTCGCCTCCACCTCCTCCCTCACTTCCGCCTCACCTCCAGAACTGCAGTCAGGGCTCTATAAAAATGTGCATAAACACGCTAACTTATTCTCACAGTTACTTATTGTCAGCAGATTAGACATGCAACCCTCCCGCCTCCGGACGGCAGACAGCGAGCTGGCTAAACAACAACAACAGCTGTTTTAATCTAATTTTATTCCAGCTAATGTTAGGCTCGACTCGAGTGTCACAAAAATCACATTTTCCCTCTGATAAACCGCTGATTAATTCTCACACCATATGAGAGTTTATTCGCCGACTGTCTGAGTCCAGCAACGATCTACTTTAAAGAAGGTTTCACTAACACTAGCTAAGAACCGCTAACAGAGGTTAATAGAATAGAATAGAATAGAATTCAACTTTATTGTCATTGCACATGCACAGGTACAGGGCAACGAAATGCAGTTTGCATCCATCCAGAAGTGCTTTAGCCAAAAAGATTAAAAAAAAAAAAACGCTAAATAGCAGATTCTGGAGAGACACTGAGCCTCGCGCTGTTCACGCGCCGCCATCTTGAATCAGAAGCTAACCGTATCACTGTTATTGGTCTGTGACACCACTTAGAGCTTGAACTACAAAACAGACTGCACACTGACAGAGAAGAAGTAGAAAAGCACAAAGTCTTAGGTAGCAAAAATAGTATCCCTTGCCAACAGATTCAGATGGTATCTAATTTAAATCAAGATCTGTGATTAGCAGCGCTACTAAGCTAAGCTCAGGGCTGGTTATTTTAAGAACTGCTACCCATTTGCTTATTACACTTAAGTTACTGCAAAATCATTTGCATTTAGCAACAATACTAAAATGTGCATCTGAAAGCCTGCCAGAGTCAAAGCCTGTTGATCTTTACAGGCTTGTTTTACCAAAAGCAAAGGTTTAGCATTCCTTCTAGAGGAGAAACTAATGAAAAAATATGAAAAAATATTAACACAAGGGGAGAAAAAAATAAATAAATCAGAAAATTACATTAACAGCAGTAAATATAAAACATGTGACTCTAAACAGCTCGACAGTCAACATTAGACCAATGCTCCCAGTGACATCGCGTCATAAAATAAGATTTGCACTTGATCTTTTGTGAAAATAAATATTCATGGGAAAGCTAATGAACCATTTTAGGATCACAGTTGAGCTTGCGACAGCAAATTTGTGGGAAGTCGGTATAGACTTGAAAACATGAATTTGGTAGCACATACAGTTGAGAGAGAGAGAGGGAGAGGAAGAGTTGGAGAGATGAAGAACAGCGGCAGAGGGAAGACAGTGATTGCTGAACTATCAGAAAATAAGTTGTCTAAATAAAACATTCGGCACCAGTGCTTACTGACAGAGCACAGTTTTGGTAGACGGTGCCATGTGTCTGACACTGGGCTGATTATTAAAACCGTTCACACAATGATGTGTGCTTGCCCTTTTCATGGTTCATTAACACGATGAGATGTCCTTCCACATTCAAGCCGCAGCTCATTAAGCCAGCCATCAAATCATGCCAAGTATGAGAAAATGATTGAAAAACAAGAATGTGCCGCTGAAGATAATGACAACTTACTGTGGTTAAAAAGCTTTGCTTGTAAAAAACACAAACACCTGGGAGGGAAATGATAAAGAAAATGCAAGGTTTCTATTATCGTACAAGAAAAATGTCATTATGTTTACTGTGGCAAATCAAAAAGCAATTGCATTTCATTTTCATCCAAGCATGTTTGTGTCAGAGCAGGCAATGATGGTCAAAGCGCACACGCTAGGTGTGTATTTCATCTGAAGGAGAATTCAATCTACGCTGTGACCATATGTTAATACATAACTGATATTAATCTGTACGCTTTCATCTGCCTGCTTTGCCGCTTATTGGTGTGAAGCTGTGTTTTGTTTTGTTTTTCTTTATGTAAGTAAGCAACCAAAAAAATGTCTTTTACTGTATATTTAAGGAAGGGAAAGAAGTATGAAAAAAAAATTAAAGTTGTGGGCAGTTTTGTCAAACAAAGTATGTTTTTGATGACATGTAATTATGCTAAAGACATGTAACAATAAACCAAGACATAATGTTCTTGCAGGGTCACTAATTTGGCAGAGTCTTGCATTACATAGGCATTTTAATGTGCATTTAAATGTGGTTCTGCAGTTTGATATAACTTTAATGCATAAAATCTTGGATGTTTAAAAATGCCAGCACAGCTTTACACAGCACTGTTATTTTGCTTACATTACCCTCCTAATTTCACTTTGATAACGACCATTTTGATAGGTCTCACACATCTGTCATTTCCAGTAGTTGAAAGCAGGCTTAGTTAGAGAAAGGTGCATGATTATCCATATAAGTTAGATAAGCCCACAGAAAACGGGGGAGGCATTCGTGATGAGTCACAAGAGACTGATTACATAAACTAATCCCACCGCAGCGAAGCTAAAACCTTGAACAATCTGCAGATGAGTAGGAGGTAGTGGGGTTAATATGCTTTTGGAGATAGTTCAGTAATCTAGGGCATGTCAAGGTAACCTAAATGCAACTGAGAAAGCAACATTAACATAAAGCACATCACATGTCCACAAAAAATAAACGTGGATCTAAAGTTACCAAGGAAACAACCATGAAGCTCATACTCAGGCTCTGGTGGAGAGAAGAAAAGTGAAAATCACAGGGAAGGTAGCAAATTAGCTGTGTTATGTGTATTTCCTAATTTATTAGCATTTAGAAAATGAAGGCGGCACAACTTAAATCATGTTGTCCTTTTTTGTCTACCATATCTGCAGACATTACAACTGGTTAACCCTGCTGAGTTTGAATTGAAATGTTTGTGTAATTTATTGCTCATAGTAGCATTGCATGTGTCTGACTGCATACATCAGGTTTTTCAGGGGGGAAAAAACCAAATCAAATCACACTGACGATGTAGACGTCTCAAAAAAACTCAAATATGTTACTCCTGGTGTTACAGGGTTAAGCAGCAACACTACTGAACAGCCAGCGGAGTGTGTTCATTTTCCAATAACTGGCAAAACCTTTTCCTCAGTTTTTTAAGATCAAGATAAATCAATTGAATATGAGGGGTTGTATCTCTGGCTGTGGTATAAAAACAAAATAGATTTTTAAACATAAATCAACACTATTTGATGTCCATCACATTCAGGCCAACAAAGGCCAGAGCAACTTTTTCCTTCTGCTGCCTGCTACATTTGAGTACGAGCACATCTATTCACTTATAAATAACAGAGCCTAGCGAGGCCTGTCCACCACACGGACCTGGCTGAAAGAGTTGAAAGAGTTTTTTTTCTTTAATTTGTTCTCGGTCTTTAAAATTTAAACAGGTATGAATGCTTTGCCTGTGCATTGCCCCAAATATATTTCTAAACACAGTGAAATCGATGGCACGTTTGTACCTGCGCTTGTAAAAATAAATTAAAAGCATGTAATTAAAACACTGCCAGACGAACTTCTCAAAAATGCTGAATTAAGAATATACACTCGTGATAAAGTCATTTGCTACATAAGGCACACACGCCCGCACCCCCACCAAATGGCAGATGGTGTCTTTTTCTGGCAGTCTCTGGCAGCCACATCATCTGTCTGCTGATGACAGGAGCCATTTTACTAATGTACTCATGAATGCTTTGTATGTCACACAGCGTCCTTGACACTCACCCCGACTGTCTCATTTACATTTATATAATTATAAATATAATATTAATAATACAGCTACAACTGTCTCTTTATTTTCTTTGTATAATACCATCTAAATATTAAGGCCTTATATACCTAAATACAGTGCCTTTGCTGGCTTATTTAGCTTTGAACACCCAGGCTCCTGCAGATATCCTGCCACCAATCTGTTATGTGGCCTTTTGATAGCTTGCCCCCTTCAGTTCTAGTTATTCTCCCTCCATTTGTTTCCATCCAGCCGGATGTTTCCACTCCAAATAGCTTTCCTGTGTCATTTCTGCAGATCCTCCTGTCATTCAGCTTGACAGTTTGCGTGCAGATGACTTGACTGATGGTTGCCCTCCCCTCATAAACCTGTACCCTAGTCTTCATGCGGGTCTGACTGAAAGCGTTAAAGCCTGCAGAACAGCACAAAGGGGGCACACTTCTTTAGTTTCTAGGGAGTCTCTGAGTGTGTTGTTGACCTTGTATTCTGCAAGTCCTCGAGGGCTGTGCTGTCTTATGGTTGTTCAATCAATTTCACATCTGGCAAATGATTTATTGCAACATATTACAACTGGTCAAAATCCTGTTAAAATAAGCAATCTAAGGATCATCTGTGTAACACTGACAAAGTTTAATTTTCACATTTTTTTTTTTATTAATCATGGTGACAGATACTGTGTACATAGTTTTAGTAGCTGTGTATTATTTTGCAGTATCCCCTTAAGTGCAAAGTGCATAGTTAAAATACCTCTATTATATCATCTATTCCACTGCCTACCTGTGCCACTGTTAAAGCTGCTATCATCAGAGTTATTACTTATCTATTTATAGTTTCAATTATGATAGAATAGAGCATATTTTTATACTCTTTTATTCTAATAGTATGACTTAAGTCTGTATACACGAGAGCCAGCTCTAACTTCACTAAATAGCAAAATACTACATAAATATGTGTTGTTAAATACTTTTTCACAGCATTACTTTACTGAATTTTTACTGATACAATAATATGTAAGTAACACCATAAATAGTGTAGTGGATCCATAGTGAGGTGGTTAACACGTGTACCTAACTCCTCCTCCAAGAGGAGACACAAATCCCAGATTGTAAAAAAATCTGCCAAATCAACTATGCAGATCCACCTTGTGTGAATAAGGGAGCAAGTGAAAGAAGCTTTAACCCATAAATACTATAACTGTCACATGGAGCTTTTTCTGATTTATGAGTACTTTAATTTTCAGAACTGTTTTCATACTTTTAATTAAAATCTTCTCTCACTGAAAACAAAAAAACACTCAAATGATAATTCTGAAGCAGTAGTATCACCAGAACCAGTATCAGAAGCATAAACCTACAAGTTCTAGCATATCCTTACATGCTAAAGACGGAGGACAAGAGCAGTAGAAACTACATGAGGCATGTGGAAGATGGCAACTAGCGCAGCTGGCGTGACAGCTCCTTCCTGACTCATTCAAAAAAAAAAGGTGAGAAGGTGGGGTAAGTACTTTGTGCTGTTATAATAAAACACAGATTTTATTTGAGACAGTTGCTTTGCTGTTGTGCAATCAGTGTCTGATGTTAGTCAATGACTAACGTTATATAAACACTTAAGCTGATGTAGTCCTGTTAACATTAACATTGTTAACATTTTACATAAATGGTTTCCCACCATCAAGTCGATGATTTACAATGGCATGTTAAATGTTTAAATAGAAGGGATAAGGATTTAGCTTTTTTTTCAGTGATAATAGTAAATCATGTCATTATACTGGTACCATCTCTTAAGCTTCTGGTACTATGATTCTTAGAGAAGGAAACAAGACTTCTGTAGCTCATCTTGGTTCTGTTTTTAGGATTTAACGAGTCTGACCAATCACATGTATTTTCAGAGAGGAAGAAATTCAGTTGGCTGTTGAAAAAATTAAAAAGGGCAACAACTGCCTAACAAAGCAAAACAACCAAAAACAGAAAGTGAGACTTACCCCCTCCCAAAAAAAAGAAAGAGAGAGAGTCCTAAATATAGTCTGACATTAAAAGCAATTAAATATGTTGATATGAAAACTGACTTTGAGAAATGGAGTGAAGTTGGTGACTGTCTCAAATTAGATTCTTCTTCTCCTGGTCATGTAAGCTGATGACTACATTTCCCATTGCAAAATGAAGGTAACATTTAGCTACCTAATAGCCACAAACACAACTTCCTGGGCTAGGTTGCCAGCAGCTACCTCTTTACAGTCTATTATTCAACCATAGTGATAGGTAAGACGTAAGCCTCGGGAGGACCGCTGTATTTTAATTTTTTCCTCCTCATTTTCTAACTTTCTGCCTACTGCTCCCTAAGGTTATATTTTTTTATTGCAGGGCTTATACTCTAAGTATAAGCCCTGCAACAGGGTATTATGTAAACTGAGTCTTATTGCAGTGCAGTGTATGATGTGAGTTCTTCTACCACCACTGTCTAATCCAGATTGTATTCAAGTTCATCTGTTTCAGCTTGAAATTGTTGCAGTGACACTTCTGTCTCTGTCTTCAGTAGCTGCTGCATCTTTGAGCCTCTGGTGTTGTTTTCTATCCCCCACTGAGCTTTGTGCTTGCACTGACACACCTGTCCCTTCAACTTCAAGACTCTGATGTCTGACAGGGATTTTCACGGCACACACTAGCTGGATTGTGCCATTGCCCTGTCAAGATTTTTAACGATCTTTACTGTCCTCACTTGGGAGTCAGACTGAGAGTCTCTTGTTATTTAAACGGTTCATTTATGCAGCTCTGTTTCTAGTCTTCAGCCAGTAGGTGTGGATTGTTTCAGCACCCAGCTGCTGCTATAACGGCGATGGATTCCTGACCGCAAAGTTAAAGAGGGCTGTTTGTGTTCATTAGCATCTACGTTATTAGGATCACTTATTAGGATACCAAAACATTCAAATTTAGGTTTACAGGTCAAGTCCAAAAGTTAAACCTTGTCATGTTACAGCTCCTCAATATTAATCACATTCAACACAATCTGAACTAAAAACTACAGGACTATAAACCAAGGACACTGTGAATTTGAGTCCATCTACGTAAAATATACAAGTGATGTCGAATAATGACTTGATTGTTAAAAATTCATTAAATTTTAGAAGATAAACAGATAAATGTAACAGCAGAGACTAGTTCAGTAGGTCAGTTTAATTGAGTGATGATGAGGCAACCCAGGAGTCCGCGCAGTGAAGTGCACTGGTCAACAGCTTATGAGAAACACTTGTGTAAATGATTCTGATCCCATTATATTCAGCTCAGAGGAGGCTGGGAGTCACAGCAGGTTACCTAATTTGATCTCATACTGTAATGAGGATAAACATCTTTATAATAGGTGCAGCCAAGTACTGCTGGACCTGGTAGGAAACTCTGAAGGGCTCACTGTGATAGCCCTATTACCGTATACTGTATGTCCAACAAAATGGCCTTGATGTAATTCTCCATCTCTCAGATCCCTCATTTAAGAGCTGGAACATATACATGACTGTAAAGCATGATGGAAAATTGCTTTTACTAAATGTGTGCTCATCCCCTGTTGACTGCTGTTATGGCCATTATCGCTTAACATTAGATAGTGGAGGAGTTCTAGATACAACAGCTAGTGTACTTCCCAGTCATTTAACACAGGCCTGAGTGGTATGAGCTCAGATAACGCTGAACGTTATCCTGCTGAGACACTACTGGTTAATAAGAATCACGCTAAAGGAGCCGCTTCCCTTCCTCTCGTTGTGCTTATTTGCTAGAAATCGATTTGTGTCTCTCCTGCTGCCAA
This sequence comes from Perissodus microlepis, assembly GCF_051167445.1. Taxonomy (NCBI): domain Eukaryota; kingdom Metazoa; phylum Chordata; class Actinopteri; order Cichliformes; family Cichlidae; genus Perissodus; species Perissodus microlepis. Next base: position 23,924,721 of record NC_140461.1, read on the forward strand.
TGCGTCTGACAGTTGTCTTTTTGCATTCACACTGCAAGCAATCACACTGACTCGTCTGACTGAACTAACTGCTAAGCTATTCCAGGCCAGATAGGAGGTCTCTTATTGAGTATTGGCATAGGAGCACAAAAACGCTCACAGATGTTCTCCGCTGCAGGTATTGTTTAAAGGTCATCCGATTCTAAGATTAGTTTTGAATACCAGGAAGTCGACGAGCCCCTCGTTGCTGCTTTGCCTAGAATGGAACTGTTGTAATCAGCTAAAAGCAGCAGATAAGTTTGCAAGAAATACCTTGTTAGCTGTCCAAAGCTACAGGGGTTACATGTCAGTTTGTCAGACACAAACTTCAGTTTAGAAGAATTTTTCTTCTAGCAACAGGGTTTAGGGATTTCCATTATGCTGTGAAATATCCAAGCATGCCCTGCAGGGCTCTCTGTAAAAACAGCATGTCTTGAAGCATGCAATACAAGGAACAATCAGTACATAGCAAAGTGATATTAGCACCAAGCTAGCATAGCTTGCAAGTCATCCCATCGCCTACAGTGTTAGCAGAAAATAGCCAGGCATACAAGATTGTAATGCCACATTTTCAGCAAAAATTAGTTTAGTTTTGTTGTAAAAGTTTCAGTTTGTGGTTCAATTCATATGTCAACATGTGCAAATTCCAGTATTCATTCGAACTACATCAATTCTTCATACAACTTTCCTGAGGGTAGCAGCATGTGAACGCAAAAGCCGAAGTAGATAAAAGCATTGCTAAAACGTTCTATCGGCAAGATCTATCCAGCAAACCAAGACTCAGAGGGAAGCAGCTTTTAGGGGGTACACATTTAGACACAAGAAGCCCTTTCCACAGATGGTGAAGTGAGAAATAACACTCATGTCTGAAACATTACTCACAGTTGTTAAAGGTATGCTAACGTCAAGGATGCATACAGCTCCTCCTCCCTCCCCCCACTTGGTAGGTCAGATCATAACCTGATTCACCTCACCCCCCGCTATGTGCCAATTGTGAGGAGGGAACCTGTGACCACCAGGACTGTTAGGAGGTGGTCAGAGGAGGCAATAGCGGAACTACAGGGCTGTTTCGAGGTGACCAACTGGGAAACACTCTGTGAGCCTCACGCCGAGGACATCAATGGGCTTACTGAGTGTATCACAGACTACATAACTTTCTGCACCGACTCCATTGTTCCAGCTCAGACTGTTCATTGTTACCCAAATAACAAGCCGTGGGTGACTAAGGACATCAAAGCCCTCCTCAACAACAAGAAGAGGGCTTTCAGAGGGGGCAATAAAGAGGAGGTGAGGAAGGTCCAGGTGTTACTAAAGGACAAGATCAGAGAGGCTAAGGACAATTACAGGAGGAAGCTGGAGTGGAAACTCCAGCAGAACAGCATGAGAGAAGTGTGGAGGGGCATGAAGACCATCACTGGATTCAGGCCAACCAACAGCAGGGGAGCTGAGGGAGGTGAGAATAGAGCTAACGAGTTGAATCTGTTTTTCAATAGATTCGACACCACAGTGTCTGCTCCCACCCCCACAACCTCACCTGTAGTCAGCCTGGTATCCAGAGCCACACCACTGCACTGTGCCAGCCTCTCTCTTCACATGGCGCTGTTGCCTCCTGTGAGAGTCCTGTCACCCCTCCCCCACCCATCACCTTCACTCAATACCAGGTTGAGATGCAAATGAGGAGACTTCACTCAGGCAAGTCTGCTGGACCAGACGGAGTGAGTCCCCTCGTCCTCAAGACCTGTGCCCCCCAGCTGTGTGGAGTCTTTCATAAACTGTTTATGCTGAGTCTGAGTCTGCAGAGGGTCCCAGTGATGTGGAAGACATCATGCCTCGTCCCTGTACCAAAGACGCCACGTCCCAGTGGCCCCCAGGGATTACAGGCCCGTGGCACTGACCTCCCACATCATGAAGACCCTGGAAAGGCTCATCCTGGACCAGCTGCGACCCATAGTAAGACCACACCTGGATCCCCTTCAGTTCGCTTATCAGCCTCGTCTCGGAACTGAGGACGCCATCATCTACCTGCTCAATCGTGTCTACACCCATCTGGACCAGCCGGCGAGCACTGTGAGGGTCATGTTTTTTGACTTTTCTAGTGCTTTCAATACCATCAGGCCGACCCTCCTGGGTGATAAGTTAGCAGCGATGCAGGTGGATGCTTCTCTGGTGTCCTGGATTGTTGATTACCTGACAGGAAGACCACAATATGTACGTCTTCCACAGTGTGTGTCTGACAAGGTGATCAGCAACACAGGGGCACCACAGGGGACTGTCCTCTCCCCCTTCCTCTTCACCCTCTACACCACAGACTTCAGCCACTGCACAGAGACCTGCCATCTTCAGAAGTTTTCTGATGACTCTGCGGTGGTTGGATGCATCAGCAGGGATGATGAGACAGAGTACCGGGCTGTGGTCGACTCCTTTGTCACGTGGTGTGAGCAGAATCATCTGCAGCTCAACGTGGCAAAGACCAAGGAACTGATCGTGGACTTCAGGAAGACCAGGAAACACTTGACCCCTGTTTCAATCCAGGGGGTCAGTGTTGACATTGTGGAGGACTATAAATACCTTGGAGTACACATTGACAATAAACTGGACTGGGCTAAAAACACCACAGCACTTTACAGGAAGGGCCAGAGTCGTCTCTATTTTTTGAGGCGACTGAGGTCCTTCAACATCTGCCAGAAAATGCTCAGGATTTTCTATGAGTCTGTTGTGGCCAGTGCGATCCTCTATGCTGTTGCATGCTGGGGGAGCAGGCTGAGGGTCGCAGATGCCAACAGACTTAATAAACTAATCCGTAAGGCCAGTAATGTTGTGGGGATGGAGCTGGACTCCCTCAAGGTGGTGTCGGAGAGGCGGATGCTGTCCAAGATAAAGACAATGTTGGATAACACCTCCCACCCACTCCATGACATGCTGGTCAGTCACAGGAGCACGTTCAGTGAGAGACTGAGATTACCGAAAAGCACCACTGAACGACACAGGAAATCTTTCCTGCCTGTGGCCATCTCCCTGTACAACGCATCCACTTAACACACTGGTTACTGCTACAAATACACGTTTCTTTTCCAGCGATTTATTTATTTATGAGTGACTTATGTATGTATATATATGTATATATTGTACTATTCTTAGTTAGCGTATTGTCTGTCTTGTCTTAATGTTGGTTTATAATGGAGCACTGTAACAAAAAATAATTTCCCCCAGGGATTAATAATGTATTCTGATTCTGATTCTGATTAAACACTGTTGGTAAGTGTTAGGTTGGCTTATAGCTGAAATATATGTGCTTTTTGCACCATTATTTACCAGTCATCACCAGTTTTCTGTGTTGCTACTTTTGTGTTTTTATTAAACTGCCCCTTCTGTAGATGGCATTGAGTGGGACATGACCAGGTGCAAACAGTTTTCACCGTGATGAGTCAGGAGCTGCCCACCTAGCGGCTACTTTAACCGTTCAGTGTCAGTCCTGTGGAGATGGAGATTATGATAAAATTATACTTTACAATGCAGCCGCACAGAGGCAGGAGCATGACTGTAACATTGCTTGTTCTTTTGCAGTGTGTGATGAATAATAACTAAATGACTACATTTGCAAAACTGTATTTATTATATCCAAAGCCAAGCTAGGCAAAAGTTCTTATGTGAGTAACCCAGGTGTATAATGATCTCATCGGGTTCATAAAGAAAGGCTGCAGGAGGTGCCCGTTAGAGTCTCCGACTTCACCTCATTTGGAGACATTAAGGTCTGGATATCAAAGCTGGAATCAGTCTTCCTGCTGTTTTTTGGGGAACGTAAAGGGGTTCAATTATTCCGAGATCTGAATTCGTGCAATAAAAACATAAAAAGAGTTTTACCTCGTGTCTGTGGAGCCGCATCGGTTCAGGCTGTGGCTGTGCGTGCTTTGTAAAGTACAGCTTTTTTAAATGAGTATTCCAATTATCAATATTATAATTGGTAGTTATGATGCCGGTTATGATGCTTGACATGCTCTGCAATCAGCTGCAATACACAACAATTTGATCTTACAATGGTTTTTAAATTGAGGTACTCACCAGCATCAAATGTTAATTTAATTTAATTAAGGACTAAAAGTCAGATGTGTGTGTGCATGTGTGTTTAAAACGAGCAGGTGTGAACCAACTGTAAAAGCAGGAACAAAACATGAAGCACTGTGGATACATGTTCTATCTATTCAGAGTCTGTGTTAGCCAATGAGCTGTGAGAAGTCGATGCACCTCCATGTTGAACAGGGTAAAGTGAATCAGTCATCTCTTTCAGCGTGTGCTTTACATAATATACCAAGATCCAGACACGGCTAACTGCTGTTTTTCAAAATGGAAACCTGGAACGCAATGCTTCACTTAAATATTCAAAAATCCTTCAGATTTTTGAACAATGCGCCGCTCTGCTCACACCATCACCTCTTGTCACATACGTAACATTTTCACAAAGCAGTCATTCTGCATAATGAGGATAATCCCTTAAATCAAGCTCCTATTGTCAGTATTGAGCTGATCCCATTTGATTTCCTTATCACGCTGATCTATCGTCAGCATGTTCTGCTGATAAAAATCAAAGACACAAAGAGGTTGGATTATGAATAATGGCAGAGAAGGAAATCTAATCAAATTATACATGGTGTTTAAGCTCTGAACTGACGCTCAAGGACTCCAATGTGACAGTTTACTCTGATAGGCTGGCGTACTCGTTATAAAAACATGTGCATTATATGCTGCATCTTTTATGGTTTGTAGAAACAGTGGGCAAAAAAGGTTAGTACACAAACCACAGCATTACACTGCTTAACAAATTTATTAGACCAACCATGGCCCACACTGAAAAAAATGCAATAGGGTGGTTGTTGAATTTGCATAGAATTACTTCATATATCCAGCATGACTAATTTAAATTTCACATCTAAACATATTTTTGTCTTTTAATTTTCACATATTCTTTAAGAATATTCATTCTTTTAGAACAAATCATGTTGAAAAGAAACAAGTTAGTCGTGTTTTATCCTCAAGCTCCGCCCCCTGGAAAGGAAAAATCGGCTGCACTGTCCGCCATTTTTGTCTCTCGCTTTGGAAAATCTACTACCATCTGGAGTTTTACACTTGAAGGTAAATAAGATTTTAAAGCTAACACACCAGTGAGAAAGAGTGTAGACCCTTTATATATGTGGACTTTTACTGGGGTGTTGTTATTTTACAGGTATGTGGGCTGTTTATCGAAAACCATGAAAGGCTAATGTTAGGCTCCAGTTAGCTAATGGTAACCGAAATTATGCGATAAGCAAATTAGTAATTAACATATATAATGTGAGTTAATATTGTTTGTATATTCTTTCAGTCTAAATTATCAGACTATTACAAACTTGCATCGGTGTCTGTAGTAAGTGGTGGTACCTGCAGTGTCTTAACCATTAAACAAGCTAATGTAGGGCCGGGATATGACTAGTTTGTTGAAACATGTCTGCTGCCAATGTGACTGCTCACACACGGTAACATTACCAGCACATAGCCACAGCCGCTATAAACATGCTGAAAGGTCAATCTAGCTTCTGTAGTCAGCAGCTGGAAGACTCAACACAGACCCAAGATTCAGTGTAACGGTTATCTAAATGTTGTGTGTCCTGTTTGTAAGCCCAGAAAAAGAAATTAAATAAAATGACGACTGTGGTATCGCAAGAAATTAGTAGGTTATATAAATATATGAGTATACATAATAGTTATTATTCATAGATACCTACACCCTAAGTTCCTGTTATTCTTCTGAAAGAAACAGAATGAGTGTGTTGTTACAATGGTAATGCCAGGAGAGGTAGTATTGGTTCTGTGTTACATTAATGTGTAAGGAAGTGGAAGAAGAGTGTGTCCTGTAGGAGGCAGCAGAAAATGGATACTCCTGTTCTGTACATGCACTGAAAAGAAGGTTCAGTAAACCAGTTGCAACGATACTTCATTGTAAGTCTCAGTTATTGTATTTTTATTTTTTGAAGATGCAACATCTTTTTGGCGACGAGGACGTTTAGGGGGAAGGAGTTTGGGCGATCGGACTGAAAGAAAAGAGAAGAAGAAAAAAAAAAGTGATGGAGTCGGCTACAGGTTTGGCTAGTTTTTCAAAGAATGCAAAAGTTTTCGGCTGGAAATAGAAGGCAGTAAGCTCGAAGCGGAAATGGCTACAATTGGCACGCTAGTAGCGTTCGATCCAAAGAATCAGACTTGGGATGAGTATACGGAAATACTCGAGCAGTTTTTCGCAGCTAACGGGATCGACGATGCAGAGAAACAAAGAGCGATATTAATAAGTGTCGTCGGAGCAGCGACGTACAGCTTGATGCGAAACCTTCTCAGCCCGGCCAAGCCCAAAGACAAAACCTTCCAAGAGCTGGTGCTTCTGATGAAAAATCACTTCGATCCGAAGCCCAGTGAAATTGTGCAAAGGTATAAGTTCGACTCTCGCTCCCGCAAGCCGAATGAAACCGTCATGGAATATGTAGCGGAGCTGCGTCGCCTGGCACAGGATTGTAACTATGGCAACACGTTACAACAGATGTTGAGAGATAGAATCGTCTGCGGAATTAAGGATGACCGAATTCAGAGACGTCTCTTGTCAGAAATAGATCTCACTTTTGACAAGGCTCTGTCAATTGCAGTAGCCATGGAGACTGCAAATAAAAATGCACAGGATCTGCAGACCTCAGGAGCGTCAGCAAAATGTTTCAGTCTCGCTAGAGGACAACAGGAGAGTCGTACCTTTAAAACAGAAAATAAAGAGTGTTATCGTTGCAAAGGAACCAAGCACACAGCAGCAGACTGTAAGTACAAACAAGAAAAATGTCATGCTTGTGGTAAAATGGGACACATAGCTAGAGCTTGTAGAAGCAAGACTAAACTGAACCAGAAAAAGTATGGATCGACATATGTAAAGAAAGAAAAAAAGCAGAGTTCACACTACAGTACTCACAATGTGGGCGATAAAGCAGATAACAACAAAACTGATAGCTCTGAAGATGACTCTTTCATGTTGAACTGTGTCAAGTGCAGTCAAGGGCACAAAAGAAAACTGTTCAAGTTAGGGCGTGGCAGTGTGGTACACTTGAGAAGAGTAGACCCCTACACTGTGGATATGCAAATTGATGGAAAAAAGGTGAACTTTGAAATAGACACTGGATGTTGCCTAACAGTCATGAACGAAGCAACATTCAGAGAAACAGGGAAAGACAGCAAGCCCCCCAGCCTGCAGCCCATCAAAATCAAGCTCGAAACTTATACAGGGGATCCTGTTAAGGTGATTGGTGCAACACGAGTCAGCGTCAAATACAAGCAGCAGAAAAAACATCTGCCCCTGGTGGTGGTCGAAGGCGACGGCCCCAGCTTGCTAGGTCGAGCTTGGCTCGAGGAAATTAAATTGGACTGGGGTGAAGTGAAAAACAGTCCTAACAACAGAAAGCTGCACCAAGTCAAAACAACAGAAAAAACACTTCAGCAAGTGTTAAGGAAACATGAGAATGTATTCAAAGAGGAGTTGGGCACCCTGAAAGGAATGAAAGCTGCTATTCATGTGAAAAGTGATGCCACCCCACGCTTCTTCCGTCCACGTTCTGTCCCCTTTGCTATGCGAGCAAAAGTCGATGAGGAAATAGACCGACTGTTGAAAGAAGGCATCATCTCGCCAGTAAAATATGCTGAATGGGCGGCACCAGTAGTGCCACTCCTGAAGCCCACAGGGACAATAAGACTGTGTGGGGATTATAAGCTTACTGTAAATACCGTGGCTTCACTGGAGCAGTACCCCATACCCAGAATGGAGGACTTGTTTGCCACACTGTCCGGGGGTAAGCAGTTCTCAAAATTAGACATGAGCCACGCTTACCAGCAAATCCTCTTGGATGACGAATCGAAAAAGTACGTGACAGTAAACACATCTCGGGGGCTGTTCACGTATAACAGATTGCCTTTTGGAGTGGCCTCTGCTCCAGCAATATTCCAGAGGACCATGGAAAGTCTTTTGAAGGGGATACCTCACGTAGCGGTGTATTTAGATGACATCTTAGTGACTGGAGTGGATGAAGTAAGCCATCTACAGAACCTGGATGAGGTGTTGACCCGGTTGGAGGAAGCTGGGTTGAGGTTAAAGAGGTGCAAGTGTGCCTTCATCCAAGAGAAAGTGGAGTACTTGGGGCACATAGTGGACGCCCAGGGGCTCCACCCAATGGAAAAGAAAGTTAAAGCAATCATGGATGCACCTACCCCCACAAATGTCACTGAACTGAAAGCATACTTAGGTTTGCTAAATTACTACAACAAATTCCTTCCAAACCTGGCAACCCTGTTGGCACCCTTACATGAACTTTTGAGACACGAGGTACGGTGGACATGGCAAAAGAGACAAGAGGAAGCATTTCAGAAATCCAAGAACCTGTTGAACTCAGCAGAGGTGTTAGTTCATTATTCTGCTGACCGTGAGTTGGTTCTCTCATGTGATGCATCCCCATACGGCGTAGGTGCCGTATTGTCACATAAGATGGAGGATGGAAGCGAGAGACCTTTGGGGTTCATGTCACGCACACTCTCTCCTGCTGAGAAAAAGTATTCTCAGCTTGACAAAGAAGGTTTAGCTGTGATATTTGGCATCAAGAAATTTCACAAATACTTGTATGGCCGAGTTTTCATGATTTACACAGATCATAAACCCCTAATTTCATTGTTCAATGAAAAGAAGCCTATACCTCAGATGGGCTCACCAAGAGTACAAAGATGGGCCGTGACATTGAGTGCTTACGAGTACAACATCAGGTACAAGCCAGGAAAACACCATGAAAACGCGGATGCGCTCAGCCGGTTGCCGGTACCAGACTCAGCACCTGAGCAAGAGATGGCTGAGCAGGTTTTAATGATGGATGTACTGGATGACACATTAGTGGACACTGCACAGATCAAACGATGGACAGCTAAGGATGTCTTGTTGTCGCGAGTCCACGAGTACACCTTAAAAGGCTGGCCAACTGAGACCGATGCCTGTTTGAAGCCATATTGACAGAGAAAGCTGGAACTGAGTGTGAGGGATGGTTGCGTGCTCTGGGGAGCCCGAGTAATTATTCCCACCAAAGGCCGAGACAAAATATTGAAACTCCTGCACCAGACTCATACAGGCATGTCGAAGATGAAAGGCTTGGCAAGGTCGTATGTATGGTGGCCAGGGATGGATGAGAACATTGAAAGAGAAGTGCAGGCATGTGAGGAGTGTCAGAAACACTACAAGTCACCACCTACTGCACCATTACACCCTTGGGAGTGGCCGGAGTCACCATGGTCCAGAATCCATGTGGACTATGCAGGGCCTTTCCTCGGGGAGATGTTTCTAATCATTGTGGATGCTCATTCCAAGTGGATGGACATTTACCCTGTGAAATCCTCTACATCACAGGTAACTATAGAGAAACTGCGCCAGAGTTTCAGTGTGTTTGGACTACCTAAAATGTTAGTTTCAGATAACGGAACATGTTTCACAAGTGCTGAATTTGAGTCATTCATGAAGCAGAATGGAATTGACCATGTGAGATCAGCACCTTTCCACCCTTCTTCAAATGGGCTGGCTGAGAGGGCGGTCCAGACCTTTAAGGAGGGGATGAAGAAAGTCAAAGGTGATACCTTGCACACCAGACTGTCCCGATTTCTGTTCAGTTATCGCATCACACCGCATGCCACTACTGGTTTATCACCTGCCGAGTTGATGATGTCACGGAGACTCAGATCAGTTTTGGACTTGCTCATGCCTGATGTGAAAACAAAAGTGCAGCACAAACAATTGAAACAGAAAGAAAATCATGACACCAAGAAAAGACTGAGAAGTTTCACACCGGGAGACAAGGTCTTCATCAGAAACTACTCCTATGGCCCGAAGTGGATTCCCGCAGTCATTGTGAGAGCATCGGGTCCAGTGTCTTACATTGTTACCATTGGATCAGGTCAAACTGTGAAGCGGCACGTGGATCAGGTGAGAGCAAGAGTGGCTGACACTGTTCCCAGTACACCAGACAGGGAGGTGGAGCCATTGCTTGACAAAGAATCAGTGCCTGAGTGCTGCTTGCCATCGGAGTTGGACACAGCGCCACAACCTCCGGCAATGGAGTTGCCTTATGCTCCGGAGACTCCGGCTCCCGGAGACTCTTCAGTGACACCCGTGTTGCGACGTTCCCAGAGAGAGAGACGTCCACCAGAGACTTTAAAGGACTTTGTTAGGTAGAGTGAGATCTTCCAGAAATAGAGCAACAATGCGCTCTGATCTCACAGGAAGGACGTACCTTCCTAGTTAGTAAAAAAAAAAAAAGAGAAACGTGGAAACCTATGTACAGTTGTATGGTTGTATGGTTACCTTAATTACATGTTGATTGCTTGTTAAGCATTCTTTAGATAAACAGTTAGTTTGTAAGTCAAGGGAGTTGTTGACTTAAGGGGGGAGGAGATGTGGTATCGCAAGAAATTAGTAGGTTATATAAATATATGAGTATACATAATAGTTATTATTCATAGATACCTACACCCTAAGTTCCTGTTATTCTTCTGAAAGAAACAGAATGAGTGTGTTGTTACAATGGTAATGCCAGGAGAGGCAGTATTGGTTCTGTGTTACATTAATGTGTAAGGAAGTGGAAGAAGAGTGTGTCCTGTAGGAGGCAGCAGAAAATGGATACTCCTGTTCTGTACATGCACTGAAAAGAAGGTTCAGTAAACCAGTTGCAACGATACTTCATTGTAAGTCTCAGTTATTGTATTTTTATTTTTTGAAGATGCAACAACGACCTTGAGCTTCAAGCTAATGTAAGCGTAATGCTATAGCATAAAGCGACTAATGCAATGATGAGGTTGTTAAATTAGTAAAAATACAGTAAATATATCCAACATGAATCATTTATATTTTTGGTCTAAACATAATTAAGTCTCACGCCTTTCACTTGTTTTAGAAGGATGTTCAGTCTTTTAAAACCAGTCATATCAAAATAGCAGAAAATAGTTATGTTTTCTGTTGAAACTCCACCCCCCCAGGGTGTTTTCTGCGAGGGAAAATTCACTGTGGCGGTCCGCCATTTTTTGTCTTCGCTTAGTTTACGTTTGGTGCTGAGCTTTACTTTGTCGAGGTAAACTGAAAACTACATGTTTGAGAGGAAACTAAGAGAACATCCATTAGATGGGGAAGTTTTTCTCACGAATTGCTGTTGAGCAACATAATGGAAAAAACAAGTCATTCCTTAAGTTAACTAACGATAATGCTAGCTTAAGCTGCGGGACAATATTATGTGCATTAGCTTTTTTTCAGTGTGTGCCCAGTCACATTCGCTTGTTTTTTCTCAGTGAATACAGACTAACAAACTTGTGTCCATTTAGTTAACTGGTTGTACCTAAAATGTTTTAGTTAAACAGTTAAATAAGCTAGTTTGCCATGGGGTGGGCTCTGTGTGTGTGTGTTCGGGGGACGTCTTCACTAAAGTCGGTTTATTTAGGGCATGACACCTATGTACTCATTAGGAGAGGAAGTGCATGACGTGGGGCTTTATTTCATGTTCTGGGGCAGTGAATGTAATGTACTGATAACATGTTAAAGACACACAAAAACCCAACAAATTATTTTAACTGATTTATAGAGAGACTGAGAGGAGGGCTTAAAGAGATAAAAGTAATGACGATAGAAATATGTTAAATTTATTTTTTCTGTATCGATATATGGTGCTTATCCCTGCTGAAGGGCAGATTGGTGTTGCTTCAGAACAATTCTCTAGCGCTGTTACGTAGAGGTGTTACAGTTAAGGTTTTAATAACATTATTTTATTTACTAGTGAAGATTTGCATATGTTATTTCACATTCTGTAAGGTAAATTTTCTGGAAAGGTCAAATTAACTAATTTAACTAAGTATTAATGAAAGACCTTGATGTGTATATGACAATAATAGATGTAGTTTCTGGGTCATTTGGCAGAACTGCAAAATGGCCAGAAGGAGGCAACTGCTGTGGTTGCAAACAGGCTTTGGGTGGTATGGAAGTAAGGGCAACTATGGAACTGCTCAGCAACATGGGACCCATAGCTAATAAATAGTAATATGACAAAAAATAACAACTTTGTGTGGATGTAACCTTGTGAGATTTGAGATTTTGACAGCATTTTTATGTGACAACTTCTCTTTTTAGATAAATGCAGAGTTTAAGCGCATTACCACCATGCCACTGCAGTCCAGATTACTCTCGCAGATAGATGTGCTATCTGACAAACTAATAAAGGTCTTCAAAAGGCGAGGAGGACAAATAGGAAGAAGACTTCAGAACATTCTGGAGCCCACGGCCCAGGTAAGAAAAAAATTAATTTGAGTATACACTTTAGGGAAAATAATAATTTTAACAAAATGCTGCTTGTCACTCTATGCCAGGAGTATGTTGAAAATCACCTGGGATTTTCACAATTTACCATGGGTGCGGTTTTTTTTTCTTCTTTTACCTGCATTAGAACTATGTGTGGAGTTCATAGTTGAACACCTCTCTATGCTCTGACAGTATTCTGCTTCTTTGCATGGAGATTTCACTTCAGAAATGCATTACCTTTTTGAGCATTCTGAGGACTCAAATCACATGCTGTAATGAATCCATTTTTGTTCACCTAATGTGTCAGTGTTAACATTTTTTGGAATAGTGACACAGATTAAAATAAGATTTGGTATAATGTTCTTTGACCAGTGTTCTGTTTAATTAAATTTTGGAATTCTGCATTTTCTAGGCCACAGATGAAGCCATTATCCAACGATCTAATAAGGAAACAACCATGGGAATTTACATCATAAAGTCAAGAGATGCCAATGGCAGCCCTGAGGACATCGGGATAGTCCTTGAAGGCCAGAGAGTCTGGCAGGATTTGGATAACTATACCCTAGCAGCTGCAATGCTGTTTGGACTAATGTACACTTTGAACCTCACCTACCCACTGGAAAAGTATACCTTCGAGGTATTATAGAAACTGGTTATGGAGCTCAAAAGGAACAGCCTTTCAAAGAAGGCCCAGGTTTTCAGGACCAGACTGTACGATTGAACAGTTTTCCAGTTATGATGTGGGAACAACATGTTTACCTCTTCGAATATGTACCATCCTTTCTTTTAAGCCAGCACTGGTAAAGTTGCAGTACATAGTGAAACTCATTTTTCTGGCACTTTTCAACTTGGGGCCTTTATTACTGCAGTTTTCACTTTTCAAGCCATGGCTCTTTTAAAAAGAATTCAAACTTTGAATGTCCATTTTTCTCAATGGAAATGGTGCCTTGCACCAATTTCACCAGTTTGCAATTTTTTTCCCAAGGTGCACCACTACAAACAGATTGCATCGTCTAGTATTAGTGATTGTGATGTTTAGTGATAGAAGCAAGCCAATACTAATCAGCTTAGGTCTCTTGGTTTTGTGCCTGTGGGTTATAATGTTATTTTAAGTCTCTTCTTTGTGTCATTTTAATAATTACACCCCTGTTGCCATATTACCTTATGGCTCTTACATTTAAAAAACTATTTTTTACATAAGCACGATGTCATAAGGCCCCACAATGTTGAATTCAGCTTACAGAAGATAACTTTGAGGAATGTTGTGGAATGTTTTTCAAGAGATGCATTGTACAAATATGACTCATGTATATTTTGGAAGCCTGAATTGAAAGTCCATTGTTACAACTGTGTAGTATTTTCAAAAATACAGGTCATTGTTCAAAAATGTTTTGCTTATTTCTTTGATTGAAGAGAAAGTGTATAGTACATACAGTAAGATCAGCCTTAATTTAGTTTTATTTATTGAACACTCAATTATATATTAGATTATATATTATATATTAGAAATTTGTTATAAAATAAAATAAGCTTACCATAAAATAATCTTGTCAATATAACACATAGTAGTCCAATACAATTAACACAAAAAGTTCATGTCTGATAAACAAGTGGTTTCTATAAATATTTGACCGGAATGAAAAACATAACAACATAACAAAGTCATGTTCATGTTACCAGAAAAATGTGTGCAGGTATAACATAAAAAACTAAGGTTAACCAAACAACTTAATTTCGTGCAACCGATTACAATAATTTTTTTACGTTTATCCGACTGATTATTTTTTTCAGTGCAGTGTAAGGATTATACCACAGTTGCCCTAAATTAACAGTATTGGTAATTAATGTTGTTATCCATTAAATTTCCAATTTACAGTTTTACAAGCAGAACAAGTAGTAAAATACTTTTTTTTAATTAGGATGCTAAATTACTGTTATTTACTTGCATTTATGAGCAGAAAAATTAGTTTGAGAGGTTGAATGTTAGGCTTAATCAACCTCTCAAATCACAGAGATGTCCAGAGTGCCTCCAATTTGGGTATAAAAACAGGAATTCAGTCATTTTTAGTTTCTTACAAATATTCACAAATCATTTATTTTTCTCATTGCTTTTTTTTGGCATCTCACATGCTCGCTGTGAGATTTTATCAATTTCTAAACAAGTTCACGTAACTCCAAGTTCTGAGCTCCGTTTGCTGGCGAGATTTTACATGAACATTAGTTTTGATTTCACCTGGGTGCATATTTTTTGGTTGCATTTGTTTCTGATTCTGCAGTTAAATATTGTATTTTCATCTCTGCGGCTTTCTGTTTCTGAACTTTTGCACATGGACTCAAATAAAAACGGACAGCATTCATTAATAGTGTTTCTAAACCACTGTGATTTAACCTCGTGGCAGCCAATTTATGAACTCTGTAGCTCCGGCATGATGTAGCAGCTTCGCAGAACTAAAAATTGTATTCCCAGCAGCAAACAAAGCTAAATGAATTGCTCCACACATTGAGAATACTGTTAACATGCTAGCTTTCCAGCAATTGGAAATAACAACATAGCTCATTCCCATTTGTACTACAAGTTTGTCTGATAACAGTCTGTCTCAGACAAACTTCTGACTGAAGTGAGAGCTGAGCACTGTAGCACATCAGACTCAGGGACCAAAAAAAAGTGAGAAAAAAAATGTGATAATATGAACAGGCGGTCCTTAGCGATGAACCTTCAGAGGATTCTCAGCTGAATCTGCAGCTCTCTGTCTTTGCAGAAATTTGAAGTCAGCCTCTGCTGTTTGACTGCGTCTTCACCAATCTGGTTACCTCTGCACTGCACTAAACAGAAGCAGCAGATATTTATACAAGGCCAAAAAGAACTGAACTTTTTTTCTTTTAAACAAGTTAAACTGTACACACATTTATTTCTGGTGTAAAGTTTGACATATTAGCATGGAAGTCTGTGGGGGTTCGGATCACTCAAGAGGCCAGACGAGGCACAGCGCGCTTTTGGCATGTTCATATTGGTTGCCGTTGGTTACCGCAAAACCATTATAAGCTTGCGACAGCTTTATAAATTATGAGAGACAAATCCTTTTCTCTAATCAACAGGTTCAGACCGTTTGCAGCAACATGACAGTCGTGTGTGCTGAGGGAGGAAAACTCTCTCTGCTCACTGCATTAGCAGCACAGCTCGTCTGTAACGTGCTCATTCATGACTAATACTCTCATATCACTGGTCAAATGAGGACTTAACACAAATCCATTAACCCGTGTCTCCAGTTATGTTTTATTTGTTGTCTCGATTTTAGCGGCAAACAATGGAGAATGATTCAGTGAATAGTGGGCTGCCTATTTACCAGTGACCTTTTTTCACTCCTACAAGCTGAAGAGGTGTTTTGGATTCAACCCCATGTGTTACACTTTTTTTTTTTGTGCTTGAGATGAATCAACATTTGGATCATTTTATAGCCTCAAAAGCTTTGGACTGGCTGTTTTTGTTGTTGTTGTTTTTTAGGAAAATTCTTGTTTTTAGCTGCTTTATCTTTGGCTTGTAATTTGTAATAACTCTAAATTTTACACAATGATAGAACCTAAAAATAAGAAAAATAAACCCCAGATCATTAGGGGGAAAAAAAAGAAGAACTAAAAACTTGAAGCCATAACTGACTGACCAGAGGTGGTGCGGTTCAGGAGGGGGAATCCACAGTGTTTGTGTTAGGGTCAGGCGGCAGGGGACAGATGCTTGACAGAGGTCAGACAGACAGGTCATAAATATGGTAGACAGGCTAATCTGGCCTATGACAAGTAAAGGGCGGATCTGCTGTAATGGGTGATAAATGTCAGAGCCTCCCTGCAGCCTCAGATGAGTGATTGTTAAGCAGCTTCTCTCAGCCCGAAGCTTCCAGCCAGACTGACAAGCAGTAGAGGAAACATTTACACGGACAGAATGGCTTGTTTGGTCAACCCCCCACCCCTCCTGCTCCCTTTTCCTTATTGTCGCCATAGGCAAAACGAGAGAGGGGAGATTAATCAGGCTGTTAGCATGT